>NC_090824.1:31512857-32871785 GCF_028021215.1 Eschrichtius robustus
ACTATAGAAAGATTTAGAATAAAAAGTTAAAAAAGGACATGGAGGAACCTTAAATGCATATGACTAAGTGAAAGAAGCCAGTCTGAAAAGGCTACACACTGTATAATTCCAACTATAGGACATTCTGGAAAAGGCAAACTATGGAGACAGTAAAAAGATCAGTGGTTGCCAAGGGTGGGGTGTAAGAGATAAAGAGGCAGAGCACAGAGGATTTTTAGGGCAGTGAAAGCACTCGGTATGGTACCACAGTGATAGGTACATGTCATTATACATTTGTCTAAACCCATAGAACGTACAACACAAGAGTGAACCCCGAAGTAAACCATGGACTTTTGGTGATCGTGACGTGTCAGTGTAGATTCACCAACTGTAACAAATGTACCACTCTGGTGGGGAGTGCTGATAACGGGGGAAGCTAGGCATGCATGGGTGCAGGGAGTATATGAGAAATCTCTGTCCCTTCCCCTCAATTTTGCTGTAAACCTTAAACTGCTCTAAAAACAATGAAGTCTTAATCTTTAAAAAAAAAAAAAAAAAAAAAGTGAAAGTCTCTCCCCAATTTCTCTGCCCAGTCCCTATTCAAGTGAAGTGAACAGCTTCACTTGCATGGTATCAGATAATCTTCTTGAAAGCAAGTACTGTACTAGAGTATATGTTGATGCTAGTTTATATCTTTTTTCTTTTTTTAAACACAAAGCAAATAAACACTGTTTTGCATTCTGCCTTTTCACGTAATAACAGATTTTGGAGACGGGTCTCTATCAGTCCACACGGAACTCTCCCATTCTGGGTAATGGCCACCCAGTTCAGAAAGAATGGAGAATTATTCTTTCCAGAGCTGGAAAGGACCTTGGAGATCCTGGACTCCAACCCTCGGTTTTTAGACATCAGAAAACTACGGCCCAAGAGGTAAAATTCCTTGACACAAGGCAGCTGGTGAGTTAGAGACGGAACTTGCTGCCCACGTCACTCTTTACCGAGTCGCGCTTCCGCTGTGTCCTTGATGGGGACGTCTGAACACATTCAAAGAACATCCCTCGCATTCTGCTCAACAGAAACACTTTTGTTTTACTGTATTAGCAAGTGCTTTTTTTGGTGGAGTACGTGCATTTGGGGAGCAGTTTTTTTGTGTGCGTTTGAAACAAAATGGGAGAGTCAGCCTCAATAGATATTTAATGCAGAAACCACGCATCAAGAGAGTTTTCCTGGTAGGTACTACTCAAGTATCCCTTTTGTCTTAAAACTGTTAGAACTAAAGGTGGAAATTTCCTTCATTGGGCAGTTCCCACTTTTTTTAAAAAAAATTTATTTATTTTTGGCTGCGTTGGGTCTTCGTTGCTGTGAGCAGGCTTTCTCTAGTTGCGGTGAGCGGGGGCTACTCTTCGTTGCGGTGCACGGGCTTCTCATTGCGGTGGCTTCTCTTGTTGCGGAGCATGGGCTCTAGGCGCACGGGCTTCAGTAGTTATGGCACGCGGGCTCAGTCGTTGTGGCTCGCGGGCTCTAGAGCACAGGCTCAGTAGTTGTGGTACACGGGCTTAGTTGCTCCGTGGCATGTGGGATCTTCCCGGACCAGGGCTCGAACCCCTGTCCCCTGCACTGGCAGGTGGATTCTTAACCACTGCACCACCAGGGAAGCCCCAGTTCCCACTTCTTATTTCTATTCTTTTTTTTGTTCTCCTAAATATCCCTGCCCACTTAAAAGGATAATTTACACTTCGAATACTTTGTAGTTTATAAAGTACATTCATACGTTATCTTCTTGCTTCTCACCCTTATCTTGGGAGTCAGGCAGGCATGATTATACCCATTTAATATGTGAGGAAACTCAAGACCAGATTAAGTTCACATATGTAGCAAATGTGCCACCAGCTGTCACACGAGTCTCCCTCAGTTCCCCTCCCACTAGACACAGGGCCAACTGGTCTATTTACTGCTGGGTTTGGGGGAGGGGTTGTTTTTGTTTCTTGGGAGATAAGGTTTTGGCTCACAAAGTTAGAACTTATCAGCCAGTCATAAAAACACAAACTAAAAAATAAATACGACTTTACAGGATGTTAGGAGAGAAAATGTTCCATGCCACACAGAATAATACTGTGTCCAATCTCGTTTAGCACTTAAACCAGAACATATTTTTAAATGATGGTATCATCACTCTCATGACATTAAAACTGACCAGGTCTGGAGTAATGCATCTGGACAAGTCCAGATGTTATTCTTCTAATGGGTCATTTCCCGTCATTGTATCCACAAACTGGTTACTGAAAAGTAATGGCTGAAATGAATTCCTACTCTTAGCACATCCACTTAAATTTCTCAAGACCTCTTAACTGGAATTCACACATTCTGGAGCAAAGGGGATAAAAACTAGGGGGAGGTATGGGTGGGGCTTCTGTAAGCCTCTAGGCTCATTAGAAATTATGACTCATCAGATTCTCATTCCTCTCAGGTCACCTTCCTAGTGACATAGAACCTGGTTACAGAGAGCAGGACGGTTTCCCCTTAACCACCCAGGATGGTCATGGAATGGGAATCCTAATCACACAAGGCACAATCACGGTAAAAGGAATAACTTACAGGAGACAAGACTGGAGGATGGGCAAGCGAGTTGCCCTAAAAATGTCAAGGCTTTTCCTTGTTACAGTGATGAGATATATTTTTGGTTGCTTCAAAAGATAGAATATGGCTGGATCGACAGAAATTTCAAGGAGGAAAATTTTAGTACCTCAGGAAGAAACTTCTAAAGATGGAGGTTGTGGGGTGAATGGTTAGGACTATAGTCTTTGGAATTACATACCTGGCAGATGAGAAATCCCAGTGTGCCACATACTACTGCGTGACCATGGGCAAGGGACTCAACTGTTCCAGCTTGAGCTTTCTTTCTCACAAAGTTATACAGGTATACATGCAAGTTCATGAAAGGCAGTGACCTTGTTCTTTATGTTTACTCCTGTGTTCCCAGCCCTCAAGGCCGAGCATCTAGCACCTATTAGTTGCTCAATGAATATTAATGAAATGATTGAATTTCTTGGATCCTTAATATGAGACAAATGCTGGGATAAGCATTTTCATTCCTTTCAAACACATTTATGGAACATCTACTGGGGGCCAGAAGCTGGGCTCATCATGGTAGTCTTTACTACCATTATTGTTACTGCTATTATTATTATAGTTGTTGTTTTGTGGTGGTGGTTATTAAATAAGTCACTATAGGTAGTGGTGACTATCCCTATTTTTGGAAGTGCCTAAGCTCATGCTGATAACAAGGTGGTAATGTTGACAAGGAAATTCACACACCTCTGTAAGGTATGGAGTCATAACCAAATCTGAAATCGTAATTCTGGTTTTCCATAACTCTCGAGCTAGCTAGTTAGCACTTCCTTAGCACTTTTGTTCTTTTCACACAGACACACTGTGGAAGGGAAACCTTTGCTCCACAAGCTTCCTCTCTGTAAACCTTGTCTGTAATTTCAGTGCTGTTTTAAACTCCTTTTGGCCGAAAGAGAAGAGAAGGCCCACTTGGATATATTTCAACCCAGGGTTCTTCTAGTTCAAGTCAGCTCTCCTTGGCACTACACATTCCACTTCCTTTTTCTTCTTTTTCTTTAATTGAAGTATAGTTGATGTACAAATGTTGTGTTAGTTTCAGGTGTACAACAAAGTGATTCAGTTTTATATATATATTATATATATATATATCTCATACTTTTTCAGATTCCTTTCCCTTATAGGTTATTACAAAATATTGAGTATAGCTCCTACATCCTGCTTCTTTTTAAAAAATATTTGGGAACTGTTGGTTTTGAGTCCTACCAGACATGGCATCATTTCATTGCTGATATGAAAATGTGTATGTATGTTTAAAAGGAAGATAATGAGCTTTACACTGCTTATGATCATTTCAAGGCCATATGAACACCATGAGGAAGACTAAACTCTTTTAATCTTCTGTAGGATTATCTTTGGCTTTTTTAAAAAGTTTGTTTGTTTTTGTTGCACCACGTGGCTTGTGGAATCTTAGTCCCCCAACCAGGGATCGAACCCAGGGCCCCGGCAGTGACAGCAACGAGTCCAGTCCTAACCACTGGACTGCCAGGGAATGCCCCTATCTTTGGCTTTTTAAATGTCTGGTACCACTGTCCGTGCTGGAGCTGTGCTTGCTGCTATGTAATTAGGAATGGACCACAATAATCACGTTGGCGATAATGGGAAACTCTGGTCCCAGCATGGACATCTGATTTCCCAAAGCCAAGTATCTGGGAATTAGGAAATTGCTGGTTGGCTTGTTGGTTGAAACATTTGGTTTTCATCCTAGCTCTTTGGAGGAGGCACAACCTGGTGACGAAAGCGAAGAGCTGGCAGGAGAGAATGTCCCATCTGAAGGTCACTCCCAACCTGTGACGCTCTGTGAAGCTTTTGGCTGCTGCATATCTTGGCTTTCCTGTCCATCCTGCAGCCAAGTGCCCTTGCCTTGGATGGGGCACTCCCACGCCTTTTGGCTGTAGGGATTCTTACTTCAAGATATCTTAGAGAGTTTCTGGCTACGAGCCACCCAACTCATTACTTTTGCAGGTAAACTAAGGAACTTCAGAATCCACTTTAGAAACTCAGCCCAAAGTCTACATTCAGAATATTCTCTCCTTGAAAGCATTCTACAAGTTTCAATTCTCACATCCTTTCTTGGAAGATGATCTTTGAAGCCACATTCACAAGCTTAAGATTTATCGGCCAAGGGGCTGCCTGAGGAACAGCCTCAGGTTAACAATGGCTTGGCCAGTCAAACTCTCCCATCCAGATGGCAGTATCTTGGCTGAGCATCTTAGCATGAAGCCCCTCTTCTTTCCCCTCCTTTGCCAGTTCTTATCCCAACAATTCATCTTCTGGCTACCAGGTTACTGCTTGTCTCTAGCTCTTGACCTCTTTTTTTTTTCCCACTGAGTTCTTGCATTTGTAATTTATCCATCTTCCTGCTTGGTTCTTTGGTTCCCACACCAATTTCTGTGGGGTACCTTTTGTCTTAGAATCTGCCTCAGGGTCTATATCTAATTCTGTCCACCTTAGGTGTATACGCTCAGTCATCTTCTGGTGTCCCATTGCAGGGGCGGCTTTAAGGGTGCAGTCACATAAGACCCATGCTCAGAAGGGCCTTGTATTTGGTTTAATGCGCTGCTGTTGACTTCTTGAAATTCTTAATTATTTTATCTTTGAAACTGTGTTTTGTAAGTGAAGCCCGATTGGATAATGGAGCATGAAGTTGAGCAGAAGACAGAGGTACAACTATTCTTTGCAGGCCCATGTAGTATATAGCATTCACGATGCCCCATGAGCACAGAATTCCAGTGGATCCACAATGCAGGGGAGTTCAACAAGCATAAGTAAGAGGGTCAGGTCAATAACTAAGCAAGCACACACGTTGACAGCCCAAAGAGGCCAGGCTTTCCATTCAACCCAGAAATTGCTTCAAATGCAGAAAGAGACCAATAGTGTTCTAAGAAACAAAAATAACCTAAAACCCCATCACATCCTTTCTTGCTTAAGTGCCCTGTACTAGCCAAACACTTATGCTGAAAATGATGACAGAGGAGGAAAGACTAGGGTAGGAGTATGCAATAGCTCCTTTTCCTTTCCTTACTCATCAGAAAGCCAAGACTGGTAGAAAGTGCACCTATAAAGTATGCATATAAAAAGTGAAATAAAAGCAGTTGAGTTCGTTTTGTCAGCATTTCCATGGTTCCAGTAAGAATAAACTACATATGCATGTACAAGCTACGAAACGTGAATTGTATAACTTACATGATTCATATACCAGTTAAGTGTTCTTATATTTCCACTTAAAACTGGCATTGCACACTATAAAGATGAATAGTAAATTCATGCCAATAATTTAAAATTGTAATTTTCTTGAAATGACATTAAATAGCAGATAAAAACACCATTTCCAGTCGAGAGAGAAACCATGAAAGAAAGGGAAAAAACTTTATCTTTTAGAACTTTTAATGACAACTTTCTCCTGCTTTTTTGAACAAGGAGCCCCACATTTTCATTTTGCCCTGGGCCTCACAAATTATGTAGCTGGCCCCGGTCCCATGGCTTCAAGACACGTCCACAAGCACTGATAAAGCTGGCTCCCATCCAGGCCTTTTTCTTGCGTGACTTCTTTAGGCCTTGTCACTCCCCTGTCCTGGGACTTTCAGTTGGCATCAATGGATATTATCTGCCCCTTTGGTAAAAAAACAAAACAAAACAAAAAAAAACCCTGCCCAAACATAGCTCTAAATGGATGGGAAAATGGAGGTAAAATGATGTGGTAGGGACTTATACAAAGTCACAGGGTATGCCAGGAATAGGGACATAAGCTGACTCTTGTCTAGCCTTCAGATCCAATGCCATGGCCTGTCAGCACCCATCTCCACTGTGGGCATTTGAGTCCTGAACATCATTTGAAAATACCAACAGAGTCATGCATTGCAACCTTTTGATCAAACCCAGCTGGGGCCACTACCGCCCCACAGGAACAGCTGTAAAGCAAAAGGTTCTGTCCTTCAAGAGGTTTTGCACAGAACATTCCAAGGCCCCAGGGGAGTCCTGTGTCTTGTTCAAGGTCAGTGGGAGTTGATCGACAGGCCAGTACATGCTTCTTTTGCAGCCTTGGTAAGAATCACATGCCTACATCTGCCCAGGCAGGATATCTTTTCTAATCATTGTATCAAAGTCATTAGAAATTCTGAAGGAAGAAGATGCTTCTCATTTCCTTCCTTGAATTTCTTAGAGAATAAGACATGCAAAATCAAATCTGGGGGTCTTGTACCCCTGGCCAGATCCCAACTAATCAGAAGGAACTCCAAGCCAGAACAGACCACAGCCACAGGCACTTTGCACATTGCCTGCACACCCTTCAAGTGGTCACCTCAAGTCATCCAAATGGATTTTTAGGTTAACATCTCTTACCAGATTCTAACTGCCCCCTTGCTGTTCTCTTGGAGCCTTCCATGCAGAGTGCAAGGGTCCACTGAACCTAGGTTTCCTCCTGAAGCCTCATAATAGTCTTTTGTTTGGTGCTGAGATGCCCTTAGCAACACAGCCTAATCCCCCAGGTGTTTCTGGGCTAGTTCATGTTGCTTCTAAACCCCAAACCTCTCCCTCTATGCACAGCTGTGTGGAAGGACAGACCCTTGAGAGAACCAACATCTTCAGACTGCTCTCTCCTGAAGCCCACTGGGTTGCTCAGCCCGCACTGCAGCCCCAGTGGAAGGGCCAGTTGCCTTTTTGCTGGAACAAACTTGCAGTTGCTGTCTCCTCCCTTTAATCAGGCACGGGGGGTGGGGGGGGGAAGATTATCTTATGGGCCACGCTGCACTGTTCTGGTTCTAACAGCAATAACAGTGATCATCTTTCTTTCTCTTTCCATCAAATGCTCATTGTAAACATACATTTAAAAATTTTAGGTTGCCATTTAAAATAATCTTCACAAAAATATTTTAGTGAAATGTAAAAATGCTCTGACACAATGGCAAGTGGGAATAAAAACAGGATACAGGAGGTCCTTAGCTTTGTAAATAGTTTATGTTTAGCTATAGAAAAAAATACAGGAAGGAAATATATCACAATGGATTTCTTTAGGTTGGTGGGATTAAAGGTAATTTTGTATTTTCTAAAAGAAAACACATTTTATAGGTAAGCATTACTTTTGTAATCCATAAATTATTAATATTCGTAAGTGGTAAGCACCCGAGAAGGCAGCAGAGGGGGAAATCTGCCATTGTTACTTTCCATTCTCTCACCACCAAAGTTTTCCAAAGTGTGTGGAGGGGTGGGTATGGAAGTGGAGGAACCATCCAGATCTTAGCCCTGCCCTGAGTGGGCTGGCCTGACCAAGGACACAGCTTTGGTTTCACCTTGGAAATGTAACCACTTCTGGGGTAGAAAGTAGGCGGTGCTAGCCATCGGCTGGCAGCCAAAAGCATGGGGTGAGGGGCAACCCTAGAATGCCCATGGAAAACGCTAAATATAAGACTCTATTACCACTCTGAAATCACTGCATTAGTGACCCAGAGTGCCCCCTCCTCCACCCATGGCCACTCTGCCCTTTATATTCATCAGGCAGTAATGAATATGCCAGAGACTTACGGGAAATAAAGGGAATCATGGTGTACCTTGTGATGGATTGAAATAGTCCATCTATGCTGTATTCCTACTACTTTATCTGCTGCCGTTATTACTAGTACTGCTATCAGCACCACCATTTCCACAATTGCTACTACTACTATCATTAATCCTTTAAGTTTGTAAACTACTTAACAATCTACAAAGTGCCTGGGCTTTGCCTGATTAAAGATGACACGGGACATGGCGTTATGGGAAGGCAGAGGTAGGCTGGCACTAGAGATCTCAAAGGGCACAGAGCTGACTGGCACTTAGGAACAGAGCAGAATTATTCATACATTTTTTTTCATCCCCCAACTGTCTGGGCCCCAGACAAATCCACCGTCCCCAACCACACCCATTCTCCCAACTTGACTCTGCTACAACTGTCCAGAGCTAGTTTAGGCAACTTCAAGGGTTAAGGATTAGGAGTGATGGCCCTTATCTGGTCAGAGGAACTGGATCATGCCCAGATCCCACCAAGGGGGGTGGGAGAAGAGGAGAGAGAGTGTTTTTCAAATATAAGGCCATTGCCTCTGCCAACATCTTCCACTTTCTCACATGAAGGCCCTGGAGTGACCCAGACTCCTCCGGTTTTAGAGACTTTAAAATTTTCTGTGCCAAAGTTAATTTTTAAAACGCCCGACTTTGACCTTAATCCCCAAAGTGTGCTCGGGAATGTATACCTCACCTTCTTATCCCAATAAAAGGGCTCCGTTTTCCTCAAGCCTAGCAGCTAGCTGGTGTGAGAAGCAGTGCTACACGGAGCGAGGCAGGGAGGAGAGCGAGAATGCAGCACAGCTCAAGCCCAACCTTGGACTAGCTTTCCTTTGAGATCGCTCTCTTCACCTGGCAACCGCGGCCCCAGCAGAGCTCAGAGAGAAGAAAGTGCATTTTGGAATCCATTTTGCTTGAGATGCTGAAGGCGTCGTAGCAAACTGCCCTTTGCTACTGGGGCCAAAGGAACTTGGGGAAGGACTTGACTCAGAGGGATGCGGTCAGCTGCGGGGAAGGCGAGGGCGAGCTCTGGTGCCAACGACCCCTGAGGCAAGCGGCCACTGGGCATGCGGTGGGTGCGGGTGGCCCACCCTGGGTGCTGCCTCCTGCATTTGGACCCAGGGCCACTGGTGAGCAGTAGTAGGAGCAGCAGTTGTCACCAGGCCGGCTGGGTCCCCATCTCTCTGTCCAGTTATTTATAGGCGAGATTTACGAGGATGCGGGGGAGGAATGCGAGATGACAACGAGTTTCGGAAGGTATAATCCTGAAAGTCACACTTTTCCCAAAGCGCCCCCCTCCCAGGTTCTCCTTCCCAGAGCGGCATGGTCCCAGCGGGGGCGTGTGCGTCGCGGCGCGCCGCGGCGGTCGGCTGCGACCCGGAGGCCCGGGGCTGGGGAATGGGGACCGGCGCCCGGCGGGAGATCGGGAGGGCAGGGGGAGGAGGGGCCGGGGGCGCGGCGCGGCTCACCTGCCAGGCTGTTGTAGCAGTCGATCTCGATGGCTTCCACCGTCTTGCTCTGCTCCTCCGAGAGGCTCCCGGGGTTGGGGGCCCCGGCCTGGGAGGCCGCGCGCGAGTCCCGCTCCCGTTCCCCGGAGGCCGGCAGCAGCCCCTTCAGCTCCAGCAACGCCCTGTGGTATTTGCCGATGGCTTCGCGGAATTTCTTATCCTTGTAGCACTGCGCCCCTTGGCTCTTGAACTCTTGCGCTCGCCGGATGAACTCGGCTGGCTCCGCAGCCGCGCCACCCTGGCCCCGCGCCGGGGTCCCTCCGCCGCCGCCCGGGACGCACAGCGGCGGCTGCGGCCGTTGAGCCTCGCCGGCTGCCGGCGGGCTCGGGTTCCCCTTGGCCCCGGCCGCCGAACCCTTCCTCTCCATTCGGTCGCCACCCGGCGCCCAGCGCGCGCCGCGATCCGCCCGCCGCCGCCGCCGCCGCCGCCGCGCCCTCCCGGGTTTAAAAGCGGCGGGCGCCGGCCCCACGCCTGGCAAGCTTGGCCGCGGCCGTGACACCCCGCGGCGGTCTGTCGTCCCGCACTCCCATTCTCCTCGCCGGCTGCGGGAGGCTGCTCTCTCCTCCTCCTCCTCGGATTGCCTTCCCCTCCTTCCCTCCTCCCTCCCTCCCTCCCTCCCTCCCCCACTCCCGCGCCGCCCGCCCTCCTCCTCGCCCTCCTCCCCTCCCTCAACCTGCGGGCGGTGGCGACCTGGCCCTCGCGCGCTCCGGGGCTAGCGGTGTGGGGGACCGAGGGCCTGCTGGGGTTGGCGGTGATTGTCGCTGACCCGGAAGAAGCTTGGCTCGCCTGAAAGAGGGGAGGATTAATGACAAAGACGGGCCCGTTCTTTCCCATTCAATCCAGCCCTCGGAGACGCGCCTAGTCTGAAAGAGACACACGGGGGAGGGGGTCTGTGTGTGTGTGTGTGTGTGTGTGTGCGCGCGCGCGTGTGAGTGTTCTTTGCAGTGAGGCGTTAATATTTTTAAGGTGGCAGGGCCTCTTTTTTTGTGGATGCAGGTTGTCGCTGAGGTGCGTCTCCGTGTGTGGCTGCCCAGGCGCCCAGAACACACGCTGGGCACTTCAGCGTGTAGGGCGCTGTATTCCAGGAGCCGCCGTGTGCTGACGCCTGGGTGTGCAGGCAGTTGAGCAGAATGAATCACAGACATCAGAGATGGAAAACACCTGTTACTGTTGGTCATCAAGGCTGGGCGTGCGTTCGAATTTCCATTTACAGGACAGTTCTGCCCTGCTTCGGGAGGTTCCATCCCTTCGTTCATTCATTCTTTCAGTCTGCCCTGAGTGGCAGCTGTCTACTGGGGATTTGCTGAGGTCAGGGGGCAGACAAAGATAGTCAAGGAAGGGACTGCCCTGCTCACCATTAACTAACTCCCAGTCTACTGGCGGAGATACACCACCCACCGGCAGAGTCACTCTGCCAGGCAGAGATTGGTAAGTGTCATCAGGGAGGAACAGAAAGTCCTGTGGAGCCCCAAGGAAGGGAAGCTTTGTGCCGGAAATGGCCTTTGAAGGCCTTGACGGACGGGTAAGATCTGGGCACGAGGAGGCAGAAGGAAATGACATCTCAACCAGAGTGAGGAAACAGCAGAGGGCATGAAGTTCGGAATCTTGGCTGTGTTTAGGGCATTGGTGGTTTGATTTTTATGGCCTAAACGAAAGTAACTGGAAATGATGGGGTTAGATTATGGAGGCATTTGGATGAAGGGTTTGCATTGGATTTTGTAAACAGTGGAGAAGGCTGGCCTGTATTTTAGTGCTCCCCCCTCCTTTATGATGCTGAGAAAAAGAGTATATGTATATATATTCTACAGCAGTGGTTTTTGAAGCATGGTTTCCAGACCTGCAGCATCAGGATCACCTGCAAAACAGAAATGCAGTTTCTGGGGTCCCAGTCCAGACCTACTAAAATCAGAAACTCTAGGCATGGGATCCACCCCCCCACCCTTGGTTCAGATGCACACTCACGTTTGAGGACCCCTGCTCCAAAACCTTGCTGCTCAAAGCGGAGACCTTGGGCCACTAGCACCAGCATCACCCAGGAGCCTGTTAAAGATGGAGAATCTGCAAAATCCCAGACCTACTGACCCACAATCCGCATTTTAACAAGATTACCAGGTGATTCTTATGCCTGTGAAGAGTGTGAAAAGCACTGTTCTGGAGGATTTGCAAAGTACAGAAATGTATAAAGAAACCCCCAACCCTACACCATCACCCAGATATATTCTTTGTTAATATTTTGATGTAATTCCTACTGGTTGTTTTCTATACATCTGTATCTGTACAAAGTGCTCTTTTAATGAACATGAGTGGTATGGGACGATATATACAGTTTCCTGCTCTTTTTACTTTACATTATATGTGATTAAATAGTCTTTTAAAGCCTTATTTTTAATGACTTCATAATATTCCTTTTGTGTCTATAGCATAGCGTACTTAATCATTTTTCTGTGGTCAGATAGATTGATTCCAATTGTTTGCTATTATAAAAAACACTGAGATAATACAAATAATAGATACCACTTATATCATAACAATCCAGTGAAATAGGTGCTATTATTATCCCTATTTTGGACACCAGGTCACAGAGACTTGCCCAAGGTCACACTGCTAATAAGAAGTAGAGCTGAGATTTAAATCCAGGCAATCTGGTCTTAGTATCTATGCTCTTAACTAACTATATTTATACTTAAATTTTTGTCCTAATTTGTTTTTCCTTGCAAGAAATTATGCTAATGTCTAAAAATGTCTTGGAACATACTTTCAATCTGCTTTTTAGAAAGGTTGTTTTAACTTGACCTCCCACCAGCAACGTACTAGTTTGCCAACATCCTTGCCACCACGGAGGATTAAATTTTTAAAAATATTTTCTAATTTGATAAATAAGAACTGTGTATCGAACAAACTGGGATATCTCTAATTTCAAGGGTGAGCAATTTTCACACGTGTACTTGCCATTTGTATGGTACTGAGGGTTTTTATTTGGACACAGCCTTAATGTACTAAATTATACCTTATATGTTACAGCACCTTACTTTTCTAAGTGCTTGAACGTCTTTAATCTCATCTAATCCTCCGCATAGCCCCAGAGAAAGAAAATGGTTTTTTTTTAACATCTTTATTGGAGTATAATTGCTTTACAATGGTGTGTTAGTTTCTGCTTTATAACAGAGTGAATCAGCTATACATATACATATATCCCCATATCTCCTCCTTCTTGCGTCTCCCTCCCACCCTCCCTATCCCACCCCTCTAGGTGGTCACAAAGCACCGAGCTGATCTTCCTGTGCCATGCGGCTGCTTCCCACTAGCTATCTCTTCTACATTTGGTAGTGTATATATGTCAGTGCCACTCTCTCACTTCATCCCAGCTTACCCTTCCCCCTCCCCATGTCCTCAAGTCCATTCTCTACGTCTGCATCTTTATTCCTGTCCTGCCCCTAGGTTCTTCAGAACCGGAAAATGATTTTCTACTCACGCAGTGAGTTTATAGTAGTTTCTGATCAGTGAGAGATCATACTGGTTCAGTGGTTAAGAGGCTTTGGACTTAGACAGGTGTGGGTTGGAATTCTGACTTTGCTGCTTCCTGGGCAAGTTATTCAACTTCTGACAACTTCAAATTCCCTCACTCATTAAATGGGGTTACTACTTACTTCATAGAGTTGTTGTGAAGTGCATTGTAAGTGCTCAACACATTATGACTTTAATTATGACTCATTAAATCTCATTATTGGATTACATAATAATGTTACGGCAGACTCAGTCCATATTTGCCAACCCCTGGCCCTTTTCACTTTAAGGTATCGTGTCAGGTAGAGCAAAGAGAAGAAACTGGGAGTTGGGTGCTCTGAATTTTTATTGTTACCTTCCTACTTAGGTAGGAAGAGCCACTGAAAGCAAATATTAGTTGAAGATCCAGGCCTGGGATTTGGCTACTGTCAGAAATAAGATGTGAATTGGGTCGTGATGGTCACAGTATTTAAATGTGAGAAGTATTGATGTGCCCAATTGCTTTTTGTTTTCCTGCTGTGTCCTGGCTTAACGGTACAGTATCTCATTCTTCAGTGTTGGGTTTGAGGACAGAGCTGCAAGAGACATGTAACGCACGTGGTACTATCCTGTGTAGGAAACAGAGCTCAGCATAAGAGCTTCAGACTAGCTTGGATGAAGGAGAACATGAGTGAGGAAGGGAGGGAGTGTTATGGGTGGGGGGATGGTGTGAGAGGAAACTGACTATGCCCATCTGTCCCACTCTGCAGAGCCGTGTGTGTATGTCTAGAACAGTTTTGTTTGCTTGCTTTCAGTATGCTTCTGTCTCTGTCTAAGCCGCTCATTGGTAAGTGTGTGCTGGTTTCTCAGAAATGGCCTCCTCCCTTCAAATGGAATTAAATAGGTGCCAAAGAGAATTTCTCAAACATCTTTTCATTAACTGTTGACTATATGCAGAGCACTATTTTAGCAAGTGAGTGAAGATCCAAATGACAGACAATTTGGGCATGGATTTAGGATTCACAGACTCAGTGCTTCTCAAACTATGACATGCATGTGACTCCACAGGAGATCTTATTAAAAAGCAATTCCCTGATTCTACTAATTTAGGGTGGGGCCCAAGAATGTGCATTTAAAAAAAATACTTATTTTATTTAATTAATTAATTTATTTATGGCTGTGTTGGGTCTTCGTTTCTGTGCGAGGGCTTTCTCTAGTTGCGGCAAGCGGGGGCCACTCTTCATCGCGGTGCGCGGGCCTCTCACTATCGCGGCCTCTCCCGCTGCGGAGCACAGGCTCCAGATGCGCAGGCTCAGCAATTGTGGCTCACGGAGCCTAGTTTCTCCGCGGCCCAGACCAGGGCTCGAACCCGTGTTCCCTGCATTGGCAGGGGGATTCTCAACCACTGCGCCACCAGGGAAGCCCAAGAATGTGTACTTTTAACAAACTACCAAGAGATGATGATACTGCTGGTCCATGGCCCACATTTTGGGGAGAAAGTATTTAAAGGAAAGGGACATTCCATCTCTCCCCTTCTCTCCTGGTCTTTGCTTTCTCCCAGAGAAGACTTGTTCATTAGATTGGGCAGATTCCAGGAAATCAATTGGTCCACATTTCACAAGGGCAGGGTTCTGAACCTCCGTGCAGTTTCCTCTTCTATTTCGTGCAGCAGGAATAGGTAAGCTGAGCTAGAGCCTCCCCTTGGGATCTCGCCATCTTGTTTTCTCTTCCTCAAATGCATAGCCAACCATACTTTTTATTGCTTCTAGTTCTGGCCCAGTATGGCAGGACAGAGGGTGAGATTTTGGTGTGTAATGGTGAGGGAAGCATTCGTGTAGGCCTTTACTATTGGCCTTTACGTTTCTCCAATCTTGTTTTTACAGGAGAACTCTGCACTAAGAAATTGGGCACCTATTCAGGTGAAAATAAAGTAATATTTTGACTTCTCATCTATAGATGCTTCTTGAATGTATTGCTTGCTCATGAACCTCACAGGGGAGAGCGATGATTGAGCCATAGTAGGTTTCTACTACATGGTTGGTTTCATTGATTCTTTGGCCCCATGTCATCAAAACCTCTTCCTTCAGGCAAGCACTGAAGGAAGCACTTCCTTCCTTTCCTAACAGGCAAGCACTGGGCATAGGCCAATGAGTCCTATGGATGATCATACCACTAATGGTAATAGCTCATTGCCGCTGAGACGTGTTGCAGGATTTCTTAGAGACGTATGTGGATTATTTTGATGGGAAGAATTTGGTGTGGTACACAACAGAAGGCACAGTGCTCCTGCTGGCTTTATGGGCCTCAGGCTCTGTATCTGCCCTTGGTCCTGACCTTGTTTCTGTTTCTTTGCGTCTCTGCCTTTCTCACTGCCTACTGGTGTTAGAAGACTGAAGCCTCCCTTTCTTTCCAAACTCTCTCTGGAGCTTTCTTACCTCCTAAACAGATGGCATGTGCTGCTTTTTTCTCTTCCTTCAGCTCAGTTTTTTAAGCATATGTGAAAGACATATATTTGAATATCTTTTATACTAATCTAAGCTGTTCAGGGTTTGGTCTCGTGCCAACAAAACCATTGCTATTTTGGGGATGTTTTTCTAATTGCACTCAACTTCACAATTTACCTGAGAAAATTACAACATTTCCATCACCAGTTTTTAATCCATATTCAACCTTCAAAAATCCCTCTATGGACAAGTGGGAGATTTTTAACTATCTCATGCCCAGATGTAACATTAACCATATGAGGCTAATGTGAGTTTCATATTTTCATCCCCCCACCCCCACCCCAACAAGAAATTTCTCTATAATTCCAGAGCCTGGTTCAGTCTGGTCTTATTTAGAAAAATAAGCCCTCTCTATCTATCCTTACACTCTCCTGCTACTCAGTCCATTCTGCACCCCCCAGTCTTCCCATCTCCAATATCAATTGTAGCCCTCCATGGGGGCTATGATGTCAGTTATTTGGATCTGCTACCCTGTCTTCCTTAAGGGATTCTTCCTTCCCCTATTCCATGTGGTCCTGGTAGAGCTGCCAATCATGGTGTCTATATTATGATTCATTTTTTATTGTTTTATTTTTTATTATTTTTGGTTGCGTTGGGTCTTCATTGCTGTGCGCGGGCTTTCTCTAGGTGCGGTGAGCTGGGGCTACTTTTCCTTGTGGTGCGCAGCCTTCTCATTGCAGTGGCTTCTCTTGTTGCAGAGCATGGGATCTAGGTGCGTGGGCTTCAGTAGTTGCAGCACACAGGCTCAGTAGTTGTGGCATGCAGGCCCTAGAGCATGCGAGCTTCAGTAGTTGCGGCGCGTGGGCTCAGTAATTGCAGCGGACGGGCTCTAGGGTGTGGGCTTCAGTAGTGTGGCCACAGGCTCAGTAGTTGTGGCTCATGGGCTTAGCTGCTCCACAGCATGTGGGATCTTCCCAGACCAGAGATCGAACCTATGTCACCTGCATTGGCAAGCAGATTCTCAACCACTGCGCCACCAGGGAAGTCTAGATATTATGATTTATAATAAGAAATATATAATTGATCTTTATCTCTGTTTCTGGCACAGAGCTTCTAAAACCCTTGGAATTCCCTGAATAATGAGAGCAACGAAGGTGTCTTTTCTTTATATTGATGAGATGACTTTTGGAACTCACCTAAGGCTGGAGGCCGGTTGCTAGTGGAGTCAACCATGTGATTAGAGGACTGGAATTTTCAGTCCTTGGACATCCAACCTCTGGGGAAGTGGGGAGGAGTTGCAGCTGGAGTCCAATCACCAATGATCAGTTATTTAATCAATCATGCCTATGTAATGAGACCTCCATAAGAAAACCAAAAGGACATGGTTCAGAGAGCTTCCGGGTTGCTGAACACACGGAGATTTGGGGAGAATGGGATGCCTGGAGAGAGCATGGAAGCTCCGTGCCACTTCCCACATATCCTGCCCTATGCATCTCTACTATTTGGCTGTCCCTGAGTTGTATCCTTTTATACTAAATCGGGAATCTAGTGAGTAAATGGATTTCCTGAGTTCTGTGAGCCCTTCTAGCAAATTTATCAAACATGAGGGGCGGGGTGGGGGGGATCATGGAAACCTCTGATTTATAGCTGGTTGGTCAGAAGTACAGGTAACAACCTGGACTTGTGACTGGCATCTGAAGTAGGAGGGGGGTGGCAGTCTTGTAGGACCTGTGGAGTCTCATGCTATCTTTGGGTAGACAGCGTCAGAATTGAGGCTAATTGTAGGACACCCAGCTGGTGTCTGAAGTATTGCTTGTTGGTGTTGGGTGTAACTCCCCCTCCCCTACACTGGAATTGGGTGCTCAGAACACCAGAAAGAGTGTCTGAGCCTCCATCTTCTCCTGCTAGTGCCTATTCTAGGCTTGGCCAATCATATCATACCATCTCTCTACCCTGTAGTGTTTGGTCAGGGAGGAGCACATGACCCAAGTAGAGAATCAGAATTTTCCCTGAGAGATACATACAGACATTGGGAGAGAGTGGTTTTTTAAGTTGGGAGGATTTGAGGTGGGGGCTATCGATGGCCATCTTGCTTACCACCTAGGGAAGGCTTATCTAAAAACCGAAGTTGAACAGAGATAAAAAGGATATGAGGGAGAGACAAAGCTCTAGTGGTATCCATTAAGTTCTTAGATCCTGCAGTTTTTAATGCCCAGATACTTCCTTGGACTTCCTAGCATGTGAACCAATGGTGATTCCCCTTTACACTTGAGCTTGTTTGAGTTGTCATTTACAACGGAAAAACTATGGACTTATATGTTCCTTCTCTGGTATTTACCCTTTTCACCTACTACCTACTGCCACCCTAGTTTGGTTGCTGTTACTTGTGGCTGGTAACCACAGCCATGTTCCCCTGCCTAGAAAACATTTTTTAGAGTTCTTTTACACTCTTCAAAAGTGGTTTACTTATTCATTTATTCCCTTTTTTTTTTTTTGCAAAGGTTTATTTTTTTAAAACTTTATTTATTTATTTGAGCCGCAACCTGCGGCATGTGGGATCTTTGAGGGATCTTAGTTCCCCAACCAGGGATTCAACCCGTTCCCCCTCCAGTGGGAGAGCGGAGTCTTTACCACTGGACCACCAGGGAAGCCCCTTATTCATTTATTCTTAACTTTGTGTTATGGAAAAAATTTGAACATACATAGAAGAAATAGCAAAGTAACAAATCTTCAAGAACCCATCATCCCACCATCATAAACAATTAATAGCAACCCATACTTGTTGCCATGTGTTCAGTTTTTCATACGTGTCATTCTCTCATATCTTTATACCTTTGGACTTCCAGTTCCCTGTGTGTTTCATCTTTCTGTATTTCTCATTTACTTGCTCTTAGAGTATTAGGCCTTTCAGGCAAAGTCACTCAGATTTGCTTCAAGACAGCACAAATGTCACTTCTACTGTGAAGCCTTACTGACCTACATGTACATATTTTGTGTTCCTTCTGCTGTGTTCTGATAGCTCCTTTTTCATACTTTTATATTACATAACATTTATTCATTCAACATTAGTTCAACAAACACCCATTGAAAAAATTTACCATTTCAGGCATTGGAGATCTATCAATGAACAAGACAGACAAAATTTTTCACATTCATAGAATGGAGGGAGACTGACAATAAATATCATAAATAAATAAATTATATAAGATGTTAGAATGTGATGAGTGCAATGAAAAAGAAGGGAGTTTAAGGGGCAATTGGTGTGTGTGCGTGTGTGTGTCTTCAAGTTTTAAATAAGGAAAATCAGATAGGCCACACTTATTACACTGCATAATGGTTATCTACCTGCTTTTTTGTCAACTAGACTAGAGCTACTTGAAAGTAGGGATTGTGTCTTATTTTTTTTTGTAGTTTTGTAATGGTTGTGGAAAAAATGGAATAAATAGAAGAATATAACTCAAAAGACTTTTGATATCAAGATTATATAATAAAAATTAAAGTTTCCTTCTACCGCTGGACTCAGTCTTCCCAAATCCTTCCTAATGGCATCCACTGTTCCTTGTTTCTTGTGAATCGCTCCAGAGGTTACCTATCTATCTATCTACCTACCGATCTATCTATCTATCTCCATATCAATCTTAAATTAAAAGTATTATCTTGAAAATCATTGTATTTCAGTATATATAGAACTACCACATTTTAAAATATACCTATACAGTATTTGTTTATATGGATGTATCAGAATGTTTTTTACCAGGCATCAGTTGATGGGTGTTTAAGTAGAAACGAAGATGGTTTGATGAACCACTCAACTAGTTTGGAAGTCAGGTAGCACTGTGAATCTGGTAATCAAATTTTTCATGCTTAACTAGGTCAACAGCTCCCTGTCAGGGAAGAGCCCAGTCTCCTCACCTCTGTGTTTATTATTTAATTTCACCACAACCCAGTGAGGTTGTTATTATGATGCTTGCATTACAAAGAGGAAACCTGAGTTTTCAGAGGTTAGGTAATTTGCCCAAGGTTACACAACTTGGCAGTGGGGAGCAGGTCTGCCTGACTCCAGAGGCCATGCTTTTTGCTACCATTGGAGGTTTTGGTACATCTGCTGGAGGTGAAGTAAAGAGGATTTACACAGACAGCCTGGTAGACTGTCTTAGATGACCTTAAAGATTCTTTAAGAATCTAGAAATTCTCTAATACTGTGCCATGCCTCACCATCCATTCTCTGTCTTTTTCTGTCTGGTTTTGCCCTAGGAGACTGACCCCTGCACCAGCTGGGCTCCTTTGCCCTCTTGCTGCTGGTCAGCTTTGCCCAAAGGAAAGCCCCAACATGAGACTGGAGGATGGGGGAAGAGAGAGATGAATAAATTTCTTTCCCACTTTCTCTCTCCCTGGGGAACCATGGTTTTGGGGGTGGCCATGTCCTGACATTATGGTAGTTATGATGGAGTGCCCCCTCCTCCTTGGGTCCACCTGTCACTGGACTCTGATAACACGATTTCTGCCTTTTGCCCAAATATCTTCCCTCTCCTGATGGTCTCTGGATGCTTCAACATTCTTTCTTGGTTCCAATAACCGTGCCCATACTTTTGTAAGTAGTCTCAGTATTAAAAGTCTTCTCAGATGAACCATTAGAGTTAGATTTTGTTTTCTGTCATGACCCTATTATAAATATTGTTTTAAGATGTTATGCCTTTCAGGAGACCCTTAAAGACCTGATGCAGTCTTTAAGGGTCTCAGACTTGTAGTCCTGATACTATAAGACCCAACGAGGGCTTCCCTGGTGGCACAGCGGTTAAGAATCCGCATGCAGCAATGAAGACCCAACACAGCCAAAATAAATAAATAAATAAAATAAAGAAAGAAATAGAAAAAAATTTTTTAAAAAAGACCCAACGAAATTTGTCTTTACTGGTAAAATTTCACATTAATAGGGCAAGCTATTTGGAGCTAATCACAACCTTTTTACTCTCAAATTCTATCTGCTTGGCAGCAGCCTATGCAGCCAAATGCTGAGACCTGCTCTGCTGTTGGTATGTGAAGTTGTGCGTATGTGGATTTTTTCTCTTTGTTCTGTGCCTCATAATTTTATGTGTGCATTGGGAGTCATTTAACATTTTAACAGCCTTTTCTGAAACACACACCCATAACTTTTTTCCCTTACAGAATTGCTGGAGAGATGTATTAGTTATCCAAAACTGAGTAACAAATTATCTCAAAATTTAGCAGCTTAAAATATAATTTACTGTTCTTAAACAGTCCCACAATATCTGTGGGAGCATCTTAGTTAGGTGATTCTGGCTCAAGGTCTTTCAGAAAGTTCCAGTCAAGCTGATGGCCAGCACTGAAGTTATCTGAAGGCTCTACTGGAGGAGATTCCAGTCCCAGACTCACTCACATCATTGTTGGGAGGTCCACGTCCATTGCTGCCTTTTGGTTGGACATCTTAGTTCTTCTCTAGGTAGGTCTCTTCATAGGCTTCTTGAATGTCCTCATGACGTGCTACCTGGCTTCTGCCTAGGTGAGAGTTGTAAGAGATCCATAGTCTTTTAAAACCTAATCTCAGAAGTGACTTATCATAATTTCTGCCATATTCTATTGGTCACACAGACTAATCCGGGTACAAAGTGGTAGGGGACTACACAGGTTGTAAATACTAGGGGGTAGGGAATATTGGGAGAACATTTTTGGAGGCTGGCTACTTCAAGAGAGAAACAGGTATTTGTTTTTTTATTGTACTTATCTATTTGCTAGAGCTAAAGGGGGCATTTGTGTACTATCAAAAGAAAAATAAAATGAGATAAGCTGACCATTGCTCATAATATATATAAAAGCATGCATTGTTTTTCCATGTCAGCACCATTATGTTTATTTATTTATTTATTTATTATACAGCAGGTTCTTATTAGTTATCCATTTTATACATATTACTGTGTATATGTCAATCCCAGTCTCCCAATTCATCACAAAACTACCGCCCCCTCCCCCACTGGCCGCTTTCCCCCCCTTGGTGTCCATATGTTTGTTCTCTACATTTGTGTCTCAATTTCTGCCCTGCAAACCAGTTCAGCTGTACCATTTTTCTAGGTTCCACATATATGCGTTAATATACAATATTTGCTTTTCTCTTTCTGACTTACTTCACTCTGTATGACAGTCTCTAGATTCATCCACGGCTCTACAAATGACCCAATTTCGTTCCTTTTTTATGGCTGAGTAATATTCCATTGTATATATGTACCACAACTTCTTTATCCATTCGTCTGTCAATGGGCATTTACGTTGCTTCCATGACCTGGCTATTGTAAATAGTGCTGCAAAGAACACTGGGGTGCATGTGTCTTTTTGAATTATGGTTTTCTCTGGGTATATGCCCAGTAGTGGGATTGCTGGGTCATATGGTAATTCTATTTTCAGATTTTTAAGGAACTTCCATACTGTTCTCCATAGTGGCTGTATCAATTTACATTCCCACCAACAGTGCAAGAGGGTCCCCTTTTCTCCACACCCTCTCCAGCATTTGTTGTTTGTAGATTTTCTGATGATGCTCATTCTAACTGGTGTGAGGTGACACCTCATTAGAGTTTTGATTTACATTTCTCTAATAATTAGTGATGTTGAGCAGCTTTCCATGTGCTCCTTGGCCATCTGTATGTCTTCTGGGGAGAAATGTCTATTTAGGTCTTCTGCCCATTTTTGGATTGGGTTGTTTGTTTTTTTAGTATTGAGCTACATGAGCTGATTTTATATTTTGGAGATTAATCCTTTGTCCGTTGATTGGTTTGCAAATATTTTCTCCCATTCTGAGGGTTGTCTTTTTGTCTTGTTTATAGTACCCTTTGCTGTGCAAAAGCTTTTAAGTTTCATTAGGTCCCATTTGTTTATTTTTGTTTTTATTTCCATTACCCTAGAAGGTGGATCAAAAAAGATCTTGCTGTGATTTATGTCAAAGAGTGTTCTTTCTATGTTTTCCTCTAAGAGTTTTATAGTGTCCAGTCTTACATTTAGGTCTTTAATCCATTTTGAGTTTATTTTTGTGTATGGTGTTAGGGAGTGTTCTAATTTCATTCTTTTACATGTAGCTGTCCAGTTTTCCCAGCACCACTTATTGAAGAGACTGTCGTTTCTCCATTGTATATCCTTGCCTCCTTTGTCATAGATTAGTTGACCATAGGTGTGTGGGTTTATCACTGGGCTTTCTATCCTGTTCCACTGATCTATATTCCTGATTTTGTGCCAGTACCATATTGTCTTGATTACTGTAGCTTTGTAGTATAGTCTGAAGTCAGGGAGTCAGATTCCTCCAGCTCCGTTTTTTTCCCTCAAGACTGCTTTGGCTATTCGGGGTCTTTTGTGTCTCCATACACATTTTAAGATGATTTGTTCTAGTTCCGTAAAAAATGCCATTGGTAATTTGATAGGGATTGCATTGAATCTGTAGATTGCTTTGGGTAGTATAGTCATTTTCACAATATTGATTCTTCCAATCCAAGAACATGGTATACCTCTCCATCTGTTGGTATCATCTTTAATTTCTTTCATCAGTGTCTTATAGTTTTCTGCATACAGATCTTTTGTCTCCCTAGGTAGGTTTACTCCTAGGTATTTTATTCTTTTTGTTGCAATGGTAAATGGGAATGTTTCCTTAATTGCTCTTTCAGATTTTTGATCATTAGTGTATAGGAATGCAAGAGATTTCTGTGCATTATTTTTGTATCTTGCAACTTTACCAAATTCATTGATTAGCTCTAGTAGTTTTCTGGTGGCATCTTTAGGATTTATGTATAGTATCATGTCATCTGCAAACAGTGACAGTTTTACTTCTTCTTTTCCAAATTGTATTCCTTTTATTTCTTTTTCTTCTCTGATTGCCATGGCTAGGACTTCCAAAACTATGTTGAACAATAGTGGTGGGACTGGACATCCTTGTCTTGTTCCTGATCTTAGAAGAAATGCTTTCAGTTTTTCACCACTGGGAATGATGTTTGCTGTGGGTTTGTTGTATATGGCCTTTATTATGTTGAGGTAGGTTTCCTCTATGCCCACTTTCTAGAGAGTTTTTATCATAAATCGGTGCCAAATTTTGTCAAATCTTTTTCTGCATCTATTGAGATGATCAGATGGTTTTTCTTCTTCAATTTGATAATATGGTGTATCACATTGATTGATTTGCATATATTGAAGAATGCTTGCATCCCTGGGATAAATCCCACTTGATCATGGTGTACGATCCTTTTAATGTGTTGTTGGATTCTGATTGCTAGTAGTTTGTTGAGGATTTTTGCGTCTCTATTCATCAGTGATATTGGTCAGTAATTTTCTTTTTTTGTAGTGTCTTTGTCTGGTTTTGGTATCAGGGTGATGGTGACCTCATAGAATGAGTTTGGGAGTGTTCCTTCCTCCGCAATTTTGGGAAGAGTTTGAGAAGGATGGGTGTTAGCTCGTCTCTAAATGTTTAATAGAATTCACCTGTGAAGCCATCTGGTCCTGTGCTTTTGTTTGTTGGAAGAATTTTAATCACAGTTTCAATTTTATTACTTGTGATTGGTCTGTTCATATTTTCTATTTCTTCCTGGTTCAGTCTTGGAAGGTTATACCTTTCTAAGAATTTGTCCATTTCTTCCAGGTTGTCCATTTTATTGGCATAGAGTGGCTTGTAGTAGTCTCTTAGGATGCTTTGTATTTCTGTGGTGTCTGTTGTAACTTCTCCTTTTTCATTTCTGATTTTATTGATTTGAGTCCTCTCCCTCTTTTTCTTGATGAGTCTGGCTAATGGTTTATCAATTTTGTTTATCTTCTCAAAGAACCAGCTTTTAGTTTTATTGATCTTTGCTATTGTTGTCTTTGTTTCTGCTCTGATCTTTATGATTTCTTTCCTTCTGCTAACTTTGGGTTTTGTTTGTTCTTCTTTCTCTAGTTCCTTTAAGTGTAAGGTTAGATTGTTTATTTGAAATTTTTCTTGTTTCTTGAGGTAGGCTTGTATTGCTATAAACTTCCCCTTAGAACTGCTTTTGCTGCCTCCCATAGGTTTTGGATCATCGTGTTTTCATTGTCATTTGTCTCTAGGTATTTTTTGATTTCCTCTTTGATTTCTTCCATGATCTCTTGGTTATTTGTAACGTATTGTTTAACCGCCATGTGTTTGTGTTTTTTATGTTTTTTTCCCTGTAATTCATTTCTAATCTCATAGCGTTGTGGTCAGAAAACATGCTTGATATAATTTCAGTTTTCTTAAATTTACTGAGGCTTGATTTGTGACCCAAGATGTGATCTATCTTGGAGAAAGTTCTGTGCACACTTGAGAAGAAAGTGTAATCTGCTGTTTTTAGATGGAATGTCCTATAAATATCAATGAAATCTATCTGGTCTATTGTGTCATTTAAAGCTTGTGTTTCCTTATTAATTGTCTGTTTGGATGATCTGTCCATTGGTGTAAATGATGTGTTAAAGTCCCCCACTATTATTGTGTTCCTGTCGATTTCCTCTTTTATAGCTGTTAGCAGTTGCCTTATATATTTAGGTGCTTCTATGTTGGGTGCATGTATATTTATTTTTGTTACATCTTCTTCTTGGATTGATCCCTTGATCATTATGTAGTGTCCTTCCTTGTGTCTTGTAACATTCTTTATTTTAAAGTCAATTTTATCTGATATGAGTATTGCTACTCCAGCTTTCTTTTGATTTCCATTTGCATGGAATATCTTTTTCCATCCCCTCACATTCACCCTGTTTGTGTCCCTAAGGCTGAAGTGGGTCTCTTGTAGACAGCATATATATGGGTCTTGTTTTTGTATCCATTCAGTGAGCCTGTGTCTTTTGGTTGGAGCATTTAATCCATTCACGTTTAAGTAATTATCGATATGTATGTTCCTATGACCATTTTCTTAATTCTTTTGGGTTTGTTTTTGTAGGTCCTTTTCTTGTCTTGTGTTTCCCACTTAGAGAAGTTCCTTTAACATTTGTTGTAGAGATGGTTTGGTGGTGCTGAATTCTCATAGCTTTTGCTTGTCTGTAAAGCTTTTGATTTCTACTTCGAATCTGAATGAGATCCTTGCCGGGTAGAGTAATCTTGGTTGTATGTTCTTCCCTTTCATCACTTTAAATATGTCATGCCGCTCCCTTCTGGCTTGTAGAGTTTCTGCTGAGAAAACAGCTGTCAACCTTATGGGAGTTCCCTTGGATGTTACTTGTCAATTTCCCTTGCTGCTTTCAATAATTTTTCTTTGTCTTTAATTTTTTCCAATTTGATTACTATGTGTCTCGGCATGTTTCTCCTTGGGTTTATCCTTTATGGGACTCTCTGCACTTCCTGGACTTGGGTGACTATTTCCATTCCCATGTTAGGGAAATTTTCCACTATAATGTCTTCAAATATTTTCTCTTGTCCTTTCTCTCTGTCTTCTCCTTCTGGGACCCCTATAATGCGAATGCTGTTGTGATTAATGTTGTCCCAGAGGTCTTTTAGCCTCTCTTCATTTCTTTTCATTCTTTTTTCTTTTTTTAAATTTATTTATTTATTTATTTATTTATTTATTTATTTATTTATTTATTTATTTATGGCTGTGTTGGGTCTTCGTTTCTGTGCGAGGGCTTTCTCTAGTTGTGGCAAGTGGGGGCCACTCTTCACCGCAGTGTGCGGGCCTCTCACTATCGTGGCCTCTCGTTGTGGAGCACAGGCTCCAGACGCGCAGGCTCAGTAATTGTGGCTCACGGGCTTTGTTGCTCCGTGGCGTGTGGGATCTTCCCCGACCAGGGCTCGAACCTGTGTCCCCTGCATTGGCAGGCAGATTCTCAACCACTGCGCCACCAGGGAAGCCCTCTTTTTTCTTTATTCTGTTCCGCAGCAGTGAATTCCACCATTCTGTCTTCCACGTCACTTTTCCGTTCTTCTGCCTCAGTTATTCTGCTGTTGATTCCTTCTAGTGTATTTTTCATTTCAGTTATTGTATTGTTCATCTCTGTTTGTTTGTTCTTTAATTCTTCTAGGTCTTTGTTAAACATTTCTTGCATCTTCTCGGTCTTTGCTTCCGTTCTTTTTCTGAGGTCCTGGATCATCTTCACTATTATTATTCTGAATTCTTTCTCTGGAAGATTGCCTATCTCCACTTCATTTAGTTGTTTTTCTGGGGTTTTTTCTTGTTCTTCAACTGGTACATAGCCCTCTGCCTTTTCATCTTGTTTATCTTTCTGTGAATGTGGTTTTTGTTCCACAGGCTGCAGGATTGTAGTTCTTCTTGCTTCTGCTGTCTGCCCGCTGGTGGATGAGGCTATCAAGAGGCTTGTGCAAGTTTCCTGATGGGAGGGACTGGTGGTGGGTAGAGCTGGCTGTTGCTCTGGTGGGCAGAGCTCAGTAAAATTTTAATCTGCTTGTCTGCTGGTGGGTGGGGCTGGGTTCCCTCCCTGTTGGTTGTTTGGCCTGAGACGACCCAACACTGAAGCCTACCTGGGCCCTTTGGTGGGGCTAATGGCAGACTCTGGAAAGGCACACGCCAAGTACTTCCCAGAAATTCTGCTGCCAGTGTCCTTGTCCTCATGGTGAGACACAGCCATCCCCCGCCTCTGCAGGAGACCCTCCAACACTAGCAGGTAGGTCTGGTTCAGTCTCCTATGAGGTCACTGCTCCTTCCCCTGGGTCCCGATGCACACACTACTTTGTGTGTGCACTCCAAGAGTGGAGTCTCTGTTTACCCAAGTCCTGTCGAAGTCCTGCAATCAAATCCCGCTAGCCTTCAAAGTTTGATTCTCTCGGAATTCCTCCTCCCGTTGCCGGACCCCCAGGTTGGGAAGCCTGACGTGGGGCTCAGAACCTTCACTCCAGTGGGTGGACTTCTGTTGAATAAGTGTTCTGCAGTTTGTGAGTCACCCACCCAGCAGTTATGGGATTTGATTTTATTGTGATTGCGTCCCTCCTACCATCTCATTGTGGCTTCTCCTTTGTCTTTAGATGTGGGGTATCTTTTTTGGTGAGTTCCAGTGTCTTCCTGTCGATGATTGTTCAGCAGTTAGTTGTGATTCCGGTGCTCTTGCAAGAGGGAGTGAGCACGTCCTTCTACTCCACCATCTTGATCCAATCTCTAAAAGCATGCATTTTTATTACAAAGGCCAGATGAAATTCAGGATGTTGAAAGGAATTTAGAACTCAAAGCTCTTTCGGTTTTTTGTTTTCCTGTAAATTTAACTTCCTAATTTTAAAACTGGAAAGTATTATCAATGCACTTTTCAGATGTTAAAATATCATTGGTTCCTGGAACATTGCTTTGAAGCTACTCTGCTGATAGGAGGTTGTTTTCCATAAGATTATTCTGTCAATAGCTACCGTATGGTCCATTGGTTCTTAATCTTCTGCATGGAGGAGTCATGGATTGCTTTGAGAAGTGTTGCCAGTGACAGAATCTGGTGATGGTGGTGCAGGCTACAGCATCCAACACCTGGTGCTGGTAGCATGCTGCACACACTGCAGATTTATTTAGTGGCATGATTTAGAGACACTGTTCTTACCTACACAGCCCTGAGTCTTGCCCTGGTAATTCTGTGAGCTACCTCATAGCATTTTTTTTTTTTTTTTGCTTGCAGTATTTTGCTTGTTTTTATTGGCAAATTTTGGGGAATATTTATGTAATGGATGTGAAGGCGCTATGCCAGAGAGAATAAAACACAATTTAGAAAGAAGTGATTTCATTGATTTGGTCATTTACTGGTTATTTTGGGGTCAGTGCTTTTTAAAAAAAACTGGAGTAAAATACATATAACATAATGGCATTAGGTACATGCATATTTTTATGCAACCACCACTGCCATCCATCTCCCAAATTGTTTTCATCTTGCAAAACTGAAACTCTATACCCATTAAACATGAACTTTCCCTTCACCCTCATAATCTTTTTTCTCTTGTGGTAAAAAGCATAAAATTTACCATCTTAATCATTCTTTAAGTGTATTGTTCAGATGCGTTAAGTATATTCACATGGTTCTGAAACAGATCTCCAGAACTTGTTCATCTTGTAAATCTGAAACTCTATACTCATTAAACAATTCACCTCCCCCTTCTCCCAGCCCCTGGTAACCACCATTCCATTTTTGGTTTTTATGAATTTGACTAGGTACCTCATGTAATATCTTCCTGTGGTTACCATTGCAATTACATAAAACATCTTAGAGTGATAGCATTCTATTTTAAACTGATAATGACAGTTTTCAGTTTAAATAACTGAAGGACTCTTTACTAATTCTTGTAGAGCAGGTCTAGTGGTTAAACGTCCTCAGCTTTGGTTTATCTGGGAGAGTCTTAATTTCTCCTTAATTTTTGAGGGGCAGTTTTAATGAGTATGATACTCTTGGTTGCCAGATTTTTCTTCTTTCAGCACTTTGAGTATATGATGCCACTCTGTTCTGGCCTGCAAAGTGTCTGCTGTGAAATCCGCTAGTAATCTTAAGGAAGCGCTCTTGTATGTTATAAATCATCTTCTGTTGCTGCTTTCAAGATTCTCTCTTTATCTTTGACTTCAGTTTGCTTGTAGTGTATCTCAGTGTGGTTTTTTTTGGATTTATCCTAGCTGAATTCTTTCAGCTTCTTGAATCTGTATGCCCATTTATTTCCTCAGATTTGGGAAGTTTTGCCATTATTTCTTCAAGTAAGATTTCAGCCCATTTCTCTCTCTTATTCTGTGAATCCGTAATATGTATATTAGTCCTCTAGATAGTGTCCAATAAGTACCTTATGTTCTCTTTGCTTTTCTTCATTCTTTTTTTTTTTCTTTCTGTGCCTCTGACTCAGTGATTTCAAATGACTTATCTTCAAGCTCACTGATTCTTTCTTTTGCCTTATCAAGTCTAATGTTGAACTCCTCTAATGAACTTTTCCATACTTTTGTATTTTTGAGCTCCAGAATTTCTGTTTGATTCTTTTTCATAGTTTCTATCTCTTTGTTGATATTCTCATATTGTTTATACATCATTTTCCTGATTTCATTTAGTTTTCTATTTGTGTTCTCTTTTATCTCATTGAGCATCTTTATGACCGTTAAATTCCTTGCCAGACAGCTCATAGTTCTGTGTTTCTTTAGAGTCAGTTTCTGGAGTTTTATTTTGGTCCCTTAATTGGCCCATGTTTCCAATGTTCTTTGTGTGCCTTATAATATTTAGCTAGGATTTGGGATTGGAAAAAAATAACCACCTCTCCAAGTCTTTGTGGATTCACCAATCAGCTCAACTGCAAGTTCTAGGACATCTCAAACTTTTTCTGATCCATTGCTCCCCCTGGTGTCTACCTGTGGTCTGCAGCTCTAACATGCTGCTTGCGTCCGTTTTCAGAGATTCCAAACTCTGGTACAAGTCAGGCAAGATAGAAATCGGTCCCTCAGGCAAACCCCCAGACAAGCTAGAATGCTGGACACATGGTCCACTCTTTTGTTTCCATATTAAGAGGGAGCTCTGGTCTGAGAGATTTCCTCCCAGTTGCTCAGCACTATGCTGGACAGAGGAAGGGCAGGCATGGGTTTGCCAAATGCAGCAAATTTACCTACGCCTGTTGTTGGAAGCTCTTCTTGGTTTTACAATGACCTGGCTGATGTGGCTTCTTGACTGGTCTCTAAAGTTCTCACAGAGGTAGTCTAGTCCATGTATTGTTAACTTGGTGTCTCTGTGGGGAAGGAGGGCCTGAAGCTTCTTAGTCCACCGTCATGCTGACATCACTCTCTCTCCCCATAGCCTTTTAATCTATCTTTTTTCTACTCAAATCACTCAAATTTGAGTACCTGACTGGTACAATATTGTTGCCCTGGTATTGTGATGTTGGAACTGGGAAACCATCAAGGTTTGATGAATGAATGGAACATTTCAAGCCAAGGAAGAGAGCTTTTCCTGAGCAGGTGACTGTTCTTATGCAACTCAAATCACACTATTGACCATCACAAATGTTTGGATTTTATGGGACTGTCTGTTGCCTTGTGACCACCACATGTGAAGTGTGGGCTCATAAGGAGCTGCTGAAGATGACCAAATTTTCTTTCCCTTCTCTTGTACTCAAGATCTCTTCAGATCTGCAGAATTGCATCTAAACTCCTGCAGATTCTGCTGCTGTGGCAACAATCTGTCACCAGCCAAGCTTATCATCCATTATTTATTTCCTTTCCTTACACTGTGCCTCAGCCCTCCCACTCACAGACTGCAAAGGCTTTGTCAGTAAATTCAGAGCTGAGGTGTAGACCTGGGAGGGAGGTATTTGGATATAAAGGTTGGTAAGGCAGAGAAAAAGAATTAGGATGAACATGAAGCTTCATTTATACTTCTGTTTCTTATGTGTACCAGGTAATCTTATACAGGGGTTGTAAAATATCTGACCTATTAAGACCAGAAATCCAGGGCTCTCTGAACTTTCTTGATAAATCAAAGTTCAGGCTCACTGGTGGGATTTAAGGAGGCTGCTTATGGCTAATATTAAGAGAGAAACATGTGAAAGCATATATTATACCACATAGAGAAAGTTTATTAACAATTTCCCTTTTTTCTTTACCTCTTTCCTTTTTCTCTCCTTCCAGTTTTTCTTTACTTCTATTTTCCAGCAACCAAGTTTTACTGTAGCTGATAAATTTATTCTATATTCACCAAGTACTTTTTTGTGCTGACAAGGTAAGGTACTATATTGTTTTGAGTTGGCTACGTGGGAGAAGAGGAGAGGTCTAGTGAAGAATTCAGAATCAGAATGGATAGACCCGAATGCGGGGCTGGAAGAGCAGTACAAAGGTATTATGAGGGCTATCATGATATGAGTTAAACACTATCAGACGGCTAGGGGGCAAGTTCAAAATAGCAAGCCAAGGGTTCATTTCCAAGTCTTGCGCATTAGCTTGAAGACTTTGGGTAGCACAATGCTCAGGATTTTTTTGAAAAACAGTCTTTAAAAAAGTATAGTTGCCTATTGTACCAATCCTCTTTCAGTTAAAAGAAAAAGCCAGAGAAAGATGAAGTGTTGTTTTATTTTGTTGCCCTGGTAAATCTGGGCTCTGGAGTTCCTCCTGAGCCCTGAGAAGGTAATCCAGCCAGCCTCGTGTTTCTGGAGCCAAAAGAAGAGCCAAGTAGAATATTTGCTTTGTGAAGCAGAGACTCCTGCTGGCAAAGGTGACTTCTGCTGCCTGGGGAGGCACTAGGCTCTCCCAAGCTGTGGAGTGGGAAGCCAAGACTCAGCCCTTTCCCTGTACTTCCAGGACTGAAAATTAAACCTCTTGGCCTCAATTTGGTCTTGGGCCAACCTGTGACAGGCTCTACCTGCTTCTTCTTCCTTAGCTACTTCTAGTGTTTAAGCTAGACAAAAACTTGTTAAACAAGATAAACTCAACACAACCATTCAAAACCCATAATTTTAATGATGTAAATTATGTGAAATAAAATGTGATAAGTCTCCATGGTACAGGAACAAATCACTGAATCATTGAATAGGTGGCAGCAGGGGTTAGGTAGTGGGAGAGGGACCTCAGAGGCTACCCTGACCAAAGTGTAGTGATTACAGTGAGGACTCTGAAGCCAGCTTTTGTGTTCAAATCCTGGCTTTGTCATTTATCACCTGTGTGCATTCAGCAAGTGACAACTTCTCTAGGCTTCAGAGTCCTCATCTTAAGATTGGAGACAATAGTACTTCATAAAACTGCTGAGAGGATTAAATGCCAAAATTCATGTCAAGTGTTTCATTGAGTTTCTAGGGCATAATAAATGCTTGATACATGTTAGTTATTTTTGTGGTAGTTATTGTCACCATCAAGACTAAGATAATAGATAGAAAATGGGAGCCAGCATAGCTGAAGAATGTGGGCTCCATGACCTTGGGAAAGCTATTTAACCTCTCTAAACCCCAGTATTTTCTCTATGATCATTGTGGGGTTTACATGAAAAAAAATGTTGTCTGTAATTAGCTCAATATCTGAGCAACTGAGATATGAACTGAAATATAGAGAAGTTTGGTGCCAAACTAGAAAACCATCTCAGTGCTTTCTAAAAATGGGCGGATGTAGAGGAGTTTGGAGTTGAAAGAAGCTCACTAAAGTTTGAATTCAAAGGTCTAATATGTTTTTTAAACAATAGAGGCCAACCTAACTTACATTCAGGCGAGGGATATCATCATTCTAGTTTAGGCTGGGCTCTTCCCTAGGAGAACACCTAAGTTTTTGCAATGATGAATTTGGATTAGAAGAGGGAGTTATGAGACTGGCAGCTATAAAGGGTGTTTAAGCATTACCCTGTTCCAAACACTTAAAAAATTAGTTGCTGTTTGTGTTGTTTCTAGAAAACCATGTGACTTCATTACCACCCTCTTTGAGTCACCTCTCTCAAATGTAGCCCTGGTAACTGCCTGGAATGAAAATGATCTAGAATAGTTTAACAGATAGGATCTGCTTCATAACAAATACCAGGGGTTTTTTGGTTTTTGTTTTTCATGCTGGATCTTAGTTCCCTGACCAGGGATCAAACCTGCCCCCCCTGCAGTGGAAACACAGAGTCTTAACCACTGGACCACCAGGGAAGTCCCAAACACCAGGTTTTGAGAGGTCTTTATTCAACAAGTAAGGGCAGGGAGCCAGAATAGAATATTAAATCAACTCATGCTCATGATGGGACAATAAAAATATGCATCATACCTGTTTCCTTTAATATTTTTGACACAGCCCCAGCATTCCACTATATACTCAATGGCTGCCAGAGCTCCTACGTTTACATATGGGATTTATGGATTTTACTTGGTTGTATCTGCCCAGTAGACATATTCACTTGGATAATTTAGTGGCACGTGAAATACAACTAAAACAAAACCCACCTATTCTACTCCTTTCTCCAAACTGCTCTTCCCTCTGTTTCCTATTTCAGTAAATCATTCACCCAACTGCCAAGCTAGCTATCTTGAATTTTCCCTCGGCTCACCCTGGGTTCTTCATCAATTCCTATCAATCCCACCTCTTAAACATCTATCATTTTAGTTCATTTCTTACTGTTACTTCTTTAGTGGAGGTCATCTTCTTTTCAGGCTTAGATTATAGTAACAAATTTCTAAATTCAAGTCTGACCTTGTCACTCGCCTCCTTAAAGTCTTTCTTTAGTATCCTACTGCTCTCAATTCCTCGATGTAGTTTACAATGCTCTTGCCCCTGAGTCCTGCTCTAGGTTTGTCTCTCCCAATCTTCATATATTCTATGCTCCAGTCATTCTGAACATTCACTTTCTTGTTCTCTCTTGCCTCTTGGCTTTGCTTCATGCTCTTCCTTCTACTTTGTAATTTGTCCTTCTTTCTTTCTTTTTCTTTTTCTGGCCACACCGCGTGGCTTGTGGGATCTTAGTTCCCTGACCAGGGATTGATCCCCAGGCCCTCAGCAGTGAAAGCGCAGAGTCCTAACCACTGGACTGCCAGGGAATTCCCTGCCTTGCATTTTCTTACCTCTCCTCTTCAGTTGGTAAACTCCTATTCTTCTTTCATGTGTCTGCTTAGACATGCCTTCTTCCAGGAAGTCTTCCCTATCTCCCTCCTGTGTTTTGTATCCTCTCTTTATGCTCTCAGACTGCTCTGCTTCCTCCATCATAGCTCCAATTATAATGTAGTTTAATTCTCAGATTTTTTTGTCCATATCTCTCACTACACTGAAATATTGAGACCATGTCTATCTTATTCACTGTTATTTCTCTGTCATCTAGCACAGTGGTTGGCACAGGAGTTTACATTCTAACTATTTTTTGAATGAATTTTGAATAATTACACAAAAATATTCTTTTTTTTTAATATTGCAGCTCTCCTAAGGTAAAATCAGTCATACTTAGAGATAACAACATGTAATCAGAAATTGAAAGATCCTGAAGTTCTCTCTTGATCTGCATCTCCTACAAGTCCATCACTGGGACTTGCCATCCCATCACATGCTCAGTCCAGTGCAGGTAGCCTGTAGAAAGAAAGAGTGAGCCAATTGCTTGATGCAGGAGTGCTGAAATGCTGACTATGGTAATAGCTTGAGATGTCAAAAGTTTCCATCCCTTACAGATTCAAGACCCTCTAAACTCATTGGCTTCCTATTGAAATATTTAGAAATGAAATGTGACACATTATGTTTGCATTGAACAACCAACAAATATTCATTGAGCATCTGCTATGTGCTGGATCCTATTCTAAACATCAGACAAAAATCCTTTGAGAAGCTTTCATTCTTGTGGCTTACTTAATCCTCTGACAAACCAAACCTACTAAACCCCTCATTACTAATCATAATGTAACATCTGTGGGAAAGACTTTGTTAGACTTGTATGTGCGTGTGTGTGTGTGTGTGTGTGTGTGTGTGTGTATATATAAATTTTTTTTTTGTTTTTTTGCTGTGTTGGGTCTTCGTTGCTGCATGTGGGCTTTCTCCAGTTGTGGCGAGCGGGGGCTACTCTTTGCTGTGGTGCACCAGCTTCTCATTGTGGTGGTTTCTCTTGTTGCAGAGCACAGGATCTAGGCACGTGGGCTTCAGTAGTTGCAGCACGTGGGCTTAGTAGTTGTGGCTTGCGGGCTCTAGAGCGCAGGCTTAGTAGTTAGTTGCATGGGCTTAGTTGCTCCGTGGCATGTGGGATCTTCCTGGACCAGGGCATGAACCCGTGTCCCCTGCATTGGCAGGCGGATTCTTAACCACTGTGCCACCATGGAAGTCCCCATTCTTTTTTTTTTTTAGCTGAAGTATAGTTGCTGTACAATATTATACGTTACAGGTATATGATACAGTGATTCACAATTTTTAAAGGCTATACTCCATTTATAGTTATTATAAAATATTGGCTATATTCCCCATGTTGTACAATATATCCTTGTATCTTATTTTATACCTAATAATTTGTACCTCTTACTTTCCTACCCTTATATTGCCCCTTCCCCCTTCCCTCTCCCCACTGGTAACCACTAGTTTGTTCTCTATATCTGTGAGTCTGCTACTTTTTTGTTAGATTCACTAGTCGGTTGTATTTTTTGGATTCCACATGTAAGTGATGTCATACAGTATTTGTCTTTCTCTGTCTGGCTTATTTCACTTAGCATAATGCCCTCCAAGTCCATCCATGTTGCTACAACATTCTTAAATATATATGAAAAAACTGAACATATTTGTACAGTTTTTTATATTACCATGTGGCAATATGTCTTAAAGAAATAGCATATCATACCTGATACATTGCATGCCAGATAACACAACACATAGATGCATGGTATTAAAATGTACATTATTGGCAACATTTACTAAATATTCTTATGTTGATGGATATGGCTTCTTTGATAATGGCTGGTTCATCTATTTTGTTGTAATATCCATATAAATTTGTGATATTAGCTAATGTTAGTTGAATATTCATTACGACACTATACAAATTCATCCCCTATGGTTCTGTCACTGAAAGGATGAATTCATCTGGGAGGTCACTTTCTGCAGTCAACTTTAGTTACAGCAACCAAGAAATCTCACTGAGCTTCTGTTGGTGCTGTTTAATACACCAAGTCTGACCCTTGTGAAATGCTGAGTGGGATGAATGCTATGATGCACCACCCAGACACCCCTTCAGGAGTGAAGAGCTTATGCTCAGCTGTTGGGACAACTCTGAAGTGCTATCCCACTGCTAGAGCTTCTCTTTTTTTATTATTTTTTTTAATTTTATTTACTTATTTTTGGCTGTGTTGGGTCTTCGTTTCTGTGCCAGGGCTTTCTCCAGTTGCGACGAGCGGGGGCCACTCTTCATCGCGGTGCGCGGGCCTCTCACTATCGCGGCCTCTCTTGTTGCGGAGCACAGGCTCCCGACGCGCAGGCTCAGTAGTTGTGGCTCACGGGCCCAGTTGCTCCGCGGCACGTGGGATCTTCGCGGACCGGGGCTCGAACCCGTGTCCCCTGCATTGGCAGGCAGATTCTCAACCACTGTGCCACCATGGCAGCCCTAGAGCTTCTCTTGAGGCTGGCTAAACCCATTGTCAGGCTTGCATCAGAGCTCAACCTTTCCCTCGGCTGACTCTTGCTTCCCTCCCCTCTTTTCCACGGAAGTTGATTTCCAAGCCGTGCTTGCTGAACACCTCAGAGTCTGTCTCCCTGAGGGCTTACTCTGTGACACTGAATTCGACAGTTAAGTGCTCAAGGACCCTCTAGCCGTCTCAAGCAACCTAGTTTTTAGGAGATGGTTTCTGATCCCTATAAGGTGTGCCTCCCCCAAACCCTTTTCTCAGCCCCACTGCTCTCAGAGACCAGGTTCTGGGCAGCAAACCTAATTCCAGACTCTACCTATTGGTAGAGATGAGACCCAGAAGACATTGCCTGGCTTGGGTAGGATTAACCCAGGAACTGTTCAGGCTAAGTGAGGATGAACTGTCATCACGGATGTTTGAACTGGGAATACAGAGATTTAAAATGAAATTCATTTTGTTGGTCCAAGGCAGCGTTTCTCAATTTTTTTTTTCATTATTGAGCCCTTAAGGAGCCTTTTTAGAGGCTTTTCTCTAATTGCCATCCTCCCCCACGACTTTTTAAGGAGGGAAGGTGTTTTTTTAAAACAATTTTATTGAGATATAATTCACATACCATAAAATTCATCCATTTAAAGTGTACAAATCAATGACTTTTAGTATATTCACAGAGCTCTACAATCATCACCACAATAATTTAAGAACATTTTCATCAACCCCCAAATAAACCCTGTACCCATTAATTATCACCCCAGGCCCCTACCTTCATTCCCCCCAGCCCCAGACAATCACTAATCCACTTTCTATTTCCATAGATCTGCCTTTCTGAACATTTCATATGAAAGGAATTATATAATATGTGGTCATAGGACAGATATACTATATATTTATTTATGTACTGCATATATATCTGTGCTTTATACATAAAGAGAGTGAAATTTTTTTGCACACCCCCCCCCCCCCCGCCAAGAAACAGTTTTCATTGCCCCATTGAGAATGCATGACCCTATGTGACACTTAGTTTCTTTCTTTCTTTCTTTCTTTCTTTCTTTCTTTCTTTCTTTCTTTCTTTCTTTCTTTCTTTCTTTCTTTCTTTCTTTCTTTCTTTCTTTATGGCTGTGCTGGGTCTTCGTTTCTGTGCGAAGGCTTTCTCTAGTTGCAGCAAGTGGGGGCCACTCTTCATCGCGGTGAGCGGACCTCTCACTATCGCGGCCTCGCTTGTTGCGGAGCACAGGCTCCAGAAGTGCAGGCTCAGTAATTGTGGCTCAAGGGCCTAGCTGCTCCGCGGCATGTGGGATCTTCCCAGACCAGGGATCGAACCCGTGTCCCCTGCATTGGCAGGCAGATTCTCAACCACTGCGCCACCAGGGAAGCCCAACACTTAGTTTCTACACAGAATTTTCCTAACCAGTTGCGGATATCAAAACTGTGAGTCATTTGTTGATAATACATGATTATCAAAATGAGGTCTTTGTGTAATTGGTTTTAATTACTACAACCACCTCCAGAACTTGGCTACAAGTGAACTCTTCATGAGCTTAAATAGAAGTGGGTACACTTTTTCTGACTCAACCCAAATATGCCTTTATAAACGGAAGAACCTGATCCTTAGAAGTAGCAATCTGTACTCCATCTTTTACCTGCATCTGCCTTTGAAAGGATACCTGGAGATGTCACTAGGGTGAGCATATAAGTCAAAATCACACAACAGGGTAGGTACTTAATATATTTTTTTACTCATTGGTGGATGAACCCTGCGTTAGAAACCCTGGGTTTTACTTCCAATCCTGCTACTAACTGGCTGTGCAAGTCACTTCTCCTTCCTGTGCCCTAATTTACTTATTTGCAAAGTGAGGAAAATGGGCCTCATGACATCTAAGACTTTTTCTCATTCCAACATTCTATGGTTAATACCAATTGCTTCTGTTTTAAAGCTACAAATAGCCCTTGAAACTTTTGAAGGATTTTTTATATCAGATAAATAAAATGGAATAATAGTGCCACTGTTCTCCTTTGGCCAGTTAATTTTCACTGAACAATTCAAGAAAAAAAATATTTATCAACTAATTACTAGGTGCTGGACATTGAACAAAACTAATATCATTTCTTCCCTCCTGGAACTTAGAATCTGTTGGAGAGAACACGGGGGGGAGGGGGGGATGGGAGTGAACAAACAAATGAAAATATTTATAAGCAGTGGTAGATGCCATAAAGTAAAACAAACAAACCCAGTGAGAGCTCATATGAATTAAAGGGAGAGGGAGGTTGCCCTTACATGGGGCAAGCATGGAGGATACAGTCAAGCAGAGACCTGATAGGAAGTTTTAATTCACTCAACACTCAGCAAATAACTATTGAGCTCTTCCTATGGGCCAGGCACTACTCTTGATGTTAGAAATAGAGCAGTGGAAAAAAACCAAAGTCCTGGCCTCAAGGAGCTTGCATTCTGGAAGTGAAAAGGGGGCAGAGGTGGTCTACAGCCTGTGAGTGTGTGGGAGTGGTGGGTGGGATGGAGTTATATCTCAGGCCAAGGAACTAGCTGCTGGGAAGATCTGCAGAGGTCAGCTGGGTATTCCCCAAACCAAAATCAGGCCAATGTGGCGGGAGCATAGCAAGGGTAGTGAAACTTGGTTGGAGAGGTGAACTGGAGCTAGATCATAAGCAGTTTCACAGGCCATGAAAATGAGATAAAAAGGTTAAATGAATATGGCTTATGGAAAGAGCCTAGCATGAATTTGAACTGAAGCCACTAACTCTAGGTTTAAAATTACTTTGCTGGGTAGTAATTTAGCTGATGATTGAGCCCCACATCCACACCACAATGAGCCATATTCTTAAATCTGGAAATGCAAGAACTTCTGCAGTGTATGTGCATTGTTTACCCACAGGGCTGCTATGATACCAGTTACTTGGCGGGGTCATGGCAGTGGTGAATATGTGTGCATCCCTGGGATGGGGAGATAGGGCTATAGCTTGTCTGGATCCTTAAAGGTCAGAGATCCACAACCCATAAAAGAAGAGGTCTAATCAAAGGATTTGGACCAATAGAGATCTACAGCAGCACCAAGAAACATATTTGGTCATTTATTCATTTATTAATGCCACACTGGACACTCTGAAAGCTTATGACCACACGAGTTGCCCCAAAGAAGACAGAGACAATTTGACTATTACAATATAAATGTGATAAGTATTGTGACAGAGAAGTGCTATGGATGCTATGGGAACATTTAAGAGGGCTACCTAACTCACAGTGGTGATGGGGAGGGTCTGGGAAGAATTCCAACACAACTAACTTGAGTTGCCTCAACTAAGTTTTGAAGGACTTCTAGGAGTTGGCTGGGTAAAGAAAGGGAAGTTTATTCTAGGTAGAGAGAACTCCATGAGTAGAAGGATCAAGATGAGAGAGATTAGAGTGCATGGCTAGGGGCAAAAGTAGAGAAATGAGGTTGGAGAGGAAAATAGAGGTCAGGTCACAAAGGGCATTGTAATCCATGTCAAGGAGTTTGGACTTCATCCTGAGGACAATGGAAAACCAGTCCATAATTTTAAGCAAGGGAGGGACCTACTATAACTTCAATAATGAATAATAATTCATTCAAAAGTGTGCCAGGCACTCTTTTGAGGATTGTCACATACGGCTCACTTAATCTTTTCTAGAATCCTTTGAATTAAGAACTATTATTAGCACCATTTTGTAAATGAGGAAGCTGAGGCACAGTTAATGTAGGAACTTTTCCCAGGGTGGTTCAACTAGTAAGTGGCTGAACTAGAATCCCAAACCAGACTGTTGGCTCCACAGAGAAGCTCTTAACTACCATGCTACCTATTTAATTCCTTGTCACCCAAAGTGTGGTTCCTGGGCCTGCAGCAGCAGCATTATCTGGGAGCAAACCTCGGACCTCACCCCAGACCTACCAAGTCAGAAACTGAATTTTAACAAGTTTCCCCAGGTGATTCGCAGGCGCATTAATGATTGAAAAGCACTGGCCTAACCCCCATGAGAGAACTGGGTCAGAGGTAATGAACTGGAAGATAAATACCCCATCTAAAGAGGAATACTGTTTTAGCTCCAGTTGACTGTTGAATGTCAAAATGTAAAGAGCACCGCCACCCCTTCTGCAAGTTCATTTTTCATGTTTTGATGGCAAGGAAAGGATAAAGATTTTTCAAAATATATTGTGCGGGGCCTCACTGTGTTGGCTAACAAAAGATGCTTGTAAGTAGCATTTGCTGTAGCAGCTGCCAGTGTAAAATCTCTGGCTCACATTTTAGTGATTTTAGAGGGCAGGGAGAACCTTCTGTTCCCTTGGGTCATTTATTTAGTTGCTTCTTATTGTCACTAGGATGACAAATATTTGAGGGTAATGATCAGGGAATAGGTCTAGGGGCAAGGGGCCAAGGAAGGCCCTCCACCTGTGTTTCACCTGGAGTTTTGAGAATTGCCCGTTCTAAGTGGCTCTTATGTGGTCCATTCAAGTTCTCCAGGATAATACTTTGGGGTTTGGAGCCAAAGTCATAAGTTGGTAATGAAAAGCAATTATTTTTGTGGTGTGTCTGAGATCTTATGGTTAAAGTTGAAGACAACTTGTGAAGAATATGGGGGCTCAGGATCTTGACCATCTGACCTTGTCTTTTCAGAGGGTAATCAATATACATATGTTTGGGAACCACTTTTTCAAGATATCCTGGGGGATAACTGTGAAGTGTTAGAGCCTTACAATGTATGATGTAAAAATAAGTATCTTTAGTAAGGCTGCTCTATTCTCTAACTGCCAAGAAAGCCAAAGCAAGAAGTATAGATTTTTCTTTTGCAGACTTGTAGGGAGCCATGAGAAGTTTTAAATGGCAGAATATATATAATTGTATTTTAGAAATATCACTCTGATGGGAATACGAAGAATGAACTGCCAAGGGTAGAGATTGAAGATCAATAAGGAGAATATTTTAGTGGTCCAAAAGAGAGATGATGAGGTCATGAACAAAGTCGTTGGCAGGGCTACAGCGAGGAAAGATGAATTCTCTTTGCTTCAAACATTGCCCAGGCACATAAGACTCTAGTCCACAGCTTTCCCTTGACCTCTAGCTCTTATTCCAATTGCCTTCTGGATCGCACTGTTTTATATGTTCTATAGTCATCTCAAGCTTAATATGTTCAAAACTCCCCTTCTCCTCTTTTACTCCCTGTCTCAGTGAATGATATCAAACCATTCACCCAAGCCAAATAACTAGGAATCACCCTGGACTTTTCTCACTCCCACATCTACTCAGTTACTAAGTTCTTTAAATTCTACTTTCTTGATGCCCATCACATCCATTCCTTCCTCTTCATTCCACTGCTATTTTCCCGACTCATGCCCATATTCTTTTTCACTTACACCATAGGCAATAGTCTCTCCAGTCACTTATACCCTTCAAACTGTCTTTCATACAATTGCCAGATTGGGCTTTCTAAGATGAAAATCTTACCTTATTATTACTCTAAGTAAAAAATTCTCCAATGGTTCCCCAATTGCCTACAGAATAAAGCCCAAATTACTTATCACGGACTACAAGCCCTCCAATTACTGGGCTTCACTTTGCCTCTTACTGTTTCTTATACTCACTCATCTCACTCATTATCCACCTTATCCAGACATAGGGAAATGTTTGCAATACTTTGAAAATTCCAGGATGCTTCATGTCTAAATATTTCTGTTTCCCTTCCTTTTTCCTCCCTACTCCTCTCTTTCCTCACCTCCCTATCCCATCTGGAAAGAAAACTTCATCTTTCATGTCAGCTCAAATGTCATATAAAGCCTTTGCTGAAAACTCCACCCCATTGCTCCCCTTATTTCCTGGGAAGAATTTCTTAATCCTTAGAATATAGTAATGGTATAATAATAAATATTCATAATAATTATTTATTGAATAAGTGAAAAATGGGTGTGTGCTCTTTCCCTAGTTCGTTAGTAGAAGAGTTTGATTATTTGTTTTTAATATTACATCACTGTCTAGGAGAGCTTATTCATTCCCGTGGGCTTCAGTTACCAACTCTACATAACTGACTTCCAAAGAAGCTCTGGTTCTATGTCTTTTAAGGCTTATCAGATAGTCCAGTGGGAAAAATAAACCAGAGGCAGAGACAGTAATCCAAAGTCTGTTCTAATAACCTAAGTGAGAGGCAGTGAGAATGGAAATTAGGGGAAAAATTTAAGAGACGTCAGAGAAATGAGTTGCATCCAGGTCAGATGAGGGGCCTCCTGCCACCGCTCTGAAATTACACAGCACGTGCTGACGTCTACTTCCCGAATGGTGAAGGCTGACACAAGGAGTGTTCACCGGACTGAGAAGGTCAAGTATTATCAGAGCACCACTCCTTCTCTCTTCCCTTCTCTTCTCAAACTCTAATGTACAGATTGCTGAGAAATCAGCAAAGTTGGGAAACAGGAGGGAAAATCCCAGTTTCTCCTTTCCCTACCCAAGCCCCGGGCCTAACCTTTGTACTTGGGCTTCTCAGATATAACATATAAAATCAAGACTGCCAACTACCCTTAGCAGTTGCATAACATTAGACCAAACATTTTCCTTTATTCTCTCTAGTCACAATTTATGGCTTTTGGCAGATTGGCATGCTGGACACATGAATCCATTTCAACTTATTATCAGATCTGGATTCTCCTGGATTCACATTGAGTAGTGTGGCTCCAGGACAAAATCCTATGTGTGGTCAGGTTTGACCACAGGGAATTACAGGACTTTGGTAATTGCCTGGCAGGCCTCATGGGGGAAGCTGCCCTCCCCACATCATACTTGTGCATTGTAGTTTTCTGGAGGGAGTTGCAGTCAATGACTCAGGCCTTGTTGGGCAAGCCATGCTCGTATGCATATCTCCATTCCCAGCCCGGGCACCTCCATTTGGAAGTCTCTTTATCCGGGGCTTTGGCTGAGACATTTTCCAAGCCCCTCCACCAAGACCTCATTATCAGGGACCCTTGGCTGAGGCCGTTTTTCTCACTTTGACTCAGTACTTTTCACACCTAGCCCTTTCCCCTCTTCCTTCCTGTAGACACACAGGTCTGTAAAAGAGCAGGAGCATTTTGTTCAGGGTTCTTTGCCAGTGAGATGATATCTCCCATCTGTGCTTCCATTGATCCTTGCCTGGGGCCGTTCCATGGGGGAAAATGCAACACTAGGGAGCCAATGCCTTTCTCTTTTGCCTCTTGCTTGCACTGTCGCAGTAAATGAATAAAGAGGTTTGATTGTTACTTTCATTTTGGCTTGTTATCCTAATTGAACACCTCAACATCTGGCAGCTTGGCACAGATCTGCCTGGTTTCTCTGTCCTTTAACTAGGTATAAGAATATCCTATCCCAACCCCGTTCTGTGAAGGGTGCTGGGCTCTTGAAACAAGAGTTTTTTCTTATACATTCCATATATTCTATTTTTTCTTTTCACTCTAGCAAGATTCAAATATTTCAAGAAAAGGAGAATGGATAATTCAGATGCACGTGAGACTACACTGGATAGGATATTAAAACCTCTTTAATAAAAACAAATATTCTTGCTTGGCCTACAGAATAGTGTAACTAATTTTGGCCAGATGGAGCATGATTATGAATTAGCTACATGTAGATGAGATTTGAGACATAGACAATGACCCACTGCATAGCTTTAAATTATACAGACGAGGCTCTTTGCCCATGGTGGTTTAATTATTTCCTTGGAAGACATTCATTCTTCTTCATTCAGGAAGCCTAATGAATTTTATAATTACCTTTTCCTCTGAAGTCTACAAGTGATAATTCCCCATCTGGATTGGTAAAGAAGAACCCACAGCAGGAAATATTATTGATGTGTGAAAAGCTCAGGACTGCACTTTTTTGCTGACCATTCCCATTTTTGCACATACTCAACAGCTGATTGAAGTGCTTGCATCTGGGAGGAGGAGAGCAAATTTCTTTTACCCCTCCAAGGTCTATATCTCCATTACTTTGGTAGTTCCTCCCTTAGTTTGGTCCATCATCAGTTCTTGTCTGGATTGTTAGGAGCTATTGCTTAGCATTCATCCAATTCAGCCTCCACACTGACATCTGAGTTTCCATGATCAAATAGCAATCTCCATTGACTAGCCATTGCCTTTAGGATCAAGTCAAAACTCTTAAGCAAATAAGATCTGAAACAAATGGGGCACAAGGGTCTTATCTTTCATCATCATCTTCCAGCATCATCACATTGTTTGCTCAATGCACAATACACCTGCTCTCTTTTGAACAAAATCTCTTCCACATCTGAATTTGCATTAGCTATTCCCCCAGCCAAAGTGCCCATTGCCTTTTCTCTTCTAGGAAAAAAAATCATACTCATCTTTTCATACAAGTTCAAATTTCGGTTTTTGTGTTCAATATGTAAAAAGCAGAACAGCAAAATGGGAAAGAGTAAGGGGACTGGAGACTTGGGCTCCACCACTGATCACTGTAACCTCAAGTGACTTGTTTAACTTCCCTCAGCTTCTGTTTCCTCATATGTAAGGTGGCAACTTTTTCCTTCCACCTTTACTGACGTATGATTGACAAATAAAAATTGTATATATTTAGGCTGTACAATGTGGTGATACATATACACTGTGAAACGAATACCACAGTCAAGTTAAGTAACACATCCATCACCTCACATAGTTACTATTTTTGGGGGGGGGGTGTATGGTGAGAACATGAGATCTACTCTATTAGCAAATTTCAAGTATACAGTACAGTATTAGTAACTATAATCACCATGAGAGTCCCAGAAGTTATTCATTTTTAACTGAAAGTTTATACCCTTTGACCAACATCTCCCCAGTTTTCCTCAGCTCCTGGCAACCACGATTCTACTGTCTGGTTCTATGAGTTGTAGATTTAATAGTAAGTAACACATGAGGTTGTTGGGACGATTAAGGGCAGCAATCTTTTTAAAGTGCTTAGCACTGTACCTGCCATATTGTAAGTACTTAATATGTAAATATTAACTATTATTCCTATTTTTGCTGACATTTACTCCAACTCAATTGTATTTTAACTTTGTTATGTTTCAGCTTAACCAGCTTTTATGCCTAGAATTATATTAATTTGGGTGAATTGAATGAGCAAGGTAACAGTCATGAATTTGCTGAAGATTAATTGAAGATCTTCTCTGGGTCTTTTACCTTAGCCTATCCACATATTCACATTTCAGTATTATTATGTCCATACGGCTTCCAGGTAGCACTCTAGGCTTCCCTCTCAGCCTTGAAAATACAGTCTATACCCAACGCCACTTCCCTTTACTCCTGAACATACTCTCCTCTGACCCTTATCATTCCACAAAAACTATTCTTGTTAGGGGCATCCTATTTACCGAATCCAATGCCTGCTTCTTAGCCCTTATCTCACTTATCTGCTTGACACTGTGAGTACTCCTCTCTCCCTGAAACTTTTCTTCTTTGACTTTATACTACTATAGATACCTTTGTAAGCAGTGGTTATGAACTGGGGGCAGTTTTGCCCTCCAGGGATATTTGGTAATGTCTGGAGACATTTTTGGTCATCATAACTGGGAGGGGGCTGCTGCTACTGGCATCTGGTGGGTAGAAGCCAGGGTTGCTGTTAAACATTCTACAATGTACAGGACAGGTCCCCATACTTACAGCCAAGAATAATCTGGCCCCAAATGTCAATAATGCAAAGGCTAAGAAACTCTAGTATACAGAATGTCCTGCAGACACTTCATGTATAAGATGGGCATGTTCAAAAATAAATCATTACTCCCCCTTTCCCCTACTTACTTGTTACTTGTTATTCCTAATTTGATTAACAACACTTAGGCTTATAAAGCAGTATCCTGGGAATAAGTTTTTATTTCCTGCCTCTCCTTCATCAGGCCCATCTACTAGTCACTAATTCCCTTTTGATTTTATCTCCTAAATATCTGTCATCCTTTTTCTTCCCTCAGCTACTACTGCCTTTGTATGAGTGTAGACATCATTTAGTTTGCAACAGTCTCCTAAACGGACTCCCTGTTTTCAGTCTTATAAATGCCTCCAACTCATGCTCCTTGGACAATCTTTCTAAAATGGAAGCCCAATTACATTTCTCCCACTGCTTACAAGATAAAGGCTGAGCTCCCAGGTCTGGCCTACCATGCTTACCATATGTTTTATTACCTACAGATCTGTGTTCTGTTGTACTTATTCCTAATCCTCTTCTAATAAAAACACAAGAAAACAGAACCAACAAAACAAAACAAAAAGCTTGATGTTTCACACTTCTGTTTATTGGACATGATAACCCCTGTTTTGGAATGCCTTCTCCACCAGGCCCTCACCAGGCCTTTCTCCTTTGAAAACTCTGCTCTGTGCATGTGCATACTTTTATTGGGACACATACTGTATACATACCATCTCAAGTATAAAATCCCAGTTCAAAAAGTGGAGTGTAACAAAGAAATATATTTTTATGCCACTTAGAGTTAAAATTTTTGAATTCCCAGTCTATGAGGTAGAATATTCCAATAAATTCATGGTCCCCCACCCTTTTACCTCTGTTTTGTGGTTAAATTCTGGGGGAATCTTCATAGTACCTAAGTTTTGGAACAGATATAGACACTAACACTTCATCACCATACAAAGGGCTTCTTCAGATTTGGGGGTTCTCTTCTTGGCATCTGTGTCTTGCTTGCAGATATCCTCATCATTTTGCTTTTATGGAGCTTGAAAATCTTTCTAAGGCTTCCTATGGCTTCTGCATTCCACAGAATTACTCCCTCTCTGGCATCTTGCTATCTAGCCCAGATTAGCCGGAATGCAGACGTTAGGTCTTTACTCAGGGACCCAGGTGTATTCCCTTTCTTTTAATCTTGTTAATATTTTGCTTCAGAAGCATTTCCTGTCTTGTGAAAATTTGTCTCAGAGGCATGTAATATTTTCTTCAGTGGGTTTAGACTTTTAATGGGCTTAGCCACATAAAAGCTAATGACTGTCAAATTCTCCCTGCTTAGTCCGGCCCATCCCCACACTTGAGGCAGGGTGAAAAACAGAATGGCCAGTAGCTCCTAAACTGAACAGTTCATTGGATACACCTGAAAGAGCTTTTAAAATGAAAGATGTTACCACCCCCAACTCTGCACAATCAGAATTTGTTCTTGTAAACGATCACAGGAGATCAAGGTCGAATTTTCGAATCCCTCAGTGGTGGACGTTGGGCAGGGCTCTGCTCACTCTGTTTTTCCTCAGAGTCTCCAAATTTTTACCCCGGTAGTGTGCCCTGCCTCTACCTCTCCTTCCTTTGGCGCTGCTCTCTCCTTACTGCTAGCGGCTCCTAGCCTCTCCCTCCCCTTCTTACCCCTTCCCTCCCCACCGCGCTCCACCTCCCAGCCCCGCCCCGCCCTTCTCTGCCTCGTCCCACCCCTCTCCTCCCCACCCAACTCTACTTCCCGGCTCCATCCCGCCCCCCTCCTCCTTGCCCCGCCCCACCTCCTAGCCCCGCCCCACCTCCTAGCCCCGCCCCACCCCTTCTCTCCGCCCCTCCCCTCTTCCCCGCCCCGCTGCACCTCCCAGCCCGCCCCACCCTCTCTCAGCCCCGCCCCTCAGCCCCGCCCCGCTCCACCTCCTATTCTCTCCGCTTCTTCCCTTTCCCTGCCCTGTCTTCCTGGCCTCTCAGTCTCCTCCCCTCTTTTGGTTCCTCCTTAACATTCCTCTGCTCTGCAGCAGAGCTCTTTCGTCTCAGACTTGTTACGTTTACTCTGCGCCGGAAGAAGAACCTGAGAACGCCTTCGGAACTATGGCGGCGGTGGATATCCGAGGTAACCTGTGCTGTCCCCTTTGTTTCCTGATTGTTTGGAATCTGGTTTAAGGATTTATAGCTCTTGAGGGCAAGATTCCGGTTCCTTTGTGGTGTCTCCCAAGCTCTTTGGAATGTTTTCTGTGAACGACCCAAAGCGCCAATCTGTCGAAAAGTTGCCTAGATTTTCGCAGTTCTTCAGGAGTCTCTTAGAAGCGTCAAAACGAAGGGGTTGGAAGAAGCTCTGGGCTTTGAGCCCTGCGGTGTTGTCCTACATACGTATCTCTACAGCAGTGTTGGGGCTGTTCTGTCCAGGTGAAGGAACCACAGAGAAGGGGGTGGGGTCGTGAGCCGACAGTGTTTGGTTCATTCTTGGCACTTGGCCTGGGGCCTACCTTATTCCTGACGTTTGAGGTTTCTTTTTCTATATTAACCAAATTGGAGTCTAGCACACATATTACAAATATATTGTCATTTATATATTGTCAAAATGTCCAGTGATCTTCAGCAGTTCTGGATAATGTTTACTATATGTTTGTCTTTCGTTATGAGTGAGAATATCAAGTACCTAATTTCATTACTTGCTGATTGTTAGAGAGCTGTATTAGAGCCATGCCAATATGCTCTCCCTTGCTTCTGAATAAAAAAGAGAAACATTTAGTCCATCAGGCTATTTAGCTTTCATAACTTTTAACTTTTTATTTAGATTTGTTAGGGCCATTGCAAAGGCTCTAAGGTGGGAACATGTCCGAAGAACAGCCAGGGGGCCAGTATGGCTGAAGCGCAGTGAGAGAGGAGGCGGGAAGTAGATGAGGTCAGAGAGAGAATTGGTGTGGTGGCTTGATCATACAGGAATTGTAGGCCGTGGTAAGGCCTTTGGTTTGTCCTCTGAGTAAAATAGAGAACCACTGGAGGGTTTTGACCAGAGGGGATGAACGTAACTTGACTTACTTTTTTTTAGGATCACCTTGGCTGCTGAGAACACTGTAGGAGGGCAAAGGTAGAATTAGGGAGACCGGTTAGGAAGGCATTTTTGTAATGCATGGAGATTTGGAGGTGGCTCAGACTAGGGTGGTAACAGTGGAGATGGTAAGAAATAGTTGGGGTCTGCTTGTTTTGGTAGTGTATTCTCTTTATTGGGCTGTGGTCACAGGTAGTTTCTATGTGGGAGAACTAATATATCCTATTTCACAGCCACACACCACCCTCTTAACCCCAGTTAACTAGTTTGTAACTGAACATCCTTGGATACTGGAGTGTGTGTAAATTTATGACCAGTGGAGTAACTTGTCCTTAGCCCTTAATCATGAATTAATAAACATTTTCTAATTCTTACCAAACAGGTCCTGTGCTAGTTCTGATGAGTAACCCACAGCCCCCGTTCCTTAAAAAACTCAACATTTAATGGGAAAACATTTGTATTTGTGGGTTATTAATAATTAATAATAAAACTATATAGAAACCACTATGAGGACATAGAGAAAGAAACCGTTATTTCTGCCTTGCAAAGTAGAGACAGCCTTTGCAGAGATTAGTGACATTTGAAATGAGTTTAATCTAGCGTGACCATTTGAATATCTAGTAAACCTATACCCTTTTGAGAATGAAAGATGTTTCTATTTTTTTTAAAAGTGCATAAACTAGAAAAAAAAAAAAAGAGGCACAAACTAGGACAGCCTTTGGTTAAGCCAGAAATAAGTTTGTTCATATTAATCTTAAAAGAAATTGACTACCAGCACTACCACCATCATCATCATAATGAACATTTATTGGGTTATTACAATGTACTAAGCATTTTACGTATATAATCTAGCATGGAGATACTATTATAATCCCTATTTTATAGATGAGAAAACTAAGGCATGGGGAGGTTGAAGTTTTCCATTCTTCCTCCTTCAACCAGTAATTATATAGGCAGTTTGATGTTTCATGACTTACAGCTAGTGGGATTTAGTACTGTCAGTGGTATGACACATTGCAGCCAGTACCCAATAAAAGCTCATTAATTAAAGCTATCTAGCCCTACTTATCATGTCTTTTCTTTTTCTTTTTCTATTTTGAAAAATTTAAGGTTTAATTCTTTAAAATATGAAATTGTATGGCTGTAATTAAGGGCATTCTACTTTTCATTTGCCCCTTTTACATCTTTATTATCTCATCTATAATAATAGATTCCTAACTTATTTCTGTCTCTTTAATTGGAAGATCTCCCACTAGTGGCAATGGATGTGTTTCCTTTGGCATACATATTGTCTGAAAATTTTTGAATTAGTTGCCAACATTATAAAAACTCAGGATTTCCAATATTTTGAAAGACCTCTCTAGATTTCAAATCCTATAACTTCTTCACGTAATTGAGTTATTCTTTAAACATATAATATACTTTTATTTATTTATTGAGTCTTTGAATTTTATTTATTTTTTATACAGCAGGCTCATTAGTTATCTCTTTTATACATATTAGTGTATATATGTCAATCAGAATCTCCCAATTAAACATATAATATACTTTTATATTTCCCTACCTTTGTATATGCATTACCTCTGCTTGGAATTACTTTGCCTCTCTTTTCTCCATGGTGAGCCTCTATTTATTCTTTAACATATAGTGCTAAAACCCACCTCCTCCTCACCCCATGAAAAATCATTCCTGTTCCCTCAGGTAAGGTATTCTGCTCGCTCCACTGTGCTCTCATAACACATTTATTCATACCTTTATTATGGATCTTGTGTTGTCATTGCTTTCTTGCATACTTATCTCTTCTGCTGGACGGTGAGGGTATGTAGGTTAGGGTCCACGTCATCCTTATATTCATAGTGCCTCCTACATTATATGCATAATAAATGTTTGTTGGATTGGATTTTTTTCTCTTTTCTCATCCTTTATCATTTTGTTTCCTTTCTATAGATAATCTGCTGGGAATCTCTTGGGTTGACAGTTCCTGGATCCCTATTTTGAACAGTGGAAGTGTCCTGGATTACTTTTCAGAAAGAAGTAATCCTTTTTATGACAGGACATGTAATAATGAAGTGGTCAAAATGCAGAGGCTAACATTAGAACACTTAAAGTAAGTTATTATAAGAAGGTAGCATCTTTGCCAACTGCAGATTTAGTAATGAATAGTTCTTTCCAGCTGTGGATCATGAAGTACAGAGTAGAAGTTTTGGAAGAACCGGAGTTTTGTTTGGGTTTGTGCAAATTTGACATGCAAAGGAATTACTAGTAGTCACTTGTAACCTAGGAAGTCTTTTCTTTATAACTTCACATATTACTGTCCAGTTAAAATGCAACTCTGAGGTTTAGATGTAAATCTTATTGATTTCAGCAATGCAACTGTTGTCCTTAACCAGGTAACTATATGTGTTGTCTCCTCTACATCTAATTTAATGTCTTAAACCACAGTCGAGTTTACAGTAGATTTTTCTTTGTTTGACAAACAAAATTTTAGCCAAATTTAGCAAGATTCTTCAGACTTGGGATGCTAAATAATTAAGAATTTATTACTATTACAAAAGTTTCTGAAACAACTGTGTAATGAAGTTTTTCATCTGTCAGCTAAACATGGGGAGCAGGGGATCTAAGAAATTAAATTTCTGGTATTTTAAATAGCTTTTGTTATGAGGTAAATATTTACATTTACTGAGATACCTTGGTGTTGCTTTTAAACATAGTATGTCAGGAAAAAATATGTTGGGGGTGAGGGTAAGGTTTTTGATGTTTTCTGGTTGGGTACAATATATAGTAGCGATCTATATTAAGACAGGTATAGTGTTCATGTATATTTTTATATTTTATATATATTTATAGATCTCCTTGGTCAGGAAGCATCCTGGTATTTTGGTTGCCTTTTTTGAAATGTAGGTTCATTGTACTTTCATGACTGAAAATACTCCGATTTAAGTTCATCATGGATTTTTGTAGAGAAATTTTGTTGTTGTTTAAAAACAAAATCTTACTTTATCTGTGCCCCACCTACCTGGGAAAAATAGCCAGTTTCATTGAACAGCCAATTTTTAATATCAAACATAGGCAGTTTTATCCTGTTTACAGTGTTGCTATACTTTTATGTGATAATTTGAATGTTCTACAGAATTGTTTGTAGGGCATTCATAGATCTCTGAATGTCTGTGTCCTGTTTTCAGTCAGATGGTTGGAGTGGAATACATCCTTTTACATGCTCAAGAGCCCATTCTTTTTATCGTTCGGAAGCAACAACGGCAGTCCCCTACTCAAGGTAAAATATGTAAACTTTAGGCATTATTTTCTTCTTAAAATACCATGATTTATTTACTCCTGAGCTATATGTTCTTAGTTTTGTGGATTGGGTTCTGTTTTAGGGATTTGTAGGAATCCATGTGTACGCTTCCTATGCTTTCCCTTCTGTGAGGGGCCACACCAAGTGCACCTTCCCTCTAGTAGTGAAATGCAGCCCCATGTGTGTAATATGTCTGCTCAGAGCTCGGGGAAGACTGAGACTCTGAGTCCAGAATTTTTATTGAGGGCTGATCATGTAGATGTCCTCTGCCTGTCAAAATTCTAGTCTCTCAGAAGGAAATCAGGTTTAATTCATGATACATGCAGTTGCACCACATTCATAAAAGATCAATGGAAAATCCTCATTGACACATTCAACCAAAATTACCAGACAAAAACTTGCTTTAGAAATCATACTGAAAAGTATAGAATTCAGACTTGATTTTGAATCAAAGAGCTAGTCACCTATTCCAGAGATGACCAGCTATATCTCTTAAATTAGATACTCTCATCAAGACCTTTGAGAATAACCTTCCCCCTAGTATTGATTCCAGAGAATGACTTGCTACTGAAGTTGTGGTTCCAGAGTCAAGAATCCAAATTTACTTTCAAAGTCAAAGATCTAGGACTTCCCTGGTGGCGCAGTGGTTAAGAATCTGCTTGCCAGTGCAGGGGACACGGGTTCGAGCCCTGGTCCGGGAAGGTCCCACATGCCGCAGAGCAGCTAAGCCCGTGCGCCACAACTACTGAGCCTGCGCTCTAGAGCCCGCGAGCCACAACTACTGAAGCCCGAGCGCCTAGAGCCCGTGCTCCGCAACAAGAGAAGCCACCGCAATGAGAAGCCCACGCACTGCAACAAAGACCAAACACAGCCAAAAATAAATAAATAAAGATAAATAAATTAAAAAAAAAAAAAAGTCAAAGATCTAGAGTCTCTGCCCAGAGAAAACGAGAAACTTAGAAGAAAGACAAAGCTGGAGACAAGAGTTCCATGATGAAAGGGTTCCAGGTACAGAAACGACAGAAGATGGCACCAGCCTCACTAGCCGCTGTTTTATTCTTTAGGACCTCGGACTGGGGCACAGAGGCAAGTTCAGTGTGTCTGGTATCTTCATCCTGGGCCCTAAATCTCTCTTGCTCTAAGGTCTTATTCCCCAAAGTGTGGTTGACTGACAGCAGCCTCGGATCACTTAGGAACTTGTTAGAAATGCATTGTCCCTACTGAGTAAGAATCTGATTTTAACAAGATACTCAGGTGATTCAAATGCACGTTAAAGTTTAAGAAACACTGCTCCTAGGGCAAATTTTTTTTAGCAGACTTTTTCTGTGAAGGTCCAGAGACTAAATACTTTAGGCTTTGTGGGCCTCATGGTCTCTGAGACAACTATTCAACTAGTGCCATAGCAGCCTTAGATAATAAAGCAAATGAATGAGTGTGGTTATTTTCCTATATAACTTTATTTACAAAAACAGGACTTGCCAAACCCTATCTGAAGCTTTAGTATGGGAAAATGTCAAACTTTAGTTGTTCTTTTTATGGAAATATATTTAGCAGTTTGTGTGCATAGCTATATTGATAAACTTTTTTTTTCCCCACTGCTTTAGTTATCCCACTGGCTGATTACTATATTATTGCCGGAGTGATCTATCAGGCACCGGACTTGGGATCAGTTATAAACTCTAGAGTGGTGAGTGTCTTTACATACTTTAAACATTAAAGAAAACTTCTAACTGAACTACCTTGCTACCGAGAATTAAACAGGAACTCCTCTCCCTTGTGTAAGTTGGTATAAAGTGTTGACTATTAGAATATCTTAAGCATTGGTTCCTATGGGCCAACTCCATGTTCAAAGTATATACCACCCCTAGATACATAGTGATTCAGGTTCTGAAAAGCAGAAGAATTACTGTCTTTGCATATGTAATATTTTGTGTTCACTCTGTAAATTTTGGACGATTGATGAGAAATTCAGAATTGTTTTCTCTTTATAAGCTTACTGCGGTACATGGCATTCAGTCAGCTTTTGATGAAGCTATGTCATACTGTCGATATCATCCTTCCAAAGGGTATTGGTGGCACTTCAAAGATCATGAAGAGCAAGGTAGGTGGGACACCGAGACCCTCCTAAAACACTTTTTGTTACTTGGAGAATGAAGCTGCTTTCTTTCGGAAAATAGCTATTGATGATTTCTAGCTGTGTTTTACTTCTCCATAGGAAGGTTTCGTAGGATGATGACATTGTCGGAGCTATGATTCATGTAACTAGATGTGGTAGTAATAGCATTCCCATAGGAACAGGTACAAATTTTAATCTCTTTGGTACCTGATAATCTTTGATAAGTTGATGCAAGGTTTTAAAATATTTAGGACATGTAGGGGAAATCAGTGATGAGGAATGAGTAATGATGATATTTCCTGCTTACCAAACTGTTGAGTCATCTTGAAATCTGGAACCCAAGTCTTCCAAGTTTTTGAAACAGGGGAGATGCTCTTAAAGCCCTATCTCCAGATGACCAGTCTGTTTTCTGATCTTTCCATGTTACCGCCTGTCGTGATGCCAGGTCCTTTAGTTGCCATAGCTGCTAATCTGCTACTTGTTCTGCACCATATTTTACCAATAAAAGTACTTCTAGAAATGTATCTATAGCAGTATACCTATATTCTGCATTTCTTTCTAGAGAAATAGCAACTTAAAATGAATTACTATGGAAAAGGTAGCCTTTAAATAAAATTCAGACCCGTGGAATGAATGGTCTTTGAGATACAGTTATATTTATTCGTAATAGTAGGTCCCAGCGACAACATTTGACTTAGGAAAGTTTGCATCAGTTGAATAAACTTCTCCCAAGAGCTCTTTGCCCCTACCCTAATGAAATGTTTGGAGTAAAACTTAACTGGAACCCTGTCCTTATATAGACAGTCCACCAGCACACTCCCCTCCCAAGGAAAATCCCACATGTGATGAGCTTCATAATTTTCCTTGCAAGTTCTTTTCTCTCTTGTCTTTATGATCTTCTGTTGTTTGCCCTGTTTTTTCCTGTGGATTATAGTCTTCATAATTGAGTATGGTTACTTGAGTTTTATGAAAGTTGCATTTTCCATTTGTACCTATTAGGTTTTGTGGGAAAAGTCCATTTAATACACTTAAAATATACACAAGATAATTTCAAAACAATAATCTGAATGTGACTTAGGTAATTATGGAAAATTTAGCCTTAAAATTTTCCATAATTAAGTAATTCTGGAAACATAAGAACGATGTTTATCCATGTTTACATGCTAAAACTGAAATGTCTTTAAAAGATATATCAGCTTTTTAAATGTTAGAATTTTAACCTCATTTCAGAGGGAGAGTTTGAATGCTTCTCTGTATATGCTATGTTTAACGGATTTGGGGCGATTATCTTTGGAATAGCAGACATTAAAAATAATGAAATTTGAATATATTCATGGCATGAAATTTGAATATATTCATGGCAGACAAAGATTTGTAAAATATAAGGCACCAAAGTAGTTAGACAATGTTTTGATTTGGACTTTATATTTTAATAGATAAAGTCAAACCTAAAGTCAAAAGGAAAGAAGAACCAAGCTCTATTTTTCAGAGACAGCGTGTGGATGCTTTACTCCTAGACCTTAGACAAAAATTTCCACCCAAATTTGTGCAGGTAATGAGAATGCATGTGGTTAATTTTGATTCAACACTTTTTCCTGGCATATTTATTTTTAATTGAGAACTGTTTCAGATGTGACCTAAAAATACTGATTTTCCTCGTCAGTTAAAAAAATGATCTCCGAGTCAAAGGAAGGTTTTTCAAGGACTTAATGGAGGAGGTGGTAAAGGGAATGGAATTAGTACTGTTCTGTGCTCTAAAGTTTAATTCCTCATTGAATCTTTGTAAACTATGAGGACTGAATATAGATAATATTCTCATTCAGAAGGTTGCTGAAAGTGTCATAGATGGTAACAGAACTAGAATTTGAAACTCATGCTGTTTTTACTGTATGTGCTGCCTTCCAGCCTGATGTAGAGGGTATTTAAGTCCTTAAATGATAGAATAATAAAAACTTTGTAATAAAAAGAATAGTACATTTGATGTGGAGGGTTTGGCATGATAAATGGAGGAGGCAGGAGTAATAATAAATAGACATATAACATATACTGGTGTTGGAGTTATATGAATTCCATTATGTTGTCTTGGGCATTCCAACAACAATAGCAGGTCCACGTACTGTGGTATTAAATGAGCTTTTGCAGAGAAGTAAGTGTGAGATGGAATATGTGAACATGTTATTCTTATGGTTTGTCTCAGCTCTTACTTATCTTTACAGGGCTGTGTACACACAAGGTCATGTTTTTCCTGTGGAGGGCCTATTTAAGAGATTTTCGAGGGTTGTTTTAGACTGAGATTTTTCACACCCTGAGATGACTTTAGAATAGGCCTTTCCTTCCCCCTTCCCTGACTCTACTGGATGAGATGTACTGTTGGAATGGTGACGTGGTAGTGAAGGGAGCAGAGGCCACAGCTGGAACTCAGGACCAAAAAACCAGTTTAGAGAAATCTCATGCATTGCGCTTGAAGATGAAACAGTCTGTTGAATAAATAAATAAATGAATTATAGCTGTGTGTAAGATAATGAGTAGTGACTACAGAGTGTATGAGGTTAGGTGTGGTTGGCCATTCGTGGCAGAACACCTAGACCTTCACAGTACAGTAACCCCTAGGCACATGTGACTATTGTGCATTTGAAACACAGCTAGTCCAACTTGAGTTGTGTAATGTGTGAAATACATACTGGGTTCAAGCACTTAGTACAGAAAAATTTATAAAATATTTCATTAATAGTTAAAAATATTGGTTATATGTCAGTGATACTATTTTAGATATATTTGGTTAAAAATAATAGAATTCATCTGTTTCTTTCTGAAAATGTGACTACTAGAAAATTTTAAATTACATATATAGCTTGTATTTGTGACTCACATTATATTTTGGGCAGTGCTGATCTAGAAAATGTGAACAGAAAATGCAAAACCAAAAACATGAAAGGTGATTAATGAACACATACTCAGAAACCAAGAAAATCCCTTAGTTTGTTCTTTGTCTAGTTTCTTGAGGTGTAAAGTTAGATTGTTTGTGATCTTTCCTTCTTTTTAATGTAGGATTTATTGCTATAAACTTCCCTCTTAGTACTTCTTTTCCTGCATCCCATAAGTTTTGGTATGTTGTATTTTCATTTTAATTTCTCTCCAGATAATTTCTGATTTCCCTTTTGATTCCTTCTTCGGCCTACTGGTTGTTCAGGAGTGTGTTGTTTAATTTCCACTTATAAGTTAGCAGAAGGAAAGAAATTACAAAGATTAAAAATTATGAAATAGAGACTAGAAAAACAATAGAAAAGAATCAGTGATACACCAGAAACTAACAGAACATTTTAAATCAACTATACTTCAATAAAAACAACAACAACAACAAAAAAGCAAGGAAACTATGAGATGGTGTTTTGAAAAGATAAACAAAATTGACCAACTTTTAGCTAGACTAACAAAGAGAGGAGACTCAAATAAAGTTAGAAATGGAAGAGATGTTACTACTGATGCCACAGAAGTAAAATGATCATAAGAGACTACTCTAAACAGTTTATATGCCAAGAAATTGGGTAACCTATAAGAAATTCCTAGAACGTATGACCTACCAAGACTGAGTCATGAAGAAATAGAAAATCTGAACAGACCAATAATGAGTAAGGAGACTGAATCAGTAATCACAAACTTCCCAAAGAAATGTCTAGGAACAGATGACTTCATGGGTGAATTCTACCAGACATTTAAAGAGAATTAACACCAATCCTTCTCAAACTCTTCCAAAAAAATTAAAGAGGAGGGAACACTTCCAAATTCATTTTATGAGGCCAGCATTACTCTGTTACCAAAGACCAAAAGACACTACAAGACAAGAAGACTACAGTCCAATAAAAATAGAGGCAAAAATTCTCAATGAAATACTAGCAAATCAAATGCGATAGCCCATTAAGAGGATCATATATCATGATCAAGTGGGATTTATCCCTGGGGTGCAGAGATGGTTCAACATACTAAAATCAATCAGTATGATACACTACATTATCAGGATGAAGGATAAAAATCACATGATCGTCTCAATAGATGCAGAAAAAGCATTTGGGAAAATTCAGCATCTTTTTATGATAAAAACAGCAAACTAGGTATAAAAGGAATGTACCTCAACATCATAAAAGCCACGTATAACAGACCCACGGCTATCATCATATTCAGTGGTGAAGAACAAATCTTTTTCTCTAAGATCAGGAACAAGGATATCCACCCTCCACAATTCTATTCAGCATAGTGCTGGGAGACCTAGCCAGAGAAATTAGGCAGTAAAAGGGATCCAAATGGGAAAAGAAGTAAAATTATCTGTTTGCAGATGATATGATCTTATACATAGCAAACCCTAAAGACTCCATTAAAAAACTGTTATAACTAATACATGAATTCAGTGAAGTTGCAGGATACAAAATCAACACACAAAAATCAGTTGTACTTCTATATACTAACAACTATCAGTAAAGGATATCAAGAAAATCCCACTTACAGTAGCATCAAAAACATACTTAGGGATAAACTTTTTGTTATCAGCTTTATCGAGGTATAATTGGTGTAACATTGGGTAAGTTTAAGGTGTACAACCTGTTGATTTGATACACTTATATACTGCAAAATGATTACCGCCATAGCATTAGCAAACATCTCTGTCATGTCACATAATTACTGTTCTTTTTTATAGTGAGTTCATTTAAGTTTTACTCTCTTAGCAACTTTCAAATATATAATACAATGTTACTAACTATAATTACCATGTTGTGTATTAGATTTCCAGAACTTATTTCATCTTATACCTTTCACCAACATCTCCCCATTTCCCCCACCCCCTCAGCCACTGGCAGGCACTGCTGTGCTCTCTGTAGGAGTTTGAAAATTTTAGATTCCACATATAAGTGATGTGATATATCATATTTGCCTGTCTGACTCCACTTAGTATAATGCTCTCCAGGTTCATCCTTTCACAAATGGCAGGATATCCTTCTTTCTCATGACTAAATAATATTCCTGTATATGTGTGCGTGTGTATCACATATGTCTCTCTCACACACACACATATCTATATCTCACATCTTCTTTACCCATTCTGTTGACAGACATGTAGGTTGTTTCCATACCTTGGCTATTGTGGATAATGCTGCAGTGAATGTGGGAATGCAGGTGTCCATTCGAGATCCTGTATTCATTCCCTTCAAATATATACCCAAAAGTGGGATTGCTGGATCATATGGTAGTTCTGTTTTTAATTTTTTGGGGAACCTCTGTACTGTTTTCCAAATTGGCTGCACCAATTTATATTGCCACCAACAGTACACAAGTATTCCCTTTTTTTTATATCCTCACCAACACTTGTTACTTCTTGTCTTTTCTATGGTAACCATTATAACAACTATGAAGTGATATCTCATTGTGGTTTTGATTTGCATTTCCCTGATGATTACTGATGTTGAGCAACTTTTCACTTACCTGTTGGCCATCTGTATGTCTTCTTTGGAAAAATATCTATTCAGGTCCTCTGCCCATTTTTTAATTGAATTGTTTGTTTTTTCACTGTTGAGATGTATGAGTTCTTTATATATTTTGGATATTAACTTCTTATCAGATATGCAATTTGAAAATATTTCCTTCCATTTTGTAGGTTGCCTTTTCATTCTGTTGATGACTTACTTTGCTGTGCAGAAGCTTTTTGGTTTGATGTAGTCCCACTTGTTTATTTTTGCTTTTGGTGCATTTGCTTTTCATGTCAAACCCAAAAACTGATCACCAAGACTGATGTCAAGGAGCTTACTGCCTATGTTTTCTTCTGGGAGTTTTATGGTTTCAGATCTTACATTCCAGTCTTAAATCCATTCTTAGTTAATTTTTGTGTGTGGTGTAAATTAACTGACCATATATGCATGGGTTTATTTCTGGGCTCTCTATTTTGTTCCATTGATCTATGTCTGTTTTTATGCCAATACTATACTGTTTTGATTGCTGTAGCTTTGTAATATAGTTTGAAACCTGAGCTATCTGTATTCCCATTTATTATTTTTGTGAATATTTAGCATTATCCACAATAGCCAAGGTATGGAAATAGCCCTAATGTCCATCAACAGATGAATGGATAAAGAAACTGTGAGATATACATATAGTTGAATATTATTCAGCCTTAAAAAAGAAGGAAATTGTACCATTTGTGGTGTCATGGATGAACCTGGAAGATATTGTGCTAATTGAGATGTCAGTCACAGAAGGATGAATACTATATGATTTCACTTACATGAGGTATCTAAAATAGACTTACAGATGCAGAAAATATTATAGTGGTTGCCAGAGGATGGAAGAAGGGGAAAATAGGGAGTTCTAAAAAGGCTGTAAAGTTACAGTTATATAAGATGAATAAGTTGTAGAGATCTGCTGTACAACATACTGCTTACAGTTAACAATATGGTGTTGTGCACTTAAAAACTTGGTAAGAGGGTGGATCTCATATTGAGTGTTCTTAACACACACGCACACACAAACCCCAAACTAAAGGAGCAGAAGAAATCTTTTGGAGGTGATAGATATGTTTATTACCTTGATTGTGGTGATGGTATCACAGGTGTATGTATATGTCCAAACTCATCAAATTGTGTATATCAAATATGTGCAGGTTTTTTTCGTGTATCAGTTATACCTCAATGTACCTGTAAAAAAAAGGAAAGGGACCAGAAAATACTCTGAAGTTTTATTACTCTTATGTGTTTGTGAAGGGAAGGGTAGTGAAATATGAGACTTAAAATTTTGATTAAGGTCATATTGAGAAGAATTGTATATGCTCCACAAAGGAGTTTGTGGTTAGTTCTATAGTCCAGTGTTTATTCACTATTTTAAACCCATAACCTGGTACCACTCCTGTAAACATACATTTCCAGGTACATTAAATGTTACTTGAAGTATTAAAACAATAGCTGTCATCACTAAAGACAAATGAAAGCAGTGGTAATTTTTGTACATTCTTTTTCAAATACATCCTCTCTTGAAGTAAACTGAGATATCCTCTGCCTCATCTTCTTGACACTCAGCACTGACTAGCTGTGAATTATTGATGATGGTAGTAGGGACCCATTAAATGTTTAAAAACAGTTGCAAGGAAATAATGTAGTTACTTGTTTGTTTTAGGACGATAACCATTAATGGTATAGAAGATGCATAGGAAAATGTGTCATGTACCACAATGTTCATTGCAGTTCTATTTACAATAGCCAGGACTTGGAAGCAACCTAAGTGTCCATTGACAGATGAACAGACAAAGAAGATGTGGCACATATATACAGTGGAATATTACTCAGCCATAAAAAGAAATGAAATTGAGTTATTTGCAGTGAGGTGGATGGACCTAGAGTCTGTCATACAGAGTGAAGTAAGTCAGAAAGAGAAAAACAAATACCGTATGCTAACACATATATATGGAATCTCAGAAACAACAAAAAAATGGTCATGAAGAACCTAGGGGCAAGACGGGAATAAAGATGCAGACCTACTAGAGAACAGACTTGAGGATATGGGGAGGGGGAAGGTGTAAGCTGGCACAAAGTGAGAGAGTGGCATGGACACATATACACTACCAAATGTAAAATAGGTAGTTAGTGGGAAGCAGCCGCATAGCACAGGGAGATCAGCTCGGTGCTTTGTGACCACCTAGAGGGGTGGGGTAGGGAGGGTGGGAGGGAGGGAGATGCAAGAGGGAAGAGATATGGGGATATATGTATATGTATAACTGATTCACTTTGTTATAAAGCAGAAACTAACACACCATTGTAAAGCAATTATACTCCAATAAAGATGTTTTAAAAAATGTGATGTTTGGAGTCAAGGAAGTTAGATTATGGAAAGCCTGAATTAATTCTGTGGCCATAGATAGAGAGGAAACAGATTCAAGATATATTTCAGATTTAGCATTGCCTAAATTTGGTGGTTGGATATGGAGAGATTGGCATTATGGATGATTCTGAGGTTTCAGGCCTAGGATTAGAATCAACTTGGTGTTGAACCCCAATTCAGAATATAGGAAAAGAAACAGATTTGGGGTTAAATATAGTTGTTAGGGGTTCTATTTTCATAAGCCAACCTCCAGAACATTCAATAGCTTACTGCTGTGTTTGGGTTCTGTGGTACTCCAGCTGAATGACAGTTCCTTTTTCTCTGGCTAGGGGTCCTGACTTGAATTCCATATACTGTTCTATCCTGGTGAGCTAGGCTGGACAATGTAGAAAGCTCAAAGACTCTCTTGAATCTTAAAACAAAAAAACTTCACTTTGTAGAAAGTTATGGAAATTTAGAAACGTGTATAAAAATAGAGGGAATAATAAAAAATGAAACCTCCATGTACCTATTGATATTATCCTGCTTCAACAGTTATCAGGCATGGTCAATCTTGTTTTCTCTCTTCTTCCCCTATTTCCTCCCAATTATTTTAAGCAGGTTGCAGACTACATATCATTTCAGTGAGTTTTTACATTTTTCTTGTAAAGGTTTAGCCATAGTCATCCTTAAGTTGTCATTTTCCAGAACCTCACCTTCTTTTAACCACCCAGGGGCCAAAAGCCAACTCAAAGAGAGAGAGTATGTCAACTCTATGTAGCAGAACTAGGAGAAGGAAGGCTTTCTCTAGAACTTTTAATAATCTCTTTGTTTCTCCAACCTACAGCATTTCTCCTCAGATCTGGATAAGAAAATAGATTCTTGGTCTCCTTGAAGCCTTCTGTGAGCTCCTATTTACCCATTGTGTCTCCCAGAACCATTTGTAGCTTAGGACTTCTGGATCCGAGGGCTGTTGCCCCTTTATGGGGGTGCTCAGGAGAATATTGGAGAAGTCCTGCATTTTTCCTTGAAGCTCCTTTTTCCATATTTTAACTTTTGTTACTACTGAAAGTAACAAAACTGATGTGATAGGAGTTCAGGCCTTCAGTGCCTTTTATTATGAATGTCTTTTCAGTGCTGTTTTCAGAAGCTGCTAGGACACCATAGGATATTGCTTCAGTTAGGTTTATTCCAAAGTTACCTAATAAATTTTGTCAGAAAGGCCACCTCCGTTCTGTTTTCCCATCTTAAACCACATCCTACTAGTTTGTGTGACAGTATTCACTAGAAAAGATTAGACAGTGTGCACTAGGTAGATAATGACATTATTTCGATGTCTGGATATGGTCCAGTGTCCAATATAGTTCAAGTGGTTCAATGGTAGCAGTATAAGAATATCCCCTCTCAATTTCTCATTCCTCAATGTTACACCATCTATTTCCTCTCCTGTTTTAAAGTAAAGAAAAATTATTAGTTCCCTCAAATTACTTTAGACATGTTTAAATCCTAATATGTTCATAAAATAGGTAATAATGTTGTTGTGTTGGGGGTTCCCATGACCACCCCCATGTTTGGAGATTTGCTTGAAGGACTCACGGGAGTTATTACAGTGACATAGTAGGGCTATACAGCCAGATATAAGGAAAAAAGGCGTTAGTGGAGTCTGGAGGAATCCATCTGCAGGCTTCCTCACACTCTCTTCTTCCCATGAAGAGTCATACAGAGTACACTCTTGCCTCAACAGTGAAAATGCAGCAACATGTAAGTGATATTTCTGCCTAAGGAAGTCCATTAGAGACTTGGTGCCCACGTTTTTGGGGGAGGTTTTTCAGGTAGGTACCTTCTACCTAGCACATACCAAAATTCCACATTCTTTGAAGGAAGGCAGGTATTCAACAAAAACAACATTTTTTATACAAACAGTCTAGGCATAATGAACTGCCATTATCAGTTACAAAATGGTGGGAACCCTCCTGAAATCCAAATTTCCAGATACCAGCCAAAGGCCAACCTTGCAGCCTGGCCCTTCTAAGGATAGTAGCCTCAGGCCTTCTATGTTAACCTTTTCTGTACAATGGGTAATAATGGGAAGCTCAATTTTGGTCTTATTAAGTGTAATGGTTCCCAGAACTTGTAGTTGGAGTGGGCTAGTAGGCACGTTGTAGCATGAATCTGGAGCATGTGACATCAGAAAATTGTGTAGTCTCTAGTCATAGGAATAGATAAGAAGCTTAAGGAGGGCATGTAAATTCAGAAAGAAATTCAGAAAACAAATGGAGGCATTAAACTTTATAAAAATAAAGAGAACACTTTTATTCTGAGATGACAGGGAAGTATAGAGAGGTATTTTTTATGTATATATGTCTGTATATAAAGGTATAATAAGTTTGGAGGTAGATAGATGGGAGAGAACTTGGGGCATTGACACCCTTATTGGCTGAGGGTGAGGGGTAGGTTGTGAGCCTTGAGGAGGAAGAAGGAGGGAGAGGAGGAGGAAAGTGTTTTAAAGCATTTAACTTGGGTAGTGAGAACAGGGAGATGACAGGGCCCACTGAAGTAAAAGAATTGCTGTGCAGAATGAAGGATCTGACCTTGTTCCTGACTCCTAGTGCCCCCGTCATTTTTTCCTGCTGTTTGATGTCTAATAGTACACTCAACAGAAGCTTTATATTCATAGAAAACTACCTCTTTTTCCTTACGTCCCATACCTGCCAACTTTAAAAGTCAAACATCCAAATTTCATTCTACTTACTTACAGCTCATATCCCCTATGCAAATAAGCCTCTGGAGTCTTGAAAGGCTCCATTATTCCCTCTCATTGGATTCTCCTTAGGTACTTTTTAATTAATTAATTAATTTATTTTTATTTATGGCTGTGTTGGGTCTTCGTTTCTGGGTGAGGGCTTTCTCTAGTTGCGGCAAGCGGGGGCCACTCTTCATCGCGGTGCGCGGGCCTCTCACTATCACGACCTCTCTTGTTGCGGAACACAGGCTCCAGACGCGCAGGCTCAGTAATTGTGGCTCACGGGCCTAGTTGCTCCGCGGCATGTGGGATCTTCCCAGACCAGGGCTCGAACCCGTGTCCGCTGCATTGGCAGGCAGATTCTCAACCACTGTGTCACCAGGGAAGCCCCCTTAGCTACTTTTTATAAAGCATTGTAGCCTCGGTGCAGAGGCAGAGGGCTTTGTTGATGTTCAAGAGTTTTTTTTATGTTTGATTCTTTTGTTCTAGTTTTAGATTTGTGTCTTTTCTGGAACAGGGGAATAAGAAGTAGAAAATGATAAATTTACTTTTTTATGGTACATGGATAGTAGTTCCTCTTCATGAAGTCATTTATAATGTAATTCTCATGCAGGTGTAATTTTAATGAAAATTATGACGTCAAGAAGCAAAAAGCTTTGCTAACCTGCCCTGTTTTCTTCTTCCTCTTCCTCCACCCCTCTTCCCCACTTTTTTTTTTTTTTTTTTTTTTTTTTAATTACAGCAAAAGTCTGGAGAAAAGCCTGTCCCAGGTATGGTTCATCTGATAATTCTTATCAAACTTGAAATAAGACCAAACAACCTGTATAACTCAGTAACAATCATAACATGTGAGGTGAATTATGATCATTTTGTCCTTTTAGACTCTCTAATGCTAGTTTGTTACTCCTAACCTTTGATCTGCTGATTGCCAAAAGGTGGTGCTTTTGTGGTAGTGATACTAGTATTTGAAAGATGCGTTAGAGTGGGATGAACAGGTATTGAGGGTGTGTGGAGAAGCTGAGGTGATTCGAGGTTGTCAAAAGTTTGATAAAAGGCCTTCTGTTTCATCATTGAGAATAGGTATTGGACTATCCATTGACCTGGCATAGAATAATTATGTATCTTTTGTATGCATAATGTCTTATTTAAATGTCATGTGTTTTTGTCTAGTATCATAATTTGCTTGTATTATCAGGTTTTTGGTTTGTAAATTGGTTCTTATACATCTGCCTGATGAAACAGCTAAATTTAGAACTTGAGATAAGTAGTTCTAAATTAATTTGAGAGTCTGAACCATTCACATTAACTGTTGTCTAAATTGGTCTTATCCCTCCACCCTCCTCCGCCTCCAAAAAATATCTGCTTTTGATGTCTAGTGGATCAGACAAAGAAAGAGGCAGAACCTATACCAGAAACTGTAAAATCTGAGGAGAAGGAGACCACAAAGAACGTTCAACAGACTGTGGGCACTAAAGGCCCCCCTGAAAAACGAATGAGACTTCAGTGAGTATTGGACGAGAGAGACGCCTGCAAGACTCCTCTTGTCCATATTTTACCTCATTACTGTGACAGGCTCTTGAACTTTAAAATTCTTTGTCACAATCATTTGTATAGAATGTGCTTGTTCTTTGAGAAAGGATGTAAGGATGCTCATGCTTTCAGTCTGAATATTTTTAATGTATCTTTTGTAAACTTTTCCCTACCGGACTTGATCAGCTTCCTCCCTCACATGTTTACTGTGATATATATTTAAAGACAAAATAAAGGTATTTGTATAAATTAGTTTATCATGACTTTTTCCCCCGTATTTTCCCTCTGAAATATTTCCACATGCATTTTGTAAACACAAAGGATTAATGTTAAAATAGTAGCTAAGCTTATTTTCTATTATTAGTTGCATATTCCTCAGTATTAAAATAGTAAAGTTACTGACAATTTGAAAGATAAAGAAAAGGAAAACAACCTCATTCAGCAATATCACCACCCTACAGATACTATAACAATGTTGTGGATTTTCTTTGTCTTCTTTTTCTGTGTGTAGATTTTTTTTTTTCTGGCCGCACCGCGTGGCATGGAAGCATGGAGTCTTAACCACTGGACCACCAGGGAAGTCCCTGTGTGTAGATATTTTTAAAACCATAGTTTGTAATTATTGTGTTCATACACTTTTACTTTATCGTATTATGTCTGTTGTATGCGCTATTCCATGTTTACTTAGTTTTTATAGACTTTTTATATTTTACTAACTGAATAATTCCTATGAGTGATTATATCTGTTTTCTTAAACTCTCCCTGTGTTGTACTTAAGTTTTTCCCAATTTACAATTTGCATTAAGGCTGTAGTGATTACATTATTTAAATAAGGCTGTAGTGTATCATGAGTTTTCAGTATTTAGTATTTATTTCCTTAGTATGGAGTCCCAGCCGTAGAATCATTAGAATCTGTACTTTTTTTTTTAGACCTGTTATTACTCTAATAGCAAAATATGAAAGTACCAAGTTCTCTAGAATCTCGCTGACACTGAGTATTGTCATCTACATTTTTAGTGCCAATTAAGTAGCAAAAAAATGGTGTTTCATTATTTTAAGTGGTTGCATAGTTTCTCATCTTTGATTCTTTTATGAAGTGTCTGATTTTCTGTATTGTGTAAGATTTTTTAGTTTTTCTATTTTGACATAATTTCAGGCTTACAGAAGAGTTGTCAGAGTAGTACAGAGAATTCCTCCATATATACCTTTTGCCCTAATTCCCCGTATATTAAAGTTTTCCATATTTGTCTTATTCTTTAATCTCTATCTCTCTTTCCCTATGTCAAACTCCTGTTGTCATTTGCTGTTTCTCCCTCTCTCTCTCTGTGTGTGTGTGTGTACATATACATATAATACACACATATATACACCTTTTATTTTGGATTGAGAGTCGGTTGCAATCTTGATGCCCATTTTCCCTAAGAACTTTAGTGTGCATTTCCTAAAATCAAGGACATTCTTTTACATAGCCTTGGTACAATTATCAAAATTAAACCGGTATGATACCATTATCTAATCTGTAGGTCTTATTCAGATCTTGCTAGTGGTGCCAAGAATGTCATTTACAGCAAAAGAATATCCTGAATTGTGCATTAGATTTAGTTGTCCTATCTCTTTAGTCTCCTTTAATCTGGAGCAGTTCTTTAATCTTCCATGTTTTTCATGACTTGATATTTAAAGAGTAGGCCAGTTATTTTGTTGAATGTCTCTTAATTTGGGTTTGTTTGATGTATTTTCATAATTAAATTCACCTCATGCACTTAAAAACTTTTTTTTTCACGTTCCAAGCATTGTTTATTCCAGGATTGCGAGAATGATTCAACAGTTGGAATCTGTTACTCTGAATTAACATATTAATTGCAAAAATACACTTTTGTTAGGAATACCATGGAAAAGATGCTTATGGAGGCACGTGCTGTCAATTTGTCCCATTTCTGGTGATGTTAACTTTGATCACTTGGTTAAGGTAGTGTTTGTCAGGTTACTCCACTGTAAAGTTAGAATTTTTCTTTTTGTAATTTAGGTATTTTGGGGGGGGGAGTAGTTCGAGGTCTGTAAATAACCTGTTATTGCTCAGAACTTTTACCCTCCAGTAGCATTCACTGATAATTCTTGCCTAAATCATTTATTACTATTATGGTTGCCAAATGGTGATTTTCTAATTCCTTCATTCCTTCTGTGTTTATTAGTTGGCTTTCTGCTATAAAGAAGAGCTTTCCTTTCCCCCCTACTTATTTATTTATATCATTGTAGACTCTTGGATTCTTATTTATTCAATGAGTTATATTTCTTTACTATCATTAATTTATATTGATGCTCAAATTGTCCCAGATTGGGCCAATGGGAACCGTTTCAAGCTGATTCTTAGGTCCTTTTGACATGACCTTGTCATTCATTGAGGATTTTCTTTATGTTTTGGCACAATAAGATATCCCAGGCTCATTCCAACCCTGGAGTCAGCCATTTCTCTAAGGATCCCTAGTTCCTTTTGGTGGAGAATATATTTGGAAATCAAGATCTGTGTGCTAGGTGTGTTCATTTGCTACTGGGGTGTCATGGCTTCTGGGCTTTGTCAGCTGATGGAGTTAAGAAATAGATACATACTGGGACTTCTCTGGCGGCCCAGTGGTTAAGACTGTGCTTCCACTGCAGGGGGCATGGGTTCGATCCCTGGTTGGGAAACTAAGATCTTGCATGCTGCGTGGCACGGCCAAAAAAAAAAGAAAAAGAAATAGATATGTACATATGTGTGTGACATGAGTGAATGCATATATGTCCACACACATATCTATCTGTCTATTCTATATATATTAAAAGCAACCAATTCACACTGATAACACCAATTCCAGTTTATCATCACAGGGTTCACTCTGTTCTCTTTCACATTTGTAACTTTCTTCCACATTGATGAGAATTGTTTCTTGTTATCCACAATGTTTGTACTTATTTGCTTAATCCTAGAATAACAGAAAGTTGTTTTAGAGTTGCTAACCTATACCTCTGCAAAAAAAGAAACCTCTTAATTAGAATTCAGTGTTTACTTAGAGTTCTTTTTGTCTTTAGTTTGTAGATATATAGTTCAGATACTGTGTTTACAAATTACTTGGGTTAATTTTTTTTTCCAGTGTGGTTACACTACTCATTTATCAGATGTTCCAGTTCATTTGGTTCTGTTTTGAATTCCATTTTAGTTTTTCCCCTCATTATTATTGATTACTTTGTTTTGTTGTTGTTCTGTGGGATGTGAGTTGTTAGCATAGTTCTTAATGGCAGACCTGTCCAAAAGAGATTCTGAGTATCATACCCCTTCCTCATTTCTTCTTTCTTTTCCACCTTATTCCTACCCGCCCCTCTTGAAGAAATGAACCTAATTAGTCTCTAGTTTACCTTTACTGTATTTCTGCTGCACAAATGAATAGATATTTTCTTATTTCCCCTTCTTACACAAAAGGCAACATATTATCTGAACTTCTGCAGTTTGCTTATTTTCCACTTATTTAAGCATGAACTTTGAGATAAAGATATTAACTCTAGTATTTTTTCAACTTTTTATTTCCAGCAAAGCTCCTTTTTCTTTCACTTACATTATTTTAAAATTTCACTTAACAGAAAAGTACACAAAATAATAGTACAGTTCATTGTACCTGTGTAAACTTACCATGCAGGTAAAGAAATTGAACATTGCCAATACCCCAGAAGCTCCTTTATGTCCCCTCCTAATCACAATGTTTGTCCTGATTAGAGGTCACACTTATTCTCAGTTTTATGGTAATCATTTGTTTTCTTTACATTTTTACCACATCACCTTGCATCCCTCAATAAATTTTTAGTTTTGATCACCTACTTTTTATTTTTAGTATGAGTAGATTCAGTATGTATATTTCATGTATGACTTATTTTGTTCAATATTATGTTTGTGACATTTTATCAACGTTGTTTCACGTTATTGTGGTTCTCTTATTTTCATTTCTGTTCAGTATTCCTTTACATACATGTATTACAACTTAAAAAAATCCATTCTAATGGTGATGGACATTTGGATTGTTTGTAGTTTTGGGCTATTGTGAAAAATTGCTTTTATGAATATTCTTTTTGGTGTATATTATAGGCTGAATTGTGTCATCTCACCCCCCTCTCCACCCCCAACACGTTGAAGTCCTAACTCCCAGTACCTCAGAACGTGATATTATTTGGAAATAGGGTCATTGCAGATGTTATTAGTTAAGATGAGGTCATGCTAGAGTAGGCTGAGACCCTATTTTGATGTGACTGGTGACCTTACAAAAAGAATGCCACATGAAGAGACAAAGGGAGACACCATGTGAAGATAGAAGATTGGAGTGTTGCATCTATAAGCTTAAAAACACCAAAAATTGACACCAAATTACCAAAAGCAAGGAAGAGGCAAGGAAGGATTCCCCTGTAGGCTTCAGGGGGAACATGGCCCTGCACATACCTTGATTCTGGACTACTAGCCTTCAGAACTTTGAGATAATAAATTTCTATTGTTTTATTTTCCAGTTTATACTCCCACCAGCAGTGTGCGAGAGTTCCTATTGTCCACACCTTTGTTGACCCTTGATACTGTCAACTAAAGAAAATTTTAGTCATTCTGATGGGTATACAGTGGTATCTTGTTGAGGCTGAAATTTGTATTTCCTGGTGATTTGATGATGTTAAGCATTCTTTCCTGTGATTGTTGGCTACTTGAATATCCATTTTTGTGAAGTGTGTTTTTTGCACATTTTTCTACTGTTTTGCCTGTGTTTGTCTTACAGAGTAAGAAGAGTCCTTAGTATGTTTGGATAAGAGTCCTTTGTTGGTAACATGTATTGTGTTTAAATGTATCTTCTCTCCACTCTGGCTTGCCTTTTTACCCTTCTTAATTTTAACGTAACTCAGTTTGTCAATCTTCTCCTTTATTGTTAATGCTTTTTTGTGTCTTGTTCGAGGTTTTTCCCTACATTGAGGTTATGAAGATATACTCCTCTGTGATTATCTACAAGCTTTATTATTTTACATTTCACATTCAGGAGTATAGTCCATTTGGTTGGGATTGGTCTATAAATCAATTTGGGGAGAACTGACAATTTAGCAATATCGAGTATTCAGAACCACAGACTTGTTATATTCCTCCTTTTATTTAGGTTTTCTTTAACTTCTCTGAGTAAAGTTATGAGCTTTCAGAGTACAGGTCTTGTACATGTTTTGTTAAAGTTACCACTAAGCATAATGTGTTTTTTTGATGCTGTTGTAAAAGATGTTTAAAAAATTTTAATTTCCATTTGTTTGTCTCTAGTATATAGACCTTGTATCCTGTTACTTTACTAAATTCAATAATTAGTTCTGGTAGCTTTTTTGTGCATTGCTTAGGAATTTCTACATCCATGATCAATGTCATCTGGGAATAAAGAGTCTTATCTTCAACCTGTATACCTTTCAAAAAATTGTGGTAAAATATAAATAACATAAAATTTACCATTTTAAGCACTTTAAGTATACAATTCATTGGCATTAACTACATTCACATTGTTGTGCAGCTATCATCACCATCTCCAGAACTTCTTCGTCGTTCCAAACTGAAACTCTACTCATTAAACACTCCCTTTTTTCCCCTTCCTCCAGCCCCTGGCAACCACCATTCTACTTATGTCCTGATGCATTTGACTGCTGTTGGTATCTCATATAACTGGACTCATACAATATTTGGTTTTTTTGTGTCCGGCTTATTTCACTTAGCATAAGGTCTTCAAGGTTCATCCATATTCTAGCATGTGTCAGAATTTCCTTTTTGAGGTTAAATAATATTTTGTTGTATGTATCTATGTATGCACACACACATTCTGTTTATTCATGCGTCAGGCCATGGACATTTGAGTTGCTTCCACCTTTTCACTATTGTAAATAATGCTAGTACAGGGACTTCCCTGGTGGTCCAGTGGTTAAGACTCTGCTCTCCCAACGCAGGGGGCCCGGGTTCGATCCCTGGTCAGGGAACTAGATCCCACATGCCACAACTAAAAGAGCCTGCATGCCGCAGCTAAAGAACCTGTGTGCCACAACTAAAGATCCCGCACGCAGCAACGAAGATCCCACCTCCCACAACTAAGACCCAGTGCAGCCAAACAAATGCATAAATAAATATTTTTAAAAAAATAATGCTGGGGGCTTCCCTGGTGGCGCAATGGTTGGGAATCTGCCTGCTAATGCAGGGGACACGGGTTCGTGCCCTGGTCTGGGAAGATCCCACATGCCGCGGAGCAACTAAGCCCGTGCGCCACAACTACTGAGCCTGCGCGTCTGGAGCCTGTGCTCTGCAACAAGAGAGGCCACGACAGTGAGAGGCCCGCGCACAGCGATGAAGAGTGGCCCCCGCTTGCCGCAACTAGAGAAGGCCCTAGCACAGAAACGAAGACCCAACATAGCAATCAATTAATCAATCAATAAATAAATCTTTAAAAAAAAATAATGCTGCTACAAACAGTGATGTACAAATATCTGGCAATGCATGTGGGAAGGGGTGCAGAGCCTCCATGCCCTTTCGGGGTGCACCACTCTCCGAATCTCCCCATGTTTACTGACGGGAAAGCTTTCAGAACCTTGTCCTTTTAGGGTTTTTATGGAGGCTTCATTACATTGATATGATTGATTAAATTATTGGCTATTGGTGATCAAACCCAACTTCAGCCCCCTTTCCATCCCCAGGGGTGGGGGTGCGGTGGTATCGAAACCCTCTAGTCACAAGGTTGGTTCCTCCAGTGACCAGCTCCCATTTTTAGGTGACATAGGGGCTTTCCAAAAGTCACCTCATTAACATCACAAAAGACACCATGGTTCTCCTCTCAGGAAATTCCAAGGGTTTTAGGAGTTCTGTGCCAGGAAGAAGAAGACCAAATATATATTTCTTATTATAAATCACAATATCACACCTAACAATTATTGAGGTTGACCATCTTTTTATGTGCATATTGGTCATTTGTGTATTCTTTTTTTACATAAAATATTTTAATAAAATTAATTATAAAATTAAAGCAGAATATTTGTATATCTTTGGAGAAATGTCTATTCAAGGCTTTGGCACATTTAAAAATATTTTTTAATTAAGGTATAGTTGATTTACAATATTATGTAAGTTTCAGATGTACAACATAGTGGTTCACAATTTTTAAAGATTATACTCCATTTATAGTTATTATAAAATATTGGCTATATTTCCTGTGCTATACAATATATCCTTGTAGCTTATTTATTTTATACATAGTAGTTTGTACCTCTTAATACCCTTCTATCTTGCCCCTCCCCACTTTCTCCCCACTAACCCCTTATTGGTCATATCATTTGCAAATATTTTCTCCCATTCAGTAGGATGTCTTTTTGTTTTGTCAGTGGTTTCCTTTGCTGTGCAGAAGCTTATAAGTTTGATTAGGTCCCATTTTTTTTTTTTTGCTTTTATTTGTTTTGCTTTAGAAGACAGATCCAAAGATCTATGATTTATGTCAGAGTGTTCTGCCTATGTTTTTTTCTAAGAATTTTATGGTTTCTGGTCTTACATTTAGATCTTTAACACATTTTAAGTTTATTTTTGTATATGGTGTGAGAAAATGTTTTAATTTCATTCTTTCACATGTAGCTGTTCAGTTTTCCCAGCACCACTTATTGAAGAGACTGTCTTTTCTTCATTGTATATTCTTGCCTCCTTTGTTGTAAATTAATTGACCATAAGTGCATGGGTTTATTTCTAGACTCTCTCTGTATTCTGTTCCCTTGATCTGTGTGTCTCTTCCTGTGCTAGTACCATACTGTTTTGGTTACTGTATCTTTGTAGTGTAGTCTAAAGTCAGGGAGTGTGATACCGCCACCTCAGTTCTTTCTCAAGATTGTTTTGGCTTTTCAGGGTCATTTGTGTTTCCATGCAAAATTTAAAATTATATGTTCTAGTTCTGTGAAAAAATGCCATTGGTATTTCAGTAGGTACATTGAATCTGTAGATAACCTTGGGTAGTATGGTCATTTTACCAATATAAATTTTTCTGGTCTATGAACACAGTATGTCTTTCCATCTGTGTCATCTTCAATTTTTTTCATCAGTGTCAGTGTTCCGAGTTCAGATCTTTTACCTCCTTAGGTAAGTATATTCCTAGGTATTTTATTCTTTTTGATGCAATTGAAAATGGAGTTGTTTCCTTATTTTCTCTTTCTGATAGTTTGTTGTTAGTAGATAGAAATGCAACAGATTTCTGTATATTACTTTTGTATCCCGCAACTTTACTGAACTCATTGATGAACTCCAGTAGTTTTTGGTAGCTTCTTTTGGATTTTCTACATATAATATCATGCTGTCTGCAAACAGTGACAATTTTACTTCTTCATTTCCAATTTGGATTCCTTTTATTTCTTTGTCTTGTCTGATTGCTGTGGCTAGGACTTCCAATACTCTGTTGAATAAAAAGTGGCAAGTGTGTGCATCCTTTTCTTGTTCCTGATTTAGATGAAATGCTTTCAGCTTTTGACCATTGAGTATGATGTTAGCTGTGGGCTTATCATATATGGCCTTTATGATGTTGAGGTATGTTCCCTCTATACCACCCACTTTCTGGAGAGTTTTTTTTATCATAAATGGATGTTGAATTTTGTCAAAATCTTTTACTGCATCTATTGAAATGATTATATGATTTTTATTTTTCAATTTGTTAATATGTATCACATTTATAGATTTATGGATATTGAGCCATCCTTGTATTCCTGGGATAAATCCCACTTGATCATGGTGTATGATCTTTGTAATGTACTGTTGAGTTTGGTTTACTAATGTTTTGTCAAAGATTTTTACATCTATGTTCATCAGTGATATTGGTCTCTAATTTTATTTTTTTCTGATAATCTTTGTCTTGTTTGGATATCAAGGTGATGTTGATCTCAAACAATGAGTTTGGAAGTGTTCCTTCCTCTGCAATTTTTTGTAATAGTTTGAGAAGGATAGGTGTTAACTCTTCTCTAAATGTTTGGAGCATTCACCTGTGTAGCTCTCTGGTTCTGGACCTTTGTTTTTGGGGAGTTTTAAAAAATTGCTGATTCACTTTCATTACTCGTAATTTGTCTGTTCATGTTTTCTATTTCTTCCTGGTTTAGTCTTGGGAGTTTGTACATTTCTAAGAATTTGTTCATCTAGGTTCTTCATTATTGGCCTATAGTTGTTCACAGTAATCTTTTATGATCCTTTGTATTTCTGTGGTTATAACTTCTTTTCCATTTCTGATTTGGGCCCTCTCTCTTTTTTTCTTGATGAGTCTGGCTAAAAGTTTATCATTTTTGTTTCTCTTTACAAAGAACCAGCTATTAGTTTCATTGATCTTTTCTTTCTTTTTTTAGTCTCTATTTCATTTATTTCTGCTCTGATCTTTATGATTTCTTTCCTTCTAACTAACTTTGAGTTTTGTTTGTTCTTCTTTTTCTAGTTCCTTTAGGTGTAAGTTGGGTTGTTTGAGATTTTTTCTTATTTCCTGAGGTAAGGTTGTATTGCTATAAACTTCCCTTTAGTGCAGCAATTCATTGGTTATTTAGTAACATATTTTTAGCCTCCACGAGTTTGTGTCTTTTGCAGTTTTTTTCTTGTAGTCGATTTCTAGTCTCATAGTGTTGTGGTCAGAAAAGGTGCTTGATATGATTTCAACTTTCTTAAATTTACTGAGACTTGTTTTGTGGCCTAGCATGTGATCTATCCTGGAGAATGTTCCATATGCATTTCAAAAGAATATGTGTTCTACTGGTCTAAGTGTGCCCTTGTTTCCCTACTGATTTTCAGTCTGGATGATCTGTCCATTGATGTAAGTGGAGTGTTAAAGTTCCCTACTACTATTGTGTTACTCTCAATTTCTCCCTTTTAGTCTGTTAATATTTTCTTTCTATATTTAGGTGGTCCTACAATGGGTGTGTATATATTTACAATTGCTATATTTTCTTGGATTGATCCTTTGATCATTATGTAATGTACTTCTTTGTCTCTTGTAACAGTCTTTGTTTTAAAGTGTATTTTCTCTGATATAAGTATTGCTACTTTGGCTTTCTTTTGATTTCCATTGTATGAAATACCTTTTTCCATCCCTTTACTTTTAGTCTATGTGTGTCTTTAGATCTGAAGTGAGTCTTTTGTAGGCAGCATATATATGAGTCTTGTTTTTGTATCCATTCAGCCACTCTATGTATTTTAATCGGAGCATTTAGACTATTTACATTTAAAGTAATTATTGATATGTATGTTCTTATTGCCATTTTTATTGTTTTTGCAGTTCTTTTTTGTTTCTTCTTCTTTTGTTCTTTTCTTTTGTGGTCTGGTGACTATTTTTAGTGTTATGTTTGGATTCCTTTCTCTCTGTGTGTGTATCTGTTACAGATTTTTGGTTTGAAGTTACCATGAGCTTTATATGTAGCTATCTGTCTATCTATGCTGTTTTAAGTTGATAATCTCTTAATTTCAAACATTTTAATAACCCTGCATTTGTACTCTCCTCCTGTCATGATTACTGTTTTTGACATACTTTGTATCTAGTTGTTTTGATATCCCTTAACTGTTTACTGTAGATATAGATGATTTTACTGCTTTTGTCTTTTAACCTTCCTACACATTTTGTATGTGGTTGATTTTGTTACCTTTACTGTATATTTGCCTTTGCTGATGACCTTTTTCCTTTCGCAATTTTCATGTTTCTAGTTGCGGCCTTTTCATTTTTGCTTAGAGAAGTCCCTTTTACATTTCTTGTAAAGCTGGTTTGGTGGTGCTGAGCTCTTTCAGCTTTTGCTTGTCTGTAAAACTTACGATCTCTCAATCAAATCTGAGTTAGAGCCTTGCTGGGTACAGCATTCTTGGTTGTAGGTTTTTCCTTTTTCATCACTGTAAATATATTGTGCCTCTCCCTGCCTGCAAAGTTTCTGCTGTAAAGTCAGCTTTATGGCCTTATGGGAATTCCCTTGTATGTAACTTGTTGCTTTTCCCTTGTTGCTTTTAATATTCTCTCTTTACCTTTAATTTTTGCCATTTTACTTATAATGTGTCTTGGTGTGTTTTTCTTTGGGTTGATCCTGTTTGGGACTCTTTGTGCTTCCTGTACTTGTATTACTTGTATGTCTGTTTCCTTTCCCATCTTAGGGAAGTTTTTAGCTGTTATGTTTTCAAGTATGTTCTCTGCCACTATCTCTCTTCTCCTTCTGGAATCCCTATATTGTGAATGTTAGTATGTTTGATGTTGTCCCAGAGATCTCTTAAACTGTTCTCATTTCTTTTCATTCTTTTTTCTTTTTTCTGTTCAGCTTCAGTGATTTCCACTATTCTGTCTTCCAGCTTGCTGATCTGTCTCTCTGTATCATTTACTATACTGTTGATTCCTTTTAGTGTATTTTTCATTTCAGTTATTGTGTTCTTCATCTCTGTTTGGTTGCTCTTTATATTTTCCTAGTCTTTGTTAAAGACTTCTAACTTCTTGCTCTGCATCCATTCTTCTCCCGTGTTCTTTGGTCATCTTTACAATCATTACCCTGAACTCTTTCTTAGGTAGAGTGCCTATCTCCCCTTCACTTAGTTCTTCTTCTGGGGTTTTATCTTGTTCCTTCATTTGGAATATGTTCCTCTGTTGCCTCATTTTTGCCTAGCTTGCTTTTTTATTTCTGTTACTGGTAGATTGGTTATGTTTCCCAACCTTAGAGAAGTGACCTTTTGTAGGAGACATCCTATGTGTCCCAGCAGTGCAGTCCCCTCTCGTCATCTGAGCTGTATGCTCTAGGGGTGCCCCCTATGTGGGCTGAGTGGGTCCTTCTGTTGTGGTGGGCTGACTACTGTGGGTGGTCTAGTAGGCTTGGTTGGCCTCCAGTATCTTTGGTTGCCAGGCCCTGCCTGTGCAGAGGCTGCTGGCTACTGGTTGGTGGGGCTGGGTCATGAGTCGGCTGGCTGCAGGACCCCAGGGCTAGTGCCGGCCCTCTGGTTTGTAGAGCCAGGTCCTAAACTCTGGCTGCAGGGCCCAGGGGTTCCAGAGCTGGTGTCGGACTGCTGGTGGGTGGGGCCAGTTCCTGACACAGCTGGCTGCAGTGTCTGAGGTGTCTTAAAGCTTGTGTTGGCCTGCTTGTGGGTGGGCTGGGTCTGCAGGCTGCAGGACTGCAGTTGTCCTGCAGCTGGTGCCTGCCCACTGGTGGGAAGAGCTTGGCCCCAGTTCCTCTGGCTGCAGGACCTTGGGGGTATCAGGTCTAGTGCCTGCGCACTGGTGTGTGGGGCTGGGTCCTGGGCCCTGTGTTGGGCAGGGCCGTGTCCAGGGGCAGCTGTGGGCTCAGGGGTTCTTAAGGCAACCTGCCTGCTGGTGGGTGGGGCTGTGTCCCTGCTTAGTTAGTTGCTTGACCTGTGGCATCCCAGTACTGGTGCCTACAGACTGTTGGGCAGGGGCAAGGCTGGGTCCTGAGGCTGATAAGCTAGAGGGAGGATTCCAAAATGATGCTTGCCAGCATCAGTGTCCATGTGGTAGAACAACCTCCCTAAAATGGCCACCACCAGTGTCTGTGTCCCCAGGGTGAGCTCCAGTTGCCTCCTGCCTCTCCGGGGACTCTCCAAGATCAGCAGGTAGGTCTGACCCAGGCTCCTTTCAAATAACTGCTTCTGTTCTGCATCCAGGAGTATGTGAGATTTTGTGTGCTCCCTTTACTTTGTCTCCATTTCTCCTTCCTTCCATCAGCTCAGGTCAAGGAAGTAACAAGGATTAAAAAGATCCTGAGGTGGGCTTATGCTTTGGTGTGTTAGTGGATCAGCAAGGAGAACAGCTGAAAAGGAGTGAACAAAGTGCAGAATAGGTAGGAGATGAATCAGAGAGATAAGGAGGGAGGGATGGGTAGTGGTGGCAGGAGTTGTATTGGGTAGGACTTTATAGAACATTCTATAGACTGTTATTGTGAATGAGATGGGAAATCATTGGAGGATTGTGAGCAAAGTAATGATGATATGACACATCATTACTTGTAGAAGCATTCACTCTGTCTCCTGTGTGGGAATTGAGTGTTGAGGATCAGAATGGAAGCAGAAGACAAATTAGGAGGCTATGGCAGTAATCAAGGTGAAAGATGATGGTAGCTTTGACCATGTGGTAATAGTGGAGGTGGTGAAAAGTAATCAGATTCTATGTATATTCTGAAGGTTGAAACAATAGGATTTGCTCACAGATTAGATATGAAGTAACAAAAGGAAGAATAAAGGATGACTGTAAGTTTTTTGTTCTGAGCATCTCAAAAGATAGACTTGTCATTAACTGGGATGGGGAAGACTGAGACAAGCAGATTTAGGGATGAGGGTGGGAGGGGGAGATAAATAATTCAGTTTGGACATACTTATTTTGAGGTGTTAATTAGACATTCAAGCGGTGATGACAAGTAGGCAGTTGGAAGCATGCATCTGGATATTAAAGAAGTCTCAGGCTGGAGGTCACATTTTGGAGTCATCTGCATGTATATGGTCTTTAATACCATGAGGTGGGATGAGATCACCAATAGGATGAGTGCAGAGAGAGGGGAAAAATATCCAAGGACTAAGCACTAAAACACTCCAACATTTAGAGTTGTGGAGATAAGAAAGAATAGCAATGAATATGAGTAGCAGCAGCCAGTGAAGTGAGCCCCTGAAAACCAAATGAAGAAAGCAATTCAGGGAGGAGGGAGTGGTTAACTTGGTCAAATGCCAATGATAAGTTTTTGAAGATGTTGTTCCTTTTTCGTGAAATTTTTACATTTTGCCTCCCAGCTTGCTTATTTTTACGTCTCAGATCAAGTGTCTCTTCCTCAGGGAAGCCTTTTCTGACTCAGACTAGTTTATACATTTTCATAGGCCCTAACATTCTCTTTTGGGAGTTCTCAACACAATTATACTTAATTATTTGTTTAATGTCTGCCTCCTGTATTAGACTTTAACTTCCATAAGCAATATCAGAGTTGATTGTTGCTACATCCCCAGCATTTCTCACCGTGCCCAACAGCAGTAAATGTTTGCTGAATGAAAGGATGAATGAATGAACACCCACGTCCATGTATGCTATGACTAGCACATTTTAGGATGACTTAGAAAACTCCACCCTAACACTCTTGGCCTGGTTCATACTTTGGAACTTGAGCAACACCAAAGCAAAATGCTGAGTTCTTGGCCTTGACTTTTTTTTTTTAACATCTTTATTGGAGTATAATTGCTTTACAATGGTGTGTTAGTTTCTGCTTTATAACAAAGTGAATCAGCTATATGTATACGTATATCCCCATATCTCCTCCCTCTTGCGTCTCCCTCCTAACCTCCCTATCCCACCTCTCTAGGTGGTCACAAAGCACCGAGCTGATCTCCCTGCGCTATGCTTGCCCTTGACTTTTGCCTATGAGGAACAGCAGAGAGTGTGAAAGGCAACACCACCATCCTTACTATGTGACAGATGTTTTATATGTGCTGTATTTAAAGTTCACATCAATCCTGTAGGCAACTGATAGTGGTGTTACAATCAAGGAAGTAAAAATTTGCAGAGACTAAAATGTGGAAGTACTATTGCTAATAAGTGGCAGAACTCGGATTCTCCAACTTTAAAGTCTGTGCACTGTCTTCTATGCTATGCAGATTTTTAACTCTTAGTTTAATGATTAAGAATACAGCCTAGGTTCAAATACTACTTCACTTTTTGCCATCTGTGTCCTTGAGTATGTTATCCAATCCTTCTGGGCCCGGTTTCTCCAACTATAAAATGGGGATAACAACAATACCTACATGTCAGGATTGTTTTTTGAAAGTTAAATTAATTAATATTATTTTAGATTAGAACCTGATACTTGATAAGCATTCAGTAAGGGTTGGCTGCTTTCATTATCACTTGTCCTTCTGAGGTGACTCAGTTTAGCTGTCACCTCTTTTAGGAAACCTTTCTGATTGCCTCTTCTCCCCTCCAATAACTTATGCTTCCAAGAACCCTGTGTACACCATCTTAGAGCACTTATCCTACTCTACTGTAATTCTGTAAATTCTCACATCTATTTATCCCAGCTAGACATGGAGCAACTTTAGAGGGCAGGAGGGTCTCCACAGCTCTGTACAGTGTACTTGGCACTACACACACACACACACACACACACACACAATGTTTGAAAGTTAGGTAATTCATCAGCACAATTACCCAGAGACACCTAATTGGGTGCTAAAGGCAGCTAGAGTCTCCAGGGTTCCTTTCTAGTAGCCAGGTTGGTAACTATAAGGTTTGGCGCCTGTTTGTTATTTTTATTTTAGATTAGACTTTTCCTTGCCAGATTCCTTTCCGAAACTAATTCACTGGAGATCTTTTGAGACCATTACCTGCTTTTATGAAAACCATAAAAACAGAAAGCACATTTTCCTGTGCTTTCCTTTGACTCCATGAGTTTTGCCTTTTAATATCTTTTTGTAATTCTCACCTCATTTCTGGCTCTTTGTTTATTAGCCTTATTCTTTCCTCTGATTTCCTCTACCATTTCTACTTCAGATATTACAAAGGAGCCTATACCTTTTAATGCTTTGTCTTAGTTATTATGCCACACACTTGTTCCCTTATACCTGGTTAAAGGGTGTAGCCACAGAGCTAATATAATGAAAGCACTGGAACACGTTTCCAGGGTTTCCTGCTGAGAGCAACCCTGCCTTAAATAGAAAGAACTAAATACTAAGGAAAAGCAAAAGACATTTAATTTTGGAAGTTAGGCGCCTGCTTATCTTTTGATTAAATGCAGAGAACCAAGAATATCTGCCTTTAATCAGACTTTCTAAATTAATGAACTGTGGGTCGTTGGGCAATGATCATGCAATGTCTTCTCTTTCCAAAGACATTTTCTTTAAATCAGTGAATATTTTGCAATACTCTATTTCCTATTTTAAGTACTTTTACTCTTTTCTTGAGTAGGGACTCTTAAAAACAGAGTAGTACTCTGATAAAAACATACGATACTGAGGCAAGGAAAAAGAGTTGGACTAGAATTACTGTGTAAAGAATTGTTAATAGTGAGGGAAGGACACTGCCCCTTGGAGCGGGACTGCTGTCTGAGCTTTCTGCATAGGCTGTAAAGTCACAGTAGGGGGGAGCACACTCGTTTCCACAGTGGCAATGTTTTTCATCGTTGTATACTCCTCTCTTATTACATTTCTACAGTTTGCAGAATTGAGGGTTGAATAATTGACACAGCTCCTTCTTGTACATATCTTGCCTAGAGCATGCAAGGTGCCATCTTTTACTTCTCCAGTATCAACTGTATCCCTCCCAAAGTGGTAGCTGGTTTCCCAACACTTGGTACCGTTAACGGTGTTATCTGAATTATGGTGTTGTGTTATTTTAGATTGGGAATTGTTTCTATATATTCACACTGCACTCTTTCACACAAAATATTTCAAGGAAGATATCTTTTGTATGTTGAATTTCCACGCCATATTGGCCACAACAATCTCCTTGTACATTAATTGTTTTGTAGCAGCTCGGGGGGCACTCCTTGCTGTTTGGTCAAAAACATATTGACATTGTTTATTGTGGCTGTTGTACATTTTGTGATAACAGTAGTTGCTGTCACCACAAGGCATCCCATCCTGCATATAGAAATTGTCAGGGCATCACCTTGAACTTCCATTGTACCACACAGGAAGGTCACATTCACTGATATGTGCTCTACAGAGCATTCCAAGAGAAGCAGACTTACATTTTACATAGCAAGGTCCAAAAGCACAGTCTGCCCAAGGTTTCAGATCCCTTCTGCACTGACATTCTGATCCACAGTCACAACAATCTTCTTCACCTTCCACTACCTTGTTACCACATTGTTTCAATGGGATAATGTTTTGAGAAGCTGGTGTATTCATCAGACAGACTCCCTTGTGGTTAATGGGTTAAAATAACTTCCATAACTGCAGTTGCTAAAAGCACTGGTATTTGTATTATAGGCATTCATGATGCAATGTTTTTTCCTACATGAACAGAATTCCTCTGTATGAGACATACCAAGATTATGACCCCTGCAAAATGAAAGAAATCGATTTATCTTTGAGGAATTTATAAACTGCTAGCCCAAAATGACGGTAGCACATTCCTGAGATTCAGGCCAACTTAAATATATTAGGAAAATCCTTGCACACAAATCCTCCCCCAAATCAGGTGGCAGACGGGGATAAAGATGAATACTTTTCCATTCACTGAAGCTGTCAAGAAGTTGACTCATGTGTTGTTCAACACTTATAAGATTCCCCTGGTTCCAAATCTCAATCCCAATTAAAGAAATAGGAAGGCCTAGCCATAGGTAGATGGAATCTGTTACCTTGATCACATTTCATATATCTTCTGTTGCCTTTGAGGCATTGTTACTTGAATAATTGAAACTGTAATTGTCCACCACCACAATCACACTCCACAAAGGGCCAGTGGGTCCACCAGCCATGGGAATGGCCGTTTTGTGGCATTGTGGCAGTTTTGAATTCTCTGCCTTGAACTCCAGCTTCTGACATATTTATTTCCTCTTCTAAGCTGCATTCCATGGGAACTGAACCTTGTTACTGTCTTATACGACTGGTGTTCAAATGTGGTAGAGTCCTTAAGGGCTCTGTTTCATAAGTGAAATCATTTATCGGTGGCATCCCTCGAAAGGCCCCCAAATGCTGGACAACCAGGGAATTGGGAGCCCTTCCACATAACCATGAGAGTAGCAGTTATTCTGGATGAAGGGCTGATTCTCATGGAAGCCGCTCTGCTCCGTGTAGGTAGGTGTCTGGAAACCAAGAGCTTCTTAGGCTGTAGACGAATGACGTGGGTGCAGCTGTCGGCCAGCCCGCGGGACACGTTGAAGGCTCCACGTGCGCTGGGGGCGTTGGAGGCCTTCCAGGGAAGCACCACGTGGGAGACCAAGTGCCAGGTGGGCTGGGTTTGCGAGGAGCCCGCGGGGGGCCTGGAGTACCTGGAGCCTGAGCCGCAGGAGGGCGCCCAGCAGCAGGCACCCGGCCCACACCGCTTTCCACGATGCGGCCTTTCGGAGAGCTTGGGTGCAGCTGTCAGCGGTGCTAGGAAGGTGGGTGTTGGAGACTTGAGTCTGAAACTCTGCTTCCGAGGCAAATCCTCTTCCAAGGCGGGAACCCAGCCTCCTGGGTTCGGCGGCCGCCGCCCCGCCCCAAAGAAAAAGGGCGGTTCCTCAGTGTTGGTTCGTCATAAGGAACTGGCGCCAGGGTTCCAGGATCTGGAAGCTGGCCACAGAGAGGCTTAAGGGAAAAAGCAGAGTGAGAACAAGAGGGAACTGAGCAGGCAACCACTCGGCTTGGAGGGGAGGAGTGAGAGGGTGTGCAGTAGAGGAGAGACAGCAGCAAAAGGGTGCACTGGGGTGATGGGAATTCAATTCAGAAGAGAGAAATTTAGGGAATCTTAGCACTCTGGAAGCAGAGGCTATGGAAATTGAGAGCCCAAGCCTGGTTCACTTCCTGGTGTCGGTCCTGAACAAAAAGGCAAAACTAAACTTTCATTAACTTGTTTCCACTGTGGGCTGATAAAAGTTTGCTAAAGCCAGCAGCTGGTTGTCCGTAAAAGCGATATACCGTAAGTGGGCTTCCGTGAGGAAGACTAAGAGGGTGTTGCTGCATTTTTGCTAAACTCCTGCAGTAGATAGTGAAGTGCGTGTGTGTGTGTGTGTGTGTGTATGTGTGTGAATGTGTGAGAGAGAGCGAGAGTTAGGGACTGCCAATACTTTAATACAGTATCATTTTTTCACCCCTTTAAATTTTTATTTTAATAAAACAGCTTTATTGCAGTTTATTTAATCTATAATAAACTGCACATACTTAAATTGTGTAACAAGCTTAATTTTGACATATGTGTACACCCCTGAAACCTTCACCATTATTTGCTTATCTGTTTTCCTGTTGATGAACATTTGGTTTGTTTCTAGTTTGAGGCTATTACAAATGAAGCTGCTGTGAGCCTTCATGTATAAATCTTTGTATGAACCTGATCTTTCTTTTCTCTTGCGTAAAAACTTGGGAGTGGATAAAGTATATGTTCACATCTTTTGCCTATTTCTTGAGGAGTTGTTTCTTTTCTTACTGAGTTTTGAGTTTTTTATATATTTTGAATAGTCCTTTAGCAAATATATGTTTTGAAAATATTTTATCCCAATCTGTGGCTTGTCTCTTCATTCTCTTAATAAAATATTTTAAAGAGAAGTTTGTAGTTTTGATGAAGTTCAACTTATCAATTTGTTCTTTTATGGATTTTGCATTCTCTGCCATATCTAAGAAATCTTTTCTTAACCCTAGGCCCTAGGTTTAAAAGATTTCTCCTAAAAAGGAAAAATAAAAAATTCTCCTCTGTTTACTTTTAGAAGTTTTATAGTTTTCGGTTTTACATGTTGGACTGTGGTCTATTTTGGACTAATTTTTGTATGTGGTTCCAGGTATGAAAGTAAGTTCTTTTGTGTTCCATTCAGTTGTTCCAGCACTCTATGTAAAAAGACTATCCTTTCTCCAGTGATTTACCTTTGTACACTTGTCAAAAATCTGTTGCCAAATTTGTGTGGGTGTATTTCTAGTCTTTCTATTCTCTTCTATTGATCTGTCTATTGCTACACAAATAACCCACTGTTTTGAGACTGTAACTTTATCTGTCTTGAAATCAGAAAGTGGTAGTCCTCCAACTTTTTCTTCTTTTTCAAAGTGGATTGGCTATTCTAGATCTTTTGCATTTCTATTTGAATTTTAGAATCAGTTTGTCAAATTCTACAAGTAAAACCTTCTGATTGATCATTCTGGGGAAAATTGACATCTTAATGATGTTAATTATTCAGATCAGTGAATAAGATCTCACCACTTATTTAGGTTGGTGTTAATTTCTCTCAGTGATGTTTATAGTTTTAAGTTACAGGTTTTCCGCAGCTTTTGTCAGAATTATTGCTAAGTACTTAATTTTTTTTTTGCTGTGTAATAGTATTCTTTAAAAATTTTAATTTCCAGTTGTTCATTGCTAGTATATAAAAATAGAATTGACTGCTGCATATTCATCTTAAGTCCTTTGAGCTTGTTAAACTCATTAGTACCTTTTTTTATAGATTCCCTCAGGTTTCTACATAGACATCTATAAATGTCACCTATAAATAAAGACAATTTTAAATCTTCCTTTCTAATCTTGAATCCTTTTATTTCTCTTTCTTGCCTGATTGCACTGGCCAGAACCTCTTGTCTTGTTTCTGATTTTAGGGGGAAGGTATTCAATCTTTTACCATTAAAATCTACTATTAGCTGTAGATTCTTCCATAGATGCCCTTTATCATGTTGAAAAGTTCCCTTCTATTGACAGTTTTCTGGGAGTTATTATTAGGAATGGATGCTGGATTTTGTCAAATGATTTTTCTGATCTATTGATGTGATCAGATTGTTACTGGGCTTTCTCCGGATTCTTGGACAGCAATAGCATAGAAATGAATATCACTCCCAAAAGATTCTTAGGCAAGCAATACTTTTTATTGAAAGGATAGCTTGTGCACAAGGGAGATGGTGAAAGAGTGCCAACTCCCCAAGGATGTTCAGGGAAAGGGTTTTAAAGGCAGCGTGAGGGCGGGGGCCACAGGGTACCTGATCAGCTTGTGCTCAGTTCTCAGTTTGGTTGGCATCAAAGTGAAGTTTTGAGTGTCATCAGCGTTCTGGTTTCCGTCGGTCTGGGGTCCATGTGCTTGCAGTCAGCAGTTTTCATTGGGTGGGGGTCTGCTTCCTGAAGCAACAGCTTAGGAGTGTGTGTCAGGCCTGTATCTCTAGCTTTTAGGGAGCTGGGCGTTCAGTGATTCTGCTGTCTGGTGGATTTATAGTTCCGCTTTTGTCCTTTGGAAACTGTACATACATCAGTGGGACAGAGATAATCTTTTGCTTCTGTGGGTCTCTAGTTGTTGTCTCAAAGACCCAAGCCTTCAGGAGCTTTGTTTTACTGGGCTTGTTAGGCCTGTTTGCTCCAGGCCGTTCCCTAGCTCCTTTTCCAAAACAGCTGTGTACTCTTGTCTTCCTTTCTCAGTGTGATTATTCACTTTAACTTTCTTAATATGGTAACATACATTGATTGATTTTCAGACCAACCCTATATCCATAGGATAAATTTTATTTGATCATGGTGTATTATCCTTTTTATATATTGTTTTTTTAAATAAATAAATTTATTTATTTATTTTTGGCTGCGTTGGGTCTTCGTTGCTGCGCGCGGGCTTTCTCTAGTTGCGACGAGCGGGGGCTACTCTTCGTTGCTGTGCGCGGGCTTCTCATTGCGGTGGCTTCTCTTGTTGCAGAGCACGGGCTCTAGGCACGCGGGCTTCAGTAGTAGTGGCACGTGGGCTCAATAGGTGTGGCTCGCGGGCTCTGAAGTGCAGGCTCAGTAGCTGTGGCACACGGGCTTAGTTGCTTCACGGCGTGTGGGATCTTCCCGGACCAGGGCTCGAACCTGTGTCCCCTGCCTTGGCAGACAGATTCTCAACCACTGTGCCACCAGGGAAGCCCTGTATATTGTTGAATTCAGTTGCTAACATTTTGTTTAGGATTTCGCCATCTATGTTCATGAGGAACATTGATCTGAATTTTTGTATTAATGTATGTTTTAATCTGATTTCCACATCGGGGTAATGCTGGCTGCAAAGAGCTAGTTGGGACATATTTCCTCCTCTTCAGTTTTCTTGGAGAGTTTGTATAGAATTGTTCTCTCTTCTTCCTTATATTTTTGATAGTATTCATAAGTGAAATCAGTGTGGGCCTGGAGTTCTCTTTGTGGGAAAGTTTTAAATTACAGATTCAATTTCCTGAAAAGATACAGAGCTATTTAAGCCATCCATTTTCTCTTGCATCAATTTTCATAGTTTGTGTCTTTCAAGGAGTGTGTCCATTTCACCTCTAAGTTGTCTAATTTGTAGAAAGAAAGTTGTTCATATTACCTTTTATTATCCTTTCAATAACCATAGAATCTGTGACACCATCCTTCAACCATTCCTCATATTGGTAATTTTTGTCTTTCTTTCTCCTGATCAGTATGACTAGAGGTGGATGAATATTATTGGCTTTCTTAAAAAAAAAATAATCAGCTTTTGTTTTTGTGTGCTTTTTTTTCTGTCTGTTTTTCTGTTTTCTATTTCATTAATTTTCATTCTGATCTTTATTACTTCATTTAATCTATTTGCTTTGGGTTTAATTTGCTGTTCTCTTTCTGGTTTCTTGAGGTGAAAGTAGAGATAATTGATTCGAGACCTTTATTATTTCTTTTCTTTTGTTGTTGAGATGTAATTGACATATAACATTGTATTAATTTTAGGTGTTCAACATAATGATATGTGTACATATTGTGAAATGATTACCACAAAAAGTTTAGTTAAGATCCTTCACCACACATAGTTACAGATTTTTTTCTTGTGATGAGAACTTTTGAGATCTACTCTCTTAACAACTTCCAAATATACAATACAGTGTTGTTAACTATAGTATCCATGCTGTATGTTATATCCCCAGGACTGTTTTATCTTATAATTGGAAGTTTGTATCTTTTGACCCCTTTTACCTATTTTACCCAACCCCCCACCCTTGCCTCTGGCAAATACCAACCTGTTCTCTGTATCAGTGGGTTTGGTTTTAGATTCTACATATAAATGAGGTCCTGCAATATTTGTCTCTCTCTGTCTGACTTATCCTGGAATAAATCCCACTTGATCATGGTGTATGACATTTTTAATATATTGTTGAATTTGGTTTGCTAATATTTTATTGAGTATTTTTGCATCTATGTTCATTAGAGATATTGGCTTGTAGTTTTCTTTTCTTATAGTGTCCTTGTATGTTTTTGGTATTGGTAATGAGGGCCTTGTAAAATGAGTTTGGAAGGGTTCCTTCCTCTTCTATTTTTGGAAGACTTTGAGAAGAATTGGTATTAATTCTTCTTTAAATGTTTGGTAAAAGTCACAGGTGAAAATATCTGGTCCTTGACTTTTCTTTGTTGAGAGGTTCTTTTTTCTTTTTTAACATCTTTATTGGCATATAATTGTTTTACAATGTTGTGTTAGTTTCTGCTGTATAACATACTGAATCAGCTATATGCATACATATGTCCCCATATCCCCTCCCTCTTGCATCTGCCTCCCACTCTCCCTATCCCACCCTTCTAGGTGGTCACAAAGCACCGAGCTGATCTCCCTGTGCTATGCAGCTGCTTCCCACTAGCTATCTATTTTACATTTGTTAGTGTGTATATGTCAATGCTACTCTCTCACTTCGTCCCAGCTTACCCTTCCCCCTCCCCATGTCCTCAAGTCCATTCTCTACGTCTGTGTCTTTATTCCTGTCCTGCCCCTAGGTTCATCAGAACCATTGGTTTTTTTTAGATTCCCTATATATGTGTTAGCAAGTGGTATTTGTTTTTCTCTTTCTGACTTATTTCACTCTGTATGACGGACTCTAGGTCCATCCACCTCACTATAAATAACTCAATTTCATTTCTTTTTATGGCTGAATAATATTCCATTGTATATATGTGCCACATCTTCTTTATCCATTCATCTGTCGATGGACACTTAGGTTGCTTCCATGTCCTGGCTATTGTAAATAGTGCTGCAGTGAACATTGTGGTACATGACTCTTTTTGACCTATGGTTTTCTCAGAGTATATGCCCAGTAGTGGGATAGCTGGGCCATATGGTAGTTCTACTTTTAGTTTTTTAAGGAACCTCCATACTGTTCTCCATAGTGGCTGTGTCAATTTACATTCCCACCAACAGTGCAAGAGGGTTCCCTTTTCTCCACACCCTCTCCAGCATTTATTGTTTGTAGATTTTTTGATGTTGGCCATCCTGACAGGTGTGAGGTGGTACCTCACTGTAGTTTTGATTTGCATTTCTCTAATTAGTGATGTTGAGCATCCTTTCATGTGTTTGTTGGCAATCTGTATATCTTCTTTGGAGAAATGTCTATTTAGTCTTCTGTCCATTTTTGGATTGCGTTGTTTGTTTTCTGATATTGAGCTACATGAGCTGCTTGTATATTTTGGAGATTAATCCTTTGTCCGTTTCTTCATTTACAAATATTTTCTCCCATTCTGAGGGTTGTCTTTTCGTCTTGTTTATGTTTTCCTTTACTATGCAAAAGCTTTTAAATTTCATTAGGTCCCATTTGTTTATTTTTGTTTTTATTTCATTTCTCTAAGAGGTGGGTCAAAAAGGATCTTGCTGTGATTTATGTCATACTGTGTTCTGCCTATGTTTTCCTCTAAGAGTTTTATAGTGTCTGGCCTTATATTTAGGTCTTTAATCCATGTTGAGTTTATTTTTGTGTATGGTGTTAGGGAGTGCTCTAATTTCATTCTTTTACATGTACCTGTCCAGTTTCCCCAGCACCACTTATTGAAGAGGCTGTCTTTTCTCCACTGTATATTCTTTCCTCCTTTATCAAAGGTAAGGTGACCATATGTGTGTGGGTTATCTCTGGGCTTTCTATCCTGTTCCATTGATCTGTATTTCTGCTTTTATGCCAGTACCATACTGTCTTGATTATTGTAGCTTTGTAATATAGTCTGAAGTCAGGGAACCGGATTCCTCCAACTCCATTTTTCTTTCTCAATATTGCTTTGGATATTCGGGGTCTTTTGTGTTTCCATACGAATTGTGAAATGCTTTGTTCTAGTTCTCTGAAAAATGCCATTAGTAGTTTGATAGGGATTGCACTGAATCTGTAGACTGCTTTGGGTAGTATAGTCATTTTCAGAATGTTGATTCTTCCAATTCAAGAACATGGTATATCTCTCCATCTATTTGTATTATCTTTAATTTCTTTCATCAGTGTCTTATAGTTTTCTGCATACAGGTCTTTTGTCTCCTTACGTAGGTTTATTCCTAGGTATTTTATTCTTTTTGTTGCAGTGGTAAATGGGAGTGTTTCCTTAATTTCTCTTTCAGATTTTTCATCATTAGTGTATAGGAATGCAAGAGATTTCTGTGCATTAATTTTGTATCCTGCAACTTTACCGAATTCATTGATTAGCTCTAGTAGTTTTCTGGTAGCATCTTTAGGATTCTCTATGTATAGTATCATGTCATCTGCAAACAGTGACAGTTTTACTTCTTCTTTTCTGATTTGGATTCCATTCCTTTTAGTTCTTTTTCTTCTCTGATTCCTGTGGGCAAAAATTCCAAAACTATGTTGAATTATAGTGGTGAGAGTGGGCAACCTTGTCTTCTTCCTGATCTGAGAGGAAATGGTTTCAGGTTGTAAACACCGAGAATGATGTTGGCTGTGGGTTTGTCATATATGATCTTTATTATGTTGAGGTATGTTCCCTCTATCCCTACTTTCTGGAGAGTTTTTATCATAAATGGGTGTTGAGTTTTGTCGAAAGCTTTTTCTGCATCTATTGAGATGATCATATGGTTTTTCTCCTTCAATTTGTTAATATGGTGTATCACATTGATTTGCATATATTGAAGAATCCTTGCATTCCTGGGATAAACCCCGCTTGATCATGGTGTATGATCCTTTTAATGTGCTGTTGGATTCTGTTTGCTAGTATTTTGTTGAAGATATTTGCATCTGTGTTCATCAGTGATATTGGCCTGTAGTTTTCTTTTTTTGTGACATCTTTGTCTCTTTTTGGTATCAGGGTGATGATGGCCTCGTAGAATGAGTTTAGGAGTGTTCCTCCCTCTGCTATATTTTGAAAGAGTTTGAAAAGGATAGGTGTTAGCTCTTCTCTAAATTTTTGTTAGAATTCACCTGTGAAGCCATCTGGTCCTGTGCTTTTGTTTGTTGGAAGATTTTTAATCACAGTTTCAAATTCATTGCTTGTGATTGGTCTGTTCATATTTTCTATTTCTTCCTGGTTCAGTCTTGGAAGGTTATTCCTTTCTAAGGATTTGTCCATTTCTTCCAGGTTGTCCATTTTATTGGCATAGAGTTGCTTGTAGTAGTCTCTTAAGATGCTTTGTATTTCTGCGGAGTCTGTTGTAACTTCTCCTTTTTCATTTCTAATTTTATTGATTTGAGTCCTCTCCCTCTTTTTCTTGATGAGTTTATTAGGGAAGTTTTTGACTATAATGTCTTTGAATATTTTCTAAGACCATTTCTTTTTCTTTTCTTCTTCTGGGACCCATAGAATTCAAATGTTGGTGCATTTAATGTTGTCCCAGAGGTCTCTGAGACTGTCCTCAGTTCTTTTCCTTCTTTTTTCTTTATTCTGCTTCCTGACAGTTATTTCCACCATTTTATCTTCCAGCTCACTTATCTGTTATTCTGCCTCAGTTATTCTGCTATTGAGTCCTTCTAGAGTATTTTAAATTTCAGTTATTGTGTTGTTCATCACTGTTTATTTGCTCTTTATTTCCTCTAGATCCTTGTTAAATGTTTCTCGTATTTTCTCCATTCTGTTTCCGAGATTTTGGATCATCTTTACTATCATTACTCTGAATTCTCTTTCAGGTAGATTGCCTATTTCATCTTCATTTATTTGGTCTTGTAGGTTTTTACCTTGCTCCTTTGTCTGTAATATATTTTTTTGTTGTTTCTCTTTTTTTATTTTTGATGGGTGGGGCTGTATTCCTGTCTTACTGGTTGTTTGGCCTGAGGCGTCCAGCACGAGTTTTCAGGCAGTTGGGTAAAGCTAGGTCTTGGTGCTGAGATTAGGACCTCTGGGAGGCCTCACTCCGATTAATATTCCCTGGGTTTTGAGGTTCTCTGTTAGTCCAGCGGTTTGGACTCAGAGCTCCCACCACAGGAGCTCTGGCCCAACCTCCAGCCTGGGAACCAGTATCCTGCAAGCTGCATGGTGCAGAAAAAAAAAAAAAGAGAGAGAAAGAAAAAGAGGAGCAGTACAGTATCTAAGAATAAAAAACAACATAAAATTCGAAAGATAAAAAATATATTAGGAAAAATAAAAATATAATTGAAACAACTGCAACAAGGTAAAATAAAACCACAACAGAAAAACGAAAAAGAGAAAGGGGGGTTGGGGTGGGTGGGGGGAACAAGCCAAAAGGAGAGAACAGCAACAAAGTATAAAGAATAAAATAAAATTAGAAAACTAAAATATTTATCAGGAAAAATAAAAATATAAATGAATCAACCACAATGAATCAACAAGGTAAAACAGAACCCCAATCTAAAAGAGGAAAAAAGAAAAAAAAAAAAAAAAAAGAAAGCCTTGGCTATGGGGGCAGAGTTTAGGCGGGGGTGGAACTTAGGCAGGAGTGGGGTTTAGGGTGGGGCGGGACCTAGGTGGGTGGGGGGTGAGCGTGGGGCAGGGCCAAGGCTCAGGACCCATGCAGTCAGAAAAGGCCTTGGGGGCGGGACCTAGGCCAGGCAATGTTCAAGCATGGGGCGGGGCCTCTGCTTAAGACCCGTGCAGAAAGGGAGGCAGTGCTTCCAAAGGAGGGCCTCTGGAGTGTGGAGTTTCGGAGTTTGGAGATAAGGCCCTGGGTGAGTGTATGTGGGTGGGGTTTAAGGCCCAGCTCATTAGAGAGGGTGTCAGAGGGAGTCTCTGAGTGTAGAGGTAGGGCCCTGGGTGGGGGTGTAGGGGTGGGGCTTGGGCTCTGCACAGCAGGAGGGAGGCTCCAAGGGCAGAGTATTAGGCCCAGGAGCCCAGTAGGCTCCCCGGCGCCTAAGTGGTTGGGGAAAGCGCTGACCACATTCCCTTCTGTTCCTCCATGCCCCACCCCACCATCTCCCCCAGTCTCCCCCATCTCCACTGGACTCCTAACCATGGGTGGGTCCCTCTGGGTGTAGGAACTCCTCCCCTCCCCCAGCCATCCCTCAGGGGTGATGGTCCCAGAGGTCTGGCCTTTACTTTTGCTCCCCCTTCCCTCCCTCCCACTCCCTCAGGACCCACGCAGCTGGAGGGGCCCTTGGTGGGCAGAGGATCAGGCCCAGGGTCTCAGCGGGCTCCCGGGGGCCCGTGTGGGCAGGGGAAACCTGACCATGCTCCCTTTTGACCTTCTGTCCTCCCAATGGTCCCTCAGTTTCCCCCTTCGGCCGTGGGATCCCTTCCCCTCCCTCAGCCGCCCCTCAGGGGCGTCATCCCGTCCCATCTCCACTTCTGCTCCCCCTTCACTCTCCCCATGCCCCACCTCCTACCCGGTCACTGGGGATTCCTCCCGTCCCCTTAGGTGTCCGTGGTCCCCCACTGGTGCCTGGTAGGTGCCCTAGTTGTATGGAGACATGAATTTTGCGTCCTCCTAGTCCTCCATCTTGACTCCGCCCTCTGTTGAGAGGTTCTTGATTACTGATTCCATCTCCTTCCTAGTAATTAATCTGTCTACTTTTTCTATTTCTTCATGATTCAGTCTTAGTAGGTGGTAGATTGTATGTTTCTAGGAATTTATCCATTTTTTTCTAGGTTGTCCAGTTTGTTGGCATGTAATTGTTCATACTGTTGTCTTATGATCCTTTGTATTTCTGTAGTATCAGTTGTAACATCTCCTCTTTCACTTCTAGTTTTATTTGGGTGCTGTTTCTCTTTTTCTTTATGAATCTAGCTAAAGGTTTCTTCTATTTTGTTTATCTTTTCAAAAAAATGAGCTCTTAGTTTTATTCATCTTTTCTATTATCTGTTTAGTCTCTATTTCATTTATTTCTACTCTGATCTTTGTTTTTACCTTCCTTCTATGAACTTTGGGCTTAGTTTGTTCTTCTTTTCCTATTTCTTTGAGGTGTAAAGGGTGGTTGTTATTTTAGATTTTTCTTGTTTCTTAATGTAGGCATTTATTGCCATGAACTTTCCTCTTAGAACTGCTTTTGCTGCATCCCATAAATTTTGGTGTGTTGTATTTCCATTTTCATTTCTCTCAAGATATTTTTTGATTTCTCTTTTGATTTCTGCTTTGACCCATTGGTTGTTATAGCATGTTGTTTAATCTCCACATATTTGTGAATTTTCCAGTTCTCTTTTTGTAATTGATTTCTAGTTTCATACCATGGTGGTTGGAAAAGATGCTTGATATGATTTCAATTTTCTTAAATTTATTAAGACTTCTTTTTGGCTCAACATGTGATCTGTACTGGAGAATGTTCCCTGTGCACTCGAGAAGAATGTGTATTCTGCTGTTTTTGGAGAAATGTTCTGTATATGTATGTTAATTCCATCAGATATCACGTGTAGTTTAAGTCTAATGTTTCCCTATTGATTTTGTGTCTGGATGATCTCGCCATTGATAAAAATGGGGTATTGAAGTCCCCTTCTATTATTGTATTGCTGTCTATTTCTCCCTATTATTTCTTAATATAGGCATTTAATACTATAAATTTCCTTCTGAGTACTGCTCTAGTGGCATTCTGTATATCATGATTTTTGTTTTTATTTTAATTTAAAATAGTATTTAATTTCCCTTGTTTTGTCATTGAAATTTTCAATAGATTGGTTTTTTTTTTTCTTTAGAGCAGTTTTAGGTTCACAGAAAAATTGAGTGGAAAGTACAGAGTTCTCACATACCCCACTCCCTTGGCTCCACACAAGCACAGCCTCCCTACCATCGACATCCCACACTTGAGTGTACATTTGTTACAATCAATGAACCTACATTGCTATGTCATTATTATCCAAAGTCTGTAGTTTACACTAGGGATCACTCTTGGTGTTATACATTCTTTGAGTTTGGACAAATGTATAATGACATATATTCAACATTTTATCATGCAGAATAGTTTCACTGCTGTAATAATCCTCTGTGCTCTGTCTGTTCACCCTCCCTCTCCCTAACTCTGTGCAGCCACTGATGTTTTTTACTGTCTCCAAAGTTTTGCCTTTTCTAGAATGTCATATTGTTGAAGTCTTACAATATACAGCCTTTTCAGTTTGGCTCCTTTGCTTAGTAATAGGCATTTAAGTTCCCTTGTGTCTTTTCATATCTTGATAGTTTTTTTATTTAAGCACTGAATAGTGTTTTGTTGTTTCGATGTACCACAGTTTATTTATCCACTCACCTACTGAAGGACACCTTGGTCACCTCCAACTATTGGCAGTTATGAATAAAGTTGCTATAAACATCTGTGTGAAGGTTTTGGTATGGACATAAGTTTTCACTTCATTTGGGCAAACACTAAGGAGCACAATTGCTGGATTGTATGGTAAGAGTATGTTCAGTTTTGTACATAACTACCAAACTGTCTTCCAAAGTGGCTGTACCATTTTGCATTCCCACTAGCAGTGGACTAGAGTACCTTTTGCTCTACTTCCCTGCCAGCATTTTGTGTTGTCAGTGTTTTGGATCTTGGCCACCCTAGTAAGTGTGTAGTGGTATCTTGTTGTTTTAATTCACTATTTCGTGGTGACATATGACGTGGAGCATCTTTTTATATGCTTACTTGTCATCTGTATATCTTCTTTGATGAGATGTCTGTTCAAGTCTTTTGCCTATTGTTAAATTGGGTTATTTTCTTATTTTTGAATTTTAGCAGTTCTTTCTGTAATTTGCATAATATCCATTATCAGATATTTGTTTTGCAAATATTCTCACCCAGTCTGTATCTCTTCTCATTTCTTAACAAGGTCTTTGCAGATCAGAAGTTTTTTTTTGTTTTGTTTTGTTTTTTTAAATTTTTATTTATTTATTTTTATACAGCAGGTTCTTATTAATTATCCATTTTATACATATTAGTGTATATATGTCAATCCCAATCTCCCAAGTCACACCCTCCCCTGACTTTCCCCCCTTGGTGTCTATACATTTGTTCTCTACATCTGTGTCTCTATTTCTGCCTTGCAAACTAGTTCATCTGTACAATTTTTCTAGATTCCACATATATGTGTTAATATACGATATTTGTTTTTCTCTTTGTGACTTACTTCACTCTGTATGACAGTCTAGGTCCATTCACGTCTCTACAAATGACCCAATTTCGTTCCTTTTTATGGCTGAGTAATATTCCATTGTATATATGTACTACATCTTCTTTATCCATTTGTCTGTCTATGGGCATTTAGGTTGTTTCCATGTCCTGGCTATTTTAAATTGTGCTGCAATGAACATTGGGGTGCATGTGTCTTTTTGAATTACGGTTTTCTCTGGGTATATGCCCAGTAGTGGAATTGCTGGGTCATATGGCAATTCTATTTTTAGTTTTTTAAGGAACCTCCATACTGTTCTCCATAGTGGCTGTATCAAATTACATTCCCACCAACAGTGCAAGGAGGTTCCCTTTTCTCCACACCCTCTCCAGCATTTGTTGTTTTTAGATTTTCTGATGATGCCCATTCTAACCATGTGAGGTGATACCTCATTGGAGTTTTGATTTGCATTTCTTTAATAATTAGTGATGTTGAGCAGCTTTTCATGTGCCTCTTGGCCATCTGTATGTCTTCTTTGGAGAAATGCCTATTTAGGTCTTCTGCCCATTTTTTGATGGGGTTGTTTGTTTTTTTTAATATTGAGCTGCATGAGCCATTTATATATTTCGGAGGTTAAACCTTTGTCCGTTGATTCATTTGCAAATATTTTCTCCCATTCTGAGGGTTGTCTTTTTGTCTTGTTTATAGTATCCTTTGCTGTGCAAAAGCTTTTAAGTTTCATTAGGTCCCATTTGTTTATTTTGTTTTTATTTCCATTACTCTAGGAGGTGGGTCAAAAAAGATCTTACTGTGATTTATGTCAAAAAGTGTTCTTCCTATGTTTTCCTCTAAGAGTTTTTATAGTGTCTGGCCTTACATTTAGGTCTTTAATCCATTTTGAGTTTATTTTTGTGTATGGTGTTAGGGAATGTTCTAATTTAATTCTTTTACATGTAGCTGTCCAGTTTTCCCAGCACCACTTATTGAAGAGACTTTCTTTTCTCCATTGTATATTCTTGCCTCCTTTGTCATAGATTAGTTGACCATAGGTGCATGGGTTTAACACTGGGCTTTCTATCCTGTTCCATTGATCTATATTTCTGTTTTTGTGCCAGTGCCATATTGTCTTTATTACTGTAGCTTTGTAGTATAGTCTGAAGTCAGGGAGTCTGATTCCTCCAGCTCCGTTTTTTTCCCTCCAGATTTCTTTGGCTATTTGGTGTCTTTTGTGTCTCCATATAAATTTTAAAATTTTTTGTTCTAGTTCTGTATAAAATGCCATGGTAATTTGATAGGGATTGCATTGAATCTGTAGTTTGCTTTGGGTAGTATAGTCATTTTCACAGTATTGATTCTTCCAATCCAAGAACATGGTATATCTCTCCATCTGTTTATGTCATCGTTGATTTCTTTCATCAGTGTCCTATAGTTTTCTGAGTAAAGGTTTTTTACCTCCCTAGGTAGATTTATTCCTAGGTATTTTATTCTTTTTGTTACAGTAGTGAATGGGATTGTTTCCTTAATTTCTCTTTCTGATCTTTCATTGTTCGTGTATAGGAATGCAAGAGATTTCTGTGCATTAATTTTGTATCCTGCAACCTAACCAAATTCACTGATTAGCTCTAGTAGTTTTCTGGTGGCATCTTTAGGATTCTCTATGTATAGTATCATGTCGCCTGCAAACAGTGACAGTTTTACTTCTTTTCCAATTTGGATTCCTGTTTTTTCTTTTTCCTCTCTGATTGCCGTGGCTAGGATTTCCAAAACTATGTTGAATAAGAGTGGCGAGAGTGGACATCCTTGTCTTGTTCCTGATCTTAGAGGAAATGCTTTCAGTTTTTCACCATTGAGAATAATGTTTGCTGTTGGTTTGTCATATATGGCCTATTATGTTGAGGTAGGTTCCCTCTCTGCCCATTTTTTGGAGAGTTTTTGTCATAAATTGGTTTTGAATTTTGTCAGAAGCTTTTTCTGCTTCAATTGAGATGATCATATGGTTTTATTCCTTAATTTGTTAATATGGTGTATCACATTGATTGATTTGCATATATTGAAGAATCCTTACATTCCTGGGATAAATCCCACTTGATCATGGTGTATGATCCTTTTCATGTGTTGTTGGATTCTGTTTGCTAGCATTTTGTTGAAGATTTTTGCATCTATGTTCATCAGTGATATTGGTTTGTAATTTTCTCTTTTTTGTGATATCTTTTTCTGGTTTTGGTATCAGGACGATGGTGGCCTCGTAGAACAAATTTCGGAGTGTTCCTCCCTCTGCAATTTTTTGGAAAATTTTGAGAAGGATTGGTGTTAGCTCTTCTCTAAATGTTTGATAGAATTCTCCTGTGAAGTGATCTCATCCTGGACTTTTGTTTGTTGGAAAATTTTAAATTACAGTTTCAATTTCAGTGGTTGTGATAGGTCTGTTTATATTTTCTAATTCTTCCTAGTTCAGTCTTGGAAAATTGTACCTTTCCAAGAATTTGTCCATTTCTTTGAGGTCGTCCATTTTATTGGCATATAGTTACTTGTAGTAGTCTCTTATAATCCTTTGTATTTCTGTGGTGTCAGTTGTAATATCTCCTTTTTCATTTCTAATTTTATTGATTTGTGTCCTCTCCCTGTTTTTTCTTGGTGAGTCTGGCTAAAGGTTTATCAATTTTGTTTATTTTTTCAAAGAACCAACTTTTAGTTTTATTGATCTTTGCTATTGTTTTCTTCATTTCTATTTCATTTATTTCTGCTCTGACCTTCATGATTTCTTTCCTTCTACTGACTTTGGGTTTTCTTTGTTCTTCTTTCTCTAGTTCCTTTAGGTGTAAAGTTAGATTATTTATTTGAGGTTTTTCTTGTTTCTTGAGGTGAGATTGAATTGCTATAAACTTCCCTCTTAGAACTGCTTTTGCTGCATCCCATATGTTTTGGGTCATTGTGTTTTCACTGTCATTTGTTTCTGTGTATTTTTTACTTTGATTTCTTCAGTGATCTCTTGGTTATTTAGTAGCACACTGTTTAGCCTCCATGTGTTTGTGTTTTTTACAGTATTTTTGTTTCTGTAATTGATTTCTAATCCCATAGCGTTGTGGTTGGAAAAGATGCTTGATATGATTTCAATTTTCTTAAATTTTCCGAGACTTGATTTGTGACCCAAGATGTGATCTATCCTGGAGAATGTTCTGTGTGCACTTTAGAAGAAAGTGTATTCTGCCACTTTTGGGTGGAATGTCCTGTAAATATCAATTAATCTAACTGGTCTATTGTGTCATTTAAAGATTGTGTTTCCTTATTAATTTTCTGTTTGGATGATCTGTCCATTGGTGTAAGTGGGGTGTTAAGTCCCCCACTATTACTGTGTTACTGTTGATTTCCCTTTTTATTTTTGTTAACATTTGCTTTTTGTATTGAGGTGCTCCTATGTTGGGTGCATAAATATTTATAATTGTTATATCTTCTTGGATTGATCCCTTGATCATTATGTAGTGTCCTTCATTATCTCTTGTAACAGTCTTTATTTTAAAGTCTATTTTATCTGATATGTGTATTGCTACTCCAGCTTTCTTTTGATTTCCATTTGCATGGAATATCTTTTTCCATCCCCTCATTTTCAGTCTGTATGTGTCCCTAGGTCTGAAATGGGTCTCTTGTAGACAGCATATATATGGGTCTTGTTTTTGTCTCCATTCAGCCAGTCTGTGTCTTTTGTTTGGAGCATTGAATCCATTTACATTTAAGGTAATTATCGATATGTATGTTCCTATTACCATTTTCTTAATTATTTTGGGTTTGTTTTTGTAGGTATTTTTCTTCTCCTGTGTTTCCTGCCTAGAGAAGTTCCTTTATCATTTGTTGTAAAGCTGGTTTGGTGGTGCTCAATTCTCTTAGCTTTTGCTTGTCTATAAAGCTTTTGATTTCTCTGTCGAATGTGAATAAGATCTTTGCCAGGTAGTAATCTTGGTTGTAGGTTTTTCTCTTTCATCACTTTAAATATATCCTGCCACTCCCTTCTGGTCTGCAGAAAAATCAGCTGATAACCTTTTGGGGATTCCCTTTTATGCTATTTTTTGCTTTTCCCTTGCTGCTTTTAATATTGTTCCTTTGAATTTAATTTTTGTTATTTTGATTAATATTTGTCTTGGTGTGTTTCTCCTAGGGTTTTTCCTGTATGGGACTCTCTGCACTTCCTGGACTTGGGTAGCTATTTCCTTTCCCATGTTACAGAAGTTTTTGACTATAATCTCTTCGAATATTTTCTAAGACCATTTCTTTTTCTCTTCTTCTGGGACCCCTATAATTCGAATATAGGTGTGTTTAATGTTGTCCCAGAGGTCTCTGAGACAGTCTTTAAATCTTTTCATTCTTTTTTCTTTATTCTGCTCCTTGGCAGTTATTTCCACCATTCTATTTTCCAGCTCACTATTTGTTCTTCTACCTCAGTTATTCTGCTATTGATTCATTCTGGTGTATTTTTCATGTCAGTTATTGTGTTATTTATCTCTGTTTGTTCTTTAGTTCCTCTAGATCTTTGTTAAACATTTCTTGTATTTTCTCGATCCATGCCTCCATTCTATTTCTGTGATTTTGGATCACCTTTACTATCATTACTCTGAATTCTTTTTCAGGTAGGTTGCCTATTTCCTCTTCATTTATTTGGTCTTGTAGGTTTTTACCTTGCTCCTTCATCTGTAACATATTTCTTTGTCATCTCATTTATTTTGATGTGTGTTTTATATGTGTCAGTTAGGTTAACTTGATTAACTTGATTATCTTTGCTTAAATCTTCTACTTCCTTATTCATTTTTTTGGGGGGGGGGGTTGTTGTATTCATTGCTGACAGTGTGCTAATACTTACAAGTAGATTTTGAATTTTTCTCTTTCTCCTTTTTGTTTTGTCAGTGTTCGCTTTATGTATTTCAAAGCTATTTGTTAAGTAGATACAAATTCCTCTTGAATTTTATCATATTAAATATATCTTTATCTCTGTAAGTGCTTCATCTTTTCTGCTACTAATATGGTTTGTTTCCTTTCTTTTGCCAATATAAATTAGTAAACTATTGTTATTACTTTAGAGTACCTTTTCTTTTCTCTCAATTCAGACGTTGAACCTTTTTCTCTGGAGCACGTTGAATTAGATTCTGATTTGCATTTAGAGCCAATAAGGGGCAGTAGGAGTATGTCTTGAGGATACTAAGCATCCCCTAGCAGGATAATTTTCCCAGCTGACATAATTACAGTGTCTCCAGCTAGAGGTGGTTAGACTTTTCAGACAGGAAATGTGTAGTCTCCCTCCCTGGTAAAGGAGAGTCAAAGATACTTGGGAGCATCTAGATACTCTGAACCAATCCAGTCCACCTGGAATTCCTCTTTTCAAGTGTCAAGGTTTTTTCCTGTCTCAATCAGATTTCCCACTACAGTCTTGGCAAATCTCTGTATTCAACTTACTCTGTGATTCTGTAACTCCACAGTTAAATTTTGATTTTCTTTGAAGTTGACCATGTGGCTAAAAGAGAGGTATTTTTTGGGGGGGGGGTGGTTGTCCACCAGTATCAGAAATCTGAGCTGAGAATTTAGAGCCTTGAACCTCATTTTGCAAAATCTCCATTAGAATTTAGTATAGCTATTCCACACCTCAGTCCTTGAGATACTTATAGGCATCATCACAGCCCTCCCTTGGTCCCCCCCACACTTGCTTCAGTAGGGCACTTCATCACAATCAACGTGAGTAGTAATTTAATTAATTTTGATGTTACTATGTGCCGATTCCCCATTCAAAAGGAGTTCAGCATTGTGTTAAGGCCATGAACATACCCAAGCCAATCCCAGAGTCCCATTTTGTTTGTCTCTCTTGGCAACACTCTTGGTACCAAGTCCTGTATCTGTCAAGATCTAGTTCAGAAAAGAGAAACCCACCAAGAGCAATTACTATAGGGAATTCTTGAAAAGGTAATAGAGGACTGAAAAGGTAAAAAGGGAACACTGAGGTACACAGAAGTATGAGTTGCCAGAAGGAGTTCCTCCCCTACGATTGGGGGAACAAAGGGAAGAGGTTGGGGTTATCATAACCTAGAAGCTGTCACAATGGGCCTCATATGTCTGGACCTGGAGTGTAGAAGATAGGGCATTACGAGCCCAGGTGATGTTGGTAATTTTGGAACTCAGAAAAGGGGTACTGTGGAGTTGATAGCTGTACCTACTATAAGGTAATGCTGAGCTGGTACTGGTTCCTTAAGGACTTGGAAAAAGGTCCTCTAAAACTCTGACTCAGATATTAGAGAGAAGGGGGGTGCTCTTTTATGGGGCTTGTATCAAGGAGCTTTGTGGTATAGCCAGGGAACATCTGAGAAAGAGACACTGGCTGGCTAGTGTGAGTTGCCCAGGGTACTGGAAGATGGCTCTGTACATCTGGTTTTCAGACTTCTGAGGAGGGGGCGCTGTCCCCTGGGTACCTTTGGTAGGGCTTGATAGAGCTGGTTCTGGGAATGTGGTAACCGACTCTCGCCACCAGAGCAAGATCCCATTGCAGGTGGTGGTCACTGAAAGTAACAGCAGGCAAACAGGTAGAGCCCCTTGTCCTTTCGTTTTGCCTTTTATTCTCCCTCTCATGCCCTTCTTGACAAAACTCTTCAGGAAGCCAGCTAGAAATGGGGAAATATAATGTGCAGATTCCCATCTCCAGCTACATAGACAAAGTATAAATTTTAGTTTTGGGTTCAGAAAATAGTTGATAATCAGCATAAGATGTGTCAGCAGAATGCTGCTGTAGCTTCTGTGGTGACAGGTAATAGCAGGTGATACTGATCTGTGTGAAGCGCTCTGATGTTTTCTGTTGTTTTATTTAGTTGTGGCTCACTAAATTGATTTCATGACCCTGAATGGTTTGTGACCTAAGTTTTTGAAACACTGAATGAGCTGTGACTAAGAGTGTGTGGAGACAAGGTAAAATAGGGGTTTTGAGGAGTTTGAAATAGCTGCTGGAAGTAGAAGAGTTAATTACTGATACAGTGGAAGATTCTTACACTGCTTGAAATGCAGGTAATGCTAGAGAGGAAGGGCTTTGGTGTGACACCAGTTCACGTAATTAATGGTAATGTGATGGTCCTTCAGGACTTGTCTTTGGAATAGTGCAATAGTGACAAAGACTGGTATGACTCAAAGATTCTTGGCAATGAAATTTTCTATTATTACCACATCATATTTCTGATAAAGCTTAATATAGGTTATTTTCCTCTTTATAATGCTTTAATAATCCTCTTCCAACTCACACATTTCCATCTTAATACCCCCAAATCTGTAGCAGATACCAAGGATATCATGAAGAGAGACATGGAAAGGAAATCTGGTCACTAGGATTTCACCTATATCAGAGATGCTTTCCCTAAGAGGTTTCATCTAGTATTCTTGGCTTCCAGTAGTCATCCATTAGTCTGGAAAAGTATCCAGGAGTGTACAGGTGTTTTTGACATCATAATGCTGAGGATATTTCTTACACTCTTTACTACTGAACCCATTTGTGTCCTTATTTAGAATATTAGGCCACCAATATGTGTTCAAATGTGTCTCCAATTTTTTTTTAAACTTTTGTTTTTAAATATTAAACAAATTATTGATACTTTTAAATTTTATTTATTTATTTATTTATTTATTTACTTACTTATCTATCTATCTGTGTTGGGTCTTCGTTTCTGCTCATGGACTTTCTCTAGTTGCAGCGAGCAGGGGCTACTCTTTGTTGTGAGTGCGTGGGCTTCTCATTGCAGTGGCTTCTCTTGTTGTGAAGCACTGGCTCTAGGCACATAGGCTTCAGTAGTTGTGCTTCACAGGCTCAGTAGTTGTGGCTCGTGGGCTCTAGAGCACAGGCTCAGTAGTTGTGGCGCACGGGCTTAGTTGCTCCATGGCATGTGGGATCTTCCCAGACCAGGGATCAAACCCGTGTCCCCTGCATTGGCAGGCGGATTCTTAACCACTGCATCACCAGGGAAGCACAAATTATTGATACTTTTAACTGAAAATCAGAAAATGAGTGAAATTAGCTTTTACCTGAGGTAAAATTTATGTTTTTAGCAGGTATGAAGAAAGTCTATTCAAACTGTGGTCTTTGAACATTTTAGTGAACTGATTCTAGTTTTAAATTCTTCAATCCAGCTTTCTCTAGAGAATTCAGCTAACTCACCAGCCATGTAAAATATAGAATGGCATCTATATTTACACAGCCAAGATGAGTCTCTTATGATTGAGAACATGATGCAGCTGGGCTGGGTGGAGAGAAGGCTGCTGCTTCCATGCTGTGATTGGAGGTAATGGGGCTGTTTGCCTTGTCCCCAAATAGCAGCCCCTTTCCCTATTACTCCGTCAGTATGGATGCCTTCCTTTGAATGTCCAGGAATTTTCTGCATGTAAGAATGCGTTATAAAATAAAAATTTGTCTTGATTGGAGGGGTTCTCACAAAACTAATGAGTCCATTAAGTGAGGCTTAGTTTGACTGCTAACCTCAAACAGAAATGGGGGCTAGATAAGATGTCTGTAGAAGAGAAGGAGAGATGGATCAAACTGTCTGAATAAAGGGATTAAAAAAATGGTGAGCTTTGGATGGGCCGTCTACATTCTTACTGAAGCTAGCAGAGTATCAGTAGATTTTTGGGTGGAGGAGAAATTGGGAGTCAGATGTCAATCTTTTTAATAGGGAAAATGTCATGCCAGTGTACATGTTTAGAGAGCAGTATATAATGAATCTTTATCAGGTTCAATAACTACCAACCTACGATGCATTTCCTTCATCTCTTTCCCTGGAAACCTGCTCTTCCCCCACCCCTTGCCCTTACTTATATATGAAACAATCTCAGGAATTTTATTGATTCAAGCCTTGTCCCAATTGAAATCACCTTCTTCTCTCTCTCCACCCCCCCCCCACCCTCCCTGCCCCAACCACCCCATCCTAGCTCTTCTTTCTATTTTCACTTTCAGCACTGAAGCTCTGATGGTTCAACTCTTCCAAGACACAGATCCATAAAGGTCAGCCCTGCACCCTGAACAGCTCAGAGGGAGGAGCCAGACCAGTAGCGCCTGATGCCCTGCCCTCTTCTGCCCTAAACAGATGGCTCCATAATGGCAGTGGGTGAGGCCCTGGTGCACATCAGAGTCACTCTTCTGCTGCTCTCATTTGGAGTGTCTTTGTTCATTTCTGACCACTCTCAAGCCAGGGCCTCCCAGCACTTCTCCTCTCCAGAACTGGTGATCCCCTTGAAGGTGACTGGCAGGGGCAGAAATGCAAAGGCTCCAGGCTGGCTCTCCTACAGCCTGCGGTTTGGGGGCCAGAGACACATTGCCCACTTGAGGGTCAAGAAGTTCTTGGTTTCCAGACACCTCCCAGTGTTCACCTACACAGACCAGCGTGCCCTCCGCCAGGATCAGCCTTTTGTTCCTGATGACTGCTACTATCATGGTTATGTGGAGGGGGTTCCCAAGTCCCTGGTTGCCCTCAGTACTTGTTCTGGAGGTTTTCGAGGAATACTACAGATAAATGATCTTGCTTATGAAATTGAACCAGTTAGGTTTTCTGCCACATTTGAACACCTGGTGTATAAGATAGACAATGATGATACACAGTTCCCACCTATGAGATGTGGGTTAACAGAAGAGGAAATAGCACGCCAGTTGGAGTTGCAAGAGTTGCATAATTTCACTCTGATGCAAAGTTCTTACACAGGCTGGTGGACCCACTTGCGTTTTCTTGAGTTGGTAGTGGTTGTGGACAATCTTCGATTCATTCACTCGGAAAGTAATGTGTCAGTAGTGCAGCGTGAAATACTTGATGTTGTCAATGTAATAGGTAGCTTGTATCACTCTTTGGAACTTGATGTAATTTTAACTGGGCTTGAAGTCTGGACTGAAGGAAACCCAGTTCCCATCGATAACATAGATAAGCTTTTGGAGGATTTTGCTGTTTGGAAGTATTTTAACCTTGATGACCGACTGTCACATGATGCGGCCCATCTTTTCATAAAAAAATCATTTGGCATAAAGCTTGGACTTGCCTATGTTGGTGGAATATGCCAGCGTCCTTTTAATAGTGGAGTTAATGTTTTTGAAGACGAGAGTCTGTATGCTTTTGCAATTGTTGTGACCCATGAACTTGGTCATAATTTAGGTATGCAGCATGATACTGAATGGTGTGTGTGTGAACTTCAGTGGTGCATAATGTTTCCTGCCAGAGAGGTGACAAATAAATTCAGCAACTGCAGTTATGCCGAGTATTGGGACAATCTTATCAGTAATGGATTATGTCTTTACTCTCCTCCACATCCAGGGAATATCTTTAGGCTGAAGTATTGTGGGAACCTAGTGGTCGAAGAAGGAGAGGAGTGTGACTGTGGAACCATAGAACAGTGCATAAATGATCCCTGCTGTCTGTTGAATTGCACTCTGAAGCCTGGAGCTGCTTGTGCTTTCGGGCTTTGTTGTAAAGACTGCAAGGTCATGTCATCAGGGACTGTGTGCAGAAAACAGATCAGTGAATGTGACCTTCCGGAGTGGTGCAATGGGACATCCCATCAGTGCCCAGAAGATGTATATGTGCAGGATGGGATTCCCTGTAGTGATGGTGCCTACTGCTATCAAAAGAGCTGTAATAACCATGATGAACAGTGCAGGGAGATATTTGGCAAAGATGCAAGGAGTGCACCTCAGAGTTGCTACAAAGAAATCAACACCCAAGGAAATCGATTTGGTCACTGTGGTATCAAAGACACACAATACGTAAAATGTGCATCCCCTGATATCCTGTGTGGGAGAGTTCAGTGTGAAAATGTGGGAGTAATTCCTAATCTGATAGAACATTCCACAGTGCATCAGCTTCACTTCAATGACACCACTTGTTGGGGCACTGATTATCATATAGGGATGTCCATATCTGATATTGGTCAAGTGAAAGACGGCACAATGTGTGGTCCAGGAAAGATATGTATCCGCAACAAGTGTGTCAGTATGGTTCACGTGCCACAAGCCTGTCAGCCTGAGACCTGCCACATGAAAGGGATCTGCAATAATAAACAACAATGCCACTGCAATCCTGGATGGGCACCTCCCTACTGCGAACACCAAGGCAATGGAGGTAGTAATAGTAGTGGCCCACCTTTTAATCCCCAAGCAGAAGAGACAGGACTGAAGAAGGGAAACCAGCCATTATTGTGGTTTATTCCTTTGACTTGTTTATTTTTATGTTGCATCCTTGTGCTTTGTAAGAAACATAAAAGGAAGAAGGAGGCAGAAACGATGGAAGAAAAAGAGACTGAGGAGGAAGAAGGTGACTAAGGCTCCTGCTTCATTTTTTTTAAATCTCTGGTTTTTCTTTTAATAGTAGAGAAGCATTAGGGCATGTCTGTTTCAAGAAGAATTTAAGGATCCCTCATGTCAGAATCATAAGCATTAATATTTCACTGAAGAATTCCTAGCATGTTCTTACTTACTCTTCAGTGTGTTAAGCAATATTAAAAGTTCATTTTTTTTCCCTGGAAGTCATCTCTTTATGTTTCCTGAGCAAAGGCATGGCAAAGTCACATTTTTAAGCTAATGTCTATCAGTTGTAAACCTCCTCCCACCTTTGTACTCTTAAAATGTCCAGGATGTGCCGCTACATACCCCATTGCTGTTTTGCCAGCTTTTTTCCAAGTAGCTGTGCCAAAAGGGGGCAGTAGAAGTAGCCTGGAATGATGGATGAAGGGAGAAGGGAGTTTACTTTCTTGTGTGCTAAAAGTTACTCTGTCATATTGGTAGCCACATTTGGCTTTGGATTGCAGTTTTGTTGACCCTGTTAGAACTACCCTCATTCTTCATTAGAGGTACCAGCACCAGATGACCACTGATACTTTCAGAGATCAGAGTTGCAGCTCTGCGGTTAGCAGTGTGGTCCTCCTCTGAGTTGCTGAAGCACCAGCATCAGCTAGTCACTTGCTCTCCTTAGAGGTCTTGGTGCCTGCTCTGCAGAGGACCTCCTTAAATCATCAGTACTTGAATGAACCCAACTTCTTTCCTTTGTTCCCTTGGCCCTAGGACGTCTAGGTGCTTTCAGTAGTTACTTCATTATGATAGTTTGAGTTCTCCAGTAGCAGACACTGAATTAGAGGTTAGAGAGAAAGGATGGTGAAGTCAGTTGTGCAGATGAGAAATAGCCTTGGCCATTTCACATTTCAGCCTTGGCCATTTCACATTTCAGCCTTGGCCAACCTGGCAGCAAGCTCTAGGATGAATATTGCCTGACAGACTAGTCTTGAATTGGTCCAAAATGGCCTGGTCTTCATACCCTCCCCTTGCTTATTCACTGGATGTGGGTGCCCTGGAAAGGGTAAGAGCTTGGCCATGCACCTCCCAGCAACTGAGACTGACCCCAAAGAGCTAACATCTGGAGGCTCTATGCTGATCATAATCCCAGCAGCTGGTCAGCAAGACTTCCTGGGAGGAGGATGAAGGTGGCTCATTTGGAAATTCCACAGTCTGATCTTTGCATTGCTCTGATCAACTTTTCTTTATATGTTCTGGAAACAGCTCCTCCAGGATTCTGGCAGGCATCTATGCCTGTGGGGAACCATAGAAGAGAGAGGTTAGTGGGATGAAGCAGAGACCCTAGTACTGTGTTTGGTTCTGGAACTAAAGTTGATACTTACTGTCTCTCCACTATCTGTTCTAGTTTCCCTCATCTCTAGATAGCATTCTGATGACTTGGGTTGGATGTTAACCCTATGTTATTACCCAGGCTCTTATCTTTAAAGCACCTGAGTGCCTGGTCACCATGTCTTTCTCAGGCTGGGATTGCTGAATCTATCCATTATAGTAGCAATAGAGCTAGAAAATACAAAGGGGCACCTAAGGAGATCACCTGGGTTCCACACATATGCCCTACCTCCTCTCGATGATTAGGCTCAGGTATGCCTGTCAAGACTGTGACACCTCTTCTTGCTACTGCAGGGACACAGGAAACCCCAAATGCCCAGGTGGGACTCTAGCTTTGTCCCGCTGTGAAAGTGTGACCCATTTGGTGACCCTGCAGAGCCTAGAGTTGCAGGGGACAGGAGGCACAAACCACCTCAGTGAGTCATAGGGAGTGATGGTAAGTGGTGCCACTTCTACTTCCAGCCCCTGGTTCCCACCCATGTAGAGGTCTCTGGTTTAGTGTGTACAACCCATCATGGAATGGAACTTGTATTAGGCTTCAGCAGAGAAACAGAACCAACAGGATATGGTGATTTATATATTTACCCTTTCCCCAGAAGAGGAAGTAAAGCCCTCAGGGATGTTTGTTCTTCTTGATATCCGGTAACTTAAATACTATGATGTGAAATTAATAATGAGATACTATGATATAAATTCAATATGCCTTATGCTACATGTTAAGGGAATAAGAGGAAATAACAAGGAAAAAAAAGGAAAGAAAACAAACAGGAAATATGAATGCAAATGTATTCAAATAAAAATAAGAACATACTCACGACATATTGCAGTCCTTGTTTCTATAACTGGTCACATGGTTGTAGCTGGTATTTATGACCATCTTCTTTTACCACCCACTCTGTTCCCTTTGCCTTCAGCAAGTACTTCATCTAATCATGGTTCTTTATCTGGTGGGGTGATCCAAACCTTTATTCCTGAAGGGTCTGGGCCAATGCTGGATTTGGTTTTTATAGTTTTCCATTGACCTTAATAACAGGGCATGTTAATACTGAGATACCCTAAGGTATTTCCTGTGTTCCAGACCTACTCTTCCTTACCTTTACTGTGGAGAAGTAGTCCAATTTCCCCTGGGTAATCAGGATCAATCACCCCAGCCATCACCATAGTTCCATTCATTGCCTATTGATTCAGAGGCATGAGGAGCCCAAATTGGCCAGGTGGCAGTCTTCTTTTCTTTTCTTTCTTTCTTTTTTTTAACATCTTTATTGGAGTATAATTGCTTTACAATGGTGTGTTAGTTTCTGATTTATAACAAAGTGAATCAGCTATACATATACATATACATATATACCCATATCTCCTCCCTCTTGTGTCTCCCTCCCACCCTCCCTATCCCACCCCCTAGGTGGACACAAAGCACCGAGCTGATCTCCCTGTGCTATGTGGCTGCTTCCCACTAGCTATCTATTTTACATTTGTTAGTGTGTATATGTCCATGCCACTTTCTCACTGCGTTCCAGCTTACCCTTCCCCCTCCCCACGTCCTCAAGTCCATTCTCTACATCTGTGTCTTTATTCCTATCCTGCCGCTAGGTTCCTCAGAGCCTTTTTTTTTTAGATTCCATATATATGTGTTAGCATACACATGTGTTTTTCTCTTTCTGACTTACTTCACTCTGTATGACAGGCTCTAGGTCCATCCACCTCACTACAAGTAACTCAATTTCGTTTCTTTTTATGGCTGAGTAATATTCCATTGTATATATGTGCCACATCTTCTTTATCCATTCATCAGTTGATGGGCACCTCGGTTGCTTCCATGTCCTGGCTATTGTAAATAGTGCTGCAATGAACATTGTGGTACATGACTCTTTTTTAATTATGGTTTTCTCAGGGTATATGCTCAGTAGTGGGATTGCTGGGTCGTATGGTAGTTCTATTTTTAGTTTTTTAAGGAATCTCCATACTGTTCTCCAAAGTGGCTATATCAATTTACATTCCCACCAACAGTGCGAGAGGGTTCCCTTTTCTCCACACCCTCTCCAGCATTTATTGTTTGTAGATGTTTTGATGATGCCAGGTGGCAGTCTTAACTTCCAGTTAATAGAATCATTGTTGTGTCTCCTGGTGGAAGCATTTCTCCCTCTAGGACTAAGACCTCTAGGCCAGCAAAGTGTAAAGTCATGGGAACAGGAAGCAAAAATTTTGCTAGTGGGTCACTAAGGTTAATAATGAGTGATGTCAATTCCATTTCCACCTTGATTCCTGGGCCCATGAATCCTGGGTTTGGGAGAAACAGCACCATATATTGGACATTGATTCAGGGCATATACAGCATTCTGGAGACCCTTGCTCCAGCCCTGCAAGGTATGGCCACCTAGCTGGCACTATAACTGAGTCTTCAAAAGGCCATTCCACCATTCTGTCAAGACAGCTGCTTCAGGATGTTGGGGAACATGGTAAGACCAGTGAATTCTATAAGCATGGACCAATTGCCACATTTTTTTCCCTATGAAGTGAGTTCCTTGATCAGAGGCAATGCTGTGTGGAATACCATGGTGGTGGATAAGGCATTCTGTAAGTCCATGGATGGTATCTTTGACAGAAGCATTGGGTGCAGGGAGGGCAAATTACATCCAGAGTGTCTACTCCAGTAAGAATAAAATGCTTCCCCTTCTGTACTGGAAGCAGTCCAGTGTAATGAACCCTCTTCTGGTACGCACCCACCAGGTAGCTGTCTGATCACCGCAGGAAATGTTGCCATATTTGGGGCTCAGTGTTGGTCTCTGCCACTGAAGATTGGGCAGTTAGTGGTGGCCATAGCTTGGTCATCCTTGGTGAGTGGATGTCCATGTTGTGAAGCCCATGTATAACTGCCAACCCTGCCCTGCCACCATGGCCACTTTGTTAATGAGCCCATTGGGTGATGACGGGTGGCTGGGGAAAGAGGCTGACTGGTATCCACAGAATGGGTCATCCTATCCACTTGGTTATTAAAATCCTCTGCTGAGATAAGCTTTTGGTGAGCATTCACATGGGACACAAATACCTTCATGTTTTTTGACCATTCGGAGAGATCTATCCACATACCTCTTTCCCATATTTCTTTGTCACCAATTTTCAAATCATGTTCCTTCCATGTCCCTAACCATGCAGAACAAACCTTTGGTCACAGCCCATGAATTGGTATATAATCACAGATCTGGCCTTTTCTCCTTGTAAGCAATGTGCACAACTAAGTGAACTCCCCAAAGTTCTGTCCACTGGGAGAATTTCTCTTCACCACTATCCTTCAGGGATGTCCCAGAGAAAGGCCGTAGTGGTGCAGATGTGCACATTCAGGTGGTGCATGCATATCATGCAGAACCATCTCTAAACCAGGCCAGATCTTCTATTCCCCTGTCAACTGATCACAGGGAACTCCCCATGAGGCTCCCCTGCTTGGGCCTGACTTTGTATATATCAGTTCCATTTGATGATGGAGTGTACTGTGCAGGCCCGCTTTATGGTGTGGTGGGTCGGATAATACCCAGTTCATGACGGGCAACTTGGTGGCCCATCATCAAGCATTCAGTAGCTACTATGGCCCACTAATACGCCAAGAGCTGTTTCTCAAAAGGAGAGTAGTCATCCAAAGGTGATGGCACAGCCTTGCTCCAAAATCTTAAAGGCCTGCAGTGTGATTTACCTATAGAAGCCCGACAAAGGCTCCAAACAGTGTCCCTACCTGCCAGAGAGACTTCAAGCACCATTGGATGTGCTGGATCATATGGCCCAAGTGGCAGAGCAATTTGCACAGCAGCCTGGACCTGGGGCAGAGCCTTCTCTTCTTCTGGGCCCCACTGAAAACTAACAGTTTTTCAGGTCACTTGGTAAATGGACTGGAGTAACACACCAAATGAAGAATATGTTGCCTCCCAAATCCAAAGAGGACCACTAGGTATTGAGCCTCTTTCTTGGTTGTAGGAGAGCCAGATGCCACTTCCTGTTTATCTTAGAAGTGATATATTGATATGCTCCATACCACAGGACTCCTATAAATTTCACTGAGGTAGAAGTGAATTTTAGTCAGATTTATTTCCCACCCTCTGACACGCCAATATCTTACCAATTAGCCTAGTGTAGTTACTACTACTCACTCACTAGGTGTAATCAACATAATATCATCAATATAATGGACCAGTATGATATCCCGTGGAAGGGAAAGGTGATTGAGATCCCTGCAAACTAAATTATGAATAGGGCTGGAGGGTTGATTTGCCTCTGAGGGAGAACAGTGTATGTGTATTGCTAGCCTTGCCAGTTGAAAGCAAACTGCTGCTGGCGGGCCTTATGGACAAGTATGGAGAAAAAGGCATTTGCCACATCAATAGCTGCATACCAGGCACCCCGGGATGTGTTAATTTGCTCAAGCAATGAAACCATATCTGGTACAGCAGCTGCAATTGGAGGCACCACCTGGTTAAGCTTACAATAAAGTAATCCACTGTCATTCTCCAAGATCCACCTGTCTTTTGCACAGGCCAAATAGAGACGAATGAGGATGTGGTGTGAATCACCACCCCTGCATCCTTCAAGTCCTCGATAGTGGCAGTAGTATCTGTGATCCTTCGAGGGATGTGGTATTACTTTTGGTTTATTATTTTCCTAGGTAGAGACAGTACTAATAGCTTCCACTTAGCCTTTTCTACCATAATAGCCCTCACTGCATAAGTAGGGAACCAATGTGAGGATTTTTCCAGCTGCTAATATGTCTTTTCCAATTATGTATTCTGCAACTGGGTAAATAACCACAGGGTGGGTTCAGAGAGCCACTGGACCTACTGTGAGATGGGCCTGAGCTAAAGCTCCATTGACCACCTGACCTCCATGAGCACCTACTCTGACTGGAGGGCCACAGTGATGTTTTGGGTCTTCTGGAATCAGTGTCAGTTCAGATCCACTGTCTGGTAGTCTCTGAAAGGTATGATTATTTCCTTTCCCCCAATGTACAGTTACCCTGGTAAAGGGCCACAGGTCCCTCTAGGGAAGGCTGAGAGAAAAGTTAACTGTATAAATTTTCATTAGTGTATCAGGGTCCTTCCTCAAGGGGAACTGGCATCCCATTCATTCAAGGGGTTTTGGGTCCGTAAACTGGCTTAACCCTGGGAATTGATTGAATGGCTGAGACTCCGTTTTTCTGAGTTAAGTGACTTTTGTTCACTTGACTTAGAGCTTTTCTGCTTATTTAGATCAAGAGAGAATTTCTATTTCTCTTCTAGGAGCATCGTGATTAACTCACCAAGACCAAAGGTTTGCGTGAGTCTGACTTTTCTGATTGCTGCTTTGGCTCTACTGTTCATTATGGTAATCTTGCCTTCCTTGTCTTGTCACTCTGGGTTGAGTGCCACCACTTGGCCCCTGCCACCCTAGGATACATATATTCCTATTGCATTTAGGTTTCCCAATTGAGTGGCCGTGGTTCCCACTCTAAGATCTGTCCTCCAGAGAAGAGCCATCATGGAGCTCTTCAAGGATGTTGGGCTCCCCTCATAAATTTATTTCTCAAAATATTAGTGAAAGGTATGTCCCCTGGACCCCTTCAGTGTGGGTGAGTAAGTCTTAAATGACAAGTTCACTCTAACATTTCAGTCTCTCTAAGCCTCTGAATGCCTTCCTTTACATTAAACCAAGAGACGTTGGGTATTTCCAGTTAGAGCCCCTTCTAACTCCCCAAGCTGCAACATTAAATGCAGAATCTCAGCTTAGTGAGCCCATGTCAATAAATTCAGCCTGATTCAACTTTATGTTCCCTTCACCATTATCCTACACCCTCAGAGTCCATTCCCACACATGTTCCCTGGACGTCTGCTTGTATAGATTAGAAAACTCAAATAGTTCTTATGAAGTGTAGTACACATCCTTATGGGTCACACTTTGTACCTCACCTCTAGAGGTCTGCTAAGTCTTGACTCTAGTTGTAGGTCCAGAAGCAGAGCGGGTAGTGGGGTGGGTCCTGAGGAGAGTCAGCATTGTTTTGCATGGCAGCTCTCTCAGGGGAGGCCATTACTGTTTCCTCAGGCAATGCAGGGTTAATCCCCTCAGATACAGATGGAGAAGCTGCTACCACTGTGGGTGGGGAGGCTGCTGCTACTGGGTGGGGGTGGGGAGGACTCTTCCCCTGGTCAGGAAGACTCACTAGAGAAGGCTCAGTTTCCACAATTTCATCAGGGTCTTCTCACACATCCCATCCCAACTTACAGGATCTCGTTCTTTCCTAATCAGTCCCTTCACTTTAACAGTGAGGCTGGGAGTTCAATTTGTGTTGTAATTCAGCCTGTCTCAAAATGAGTTTCTGTATTTCATTTTCACCAGTTTCAACCCTGTGACTCCTAGAGATAAGGCTGTCTTTCAGGGCGTGCATAGGAGCTCTTAGATCACTTACGGAGTGCCTGAGCTGGGAATTGGAATCCCTGGGTTCATGCTTTTCTTTCACCACTTTGTCCAGCAACATTAGGCAACCAACCAATGTCATTTATCCCTTAGTTTTAAAAAATGTCCAAAAGTATCCACTTCTCTCTTTGCTTCATATAGTGGTTGATTAGGAGTTTCCAATGCAGATATATTACCTATCTTTAATCAACAGTTCACCACAGACTATCACCACAGACTATCAGTACTCTCTTTACTACTGGAAAGAGTCATTAGAGTCTTTAATCAGATTAAAGAGTCAATTTCAGAAATGCCAGAACCAATTCAGAAAACTCATCTTTAAAATTCTGTTCCTCTAAAGCCACTCCTGGTATCAAAATCCGTATTAGTCCGGGTTTTTTAGAGAAATAGAACCGATTGAATATGTGCTCACGTGATTATAGACCCCAAGAAGTCCCACAGTCTGCCATCTGCAAGCTGGAGAACCAGGAAAGCTGGTGGTGTAGTTCATTCTGAGTCTAAGGCCTAAGAATCAGAGGAGCTGATAGTGTAAGACCCAGTCCAAATCTGAAGGCTTGAGAACCAGGAGCACTGATGTCCAAGGGTGGAAAAAAGGGGTGTCTCAGCTCAAGCAGAGAAAGCAGATTCACCCTTCCTCTGCCTTTTTGTTTTATTCAGGCCCTCAGTGATTGGATGATGCCCACCTGCACTGGTGAGGGTGACCTTTTTTTACTCAGTCTACTGATTCAAATGCTAATCTCTTCCAGAAATACCCTCACAGACACACCCAGAAATCATGTCTTAGCAGCTATCTGGGCATCCCTTAGCCCAGTCAAGATGATACATAGAATTAACCGTTACAGGGATATAAATAGACCCCACATCTCAAGTGGAGTAGTGTCAAAGAAGTTGCAGCCCTCTCTAAGCTACCAAATGTATCACACTCTGTTGGTGAGATTATGGGGAACAAAATTCACATACAGTGCAGGTGGTAAAGACAACTGGTAGAACCTCTATGGAGTGGAATTTGTTGACATTCAGCAAAAATACATGTGCACTTAACGTTGCACTCAGCAATCCTTCTGGAATTTTATCCTAAAGATATACTTCAAAACTTTGAAATTACTTTGGTATAAGGTTATTTGTGGCATATAATGGCAAAAGATTGGAAGCCTACCCACACCAATGCCTACCCATAGAGGACTAACTGAATAAAATATGATACTTCCACACAATGGATACTTGGCAACATTTAAAATGGATAAGCAAGATTTCTATACACTGATATGACATGATCTCCAGGACCTGTTCTTAAGGGATACAACGCTATATTCATCACATTACATGTAATATACAGCTGCTCTTTTTGTAAGAAAGAGGATTGGTTCAAATAGGCACATTTATTTTCTTTTATTTGCAAAAAAAGAAAGATTGGAAAAATAAACCAAAAGTTAATAAAATGGTTACTTAGAGGGGAATAGGGAAAATAAGATGGGGGAGAGTCCAGAATAGAAATAAGACTTATTTGAACAGCATTGGTTATATGGTTTCAGTTTGGGATCATGTAAATGACTGATATAAATAAAAATTGACCCCTAAAATACCAATTACTCAAAATTGAAAACAAATAAATTAACCTAAACACATATCATGTTGATGACATAACCACACAGACAAAAGAATTGTTTCAAGTGACTTTCAAACAGTCTTATTGTTAGTAATAATATTGGTATAATTACTTTGACTGTATTTGATATACAGCATAGGATAAAGCAAAAAGTAGCAAAGTTAATGTAACAGAAAAAAGTTACAAGTAAGCAATCAAAGAAGTCAAATAAAAATTTTATTATCTTTTGTTTTGAAAGAAAGTATTAATATGAATTCATGATTTTTGGTCAACTTATTCATGTATAATTTATATACAATATCATGAATGCGCCCACTCTAAGTGTAACAGTATGATGAGTTTTGACACATAATACATATGTATCAACATATGGAAGAATACCATTACCTCCCAAATTTCCTTGTGCCCCTGAGCAGTCAGTGCCCCTATCCTCTACCTTATGCAGCCACTGATATGATTTCTGTCACTATAGAATGTAGCCTATTCTAGAATTTCATATAAATTCAATCAAATAGTATTATCTGAGTCTTGCTTTGTTCACTTGGCTTTTCTTTTTCTTTCTGAGATTCATCCATGTTGTTGATTGTATCAGCAGTATTCCATTATATGATTCTAACAAAACTTGTTTTTTCAATCATCTGTTAATGAATCTTTGGGTTGTTTCCAGTATTTTACCTGTTTGTAAGTAAAGCTGCAATGGACATGCATATACAAGTCTTTTGGAGAACATGTGTTTAATTTTTGCTGGGTAAACATCCAAGAGTAGAGTTATTGGGCATAGAATAAGTGTATATTTAATCTTATAAGAAACTGCCAAAAATGTGTTCCAAAGTAGTTATAACAGTTGACACTCCCACCAACAATGGTTGAGTACTCCAGTTACTCTACCCTCCAGACTCCTGGTGCCATCAGACTTTTAATTTTACCATTTTGGTAGATTTGTAGTGGTATATACTTGTGGTTTAACTTGCATTTCCCTTATGACTAATGATGTTGAGCATTTTTTTCATGTATTTACTAACCATTTTTATGTCTTCTTTTGGAAGTGTTTTCATGTATATGTACATTGAATATTTTCTCCCAATCATTTTCTCACCAGTGTCTTGGGAGAACAGAGAATTTTAATTTTGATTAAATCTAATTTACCAATTATTTTATGGTTAGTGCTTTTTGTATGCTGTATAAAATTATTGCTTACCCTAATATTACATAGATTTCCCCATATTTTGGGGAAAGTTCTTTTGTTTTAACTTTTATATTTGCATCTGTGATGCATCTTGAGTTTATTTCTGTTTACTATGGAAGGTGGTGGCAGGTTTTCTTTTTTCTTTTTAAATAAAAATATTCAGTTGTGGCAGAGATCAAGATGGTAGAGTAGGAGGATGCTGGGCTCACCTTCCCTCATCAACACATCAAAACTACAACTACATATAGAGAGACTCTCACTGAAATAGACCTGGGGACTAGCAAGAAAGCTCTTCCACAACCAAGACTGTAAATAAAGATCCACACAGAGTCTGTTAGGAAGGGAGGAGAAGTGATTTGGTTGGGACCCACATCCCTAGCAGGGGACACACAAGAGGAGGGGGATATCACAGGCTCGGGGATCTTCCTGGGGGGGTGAGAGCTTTGAGCCACATCTTAGGAACCCCAGCCCTGGGGTCCAACACCAAGAAGATGAGCCCCCTTAGCTGGTTTGAAAACCAGTGAGACTTAACCAGATGACTGTAAGAAACTGAGACTCTGCTCTTAAAGAACACATGCACAGACTTGCTCACTCACAGTCACAGTGTGGAGGCAGCAGATTGAAAACTGCCTGGGGTTCTGGCTGGCTTGCCAGAACTGCCCCGGCACCTGTTCCCAGCTCCCCTCCCCAGCCTGCGCTGAGCTCTTGCTCCAGCCACTCTTTCTCTCCACTAAGGTAGAGGCTGCCATTGCCAACAAGAGTGCACACACTTGGAGACCCTGGCCCTGCCTCTGACCAGGACAGAGGCAGCCACTGCCAGCACATGCATCAGTGCACACACTTGGGAGGGAGCAAAACTAACTCCATGACGGAAACCACCGTCACTGGAGTGTGTGTCCTTGTGCACACTCAGAGAGTGGGGGGCGAAATAAACTCAGTAATGTGATGCCAACCCCTCCAGCCCGGACCTAGGCTCTAACCAGGGTACGCACACCTGGGAAAAAGTGAAATGAGCACAGAAGTACAGTCCCAAGCCCTCAGGACCCAGCCACACCCCAAACCAAGGTGGCGACTGCCATCACAACCTGGAGAAACCCAACTCCCTCAGGGCTCCTGCTCCAGCCCCTTGGGCCCTGCCTCCACTCCTGACAGGGAGTGCTGAACATTAAGCATAGGAGAGGCTCAGGCTCACACCTGGAATTGACTCTAGCCCCTGAAACTCCAGCCATACCTCCCACCGAGGCAGTGGTGGCCAGCACACCCCAGAGGATGACACAGCCAGTGCTCACTTCAGATCCAGGTCTCCCAGCAAAGCCACTGGGCACATGAAGACTGCATAGGGATGCCCCCACCCAGGACATGTCTTTAAGACCAAGACAGTTAACTGTTTCACCTAATTTCATAGAAATGGAGAAAATTAAACAAAATGAGAAGACAGAGGAATATGTTTCAAATAAAAGAATAAGAAAAAAAAAACCAACTAATGAAAAAGAGATAAATAATTTACCAGATAAAAGTTCAAAACTTTAACAATAAGCATGCTAATTGAACTTGGGAAAAGAATAGATGAACATGCAATTTTAATAAGGAACTAGAAATAAAAAAAAAAAAAGGACCAGAGTTGAAGAATAAAATAACTGAAATGCAAAATACACTAGAAGGAATTAACAGCAGACACAGTGATACAGAAGAACACATAAGCGATCTGGAAGGTAGAATAATGGAAATCACCTAATCAGAACAGAAAAAAAAACCCAAATTTTAAGGGACTTCTGAGACAATGTCAAATGTACTAATATGTGCATTACAGAGATCCCAAAAGGAGAAGAGAAAAAGAAAATGGCCAAAAATATATTTGATGAAATTATGGCTGAAAATGTCCTGAAGCTGAAGAAAGAAACAGGTACAAGAAGCACAGAGTCTCAACCAAGATGAACGCAAAGAGACCCACAACAAGGCATATAATAATTAAAATGACAAAAATTAAAGATAGAAAATTTTAAAGGCTGCAGAGAAAAACAAAGAGTAACATGCAAGAAAGCCCCCATAAGGCTATCAGCTGAACTTTCAGCAGAAATTTCATAGGCCAGAAGGGAGTGGCATGATATATTTAAAGTGCTGAAAGGGGAAAACCTACAACCTAGGATTCTCTATCCAGCAAGGTTAACATTCAGAATTGAAGGAGATAAAGAACTTCTCAGACAAGCAAAACTAAAAGAGTACACCAGCACTAAACCAACCCTACAAGAGGTGTTAACGGGTCTTATTTAGGTGGAAAAGGAAAGGCTACAACAAGAAGTAAGAATTTTTAGGAAAGAAAAATCCCACTAGTAAAGGCAAACATATACTGAAGGGTGTGAATCAACCACTTAAATAAGCTAGTGCAAAGTTTAAAATACAAAAATTTTTAAATCAACTATAACACAGTAAACAATTAAGTGATAGGTATAAAGATGTAAAACATGACATCAAAAACACAAAACCTTGGGGAAGGGAGTAAAAACTGTAGATCCTTTAGAATGTGTTTGAACTTAAATGACTATCAGTTTAAAACAAGTAGATGTAATAATATATTGAACCCCACGGTAACCACAAATCAAAAACCTACAAACAAACAAATGGCACCTAATCAAACTTATAAGCTTTTGCACAGTGAAGGAAACCATAAACAAAATGAAAAGACAACTTACGGAATGGGAGAAAATATTTGCAAACAACATGAACGACAAGGGCTTATTTTCAAAAAATATACAAATAACTTATACAGCTCAATAACAAAACAACAAACCACCCAATTAAAAAAAAAATGGACAGAAGACCTAAATAGACATTTCTCCAAAGAAGACATACAGATGGCCAACGGGCACATGAAAAGATGCTCAACATCACTAATTATTAGAGAAATGTGAAGCAAAACTACACTGAGGTATCACCTCACACCAGTCAGAATGGCCATCATCAAAAAGTCTACAAACAACATATGCTGGAGAGGGTGTGGAGAAAAGGGAACCCTCTTGCACTGTTGGTGGGAATGTAAATTGATACAGCCACTATGGAGAACAGTATGGACGTTCCTTAAAAAACTAAAAATAGAATTACTGTACGACCCAGCAATCCCACTACTGGGCATATACCCTGAGAAAACCATAATTAAAAAAGAGTCATGTACCACAATGTTCATTGCAGCTCTATTTACAATAGCCAGGACATGGAAGCAACCGAAGTGTCCATCAACAGATGAATGGATAAAGAAGATGTGGCATATATATATAATGAAATATTAGCCATAAAAAGGAACGAAACTGAGTTATTTGTAGTGAGGTGGATGGACCTAGAGCCTGTCATACAGAGTGAAGTAAGTCAGAAAGAGAAAATCACATACCGTATGCTAACACATGTATATGGAATCTAAAAAAAAAAAAAGGTCATGAAGAACCTAGGGACAAGATGGGAATAAAGATGCCAACCTACTAGAGAATGGACTTGAGGATACAAGGAGGGGGAAGGGTAGGCTGGGACAAAGTGAGAGAGTGGCATGGACATATATACACTACCAAACGTAAAATAGATAGCTAGTGGAAGCAGCCGCATAGCACAGGGAGATCAGCTCAGTGCTTTGTGACCACCTAGAGGGGTGGGAGGGAGGGAGATGCAAGAGGGAAGAGCTATGGGGACATATGTATATGTATAACTGATTCACTTTGTTATAAAGCAGAAACTAACACACCATTGTAAAGCAATTATACTCCAATAAAGATGTTAAAAAAATCAGCAGAATACACATTCTTTTCAAGTGCATATAGAAAGTTCTCTAGGATAGATCACACACTAGGCCACCAGTCTCAACAAATTTAAGAGGATAGAAATTATATCAGGCATTTTTTCCAACCACAATGGTATGAAACAAGAAATCAATTACAGGAAGAAAAATGGGAAGAACACAAACACATGAAAACTAAAAAAAAAACCACGCCACTAAAAATGCAATGTGTCAATGAAGAAATTAAATAGAAGTTCAGAAAATACCTCAAGACAAATGAAAATGAAATCATAACTTTCAAAAGTCTATGGGATGCAGTAAAAGCAATTCGAAGAGGGAAGCTTATAGCGATACAGGCCTACCACAAGAAACAAGAAAAATCTCAGATAACCATCCTAATCTACCATCTAAAGGAATTAGAAAAGAACAAGGCCCAAAGTCAGCAAAAAGAAGGAACCAATAAAGATCAGAGAGGAAATAAATAAAATAGAAACCAAAAGAAAGAAAGAAACAACAATAGAAAAGATCAATGAAACTAAAAGCAATTATACTCCAATAAAGATGTTAAAAAAAAAAAGAAGAGAGAGGACCCAAATAAACAAAATAAGAAATGAAAGTGGAGAAATTACAACCAATATCACAGAAACTCAATCATAAGAGAATACTATGAACAGTTATATGCCAACAAATTGGACAATCTAGAAGACATAGATACATTTCTAGAAACATACAATGTTCCAAGAAGCAATCAGGAAGAAAAAGATAATCTGAACAGAGTGATCACTAGTAGTGAAATTGACTTAGTAATCCAAAAACTCCCAGCAAACAAAAGTCCAGCACTCGAAGCCTTCACAGGGGAATTCTACCAAACGAATAAAGAAGAATTAATACCTATCCTTCTCAACTTATTCCCCAAAATTAAAGAGGACTAAACACTCCCAGATTTATTCTATGAGGCCACCATTACCCTGACACCAAAACCAAAGACACTCCAAAAACAGGCCATATTACAGGCCAATATCTCTGATGAATATAGATGCAAAAATCCTCAACAAAATATTAGCAAACTGAATTTAACAATATGTAAAAAGGATTAAATACCATGATCAAGTGGGATTTATTTCAGAGATGCAAGGATGATTCAACATATGCAAAAAATCATTGTCATATGCCACATTAACAAAAAGAAGGATAAAAAATCACATGGTCATCTCAATAGACACAGAAAAAGCATTTGACAAAATTCAACACCCATTCAAGACAAAAACTTTCATCAAGTTGGGTATAGAGGGAACATATCTCAACATAATAAAGGCCATTTTTGACAAACCGACACTAACATACTCAATGGTGAAACTTTTCCTCTAAAATCAGGAACAAGACAGGGATACCCACTCTCACCATTTCTATTGTATTTAACACATTATTGCAAGTCCTAGCCACAGCAATAAGACAAGAAAAAGAAATAAAATTTATCCAAATTGGAAAGAAAATAGTAAACTGTCACTATTTGCAGGTGACATGGTAATATATGGAGAAAATCCTAAAGTCTCCACCAAAAAAATGATTAGAACTAATTAACAAATTCAATAAAGTTATAGGATACAAGATTAATACACAGAAGTCTGTTGCTTTTCTACACACTAATGATGAACTATCATAAAGACAGAGCAAGAAAACAATCTTGTTTAAAATTACACCATAAAGAATAAAATACCTATTAAACTTAACCAAGGAGGTGTAAGACCTGTGCTCTGAAAACCATAAAACACTGATGAAGGAAACTGAAGATGATACAAAGAAATGGAAAGGTAGCCTGTGTCCCTGGATGGGAGAATTAATATTAAAATGGCCATATTACCCAAAGCAATCTACAGATTTAATGCAATTCCTTTCAAAATACTCATGACATTTTTCACAGAACTAGCACAAATACTCCTAAAATTCATATGGGCCCACAAAAGAGCTTGAATAGACAACACAATCTTGAGAAAAAAAAAAGAACACAGCTGGAGGAATCACCATCCCAGACTTCAGAGTGTACTACAAAGCTACAGTAATCAAAACAGTATGGTACTGGCACAAAAACAGAAATATAGATCAATGGAAGAGAATAGAGGGCCCAGAAGCAAACTGTCACAATCTACAACAAAGAAGACACGAATGTACATTGAGGAAAAGACAGTCTGTTCAAAAGGGGTGCTGGGAAAGCTAGACAGCTGCATGTAAAATATTGAAATGAGAACATTTCCTCACATCATATACAAAAATAAACTCAAAATGGATTAAAGACCTAAATGTAAGACTGGAAACCATTAAACTCCTTGAAGAAAACATAGGCAGTACACATTTTTATATAGGTCTTAAAAATAAATTTTATTTTGGATCTGTCTCCTCAGGCAAAAGAAACAAAAGAAATCTGTTGCTTTCTTTTAAAGCAACTAACTTTTACTAAAAGTAAAAACACACAGATGGGATCTAATTAAACTTAAAAGCTTTTGCACAGTAAAGAAACCATCAACAAAGTGAAAAAACAATCTACTGAATGGGAGAAGATATTTACAAGTGATATGTTTGATAAGGGGTTAATATCCAAAATATGTAAACAGCTCATACAACTCAATATAAAAAACAAACAAATAAACAACCCAATGAAAGAATGGGCAGAAGACCTGAATAGACATTTTTCCAAAGAAGACATACAGATGGCCAGCAGGCACATGAAAAGATGCTCAGCATCACTAATGATCAGGGAACTACAGATCAAAATCACCACGCAATAAGACCTCACACCTCTCAGAATAGCTATCATCAAAAAGACCACAAATAACAAATGTTGGCAAGGGTGTGGAGAAATGGGAACCCTGGTACTCTGTTGATGGGACTGTAAAGTGGTACAGCCACTATGGAAAACTGTATGGAGGTTCCTCAAAAAAGTAAAAATAGAACTACCATATGATCAGAAATTTCACTCCTGGGTATATATCTAAAGAAAATTAAAACACTAATTTGAAAAGATATATGTACCCCAATGTTCATAGCAGAATTATTTACAATGGCAAAGATATGGAACCAACCTAACAAATACTGTATATTTTCACTTAAATGTGAAATCAAAAATGTAAAACTAATGAATGAATATAACAAAACAGAAACTGACTCATCGATACAGAGAACAAAGTAGTGGTTACCAGTGAGGGGAGGGGTGAGAAGAGGGGCAAAACAGAGGAAAGGGATTAAGAGGTACAAACTACTAGGTATAAAATTAATAAGATACAAGGATGTATAAGATACAAGAATGTAATGTAAAGCACAAGGAATATATCCACTATTTTATAATAACTCTAAATGGAGTATAATCTATAAAAATATTGTCACTATGTTGTACAGCTGAAACTAATAACATTGTAAATCAACTATATTTTAATTTAAAATAGTAATAATAAAGTCCAAAAAAGAATATTCAGTTGTGCCAGAGTCAATAATTTTCATTTCCTCATTGAATTACTTTGGTAAATTTGCCATAAAATCAATAGAGTATGTATGCATGGATCTCTTTCTGGACTCCCTATCCTGTCCCATTGATCTATATGTCTTTTCTTATGACAAAACTACCGAGACTTCATGAATAGGTAGCATGGATGAATCTCCAAAAATATGCTGAGTGGAAGAAGCAATTCTCAAAAGAATGCATACTATTTAAATTTATATGAAATCCTAGAATAGGCAATATTCTATAGTAACTGCATATTCTATATTTTATTTGAATATTTAAATATATAAATCTAGACATGTAGTAAGTTTATTTTCATTCAGTTCAAATATTGTCTAATTTCCCTCATGATTTGTCCTGTCACCCACAAGTTATTTAAAGGTGTGTTGATTAATGTTGAAATATTTGGGTGAGTTTCCTAAATTTTTTGTTATTGTTTTCTAATTTATTTACATTTTGTTCAGAGAACATTCCTTGTATAATTTTAAACCTCTTAAATTTCCAGAGACTTATTTCATAGACCAGCATAGTGACTGTTCCATGTGCACTTGAAAAGAATGTGTATTCTCCTATTGTTGGGTAGAATGTTTCCTAATATCACATAAGTCAAATTGGTTGATACTTCTGTTCAAGTCTTCTATATCTTTACTGATATTCTACTTGTTCTATCAATTAGTGAGAAAGGAGTGTTGAAATCATCATATCACATATAATGGCCTTGTTTATTTCTCCTTTTAATCTGCCAGTTTTAAACTTTATGTTTATTATGTTTTTATTATTATGCACCTATACAGTTAGGACTGTTATGTTTTCTTGATGAAGTGACCTTTTTATCATTGCGAAATGTCCCTCGCAATCTCTGGTAGTAATTTTTTGTCCTGAAGTCAACTTTTTCTGGTGTCAATTTATCAACTGTACTTTCTTATGATTAGTGTTTGTGTAGCTAACATTTATTATTATTTTTTATTGGAGTAAAATTGCTTTATAATGTTGTGTTGGTTTCTGCTGTACAATGAAGTGAATCAGCTTTATGTATACCTATATTCCCTCCCTCTTGGACCTCCCTCCTACCCCCCATCCCACCCATTTAAGTCATCACAGAGCACCAAGCTGAGCTCCCTGTGCTATACAGCAGGTTCCCACTAGCTATTTTACATATGGTAGTGTATTTATGGCAACCTAATCTCCCAATTAGTCCCACCCTCCCCTTCCCCCAATGTGTGCACATGTCCATTCTCTATGTCTATGACTCTATTCCTTCCCTACAAGTAGGTTCATCTCTACCATTTTTCTAGATTCCACATATAAGTGTTAATATACAATATTTGTTTTTCTCTTTCTGGCTTACTTCACTCTGTATAACAGACTCTAGGTCCATCCACATCTCTACAAATGACCCAATTTTGTTCCTTTTTATGGCTGAGTAATATTCCATTATATATATGTACCACATCTTCTTTATCCAGTCATCTGTCGTTGGACATTAGGGTTGTTTCCATGTCGTGGCTATTGTAAATAGTGTTGCGATGAATATTGGGGTACATGTGTCCTTTTGAGTTATGGTTTTCTCAGGGTATATGCCCAGTAGTGGGATTGCTGGGTCCTATGGTAGTTCTATTTTTAGTTTATTAAGGAACCTCCATACTGTTCTCCATAGTGGCTGTATCAATTTACACTCCCACCAACAGTGCGAAAGTGTTCTCTTTTATCCAAACCCTCTCTAGCATTTATTGTTGTAGATTTTTTGGTGATGGCCATTCTGACCAGTGTGAGGTGACACATCATTGTAGTTTTGATTTGCATTTCTCTAACAATTAGTGATGTTGAGCATCTTTTCATGTGCCTCTTGATTATCTGTATGTCTTCTTTGGTGAAATGTCTATTTAGGTCTTCCATCCATTTTTTAATTGGGTTGTTTGTTGTTTTTGATATTGAGCTGCATGAGCTCTTGATATATTTTGGAGATTAATCCTTTGTCCATTGCTTCATTTGCAAATATTTTCTCCCATTCAGAGGGTTGTCTTTTTGTCTTGTTTGTGGTTTGCTTTGCTGTGCAAAAGCTTTTAAGTTTCATTAGGTCCCATTTGTTTATTTTTGTTTTTATTTTCATTACTCTAGGAGGTGGGTCAAAAAAGATCTTGCTACGATTTATGTCAAAGAGTGTTCTTCCTATGTTTTCCTCTAAGAGTTTTATAGTGTCCAGCCTTACATTTAGGTCTTTAATCCATTTTGAGTTTATTTTTGTGTATGGTGTTAGGGAGTGTTCTAATTTCATACTTTTACATGTAGCTATCCAGTTTTCCCAGCACCACTTATTGAAGAAGCTGTCTTTTCTCCATCGTATGTTTTTACCTCCTTTGTCATAAATTAGGTGACCATATGTGTGTGGGTTTATCTCTGGGCTTTCTATTCTGTACCATTGATCTATATTTCTGTTTTTGTGTCAGCACCATGCTGTCTTCATTACTGTAGCTTTGTAGTATAGTTTGAAGTCAGGGCGCCTGATTCCTCCAGCTCCATTTTTCTTTCTCAAGATTGCTTTGGCTATTCAGGGTCTTTTGTGTTTCCATACAGATTGTAACATTTTGTGTTCTAATTCTGTGAAGAATACCATTGGTAGTTTGATAGGGATTGCATTGAATCTGTAGATTGCTTTGGGTAGCACAGTCATTTTCACAATATTGATTCTTCCAATCCAAGAACATGGTATATTTCTCCATCTGTTTATGTCATCTTTGATTTCTTTCATCAGTGTTTTATAGTTTTCTGAGTACAAGTCTTTTGCCTCCTTAGGTAGGTTTATTCCCAGGTACTTACTCTTTTTGTTGAGATGGTAAATGGGATTTTTCCCTTAATTTCTCTTTCTGATTTTTTGTTGTTAATGTATAGGAAGGCCAGAGATTTCTGTGCATTAATTCTGTATCCTGCAACCTTACCAAATTCATTGATTAGTTCTAGAAGTTTTCTAGTGGCATCTTTAGGATTTTCTATGTATAGTGTCATGTCATTTGCAGTGACAGTTTTACTTCTTCTTTTCTAATTTGGATTCCTTTTATTTCTTTTTCTTCTCTGATTGCCATGTCTAAGACTTCCAAAACTATGTTGAATAAGAGTGGTGAAAGTGGGCATCCTTGTCTTGTTCCTGATCTTAGTGGAAATGCTTTCAGTTTTTCACCATTGAGTATGATGTTTCCTGTGGGTTTCTCATATATGGACTTTATTATGTTGAGGTAGGTTCCCTCTATGCCCATTTTCTGGAGACTTTTTATCATAAATTGGTGTTGAATTTTGTGAAAAGCTTTTCTGCATCTATTGAGATGATCATATGGTTTTTATTCCTTAATTTGTTAATATGGTGTTTTACATTGTTTGATTTGCATATATTGAAGAATCCTTGCATTCCTGGGATAAATCCCCCTCGATCATGGTGTATGATCCTTATAATGTGTTGTTGGATTCTGTTTGCTAGTATTTTGTTGAGGATTTTTGCATCTATGTTCATCAGTGATACTGATCTTTAATTTTCTTTTTTTGTAGTATCTTTGTCTGGTTTTGGTATCAGGGTGATGGTGGCTTTGTAGAATGAAATTTGGAGTGTTCTTCCCTCTGCAATATTTTGGAAGAGTTTGAGAAGGATAGGTGCTATCTCTTCTCTAAATATTTGATAGAATTCGCCTGTGAAGCCATCTGGTCCTGGACTCTGTTTGTTGGAAGATTTTTAATTACAGTTTCAATTTCATTACTTGTGATATGTGTTTTTGTATTTTCTATTTCTTCCTGGTTCAGTCTTGGAAAATTGTACCTTTCCAAGAATTTGTCCGTTTCTTCGTGGTTGTCCATTTTATTGGCATAGAGTTGTTTGTAGTAGTCTATTATAATCCTTTGTATTTCTGCAGTGTCAGTTGTGATTTCTCCTTTTTCATTTCTAATTTCATTGATTTGCATCCTCTCTCTCTTTTTCTTAATGAGTCTGGCTAATGGTTTATCAATTTTGTTTATCTTCTCAAAGAACCAACCTTTAGTTTTTTTGATCTTTGCTATTGTTTTCTTCATTTCTATTTCATTTATTTCTGCTCTGATCTTTATGATTTCTTTCCTTCTACTGACTTTGGGCTTTCTTTGCTCTTCTTTCTGTAGTTGCTTTAGGTGTAAGGTTAGAGATTTTTCTTGTTTCTTGAGGTAAGATTGAATTGCTATAAACTTCCCTCTTAGAACTGCTTTTACTGCATCCCATAGGTTTTGGGTCGTTGTGTTTTTGTCGTCCCTTGTTTCTATGTATTTTTTGATTTCCTCTTTGATTTCTTCAGTGATCTCTTGGTTATTTAGTACTGCACTGTTTAGCCTCCATGTATTTGTGTTTTTTACAGTGTTATTTTTTCCTGTAATTGATTTCCAAGCTCATAGCATTTTGATCAGAAAAGATGCTTGATATAATTTCAATTTCTTAAATTTTCCGAGGCTTGATTTGTGACCCAAGATGTGATCTATCCTGGAGAATGTTCCATGTGCACTTGAGAAGAAAGTGTATTCTGCCACTTTTGGGTGGAATGTCGTATAAATATCAATTAAATCTATCTGGTGTATTGTGTCATTTAAAGCTTCTGTTTCCCTATTTATTTTCTGTTTGGATGATCTGTCCATTGGTGTAAGTGGGGTGTTAAAGTCCCCCACCTTTACTGTGTTACTGTCAATTTCCCCTTTTATGGTTGTTAGCATTTGCCTTATGTATTGAGGTGCTCCTATGTTGGGTGCATATATACTTATAATTGCCATATCTTCTTCTTGGATTGATCCCTTGATCATTATGTATTGTTCTTCCTTATCTCTTGTAACAGTCTTTATTTTAAAGTCTATTTTATCTGATATGAGTATTGCTACTCCAGCTTTCTTTTGATTTCCATTTGCATGGAATATCTTTTTCCACCCCCTTGCTTTCAGTCTGTATGTGTCCCTAGGTCTGAAGTGGGTCTCTTGTAGACAACATATATATGGGTCTTGTTTCTGTATCTATTCAGCCAGCCTGTGTCTTTTGTTCGGAACATTTACTCTATTTACACTCAAGGTTATTATCGATATGTATGTTCCTATTACCATTTTCTTAATTGTTTTGGGTTTGTTTTTGTGGGTCTTTTTCTTCTCTTGTGTTTCGCACCTAGAGAAATTCCTTTAGCATTGTTGTAAAGCTGGTTTGGTGGTGCTGAATTCTTTTAGCTCTTGCTTGTATGAAAAGCTTTTGATTTCTCCATTGAATCTGAATGAGATCCTTGCTGGGTAGAGTAATCTTGGTTGTAGGTTTTTCTTTTTCATCACTTTAAGTATATCATACCACTCCCTTGTGGCCTGCAGAGTTTCTGCTGAAAATTCAGCTGATAACCTTATGGGGGTTCCCTTGATTAACCTGATACCATAGATATAGTGGACAAGTGTGATGTTCTGAGGAGTGTCAAGATGATCAAATTATTTTCAAGCTATATTGTGGCAGAGAAGAGAAGGGTTAACATAGAATTGAAGTGAGATTTTGAATGTATACTGCTTTCCATCCCAAGAGAATGCTAACTGGTTTTGATCTTCCTTCCTGATAGAGACTGAAAATAATGTATCTGTCAGATCAATAGGTATATATCATGTGCCAGATACTGTGCTGATCTCTTCCAGTAAAGTTAATATACCCAGCACGCTATGCATGTTTGAGACCTCTACTTGGGTAAGTTTATGGTAATTCACCAAGACTCATTTGATCTTTGCAGCAGAAAAACAGTTAATTAAATGGGAATGTGATGTGGATCACCACTCTTCAACCTTTAAGTCATTAGTGATCTTCTCTTTCACTCATGATGTATTAGTCCTTCTGTTTTACTAATTTGGCTGGCGGTGCATGGGTGTGGGGGAAATTTTTAGGTCCTCTTACTCGGTATTTCCTTCCGTGATAACTTTTACTCCATAGACCAAAAAACCACTTTGAGGATACTGTCAGCTTCTGAGTTTAGGCACTCAGGACCCAGGGAAATTACCACAGAATGCGTTCATGGGCCCATTGGACCCATTGTGAGATGCCCTTGGATCAGGATTTTATTTCTTACATGGTCTCCTTCATGAGGCATTTTGGGTTCTGTGGTATCTGTGTCAGGTCAGACCTTGCATCTGATAGTCCTAAAAAGATCTGAGTATTCCCTCTTTCCCCATTGAGTGGTTACTCTGGTACATGTGTATCCACTTGACAAACATGCCCCTTTGGGAAACAAGGTCCTGTTGGGGGAACAAGTTAGGGGAATTTTATTGTATATATATTTGTGATGACATTTCAGGGTCCTTCCTAAAAAATACCTGGTCTCTCTTTTAATTGGCAATAAATAGATTAGTGATATACTGACTTAGGTCTGAAAACTGGACAAGAGATGCCCATTGCAGAAGTTTCATTAGTCTATTGATCAGCAGCTTTTGATCTTTTTTTGGCTGTGTAAGGTAATAAATGCCCTCATTACCTACCCAGCTAGCCCATCCCTAGGAGAACCAAAATCTATTAGACATGGCATCAAATACACTTATGTCAGGGCCCAATGTTTGCAATTACAGTCTTACTGCCCATTACAGTAATTATGTCCACCATGTTGTTTTTAGTTAAAGGCTGTCTCCTTTTTTCTACTATTATTGCAGGCCATCATATCTGGCCTACAAAGACAGCTACCACTGAGGTCCCTATGATGCCTACTTTCCTCTGACAAGTGAATTTCTTACTGCTTGAGTGAAGATAGTGTCCTCTAGGACCTCCAGATAAACAGGATCAGCAGTGATTTCTCTGGTCATTTGTAATAAATCCATTTCCTAACAAGCCTTCTTCCCTGAATATTCTGACCCCCAAATTCACTTAACTGCCAAAGTAGTTCTAGCATTTCCACTTCAATTATTATAGTCCACCAACATTTCCAAGCCATGAAGTTACAATAATTCCAGCAGCACATGAGGATAAGCTCTGGGCATCTTTGCAAGAATGTTAAGTCCTAAGAACTTCCTTATTTAAAAGTTTTCCCTATATAAGGACAACCCTCAGACTGGGAGAAAATATTTGCAAATAAAGCAACTGACAAGGGATTAATCTCCAAAGTATACAAACAGCTCATGTAGCTCAATATCAAAAAAAGCAAATAACCCAATCAAAAAATGGGGGGAAGATCTAAATAGGTATTTCTCCAAAGAAGACATACAGATGGCCAACAAGCACATGAAAAGATGCTCAACATCACTAATTATTAGAAAATGTGAATCAAAACTACAGTGAGGTATCACCTCCTACACCGCCGGGGAGAATGTAAATTGGTACAGACGCCATGGAGAACAGTATGGAGGTTTCTTAAAAAACTAAAACTAGAACTGCCATATGACCCAGGAATCCCACTCCTGGGCATATACCCTGAGAAAACCATAATTTGAAAACATACATGCACCCCAATTTTCATTGCAGCACTATTTACAATAGCCAGGACATGGAAGCATCCTAAATGGCCATCAACAGAGGAATGGATAAAGAAGATGTGGTATATATATACAATGGAATGTTACTCAGCAATAAAAAAGAATGAAATAATGCCATTTTCAGCATCATGGATGGAACTAGAGATTGTCATACTGAGTGAAGTAAGTCAGACACAGAAAGACAAATATCATATGATATCACTAATATGTGGAATATAAAAAAGAGGGGGTACAAATGAACTTATTTACAAAATAGAAGTAGAGTCACAGATGTAGAAAACAAACTAATGGTTACCAGGGAATAAGTGTGGGGAGGGATAAATTGGGAAATTTGAGATTGACATATAAACAGTATTACATATAAAATAGATAACTAATAAGAACCTACTGTATAGCACAGGGAACTCTACTCAATACTCTGTAATGACCTATATGGAAAAAGAATCTAAAAAAAGTGTGGTTATATGTATATGTATAACTGATTCACTTTGCTGTACACCCGAAACTAATACAACATTGTAAATCAACTATACTCCAATAAAAAAAATTTTTTTAATGAAACATGAATAGAAATAAGAGCATGGGCAATTAGAAGTACTGGAAAAAGATATTTCAGTAGGCTAAAATCTATAGCATTCATGGAAGAATGAATGACACATTAATAAAATATTAAAAATTAAAAAAATTTAACAAGTAAAAGCTTTCCCCTATATAATCTTATATTCTGTTTCTCCTGATCCAGTATCCTCAAGATATATTCCTATATATATCCTCCTGGCTTCTAATGGCATATATTAGCCAGTTCCCTATGTTCTCTTGAGAAAGGATCCAGTTCCTCTCATACTAAGAACTGTACAGCCCCACTTGGGCCATTTTGAGGACTGACCCTAGTTATAGGCCTAGATGCTATGAGGGGAAATTAAGGACAGATCTTCAGGAGGGTAAGCATAGTCTTTGGTGAAGCATGGTCTCCAGGCAATGAGAGACTGCTCTCTTCTAGCAAGGGTTAAGGAATGAGTTCTCCTGGCCCAGAGTGTTCAAGAAAACCTCACAATTCAAGTTTTCAAATGCATCCCCTCAGATGTCCTCATCCAAATCTTAGGATAACAATTCTCTTCTAATAGGACCTTTGATTTTTACATAGGGAAACATACCAGACATCTAAGCCCAGTGATCTTTATAATTCTGCACATTTATGACAAATCTTGGGTATTATTTTCAGTACAGTCTGTAGGATGAGATTCTCTGTAAACATTGTTGTAGAGGTCTTGGGACAGTCACACCACACCCAAGTTTTTTAACCTGAACCTGTAATTTTCTTTCTTCATGGCTTCTTCACTAGTTAACTAACCTCATAATTCTTGCATTTCTAATTCAATACTAGGACTAATGTATAATCCAGGGCACTACTTCTGTCTGTACCTCATCCCAGCACACCACAAGTGAGAGTCTTAGTTTACAATGTTGCAGCACACCAGTTTCTACTGGATGGACTATGTGTTCTAGTTGCAATCTAAGTAACTGATCCAATTCTAAAATCTCACATCTTATAGATCCTTCTTTTAAGGAACACTTCTGGTACCAACTATTAGAAATGGACCCTGAGACAAGAATTTGAGTATGAGCAGTTTATTTGGGATAAAACTCCAAGATTTGAGTGCATGGTAAAGGAGTGGGAAACTGAGACAGGAAAGGGATAAAAGCAAATCAAGCATACATTAATGGGTGAGTGACCACATGAGCAACTAGGACACAATTCTACTGTGGACTCTCTGAGAGACACTGTCAGATACCTCAGAATTGTCCCATGAGGACTGGGGAAATTGTGAGATTTATTCGCAAAACATTTCTCATTGGTTAAGAGTTGCTTCCAGATGTATTAACTCCGTTTTGCTCCTAGCCTGCTCCATGGATGGGCCAAATACACTCCTGTAAAGTAGGAAGCCACTAGTCTGTATAGGAATCACCATACTACAGAAGATACATGTGCATTTAATCCTTGCCTCAGCATCTATTTTCTAGAGAATCTGGGTACAGTATATGATGGTCCACTCTACATCCCCCTGTTCCACCTAAGTTCACTGGCAGCTGCAGGAGACAATTTCCATTCTCTGACAGTTTCCTATTTCAAATGCTGTATCTCATTTCTTTTCCTGACAGCTTTCTCCTACCCCATGGAGGAATATTCCAAGGTGTGTTTCACATGACTTAGAGAGTCCACAGGGAATGGCTCCAGTAGCCCACAGTGGAAACTTGCTCATAGTATACTTTTTTTTGTGCTTCCCAAATAAACTAACTCCACATAAACCCTGGTCTCAGCACATGATTTTTGGGGAACCCAAATTTAGAGAGTAGGTAAGACTCTATGTTTGTTATAAGGAGGTTAATTTTATCCCCTAATCTTGATATAATTGACATACTCAGCCCTAATTAACTCAGCCAACATAAAATAACAATGCAGCTTTTCCTCAAATTAGAAATATTGCAAAAGTTGCAGCTTCTTGTAAAAATTTGCAAGGAAAATAATATGACTCTAACAAATTAACTTTAAAATATAATACAGAATCTTAATTTACCAGTAAAGCAGTGAACAATGACTTATTCAATAAAGTGTATTGGGCTAACTGGCTAGCCATTTGAAAAAACATGTGGTTGGATTTCTATTTAATTTCTTATAGCAAAATAAATTCCAAATTTAAGCATGAAAACTGAGGTCAACATAATCCCAGAAAATAAAAAGGGTTATCTCAAGCGAAAATATAAAACCCAGTAAATATAAAAGAACATTAGATTGACACATTTGACTGTAACAAAATTAAAAATTTTTTATACAAAAAACAATTTCAAAAGAGAATGAGTAAATTGGAGCAGCTGCCTTTTGTCTCCATATGAACATGTATACATAAAACACGTGAGTCATTCTCTGACTTACATTCTAAAACTAAACAATCAGTTTGTCTTGGTTCTTGCTTCCCAGTTTCTATGGTCCCAATAGATGTCCTTTTCTTCTCTCTGTCTCTGGGTGATACATTGTTACCATCTATTCCTAGAGTGCATCAAAAGGATGACCACAAAGTGACAGGAGCACACAAGTAGAACACATAACATTTCAAAAGGAAATACTTTTCCAAAGATGTGATGTTTAACCTCTGTTGAGAGAAAAATGGGAGTTTTCCAAGGCAAGGGGGTTGGGAAGGGTGGTAAACAGAATTTTGGGAATGGGAATTGATATACAGATGCGCAGAGGCATGACACAGCCCAGTATATTTAAAACAGAAAATAGCTAGAGGATGCAAAGTGTGCAAAGCATAATGGAAAATGATATAAAAAAGGTTATTTCAGTTGACAAAGAGTGGCATTTAGAAGTTATCTGGACCATATACAGAAGGTACCTGATTTAGAAATGTGTTTTCAAGAGACAAGACTTCCAGAAATACTGAGAATAGACTGAGGAGATGATAAATTGGGGACAAAAAGACGGCGATGGACAAGTACAAAGGGAGCATTATCAATACACATTTTAGATATTCAAAGTTCAATTTTGAACAAGAGCTACAGTAGCTTTAAAAAGAAGACAAAAGTATCAATATTATGTTTACATTTCCTAATTAACTTCATGCAATTAGTAATCCATTCAAGCATTTCTTGTGTACTAGGCATATTCTAGGTATTGGGACTCAACAGTCAGCAAAAACAGTTAAAACAACCCTGCCCTCAGGGAGATTATATTCTGGTATTCAAAGAAAATACTCCCAAGAGGATACCCAAACTGCCAAATTAAGGCAAAGAGTTAGAGCAGACAAGCTTGGCTGGGAAGCTGAGGGAACAGGGTCAGGAGTTTTTGTTAAACAAACAATTTGTTTATACTTTAACAAGAAATCATTCCTTTCTCTCTTTTGGTTATCAAATAACCCCAAGAGGTTGTGTGGGAAAGCATTATTATTATGCTTCTTTTCAGATTTTGTAGCACAGTGTTAGAAAATGTAAGTGATTTTTCCAACTTTATTACATCTCTTTTCATAGCAGTAGGTATTGTCACTACAGGGAATCCTGTCCTGCATATATACATCTTCTGGGCACTGATGAGATGTCCCATCACACCACTAAGGAAGGTCACATTCATTGACCTGATGTCTACAGAGTTCCCCTGATGGCATGAACTGCATTGCAGTCTTTGCTTGTTCTATGCATTTCACTGGGAAAATATCTCCATGATTCCAAATCTTAGTCCCAATCAAAATCACATAAGTACCCAAATGCTGATAAATGAATCCACTATGTTGACAACAACAAATACATCCTCTGCACACTTTGGGAATGAAAAGAGGCAAGACTCACCCCTGGGGCCTCAGATGTCTGTGCCCTGCCTTTTCTATGAGTCATATTTGTGCTCAAGAAACACAAAGAGGACTAACTTAGGGGGAAATGAGCTTTATTTGCTGCTTACAACAATGAACAGTAGATAGGAAAATGTTAGGAATTACCTTTGTTTGATGGCAATATTTCTGATACTGACAGAAGGCAAGGTCTCTGCATTTTTCTGTAAACTGTCAGAAATGTGCTCAGTTTCATGCATGTAGGAATATTTCTACTGCCAATAGACTAAAACTTAATCATGTATAGGCTATTAAATTTTAGGCATGTTCTTAATTGAAAGAGTGAGTCTTAGTCTTCTTGGATCCAAAATGTTTTCGAAGGTATATAAATACAGCAGGTAAAAGTAAGAGCAAAACAGATGAACTAAGAGTCACAACTAGTGGCAAGAAAACTCTTCTGGCAGCTGCTGGGCCACTGTCAACACTACCTCCATTGCCTCTGTGTAGGCAATAGGGCGGGGACCACCCATAGCCGCAGTGGCAGTGATGTTTGTTATTGCAGATCCCCTTCATGTTGCAGGTCTCAGGGAAACAGACGTGTGACAGGAGAGACAGATTGACACACTTCTTGTGTATGCAGATATTCCCTGGACCACACATGGTACCATCTTTCACTTCACCAACATCAGGTGTATTCATCCCTAAGTGATAGTCGATACTCCAGCAGGTGACACCATTGATGTGAGTGTACTGCAAAGTTGAGTGATCTCTCAGGTGGGGAATGTCTCCCACATTCTCACACTGAACTCTCCCACAAAAGCTATCTGAAGTATGACATTTTAGGTATGTTGTGCCATTTATACCACAGTGGCCAAAACGGTTTCCCTGGGAGTTGATTTCTTTATAGCAACTCTGAGATGCACTCTTTGCACCTTCACCAAAAATCTCCCTGCACTGTTCATCATGCTTATTACATCTCTTTTGATAGCAGTAGGCACCATCACTACAGGGAATCCCGTCCTGCACATATACATCTTCTGGGCACTGATGAGATGTCCCATTGCACCACTCTGGAAGGTCACATTCATTGACCTGATGTCTACAGAGTTCCCCTGATGGCATGAACTTGCAGTCCTTGCAACAAAGCCCAAAAGCACAAGCAGCCCCAGGCCTCAGAGTGCAGTTCAACAGACAACAGGGATCTTGTTCACACTGCTTTATAGATCCACAGTCACACTTCTCTTCTCCTTCAATCACACCATTCCCACAGCGCTTCAGCATAAAGACTGCCCCTGGAATTGGAGGACTGTGCAGACATGATCCCTGGTTTAAAATGGCCTTTGTAAAATCTGCATAACTACAGTTCGTGAATCTCTCTGCTGGCACTCTGATAGCATTCATGATACAAGCACTTTGCCCACACAAACAGAATTCTTCATCATGTTGCATACCCAGAGTATGACCTAACTCATGAGCTACGGTGAGGGCAAAAACAGACCAGGGGTCTCCTTTGAAATTATTAACTCCACAGTCAAGAGGAGGACGACATATTCCTGCCACATAGGCTATACCGAGGACACTTATAAATGAATTTTTAATGAAAATATGTGCAGCATCATACTGTAGCTGGGAAAGACTGATTTGTTTCCACTGAGAGAAATTCTCCAGAACCTGTTCTATGCTTATCATTGGGAAAACATTTTCATGATTCCAAATCTCAATCCCAGTCAAAATCACATAAGTACCCAACTGCTGATAAATGGAATCCACTATGTTGACAACAACAAATACATTCTCCTGCACCTTTGAGAAATTACTTTGAGAATAAATGAAGAAATTGTGATCTACCACCACAACCAGCTCCAGAAACCATAAATGGGTCCACCAGTTATAAGTAGAATTTTGTTTCAGAGTTGATTTCTCAGCCTCTTCAAATTCCAACTGTTGGTGTGCTGCTTTATTTGTTAAGCCACATCTCATAGGTGAGAATTCTGCCTCATTAGTGTTTATCTTATAAACCAGGTGTTCAAATGTAGTAGAGTGCCTGATGGGCTGGATTTCATAAGTAAGGTCATTTATCTGCAGCATTCCTTGAAAGCCCCCAGCACAAGTACTGAGGGAAACCAGGGACTCGGGGACCCCCTCCACATAACCATGAAAATAGCAGTCATTAGGAACAAAAGGATGATCCTGGCGAAGGGCGTGCTCTTCTGTGTAGGTGAACACTGGGAGGGGTCTGGAGACCAAAATCTTCTTAACCCTCATGTGGACAACATGTCTTCGGCCCCCAAACTGCAGGCTGTAGGAGAGCCAGCCTGGAGCATTTGCACCTCTGCCCCTGTTGGTAACCTTCAAGGGGATCACCACATCTGGGGAGCTGAGGCTTTGTGAGTGCCTAGCCTGGGAGAGGCCAGAAGGGAACAGAGACACCTCAAGCCAGAGCAGTACAACAACTCTCATGGACACCCTGGCCTCACCAATCACCATTATGGAGCAGCCATTATGGAGCCATCTGTTCAGAGAAAAACAATGTGAGGCACTGCTGATCTGGCTTCTCCCTCTGAGCTGACCTTTAAGGATCTGTGTCCTGCCAGAGTTACACCATCAGAGCTGCAGTGCTGAAAGTGAAAATAAAAAGAAGGGTGGGGATGGTGGTGGGATTGGGTAAGAAAAGTAGGAGAGAAAGAATTTGAATGAGGAAATACTGATTAATGAATCAAGAAAAAGCTTTGGATTTGCTTTCAGTAAATGGGGGGTGTGAAGTTAGAGGGGGCATAGATAAGACAATATTGGCCATATTGATAGTTGATAGTTGTTGGAGTTGGATGATAGGTACTCGGGTTTTCATTATACAATTATCTCAATACAAATAGGTGGTATAAAAATCTCCACAATAAAAAGTTAAAGCAAAACTAAAGAAACTTCAGAGTACAGTGACTCTATATCTTAATTTGTCCAAGACTATGTTGGTTTATGCCTGTTGTCCTTGCATAACTATTGACACCTTCCCCTGTCAAAACTGGAGAGGTCAGAAACAATTACAACAATTCTTATGTCAATTTGCATCAGTCTTATGATTTACTTTAGATTTTCTTTATCTCAAGTTATCTACTTGTCTCCTTGCTATATTCTCGTTCATTCATAACTCTATGGGACTGCAAGGTCATTGAATGCAGGATTTATGATTTTAACTCATTTTAGTATCCCCTATAAGACCTAGTATACTTCTCTCTACAGTGAAAAATGGAAAAGGGAGGAGAGGTGGTGAAGTACTTGGGTTGTAGATGAATGCCACTTAAAATGTATTCATATTTGAATATAATTTTTATAAGAGAAAAAAATCATAAAAACTGACATCTTCTAAAGGAATTAGGAGGACAAGGTTGTTCTCTCCAGGTACCTATAGGAGAATACCAAAGACAGGAGGAAATGACTTATGAAGGGATAATGAGAATTCATGAAATTTAAAGGCTTGGGAAAAGGAACTCTGTCTTCTTGGGGCAAAGACATCAGAGTGCCTGGTATTTTAGGATTGCAAGGGAAAATTCCCAATATCTGCTCAAATATATTTACCAACAGTTTTTGAAAGTGAAGAATTTCTGTACCTGGCATACAGTCTGACTGGCAACGTTCATTAATTTGTTTCCTAATTCATTAAGCAATTATTTATATGTCTGGAGCATACAAAGTATAGGATATTGTTCTAGATACTAGGGAAATAAAAATATAGAGCATTAAACAAATTATCAACTGAGTGAAGAAAGATGTGGCAGGAGCAAGAATAAGCTTTAGAGGGATCTATAACATTGTATTCAATATTTATATATTATATGCCCTCTTCTTTGGCCGAGGAGAGTGTGCATAGACAACATCATAGTCTCAGCTAAGTGACGAAAAAAGGCTAAAAAGCAATGAGCCTATGGAAAAACAGACAAATAATCAGATTATTATAATAGGATCTGAACCAGATTAATCTGAGGCTAATAAAGGTAATGATTCAGGGATCCTTATTGTATAGACCTCCATAAACACCTGGGAGGTGCTTAGTAATGCAGTTTATGAGAGTCATCAATATAAAAGTGTTCAAAATTAGTTACTACACAAGAAAATTTGAAATGCCCTGAAATATTACAGCTCATATGTTAAAGACTTGATGTTTCCTGAAATTCAATAATTTATGTAATTTTTTATTGTATTACCAATAACAAGATGTAAAGCTGAATTTTTTCTAAACTGTCAATAATAAAGAATAAATTTTGATCGAATATGCTAGGGATAGGCAATTAACTTTCTGTTCTCTCCAGAGAAAATATAACAAAATAATACTTATAAGGGAGGCAATTAAAGAGAAAGCAATTATAAAACCAGGAAAACATAGAAGTGTGTCAGGAAGTTAATATAAGTATTGGGTTTTTAAATTTTTGTGATGTTTACAGTATTTTCAAACTTTTAAAATTTATTGTTTGTTGTGATTTCTTCTTCATGCTAAATAAATGTTCATTTTTGTACTTATTGTAATTTTCTATTCTTTTTCTTAAAGTGGCCTCTCCTCTTGTAGATGCTTCAGGCTCAAAAATTTGATTTCATACATGACGGTGATAAATGTACTGACAAAGGTAAGTTCAGTTTCTTATGAGTAAACATAGGAAGAGCAACTAAGCCAAGCTAATCTGAGAAGCCTTGCATGGGAGATATGAAAATGAAGATGCCTGACCCAGTACCAGTCATCTCCTGGACTCTAAATCCATTTCTAGTCAATACTTCTTTTACCCTGATTCAAATTCCTCTATATCATTCCTCCATACAACTTCCCCTTTATTTCTGCAGTCTTCACTTGATGAAATAGAGATAGAGAGAGAGAGCCAAAATCAATCCTCAACCTCTTCACAAAGCTCCCTACACATACTTACCTTATTAAACTTGAGCTTCCACAGAATTTACTGCTTGCCCTAAAGCTCACTCTAGAGAAACCCAAATCACAGAAGTCATATGTGCTTTATGGTTCACAGGCTGGGTTCCTGTTTTCCTCATAGCACAAAGTCAAATCCAAACCATTTATCCAGCTGCGTTCAACTACAGTAAGTTTTAACCTTCCTTTCTCATTCTTCCATCAACCACTCCCTATAATTCTTGCAAAAATTTCAAGGACTTTGACACCTGATAGAATTATTCTCTGTCAAAAACCCTGCCTTCATCATAACTAATGGTAGCAAGTATATAGACAACCCATCTGAAAACCAGGAGGGTTTTTCAATGAAGTTTTTTTTTATTTTTGTATTTGTTTTGTAAGTCAAGTTTTTTTTTTTATAAATTGAAGTATAGTTGATTTACAATATTGTGTTAATTTCAGGTGTACAGCAAAGTGATTCAGATAGATAGATAGATAATTTCAGATTATTTTCCATTGTAGGTTATTAGTGGATCTTGAATATAATTCCCTGTACTATACAGTAAATCATTGTTGCTTATCTATTTTATGTAGAGTAGTTTGTATCTATTAATTCCATACTCCTAATTTATCCCTCCCCATTCCCATTCCCCTTTGGTAAACATAAGTTTGTGTTCCTTCTGTGAGTCTGTTTCTGTTTTGTATATAGATTCATTTGTATTATTTTTTGGATTCCACTCATAAATGATATCATATAATATTTGACTTTCTCTGTCTGTTTTACTTCACTAAATATAATATTCTCTAAGTCTATCCATGTTGCCTCAAATGGCAGTATTTCATTCTTTTTATATTTGAGTAATATTCATATATATATATATATATCATCCTCTTAAGCCGACTGTCTGTTGATGGGCCCTTGTGTTGTTACCATGTCTTGCATATTGTAAATACTGCTGCTACGAACATTGGGGTGCATGTATATTTTCGAATTGATGTTCGCGTCTTTTCTGGATATATACTTAGGAGTGGGATTGCAGGATCACGTGGTAGTTCTATTTTTAGTTTTTAAAGGAACCTCCATACTCTTTTACGTAGTGGCTACACCTAGTTACATTCCCACCAACGGTGTAGGAGTGTTCCATTTTCTTCACACCTTCTCCAGCATTTGTTATTTGCAGCCATTCTGACAGGTGTGAGGTGATATCTCATTGTGGTTTTGATTTACATTTCTCTAATAATTAGCTATGTTGAGCATCTTTTCATGTGCCTGTTGGCCATCCATATGTCTTCTTTGGAAAAATGCCTATTTAGGTCTTCTGCCCATTTTTTGATTGGGTTGTATGAAATGTTTATATATTTTGGATATTAACCCCTTTCTGGTTACATCATTTGCAAATATTTCCTCCCACTCAGTTGGTTGTCTTCTCATTTTGTTGATGGTTTCCTCTGCTGTGCAAAAGCTTTTAAGTTCAATTAGGTCTCATTTGTTTACTTTCACTTTTGTTTCCTTGCCTGATGAGAGAGATCAAAAAAAATATTGCTATGACTTATGTCAAAGAGTGTTCTGCCTGTTTTCTTCTACAGGTTTTATGGTTTCAGGTCTTATATTTAGATCTTTTTTTAAAATAGAAGTATAATTGATTTACATTATTATATTTGTTTCAATATTTGTGCAGGTGTACAGCATAGTGATTCAGTATTTTGCAGATTATACTCCCTTATAGGTTATTACAAGGTAATTGCTATAATTTCCTGTGCTATACAATCTACCCTTGTTTCTTATCTATTTCATACATAGTAGTTTGTATCTGTTAATACCCGTAATTTGTTCTTCCCTCTTCCTCTCCCCTTTGTTAACCACTAGTTTTTTTCTATATCTGTGAGTCTGTTTCTGTTTGGCATATACATTCATTTGTACAATTTTTTAGATTCCACATATAGGTAATATCATACAGTATGTCTTTCTCTGTCTTATTTTGTTAAGCAGAATATTCTCTAGATCCCTGTCACAATTTCATTAACACAATTTCATTTCAATGTCACAATTTCATTCTTTTTCATGGCTGAGTAATATTTCATTCTATGTATATACCATATCTTCTTTATCCATTAGTCTGTGTTTGGGCACTTGGGTGGCTATTTTAAATAGTGCTGTTATGAACATTGGATTGCATGTATCTTTTTGAGTTATTGTTTTCATTCATTCTGAATATATACCCAGGAGTGGGATTGCTGGATGATATCGTAGTTCTATTTTCAGTTTCTTAAGGAACCTCCATACTGTTTTCCATAGTGGCTGAACCAATTTAGATTCCCACCAACAGTGTAGGAGGGTTCCATCTTCTCTGCACCCTTTCCAGAATTTTTTATCTGTGGTCTTTTTGATGATAGCTATTTTGAGAGGTATGAGGTGATAGCTCATTCTTGTTTTGATTTGTATTTCCCTGATGATTAGCAATGTTGAGCAACTTTTCATGTGCCTGTTAGCCATCTGTATGTCTTCTTTGGAAGAATGTCTATTCAGATCTTCTGCCCATTTGTTTGTTTTCTTGATAATGAGTTGTATGAACTGTTTATATATTTTGGATATTAACCCCTTATCAATCACAGCATTTGCAAATATTTTCACCCATTCAGGTTTTTTAAATGGTTTTATGTTTATGGTTTCCTTTGCTGTGCAAAAGCTGTTAAGTTTAATTAGGTCCCATTTGTTTCTTGTTGCTTTTTTTTTTTTGCCTTAGGAGATGAATCCAAAAATATATTGCTACGATTTATGTCGAAGAGTGTTCTGCCAATGTTCTCTTCTAGGAGTTTTATGGTTTCAGGTCTTACATTTAGATCTTCAAACTATTTTGAGTTTGTTTTTATATATATGGTGTGAGTAAATGTTCTAATCTCATTCTTTTACATGTAGCTGTCCAATTTTCCTAGCACCACTTGTTGAAGAGACTGTCTTTTCTCCATTCTATATTCTTGCCTCCTTTGTCATAGATAAATTGACAATAGGTTTGTGAATTTATTTGGGGGATCTCTATTCTGTTCCACTGATCTCTATGTCTGTTTTTGTGCCAGTACCATGATGTTTTGATTAATGTAGCTTTGTAGTATAGTCTGAAGTCAGGGAGCCTGATTCCTCCAGATCCATTTTTCTTTCTCAGGATTGATTTGGCTATTCTGGGTCTTTTGGGTTTCCATACAAATTTAAAATTTTTTGTTCTAGTTCTGTGAAAAATGTTATGGGTATTTGGATAGGGATTACATTAAATCTGTAGATTGCTTTGGGTAGTATGACCATTTTAACCATATCAGTTTGTCCAATCTAAGAGCAAAGGATGTTTTTCCATCTCTTTGAATTATCTTCACTTTTCTTTATCATTGTTTTCTAGTTTCCAGAGTATAGATCTTTCACCTCCTTGGCGAACTTTATTCCTAAGTTTTTTATTCTTTTTTTGATGGGATATAAAATGAGATGGTTTTTTACTTTCTCTCTCTGATATTTCATTGCTAGTTCATAGAAACAACAGATTTCTGTATATTAACATTGTATCCTGCCACCTTGCTGAATTCATTTATTAGTTCCAAGAGTTTTTTGGTGGAAACTTTCAAGTTTTCTGTATAATGTATCATGTCATCTGGAAATAGTGACAGTTTTAGCTCTTCCCCTCCAATTTGGTTATCTTCTGTTTGTTTGCTGTGGCTAGGACTTCCAGTACTGTGTTAAGTGGCAAGAGTGGGCATCCTTGTCTTGTCCCTGAATCTAGTGGGAAGGCTTTCAGCTTTCCATCATTGAGTATGATGTTGGCTGTGGGTTTGCTGTAAATGGCCTTTATTATGTTGAGATATATTCCCAATATACCAACTTTGGTGGGAATTTTGATCATGAATGGATGTTGAATTTTGTCAAATGGTTTTTCAGAATCTATTGAGATGATCGTGTGATTTTTTAATCCCTCCTTTTGTTAATGTCATGTGTCACATTGATTTGAGAATGTTAAATCATCTTGTGACCCTGGAACAAAACCAACTTGATCATGGTATATGATCCTTTTTATATATTGTTGGATTTGGTTTACTAATATATTTTTTTTTTAATTTTTTAAAGTTTTTTTTTTTTCCTGCAGTTGCATTATTTATTTATTTATTTATTTATTTATTTATGTTTGGCTGTGTTGGGTCTTCGTTTCTGTGCGAGGGCTTTCTCTAGTTGTGGCAAGTGGGGGGCCACTCTTCATCGCGGTGTGCGGGCCTCTCACTGTCGCGGCCTCTCTTGTTGCGGAGCACAGGCTCCAGATGCGCAGGCTCAGTAGTTGTGGCTCACGGGCCTAGTTGCTCTGCGGCATGTGGGATCTTCCCAGACCAGGGCTCGAACCCGCGTCCCCTGCATTGGCAGGCAGACTCTCAACCACTGCGCCAGCAGGGAAGCCCGGTTTACTAATATTTTGTTGAGGATTTTTGCATCTATATACATCAATGAAATTAGCATGTTATTTTTATTTTTTGTAGTGTTTGTTTTTGGAATCAGGGTAATGGCAGTCTTGTAGATTGAATTTGGGAGTCTTTCCTCCTCTTCAACTTTTGGGAATAGTTTGAGAAGGATAGGTATTAGCTCTTCTTTATTTGTTTGCTAGAATTCCTCTGTGTGGATATGGTCCTGGACTTTTGTTTGCTGGACATATTTAATTACAAAGTCAGCTTCACTTCTAAGTATTGGTCTGTTCAAATTATCTGTTTCTTCTTGATTCAGTATGTCTCTAGAAATTTGTCCATATCTTCTAGGTTGTTCAACTTGTTGGCATATAACTGTTCATAGAACTCAGTTATGTTTTTTTGTATCTCTGTGGTATTGGTTGTTATATTTCTTTTTTCGTTTCTTATTTTGTTTATTTGGGTCTCTCTTTTTTTTCTTAATGAGCCTGGCAAAGGGCTTATCAATTTCCTTTTCTTTTCAAAAAGCCAGTTCTTGGTTTTATTGATCTTTTCCATTGTTTTTTGTTTGTTTGTTTGTTTGTTTGTTTGTTTTGGTCTCTATTTCATTTATTTCCTCTCTGATCTTTATTATTTCCTTCCTTGTGCTGACTTTGGCCTTCGTTTTTTCTTCTTTTCTAATTCCTTTAGATGGTAGATTAGGTTGCTTATTTGAGATTTTTCTTGTTTCTTGTGGTAACCTGGTATCACTATAAACTTGCCTTTTCAAAATGCTTTTGCTGCATTCCATAGATTTTTGAAAGTTGTGGTTTTATTTTCATTTGTCTTGAGGTGTTTTCTGAATCTATTTCATTTATTCATTGACACGTATTTTTAGCAGCATGTTTTTTAGTTTTTATGTGTTTGTGTTTTTCCCATTTTTCTTTCTGTAATTGATTTTTAGTTTCATACCACTGTGCTTGGAAAAAGTGCTCAATATAATTTCTATCCTCTTAAATTTGTTGAGACTTGTTTTGTGGTCTAGTATGTGATCTGTCCTGAAGAATGTTCTATGTGCACTTGAAAAGAATGTGTATTCTGCTGGTTTTCAACATAATGTCTTGTTGATATCTATCAAGTCCAGATGATCTATTGTGTCATTTAAGACCACTGTTTACATATTGATATTCTGTCTGGATGATCTGTCCCTTGATGTAAGTGGATTGTTTAACTCCTCTACTATTATTGTGTTATTGTCATTTTCTCCATTTACGTCTGTTAGTATTTGCTTTATGTATTTAGGTACCCCTGTATTGAGTGCATATATGTTAATGGGTGTAATATCTCTTGTATTGATCCTTTTATCATAATATAATGCCCTTCTTTGTCTTTTTTATAGCCTAGTTTTATAGTCTATTTCTTCTGATATAATTATTTCTATCCCCACTTTCTTGTCATAACTGCATGAAATATGTTTTCCATCCCCTCGCTTTAGATCTGTGTGTGTCTTTAGCCCTGGCACATATCTCTTGTAGGCAGCATATTGAAGGGTATTCTTTTCTATTTTTTATCCCATCAGCCACCATATGTCTTTTGATAGGAGCATTTAGTCCATTGATGTTTAAAGTAACTATTGATAGATATGTACTAATTGCCATCTTATTACTTGTTTTCCAGTTGTTTTTGTAGTTCTTCAGTTTGTTTCTTCTTCTTTTTGCTTCCACTATTGTGGTTTTATCATTTTCTTTAATAGTATGCTTGGGTTCCTTTCTTTTTTATATTGTGTATCTATTGTAGGTTTCTGTTTTGTGGTTCCACGTGGTTCATATGTGTTGACCCATAATTGTATCCACTTCTTTTAAAGTGATAGTCATTCAAGTCCAATAGCATTATAAAAGACTTACATTTTTTACTCCCTTTCCTCACATTTTGGGTTTTCAAAATCATATTTTACATCTTCATGCTTAACCCTTAACTATTTTATTATAGTTATAGTTGCTTATATAATTTTTTTCTCTTAATCTACGTACTAGCTTATTTAAGCAATCTTTAAGCCTTGCTAGATATCTGCCTTTCCTAGAGGGATTTCCCCTTTCCTGTAGATTCTTACTGCTATTTCCATTTGGAGAAGACCCTTCAGCATTCATTTTAGGGTAAGTTTACTATTGATGAATTTATTAAGTTTTTGCCTGTCTGAAAATTCTTTATCTCTCCTTCTATTCTAAACAATAATCTTGCTGGATAGAGTATACTAGTTTGCAGGTTTTTCTCTTTCAGTAGTTTGAATATATCATGCCACTACCTTCTGGCCCACAAAGTTTCTGTAGAGAAATCATTTGATAGCCTCCTGTGGGTTCCCTTGTAACTGATTCTTTGTTTTTCTCTTGCTGCCTTTGGAATCGTCTCTTTTACTTTTGCCATTTTAATTATGATATGCCTTGGTGTGGGTCTGTTTGGGTTCATCTTGTTTGTGCTGGATATCTGTTTTATTCTTTAGGTTTGGGAAGATTTCAGCTTTTATTAGTGAAATACATTTTCGATTCCCTTCTCTCTCTTCTTCTTCTTCTGGAACCCTTATAATGCAAATGTTGGCACACTTAATGTTATCTCAAAGATGTCGTAGATTGCTTTTATTTTTCCATTTGTCTTTCTGTTTGCTGTTCTGATTGGGTGAGTACCATTATTCTATCTTCCAGATCACTTATGTATTCTTATTTTTCACTTAGTCTGCTATTCATTTATTTCAGATATTAAATTACCTGTTTTTTAATTTTAAGAGTTAATTTGAGAAAATATCAGTTTAAATCAAGGAACATTCAATTAATATTTTTTATTATTATACAATTTTAAAAGGCTACTTTTCATTTAAAGTTATTACAAAATATTGGCTATATTCCCTGGGTTGTACAGTACATCCTTGAACCTATCTTGCACTGAATAGTTTGTACCTCACACATCCCCATCCCTATATTTCCCTTCTATCCATCCTACACTGGTAATCACTAGTTTGTTCTCTATATCTGTGAGTCTGCTTCTCATATGTAATATTAACTAGTTTGTTGTGTTTTTAGATTCCATATATAAGTGATATCATACAGTATACATCTTTCTCTGTCTGACTTATTTCACTTAGCGTAAAGCCCTTGAAGTCCATGCATGTTGCTGCAAATGGCAAAATTTCATTCTTTTTTTATGGCTGAGTAATATTACATTGTATGTATATACCACATCTTCTTTATCCATTCATCTGTTGATGGACACGCAGGTTGTTTCCATGTCTTGGCAATTGTAAATAATGCTGCTATGAACAATGGGGCACATGTATCTTTTTGAATTAGTGTTTGTGGTTGTTTTTTGGATATATACCAAGGAGTGAAATTCCTGGGTCATATGGTTATTCTATTTTTAGTTTTTTGAGAAAATTCGTACTGTTTTCACAGTGGTTGCACCAACATACATTCCTACCAACAGTGTATGAGTGTTCCCTTTTTTCCACATGCTCGCCAACATTAGTTACTTGTCTTCTTTTTGATGATACCCATTCTGACTAGTATGAGGTGATATCATTGTGGTTTTGATTTGCATTTCCCTGGTGATGAGCAATGTTGAGCATCTTTTCATGTGTCCGTGGCCATCTGCATTTCCTTTTTGGAAAGACGTCTATTCAGTTCTCTACCCATTTTTAAATTGGGTTGTTTGTTTTTTTGATGTTGAGTTGTATGAGCTGTTTATATACATTGGATACTAATCCCTTATCAGTCATATAATTTGCAAATATTTTCACCCATTCAATATGTTGTCTTTTTGGTTTTACTTAATCTAATTTTTATTTTATAGTAGAGTATAGTTGATTTACATCGTTGTGTTAGTTACAGGTGTACAGCAAAGTGATTCATTTATACATATACATATATCAATTCTTTTTCAGATTCTTTTCCCATATAGGTTATTACAGAATATTGAGTAGAGTTCCCTGTGCTATACAGTAGGTCCCTGTTGATTATGTATTGTATATATAATAGTGTGTATGTATTATGTATTTTATGTATAATAGTGTGTATTAATATGTTGATCCCAAACTCCTAATTTATTGCCCTCCTGGTTTCCTCTTTGGTAATCATAAATTTGTTTTCAAAGTCTGTGAGTCTGTTTCTGTTTTGTAAATAAGTTCATTTGTATCCATTTTTTTAGATTCCACATATAAGTGATATCATATGATATTTGTCTTTCTCTGCCTGACTTACTTCACTTAGTATGATAAACTCGAAGTCCATCCATGTTGCTGCAAATGGCATTATTTCATTCACTTTTATGGCTATATTCCATTGTATATATGTGCAACGTCTTCTTTATCCATTCCTCTGTTGGTGGACATTTGGGTTTCTTCCATGTCTTGGCTATTATAAATAGTGCTGCAATGAACATTGGGGTGCATGTATGTTTTCAAAATATGGTTTTCTCCAGATATATGCCCAGGAGTGGGATTGCTGTATCATATGGTAGTTTTAGTTTTAGTTTTTAAAGGAACCTCCATAGTGTTCTCCATAATGGTTTTACCAATTTACATTGCCACCAACAGTGTAGGAGGGTTCCCTTTTCTCCACACCCTCTCCAAAATTTATTGTTTGTAGATTTTTTTGATGATGGCCTTTCTGACTGGTGTGAAGTGATACCTCACTGTAGTTTTGATTTGCATTTCTCTAGCAATTAGTGATGTTGAGCATCTGTTCATGTGGCTGTTAGTCATCTATATGTTTTCTTTGGAGAAATGTCTATTTAGGTCTTCCACCCATTTTTGATTGGGTTGTTTGTTTTTTTTTGATATTGAGTTGCATGAGCTGTTTGTATATTTTTTTTGGAGATTAACCTTGTTGGTTGCTATGTTTGCAAATATTTTCTTCCATTCTGAGGATTGTCTTTTTATTTTGTGTAGGTTTTCCTTTGCTGTGCAAAATGTTTGAAGTTTAGTTAGGTGCCATTTGTTCATTTTTGGTTTTATTTTCATTACTCTAGGAGGTGGATTCAAAAAGATATTGCTGTGATTTATGTCAAAGAGTATTCTGCTTATGTTTTCCTCAAACAGTTTTGTGATATCCGGCCTTACCTTTAGGTCTTTAATCCATTTTGACTTTATTTTTGTGTATGGTGTTAGAGAATGTTCTAGTTTCATTCTTTTACATGTAGCTGTCTAGTTTTCCCAGCACCACTTATTGAACAGACTGTCTTTTCACCTATATATATTCTTTTTTCAAAAATTTTTATTGGAGTATAGTTGATTTACAATGTTGTGTTAGTTTCAGGTGTACAGCAAAGTGAATCAGTTATACATATACATATATCCACTATTTTTTAGATTCTTTTCCCATATAGTCCATTAAAGAGTACTGAGTAGAGTTCCCTGCTATACAGTAGGTCCCATTTGTCATGTATTTTATATATAATAGTGTGTATATGTCAATCCCAATTTTCCAATTCATCCCTCCCCCCTTACTCCCTGGTAACCATAAGTTTATTTTCTACATCTGTAACTCTATTTCTGTTTTGTAGATAAGTTCATTTGTACCCCTTTTTTTAGATTCCACATATAAGTGATATCATATAATATTTGTCTTTCTCTACTTACTTCACTCAGTATGACAATCCCTAGGTCCATCCATGTTGCTGCAAATGGCATTATTTCGTTCATTTTTATGGCTGAGTAATATTCCATTGTAAATATGTACCACGTCTTCTTTTTCCATTCCTCTGTTGATGGACATTTAGGTTGCTTCCATGTCTTGGCTATTGTAAATAGTGCTGCAATGAACATTTGGGTGCACGTACCATTTCGAATTATGGTTTTCTCTGAATATGTGCCCAGGAGTGGGATTGCTGGATCATATGATAGTTCTATTTTTAGTTTTTTAAAGAACCTCAGTACTGTTCACCATAGTGTCTGTACCAATTTACATTCCCACTAATAGTGTAAGAGGGTTCCTTTTTCTCCATACCCTCTCCAGCATTTATTGTTTGCAGTCTTTCTGATGATGACCATTCTGACTGGTGTGAGGTGATACCTCATTGTACTTTTGATTTGCATTTCTCTAATAATTAGTGATGTTGAGCATCTTTTCATGTGCTTTTAAAAACTATCTGTATGTCTTCTTTGGTGAAATGTCTATTTAGATCTTCCACCCATTTTTTGATTTGGTTGTTTGGGGTTTTTTTGATATTGAGCTGCATGAGCTGTTTGTATATTTTGGAGATTAATCCCTTGTTGGTTGCTTCATTTGCAAATATTTTCTCCCATTCTGAGGGTTGTCTTTTCATTTTGTTTATGGTTTCCTTTGCTGTGCAAAAACTTTTAAGGTTAATTAGGTCCCATTTTTTTATGTGTGTTTTTATTTTCACTACTCTAGAGGTGGATTGAAAAAGATCTTGCTGCGATTTATATCAAACAGTGTTCTGCCTATGTTTTCCCCTAAGAGTTTTATAGTATCTGGCCTTACATTTAGGTTTTTCATCCATTTTGCGTTTATTTTTGTGTATGGTGTCAAGGAGTGTTCTAATTTCATTTGTTTACATTTAGTCCAGTTTTCTCAGCACCATTTATTGAAGAGACTGTCTTTTCTCCATTGTATATTCTTGCCTCCTTTGTCATAGTTTAGGTGACTATAGGTGTGTGGATTTATCTCTGGGCTTTCTATCCTGTTCCATTGATCTATATTTCTGTTTTTATACCAGTACCATGCAGTTTTTTTTAATAGAACTTTTTAATTTATTTATTTATTATTTATTTATTTATTTATTTATTTATTTATTTATTTATTTATTTTTGGCTGCATTGGGTCTTCGTTGCTGTGTGTGGGCTTTCTCTAGTTGTGGCGAGCGGGAGCTACTCTTCGTTGAGCTGCACAGGCTTCTCATTGCAGTGGCTTCTCTTGTTGTGGAGCACAGGCTCTAGGTGCGTGGGCTTCAGTAGTTGTGGCACGCAGCCTCAGTAGTTGTGGCCCATGGGCTTAGTTGCTCTACGGCATGTGGGATCTTCCCGGACCAGGGCTTCAACCCGTGTCCCCTGCATTGGCAAGTGGATTCTTAACCACTGCCCCACCAGGGAAGTCCAATGCTGTTTTGATTAATGTAGCTTTGTAGTTTAGTTTGAAGACAGGGAGCCTGATTCCTCCAGCTCCTTTTTTCTTTCTCCGGATTGCTTTGGCTATTCGTTGTCTTTTGTGTTTCCCTACAAATTTTATTTTATTTTTGTGCTAGTTCTGTATAAAATGCCTTTGGTGATTTAATAGGGATTGCATTGAATCTGTAGATTGCCTTGGGTAGTATAGTCATTTTGACAATATTCATTCTTCCAATCCAAGAACATGGTATATTTTTCCATCTGTTTGTGTCACCTTCAATTTCTTTCATCAGTTTTTTGCCTCCTTAGGTAGATTTATTCCTAGGTATTTTATTCTTTTTGATGAGATGGTAAATGGGATTGTTTCCTTAATTTCTCTTTCTGATCTTTCATTCTTAGTGTTTAGAAACGCAAGAGGTTTGTTTGTATTAATTTTGTATCCTGCAACTTTACCAAATTCATTGATGAGCTCTAGTAGTTTTCTGGTAACATCTTTAAGATGTTCCATATAGTATCATGTCATCTGCAAACAATGACGGTTTTACTTCTTCCTTCTAATTTGGATTCCTGTTATTTCTTTTTCTTCTTGGATTGCTTTGGCTAGGTCTTCAAAAACTATCTTGAATAAAAGTGGTGAGAGTGGACATCCTTGTCTTGTTTCTGATCTTAGAGGAAGTGCTTTCATCTTTTCACCATTGAGTATGATGTTGGCTGTAGATTTGTCATATGGCCTGTATTATGTAGAGTTAGGTTCCCTCTATGCCCACTTTCTGGAGGGTTTTTATCATAATAGGTGTTGAATTTTGTCAAAAGCTTTTTCTGCGTATATTGAGATGATCATATGGGTTTTGTTCTTCAGTTTGCTAATGTGGTGTATCACAATGATTGATTTGTGGATATTGAAAAATCCTTGCATCCCTGGGATAAATCTCACTTGACCATGGTGTATGATCCTTTTAGTGTATTGTCGGATTTTTTGCTAGTATTTTGTTGAGGATTTTTGTTTCTATGCTCATCAGTGATGTTGGCCTGTAATTTTCTTTTTTGTGGTATCTTTGTCTGGTTTTGGTATCAGGGTGATGGTGGCCTCATAGAATGAGTTTGGGAGTGTTCCTTCCTCTGCAATTTTTTGGAAGAGTTTGAGAAGGATGGGTGTTAACTCTTCTCTAAATGTTTGATAGAACACACCTGTGAAGCCATCTGGTCCTGGACTTTTGTTTGCTGGGATCTTTAAAATCACAGATTCAAGTTCAGGACTTCTGATTGGTCTGTTCATATTTTCTATTTCTTCCTGGTTCAGTCATGGAAGTTTGTACCTTTCTAAGAATTTGTCCATTTCTTCTAGGTTGTCCATTTTCTTGGCATATAGTTGCTTGAAGTAGTCTCTTATGATCCTTTGTATTTCTGTGTTGTCCGTTGTAACTTCTTTTTCATTTCTAATTTTATTGATTTGAGCCCTCTCCCTCTTTTTTCTTGAAGAGTCTGGCTAAAGGTTTTTCAATTTTTTTTTAATTGGAATTAGCTTTTAGTTTCATTGATCTTTGCTATTGTTTTCTTCATCTCTATTTCATTTATTTCTGACTCTGATCTTTATGATATCTTTCCTTCTACTAACTTTGGGTTTTGTTTGTTCTTCTTTCTCTAATTCCTTTAGGTGTAAGGTTAGATTGTTTATTTGAGGTTTTTCTTGTTTACTGAGGTAAATTGGTATTGCTATAAACTTCCATCTTAAAACTGCTTTTGCAGCATCCCATAGGTTTTGGATCATCTTGTTTTAGTTTTCATTTGTCTCTAGGTTTTTAAAATTTCCTATTTGATTTTTTCAGTGATCCACTGGTTGTTTAGTAACATATTGTTTAGCCTCCACGTGTTTGTGTTTTTTTCCAGATTTTTTTTCTTGTAGTTGATTTCTAATCTCATAACATTGGGGTCAGAGAAGATGCTTGATATGATGTAAATTTTCTTAAATTTACCAAGGCTTGCTTTGTGGCTCGGCATGTGATTTATCCTGGAGAATGTTCCATGTGCACTTGAGAAGAATATGTGTTCTGCTGCTTTTGGATGGAATGTTCTATAAATATCAATTAAGTTTATCTGGTCTAATGTGTCATTTAAGGCCTTTGTTTCCTTATTGATTTTCTGTCTAGATGTTCTGTCCATTGATGTGAATGGGGTGTTAAAGTCCCCCACTAGTATTGTGTTGTTGCCAATTTTTCCTTTTATGGCTGTTAGTATTTGCCTTATATATTGAGATGCTCCTATGTTGGGTGCATATATATTTACAATAGTTATATCTTCTTCTCTGATTGATCACTTGATCATTGTGTCCTTCTTTGTGTCTTGTAACAGTCTTTATTTTAAAGTCTATTTTGTCTGATATGAGTATTGCTACTCCAGCGTTCTTTTGATTTCCATGCATGAAATATCTTTTTCCATCCACTCACTTTCAGTCTGTATGTGTCCCTAGATTTGAATTGGGTCTCTTATAGACAGCATATATATGGGTCTTGTTCTTTTATCCATTTAGCCAGTCTGTGTCTTTTGTTTGGAGCATTTAATCCATTTACATTTTAGATAATTATTGATATGTATATTCTTATTGCCATTTTGTTAATTGTTTTGTATTTGTTTTTATAGGTCTTTTTTCTTCCCTTCCTCTTTTGTTCTCTTCTCTTGTGATTTAATAACTATCTTTAGTGTTATGTTTGGGTTGCTTTTTCTTTTTTGTGTGTGTATCTATTGTAGATTTTTTGTTTGTAGTTACCGTGAAGTTTAAATATAACAGTCTATATATATGTATACAAGATTGTTTTAAGTTGCTGTTCTCTTAATTTTAAATGCATTTCCAATATCGTTCACTTGTAGTCTCCTCTTCTCATGACTGCTGGTTTTGATATCATATTTGTGTGTGGATGATTTCCCACCTTTATTGTATGTTTACCTTTACTGGTGAGCTTTTCCATTCATAATTTTCTTGTTTCTTGTTGTGCCTTTTCTTTTCCATCTAGAGTAGTTCCTTTAGCATTTATTTTATAGCTGGTTTGTGGTGCTGAATTCTTTTATCTTTTGCTTATCTGAAAAGCTTTTGATTTCTCTGTTGAATATGAATGAGAGCCTTGCTGGGTAGAGTATTCTTCGTTGTAGTTTTTTCCCTTTCATCACTTTAAATATATTGTGCCACTCCCTTCTGGCCTGCAGAGGTTCTGCTGAAAAATCAGCTGATAACCTTCTGGGGATTCCCTTGTATGTTATTTTTTGCTTTTCCCTTGTGGCTTTTAATATTTTCTCTTTGTCTTTAATTTTTGTCACTTTGATTAATATGTGTCTTGTTGTGTTCCTCTTGGGTTTATCCTGTATGGCACTCTCTGTGCTTCCTAGACTTGGGTGAGAGTTTTTTTTCCCATGTTAGGGAAGTTTTCTGGTATTATCTCTTCAAATATTTTCTAAGGCCCTTTCTCTCTCTCTCTTCTCCTCCTAGCACCCATATAATTCAAATGTTGATGTGTTTACTATTGTCCCTGAGGTCTCTTAGACTGTCTTCATTTCTTTTCATTTTTCTTTCTTTATTCTGTTCCAAAGCAATGATTTCCACCAATCTGTCTTCCACCTCACTTATTTGTTCTTCTGCCTCATTTATTCTGCTATTGATTTCTTCTAGTGTATTTTTCATTTCAGTTATTGTAACGTTTATCTCTATTTGTTTTTTCCTTAAAGCTTCTAGTTTTTTTTTAGGCTGTGCCGTGCAGCATGTGGGATCCTAGTTCCCCCCCAGAGATCGAATCCATGCCCCCTACATTGAGATTATGGAGTTTTAACCACTGGACCACCAGGAAAATCCAGCTTCTAGCTCTCAATTAAACATTTCCTCTCGGTCTGTGCCTCCATTCTTTTTCTGAGACCTTGAATCATCTTTACTATCATTACTCTGAATTCTTTTTGAGGTAGATTGCCTAGCTCCACTTCATTTAGTTGTTCTTCTGGGGTTTTATCTTATTCCTTCGTCTGGAACATATTTTTCTGTCATCTCATTTTGTCTCACTTTCTGTGCCTGTGGTCTCCATTCCTCAGGCTGAAGGTTTGTAGTTCTTCTTGCTTCTGGTGTCTGCCCCCTAGTGGGTGAGGTTGGTCCAGGGGCTTGTGCAGGCTTCTTGGTGGGAGGGGCTCATGCCTACCCACTGGTGGGTGGAGCTGGGTCTTGTGTCTCTGGTGGGCAGGGTCATGTCGATTGTTGTGTTTATAGGTGGCATTCACAAGATACCCTGCAGCCATGCTACCATTAAAGTTTGGGCTGCTTCTGGGGTGCTGGTGTAAGTGCCAACAATGGCTGTCACTACCCAACCTGAGCGTCACCCCATGACTGGGTCGCCTCTTCTTCCCAAGGTCAAGTCTTCCTTGATTCAGTGCCACATTGTGGTGTGGAGTGATCTGGCCAGGGCATTAGATCAGTTTGTGTTGGGGAGTGTGGTGATGTGGTCACTGAAAACCTGGCAGCTGCTAAGAAAGACCTCTTTCTACCATGCCTGGGTGTAAGCCAGGACTGGCACACTCCTTACGAGTGAAATCCAGGCTTTTACAAACTTTCTATTTGTTCCAGAAGTTCTCCAACCAGCCAGGGAGGCTTGTCTCCTACACGTAGGACACCAGGACTAGGACGTGAAGTCTGTGGCTTGATCTGATCACTTCCCAGGGTGGACGTCCATGTCCACCTGTGGAATCTCCCTCTTCCTCTGAGTCCCCTCCCAGGGGCACACGTCCCAAACCTATCACTTTTCTTCCCACCTTACCCAAATACATGTGTATCTTTCTTACAGCCCCAGTTGTACAGGAGTCCTTCTGTCACTTTCCAGTTAGTTTTCAGTGAGAATTGCTCCAAATGCAGGTGTATTTTTGATGTGTTCATGGGGGAAGGTGAACTTCACATCTGCCATCTTGATCTCTCCTCGCTTATGTCTTTAATCCATTTTGAGTTTATTTTTGTATATGGTGTGAGAAAATGTCCTAATTTCATTCTGTTACTTGTAACTATCAAGTTTTCCCAGAATTACTTACTGAAGGGACTGTCTTTTCCTCAATGTTCCTTTGTGCCTCCTTTGTTGTAGATTAATTGTGAGGGTTTACTGCTGGACTTTCTATTTTGTTCCATTGATCTATGTGTCTGTTTTTGTGCTAGCACCATATTGTGTTAATTACTGTTTCTTTGTAGTACAGTCTGAAGCCTGGGTGGGTGATATCTCCAGCTTTGCTCTTTCTTCTCAAGATTGTTTTTGCTACTCAGGGTCCTTGGTGACTCCATATAAATTATAGGATTATGTGTTCTAGTTCTATGAAAAATGTCCTGGGTATTTAGATAGGGATTGCATTAAATCTGTAGATTGCTTTGGGTAGTATGGCCATTTTAACAATATTAATTCTTCCAATCCAAGAGCATGGGATATCTTTCCATTTCTTTGCATCATCTTCAGTTTCCTTCATCAATGTGTTATAGTTTTCACAGTATACGTCTTTCATCTCCTTGCCTAAGTTTATTCCTAGGTATTTTATTCCTTATGATGCAATTTTAAATAGGATTATTTTCTTGCTTTCTATTCCTGATAGTTCATATAGTGTATAGAAAAGCACCAAATTTCTATCTATTAAACTTCTATCATACAACTTTACTGAATTCATTTAATACTTCTAATAGTTTTTCTTGGTGGAGACTTTAGGGTTTTCTATACAAAATATCATGTCACCTGCAAATAATGACAGTTTTACTACTTCCCTTTTAATTTGAATACTTTTTTTTTGTCTGATTGCTGTGACCAGGACTTCTAATACTATGTTAAATATTAGTGGTGAGAGTGGGCATCCTTGTCTGGTTCTCAATTTTAGAGGAAAGGCTTTCAACTTCTCACCATTGTGTTTGATGTTAGCTATGTGTTTGTCATAAAAGGCCTTTATTATGTTGAGATATGTTCCCTCTATACCCACTTTGATGAGAGTTTTTATTATGAATGAATGTTGAATTTTGTCAAATACTTTTTTACATCTGTTAAGGTGATCATGTGACATTTATTCTTTGTTGTGTTAATGTGTTGTATGACGTTGATGAATTCGTAGATATTGAGCCATCCTTACATCCCTGGAATAAATCCCACTTGATCATGTTATATGATCCTTTTGTATATTGTTGAATTTGATTTGCTAATATTTTGTTAAGGATTTTTGCATCTATATTCCTCACAGATATTGGCCCGTAATATCCTTTTTTGTTGTAGTGTTTTCATCTGGTGTTGGTATCAGGGTAATTGTGGCCTCATAGAATGAATTTGGGAATGTTCAGTCCTCTCTAATTTTTTGAATAGTTTCAGAAAAATAGGTATTTGTTCTTCTTTTTTTTGTTGTTTGTTTGGCAGATTTCCCCTGTGATGGCTTCAAGTGCTGGAATTTTGTTTTCTGGGAGGTTTTGGATTACTAATTCAATTTCACTACTAGTGATAGGTCTGTTCAGATTATCTTTTTCTTCCTGATTCATTCTTTGAAAATTGTATGTTTCTAGAAATATATCCATTTCTTATATGTTGTCCAATTTGCTGGTATATAGCTGTTCATAGTATTCTCTTATGATAGTTTGAATTTCTGTGATATCAGTTGCAATTTCTCCCCTTTCATTTCTTTTTTTTTTTTTTTTATAATTTTATGCAGTGTTTCACAGAACTAACCCCCAAGGTTTTGTTTTTTTTTTTTAATAATTCTACAGCATTCCTATTGATTGACTGATTGATTGATTGATTGGCTGTGTTGGGTCTTCGTTGCTGCATGTGGGCTTTCTCTAGTTGCGGTGAGTGGGGGCCACTCTTCATCGCAGTGCACGGGCCTCTCACTGTCGCGGCCTCTCTTGTTGTGGAGCACAGGCTCCAGATGCACTGGCTCAGCAGTTGTGGCTCACGGGCCCAGTTGCTCCACGGCATGTGGTATCTTTCCAGACCAGGGCTTGAACTCTTGTCCCCTGCACCGGCAGGCAGACTCTCAACCACTGCGCCACCAGGGAAGCCCCCCTTTCATTTCTTTTTGTATATTTGGGTCCTTTCTCTTTTTTTCTTAATGATCTGGCTAAAGGCTTGTGAATTTTCTTTTTCTTATCAAAACACCAGAACTTGGGGCTTCCTTGGTGGCACAGTGGTTAAGAATCCGCCTACCAATGCAGCTGACACGGGTTCGAGCCCTGGTCCAGGAAGATCCCACATGCCGCGGAACAACTAAGCCCGTGCGACACAACTACTGAGCCTGCGCTCTAGAGCCTATGAGCCACAACTACTGAAGCCCATGTGCCTAGAGCCTGTGCTCCGCAACAAGAGAAGCCACCACAATGAGAAGCCTGCGCAATGCAATGAAGAGTAGCCCCCACTCGCCGAAACTAGAGAAACCCACACGTAGCAATGAAGACCCAACACAGCCAAAATAAATAAAATAAATAAATTTTTTAAAAACCAAAAAAACAGAACTTGGTTTCATTGATCTTTTTAATTTTTATCTCTTTTTAATTTATTTCCTCTCTGATCCTTACTATTTCCTTCCTCTGCTGACTTTGGGCTTTGTTTGTTCTTCTTTTTCTAATTCTTTCAGATAGTAGGTTAGGTTGTTTATTTGAGATGCCTTGTCTTTTGTTATAGACTTTGTTTTACAGTCTACTTTGTCTGATATGTGTATTGTTACCCAGATTTCTTTTCATTTCCATTTGCATGAACTATCTTTTTCAACCCCTCACTTTCAGTCTGTGTGTGTCTTTAGTACTGAAGTGAGTCTCTTGTAGGTAGCATATAGATAGGTCTTGTCTTATTATCCAGTCAGCCACCCTATGTCTTTTGATCGAAATATTTAGTCCATTGACATTTAAAGTGATTATTGATAGGTATGGACTTATTGCCATTTTGTTGATTGTTTTCCGGTTGTTTATATAGTTTTTCTCTGTTCTTTTCTTTTCTTTTAGTTTATTCCCTTGTGGTTTGATGATTTTCTTTAGTGGTATGCTTGTGCTCCTTTCTCTGTAGTTTTTGTGTATCTATTATAGTTCTTTTGATTTATGGTTACCATGGGGTTCATATATATTGACTGATAATTATATCTGCTTGTTTTGAACTGATAGTCATTTAAGTTCAAACACATTCTAAAAGATCTACATTTTTTACTCCTCTCTCCCATGTTTTGTGTTTTTGATGTCATATTTTACATCTTCATGTCTATCCCTTAACTGTTTATTGTAGTTATCATTGATTTTACAGTTTTTGTCTTTTAATCTTTGTACTAGCTTGTTTAAGTAATTGAGCCACAGCCTTTACTATACGGTTGACTTTACTACATGGATTTTTCCTCTCCTATAAATTCTTACTTCTTGTTTTAGCTTTTCCTTTTCCACTCAGAGAAGACACTTTAACACTTCTTGTAGAGTCAGTTTAGTATTGATGAACTCTTAGTTTTTGCTTGTCTGAGAAGTTCTTTATCTCTTCTTCAATTCTGAATGTTAACCTTGTTGTATAGAGAATCCTAAGTTGTAGGGTTTTTTATTTCAGCACTTTAAATATATCATGCAGGCCCTTCTGGCCTGCAAATTTTCTGCTGAAAATTTAGCTGATAGCCTTGTGGGGATTTCCTTGTATGTTACTCTTTGTTTTCCCATAGTGCCTTTAAAATTCTCTATCTTTAACCTTTGTCATTTTAATTATGATATGCCTTGCTGTGGGTCTCTTTGTGTTTCTCTTGGTTGGGACTCTGTCCTTCTTGTACCTGGAGATTGGTTTCTTTCTTCAGCTTCAGAAAGTTTTCAGCCATAATTTCATCAAATACATTTTCAACCCTTTTCTTTTTCTCTTCTCCTTCTGGGACTTCTGTAATGCAAATGTTAGTACACTTAACATTGTCTCAGAGGTCCCTTAAACTATCCTCATTTTAAAAAATTTATTTTTCTTTTTTCTGTTCTGGTTAGGTGATTTCCATTATTTTATCTTCCATGTCACTTTTACGTTCTTCTGTATCACCTTGTCTGCTGTTAATTCCTTCTAGTGTATTTTTCATTTCAGTTATTGTATTCTTCATCTCTGACTGGCTCTTTTTTATATTTTCTAAATTTTTGTTTAAACCTGTTTTCATCTATTCTTTTCCCTTGTTTGTTTAGCAGTCTTATTGCTAATGCTTTAAGACTAAAGAGTTGAACTCTTTATCTAGTAATTTATTTATCTCTTTTACATTGTTATTTTTTCAGGGTTTTTTCCCTTGTTTTCTTCATTTGAAACAAATTCCTCTGACTTCTCATTTTTTTTAACTTTCTCAGTCTCTATGAAATTAAGTGAAACAGTTACCTATCCTAGTCTTGAAGATGTGTCCTTGTGTGAGAGCATCCCTTTGCAGTCTGTGTGTGCCCGGTGGTTTTGCTGGGAGACCTGGATCTGAAGTAAGCACTTGTCTCATCTTCCCTCATGTTATACTGGCAGCCACCCCCATGGTGTTTTGTAGGGCCGGAGATGGAGAGGCTAAAGCCAGAGCCAGGTGTGAGCTGGGGCTTTTCCTATGCTCAGTGGTCATCACCACCCTCTCAGGGGTGTGTGTGGGTCCCAAGGTGTTGGAGTAGCAACTCTGAGTGTCCAGTCTGAGCTGGTTCTCTTTCCTCTATGTGTGCACTTTCCCTTTGACAATAGCATCTTTGCCCCAGTGGGGACTAGTGCTGGAGCAAGATGTGCCAGAGAGTGCTCCTGATGTGGGCCAGGTCATGTGCTGGGATGGTCCTGGCACACCAGCCATAGCTCCAGGCAGCTACTTATCTGCCACCTCTACTCACACAAGCAATGGCTTCCCTTTCCCTTTTCATATTCAGTGCTGGGTCTGAGCCAGCTCCATCCCTTCCAAGGTACACTGTCCTCGACAATGGCAGTTTTTGCCCTAATGCAGAGCTATGCTGGAGCAAGAAGAGCTGGAGCAGGCACCTAGTGCAGGCTGGGGCACATGCTACAACATTCACAGAAACCAACAAGAGCTTCAGGCAGTTTTGGTCTGCTTATTCCACCTTGTTTTAGGGAGTAAGCAAGCCTGTGTGTGAGCTTTTCATGAACTGAGTGTTGGTTTCTTACAGCCCTCCACTAAGTCCCACTGGTTTTCAATCCAGCTAAGGGGCCTTGTCTTCCCAGTGTCAGATCCCAGGACTGGGTTCCCAGTATGTGGCCTGAGCCCCTCACTTCCCAGAGAGGATTTCCAACCCCATGATATCCCCCTCATCTTATGTATTCCCTGTTGGGGGCCTGGATCCTGACCTGATCACTTCCCCTCTCTTCCTACCCTGCTCCATGAGGATCTTTCTTTACATCCCTGGTTATAGAAGAACCTTTCTGCTAGTCTCCAGTTTATTTTAAGAAAGGGTTGCTCCACATATAGATATAGTTTTGATGTGTTCATGGTGGGAGGTGAACTCAGCATCCTCCTACTCTGCCATTTTGAGATCCTCCTGTCAATGCTTTTTAACCTCTTCAATTCATCTTCAATGTACTTTAGTTTACCCACCTACAGTCATAATCTATACATTGTCATCACCAAAAAAAAACAAACCATTTCTTATATCCTAAGCAATTTACCAATAATTTTAATCCTTCCAGCTCTCCCTTACTCTTACTATACCTATTTCTCAAACTCAAAGAAAATCCAAATACTTCTGTCTTTCTTTATCTCCCATCCCTCTCAGTCTCATGCCCCTGTCTTCTCTTCCATTCTATTTGAACCTAGGTTACCAGTTCTATCACTTCAACCACTTTATGTCAAAACCTTTAACTCCCTAAAGCTCTACTATAACACCATTTTGCAAAATAAACAAAAACTAGATCAAACTGTCACTTTTCCCACATCTACATCAAAACTACTATACACTACTGGGGTGAGAATCTCAAAACAATGTGTTTGTGACAATCTTAAAAAGAGAATGCACAATTGGAGCTGGAATGTTTTGTCCTGGCTACCCACCCTAAGGGATGGAGGTAAGAAGTCTGCTAATATTTCAAATTCTCCTATGCATTATTGCTTTTTTCTTCATTCTCCTGGACATTACATTTACACATCTCTAATATTCTAGTTTCCTCATTTATATATAGTGTCAGTAGCTGAAAATACATTCTGATTGCCTTTCAATCATGGAGTTAAATAGTTAACCACGTAGACTTCCTTTTCCTTTCTAATATACAGTATTTAAGTTTATTATTTATCCTAGATTTGCTATGAGGATACTGGTAGGTGGGGAGGACTTGTTTTAATCTGACCAGTATCCTTAGCATTAATCTGCCTACAGAGCTTGGATCCATCAGAACACATTCCATTTCTAATGGATAGGCACTTTATTTCAAGGTGCAAGTATCCCACAGGAGAAAAACAAAGTTCCTAGACAAATACAACTATATAAATAATCCTAAGGGCAAAGATTTCTGAATTGGGTGAAATCATAACTTCCATATTTGTTCTCTGTATCTGTTAGTATGTTTATTAGTTATTATTGGGAGTTGTTGTAGATATGAGGGTGGAAAGTGGGAAAGGCTAATTAAAACAGTGCTGTGGAGAAGGCTATATAACCTATGTCAGGACTTCCCTGGCAGTCCAGTTGTTAGGACTCCACGCTTCCACTGCAGGGGGCACAGATCCCACATGCTGTGTGGCCAAAACAAACAAACAAAAAACCTATGTAATATTATTCAGGGAACTAAGATCCCACATGCTGCGCAGCCAAACATACAAAAAACCTATGTAATATTATTCTTTTGCTTAGAGCTCATCTTGAGAGGATACAATAGGAAAATGCTTCAAAGTATCTTTGTCATAATCTTTGTCCCATTGTATTATTTCTAGGACCCCAGAGACCCAAACTCCTAAAAGAACATCACTCTAAATGTTTAATACTATGAAGTGGTGCCATTAAAAATCCATATTCTCTAAAATTATTGGAGGCTCAGAGTAGACAATAGCCCTCTTCCATATATTTTATCAACTGTTTATTTTTTTTCTCACAGCTATTTCAAATTTCTGAAAACCTCTACCTACCCACCTCCCCTCTTACTCTATTATGTCTGAATATTATGCCTGAATGCAGTCTGTCACTAATGTCTGATTCATTAGAGTCATGAAGTTAATTAAATGGGTCATGACATGCAGTTTTTGTCTTTAAGGAGATTGGATTAAACTCTCAGAGGACATCCTTAGAAGTTCCTTAAAAACACTTACACAAATGGTGCCAAAATTTTGTGGTATTTTCTGTTCCAGATCATATCTCCTATCTACTAAAGGACTGAATCTATAAATTTTCCTACTCTCAACTCTGTTTTCTCCTATTTTACCTGTCCTTCACTGGCAATTAGGATAATCAACTTATCCTGCTTTGCCCAGGACTGTCCTGGTTTTAAAACTGAAAGTCCCACATCACAGCAACCCCCTCAGTCTTAGGCAAACTGGAATAGTTGTTCACCCTAGCTGTAACATAGTACTCCCTCCTCATGCTCAAGTCTCTCCCATCTTTAAAAAGGAAAAAAAAAAAAAAAGACAAAGTGAAGAAACTTTACATTATTCAACATACTACTCTGATTACCAAATTATGCATAGAGGCAAACTTGATGAATGACTTACCAACGGAAGGAACAGTAGTTTCCATGCTCTTTTCCTTCTAGATGGCTTGTACTACACTTATCAGTGAACAAAGATTGGTAGTTGAGACCTCACATAATAAAGGGAAACATAAGCTTTCCCACTTCTGTCTCTCAGGTGACCAAGTTCTAGATTTAGCTGCTTAGCAACAAGGATCTTTCACTTCTCCAGAAACAACTGGCTCTCAAGGATGTCTTCCTTGGGCTCCACCATTTCTATACAAATTTATGTCTGACTTCAATATAATTGGAATTAGATAGCCTCTTTAACTCCAATCTGTGTAGATTCATTTCTGCTTCATAATTTTACTCATGCTATTGCATTGGCCTAGACTGTCTAATCACTTTTCACTATTGGACTAAATTATACCCACATTCTAGGTCAAGATAAAATTCTATGTCTAATATCAAATATTTTCTAAATAATGTAGAAAACATTGATATTCCGTAATTCCCCTTATAGTCACAATATTCAATATGTTTTTGTATTATACAATTTATTATCTTGCTATTTTGTTTTGTATACAAGTTTTAAAAGTTGCATCTCCTATTAAACTGTAATATATTTTTTTAAATGATGTTTTGTCTTGTTTTTAATTAACTTATTTATTTATTTTTGGCTGTGTTGGATCTTCGTTTCTGTGTGAGGGCTTTCTCTAGTTGTGGCAAGCGGGGGCCACTCATCGCGGTGTGCGGGCCTCTCACTGTCGCGGCCTCTCTTGTTGCGGAGCACAGGCTCCAGACGCGCAGGCTCAGTAGTTGTGGCTCACGGGCCTAGTTGCTCCGCGGCATGTGGGATCCTCCCAGACCAGGGCTCAAACCCGTGTCCCCTGCATTGGCAGGCAGATTCTCAACCACTGCGCCACCAGGGAAGCCCTAAACTGTAATATTTTGAGAAAGACATGCTCAAAATGGTTTGGTAGACAATTTAGAGTATGGTATTTGGCAAAATAGATAATCTATGAGATGATTTAAACTGTATAAATGTTGTATAGAATAAAATCTGATTCAATAAAATATTAACTCTAAATCTGGGTAGATTCTGTTTTAAGGGGATTCTTGGCCAATGAGTCTTGTCATCTCTTAATTTAACTGGATTCAGAGCTCTATGAGATAATTATCAATTAGAAGCATTTTTAATGACAGTCCCCTTCTATTTACTCTCAGGAAAAGTTCTTTCTATCCATGCTGGTTTCCTCAGAAATCTGTTTGGGAGGTTCCTTTTCATAAACTGTTTCATTCATTCAGGCAGAAGTAGAGACATCCTTTCATAGGAGGGGTAGATTTAAAAAGAGTTTGCCGCTAAACTCAGTGGATAAAATCTGCTCCTATGCATGAGGTGATTAACAATGAAGAAAACATACCCAAGAAATAAGAAAGTAGGAAACTACAGACGCTCAATCTTGGAAAAGTTTTAGTACCAAAGCAGTAGCACCAGTAAGCAGAGCAAGGAAACTCAACCCCGGAAAGGAAGACTAGAGCACCTGCTTCAGATAGACAGAAAATATCCTGGACGATCTAGGTGAGAAAGAATTGAAATCTTCCAATGTAGTTTTGACTTGGTCTTGCTTGCTTTAAGAAGGAGTAATGCTTTTTAAAATATTGGATTGGCCAAAAAGTTCGTTCGGGTTTTTCCATATGATCATATGGAAAAACCCAAATGAACTTTTCGGCCAACCCAATAGCATTAAGGACTTCTGGTTCCAGAAAAGGTAAACACTTGTCTCCCTATTGCTTATGCTCAGTACTGGTTAAAGTACTGTACTTTATATATAAAACAAACATAAGAAGGTTCAGAAAGGTGGAGCAAAGAATACAGACCAGCTAGGGACATTGAGACCTGCGGAACAATATGGTGGTGACTTCTCTTCATTTTCTTTTATCCTCATTGCTGTTTGGAGAAGGCTGCAACCCTGAAATGCAATAGACACAAACAAACAAAGCCCCAAGACAAGTTTGCTCTCTCTAGCCAAAGAAACAAGAAATGAACAGCCTGGAAAGACAGAAAGCTTTCAGAAAATAACCATCTTACTCCAGTCAAATGTCATGGGGAAAATTGTAGCCCCACATGCATCCTCATAAGCAAAGGCCATCTGGGGAGATTAGACGTCCAATCTCACCCAGCTCAGGAGGTGCCTCAGGAACCTCCCATTAGGGTGGTGTCAGAGAAGGTCAAATAGACTTCAGGGACTTTCATTCTCATAATGTAGTAATGAGGCTCCCATTCCACAGTGTTATTGGAGTCCACTTGGGCAGCGGTAGTGAGGCATTCTTAAATCTCCCAATCAGGGTGGTGTCAGCAGAGGCCAAGAGGGATAATGAATGTACTCCGTACTTTAACAGTATGAGGTTCCCCTTCTCCTCAGCATGTCAACAGAAACAGAGTGGAGACCTGGACATCTACCACTACCTAGCAATAACAATGAAACACTTCTCTTCCTCTGCTAGTACACTCTCAGAGGGGGCCTGATATTTATATAAGATCTAGAGTCTCATAATATAACACCCAAAATGTTCAGAATACAATGGAAATTCACCTGTCATATAAAGAAGTAGGAAATTTCAACTTGAATGAGAAAAGACAATCAACAGCTGCCAACTCTGAGATGATGCAGATGTTGGTATTATCTGGCAAGAATTTTGAAGTAGCCAACAAAAAAAATGCTTCAATGAACAATGACAAATATGATCAAAACAACTGGAAAAAAGTAGAAAGCTGCAGGAAAATAAATCTCACCAAAGAAGTATAAGATATAAAAAAAGAAAATAATGGAAATTTTATAACTGAAAAATACAAAACCTGAAGCCAAAAAGTCAATGGATGGGCTCGACAACAAAATAGAGAAAACAGAGGAAATAAGTAGTGATATTGAATACAGAGAAAGACTTATTACTAAATCTGAAAAGCACAGAGAAAATAAAGTGGAAAAAATATGCGGAGCCTCTAGGACTACAACAGAAGATCTAACATTCACGTTATCACAGTTACAGAAGGAGAGAAGACTAGAGCAGGGGTGCAAAGTACTCAAAGAAATAATGACTGAAGATTTCTAAAATTTGGCGAAAGTCATAACCTACAGATTTAAGAAGCTCAGAGAATCACAAACAGGATATACTCAAAGGAATCCATGCCAGTTAACATCATAATCATAATTTTGAAAACTAAAGACAAAGAAAAAAATCTTGAAAATACTTGGAGAGAAACATTATCTTGCATAATCATATCCATAGGGGGAAAACAACTTGAAAGATAGCAGATTTCTCATTAGAAACCACATAGGCCAAAAGGAAGAAGCAAAATATTTCACAAGAATTAAAAGAAAATGTCAATACATAATTTTATATCCAGTGAAAATATCCATCACGAATGCAGAGGAAACCAAGACACTCTCAGATGAAGGAAAACTAAGAGAATTTGTCACCAGCAGACCTGCCTGAAACAATGGCTAAAGAAAATTCTTGAAACAGAACAGAAATTATAAAATAAGGAGTCTTGCAATATCAGGAAGGAAGAAGGACAATGGAAGAGTAAAAATATGGGTAAATACAGTGGACTTTTTCGTCTTAAATTTTCTAAATTATATTTAATAGCTGAAGCAAAAATTATATTGTCTAATGTAGTTCTCAATACATATAGAGGAAATATTTCAGACAATTATACTGTAAAGGGGATGGAAGGGCACATAAGGGAATTAAGTTTTATAGGCTTCATTTGAATGAGAAAGTTTTTCAGAATTAAAACCACAGAAGGCAAAAAAAAAAAAGGAACGGTAGAAGACAAAGAAAAAGAGTGATGAACAGAAAACTTTTACAAACATGGTAGATATTAATCAACTATGTCAATAATCACTTTAAATGTGAATACACATATTAAAAGACAGAAACTATCAGAGTATATAAAATATAAGAACCAGCTATATGTTGTCTACAAGAAACCTACTTTTAATATAAAGACATTGATAAAGAGTAAAAGGATGAAGAATGATGCTATGCTAATACTAATCAAAAGTATGCTGGAATAGCTATATTAATTTCAGACAAAGCAGAATTCAGAGCAAGGAAAATGTTCAGGTATACGAAGGAGCATTAAATAATGAGAAAGTGGACAATTCTCCAAAAGGCATAACGATCTTTAATGTGTATGTTCCTAACAACAGAGTGGCAAAATATTTAGGTGAAAAATGATAAACCTGCAAGAAGAAACTGACAAATGCACTGTTATATTTGGAGATGTGAACAACTCTCTATCAGTGATTGATGGACCCAGCCAGCAGAAAATCAGTAAGGAAGGATATAGCTGAACTCAAAGCACCATCAATCAACTGGATATAATTGATATTTATAAAATAGTTCATTCAACAACAGCAGAACACATTTTTCTGAAACTCACATGGAACATTTACCAAATAGGACACTTTTTGAAACAAAGTTCAAAGATTGGAAATCCTACCGCTTCTCAAAATTAATGGGATACAGTAAAAGCTGTGTTTAGGAAAATTTATAACACTGACTGAGTATATTAGAAAGAAGATCTGAACTAATAATCTGCTATCTAATTTAATCCAAAGTAAGCAGAAAAGAAGAAATAATAATAATTAAAGCAGAAAATAATGAAATTGAAAATTAATAGAGAAAAATCAATGAAACCAAATGCTAGTTCTTTGAAAATATCAATAAAATTTATAAACTTTTACCCACACTAAAAAAAAAAAAAAGAGAGAGGACACGAATTACTAATAAAGATAGAAGATTTCTCTCAATGGAAACAAATCAGTTTTTCCTGGCTACAGTATGATGATGCAAATATTTTCATTAAAATTTCACTTATAAGTGTCCTTGGTGTAGCCTATGTGGCAGGAATATGTCATCTTCCTCTCAATTGGAGTTAATAATTTCAGAGAAGGTCCCTGGTCTGTTTTTGTCCCCCCTATAGCTCATGAGTTAGGTCATACTCTGGGCATGCAGCATGATGAAGAATTCTGTTTGTGTAGGCAAAAGTGCTTGCATCATGAATGCTATCAGAGTGCCAGCAGAGAGATTCACGAACTGTAGTTATGCAGATTTTACAAAGACCACTTTAAACCAGGGATCACGTCTGCACAATCCTCCAATTCCAGGGGCAGTCTTTATGCTGAAGTGCTGTGGGAATGGTGTGATTGAAGGAGAAGTGTGACTGTGGATCTATAAAGTAGTGTGAACAAGATCCCTGTTGTCTGTTGAACTGCACTCTGAGGCCTGGGGCTGCTTGTGCTTTTGGGCTTTGTTGCAAAGACTGCAAGTTCATGCCATCAGGGGAACTCTGTAGACATCAGGTCAATGAATGTGACCTTCCAAAGTGGTGCAATGGGACATCTCATCAGTGCCCAAAAGATGTATATATGCAGGATGGAATTCCCTATAGTGACGGTGCCTACTGCTATCAAAAGGGATATCACAGGGTGAAGAGTGCAGGGAGATTTTTGGTGAAGGTGCAAAGAGTGCATCTCAGAAGTGCTATAAAGAAATCAACTACCTCGGAAACCATTCAACACAAGTGGGCTTTATCTCCTGGAGAGGAAGAGAAATTGTAGCTGGGGAGCACTCACAGGTATAGATAGAATCCAAGAGCTCCAAACTTTTACATGCTCATCCAGAGCAAGTCTGTTGCAAGTCATGGCTCAGGTGGGAAAGCCCAGGACCATTATACATGAGATAGTGACATCTAGGTGGATGCCCCTGAAGATATTGGCTCTGATTGATATGAACCCAAAAGAACTGTCCCCATTTCTCTTCCTGGATGCCCTAATATCTGTAGTGCTGTGCCATACCCAGTATAATCTGGCTGAAGATATCAACACCCTGATGAGGGAGGGATGAGATTACACACTAATGTAGCTGCAAGAATTAGGTAGCATACAGTGGCTAAAGAAAGGGAAAACATCTGAGATTGGCTTATGAGATGTTATTATATAAAGGGGTGCTAGATTTAAATCAAGGTAAGCATGAATTCATTGATTTGGGGCACTTTCTTGAGATGTGGGATTTGTCACCCTGGCAAGGACCCCACCCCAGATGAGGCACACTCATTGCTAGGGAAACAATTAAATACAGGGAGATAGTGATAGCTCATCCCAAGCAAAGTGGAAATGCTTTCTTTATTATGAAAGTTGGAAGAACAAGGCCAAGGGAAGTGGGCATGCCACATTGCATGTATTATGTCAGGCCAGAAGACCCATCAAGAATGAACTGGTGGGGCTTCCCTGGTGGTGCAGTGGTTAAGAATCCTCCTGCCAATGCAGGGGACAAGGGTTCAAGCCCTGGTCCAGGAAGATCCCACATGCCACGGAGCAACTAGGCCCATGCGCCACAACTACTGAGCCTGCGCTCTAGAGCCCGCAAGCCACAACTACTGAGCCCGTGTGCCACAACTACTGAGCCCACGCACCACAACTACTGAAGTCCGCAGGCCTAGAGCCCGTGCTCCGCAACAAGAGAAGCCACCGCAATAAGAAGCCTGTGCACTGCAATGAAGAGGAGCCCCCGCTCGCCGCAACTAGAGAAAGCCCACACACAGCAACAAAGACCCAACACAGCCAAAAATAAATAAAATAAAATAAATAAAAAAATTTTTAAAGCTTAAAAAAAAAAGAATGCAGTGGTGCAAGGGGCAGCAACATCTCAAAGGAGTTTAGTTGTGTCTCTTTAGTAGTGCAGTTTGTTGATAGGACAGCTTGTCACAGATAGGTGATAACAGCCATTGGGAAAGTTAGGACCATTGAAGTTACAGAAGCCAGGATGCTGTACTTAACAGCCAGAAGCTTTAGGACCACAATTACTATAAAATTTCCAAGGTTGGAGAGGCAGCTAAAGGAATTTATTTGTAGGAACTTTTGAGGTGGTAACAAATCATGGTATCTCAAGTGGCAAAATATGAGTAAACAAAAAGGGTGTTGTTTACCATCTATAATCAGAAGAAGGCAAAAATGGAAGAGCAAGAGGCTAAGAATGGTTGTGACAATAAAAAATCATAAACCCTGTCCAGTTCCTGGAACAAAGCTGATTTTCAGATACAGAATCTGTTGACTAAAGAAATCACTAGGTTCCTAGGAAGCTCACATCAACATTATGTATATATATAATGTAATGGTTTTCCCAGTCCTTCCCCCAACACCTATAGCCATTTTCTTGGGAGTCTGTACACTAGGGATAAAGAAATACCTAGACTTTGAGAGAGTTATTGGACAATGTGTCTGCATTGATATTGATACTCAGAGCTCCAAAGTATCATTGTGGACCCTCTTATAGTGGGAGCTTATGGACGGCAGCCAATAAATGGAGTTTAGGCTGAAGTCCAGCGTACAGTGGGTTCAGTGGTTTGCTGTCCTACCCAGTGGTCACTTCCCCGGGTTCCAAGGTATTTAACTGGGATTGATACCTTTGGCATTTGAAATAACCTCCTCATAGGGTTTTGGCCTCTGGAATAAGAACTATCATCATCACACTACAGGTGGAAGACTTTTAAATGTCCCTTTAACCCTAGCAGCATAGTAAATCAAAGACAACGTTGTGTTTGGAGTGGGAATATGGACATAAAGTGCCAACATTAAAGGATGCAGCAGTTATTGTTTCTATCAGATCTCCATTTTTTTAGTTGAAGTATAGTTGATTTACAATATTATGATAGTTTCAGGTATACATCATAGTGATTCAGTATTTTTACAGATAATACTCCATTAAAAGTTATTACAAGATAATGGCTATAATTCCTTATGTTATAAAATATATCCTTGTTGCTTATCTATTTTATACATAATAGTTTGTATCTTTTAATCCCATACTACTATTTGTCCCTACCATTTTCCATCTACTCACTGGTAACAACTAGTTTGTTTTCTATATCTGTGAGTCTCTCTGTTTTGCTATATACATTCATTTGTACTATTTTTTATATTCCACGTATAAGTGATATCATATATTTGTCTTTATCTGTCTGACATTTCACTAAGTGTAATATTCTCTAGGTCCATCTATGTTAATGCAAATGGCAGAATTTCATTATTTTTTATGACCGAGTAATATTCCATTCTATTATATTTATATATATATATGCATACCACATCTTCTTTAACGATTCATCTATTGATAGACACTTGGGTTGCTTTCACGTATTGGCTATTGTAAATAGTACTGCTATGAACATTGAGGTGCATGTATCTTTTCAAATTAGTATTTTCATTATTTTCTGGATATATACCCAGAAGTGGAATTGCTGGTTCCTCAAAAATTTCCATTTTTTGAGGAACTTCCATACTGTTTCCATAGTGGCTGCATCAATTTACATTCACACTAAGAGTGTACAGTTTCCCTTTTCTCCTCATGCTCTCCACATGCTCTCCAACATTTTTTTTTTTAATATTTTTGGCTGCGTTAGTTCTTTTTTGTTGTGCATGGGCCTTCTCTAGTTGCAGCAAGTGGGGGCTACTCTTCACTGCGGTGTGCCACAGGCTTCTCATTGCAGTGGCTTCTCTTGTTGCAGAGCACAGGCTCTAGGTGCGTGGGCTTCAGTAGTTGTGGTGTGCAGCCTCAGTAGTTGTGGCTCATGGGCTCTAGAGCACAGGCTCAGTAGTTTTGGTGCACGTGTTTAGTTGCTCTGTGGCATGTGGGATCTTCCTGGACCAGGGCTCAAGCCCATGTCCCCTGCACTGATAGGCAGATTCTTAACCACGGCACCACCAGGGAAGCCCTCTCCAACATTTTTTATTTAGTGTTTGATGACAGCCATTCTGACAGGTGTGAGGTGATATCTTATTTTGATTTGCATTTCTTTAATAATTAGCCATGTTGAGCATCTTATCATGTGCCTGTTAGCCATCTGTATGTCTTCTTTGGAAACATGTCTGTTCAGATCTTTTGCCAAATTTTTTTGTTTTTTTTTTGATATTGAGTTGTATGAGCTGTTTATATATTTTGGATATTAACCCCTTGTCAGCCACATCATTTGCAAATATTTTCTCCCATTCAGTAGGTTGTCTTTTAGTTTTGTTTATGGTTTCCTTTGCAGTGCAAAAGTTTTAAGTTTAGTTAGGTCCCATTTGTTTCTTTTTGCTTTTACTTCTTTTGCCTTAGGAGACAGATCAAAAGAATATTGCTAGGATTTATGTTGAAGAGTGTTCTGCCAAAGCTCTCTTCTAAGAGTTTTATGGTTTCAGGTCCTACATTTAGGTCTTTCATCCATTTTGAGTTTGTTTTTGTATATGGTATGAGTAAATGTTCTAATCTCATTCTTTTACTCATAGCTGTCCAGTTTTCCCAGCACCATTTATTGAAGAGACTGTCTTTTCTCCATTGTGTATTCTTCTCTCCTTTGTCATAGAAAAATTGACCATAGATGTGTGGATTTATGGCTGGGCTCTCTATTCTGTTCCATTAAACTATGCTGTTTTGATTACAGTAGTTTTTTAGTATAGTCTGAAATCAGGAAGGTGATACCTCCAGCTTTGTTCTTTTTTCTCAAGATTTCTTTGGCTATTCAGGGTATGTTGTGGTTCCATATGAATTTTAGGATTATTTAATTCTAGTTCTGTGGGAAATGTCATGGGTATTTTGATAGGAATTGCATTAAATCTGTAGATTGCTTTGGGTAGTATGACAATTTTAACAATATCAGTTCTTCCAATCCAAGGACCTGGGATATCTTTCCATTTCTTTACTTCAGGTTTAATTTCCTTCATCAGTGTTTTACAATCTTCAGAGTATAGTATTTTCACCTCTTTGGTTAAGTTTATTCCGAGTTATTTTATTCTTTACATTGTGATTTTAAACAGGATTGTTTTCTTGCTTTCTTTCTGATAGTTCATAATTAGTGTATAGAAAAGCAATAGAGTTCTGTTTATTAATCTTCTGTCCTGCAACTTTACTGAATTCATTTATTCTAATCATTTTTTGGTGGAGACTTTAGGGCTTTCTGTATATAGTACCATGTCATCTGCAAACAGTGACAGTTTTACTACTTTCCTTCCAATATGGATAATTTTTATTTCTTTTTTTTGTTTGATTGCTGTGGCTAGGACTTCCAATATTATGTTAAACAGAAGTAGTGAGAGTGAACTTCCTTATCATGTTCCTGATTTTAGAGGAAAGGCTTTCAGCTTTTCACTGTTGAGTATGATGTTAGCTGTGGGGCTGTTGTAAATGGCCTTTATTATGTTGAGATATGTTCCCTCTATACTGATTTTGATTAGAGTTTTTATCATGAATGGATGTTGAAATTTGTCAAATGTTTTTTCTTTATCTCTTGAGGTGATCATGTGATATTTATCCTTCATTTTGTTAATGTGGTTCATGACACTGATTGATTTACAGATATTGAGCCATCTTTCGTCCTTGGAATAAATCTATCTTTATCATGGTGTATGATCCTTTTTATATATTGTTGGATTTGGTTTGCCAATATTTTGTTGAAGATTTTTGCACCTATATTTGTCAAAGATATTGGACTGTAATATCCAATCAACAGGGTAATGATGGCCTTGTAGAATGAATTTGGGAGTGTTCAGTCCTCTTCAGTTTTTTGGAATAATTTGAGAAGGATAGGTATTAGTTCTTCTTTATGTTTGGTAAAATTCCCTTGTAAAGCTGTATGGTCCTGGACTTCTGTTTGCTGAGAGTTTTTTAAATTATAAATTCAATTTCACTACTAGTGATCAGTCTGTTCAAATTGTCTATTTCTTCTCAATTCAGACTTGACATATTGTATGTTTCTAGAAATTTGTCCATTTCTTCCAGGTTGTCCAACTTGTTGGCATACAACTGTTTGTGGTATTCTCTTATGATTGTATCTCAGTGGTATTGGTTGTTATTTTCATCTTTCATTTCTTATTTTGTTTGTTTGGGTCCTCTCTCTTTTCTTCTTGGTAAGTCAGGCTAAAGGTTTATCAATTTTGTTTATCTTTTCAAAAATGTAGCTCTTGGTTTTATTAATCTTTTCTATTTTTTATCTCTACTTTATTTATTTCCTCTCTGATCTTTATTATTTCCTTCCTTCTGCTGACTTTGGGCTTTGTTTTTTATCCTTCTTTTTCTACTTCCCTTAGTTGGTAGGTTAGATTGTTTATTTGAAACTTTTCTTATTTCTTGAAGAAGGCCTGTATCACTGTAAACTTTCCTCTTAGATCTGCTTTCATTGAATCCTATAGTTTTTGGTGAGTTCTGTTTTCATTTTCATTTGCCTGAAGTATTTTCTGATATCTGCTTTGATTTCTTCCTCTTATATCCTCTTTGACCTATTGGATTTTTAGCAGCATAATGTTTAGTCACCACATGTTAGTTCTTTCCCATTTTACTTTCTGTAATTGATTTCTAGTCTCACAAAGTTGTGGTTAAAAAAATGCTTGATATAATTTCTAACCTCTTAAATCTGTTGAGACTTGTTTTGTGGCCTAACATGTGACCTATCCTGGAGAACGTTCCATGTGCCCTTGAAAAGAATGAGTATTCTGCTGTTTTAGTATGGAGTGTCCTGTAGATATCTATTAAGTCCAATTAGTCTATTGTGTCATTTAAGGCCACTGTTGCCTTATTGAGTTTCTGTCTGGATGATATATTCATTGATGTAATTGGGGTGTTAAAGTCCCCTACTATTATTGTATTATTGTCAGTTTCTTCATTGATGTCTGTTAGTATATGCTTTATATATTTAGGTGCTCCTGTATTGGGTGCATATGTGTTAATGAGTTTACTGTCTTCTTTTGTACTGATTCCTTTATCATTATATAATGCCCTTATTTGTATTTTGTTGTAGGCTTTTTAAAAAAGTTTATTTTTTTGTTTTGTTTTTTGTTTGTTTTAATTTTTGTTAGAGTATAGTTGATTTACAATGTTGTGTTAGTTTCAGGTGTACAACAAAGTGAATCAGTTATACATATACATATATCCACTCTTTTTTAGATTCTTTTCCCATATAGGCCATTACAGAGTATTGAGTAGAGTTCCCTGTGCTATACAGTAGGTCCTTGTTAGTTATCTATCTTATATATAGTAGTGTGTATACTTCAATCCCAATCTTCCAATTTATCCCTCCCCCTCCTTACCCCCTGGTGTCCATAAGTTTGTTTTCTACATCTGTAGCTCTATTTCTGTTTTGTAGATAAGTTCATTTGCACCCCTTGTTTTAGATTTAACATATAAGCAATATTATATGATATTTGTCTTTCTCTGTCTGACCTAGTTCACTCAGTATGACGATCTCTAGGTCCATCCATGTTGCTGCAAATGGCATTATTTTGTTCTTTTTTATGGCTGAATAATATTCCATTGTATGTATGTACCACATCTTCTTTAAAAGCTTTTGTAGAGCAAAGGAAACAATAAACAAAACGAAAACCCTCAGAATGGAAGAAAATATTTGCAAGCAAAGCAACCAACAAGGTTAATCTCCAAAATATACAAACATCTCATGCAACTCAATATCAAAAAAACAAACAACCCAATATTGCAAAAGTGGCAGAAGATCTAAATAGACATTTCTCCAAAGAAGACATATAGATGGGCAAAAAGCACATGAAAAGATTCTCAACATCACTAATTATTAGAGAAACGCAAATCAAAACTACAATGAGGTATCACCTCACACTGGTCAGAATGGCCAGCATCAAAAAAGTCTACAAACAATAAATGCTGGAGAGGGTGTGGAGAAAAGGGAACCCTCTTACACTGTTGGTGGGAATGTAAACTGGTACAGCCACTATGGAGAACAGTATGGAGGTTCCTTAAAAAACTAAAAATAGAGCTACCATATGATCCAGCAATCCCACTCCTGGGCATATATTTGGAGAAGACCATAATTCGAAAAGATACATGCACCCAAATGTTCGTTGCAGCACTATTTACAATAGCCAGGACATGGAAGCAACCTAAATGTCCATCAACAGAGGAATGGATAAAGAAGATGTTGTATATATATATATACAATGGACTATTACTCAGTCTACTTCGTTTTATATGAGTATTGTTACCTTGGCTTTCTTGTCATTTCTGTTTGCATGAAATATCTTTTTCCATCTCCTCACTTTCAGTCTGTGTTTGTAGTTCTGAAGTGAGTCTCTTGTAAGCAGCATATGAATGGGTCTTGTTATTTTATCCAAACAGCCACCCTATATCTTTTGATTGGAGCATTTAGTCCATTGACATTTAAAGTAATTATGGATAGCTATGTACTGATTGCCATTTTTAACTTGTTTACTGTTTGTTTTCATAGTTCTTCCCTGTTTTTTCTTCTTCCTTTAGGTCCTGCACTTGTGGTTTGATGATTTTCTTTAGTGGTATGCTTGTGTTTCTTTCTCTTGTTTTTGTGTATCTATTGTCAGCTTTTTATTTGTGGTTACCACGGGATTCACATATATTGATCTATAACTATATCTACTTGTTTTATACAGGTAGTCCTTTAAGTTCAAACACATTCTTAAAGATCCACATTTTTAGCGCCCCTTCCCCACACTTTGTGTTTTTAATATCATATTTTACAGCTTCATGTTTTTCCCTTTACTCTTTATTGTAGTTATAGTTGATTTTGGAATTTTTTGTCTTTTAATCTATATACTAGCTTAATGAAGTGGTTGATCCTCAGTCCTTACTAGACATTTGCCTTTTCTAGTGGGATTTCCCCTTTCTTATAGATTCTTACTTCTGTTCCACTTAGAGAAGTCCCTTTAACATTTATTTTAAGGTAGGTTTAGTACTGATGAACTCTTTTAGTTTTTACTTGTCTGAGGAGTTCTTTATCTCTCCTTCTATTCTGAATGGTAGTCTTCCTTGGTGGAGTTTCCTATGCTGCAGGTGTTTCCTTTTCAGAACTTTGAATATATCATGCCACTCCCTTATGGCCTGCAAAGTTTCTGAAGAGAAGTCAGCTGATAGCCTTATGGGGATTCCCTTGTATAAGACTTTGTTTTTCTCTTACTACCTTTAGAATTGTCTCTTTATCTTTAAATTTTGCCATTTTAATTATAACATCTTTTTGAGGGTCCGTCAGGTTCACCTTGTTTGGGATCCGCTTTGCTTCCTGTACCTGGATATCTGTTTCCCCCTTCAGGTTTTGAAATTTTTCAGACATAATTTCCTCAAATACATGCTCAATTCTCTTTTCTTTCTCTTCTCTTGGGACCCCTATACTGCAAATGTTGGTATGTTTAATGTTACCCCAGAGGTCTCTTAAATTGCTTTTGTTTTTAAAAATTTGTTTTTCTATTTGCTGTTCTGATTGGGTGATTTTCATTATTCTATTTTCTGGATCACTTGTGGTCTTCTGTATCACTTAGTCTGCTATTCATTTCTTCTAGTGTGGTGTTTATTTGTGGTGTTTATTTCAGCTATTGAATTATGCATTTTGGGTTGGTTCTTTTCATATTTTCTAGTTCCTTGTTAAAATGTTCGCTGTTTACATCAATTCTGTCCCCTAATTCAGTTAACATTTTTATTACCAATGTTTTGAATTCTTTATCTAGTAAATTGTTTATTTCCGTTTCATTATTTATTTTTTCATGTGTTTTTCTTGCTCTTTCAATTGAGAGTAGTCCCTCTGCCTTTTCATTTTTCTTAACTTTCTTTACCTTTATGAATGTATGTGAATCATTTACATATTTCAGCCTTGAAGGGGTTTTCTAATGTGGCAATATCCCTATACAGACTACATGTGCCCATTGCCTTTGGTATGAAAGCTGGATTTAACCTGGATGTAAGTCATGTCTTTCCTCATGGTGTGCTGGCAGCTATCACCCTGGTAGTGGGTTGGGCTAGAGAAGGAGGGGCTACAACTGGACCTGGATGTGAGACAGGACTTCCCCTCTGCTCTGTGGCCATCACTGCCCTATCCAGAGTGGGGTCTGATCTCAACTTGCTGGAGCAGAAGCCATGAGAGTCAAGCCCAAGCTGGCTCTGTTCCCTTAAGTGAGTTCTTTCCCCTCTCCCAGCACAGGGACCCTTGCCCCAGAGGGATTGCTGAAGCAAGGGGATACCATGTGGACTCTCTGTTCATGTTGGCCACAGAAAGATGTCTGAGCTGTCTCTGATTTGCAGGCGCCTGTAATTGTTTCCCTCACTCTGCTCAGATGCAGTCTTGGGTACAAGTTCCGTTTGACCCTCACAGCTGATCACTCTTCACAGCCTCCACCACCCCTGCCCTGTTGTGGAGCTGCACTGCAGGGAAGGCAGGGCCTGCATGGACTCTTGGCGTATGTTGGGGTATGAGTTGTGGTGGAGAGGCCACTGTCAGAGTTCTGGGTCTCTTCTGATGCTTGCTTGCATAAGCACCAACAGTGGCTGCTGCTGCCCCACCCAGGCTCCACCCAAGGACCAGGTCACCTCTGCATCGCACAGTCAAGTTTTCTTTTCAATTGTGGCAGCCCTAGATCCAGTGCCATGCTGTGTCATGGAGTAAGCAGGGCTGGAGTGTTTGCTTGGCTCAAGCTGAGGCGTACCAAGAAACAGGCTGGGGTTGTGGGAAACCTCTACCTGCCCTCTCCGGCCTGCCTTGGGGGCAAGCCAGCACACTCTCCTCACAAGCAGAGTCCAGGCTTCCCACAGCCCTTCTGTTAGTCTCACAAGTCCTCCAACCAGCCAAGGGGGTTCATCATCCCTGTATAGGCCCCCAGGAATAGGGCCCCCAATCTCTGTTTCTCAGTGTTCACTCCCCAGGGTGGATCTCCACTGGTGCATTCTCCCTTTTTCTCTGAGTCCCCTCCCAGAGGCACAAGTCTCAACGTGTTCGCTTTTCTTCCCTTCCTACCTGATTACACTTGGATATTTCTTATAGCTTTGGCTGTAGAGGAGTCTTTCTGCCAGTTTCCAATTATTTTTCTGTGAGAATTGTTCCACATGTAGATGTATTTTTGATGTGTTAATGGGAGAGGTGAATTTCATGTCCTCCTATGTCACCATCTTGATTGATCCTTCTCAAGGGATTTTTGAATTTTCCTACAAAACTCTGATGAAAAAAATCAAAGATCTAAGTAAATGGAGAGGTATTCCCTGTTCATGGGTAAGAATACTAAATATTGTCAAAATGTCACTTCTTTCCAACTTGATCTAGGACTCCAGTGCAATCCCAATAAAAATGCCAACCTTTTATTTTGTGGATACTGACAAACTGATTAAGTTTATATGCAGAAGAAAAGCCCCAGAATATTCAACATAATATTGAAGGAGAAGAACAAAGTCCATCAAGGGATGAATGGATAAAGTAAGTATTCTTCAGCCATAAAAAAAAGCAAATCTTGCCATTTGCACCAACATGGATGAAACTTAACATCATTACACTAAGTGAAATAAGTCAGACAGAGAAATACAAATACTGTATAATTTCATGTATATGTGGACTCTTAAACTCAAACTTATAGATATGGAGAATAGATTGGTGGTTGCTAGAGGCAGGAGATGGAGGGTGGGCAAAATGGGTAAAGATGGTCAACAGGTACACACTTCCAGTTATAAGACAAATTATTCCTGGGAATGTATTGTACAGCATGGTGACTATAGTTAACAATACTAAGTAGGTCTTAAAAGTTCTAGTCACAAGAAAAAAATTTCTAACTGTATGTAGTGATGGATGTTATCTAAATTTATTGTGGTAATAATTTCTCAGTATATATATATACAAATCATTATGTTGTACACCTAAAATTAATACAATATTAGATGCCAAATATATGTCATTAAAACCAAAAGACATACAAACAACAAAACTAAAAACTTGAAAAATGTGTATTCTTCTCTTGTTGTGTGGAGTGTTCTGTATGTCTGTTAGATTCCATTGGTTCAAGGTTTGTTCAAATCCTATTTCCTTATCAACTTTTTGTCCCATTATATCAAATATTTATAGTGGTATATTGAAGTCTCCAACAGTTTTTATAAAACTATATTTCTCACTTCAATTTTGTAAATCCTTGCATCATATATTCTGGAACTATGTTGCATTTTGCATATATTTTTATAATTATTATATCTTCTTGGTGAATTTACCCTTTTATGAATATATAAAGTCCTACTTTGTCTCTTTGTCCATGTTTTCCCTTACCTCTTTGAATATATTTAAGACAGTTGTTTTTACAGTCTTTACCTAGTATGTCTGATGTCTGGGCTCCATCAGGGATGGTTTCTGTTAATTTATTTTGTCCTTTTGAATGAGCCATGTTTTACTGTTTCTTTGCATGCCTTGTGATTTTTTTGTTGTTGCTATCGAACATTGGGCATTTTATTATTATACTGTGGTAATTCTGGAAGTTATATTCTCATCATTCCCAGTGATGATTTTTAAAAATTTTATTATTGGGACTTCCCTAGCGGTCCAGTGGTTAAGACTCCATGCTTCCACTGCAGGGGGCACGGATTCAATCCCTGCTCAGGGAACTAAGATACCACATGCCACATGGTGCAGCCATAACAAAACAAAACAAAACATAAAAATTTGATTGTTTAAGGCCATTTGAGACTTTTCCAAACAAATTTTTCAAAGACTATTCCTGGTTTTTTTTGCTCACTGAACACTCATTTCTCTATCTCATACTGAGCTTATGTTTGGACAGAGGTGTCCAAGAATTTCTAGAAATATTTGAAGAAGGCTTTGTCTTCATTGGGCATTTCCTTGGGTGCTGTTACACCTTTGATATTTTCCGAGAGCTCCAAAAATGTTGGTTCAGATAGTTTCTAGGTTTTTTTTCTTTCAACTTTTCTGTGGGGGGAATGAGAGCATAGAGCTTCCTTAGTCTGACATTTTGCTGATGTCATTCTGAACACAAAACTTTAAAAATCTGCATGATTTCACAAAACACAGAATAGTTCATTAAAACATACAAATCATTTCAAGACTACCAGTTAGCAAAACATGGTCATGTTTCATTTTTTGACATAGACACTGTTGTGAATTACAACTATTGTGAAATCCATCTCTCCTTTTCATATATAGCCAGACTTCTTTACACAAGTTTGTTTTGCTTGGCATAATTTTTTCTTTGCTCCTTTTTTGTAATAACAGTAGATTCTAATTCTACCAAAAGTATATATTTGCTAATAGACTATTAATTTATCTTCTGGGTCATGGTAGTCTTAATAATCTTACTGACTTTGAAATCATGCTTAGTTTAAAAATCTTATGATAGCTTTTCAATTAGAAAAATACCATGCATCAGCCTCCAGTTGTCTCCACATTCTATACCCATATCAAAGACGCCTAAACTTACCAACCTCCTTTGTCCTCACAAAATACCACCATTGCCCTCCTTTAAGCAGGAGATAATATGATCTGGGACAAGTATTGGCAAATGAGACACAAAAGAAGAATTAAATTCAAGAATTTTGGAAGGGTGATAGACAAACATGACTACTCAAAACTAATTTATTTCTGGGTTCTCCTTTCTGTGCCCAGGAACAATCCTCTTCAGAACACTTAGATGTCCTATGAATTTATGCAACATTTTGCCTGATGGATTTTTGGCAGTATTTTTGTTTGTTTGTTTGTTCAGCCATATTGAGATATTATTTGTACGTAGGTTTAAAGTGAACAATGTGTCTACTTGATATATTTATGTATTTAAAAAATAACTATCAGTATTAGCTAATACCTCCATCCCATCACATAATTACCTTTGTGTGTGTGTAGTGAAAACATTTAAGATCTTCTCTCTTACCAACTTTCCAGTATATAATACAGTATTTTTAGCTATCATCACCATGCTGTACATTAGATCAGAACTTGTCAATCTTGTAACTAGAGGTCTGCACTTTTTGACAAATATCTCCCCCTTTCCCGCTCCCCCAGCCCTGTTAATCACCACTCTACTGTCGATTTTTCTGAGTTCAGCTTTTTTAGGTTCCATGTATAAGTGATATCATACAGAATTTGTCTTTCTTTGATCTATTTCACTTAGCACAAGGTCCTCATTGTTCATCCAAGTTGTCACAAATGGCAGGATTTCCTTCTTTATTATGGCTGAATAGTATTCCTTGTATATGTATACCACATCTTCTTTACCTAAACATCCATTGATGGACACATAGGTTGTTTTCCTATCTGGCTATTGTGAATAATGCTGGAATGAATATTGGAGTGCAGATATAGCTATGATTCTTGATTTCAATTCCTTTGGACGTATACCCAGAAGTGGATTGTTGGGTCATATGTTAGTTCTATTTTTAATTTTTTGAAGCACTCATATACAGTTTTCCTTTGTGGCTCTATTTACATTCTCACCAACAATGCACAATGGTTAAGATATAACAATCTTAAATATATCTCCACACTCTCACCAATACTTGTTGTCTCTTTTCTTCTCAATGATAACCATCCTAAGAGGTGTGAGGTAATATCTCATTGTGGTTTTGATTTGCTTTTCCCTGATGATTAGTGATGTTGAGGACCTCTTCCTGTACCTGTTGGCCATTTATATGGCTTCTCTGGGAAATGTCTATTCAGTTCCTCTGCCCATTTTCCAGTTGTGGTTTTGTTTTGTTTGTTTTTTGTTTTGGGAGCATTTGCTATTGAGTTGTATGAGTTCTTTATATATTTTGGATATTATATACGATTTGCAAATGTTTCTCCCATTCAATAAGTTGCCTTTTAATTTTGTTGTTTCTTTTGCTGTGTCTTTGGTTTGATGTAGTCCCAGTTTTTAATTTTTTTTTTTTTTTTTTCAAAGAGATTAGAAGTGGTCCCTGATCAGATTCAGGGCCAGTTGCTTCTCAGAATGTTTGGTGATATTCTTTTTAAAGTTTAATTTATTTATTTATTTATTTATTTATTTATTTATTTATTTATTTATGGCTGTGTTGGGTCTTCGTTTCTGTGTGAGGGCTTTCTCTAGTTGTGGCAAGTGGGGACCACTCTTCATCGCGGTGCGCAGGCCTCTCATTAGTGCGGCCTCTCTTGTTGTGGAGCACAGGCTCCAGACGCGCAGGCTCAGTAATTGTGGCTCACGGGCCTAGTTGCTCCGTGGCATGTGGGATCCTCCCAGACCAGGGCTCGAACCCGTGTCCCCTGCATTGGCAGGCAGATTCTCAACCACTGCGCCACCAGGGAAGCCCCCCAGTTTTTAATTTTTGCTTTTGTTGTTTGTACTTCCAGTGTCAAATCCAGAAAATAGGTTCCAGACCAAGGTCAAGGAGTTTTCCCCTATTTTCTTCTGGGAATTTAATGGTTTTAGGTCTTATGTTTAAATCTTTAATCTATTTTGAGTTCATTTGGTGAGTAGTGTAAGGTAGGGTTACAATTTTATTCTCCTTCATGTGTTATCCAGTTTTTCCAATACTATTATTGATTATTCTTGGCTCCCTTGTCAAATATTAGTTTATCCTATATGTGGGGGGCTATTTCTGGGCTCTCTACTGTGTTCCATTGATCCGTGTGTCTGTTTTTCTGGCAGTACCATACTGTTTTCATTACTATAGTTTTGTATGTAGTTGAAATCAGGAAGCACGAAGCCTCCTGTTTTGTTCTTCTTTCTCAAGATTCCTTTGGCTATTTGGCTCTTTATTGGTTCCATATAAATTTTAGGATTGTTTATTCTATTTCAGTGAAAAATACCAATCTAATTTGATAGTGATTGCATTGAATCTGTAGATTACTTTGGTTACTATGGACATTTTAACAATATTAATTCTTTCAATATATAAATACAGCATATCTTTCCATTTGTTAGTGTCTGCTTCAATTTCTTTAATCAAAGTCTTGTGGTTTTTGGTGTAGAGAGTTCACTTCCTTGGTTAAATTTATTCCTAAGTATCTTATTTTATTTTATTTTTTAAATTTGAATCTTATTTATTTTTTTATACAGCAGGTTTGTATTAGTCATCAATTTTATACACATCAGTGTATACATGTCAATCCCAATCACCCAATTCATCACACCACCACCACCACCCCGCCATGGCTTTCCCCCCTTAGTGTCCATACGTTTGTTCTCTACATCTGTGTCTCAATTTCTGCCCTGCAAACCGGTTCATCTGTACCATTTTTCTAGTTTCCACATGTGGGCATTAATATACGATATTTGTTTTCTCTTCCTGACTTACTTCACTCTGTATGACAGTCTCCAGATCCATCCACGTCTCAAGAAATGACCCATTTTCGTTCCTTTTTATGGTTGAGTAATATTCCATTGTATATATGTACTACATCTTCTTTATCCATTTGTGTGTCGATGGGCATTTAGGTTGCTTCCATGACCTGGCTATTGTAAATAGTGCTGCAATAAACATTGGGGTGCATGTGTCTTTTTGAATTACGGTTTTCTCTGGGTATATGCCCAGTAGTGGGGTTGCTGGATCATATGGTAATTCTATTTTTAGTTTTTTAAGGAACCTCCATATTGTTCTCCATAGTGGCTGTATCAATTTACATTCCCACCAACAGTGCAAGAGGGTTCCCTTTTCTCCACACCCTCTCCAGCATTTGTTGTTTATAGATTTTCTGATGATGCCCATTCTAACTGGTGTGAGGTGATACCTCATTGTAGTTTTGATTTGCATTTCTCTAATAATTAGTGATGTTGAGCATCTTTTCATGTGCTTCTTGGCCATCTGTATGTCTTCTTCGGAGAAATGTCTATTTAGGTCTTCTGCCCATTTTTGAATTGGGTTGTTTGTTTCTTTAATATTGAGCTGAATGAGCTGTTTATATATTTTGGAGATTAATCCTTTGTCCGTTGATTCGTTTGCAAATATTTTCTCCCATTCTGAGGGTTGTCTTTTCGTCTTGTTTATGGTTTCCTTTGCTGTGCAAAAGCTTTGAAGTTTCATTAGGTCCCATTTGTTTATTTTTGTTTTAATTTCCATTACTCTAGGAGGTGGATCAAAAAAGATCTTGCTGTGATTTATTTCAAAGAGTGTTCTTCCTATGTTTTCCTCTAAGAGTTTTATAGTGTCCGGCCTTACATTTAGGTCTTGAATCCATTTTGAGTTTATTTTTGTGTATGGTGTTAAGGAGTATTCTAATTTCATTCTTTTACATGTAGCTGTCCAGTTTTCCCAGCACCACTTATTGAAGAGACTGTCTTTTCTCCATTGTATATCTTTGCCTCCTTTGTCATAGATTAGTTGACCATAGGTGCGTGGGTTGATCTCTGGGCTTTCTATCTTGTTCCATTGATCTGTGTTTCTGTTTTTGTGCCAGTACCATGCTGTGTTGATTACTGTAGCTTTGTAGTATAGTCTGAAGTCAGGGAGTCTGATTCCTCCAGCTCCGTTTTTTTCCCTCAAGACTGCTTTGGCTATTCGGGGTCTTCTGTGTCTCCATACAAATTTTAAGATGATTTGTTCCAGTTCCGTAAAAAATGCCATTGTTAATTTGACAGGGATTGCATTGAATCTGTAGATTGCTTTGGGCAGTATAGTCATTTTCACAATATTGATTCTTCCAATCCAAGAACATGGTATATCTCTCCATCTGTTGGTATCATCTTTAATTTCTTTCATCAGTGTCTTATAGTTTTCTGCATACCGGTCTTTTGTCTCCCTAAGTAGGTTTATTCCTAGGTATTTTATTCTTTTTGTTGCAATGGTAAATGGGAGTGCTTCCATAATTTCTCTTTCAGATTTTTCATCATTAGTGTATAGGAATGCAAGAGATTTCTGTGCATTAATTTTGTATCCTGAAACTTTACCGAATTCATTGATTACCTCTAGCAGTTTTTTGGTGGCATTTTTAGGATTCTCTATGTATACTATCATGTCATCTGCAAACAGAGACAGTTTTACTTCTTCTTTTCCAATTTGTATTCCTTTAATTTCTTTTTCTTTTCTGAATGCCGTGGCTAGGACTTCCAAAACTATGTTGAATAATAGTGGTGAGAGTGGACATCCTTGTCTTGTTCCTGATCTTAGAGGAAATGCTTTCAATTTTTCACCGTTGAGAATGATGTTTGCTGTGGGTTTGTTGTATATGGCCTTTATTATGTTGAGTTAGGTTCCCTCTATGCCCACTTTCTGGAGAGTTTTTTTATCATAAATGGGTGTTGAATTTCGTCAAAAGCTTTTTCTGCATCTATTGAGATGATCATATAGTTTTTATTCTTCAATTTGTTATGTGGTGTATCACATTGATTGATTTGCGTATATTGAAGAATCTTTGCATCCCTGGGATAAATCCCACTTGATCGTGGTGTATGATCCTTTTAATGTGTTGTTGGATTCTGTTTGCTAGTATTTTGTTGAGGATTTTTGCATCTATATTCATGAGTGATATTGGTCTGTAATTTTCTTTTTTTGTAGTGTCTTTGTCTGGTTTTGGTATCAGGGTGATGGTGGCCTCATAGAATGAGTTTGGGAGTGTTCCTTCCTCTGCAATTTTTTGGAAGAGTTTGAGAAGGATGGGTGTTAGCTCTTTTCTAAATGTTTGATAGAATTCACCTGTGAAGCCACCTGGTCCTGGATTTTGTTTGTTGGAAGACTTTTAATCACAGTTTCAATTTCATTACTTGTGATTGGTCTATTCATATTTTCTGTTTCTTCCTGGTTCAGTCTTGGAAGATTATACCTTTCTAAGAATTTGTCCATTTCTTCCAGGTTGTCCATTTTATTGGCATAGAGATGCTTATAGTAGTCTCTAAGTATGCTTTGTATTTCTGCGGTGTCTGTTGTAACTTCTCCTTTTTCATTTCTAATTTTATTGATTTGAGTCCCCTCCCTCTTTTTCTTGATGAGTCTGGCTAATGGCTTATCAATTTTGTTTATCTTCTCAAAGAACCACTTTTAGTTTTATTGATCTTTGCTATTTTTTTCTTTGTTTCTATTTCATTTATTTCTCCTCTGATCTTTATGATTTCTTTCCTTCTGCTAACTTTGGGTTTTGTTTGTTCTTCTTTCTCTAGTTCCTTTAGGTGTAAGGTTAGATTGTGTACTTGAGATTTTTCTTGTTTCTTTAGGTAGGCTTGTATAGCTATAAACTTCCCTCTTAGAACTGCTTTTGCTGCATCCTATAGGTTTTGGATTGTCGTGTTTTCAATGTCATTTGTCTCTAGGTATTTTTTGATTTCTTCTTTGATTTCTTCAGTGATCTGTTGCTTATTTAGTAACGTATTGTTTAGCCTCCATGTGTTTGTGCTTTTCACTTTTTTTTCCCTGTAATTCATTTCTAATCTCATAGCGTTGTGGTCAGAAAAGATGCTTGATATGATTTCAGTTTTCTTAAATTTACTGAGGCTTGATTTGTGAGCCAAGATGTGATCTATCCTGGAGAATGTTCCGTGCGCACTTGAGAAGAAAGTGTAATCTGCTGTTTTTGGAAGGAATGTCCTATAAATATCAATTAAATCTATCTGGTCTATTGTGTCATTTAAAGCTTCTGTTTCCTTATTTATTTTCATTTTGGATGACATGTCCATTGGTGTAAGTGAGGTGTTAAAGTCCCCCACTATTATTGTGTTACTGTCAATTTTCTGTTTTATAGCTGTTAGCAGTTGCCTTATGTATTGAGGTGCTCCTATGTTGGGTGCATATATATTTATAATTGTTATATCTTCTTCTTGGATTGATCCCTTGATCATTATGTAGTGTCCTTCCTTGTCTCTTGTAACAGTCTTTATTTTAAAGTCTATTTTATCTGATATGAGTATAGCTACTCCAGCTTTCTTTTGATTTCCATTTGCACAGGATATCATTTTCCATCCCCTCACTTTCAGTCTGTATGTGTCCCTAGGTCTGAAGTGGGTCTCTTGTAGACAGCATATATATGGGTCTTGTTTTTGTATCCATTCAGCAAGCCGGTGTCTTTTGGTTGGAGCATTTAATCCATTCACGTTTAAGGTAATTATCGATATGTATGTTCCTATGACCATTTTCTTAATTGTTTTGGGTTTGTTTTGGTAGGTCCTTTTCTTCTCATGCGTTTCCCACTTAGAGAAGTTCCTTTAGCATTTATTGTAGAGCTGGTTTGGTGGTGCTGAATTCTCTTAGCTTTTGCTTGTCTGTAAAGCTTTTGATTTCTCCATCAAATCTGAATGAGATCCTTGCTGGGTAGAGTAATCTTGTTTGTAGGTTCTTCCCTTTCATCACTTTAAGTATATCATGCCACTCCCTTCTGGCTTGTAGAGTTTCTGCTGAGAAATCAGCTGTTAACCTTATGGGAGTTCCCTTGGATGTTATTTGTCGTTTTTCCCTTGCTGCTTTCAATAATTTTTCTTTGTCTTTAATTTTTGCCACTTTGATTACTATGTGTCTCGGCATGTTTCTCTTTGGGTTTATCCTGTATGGGACTCTCTGTGCTTCCTGGACTTGGGTGGCTATTTCCTTTCCCATGTTAGGGAAGTTTTCGACTATAATCTCTTCAAATATTTTCTCGGGTCCTTTCTCTCTGTCTTCTCCTTCTGGGACCCATATAATGCGAATGTTGTTGCGTTTAATGTTGTCCCAGAGGTCTCTTAGGCTGTCTTCATTTCTTTTCATTCTTTTTTCTTTATTCTGTTCCACAGCAGTGAATTCCACCATTCTGTCTTCCAGGTCACTTATCCGTTCTTCTGCCTCAGTTATTCTGCTATTGATTCCTTCTAGTGTAGTTTTCATTCCAGTTATTGTATTGTTCATCTCTGTTTGTTTGTTCTTTAATTCTTCTAGGTCTTTGTTAAACATTTCTTGCATCTTCTCAATCTTTGCCTCCATTCTTATTCCGAGGTCCTGGATCATCTTCACTATCATTATTCTGAATTCTTTTTCTGGAAGGTTGCCTATCTCCACTTCATTTAGTTGTTTTTCTGGGGTTTTATCTTGTTCCTTCATCTGGTATATAGCCCTCTGCCTTTTCATCTTGTCTATCTTTCTGTGAATGTGGTTTTTGTTCCACAGGCTTCAGGATTGTAGTTTTTCTTGCTTCTGCTGTCTGCCCTCTGGTGGTTGAGGCTATCTAAGATGCTTGATGGGAGGCTCTGGTGGTGGGTAGAGCTGACTGTTGCTGTGGTGGTCAGAGCTCAATAAAACTTTAATCCACTTGACTGTTGATGGGTGGGGCTGGGTTCCCTCCTGTTGGTTGTTTTGCCTGAGGCAACCCAACACTGGAGCCTACCTGGGCTCTTTGATGGGGCTAATGACAGACTCTGGGAGGGCTCACACCAAGGAGTACTTCCCAGAAATTCTGCTGCCAGTGTCCTTGTCCCCACGGTGAATCAGAGCCACCCCCTGCCTCTGCAGGAGACCTTCCAACACTAGCAGGTAGGTCTGGTTCAGTCTCCCCCGGGGTCACTGCTCCTTCCCCTGGGTCCTGATGCGCACACTATTTTGTGTGCGCCCTCCAAGAGTGGGATCTCTGTTTCTCCCAGTCCTGTCGAAGTCCTGCAATCAATTCCCACTAGGCTTCAAAGTCTGATTCTCTCGGAATTCCTCCTCCCCTTTCCGGACCCCCAGGTTGGGAAGCCTGAGGTGGGGCTCAGAACCTTCACTCCAGTGGGTGGACTTCTGTGGTATAAGTGTTCGCCAGTCTGTGAGTCACCCACCCACCAGTTATGGGATTTGATTTTACTCTGATTGCGCCCCTCCTATCATCTCACTGTGGCTTCTCCTCTGTCTTTGGATGTGGGGTATCTTTTTTGGTGAGTTCCAGTGTCTTTCTGTCGATGTTTGTCCAGCAGCTAGTTGTGATTCTGGTGTTCTCGCAAGAGGGAGTGAGAGCACGTCCTTCTACTCCGCCATTTTCCTTTTCTCCCTCTAAATGTTTGCTAGAATTCGCCTGTGAAGCCATCTGGTCCTGGGCTTTTGTTTGTTGGAAGATTTTTAATCACAGTTTCAAGTTCAGTGCTTGTAACTGGTCTGTTTATTTTTTCTATTTCTTCCTGGTTCAGTCTCGGAAGTTTGTGCTTTTCTAAGAATTTGTCCATTTCTTCCAGGTTGTCCATTTTATTGCCATAGAGTTGCTTATAACAATCTCTCATGGTCCTTTGTATTTCTGCAGTGTCAGTTGTTACTTCTTTTTCATTTCTAATTCTATTGATTTGAGTCCTCCCTTTTTTTCTTGATGAGTCTGGGTAATGCTTTATCAATTTTGTTTATCTTCTCAAAGAACCAGCTTTTAGTTTTATTGATCTTTGCTATTGTGTCCTTCATTTCTTTTTCATTTATTTCTGATCTGATCTTTATGATTTCTTTCCTTCTGCTAACTTTGGGTGTTTTTTGTTCTTTTTCTCTAAGTGCCTTAAGTGTAAGTTTAGGTTGTTTATTTGAGATGTTTCTCGTTTCTTGAGGTAGGATTGTATTGCTATAAACTTCCCTCTTAGAAATGCTTTTGTTGCATCCCATGGATTTTGGGTCATCGTGTTTTCATTGTCATTTTTTTCTAGGTATTTTTTGATTTTCTCTTTGATTTCTTCAGTGATCTCTTGGTTATTAAGTAGTGTATTGTTTAGCCTCCATGTGTTTGTATTTTTTACAGATTGTTTTCCTGTAATTGATATCTAGTCTCAAAGCATTGTGGTCAGAAAAGATACTTGATAAGATTTCAATTTTTTAAATTTACCAAGGCTTGATTTGTGACCAAAGATATGATCTATCCTGGAGAATGTTCCATGAGCGCTTGAGAAGAAAGTGTATTCTGCTGTTTTTGGATGGGATGTCCTATAAATATCAATTAAGTCCATCTTGTTTAATGTGATATTTAAAGCTTGTGTTTTCTTATTTATTTTCATTTTGGATGATCTGTCCATTGGTGAAAGTGGGGTGTTAAAGTCCCCTACTATTTTTCTGTTACTGTCGATTTCCCCTTTTATGGCTGTTAGCATTTACCTTATGTATTGAGGTGCTCCTATTTTGGGTGCATAAATATTTACAATTGTTATATCTTCTTCTTGGATTGATCCCTTGATCATTATGTAGTGTCCTTCTTTGTCTCTTGTAATAGTCTTGATTTTAAAGTGTATTTGTCTGATAGGAGAATTGCTACTCCATCTTTCTTTTGATTTCCATTTGCATGGTATATCTTTTTCCATCCCCTCACTTTCAGTCTGTATGTGTCCCTTGGTCTGAAATGGGTCTTTTGTAGACAGCATATATACAGGTCTTGTTTTTGTACCCATTCAGCCAGTCTATGTCTTTTGGTTGGATCATTTAATCCTTTTATATTTAAGGTAATTATCGATATGTATGTTCCTATTAGCATTTTCTTAATTTTGGGGGGTTTGTTATTGTAGGTCTTTTCCTTCTCTTGTGTTTCCTGCCTAAAGAAGTTCCTTTAGCATTTGTTGTAAAGCTGGTTTGGTGGTGCTGAATTCTCTTAGCTTTTGCTTGTCTGTAAAGATTTTAATTTCTCCATCAAATCTGAATGAGATCCTTGCTGGGTAGAGCAATCTTGGTTGTAGGTTTTTCCCTTTCATCACTTTAAATATGTCCTGCCACTCTCTTCTGGCTTGTAGAGTTTCTGCTAACGATCAGCTGTTAACCTTATAGGGATTCCCTTGTATGTTATTTGTTGCTTTTCCCTTGCTGCTTTTAATATTTTTTCTTTGTATTTAATTTTTGATACATTGATTAATATGTGTCGTGGCATGTTTCTCCTTGGATTTGTCCTGTATGGGACTCTCTGTGCTTCCTGGATCTGACTGACTCTTTCCTTTCCCATATTTGGGAAGTTTTCAACTATAATTTCTTCAAATATTTTCTCATTCCCTTTGTTTTTCCCTTCTTCGTCTGGGACCCCTATAATTCGAATGTTGGTGCATTTAATGTTCTCCTAGAGGTCTCTGAGACTGTCCTCAATTCTTTTCATTCTTTTTTCTTTATTCTGCTCTGCTGTAGTTATTTCCTCTATTTTATCTTCCAGGTCACTTATCTGTTCTTCTGCTTCAGTTATTCTGCTATTGATCCCTTCTAGAGTATTTTTAATTTCATATATTGTGTTGTTCATCATTGCTTGTTTCCTCTTTAGTTCTTCTAGGTCCTTGTTAAACGTTTCTTGTATTTTCTCTATTCTATTTCCAAGATTTCGGATCATCTTTACGACCATTACTCTGAATTCTTTTTCAGGTAGACTGCCTATCTCCTCTTCATTTGTTTCATCTGGTGGGTTTTTACTTTTACCTTCGTCTGCTGCATATTTCTCTGTCTTCTCATTTGCTTAACTTACTGTGTTTGATGTCTCCTTTTTGCAGGCTGCATGTTCCTAGTTCCCATTGTTTTTGGTGTCTGCCTCCAGTGGGTAAGGTTGTTTCAGTGGCTTGTGTAGGCTTCTTGGTGGAGGGGGCTGGTGCCTGTGTTCTTGTGGATGAGCCTGGATCTTGTCTTTCTGGTAGACAGGACCGCATCCAGTGGTGTGTTTTGGGGTGTCTGTGAACTCATTATGATTTTAGGCAGCCTCTCTGCTAATGGGTGGGGTTGTATTCCTATCTTGCTAGTTGTTTGGCATGGGGTGTCCAGCACTGTAGCTTGCTGGTCCTTGAGTGGAGCTGGGTCTTAGTGTTGAGACAGAGATCTCTGGGAGAGCTCTCACTGATTGATATTAAGTGTGGCCAGGAGGTCTGTGGTGATCCACTGTCTTGAACTCGTCTCTCCCAACTCAGAGGCTCCGGCCTGACACCCGGCCGGAGCACAAAGACCATGTCAGCCACATGACCAGGTACGTGGGGGAGTTTCTTGCCTTTTGGGAAGTCTGAGGTCTTCTGCCAGTGTTCAGTAGATGTTCTGTAGGAGTTGCTCCACATGTAGATGTATTTTTGATGTATTTGTGGGCAAGAAGGTGATCTCCACGTCTTACTCCTCCTCCATCTTGAAGGTACTCCCCAAAGCCTCAATCTTTATCTTTCAATTATATAGGGATATTTCTGAATATTTTTTTTTTCACCATGCTATGTGGCTTCTGGGATCTCAGTTCCCTGACCAGGGATTGAACCCAGGCCACAGCAGTGAATTCCCAGAATCCTAACCACTAGGCCACCAGGGAACTCCCTGAATAATTTTTTAAAGAAGTCACACAAGTTATATGCTTCTAAAATACAATGGTGGGACAGGCGCAGGATAGACACTCTCATTCCAAAAGGTAGAAATAGGAAAGAAGAAAGGAGCGACCAGTCCCAAGTATTTCCAAAATCTTAAGGCAAGAGAATAATTAATCTTCTTTGGCTCCATGTTCTTCCCTCTAGGCACACTGGGGATTTTGTTTCACTTCCGGATCCATTGGAGTGGTGGTTCTGCCTTCCAGACACACTGGGGTGGCAGTTCTGGGTTGGACACCCAAGACTCCTGGAGGCCTGTCCCATGGTTTTGCTGAGCACAGCCCACACTGTAGTTCTCATGGACTGAAGTCATATGCCTGTGGCTCCCCAGGCTTAAATAATGTGCAATAGTTCTACTAGTCTGGGATCCTGGAAGTGACCTGCCCCCATGGCTCTGCTGGGTACTACCCTAGTGTGTGCTCTCTAAGGTGGCTGCCTCTCCAGGGTCATAGACCCTCAGCTCCAGTAATATCCATCCTTCAAAATCTGGGTGGAATTTGCACACCAATGGAGACTGCCCAGCGTGGACACTGCCAAAGCCTGCTGCCTGTGCCTTCTAGAGGAGGGGCTACTGTTGCCTGTGCTGTGGAGTGCTGGGAATGGAACCCAAGTGTGTGGCAACTCTGTCATGCCTCTGATAAGGCATGAAAAGGTCCTGAAGGCACTGGAGACCCCTCCTTTGAAATTGATCTGATGATCTCTGGATCACCCTGTGGAGCAAGGGGGTGATTCTGCTATTGTCTTGTTCATAGCTCCTGACTTGTGGAGATGACTTACTAATCTTATCAAGTGGTTTGCTTGACCACATCCTTAGTGTTCTATTCAGACCATGCTTTCTCTGTCTTTTCTATATGGATGGCCTGGGAATTTTCCAAATCTTTTAAGTTCCACTGTTCTTTGATGAACAATTCCATCTTTAAATCACTTTTCTCTTCCTACATTTTACTAGAAGCTTATAGCAAAAGGAAATAAACCAGCCACTCCTTCAACACTTTGCTGAGATATATCCCCAGCTAAATATCCAACTTATGCTCTAAAGTTCTACATTCCACAAAACACTAGGACATGAACCCACTCCAGCCAAACCCACTCCAGCCAATTTCTTTGCTACTTGATAACAAATGGCTTTTCCTCCATTGTCCAATAACATAATCCCCACTTCTACCTCATTAGGATGGCCTTTCCAGTCCATATCCTACCAATCTGTTCAAGATTACTTAGGTATTTTCTAAGGTATTTTCTAAGGAGACTGGGGGTTTTCTATGCAACTTTCCTTTTTTCTTTCTAGGCTGTCACCAAGAGTCTGTCCACAGCACTGTAGGCTTTCTGGTCTGCCGCTCAAAACTCTTCCAATCTCTATCCAATACCTAGTTCCATGCCATTCACACAACTTCAGGTAACTGTTACCTACAACAGTACCTCCAGGAACCAATTTTATGTTATATTATGTTGAGACAGCAAAACACCATAGACTGGGTGACTTATACATAAGAGAACTTTATTTCTCAGTTCTGGAGGCCAGTAAGTCCAAGATAAAGGCACCAGCAGATTTAGTGTCTGGTGAGAACCACTTCCTGGCTCATAAATGACACCTTCTCACCATAACCACACAGGGCAAAAGGGGTGAAGGATCTCTCTGAGGCCTCTTTTATAAAAGCACTAATCACCTCCCAAAGACCCCACCCGCTAATACCACCACCTTGGGGGTGAGGATTTCAAACGTTCATCTTGAGCACGCCCCAATCAAGATTCAGAAGTTTCCCATCACTCCAGAAAGTTCCCTCCTTCCCTCCATTCCCTCACATCAGGAAAACAGTGATTTAAGCTCTATTCCCCTATATTATTTTGGACTATTCCAGAACTTCATACAAATGAAGTCCTATATGAAGTTTCTTTGGTCTGATTTCTTTCTATCATCATAATATCTATGAGATAGATACATCCATGTTCTTACACATATCAGAAACTTGTTCAGATTTACTGAGGATTATCCCACTGAATGAATATGCCAGTTTGTTTGCCATTCATCTATTCAGTACTGGTTGTTTGTTTCCAGTCTGTGGAATAAACTTGTGAATAATGCTGCTATGAATATCCACATACGAATCACTGTGGGGAACGTCCTATGGCTAGAATCACTGAGACGTACGGCAACTATAAGTTTAACTTTATTAGAAACTATTATTATCCACCTTACCTTTTCTACTCATGACACTATTTATTTATTCTTTTTTTCCGTTAATCACCCCCAACACATTCCATTTTTATAAAATATGAGAGGATCTGATTCTCTCCTCAAAATTCTTACAGAAAAGAAGCTTCCACTCTCCTCTCCATTTTGTAATTTCTTAATTACAAATTGAAGCCTTGTCTCATTTTGGTTTCGGGAAAAAAAAGTCAATCACTGTCTTAAAACTATACCAAACCCACTGATTCTTCCCCTGTGACTTCTCCAAGAGACCGTGGAACCACTCAGCCCAAGATATACACTTCATTTTTCCTAATTTCTCCCATGTTTCCTCCTCTCTAAGAGCCCTGTGCCAGGATCCCCAGGATCACTTAGCACAGCCCCTCCCCCTCATGACTACACCATTGTTATGTAAGAGCTTCCCCCTCCCTCCTCCACCTCTCTGGGGATGTCCAGCCTGCAGCCCCTCTCTGCTCTCCTCAGGACTAGACTGCTGTTTAGGAGTTGCTGTTCCAGGGACAGTCTTGCCGGCCTCCCGCTGGAGTGCATTTCTTTGGTCACAGGCTTCCTCACTCATGGGGCCTGCCTGGGCCCAGGCCCACCTGGCAGGTGATCTCTGGCTGCCTCTGCTCTGGCTACTCCTGTTTCCGACCTGCTGCTCCCATGACCCCCCAGGTTGGCGCTTCACTTCCTCTGAAATTGTGATCCCCAGGAAGGTGTCCCACAGAGTGCGTGGAGCCACAACACAAGGTCAGCTCTCCTATAAGGTTCGCTTCAGTGGCCAAAGACACGTGCTTCACATGAGAGTCAAGAAGAGCTTGCTGCCCAGACATTTTCCTGTTATCACCGATAACGACCAAGGCGCCATGCAGGAGGACTACCCTTTCATTCCCCGAGACTGTTACTACTTTAGCTACCTGGAAGGGGTTCCTGGGTCCATGGGCACACTGGACACCTGCTATGGGGGTCTGCGTGGCATGCTGCAGGTGGATGACTTCACTTACGAAATCAAACCACTGGAGGCTTCTTCCAAATTCGAGCATGTGATTTCTCAGCTTGTGTCACAAAAAACACCAGCAGAGGATGCAAAATGTAAGATTGAAAGGAAAGATACAAATCAAGCATATGAGGAGGCGATGATTGCTGAGATGCCTAGAGCAGCTCCTGTGTATTTGTGGTGGCCGCATAGGAAATACTTAAAACTTCACTACACAGTTTCTAACTCATTAGTTGTTCAGAACTCTAATCTTACACGTATAATAGAGAATGTAGTGATTATAAACAACATATTGCATAGCATTTTCTACCAGGGTCAACTTCAGGTTTTGATTCGTCTTGTGTGCATATGGGATGGCATGGATAAGATGGATTTATATAGTTGGCCTAGTGCTGAAGCTGCAGTATCTCAATTTGGTTTATGGAAATTGTGGGGATGGTATTCACAAATTCCTCACGATACTTCAGTGCTTTTCACAGGACATAAAATCGCTGGGTCCTCATATTATAGCAGCCAAGAAGGAATATGCAACCCCAACTGGGGAGCATCTTTTGTATTTGTTTCAAATTATCACATATTTTTGGCTTCAACTGTTGCAGCGCACGCAATAGGTCATGTTATGGGCTGTGTACACGATGGTCCAGGTTGTCACTGTTTTCGAAGAGATCACTGCATCATGGCTCCCGAGCCTGGTCTTCTAGATATGATGAGCAATTGTACATATAGCAAACTGCATCAACGGGTTTCTATGTGGGATCCTTGTTTGAGTATACCAAATGTACCATACCGTAATTTTCCTTATGTAGCTGCTCGTTGTGGTGACAAGATCCAAGATGAGAGGGAAGAATGTGACTGTGGCACCTTAAAAGACTGTGGTCAGGATCCGTGTTGCAATACCAATTGTACCCTTAGCCTTGGCAGTACTTGCAATCATGGAGGTTGCTGCTGGAACTGTAAATATGCTCAACCTGGAACTCTTTGCAGAGATACTCTTGGTATTTGTGATCTACCAGAATACTGTAACGGGACAACGCATGTTTGTCCAGCTGACACTTATATCCAGGATGGAACCCCATGTTCGCCATTGGCTGTTTGTGTGAAGGGAAACTGTAGTGACCGTGATATGCAGTGTCAAGCCCTCTTTGGCTACAAAGTAAAAGATGCTGCACCAGCATGCTATAAAACACTGAATATCATAGGTGACCGATTTGGGAACTGTGGTGTGAGGTTGCTTCGAGGAGGAGGAAAACCTGTAAAATGTGAACGAGATGATGTTCTGTGTGGAATGCTGCACTGTGCTAATGCGGAGGAACTTCCCGGTGGTGGGGAGCACACTACATTTCATCATATGGTAGTACAAGATATTAAACCAGAAAGCTGCTTTGGGTACGATGCCCACTTTGGGACAGACTCACCAGAAATGGGGCTTGTCGCGGATGGTGCATCATGTGGCCCAGGATCGTACTGTAAGGACCAAAATTGTACTTTTTTTCAAGACATGGGTTTTGACTGTGATGTCAAGATGTGCACTTACAGAGGGGTATGCAACAACCAAAGACATTGTCACTGTCAGCGAGGTTGGAAACCACCAAACTGTAGCGAGAGAGGACCAGGTGGCAGTGTAGATAGTGGCCCCCCACCTGACAGAGAAATAGGCATTCGAGCCAGGCTACTAATGAATATAAACAGAGGAACAGCTCTACTGCTTCTTCGTCTTTTCCTTCTTTTGCTTTCAGCGGTTATAGGTGCCTTTTACTATGTGAAAGATATTACGGAAAATGAAAAATAAACTGTTGGAAAACATTATCCCTTGAACCCAAGTAAATACAAACTGGAACACACAAAATGGAGAAAATTACTTTGGCACTTACTGGAAGAAATGATCGATAATCACTCTTACAGGACTAATTACACAATTCTACAGTTCTTCCCAAGTTGTTATCTTGAAATAAAATGACTTGGCAATTTAAAAAGGGTCTGTGTGTTTAAATGCATTTAATATGTTATATCTAGTCATAGTCTTACTACTCCTGTAGACGATAGTGTGAACTGTTAGATTCACCAACAAGAGGACCTATACTTATTTATGTTGTGCATACTAAAGTTTCACAGATATGCCTGTAGCACTCCTTGTTTGAACTGGTATGCACTTGTTTAATACTTTATTAGACTTTCCTTTAGTTGATTATGTACTAGATTTGTGTTATTGGTTCATGTTTTTGCTAGTGTTAAATAAGCCTAACATAAAAGATAGCATAAAAGACACCTTGACAGATACAGTAGGAAGATCAAAAATTTTGTGTCATAAGTGCATGAATATCAACAGTAGTTCAACAACCTGCTAAGTATGTGATCTTGCCCAAAGTCATAGGCTTTCAGAGGATCAAGGTTATATCTGACATGTTACACTGAGAGATGAAATGTACTTTTCTGGGGTTTTGTGATGGTCCAAAGAAAGGCCCTAAGAAGGGCCTGGAATATGTTAGGCACTTAATAAATGCTGACTCTTTCATTCTCATTATTCTCATTATTATCTTGCGTAGTGCTAAAACAGGAGTATTCCAACTATAAGGGCTTTGGCATTTGATATCTTTTATTGTAAAACCATCACACAAGGGGCCATTGATCACTGATTTATCACTTCTTATGGGCCCTAGTTATTAATGTCATATCATCTCACATTTAAAATCCTAGGAATTGCCTAAGCACAGCCTGTCTATAAAGTACAGGATGGAACTGCGTGCCTGATGTATAATATGTACAGGAACAAAAACTTACATAAAAGGAAACAGGAAGCAATCGTTTCATCAGAGAGTATTAGAAGCGGGTCTCATAAGTAAGATGTGTTATATTCATGCTATTAAAATGTCTCAGACCTTGGATCAAATCCCTTTCTAAATATGGAGTCCAGATGAGGGTAGCTACCTAAGGGAAGAGGAAGGATGCAGCAGTAGAGAATCAATGGTCTTGCCACCCTGTGACATTTTAATTTGTCCAACTTTTATAGAGTTCTCTTTGGCAGCATTTCTTGTCCACAGAGTTTATCCAGTAGAGTAATCTGGATCTTCATCCTTGACAGGTCTGAGACCCAGTTTACTATACCCTTGTCAAACATATGTTACTGCATTCGCTCTTTGCAACAGTATCTATTAAAATCGAAGTTGGATGACCATTTACTAACATGGTTACTTCTCCTTGATCCAAAGGCACCTGATGAAAACAAAGTATCTTTCTTCCTGTGAGTCGGGGTGTGTGGGCGGGGTGATTTTGTTTCAACTTAGCAGTCCATTTGCCAAAAGGTGAAAACTGTGGCCCCTGTAGCTTTTTTTTCTCTATTTCTATTTTTCTGATATCTACTCATATCCTTATTGGTCTTTTTGCACTGGTGAAGGACCTTTTGTTTCCCTCAAGGTGTTTAATTTGTAGTACCATACACTCAATTGTGTATGTTTTCTCTTTGGTTACCAGGCTATCTCCAAAATCTTGACCTAAGTGTTTTACCCTGAGGATGAGTGTGACCTTCAGTCTATTTTATGTTTCTAAACAACATTTGATATTTCAGGTATAGGCCATACTTTTAAAAGGTGGCTGTCTCGTGTTAAGGTCCAACATGGGTATTCCTTAAAAGCAGCTTCTAATTGGTGGCAGATATGTGAGACTGAATCATTACAGCCAAGTTAACGTGGTTGGATTATTCCCAGTCAAGTAAGGGAAGACACGCTCAGGGGTAGCCTTAGAAGATTTTTTTTTCCCTATTGCTAGGGCTATGGCATATCAAGAAAGGGTGAAGTTTCAGAACAAAGGTAAGTGGGAGCACCAGAAGGTGAAGAAGAGAATCAAGGGGGCAGAAAGGAAAACAGGGGTGAGGATAGGAGGAAGGTGAGAAAGGAGTGGGCTTGTGAGACCCACAAACATAAGTAGACATAGAAAGACAAGGTCTCTGGGACAGGAAGAAGCAACGTGAAAGTTGTATACTACGGGTCACAGAATATTAGAATCTGTTCAAAATCTTTCTTTTCTTGGCTTCTTTGTACCAACTTGATCTCAGAGAGACAGCAGTGAGCTGTCTGGAAGAGGGATCTCAGTTCCCTGCCCAGGAATTGAACTTGGGTAGCCTGGGTGAAAAACCAGGAATCCTAACCACTAGACCACCAGGGGCTAGAGGCTAGAAGCAAAGCCCCCATGGCTCTTGCCCCCATTTGAAAGCAAGAATGTTTCAAGGAAGCAAAAACTGCAAATACAGGTACAAAGTTTATTATTAGAGACACAGCTCAATCAGTGGGAGAGCACCTGGAGAAACAGTTTGTTTATTTAATACTGAAGCAAGGCAGAAATACACACCCAGAGAGAAAGGAGAGAAAGGGTGTCCTCTCTAATCTAATGATGAGGAGCACAGGAAAGAGGTGATTTAAATCACTTATATAGGATGGATGGTTCTTCCGGGTCTTTGTTTACCTTTGGTCAATCATCTTGTTGCTTTTTTCACACCTGACCTGCCCTAGGACCCTCCCCGACATGCACGTGCAACTTTTTGCTAAGATGGATCCCACCACAGAGGTCCGTGGGGCTATCTCCACAGATTATTAGGGGGTGGCGCCCCTCTCTTTTTGACCCCAAGAAGCCTTCCTGCGCATGTGCAGACAGGGAAGTTTTCCTTGACCTCAGGAGTGGTCATCTTATCTCTTTACTTCAGCAGAGCTCAGCTTCTGCCACTAGCTTTGTCCTTGGAGTGTCTGGGGGAGAACAAAGCTTCACTTTTACTCCACTTGACAAACACCACCTGTGCAGCCCAGGGGCCCATCTATCTCCTACCTCAAACTGAGGTAGACTGCCCATGGTGTGATGGCTATTCTAATGCCCTTTCTTCTAAGGTGCCACACTCACAAGTCTGACATGCCCAAGAAACCAAAGGGCCACTACAGTTTGAGATCGTACTCAATGAAACCATGCAACTTCGAGAAGAAATTAGTAGAGTAAGGATCTTTCTGGCAGACCATATTTCTGACCAGCAGTTTGGGTAAAAGAGGAGTTTGCCCTGGTAAAAGAAGTCTGAGGTAGAAGGAGGGACATGACCTATCTCAGGAAAAATGCCTAATTCTCTGCTTGTCCAAAGTTCTCCAGAAAGCAGAAGAAAATTACTGACCTCAGTCTGACAAAATTTGACCTTCAAGAGATTCATGGCCCTGCAACTCCAACTGTGAAGAAACAAACAAACAAACCAAAAACAAAACAAAAAAAAAAAATGAGAAGAGGAGGAGGACTTACCTCCACACCAAAGAAAATTAGGGTTCTTTGATCGGTTCTGTTTTTGACCCCACCAGGCAGTGCTGGAAAATTTTCCGCCCTCTCCCAAGCAATGGCACCAACTTATTTTTTTTTTAAAGATTTCTGTGACTCCAATAGAGGGTAAAGCCTTCACTGAGTAGAGGCATAACAGAGAACAACAGCAGACCAGGTGGCTTCACAACTGAAGCAGGCTCAGGGTTTCTGTAAGAGGAAGAATTGGAGGAACTGTCCTACATTTTAACTTTAGCAGCAGTTTCACGTTTAACGAAGACGAGTGCATGAGGCACTTTCCTGTTATCCTGCCCCTCGGAGGAGTCCCGATAACCAACAGAACACCATTGCTGAGAACTGTTTCTGCAATCCTTGTGGTAGTTTTAGATACTCATGGGGTATGAGTATAAGAAAGGAGAAAGTAGGTGGGGCAGAATAGAACATACGGGGAAAACAGGGGGCTCTCTTTATTGTTTGTTTAAAAATTTTGCATCTTTATCCTCGAGGAGTCTGAGACCTCTCAGGCCAAGATTGTTGCACAAGTCCATTCCAGTTACCATTGCCCAAGCAAGGGAGTTCCAGCAGTCTGGCAAGAGTATCACCTGGGTTCCACAGGTAATCCTCCAAGCCTCTACTGAGGAATAGCAGCCTTAACTCCCCTGCTACTCCGGGTCAATGACTCCATCCGTAATGGTGACTCCTGCTCTCACAAGCTAGTCCTTGGACATATGATGACTGAGGGGCCTTGAGGGCCGCTGTACCTTGTAGTTCCATGCCATTCATGCTGTGTCCCTGGCAAAGGTGCATTCTTTGTGGACCAAGACCTACCTAGAGCCCTGGAGCACACACAGTTGCTGGGAGGGCAAGCAGAAAAACCACCAGTGGATCATTAAGAGTCATGGTAAGTAGGGCCACCCAACTTCTACTCTTGCTTCCCGATCCCATATATTCCTCATAATGGATATACAGTACCATGTAGCAGTCTTTGATTGAACATACACACTGTACCCTGAAGGATGGCACTCTATCCTTCCAAGATATTGTTTCTGAGCTGATGTTTCCGCTGTGCCTTCAGTAGGTCATTGCAGTGCAGTGTGCGGGTGGTTGCCAGTGAATATTTGATGTGATGCAAACAATGGATTCCATTGGGATGGGCCCATTCCTTTACCTCATTCACTGAAGGCTGAGGTCCCTTTTCACATCCTAAGCCACGTGGGATTCCATGGTTAAAGATCACACATTTCATAAGCAAGCCCCCAATACTCGTGCTGGCTGTGGCTCTGCAGGCACAAAAGGCTACTTATCACATCTAGAATTGCTATCTATTCTTGCGAGGGCCAAACGCTGGTCCTTGCAGATTGGAAGGGGCCCACGGTAGTTGACTTCCCACCAGTTAGCTGCTAGGTCTTCTTGAGAAATAGTGACTTCTCAGGACTTCAGCAATGATCTTTGTTGTTGGCAAGTTGGACATTTAGAGACGGTAGTACCTGGACTGACTTTCTTGGCAAGTGGGAGTTCATGCTATTGAGCTCACTGTAGCCACTACCTCTGCCACCATAGCCACTCTGTTCATGTGCCCGTTGTGCCAGTTCTGTGGTGGTCAATGGTGAAGATTGTCTAATGTTGATTGGCTGAGTCATTTTGTCTGCCTGGTTGCTCAGGGCCTTTTCCAGGATGGAAGCTTCTTGATAGGCATGAAGCTGTGCTACAAAAATCCAATCAAAAATGGGCAGAAGACCTACATGGACATTTCTCCAAAGAAGACATACAGATGGCCAACAGGCACATGAAAAGATGCTCAACATCGCTAATTATTAGAGAAATGCAAATCAAAACCACAATGAGGTATCGTCTCACAACTGTCAGAATGGCCATCATTAAAAAGTCTACAAATGATAAATGCTGGAGAGGATGTGGGGGAAAGGGAACCCTTTTACACTGTTGGTGGGCATGTAAATTGGTGCAGTCACCATGGAAAACAGTATGGAGGTTCCTTAAAAAGCTAAAAATAGAACTACCATAAGATTCAGCAATTCCACTCCTGGGTATATATCCGGAAAAAATGAAAACACTAATTCAAAAATATACACGCACCCCAATGTTCATAGCAGCACTATTTACAATAGCCAAGACATGGAAACAACCCACATGCCCATCTACAGACGATTGGTTTAAGACGATATGGTACATGGGACTTCCCTGGTGGTCCAGGGGTTAAGACTCTGCTCTGCCAGCGCAGGGGTCACGGGTTCGACCCCTGTTAGGGGAACTAAGATCCCACATGTTGTGTGGCATGGCCAAAAGATTTTAAAAAAAACAAACTGTGGTATGTGTATACACTGGAATAGTACTCAGCCATAAAAAGTGAAATATTGCCATTTGCCGCAACATGGATTGAACTAGATAATATTATACTAAGTGAAGTAAGTCAGGCAGAAAAAGACAAATATTATATGATATCACTAACATGTGGAGTCTAAAAAATAATACAAATGAATCTATATGGCAAACAGAAACAGACTAACAGACATAGAAAACAAACGTATGGTTACCAAAGGGGGAAGGGAGGGAGTGGAGGGATAAATTAGGAGTATGGGATTAACAGATACAAGCTACTGTACACAAAATAGATAAGCAAAAGGGATTTACTGTATAGTACAGGGAACTCTGTTCAATATGTTCTAAGAACCTATAATGGAAAATAATCTGCACCATATAGAGATAGATAGATAGATACGTATAGAGATATATATCTGAATCATTTTGCTATACAACTGAAACTAACACAGTAATGTAAATCAACTATACTTCAAAAAGAAAACCTTCACACTTCCTGATTGCAGCTATATGAGCAGCCACATAGCTCTACCCTAGAACACCTTTTCTCTGACACTCTAGTCCTTTTTATTTCAGGCCCTGACCAGCTCACAAGGCTCTTAGCCACCTGAAGTAGTCTACTTGGAGACCTTCCACATAAGGTAGACGACAAAGGTACTAGCCATAAAACTGCCCAAGAATATGATTTTTTGTTATTTCTCTCTTTTTAGAGTCATCCCTGAAGAGGAATGTTATGCAGTCATCTTCCATGTTTGGTTTGAACCCACATACCAAGCCTACCCATCCATACACCAAAGTCAGGCATTTTATTCCTCATTTAGCTGACTGAACAAAGCCCCCATGTGGGCATATATGGAAGCTGAGTGAAGTGACTGGTGAAACCATGGTGAGTGATATGATGACCCCTGCTCATACAATGTACACATATCTTCTCCTCTTGTATGAGCTTGGTACTGGATGTTCTATTTTGAGTTTTCTGTGAATTGCTGCCAGATCCATATGATTTTATGGATTGGCAGACTCAAAGAAACCTAGCTGATACTCGATGATTCAGGACACGTGCTCATATGGGGCCACATGGACAAAAAGCTCATTTTGCTCAGGTTCCCCCAATGCACCGAGAGCTCTCTCTCCATAGTCTGATGGCATGGCCTTGCTTCAAAACCCTATGGCCTACGTTGTGATTCTCCTTTGGGGCCTGCCACAGATTCCACACCACTTCTTTACCCCTACCACCAGTTTCCCACAGGGTCAAAGACATCAGCTGTGCCAGACTTTATGGCCCAAATTATGGCTTCTGCTTACACAGGCTAGCAAGAAAGCAAGGCCCTTTCTTGCCTTGTGTTCCCACTCAAAGATGGTCACCTTCATTATCATCCAGCATCGTATTCATAGGTGTGAAATGTTTGGTTCAGAAATGCAAAGAAGCATATATATCAGCCATCACCTTCCTTGTGGTAGGGAAGGCACCATGAAGCAATTTGCCTTTACTCTCGGGGTATGTCTGAATATTACCTATACCACTGTAACCCTAAATACTCCGATAATGTGAATTGTCCCTGAATCTTTGTAAGGTGTATCTCCTAACCGTGGAATGTATATCTCCTTATAAGACCTCTAATGAACTAACCAACTCAAGTTCGCCTGGTCCCATCAGCATGATGCTGTTGATATAATGAATCAGTATGATGTCTTCTGTATGTTCTGAGAGTCTAAATCTGTTCAGATAATATTATGCCAGATGTAGGAAGGTGGACATGGCCCTGGAGGCAAATATACAAATATGGTTATCCATGCCACATGAATGCTACCTTCTTTTGATGCTCTTTTCTGATGCAAAGAGAAATTAACTAGTTTACCAAATCAATGGCTACATGTTATGCACCTGAGGCCATTTTAATATCCTCCAGCAATGATAGTATATCTGACATAGCAGCCACAATAAGACATTATACTTGGGAGAGTTGGTTGTCTATAATCACTCATTTGGATCGATAAGTTTCCTGTAAAGGATGGATTGGTGATTTCAATGGAGATGTGAAACATACAACCACTACTGCTTCTTTTAGTCTTTAATGGTGACGCTTGTATCTACCTTCCCACGGTGAACACAATTCTAGTTGTTTCTTCTCAATTCTAGTTGTTTCTCTATCCCTATCATATTGTCTACCAAGGAAATGGTTGTAGGTTTCTTGGGGAAAGGACTGGGAGAATCACTACATTATATATTTGTCATGATGTTGATATGTCCTCCCTCCTAGGAACCCAGTGATCTCTTTAGTCAACAGATTCTGTATTTGAAAATTAGCTTTGCCACATGAACTGAGCAGGCATCACTTTTTTTTTTTTTTTTTGGTGCAACCATTCTCAGTCTTCTGCTCCTCCAACTTTGCCTTCTTCTGATTATAGATGTTAAGCAGCACGCTCTTTGGCTACTCATCTGTTTGTCTTAGAATGACATTGTCTGTTAGCACCTCAAAAGTCCTTAGGTAAAAGGTAAATCACTTCAGCTTCCCTTCCAATATTGGCAATTTTGATGCTAATTCTGGTCCCCTAGTTTCAGGCTCTTAAGTGCAGCCCCTGACCTCTGTTACTTGAGAGAATACATTATCCTCAGAGCTCTTAACAAACACTGGTCTGTGACGATGTATCATCAAACTGTTCTACAGATGAGAGACTCAACTGAACTCCTTAAAGATGATGTTGCCCCTTGCACCAGTACATTTTAAATAATTTGTATTGATGTATAATTGACATATAACATTCTGTTAGTTTCAGGTGTACAACATCACTAATCATTAGGGATATTCCACACTTGTCAGAATGGCTATCATCAAAAAGACAACAAATAACAAGTGTTGACAAGATGTGGAGAAAAGGGAACCCTTGTGCACTGTTGGTGGGAATGTAAATTGGTGCAGCCACTATGGAAAAGAGTATGGAGGTTCCTCAAAAAATGAAAAATAGAACTACTGTACAATCCAGCAGTTCCCCTCCTGGTTACTTATCCAGAGAAAATGAAAATACTAATTTGAAAAGATATGTACCCCAATGTTCATTGCAACATTATTTACAATAGCCAAGATAGGGGGGCAACCTTAGAGTCTATCCATAGTTGAATAGATAAAGAAGATGTGATATATACATATATGTATTTTTATATGTATGTATTTATATATATGTGGTATGTATTATATATATATACACACAATACATCTATAAAGTAAAATTTTACTTAGCCATAAAAAAGAATGAAATCTTGTCATTTGTGGCAACATGAATGGGCTTAAAGGGTATTATGCTTAGTGAAACAAGTCAGCCAAAGAAAGACAAATACTATATGATTTCACTTGTATGTGAAATCTAAAAATCAAGATAGGGCTTCCTTAGTGGTGCAGTGGTTAAGGATCTGCCTGTCAATGCAGGGGATATGGGTTCGAAACCTGGTCCGGGAAGATCCCACATGCCGTGGAGCAACTAAGCCTGGGTGCCACAACTACTGAGCCTGCGCTCTAGAGCCTGCAAGCCACAACTACTGGGCCCTCGCACCACAGCTATTGAAGCCCACGTGCCTAGAGCCCATGCTCTGCAACAAAGAGAAGCCATCGCAATGAGAAGCCCACGCACTGCAACGAAGAGTAGCCCCTGCCCACTGCAACTAGAGAAAGCCCACGCACAGCAACGAAGATCCAATGCAGCCAAAAATAAAAATAAATACAATAAATAAATTTATAAAAAAATAAAAATCAATAAAAATCAAGACAAATGAACAAACATAACAAAATAGAAACATAGTTATAGATACAGAGAACAGATGCTTGCCAGAGGGGAGGCAGGGGAGGAGAGATTGAGAGGTAGAAACTTCCAGTTACAGAATTAATAATGAGTCATGGGTATGACATGTACTCTGTGGAGTATATAGTCAATAATCATGTAATGTCTTTGCATGGTGACAGATGGTAAGTAGACTTATCATGGTGATCATTTTGAAATGTATAGAAATATGGAATCACTGTGCTATATACCAGGAACTAATATAGCATTGTTGGTCAATTATACCTCAAAATAAACAGACAAACAAAGAAACAAACTCACAGAAAACGAGATCAGATTTGTGCTTACCGCAGGCAGGGTTGCGGGGAGGGATGAAGGTAGTCAAAAGGTACAAACTTCCAGTTTTATGATAAATAAATACAGGGATGTAGTGTACCACAGGATAAATATAATTAACACTGCTGTGTGTTATATATGAAAGTCGTTAAGAGAGTAAATCCCGAGGTCTCATCACAAGGAAAATATATTTTTTTCTAATTGTTTAATACTGTATCTTTACGAGATGGATGTTTACTAAACTTACTGTGGTAATCATTTCATGATGTAAGTTACATCATTATGCTGTACACTTATACAGCGCTGTATGTCAATTACATCTCAATAACCTTGGAAGAAAACATTGTGATTAAAAAATATAAAATAAAAATTGTATAGATAAAACTTTAAAAAAATAAAAAATAAATAAAGTGAAGGAGGCTCACCTGCTTATATTAAAGCATCAGCCTGAGGGGCAGGCATCTAATTTAACACATACATCTGGGAGCCTGCTGGAATACTCTCCAGGGACAGAGACTGGCGGGTGCCATCTTTGCACTCTCCCTTTGCCATGCTCCAGAGCACCAGTATCTCCTGGAAGGGAGCTCTTACATGCGTCTGCTGCCCAGATCTCTGTGGCTGCTGCCAAAGGCATGCATCTTAACTGCCTGGCTCTGGAGGCCAGGGGAGTTTGTGTTCCTGTCCCATGGGACTGTAATAATTGATGTCACCTAGAAAGGAGCTCATACCCCTCTGTCTGGCACCCAGATATTTGTGGCTGCTGCCAAGAGATACCTCTACATTGCCTGGCTCTGGAGGACAGTGGGGCTTAACCTCTTGGGTCCCACAGGATTGTAGCCAAGAGAGAAAGAGTTCTTAAACAGCTACCACCCCCAGGACACGGCAAAAGGCAACAGACCCAAAAGCTTGATCTTTCTGTGAAGGAAGCCTATTAGCTAATCATTATGACTGCGACCTGAGGGGCAGGCCTCTAACTAAATATGCATCTAAGGGCTGACTATAATCCTTTTTAGAGACCTTGGAGGGCAGGCACTATCTTAAAGTTCTCCCTCTGCTACACTCCAGTGCACCAGTGTCTCCTGGAGGGGAGTTTTACATGCTGCTGGTGACTTAGTTTTTTATGTCTGGTGGCCTGGTTTTTGCAGCTGCCACCCATGGGACACCCCTTGTTCACCTGGCTCTGGGGGACAGTGAGGGGGGTGGGGTGGCTTATATTCCCATCTCTCCCCTGCTTAGAAATCCCCTAGAAGTTTCCAACTGCCCTTTAACATCTAGCTTCTCCATCCATCAGTCCATTCTAATACCAACTACTTACTCATTTACGCTTCTTTTCAAATTTGCCTTATTTTCTCATTATCACTCTAGACTCCAATCCTTCCTCTTGGGTTTCTAAATTTTCCCTGGGCATCAACTCTGGGGCTCCACAAAAAGTGATACTTTTTTTGTTTGAGGGATACCCAACATATGTAGACAGTAAAGAGCTTTGCACCTAGGGAGGACATAAAGGACAAGCCATAAGAACTCAAATTCTTCCAGAAACCTTCAAACAACTGGCAAAGGAAGTTGATATCAGGTCGGTGATCATACAGTGTTGGGGAAAAGGCTCTTGAAACCATGAAATAGTAAATTCCTTTAAGGAACCAGTAAAAGTACCTATATAATAGTCCCCAAGAAGATCTTAATAGAGGAGGAATAAAATTTTGCACTAGACTTTTAATTAATTAATTAATTAATTAATTAATTTTTGGCTGCGTTGGGTCTTCGTTGCTGTGCGTTGCTTTAGTTGCGGCGACGTGGACTATTCTTTTGTTGTGGTGGCAGGCTTGTCATTGCGGTGGCTTCTCTTGTTGCGGAGCACAGGCTCTAGGCGCAGGCTTAGTAGTTGTGGCTCACGGGCTCTAGAACGCAGGCTCAGTAGTTGTGGCGTGCGGGCTTAGTTGCTCTGCGGCATGTGGGATCTTCCCGGACCAGGAATCGAATTCGTGTCCCTTGCATTGGCAGGATTCTTAACAACTGCACTAGACTGCACTAGACTTTTGCAAGATATGGTTTGGCTCAATTAACGTGAATGTTTCCTCCTGTGTCACAGCCAACTGCCTAGTTCTTCTTAATGGTAAATTTCCAATTTCCATAGTAATTGTTATGTCGACTTTTAAATAATCATTTATGTTTTATCACCAAAACATCAATTTCTCTAGCTGTTCAATTTATTTACTATAATAGACTATAACTTGAAATTCTCATGTAATCACTTTTATTTTCTTTTACACGTTTTTATTTTCTGCCTCATCCCTAACATTAATTTTTCCCCCCTAATTTATTAATTGATTCTTTGTACTAACCAGCTTTCGGTTTTATTGATCCATTCTTCTGGTTTCGTTAGTTTGTTTTCCATTTCTTTTATCTTAGCTTTTCTTTTGACTAATTCTCTCTTTATACTTTCTCTTGGTTCTTTTTTTTTTTTTTTGTAAGTCGGATATTTATTTTCTATCATCTTAAATAATAGATTTCATATGAAATTTTTTCCTTTTTATTACTTGCCACATAACTTGTAATTTCTAGGTTGATACCCTTTTTGATTTGGGGGGTTATGCAAAGTAGTATTACTAATAGTGTTATAGATCTTAAAAGTTCTCAACACAAGGAAAAAATATTGTAACTGTATGAGGTGATGAATGTTAACTGAATTTATTGTGGTAATCATTTCACAATATATATGTATATCCAGTTGTTATGTTGTTCACATTAATCTTATATAATGTTACGTGTCAATTTATCTCAATAAAACTGAAAAAAATTAAATTAAAAAAAAGCATTACATGATTTTGAAGTGGTACTTTAGTAAGCAGATTTACTTTTGAGGTGTCAAGTTCTATTTTTATTGGATGTGCATTGTGTTTTGATGTATAGGAAACTTTATACTACAATGATATTTGACTTTTTTTTTAAACCGGAGCAACAGATGTCACTCAAGCACTTAAAACACACATACAGATAGGCCATTTTTAAAATGGTTTCCTTTCCAAAAAGTTTATCTTCAGATTAAAATACACTTTACTTGTCCTGGATTCAAAGATTTGTCTTTACATTTCTAAATATGGTTTCCTGCAAAGGTTTTTAAACATAAATCTCAATAGATAAAATCCTGTTTCACTGTTGACTTATATCATAAAAGCACACATTCACCTGCTCAAAAAGGAAGCCCTGGTTAGCTTAATTGACAGTATTCAGAAAGCTTTCAATGGGCTTTTGTCCCATGGCAATTGGAAAGTTAGAATTTTCCTGATTTTCTCTACCTCATGAAACTTGTTTTTAATCAAGGTAGTAAGTGTACTTCAAGACAATGCAATTAACTTTGAATTTTTTTGCTTTCACTAACCTGTACAGAAGAGATCTCTAGCACTTTTGTATAGAAGAGTTACCTTTGATTTTCTCCAAAGTGTTATGGAGCAGATTTTTGTTTGGTTTAGGAATCACTAATGGGGGATTCTTCACTGTATAGTATGGTATGGGAAACTCTTGCCACCTTTCCAGTTGCCATTTCATTTGTTTTTTCAAAAAGTATGAATTATGGTTTAGGACTATGAAAAAAGTCATGGAGGACAGAAATGTGTTAGACATAGTCCCATTCATCCCATAGCCTATACTTTATAAAAAGTAATAAGACAAGTACATGAATAATTCTAAAACTGGATTGTTAATGATCACTGTCATTGGAGAAATGTGCAATAAAGGCAAAACAGTGAATTTCCTAATTGAATAATGTCATGGGCTAATTTTAAGTGGTTTGAAATTGGACTGAATTAGAAACTGAGTAGCCAACTCTCTAGTTCTAGCCATAGAAATTAGATAGAATGGAGGGAAAGACTTCTTACCCCCTCCAAAAGGAGATCTTTGTGGAATGTTGACTTTGAGGTGTTTGTTGGAAAACCATTTAGGCTACTAGAAATGTACCAGAAGTCACACACACTGTGATAAAATTTGAAGCCAAGGTGAAAGTTGAGTTTGCCTAGCAAAAGAGGATACAGCAATAGTTCTCATAGTGTAGTCCCTGGACGACCACCACCACCAGCAGCATCTGGAAGCTTGTTAGAAAATCCAGTTTTTCAGGTCCCATTCCAGACCTACTGAATCAGAAACCTTGGGGATGGGACACAGCAATCTGTGTTTTGATAAAGTCTCCAGGGCATCCTGTGCACACTACAGTTTGAGAGGCACTGGGACAAAGAAAAAAAATGGAAGAGAGCTAAAGAACCCAGTTGAAGGTTTGTAAGGCTGAAGAAGACAAAAAGAAGTCCCAAAGTTGGAGAGAGGATCCATGGGAGCCAAACATTCATGGAAGCCATGGGAGGAGAGAATTTCAAGAAGGAGATAATCAGTATTGTCAAATGTTATAGGAAGTTTAGTTCAAGTTGGGGCATTTGTACTAGTTCACAAATAGTACAAATATGAACTATTGTGCAAGCTTCTTAACCTTTCTGAGCCTCAATTTGTGCACCTGTAAAATGAGTCTGGAATCATGCTCTTCCAAAAGTTTAAGATTTTTAGTGAATTCAATTATATACTAGATGTCAATTATGAAACCAGATGATTCATGAAGTAATCTTTCTGTACCATAGCCATTAAATTTGGCCATAGTTCTAAAACCTAACTTCAGTATTAAAGCTCTCAAACTGGTGATTTTGATAACAACACTCCCATATACTTGCATGAGTTAAGTGATGGTAGAGCAGATACTGGAGGATTATGTAACTTGGCTAGATATCAAGAACATACTAGTGCTGAGGGACTGGCATGGATGGTGCAGATGCCTTGTTTTCTGGATGTAAATTCTTATAAACTGCCACATGGAAGTGTGGCAGTTAAGATGGCTGGGTCAACTATTTTTCTGTTTATTAACACTAGAAACACACAGATGGGATTTGAGTCATATTTATGGGAAAGCAGCAGAAGCCATGCTGAAGAGCTATTTTGTGTTTTTTGTGAGAATTGTAAAATGATGACAAATATCACTTTGATTTAACAGATAGATATACTAAGGTATACAGTAGTCATGCTTAAAGTGAGAATATATATTATTTGTTAGGTTCTTAAATTCCTCACTGCCCCAAATTTTGTTTCATGAAAATCTTCCAGCATACTTGTAATTCTTACTATTTATTTGCTCCTTCAAGATCATTTCAAGGTTCTTAATAAGTGCTTATTTGGATGATGGACTAAATGGGAGACTGAAGACCTATATTTACTTAAATTGAATATATGCTTTATCTGAAAAGAATAACAGATTATTAGCTATTGTATTACCTAGAATACATGTATATGATTTAATCCATTATTAACTATTAGCTGAGTGCCAACCTTTATTGGAGTCAGATCCATAAGGTGACATTTTATGTAGTGAAAAGGTAGGAAAAGGTCTGGACTTTTAGAACAGTGTCCTTGACATTTAAGATATGAGGAAAAGTTGGAGAGGTAGTACACTTGACTAACCTGGATGCTGTATGAGTTCTGAAGTATCAAAAGAAGTGAATAAGGTGAGAGGCAATGCCATATACAAATTTTTGCATACTTCACAATATATTCTCTAATAAATCCTATGGCCCTATATGTTTCTGTCTCTGCACAGAGGTGGATTAAACAAACAAACATACAACAAAAAGTGTAAGCCAAGCAATTCAAAATAAAATACAAAGGAATCACAGAACTGAAGGAGACTCTATTCATAAACCAAAGCAACCCTGTTCACAAGACCATCTCTGCAATCCTAAATTCTCCTGTATTCTACAACTGCTCCAGACTCTTTCCCATGAATCTAAATAATTTTCTCCCAGCACTACCAACTATGTAGTGTGACTTAACCTCTTAGGCTAAGTCTTCCCACCTTTCTTACTGCTCCAATCCCCAGGTTTGCAAGGTGTCTCTTTTTTGGAGAGATTGGGGTAGGGGAAGATTGGAGAAATAGGGGTAAGGGAAGGGATTAGCAGTCTTACTTTAATAAACCTTACCCTGATCACTTTAAAATCTTCCTGGTTCAGTTCAGGTGATGCTTTGTGGGAGGGGATTGATACATTTGCTCAGCCCCAGAACCCAAAACAAAACCCCAAAGTTCAAATTCAAACCCTGAAGTATTGTTTCCACTCTCCTTTTTTTCATCTTTCTTATATACTGTTTGGACAACAATGACTTTGTTCACCAAAACCAATAATACAGTGTGATAGAGCTCTGTGATATATTTTAGTCAAAGACTAGTGGAGCTCTGAAGAGGAAATAATTTACATTGCCTGTGGAGTAAGGGAGGCTTCAAGAACCTGGTTTCCCTAAAGTGGCATCTGGAAGATGTGGAAGTTCATGCGTTACTCAGGGAGTTAATATCTCCTCCAGGATGGAGCATGGAGTGAATGAAGAACCGTGGCAGAAAAGGCAGGCCAAAGTCATATTACAAACGCCCTTCAATTACTTGCTAAGAAAATTAGAGTGACTACTGTAGGCAGAAAAAATAGAGAATCTCATCATTATTTATGTCTCTTAGATAACTGTCAGCAGTGTGGGAGATAGGCTTGAGTTCATAATTAATGTTTTGTTTTTGTTTTTTAAGTTTTTTGGCCGTACCCATGGCATGTGGGATCTCAGTTCCCCCCCACCAGGGATTGAACCGGCGCCCTCTGCATTGGAAGTGCAGAGTCTTAACCACTGGTCTGCCGGGGAAGTCCCTATAATTAAGGTTTTTTTTTTGTTTGTTTGTTTGTTTGTTTGTGTTGTTGTTTTAGACCCGGTGGGCCTAGATATGAGTGTTAACTAGATCAGCCTAAAGGCAGGAAGGAGATCAGGAATTTCTTTTCTAGAGGCACTTAGGGGTGAATTTAATAGATGGAAAGATGATAAGTGATTAAACCAGGAATATTTCAGTGGCAATAAAGAGGCAGGGATAGATGGAAAGATTTCAGGGATAGCATGGGAAATGTGAGTCTTATGTCACCTGCACTCTATACTATTATGTCATCTCAAACACTTGACAGTTGAAGCTTTCTCTGACTCACCCTAGCAAATGGCACACGTGGGGGGCTGTTTCCCAAGCTACCTATGGTTCATTTGCATGCCCATTAGATTGCCAGCCTCTTTAAGGCAGGGATCATCTTTTCACCTCTGTGTTCCTCGAGGTTTCTAATGACCCACAGAAAGGCGTGCTGGATGGTTGGTGACTGAGTGGAAACTAGACATTCTTAAATGACTGAAGATTACAGGCTATCTGGCAGTAAAAGCACTAGCATTAAAGGTTCACTGACACCAAGACATTACACCAATTACTATTCAACCTAAACTCTCATAGCACTTTTTCCCCCTATTTTTATTAAGCTGGTGAACTACCTGATCTCAGAGAGGCAGCAGTGAGGGGTGGTGTGAAGCGAGATCTTAATTCCCTGCCCAGGAACTGAATCTGGGTAGCCTGGATGAAAACCAGGAATCCTGGCCACCACGCCCCCTGGATCTTGCCCCCAGTGAAAAATGCATTTCTCATGGAGACAAAAACGGTAAAAACAGGTACAAGTTTATTATTAGAGACACAGCACAACAACAAGTGGGAGCGCACACAGAGAAAGTTTGTTTAGTTAAGATAGAAGCAAGGCAGAGATGCACACCTGGAGAGAAAGGGTGTGGGCAGCCTCCCTAATGAGGAGAAGCACAGTAAAGAGGCAGTTAAGTCGTTTATACAGGGAGGTTCTTCCAGGGCTTTGTTTACCTTTGGCCAATTATCTGATTTCTTTTTTCACACCTGACCTGCCCTAGGACCCTCCCCAACATAAGTGGGCAATTTTTTTCCAAGATGGATTACAGCCCAGAGGCCTATGGGATGGCCTTAGCATCACATATTGTGGGGTAGTGGCCCCTCCTTTTTAACCCCCAAGGAGCCTTTCTGCGCATGTGCAATGTCTCCCTTGCCCCAAGGATGGGAAATGTATGACCTCTTGATCTTTTAACAGGGTTTAGCCCCTCTCTGTCCCTGCCATAAAAGCGTCCAATGTCCGGTTATCTACCCTATTCCTGTTGTTGTTTCTTATATTTAAGTGCAGATCTCGAAATATAGACAGGAGTCTGGTCATAAATATGTAGTCCGGAGCCCGTTTGTCTTTTGCCTCAGGAATTGCAAACAGGGTAATGAATGTCCGGCCTGGAGCTCATCTTCTTCTCACCCCAGGAGGTGTGAACAGGAGGCCAGTTGTAAGTGCCTAGCCTGGAGCCCATCTATCTCCTGCCTCATCCCTATCCCACAAATAGAGGCTAGAGTACTGGCTTCAAAGTAACTTTTTCAAACCTGATTTTATTGAGCTGATTTTATGTGCCAGGGAGTGTTCTAAGTAGAGATCTAGAACACAGGAGCTACAGGTTTCTATATCCTTTGACGATTACTACAAACACGACTTAAGTCTCTTAATCCCATTGCAAACCAGCTTGCCGGAACCAAACGCTGAACCTCGAATTTCCCGGGGGGAAGCGTGAGTATGTTACTACGGATCGATTGCTTTTGCCTGGCGGAGACCTATCTGGAAGGGCCCTGCACTGGGAGGCCAAGGAAAGGACGTCAGTCAAGGACCTTACTCCTCGGGAGGAACCCAGAGCCACTGAGATTCGGGAGGCTACGTTGGCTTGTTTGGCTGGGCATCCAAGCGAGTCAGAGAGTTCAGTCATGTTCGCCCACGCGGTGAAGCGCAAAAATAAGACCCTTCGCTACTAAGTTCCCACGTTGGTGAGCGCAGTGAGAAAAAAGTGGGGGCGGGATTCCGGAAGGGGTGGGACCACAAGTCTGGCTGGAAGGAGAGGGCGGTGAAACTGTAACGCGTGCGACCCGGAACGGCAGTCTGGGCTAGGAAGGGGCTGGCGTTTAGGCTGTCCTAGTCTCCTAGTCTCTCCCCGCGCTGGTTGTGGGATCTCGAGTTCCCCTCTAACCTCTTTGGTAGTTACCTGGATGTGCTTCTGAGAGTGATGTCAGAACCAGATTTTAACCCAAGTCTGGATGATTACTAAACTTCCATCCACCCCCGCTCCGCGCCCGCCCGCCCCCAGCTACAGCTTGACGATACTCTGGATCATTGGAACTAGTTGTATTTACTTAATTTAACTGTATAATTTCGGGCATCTTCAGGTTTCAGCTTATTAGTTTGTGAACTGGCTTAATTCTTCCAGGGTTGTTATGAGTTAAATAAATCCTTGTGAGTTGAATGTAGCACACTGTAGCAGCCCTCAAAAGATGGTCGCTGAATTATAGTTGATATTTTTAAAGCACGTTGAAAGTAGTTTTGGTGTCTATTTCTTTGCATCTACTCCTACGCGGAGTTCACAGAAAGTTGCATTCGTCTTGAAATTTAGATTGATGTTGGCTTAACACTTTAACACCAACCCGAGTTGGAGTCCAGCGAGACCACACATTTTCTTTTCAGTTTGACCTTGGCAAGTTACTTTGCTTCAGCAAGCCTTGATGTCATAGTAAATGAAACAATTTAAATATAAAGCATGTGGACAAAGTCCACTTTCTTTTAAATAGTTTATTACTTTGGTATGGATTTGGTACAGGTGAAGTTACCAGCTTTTGCATTTAAGCAGGACTAAAGGAAAGAAGTGACCTTAGAAAAGTAATGAGTTTTTTTACTCACCTTTGATGAATGTGGATTTCTTTCTAAACTTTGGAAACTCCTTTTTATCTGTCTTTTTTAAAGTTTAAAGAAAACTGTTTATAAGACAACCACTAGTTGTCTAACCATTAGTTAACCACTAATCTACTTTTGTCTATAGATTTCATAGAATAATACAACTTATGGTCTTTTGTGACTGACTTTGTTCACTTAGCATAATGCTTTCAAGGTTCATTCATGTAACGTATCAAAACTTCATTCCTTTTAATGGCTAATATTCCATCAGTTGGAATATTTATTTTTCATTGATGAACATTTAGGAGGTTGTTTTCATTTCTTGGCTATTATGAATAATGCTGCTATGAATATTCATGTACAGATTTTTGTATGGATGTGTTTTCATTTCTCTTGAGTAAATACCTAGTAGTAGAATTGCTGGGTCATATGGTAACTCCATGTTTAACATTTTGAGGAACTGCCAAGCTGTTTCCCAAAAACTACATCATTTTACATTCCCACCAGCAATATACAAGGCTTCTGATTTTTCCATTCTTGCCAACAGTTTTCATTGTCCACTTTTTTTAAAAAAATAAACCCTTACTAGTGGGTGTGAAGTGGTATCTCACTGTGGTTTTGATTTGCATTTCCCTAATGACTAATAATGCAGGACATTTGTTCATACAGTGGATTATTGGTTATCTGTATATCTTCTTTGGGGAAATGTCTATTCAAGTCCTTTGCCCATTTCTAAATGGGGCTGTTTTTCTTTTTATTGGGCAGAGGTTTTCTTAAACACCTGGAACCAGTAAGTTTCCCAGTCTTTGTCAAGGGGCTCTGTGTGCATGATCGGGTATGCCTTCAATACTCAGGCAGGTTACAAACTGCTTCAAGCTGTTACTTCTTGCTTGCTCAGAGCCTCAAGGTTAGCCATAGGTGAGTGTTTAGGGCCTTCTCAGATCTCTCCTGAGCTTACACACTGCTCTGGGCATGTGGACAGTTCTGCTCATGTGCATGTCCTTCCAGAGTGTCAGGAATATGTTTGAGCTTTTCAGAGTCCTCTATGGACACCTTATGCCTCATATTTTCCTTTTGTTTTTTGGTTAGACTATTCCTTGCCCTGTTATCTACCACCTCAGGCAGTATGATGTTAAACAATGGCCTCTGAATTTTTTCAGCAAACACTTCCAGGGACAAGTCTGTTTGCACTAGTTGAGCTCCAGGTCAGGAAAACTAAAGACAGCCTTGTGAGTGGGTCTTCCAGGCAACCACCAGACTGGTCAAATAATGAAAATTCTCAGGGAATAAGACTTTAAGGAGCTCCACCCCATTATGCCCCTTCCAGTGGTTACTGCTTTATATCATGATTTTAGACTGTTGTTTTTCATGTTTACCAAGGAGCTGGGGTCGAGATGTGGGAATAGGTAGGTTAAAAATGCCACCAAGCTTTCTGCTTTAACTGAGATTGAGTCATTCTTCTTACGTAAATGTTCCCAACATTATTGCAGGCCTTTTTTAATTTCCAAAGATCTGAAAGAGTAGATTTTTGCCAGTGTTCTCATTGCTTTAATGGAGAGGGTTTTTGGAGATTCTTACTCTGTTTCACTGATGTCACCTTTTTTTTTTGTTTTTTTTTTTTTGGTCTTTGCTGAAATTTTCTGATTTTTCATTTGTTTATTGCTCTTTGAGGCACTTTTATGATGGTACCTTTAAAATCTTTGTTAATGTCACTTTCAAGTTGCTGTTTCCTGATTCTTCTTATAACAAGTGAATTTTTATTTTATCTTGGACATTCTGTATAGTATGTTAGGAAACTTTGTATTCTCTTTAGGTCTTCTACTTTAGCAACAGTCACCATGCTTGCGTTAAGCTTGTGGGTAGAAGTTAATGTAGGTAGAGAAGAGCAAACACTGTGCCCTGGGGGTACTCCAAGTTCAGAGGGTTGGGGTGTACAGGAGGGACCAATACAGGAGACTAAGAAGGGTTCTCAGTGAGGTAAAAGGAAAACCAGGTTTAAGGGAAGAGAAGGAAAATGTGATCAACGGTGTCAAATTTTGCGCATGAAATAAGATGAGAACAGAGAGTTAAACATTGCATTTAATAACATGGATATCAGTGATGGCTGGAATGGGTCTAAGAGAAAGTGGAAAGAGCAGCAAGCATAGACAACTTGTTTGAGAAATTTTACTGCAGGTAAGAACAAAGAAATGGGATAATAACTGATGGGGAAGTAAGGTCTAGAGAAATTTGTTAATAAGATGGGAGAAATAATAGCATTTTTTATGATGAATCATGCAGTGTGGTGAGCAAGATTTTTGATGAATCACTGCCCTTCAGTATATAAGATGATTGGGATCTAGTGCAGAAATGAAGATATTTAGCTAGGAGGGTAGATACCATGGTAATGAGTGGTCGGTAGTACAGTGCAGTTTTGACACTACTATGTAGCATTAGTGCAGACTGCATAGATTAAGTGCACAGTTCTCCATAAAACTCCCCTTATCAGACACCAGCTGAAAGCTCTGCGATATGAGGCCACCTGTGCTTCTGATCAACTGGTTACAAATTCAGTGGTTCCTAATAGCCCCTCAGGTTCAGTAATTCAGCAGAATGACTCACAGAACTCAGGAAAGCACTATACTTAGGATTAGTGTTCTATCATAAAGGTTATGAATTAGGAACAGCTGAAAGAAGAGACCCTTAGGGCAAGGTCTGGGGAGGATCCCAAGGGCAGAGTTTCCTTGTTTTCTCCCTGTGGAATCAGGGTATGCCACCATCCCAGCACATTGATGTGTTCACCAACCAGGATGCTCATCCAGAGTTTTTCACTGGGATTTTATAATTGGGATTTTCATCATCTATGGTTGATTGGATCATTGGCTGTGTGACTAAACTCAATCTCCTGCCCCCCTTTCCTCCTTGGAGGTCAGGAGGTCAGGTGGCTATCACATGGCTCAAGGTCCCAACCCTCTAGTCACATGGTTGATCATCCCAGCATGACCAGCCTCTATCCTGTGACTATCTAGGGACCCACAATGAGTCACCTCATTAGCATAATCTCAGTTATGGTCCTAATAACAAAGATGCTCCTGTCACTCAGGAAATTCCAAGTGAGTAGCTCCCTCCCAAGAACCCAGGACCAAGACCAGACAAATTCTTTATTATGTTACATGTGGGTATTGTGATGACAGTGGTCCAGAAAAGAGATGATGGTGGCTTGGACTAGAATATTAGAAGAAGATATAGTTATAAATTGTCAGATTCAAGAAATATTTTGACAGAACTCAGGGATGGATTAGATGTGAGATAGGAATTAGAGGAGCTAAAGATGACTCCAGAGAAGCTGGGTTTGAGTAATTGGATGAAAGTATTTGACCTTAATTGGGATGTGAAAGATTGAGTAGCAGCAGATTGGGGCAGAAAGAGTGTTGGGGTAAAAAATCAAGAATTTTTTTCATGTTAATTTATATATACCTGTTAAACTTTCAAGTGGAGATGTCAAGTAGGAGGGCAGGTCTTCACTTCAGTGGGATGTTTCCCATTGAAAATGTGCATTTGGAAGTTGTTAGGTTATAGAAGCTATTTAAATCCATGGAACTGGATGGCATCACCTAGGGACTCTGTTGGTTGTGAATAGGTAGAAAAGGTGTGAAGACTGAGCCTTTTGAGATACTCAGACATTTTGAGATGGGAAGGTGAGGAAGAATGAATAAAGGGAGGCTGAGAAGGAGTTAGGCAAATCACAGTTGTGTCTTTTTGTTACCACCCGGGGTTCTTGGCCTTCCTTAATCAATAGAAATTGATAAGAGGCCATACAAGAAATTCAGGCAAGGCTTTATTAGCAGGGGGGAGCAAAAACAGGTAACAGGTTCCCTTGCTTGATCCCTGAGGGTGGGGGCCAGCTGATTCCTTATATGGGGTGAGCGTAGGGATGTGTCCATGGGTGGGGCTAAAGGGGTGGCTTAGGTGGTCTGCCCACCCCTTTGGTGGTGCTGAGTGCAGGGGCATGCGCAGTACCCTGCTTTTGCTCCTGACACCCTGTTTTTGCTCCCTGCTCTTCAGAAGTGGCAGTTGGGTTTTTGGTCTTTTTGTATCTTATTGTCCATAATCTGCCCCAACTGTGCATGCTTGCAGTGAGTTTTAGTCCCTTGTACTTTCTTTGCATTTTGTTGCTGGAGGAGAAGTTTGTCCATGTGCAGGCACTGCAGCAAAGGGTCCCAGGTCCCAGGTCCCAGCGTGTCTCATTTTCATTGACACCAAGAGACAAAAAAGTTATTTTACTTATACAAAGAATGATTGCATATTGACATTAGAAGTATTATCTGGTTATATATAACAGCTGTTTTTCCTGGTTTGTTATCTTTTGATTTTATGTCATTTTTATTTCATTTATTTGCAGGTAAGAGACCAAATTTTTATGTGGTCAGATTTACTGGGTTTTTAAATTCATAGCCTCTAGGTTTTGTTGGTATTCCAACTTCAAAATTATAGAATTTTATATTTTACAGTGTTTTTATCTGTTTGTATTACTTTAATTGGTAATATTAATATATTGATGGTAGGGATCAAACTTAATTTTCTTCCAAATTGCTAGACTTTTACAGCTTTAGGATGAGAGTAGAGCCCATTAGATTATCGGAGGAGATGCTAAAGCAGTAATGGCAATTCATGGGCTCTTTTAAGGTGTACCACATACTGAGAAGGGTAACATATTTCATGAGATTGTTTTATCACTTGGTTAGAAAATGGAGAAAAATGCTCTCTAATTGTCCTATTTTGCAAAATCATAAAACTGAAAGAATTCTAGTCTTGAAGAAGCAAGGTCAGGATTTTATTCCTGGATTTACCCATTACAGTCATGGGCAAGTCATTTAGTTGGCTGTGCTTTTATTTCCTCATCTATTGAGTGTATTCTTTTTCCCTTAGCTCATAGGTCTTTTGTAAGAATCAACTAATATAATGCTTCTGATGGTGATATTTAAATCATAAGGTCAAGTACAGATGGGGGTAATGATTTTGGTATTTGCTCATGTGCTAAAATGTTTCCCAGTGATAGTGTGTACTATGTCTACTCTGAAAAGATGAATGGTAACTCACCAGGGAAAATAATCTATAGGATTTTGTATAATCTGCCACTGTTGGTGTTCAGATAAGTAATGTATAGATAGACTGAATTCTGCCCTTCTATTTTGTTTAATTGTTTCCCTGTCTTGTTTCAGTTGCTGAGTGTTGGAGGTTCTTTTGGTCTTCGTGAGTTTTCACAAATCCGTTATGATGCTGTGAAGATTAAAGTAAGAACTGTCATTGGAGTTTGACATGTGTACATGTATGTTCTGGTTTATGAGACACGAATACTCAGTAAACTAAGCTGTCTTGAGTTTTATCTTGCTTTTTAAGACTGATACATGGGGACTTCCCTGGCGGTCCAGTGGTTAAGACTCTGCGCTTCCAACGCAGGGTGCACGGGTTCGATCCCTGGTTGGGGAACTAAGATCCCACATGCTGCATGGTGAGGCCAAAAAATAAAATAAATAAAATAAAAATAATACAAACAGCTGTTAAAAAAAAGAGATTGATATATGATCTTTGGGCTCTTTTTAAAAAATTTTTATACAATTTTTAAAGGTTACTTTCCATTTACAGTAATTACAAAATATTGGCCATATTCCCCATGTCGTACATTATATCCTTGAGCCTGTTTTACACCCAACAGTTTGTACTTCCCACGCCCTCACCCCTATTGCCTCTCTCCCCTCCCCACTGGTAACCACTAGTTTGTTTTCTATATTTGTGAGTCTGCTTCTTTTTTCGTTGTATTCACTAGTTCGTTGTATTTTTTAGAATCCACATAACGTGATATCATACAGTATTTGTCTTTCTCTGTCTGATTTATTTCACTTAGCATAATGCCCTCCAAGTCCATCCATGTTGCTGCAAATGGCAAAATTTCATTCTTTTTTTATGGCTAAGTAAGATTACATTATACATATATATACGTGTGTGTGTGTATACACACACACACACACACACACACACACACACACACACACCGCACATCTTCTTTACCCATTCATCTGTTGATGGACACTTAGGTTGCTCCCATATCTTGGCAATTTTTTCAATAAATACTACGGTACTACATGATCTGCAGTTGGTTGAATCCACGGATGCAGAACTCGCAGATATGGCAGGGCAACTGTTATTTACTGAGGAAAATCCTTGTATAAGTGGACCCTCGAAGTTCAAACTCGTGTTGTTCAAGGGTCAGCTGTATTTCATTAGCAGACCTCAGTAATGTTGGTAGGAAATTAGAGTATTAAAGGCCTATTCATTTTTTTCAGTTAATTTTATGGTTTAAGAGAAATACCAATGCTAGTTAGTCTTAAAGACAGTAGGTATTAGAATAAATAGTAAATTTAAAAGGAATATATAGTTTCTATGAGGGAATAGAGCAATTATGAAATGAGTTTTAAAGTTTCTGTTAGCATCCCAATTATTGTATTAAGGAATTTTTTCCCTTTTCCTTTAAGATGAAAGTTATAATAACCTGGCTTTTGGAATAGGGATGTCATGCACATATTTGAAAAATAATTGAATATTTGTCATGTGTTTATCATGTGTTAGATCCTACAGATAAAGATTCAAGAAACTGGTTCTTATAAAGCTTATAGCATCATCAAGGCTGGGAGACATCTAATATAAAAATGTATCCAAACATACAATATAACAATGCCCAGTGAAATGCTATATTGGAACTCTGTGTAAAACATTTCTAGAACTTCAAGGAGAGGCATATGGTTTAAGACTTGGGAAAGGGGTATCAGAGAAGGTCTGCTAGAGGTATCAACCTTTGAATTAAGGTTAAGAATGAGTAAGAGTTAGCTAAATGATGGAAATGATTAGTATTATATAACATAGAGTGGCTAACATAGAGGGGAGATTGGGGGAGCAAGATAGAAGGGAAGAGATTGTTTCAAGTGGAGAGACCTGTTAAGACACTTTGGCAGTAGTATAGATGAACAATAATGGAATCTGAAATGAAACATTTGCAATGAAGATAGAAATGAATGGGTTCCAGAAAAATTTTTAGCAGCAAATTGATAGTGACATATAATATTAAAATCTGAATAAATATCAGATGACTTGAGGCTTTGCTTTTGAGGACTGGGTAAATTTTCATAGCAAGAGAGAGTGAGGGAGATTGCAGTAACAGAAGAGGTGTAGACGAGGGGGTCAAAGTAAAGAGAACAAAGTTGGGAGAAATGAGGTTGATTGAAGTTAAGAGGATGAGATTGGTCAAGGTCTATGGAAGGAGGCTGAGAGGACAAAGTTGAGGTGAGAAGGATCAGAGAACAAGACCTACTGAGATTGAGATGTCCAGGTTGGTTGCTGTTGAGAAGTCAGACTCAGGTGAAGTCAAGAGTCAGTGTTTAGGTGAGGTTGAGTTCAAATAAGGTTGAGAGGATAAGGTGGATTAAATTTGAGAGGAATTGAGAAGGTAAGATTGATTGAGGTTGACAGTTGTTACAAGGGTTGAGAGGTTGAGATTAAGGAGGAGTCGAGGGAAAGATTGCTGAGGTCAAGGGCTGGGGGTCAAGACTGTGGCTGAGAGGACAAATTCAGTTAAGAAAGATCAAGAGAGGATAAAGGATAAGTACAGCTGAGAAGTTTTGAGGAGGGTGGAAAAAGACAGTATTGATTCAGAGTGACCAGCCATTTTAGTTTGCCTGGAACTGTCCTGATTTTAGGACTGAAAATCCAGTGTCCCAGGACGTAAAAATTCCTGCTTTTCAGTCGTGGGTATGGAAGGTTGAAAGGAAAGTACAGAACCCATGAGGTGGGCTTAAACAAATAAGCTGAAAACAATAGCTTTCAATTTCTAGTGTGAAATAGATATGACATAGCTCATCTGCCTTCATTATGGCTGTTGCTCTTTTTTTCTCCTGACTCCTAATGCTAACAACTGTGGATCCACAGTAATAGATTATCTGCTTTTGCATCAGTCCAAGTAATATGATTTAAGTGTACAATTAAGTGCATTGTAATCCTGAGCATTAACAGTCTTTTTTTTTAAACCTTTGCTTGACTGTTGTAGTTTGTAAAGAAATAGTGCTTGTTTAATTTTTAACATTGTAAATATCATGACCATGTTTTTTAGGATTCAGATAATGAAAATGAGAATAATTATAGTACCAAGCACCAGTCTGTTCTCTGTATCTATGAGCTTGGTTTTTTTTGTTTGTTTGTGTGTTTTTTTAGATTCCAAATACAAGTGAGATCATTACTGACTGTATTCCCCACACTGTATGTTTCATACTCATAACTCATTTATTTTGTAACTGGTAGTTTGTACCTCTTAATTTTCTTACCCATTTCTCTCCTCCTCCTTCCCCCCTTCCCTATGGCAACTACTTGTTTGTTCTCTGTATGTATGACTCTGTTTCTGTTTTGTTATGTTTGTTCATTTGTTTTGTTTTTCAGGTTTCACATGTAAGTGAAATCAAACAGTATTTGTGTTTCTTTGCCTGACTTATTTCACTTAGCATAATCCTGTTGTCAAAATGGGGAGGTCCATCCCTGTTGTCAAAAATGGCAAGATTTCATTTTTTTTATGGCTGAATGATATTCCATTGTATATACACATCAGAATTTCTTTATCCATTACCCATCGATGGACACTTAGGTTGTTTCCATGTCTTGGCTACTGTGAATAATGCTGTGGTGAACATGGGGTGCAGATACCTCTTCAAGATAGTGATTTCATTTCCTTCAGATAAATACCCAGAGGTGAAATTCCTGGGCCATATGGTAACTCTATTTTCCATTTTTTGCAGGAATCTCCCTAGTGTTTTCCACAGTAGCTGTACCAATTTATATTCCCACCAACAGTGCACAAGGACTCCCTTTTTCCACATCCTCTCCCTCAGTTGTCATTTCTTGTCCTTTTGATAATAGCCATTCTAACAAGTATGAGGTGATATCTCATTGTGGTTTTGATTTGCATTTTCCTGATGATTAGTGATGTTGAGCATCTTTTCATCTACCTGTTGGTCATCTGTATGTCTTCTTTGGAAAAATGTTCTGATCCTCTGCCCATTTTTTTAAGCAGATTTTTTTTGGGGGGGTGCTACTGAGTTGTATGAGTTCTTTATATATTTCAGATATTAACCTTTTATGAGTTATATGATTTGCACTTATTTTCTTTCATTCAGTAGGTTGCCTTATCATTGTGTTGATTGCCTTTTTCTCCCCCCAGTATTATGTATGTGAAATTCATCTCTATTTTAGCTCTAAATTCAGGGTCAGCAAGCTTTTCCTGTAAGGAGCCAGGTAGTAAGTGTTTTAGGCTTTGTGAGCTACACTCTTCCACAACTATTGAAATCTCGTGTTGTATCACAAAAGCAGCCTTGGACAAAAACAAATGAGCATGGCTGTGTTCAAATAAAACTTTACTGACAAAAATGGATATTAGACTAGATTTGGTCCATGGACCATAGTTGCTGACCCCATGATTTTTTCATTGCTGTATGGTATTCCACTAATTATACCATAATTTATTTATCTATTTTACTCTTAGACATTTGGGTTGCTTGGCAGTTTTGGTTAGTGAAAATAATGTTGCTGTGAACATTCTTGTATATTTTTCGTGCTGCATGTGTACAAAAAAGGAATTGCTGGATTATCACCTTTATTTGATAATTTCCATACTGTTTTTCAGAGTGATTGAATCAGTTGTAGGGGAGAAAAAATAATTTTCCCTTTACCCTTCTACATTCTTGGCTGAGATCCTTCCATAATAAAATACAGATTAACAAGAGAAAAACAAACAGAAGTTTAATAACATGTATACCTCTTGTATACATGGGAGATACCCAGGAAAAGTGAGTAAAACTTTCCCCACCATCACCTTAAATACTCTCTGAAGACAGAAGAAGGATGTTGGAGGGGGAGGGCAGTTATGAGAGGTTACTGGGAAAAACACAGTAAAAGGGTAAGGTTGTTACACAGATTTAAGTGGGTGCCTTCTCGATTGGTAGAAGTTTGTTGTGATTTAGAATCATCCTTCTCTTCCTGGTACTAAAAGGGAGACGCTTATAAATGGAGATTTCCTTTATAAATGTATGTGTCCCTCACAAAAGGGTAACTTGTACTGGTTTTCAGAGCTTCTCTGTTTGCAGATGACATGATCTTGTATATAGAGCATTTTAAGGCATTCACTAAAAATTAGTATAACTAATAAAAGAGTTCAGCACTCATATGGCTATAGGACACTTATAGGGGTGGCATTAGGATTTGGTAAGACTGTAAACCTCAAGGGCAGAGAATATTTAAGTATCCTGCCTGATCTCCTCTTCTCTCTCCTCTCCACCACAATACCAAAGACAGTGCTTTCAGAGCTGACCTGATGTGCAAGTTCTTTTTCCTTGTAAGGTCTTGCCAAGCTCCTGGTAAGGAATGAATATACCGATTTAAGACAGTAAGCCTTTGAGAATCCATGGGAGCATTTCAATTTATATTTGATTGGTTATGTTCTATCATTGTCTTTGAGTTCTCCACCCTAAAGAAAACTCAGCTTTCTGACACAAAGTATTAGTAATCAATGTAAAATTTACTGAAGATTTCATAAAGAAGAGAATGTTTACACTGCATACCATACAACAAGTGACAAAAATTACACTTACTAAATTTCTGCTTCCCACAGAGTCCGTCATGGGTACTGTATCCTCTTCTCACTTAGCCATTTCCCTCTGTAGGGCCCAGCTTTAATGGATCCTGTCTTTTCTCTTTCTGGTCTTCTCTTGCTCTGCCTCCCAGCTCATTCCCTTCTCCCCATCCCACTTCAAACTCATTACTCTCATGCGCACAGCAAGTTAGCTTTTCCCCATTTCCTGCAAACCAGCACACCCATCCTCAGAAGTTCATTCTGCCACAGGGAACCAGTGAGGAATCATAGTGAGGAATGTTATATTCTATAAATTAAATACACAAGTATTATCTTGGAAAGATGATCTACTTGGTGCCTCAGTTTTCTCTTGTGGAAAATGGGAATAATAATCACAGTAGAGACATCATAGAGTTGATGGGAGCTAACTGATGTCAAGCTAATGATGCCAATAATTATGCATAGAGAAAGCTCTCTACAGATGTTAGCTATTATTAAATAGGAAGGAATTGTTAGTAACAACAAAAATTCTTATCAAAATGTCACATCAAGGATAGTATTTTAACAGCATTGCTCAGCAGTCTATTAAATTAGTAACAGTTAAACTTATGTTTCTGTATTTTTTCTCAAATCTTGTTTTGTATAATAAATGCTTTTTATATTATAATTGATTGTTGAAATAAAGGTTTAGAAGGAAAATTTTTTTTAAAAAAAGGAAAGATCTATCTAAATAATCTTTTCTCTTCTGTAGACAGCAAAGTTCAGTGGGAAAGCCTGCAAACTGATAGACCTGAATTGGAATCTTGGCTCTGTCAGTTTGTCAGATTACAAACTGTGTACAAATATTATACAAATTACATAACCCACTTAAGTCTCAGTCAACTTGTCTGTGAATTGGAGTTTTGTGGTTGTTTTATATCAGTTAACCTAAGTGAGGTATGTAAGGAACTCAGGAAAGGAAACATAGGTGATAAAAGAGTGCCTATTATTATTGACCAGTAGATGAAAAACAGTCTGTTTACAGATGATAGATATTCTATCCTAAATCACTGCTTCCGTTAATTGTTTCTAAAATATTTCTCTGGTTTGTTTTCTGCCTTTTGACCCTTAAACAATATTTAACCGGCTGGAAGCGTCACCAAATGATAGAAGGAAGGTGGACAAAAGGTTTCTGAAATGGGATTTTCGATTTCCTCTAAACTGGGAAAGTGGAGACTAGAATTTGAGGGCAAAAGTGTTGAGAGGCATAAGTAGTCTGTGGTGTTCCCAACAGAAATCATCCTGGTGTGGGAAAGCTTTGGAGTCACTGCCATCACCACTGGAGGGTGTGCTAAGACCACAGAGCACTGAATTTGGGGGTCCACCTCTTAAGTAAAGTCCAGCTCTGGTGCAGGGTGCACTCTCCAGAGGGGTCCCATAGTCATCAGTCCTGCCTTGTTCTCTCTCTCTGCATTGTCCCTTTACCTCCTGTGAGACCAGGAGACTCCAGACTGGGTGAATTGCCTTGGCTACCTCAGCTACTGCATCCTCCTTGTGTAGAGCTGCCTCTCCAGAGAGTGGCTGATGCCTGCAGCCCAGGAGAGCCGCATATACCCTGGATTCCACAGCGAAACTACAGATGAGAACGTCTTCCACATCTGGTGCTTCTAGGAGGCGCCAACCCCCTCTGTCTGAGCTGGGATCTACTCTCTGTCTTTATCTATATCCTTCTGCCTTCACATTTCATGCTCACCTTTCTCCTATTCCTTCTTGGCTCCCCTCCCCTTGCCAAGGTGTATTAACCACAAGAAACCAGGGCTCCTTGGCATCAGATGCCTCTAGGAAGTCATGATCAAATCTTCCTGCTGGTCCTTGAACCTGCTGCTCCGCAAGCATACCGACACACATATAGACACACGCACGCACACACAAGCGCACCAGCCAACCCCCCCCAGTGGGTGCCTGAGGGGGAAGAGGCCATCTGGGGCAGCAGCCCTGGGAGTTAGCTCTGAGGCCTGCCCTCAGTATACGTTACCAGTCTGTATCGTATCCCCAGTGGTGTGTTCACTCCTGTGCACTGGAGGGCCAATGTCCTTGCAAAGAGCATTTCCCTTGACCTGGGGAATCTCTTTTGGGCAAATCAAAGTTTTCCTCAGGCACTGGGAGAACAAGATAAGAAACTCCAAACCCTACGTTGGACACTGTCTGGGAGAAGACGCCCAACTTGCAGAAGTTCCAGCACTTCGCTAGCAAAGGTTCAGCAGTGAGGTTCTGTAAGGCTTATTTGGTGATTTTTTTATGGGAGGGGGCCTGAGTGAGCAGACTACTTATACTGGAGTATGACACTTTTCAAACACACAGGAAAAAATCTTGACAAAACCCTTGTAAAGGGGTCTACTCCTAACCAGTTCCTTGGATTTTACAACACTGTGAAGGCCTCAAGGGCAGCCTTCGCTCCCCTACCTGCTGCCTCCCTCATCCTTCCCCATCAAAGAAGGACAAGAAGCCACCACAGTTGTCACCCTTTTCCCCTTCTTCCTTTGCTATGCTCTGTTAATTGCTTTTACCATGAACTTTCTCTGAAGTTGTAGTATGTGAAGACCAGAGAGGCCTGTACAGATAGCCAAGCTATACCATCCCACGGGCTCAGGCCACTGTTTCTGATGCAGCCTCAGAAAATACTATCTCCTACAGTCCACTAAAAAAAAAAAAAAAATTCCAGGTTCTTCATCAATTTCCCTCATCTAATAACTTCAGCTTTTCTGACAACTGGTACAGGGCCTACATTTATTAAAGTGTCAGAGAGTTAGAGAAGGCGATAATGAGAAAGAAGCTTAAGATCACGCATCTTCGACGCAGATCCTCATTTTACAAAAAAGAGAGATGAGGCCACAGAAGAAAGGCGACATGCCCAAGGTCACACAGCTGGTTAGTGGAAGATTCTGGACTGAAATTCAGTTACCCTGACTACCAGTTGAAGACAGTCCTTCTGTTCACCCTCAGTTTAAAGGGTTGAGTGGGAAGCATTATGTTTTTCCCAAAGGTGATAAAGTCTGCATGTCTCTATTTGTGAATGTAGGTGAGGAAACAAGCCTCTGAGAGCTGGTACAGTGCTTTTGGCATTTGTAACAATGCTAGGTGAGTATGTGCTAAGAATGTTTATCGAATGAATGGATGTGTGTGAACAAGGAGAAAGGCAGTGGCCATATGTACAATATTTTCTATGATTCCACAAAAACAGACAAGTCCAGGACACATAAATATTCGGGAGTGTGTTTGTCCCGTGGGTACAAAGCCTGGGTGAGGGAGAGCGTATCTGTGTATAAGTGATGTCTGTAAGCACCAGGTGTGCAGAGAGTCCAGTGTGTGATCCCAGGATTAGCCTTAACCTCCTTGGCTCCATTTCATTATCTTCCCGAACATTGACTAGATTAGATCTCTAGGGATTGTCCCAGATCTGTGTCAGATCACAGACCTCAAGGAGGGAATGGATTTCATTTCACTGACATGTCTTGTGGTCTTGTGACACTGTGCTCTTGTGTGTGTGTGTGTGTGTGTGTGTGTGTGTGTAGGTGGGTGTTTTGCTGGAACTTGTAATGGGTAGAAAATGAGCACTTACCTCTCAACCTCCAACCCATCTGGCTCCACTCCCAAATCCCAAGCCCCATTTACTTCATTTCATATCCCAGTCCATATCCAGTGAAATCGAAGTCCTGTGACTATTTATTCTTTTACCTGTTATGGAAAATGTAACCCCCCCACACAATGGAGCGTGTTTCTTAAATTACATTTCACACTGCCATTCCCAGACCACCCATCATCACTCACGGCTATATCTGCCCCAGAGCTCCAGTGCTGCCGCATCAGGTAGACAGTGAGGCATAGGGGAGGGGACTGGAAAAAGAGTACCAGCGTAGAACAGTTCTTCTCTTTTGGAGACTAGTTCCTGGCACTTGACAAGTCAGAGGAGAGGAAGTCTCTGAAGGTTTGCTGGGCAAACTGCTGCCTGCCTCCAACATCTGAGAGCAGGCTTAGCTGTGATCCCTAGCACAAGGAACTGTAATACCATGACTGGAGGGCATCCCTGGTGCTGAGCCAAATTATAGTTTGTTTCTCTAGAATTGAGAATTAGCCTGAGCTTAATTCCAATCTCTGTAACATAAAAATCAGATGAATTAAAAGGTTATACACCCTGACTCACCATGATTTTCATTGAATTTTTGCCGGGAATGGGCTCATTTAAGTTCACTTTGATCTCATCCACTAATGGATATCAGATTTAAATTCAGGTTCCAGCCTCTGTGCTCAAATCAGTTTTATGGTACATTGCGATGCACAAAAGTACACCTGGGTTCTAGGGATTACATTCCTGATAGGCACAATGGTTACAGTGTGAAAATAAGTTCTATGAAGAAAAAATATGCTAGGAATGGAAACATTTCATCTGAGGCTGGTCAGGATGAGGCTGACTTAAATACGGTCCCCAACTGTGGGAATTTTGCAAAGCAATTGCCGATCAGTTTTTGTTTATATCACCGTGTGAGGTTAAGGAAAGGCACAAAACGCTTTATTGGCAGCAGAAACATTAGAGATCCTGGACTGAATAAAATGTTAGGAAGTCACCAGTCAGGCAGATCGGGGGCTTCTACTACAGACAAATTCCAGCAGAGAAGAGATGGCAAAGGATTAATTAATGTGACAGCTATTCATGGAGTGACTACTATGAGCCAGGCAACATTTCGAATGTCTCCCATTTTGAATACAAACAACAATGTTAACAACAGAAAAAGATCCCTGCTCTCATGGACCTGATATTCTAGCAGCCAGATGTAGACATAATAAACATGTAAATAACTAAATTCTATGGTATGTTAAAAACTGATGAGTGTTATAGGGAAAAAAGTAAAGAAAGATGACAGAATTTGGGAATCTACAGGGGAAGGGAAAGCAGGTTAAAATTTTAAATAGGGAAGATGACGTTTGACTAAACATCTGAAGTAAGTAAGGAAATTGGTCATGTGCATATCTGGGTTAAGTGGATTCCAAGCAGAGGAAACAGCCAGTGCAAAGGTCCTGAATTGGGAGTGTGATTGGAGAAACATAGGAGGTAAGTAGTACTGAAGCCAAGTGATTCAGAGGGAGAGGACCAGGAGAGATGAAGTGAGAGGTAAAGGGAGGAAGAAGGGACAGGTCATAGGCTTTCTGGCTATTTTCAAGTCTTTGGCTTTTCTCTAAAGGTAATGGTGAGCTGTTGGAGGGTTTTGAGCAGGAAAATGACATGATCTGACTTACATACAAGTATCTCTCTGCCTGCTGGGTTGAGGCATGCATCTGATTGGAGCCAAAGCCTTCCTTCAGATGTTCTTACATTTCACATCTAAATAAAGAAACAGGCAGATGAAATGTAGAATGTGGCACATGGGCAGCAAAAGAAGTAAAATTAAAGGCAGCTAGGGAGTCAGCTATGAAGAGGATTGTTTTGAACAATCCTGTGCTAAAATTTCAGAAACATTTCCCTACATGTATTCAGCGTTTTTGCAGTGGCTGTCCATTTCTGTGCCCTAGAGAGTGTGCTTAGTCCAAGTGTGCAACTCCAAGGATGTTAAACAGGCCCCACTTGGAGTAGTTCAGGCTCTTCTAGTGGGCAGTATGGAATCAGAGGCCTTAAAACCTCAACTCACCTACTCTGGCTCATTCCAGCTGTGTTTTTTCCAAAACAAGGAAGAAGTTGCCTTCAAAGTGTGCCTCAAAGCTCCTTCACAGCACCCACTTGATCAAGGCACTGACATAGAAGACTTAATGAAATCAACTACATCATTATTCATTCAGTGAACATTTATTAAGCACTTGCCATATCCTAGGGACTTTTCTAGATGCTGGGGATTGAAACAGTAAGGCTCTCTCCTCTTTTCATGTTGCTTATATCAATGCATCGTGAAGTCACCGACTTTATACATTAAAAATAAGCAGACTGAGATATGTGCCTTGTGATATATATGAGTCCTGGTTTCTGAGGAAGGATTAACTTACACCACCTGCAGAGAAGGGGAGGCTTCATGATCCTGGTTCCCTTGGAGCTGCATTTTGAAGTTGCGGAAGTTCATGGAATACTCGAGGAATGGTGTCTCCTCCAGGATGGAGTTATGGAGTGAATAGGGGGTAGTGGCAGGAAGTCGGATCAAAGTCATATTACAAAAAGCCTGATATTCCCTGCTAAGAAAATCAGAATGAACACTGAAGGCAAAAGCAGGAGAATCCCATCATCATTTATATCTTTTACGTAACTTTAAGCAGTGTCAAAGATAGACTTGAAAATCGTAAGTTTCTTTCTTTTCTTTTTTTCCTCCATATTTGACATTGTAGTTCTGTTGACATGGATATCATTAGATCAGTGCAAAGGCAGGAGGGAGATCAGGAGTTTCGTCTCTGGAGACCACTTAGGGGCGACTTTAATCGGTGGAAAGATGATAAGGGATTAAGCCAGGAATGTCTCGGTGGCAATAGAGAGGCAGGAACAGATGGAAAGATTTCAGTGATAGCATGGGAAATATGAGTCTGTCACCTGCACTCTATACTGTTATGTCATCTCAAACAGTAGGTGAGGTTTTCTCTGACTCACCCTGGCAAATGGCACTCATGGGGCTGTTTCCCAAGCTACGGATGTACTCCAGGCACACGTTCATTTGCATGCCCATTAGATTGCCAGCCTCTTTAAGGCAGGGATCATCTTTTCATCTCTGTGTTCCTCTAGCCTTATAATGACCCACAGAAAAGTATGCTGGGTGGTTGTTGAAGGAGTGGAAACTAGACATTCATAAATTACTGAGGATTATAGGCTATCTGGCAGTAAAAGCACTAGCATTAAAGGTTCACTGATACCAAGTCATTACACCAATTACCATTCAACCTAAACTCTCATAGCACTTTTTTTTTTTTTTAATCTGGTAAACTACCCCTCCCACAATTAGTCATAGAGGCTGTTAATATACTAGCTCCAAACCAACTTTTTTTCTTGGCTGATTTTATCTAGCAGCTATGTGCTAGGGAGTGTTTTGAGAAGAGGTTGGTCAAGACCTGGAACATGGGAGTTACCAGTTTCCCTATCAGTTTGCTGCGGAGGGCGAACTCAATATGAGCCTCTAAATCCCAATTGCAAGCCCACATGCTGGAACCGAACTGTGGACGCTGCAATTTCAGGACAGATGTATGAGTACGTGATGACGGACTGATTGCTTTTGCCTGATGGAGGCGTATCTGAAGAGGGCCACGAACAACGAGGCCGCCTTAAGGCCAGGAGTCTGTGATGTCCTTGTTGGGAGGGACTCTGAACCTCTGGGATTCGGGAGGCCTCGCAGGGCTTGTCTGGCAGGGCATCATGTTTGCCCATGCGGTGATGGGCGCCTTGCGCAAGAACGAGACTCTTCGCTTCGGAGTCCCCACGGTGGTGATGTAATTGAAGAGGAGAGAGTAAGAGTCTGGAGGAAGAAGTGTCCAGCGGGATTCCGGAAGGGGTGGGGTCTTAGGCTTGGCCGGATGGAGACCGCAGGGTATGTGTAATGCACAAGGCCAGAAGACTGGTCCGTGGATTGGGAGTTTTTAGGCAGTCCTTCTCCAGGGTGAGAGGGTTGCTGGGGGCAACAAAATTAACATATCAGAGGCAGATTTTGACTTAAATCTGGGTGATTACAAAGCCTGCTTTCTTCTACTTACTACACCATGACTCTTCTCAGGATCACTGGGACTAAATCTAGTTACTTAATAATTGTACAATTTTCGGCATCTCCATGAATCAGTTTCCTAGCTTGTGAAATGGGCTTAATTCGTATTTCACGTAGTTGTTGTAAGGACATATACAATGTTTAGCACCCTGTCTGCCAAATGGTAGGGACTCCCAAAGTGGTAGCTGTGTTATCCTTTGTGTTTCTTTTCTTTTTTTTTCCCAACGGAATTCTGAGTTTTTAATGAGTTCGTTTATCCCATGCCCCACTTCTCTCAGGGGTCTAGTTCCCCCTTCACTGCTGTCAGTGGCATTCCCATAGGAAAGTTTGAGAAGCACTGAAGTAGAGCGGTACTTCTCAAAGGGTGGTCCTTGGACCTGCATCAACGGCATCTCTTGCAAACTTGTTAAAAGTGCAAATTTTAGACCCCACCTCATATCTTCTAATCCGAATCTCTGGGGAAAGGGGCCAGGAACCAGTATTTTAACAAGACCTTCAGACGATTCTTTTTTTATAATTTAATTTTTATTTTTTATTAGAGTATAGTTGATTTACAATGTTGTGTTAGTTTCAGGTGTACAGCACAGTGATTCAGTTATACATATACATATATCCATTCTTTTTCAGATTCTTTTCCCATATAGGTTATTACAGAATATTGAGTAGAGTTCCCTGTGCTATACAGTAGGTCCTTGTTGATTATCTATTTTATATGTAGTAGTGTATATATGTTAATCCCAAACTCTTAATTTATCCCTCACCCAACCTTTCCCCTTTGGTAACGACAGGTTTGTTTTCGAAGTCTGTAAGTCTGTTTCTGTTTTGTAAGTAAGTTCATTTGTATCATTTTTTTTTTAGATTTCACATATAAGTGATGTCATATGATATTTGTCTTTCTCTGTCTGGCTTACTACACTCAGTATGATAATCTCTAGGTCCATCCCTGTTGCTGCAGATGGCATTATTTCATTCTTTTTTATGGCTGAGTACTATTCCATTGTATATATGTATCACATCTTCTTTATCCATTCCTCTGTTGATGGACATTTAGGTTGCTTCCATGTCTTGGCTATTGTAAATAGTGCTGCAGTGAACATTGGTGTGCATGTATGTTTTCGAATTATGGTTTTCTCCAGATACATGTCCAGGAGTGCGATTGCTGGATCATATGGTAGTTGTATTTTTAGTTTTTTAAGGAACCTACATACTGTTCTCCATAACAGTTGTACCAATTTACATTCCCACCCACAGTGCAGGAGGGTTCCGTTTTTTCCACACCCTCTCCAGCATTTATTGTTTGTAGACCTTTTGATGATGGTCATTCTGACTGGTGTGAGGTGATAGGAAACCATAAATAAAATGAAAAGACAACCCAGAGAATGGGAGAAAATATTTGCAAATGAAGTGACCAACAAGGGATTAATCTCCTAAATACACAAACAGTTCATGCAGCTCAATAAAAAAAGTCCAAAAATGGGCAGAAGATCTAAATAGACATTTCTCCAAAAAAGCCAAAAAACACATGAAAAGACGCTCAACATGGCTAATTATTGGAGAGATCCAAATCAAAACTACAAGGTATCCTTTGTGTTTCTACAGCTCTTTGTACGTACCCTTTGTATATCACTGCATATATGATATCCAATTGTGTTCTTTATGTATTTGTGTCCCGTTCTACACTGAGTGTCCTGCGAATGGGGTCTTGTTCCATTGCTCAAGGGAATGCAAGTAGACAGTAGTATAACACTGGAAGGATTAGGTCTTGGAATTAGTTATACCCCAGTTGGAATCCAGATAACTTTCTTTATTTGCTGTGTGACCTTGGGCACTTTGTTTGCTTTTGCAATCCTCAGTCTTGTCCATAAACAGCATAATTTGGATAAAGGTTTGGAACACGAGGTAGGCCTTCCAATCTGAGTTAATTATACTAATGAGGCCAAGGAGAGAGGCCACTTAATTTAAAACACAAAGTAGTCTGTGTTTGGGAAGGGTTATAAGCCTTATCCCTGGTGGCCTGTCAAATATACTAATTGACCTGTTGGCACAGTTGGAGTCAAGCAGACAGAAAATATTGGATTCAGTACTCTTGAACACAACAAAACCACTGGAATGAACTTAAGTAAATATTATATGTTCTCTTTTCCTTGTAGGAATATTATGTAAAGAACAGTATATTATTATATATTTCCCATAATTACTATAATAACTTCAAAGTGGACTGTATCCTCTGATAAATATTAGTAATCTTTATGGAACAACATACAGAAGAGGGTTTTAAAGTACCAGGTATACACTAATAATTTTCTCTTTTCCTTCTTTTATGAACCTCTTAAAAAAAATATCGAATTTGCTGCTTCAGCTTCTTCCTTACCCATTTGCTGGTATCATCAGTGATCCACTAGTTTCTAAATCCAATACTTTCTCAACTTTATCTACCCTCTTTTATATACTATATGCTACCAATGCTGACTTCATGCTTTTCAAAAACTCTGTTGTCTTACATAAACCCATCATGCTTCATTTTTTCTAGCTTGCAGCTCTTTTATTTTCTTGAGTTTGGCGACATGAAGGTCATCCATGAAAGTCATTTCAGAGGAGGAGCAGGGATAAAGCCAAATTGGAGTGGATTAAAGACAGAATGGCAAGTAAGGAAGTGAAAACAGCTAATATAGAAAACTTCTGAGGAATATTTTGCAGTTGAGGGAGGTAGAGAAATGGAGTGGTAACTGGAGAGAGAAAACTAAGTTGGTTAAGGTCATACTGTGGAGAACCTTTTTCACATTGGCATTGGGAACCCCTGAAGATTTCAAAATCAAACAATTCGTTAACAGTGTAGTGTTGAAAAGAGGAATGTGGTAGTAATCACTTGAGGGAGGGGTGAAATTGAGAGACCGGCGAGCAGATAGTCCAGGAATAAGGGGGTAAGGATATGAACCTGGGGGGTGGCCACCAGGATGGGAATTAACAAACAGAAATGAGGGCCATTATAGAATAGTGATCTTTGCTGAAAGATTTTCAGCACAATACCCAAATCACTTACTCAGACAAAACAGTAGGGCTGAAAGGAATCGAAGTATGATCTGACTTTACAGAAGAGGAAACTGAGACTCAAGAAAGGAAGGCGTTAAAGCATATATCTTACACAGAAAGAAATTATGTTATATGTACACACATACATGTATATATTTGTGCATCCAGAACATAAATGTACCTGAGGACATCCCAGTTAGGGGTCCTGGATATGATCATCTGAGCAGTTGGCTCCTTGGTCTTCAACAGCTCCCATCTGGCAAATGGCAGGATCATAGGCTTTCCTCATGCGTGTCTCTTAGGTGTTCCCCAAAGGGCAGGGCCATGGTACACATCATCAGAACTCGCCCTCTGCTCTGGAGGATGTCAGCTTAGAAGCTGGGTTCCTAGGGCCTCTTCTGCATTTCTGTTCTGTGGTCATCTTGAGTCTGTCAGCTCTCACTCTCTCTCCTCTGCACATCTACCATCCTGGGTTGACCACCTCTCCTGACACTCCCAGTGTGGTGGTGCTACCTTGCTGTGCTCCAACTCCGGTTAGGATTTGGGTACCTGCTCTCCATCTTGCTGCCACCCGGAGCTACTCACCTCTGAATCAGCTGTTGGTAAGGAGGCACTTCCTTTTGTATTCAACTCTTTTGGAAGGGGAGTTGCTTAGGGTCTGGTGGCACAGCGCTTTAATGTAGTGTCCACTCTTCCCCCTGGGTTTACACATGCTTGCTTAAAGGAGTGGGGGTTGCTGGCTGAAGGCATGTTCAAGGGTAGACTCATTGCCATTGCCATTCAGGCATCGCTGCTGACTCCAACGCAGGGTGTCTGGTTCCTTCATCACTTATGGGGTCCTTCTTTCCCTCCCAATGGCTTGGCTACCCCAACCATTAGGTAGGTATGGCTATATCCCAACTCCAAGTAGAAACCCCAATAAAGTTATTTCCTATAGATCCTTAAGCTACACATGAAGCCAAGGATGTGGTTAAGCCTGTGTTACATATCCTCATCTATTCAATGACAGTAAAGGAAGCTTTTTTGGGAAGTCTCCTCTAACTTGACACTAGTCTCTACCTAGGGCAAGTTACTTAACCATTCTGGGTCTCATTTTCCTTATCTGGGAGGGTGAAAAAAGTAAATATAGATAAGGTCCTTAGAATAATGCATCTCATTCACAGCTGGCATCTCAGCTCTGATCCAAATAAGGGGTGTGTGTATAATCACATGTTTACATATCAAACATTTACATACATGCATAGTCACTTCAATTGAAAGAGGCTTACAGAAGCGAAAGTTGTGTTTAAGTGAAAATGTTCCCAGATACTGCCTCTCCTTTCTTTCATTTAGTTTCCTCTTCCTGGAAGCCCAGAGTGTGACTGCTGCCTACAGGAAGATTCTGTACTCCTCTTAACCAGGAGAGAGAAAGCAAGGGACATTGAGGAGGAGAGGCAGGGAAAAGTTGAATGCTTAGAGCCTAGGATTGACCTGTTTGAGATCTCCATCTCCATTTGGACTTTATCTGCAAGGTTGCTTTCTGCACATGGACATGGTGTGGTGGGAGTAATGAGGCCTTCGAAAGGTGGGCTGATGTCTATGGCAGACAGCAAGAGACCCTATGAGGCAGAGACTGAGCAAAAAGCATCAGTATGTAAAACAGCATAGAATAGACTCATCTGGAGCTTACTTAGCAGGAGGAAGATGGATAGAGCCAGAGCTCTAGGTAGAATGGAGAAGTGTTTATAAAGTACAGACACTCAGCTTTGTATTTATTAATCCTCAGAGATGCTGGCCACTTGTACAACTGTGTAGAAAAAAAATGTCTTCAGTTTCTCTGTCCATTTTTAATGGGGTTTTGTTTGTTTTTTTCTTTGTTTTGTTTTTGCTTTTGAGTTGTATGAGTTCTTCATATATTTTGGATATTAATCCCTTATCAGATATATAGTTTGAAAATATTTTCTTCAATTCCATAGGCTACCTTTCCATTTTGTTCATTATTCTCTTTGCTGTGCAGAAGCCTTTTAGTTTAACGTAGACTCACTGTCTATTTTTGCTTTTGTTGCCTGTGCTTTTGGTGTCAGATCTAAAAAATCATAGCCCAGACCAATATCAATGAGCTTTTCCCCTATATTTTCTTCTAGGAGTTTTACGGTTTCAAGTCTTACATTTCAGGCTTTAATCCATTTGAAGTAAATTTTTGTGTATGGTCTAAAGGCCCAATTTCATTCTTTTGCTTGTAATTATCCAGTTTTTTTTACACCATTTATTAAAGAGACTGTCCTTTCCCCATTGTGTTTTTTCTTGGTGTCCTTGTCAAAGATTATTTAACCATAATGTGTGAATTTATTTCTGGTGTCTCTATTCTTTTACACTGGTGAATGTATTTGTTTTTATGTCATAACATTATGTTTTGATTACTATAGTTGGTAATATAGTTTGAATTCTGAAAGTGTGATGCTTTCAGTTTAGTTCTTTATCAAGATTGCTTTGGCTATTCAGGGTTGTTTGTGGTTTCATATGAATTTTAGGATTATTTGTTCATTTCTGTGAAAAATACCATTGGAATTTTGATAGATATTTCATTGAATCTGTAGATCATTTTGGGTAGTATGGACATTTTAACAATATTAATGCTTCCCATCCATAAATATGGGATAGCTTTGCATTTACTTGTTTCTTCTTCAATTTCTTTCATTAATATTTTATAGCTTTCAGTGTATAGCTATTTTGTCTTATTGGTTCAATTTATTTCTAAGTATTTGATTATTTTTGAAGCTATTGTAAAGGGATTATATTCTTAATTTGTATCTCAGAAAGTCTGAAATGCAACTGATCTTGGTGTATAGAAATGAATGTTGATTTTGTAACCTGCAAATTTACTGAATTTGTTTATTAGTTCTAACACTTTTCGGTGTAGTTTTTACAGTTTTTTTCTTTTTCCTTTCTTTTTTTAGCATCTTTATTGGCATATAATTGCTTTACAATGTTGTGTTAGTTTCTGCTGTATAACAAAGTGAATCGGCTATATGTATACATATATCACCATATCCCCTCCCTCTTGTGCTACCCTCCCACCCTCCCTATCCCACCCTTCTAGGTGGTCACAAAGCACCAAGCTGATCTCCCTGTGCTATGCAGCTCCTTCCCACTAGCTATCTATTTTATATTTGGTAGTATATATATGTCAATGCTACTCTCTCACTTCATCCCAGCTTACCCTTCCCCCAAACCCCGTGTGCTCAAGTCCATTCTCTATGTCTGTAGCTTTATTCCTCTCCTGCCCCTAGGTTCATCAGAACCTTTTTTTTTTTTTTAGATTCCATATATAGTGTTAGCATATGGTATTTGTTTTTCTCTTTCTGACTTACTTCACTCTGTAGGACAGACTCTAGATCCATCCACCTCACTACAAATAACTCAATTTTGTTTCTTTTTATGGCTGAGTAATATTCCATTGTATATATGTGCCACATCTTCTTTATCCGTTCATATGTCGATGGACACTTAGGTTGCTTCCATGTCCTGGCTATAGTAAATAGTGCTGCAAGGAACATTGTGGTACATGTCTCTTTTTGAATTATGGTTTTCTCGGGTATATGCCCAGTAGTGGGATTGCTGGGTCATATGGTAGTTCTATTTTTAGTTTTTTAAGGAACCTCCATACTGTTCTCCATAGTGGCTGTATCAATTTACATTCCCACCAACAGTGCAAGAGGGTTCCCTTTTCTCCACTATAGTTTTCTATATATAAGTTTATGTAATCTGTAAACAGAGAGAGTTTTACTGTGTTATTCCCAATTTGGAAGCCTTTTCTTTCTTTTTCTTGCCTAATTGGTGTGGCTAGAACTTCCAATAGTATATGGAACACAGGTGGTGAGAGTGGGCATCCTTGTCTTGTGCCTGACCTTTGAGGAAAAACTATCAGCCTTTCACTATTGAGTGTGATATTAGCTGTGGGCTTGTCATATATGGGCCTTATCATGTTTAGGTACATTCGTTCTATACCTAATTTTTTGAGAGTTCTTCTTATCATAAAAAGATGTTGAATTTTGCAAGTGCTTTCTCTGCATTTGTTGAAATGATCATATGATTTTTATCCTTCATTCTATTAATATGGTGTATTACATCAGTATCACTACAGTTTCTTTTCACACAAAGTAGAGATAGAAAAAAATAAAGAAAACCAATGAAACCAAAAGTTGGCTCCTCCAAAAGATCCAAAAATTTGACAAATTTTTCTCTACATGAACTAGGAAAAATGAGAGAAGATTCAAATTGCTAAAAGCAGATAAGAATATGGGGCATTACTGCTGATTCTACAGAAATAAAAAGGAGTATAGGAGAGTATTATGAACAATTGTAGGTCAACAAATTGGATAACCTAGGGGAAACTGACACATTTTGAGAAACACACACACCTATTAAAACTAAATCATGAACAAACAGAAAACCCAAACAGGCCTGTAACTATTAAGGAAATTGACTCAGTAATAAAAAAATCTCCTGACAAAAAAAAGCCCTAGACCTGATGGCTTCATGCATGAGTTCTACTAAACATTTAAAGTAGAAAACTCATACCAATCTTTTTTAAACCTTCCAAAAAATTGAAGAGGAGGGCAGGCAAGGAGAGAGCATCTCATAAAACTTAAATGTTTAAACACACTACACAGTAAATAAGTTCTTACCAACATATAAAAGAACATCAACAGAGGAAATTTGAAGCAACTATCCCAATAATTGCAGCCCCCGGCCTGCATCTAACCCCCCTTGAGGAATCCCAATCATTCCTTCCTTATTGAAAACCTCCACACAAATGCAGGCTCTACCAGGGAGCACCTTTCTGACCTGGAATGCCCTCCACCCACCCAGCAGCTCCAGAGTAAGGCTCTTCCCTCTCTCTTGGACCATCCTCAACCTTGCCTGCCCTTGGAATTCAATTTTTTCCTAACTCATTCCATGACACCAGCATTATCTGATAACAAAACCAGACAAAGGCACTGCAAAACACAAAATGACAGACCCATATTGTTATAAGCATGCATGTAAAAATCCTCAACAAAATACTAACAAACGGAATTCACCAGCATATTAAAAGGATTATACACCATAACCAAGTGAGCTTTATTCCTGGAATGCAAGGATATTTCAATATATGAAACTCTATCAATACCCCTATATATATATATATATATATATATATATATATATATATATTAATGTGGTATATGAATAGATTTTATATATACTATAGATAACATATTACAATTATTATATATTATATATGAAGAAAAAACCACAGGATGATATCAATTGAAGCAGAAAAAGCATATGACTAAATTCAACAACCTTTCATGAAAATCATTCAACAAACTAGGAATAGAAGGAAATTCCCTCAACATAATAAAAGCCATATGTGAAAAACACACAGAAAATATAATACCCAATGCTGAAAGACTGAAGGCTTTACTTTAAGATCAGGAATTATACAAAGATGCCTGCTTATCACTTCTATTCAACATAGTACTGGAGGGGCTTCCCTGGTGGTGCAGTGGTTGAGAATCTGCCTGCCAATGCAGGGGACATGGCTTCGAGCCCTGGTCCGGGAAGATCCCACATGCCGTGGAGCTACTAAGCCTGTGTGCCACAACTGCTGAGCCTGCGCTCTAGAGCCTGGGAGCCACAACTACTGAGCCTGTGAGCCACAACTACTGAAGCCCATGCGCCTAGATCCTGCGCTCTGCAACGAGAGAAGCCACTGCAATGAGAAGCCCTCGCACCACAATGAAGAGTAGCCCTCGCTCACTTCAACTAGAGAAAGCCCGCGCGCAAAAACGAAGACTCAATGCAGCCAGAAATTAATTAATTAATTAATTAATTAATTTAAAAAAAGAAAAAACATAGTACTGGAAGTTCTAGCCAGAGCAATTTGGCAAGAAAAAAAAATAAAAGGTAACCAAAGTACAATAGAAATAAAATTATCTGCTTGTAGGTGATAAGATCTTATATGTAGAAAATCCGAAAGATCCCACAAAATAACTATCTGAACTAATATATGATAATAATAAACTAATAAACTAAAAATGAACTGATACACTAATTCAGCAAAGTAGCAGGACCCTAAGTTAACACACAAAAATCAGTTGCATTTCTATACACTAACAATGAACAATCTGAAAAGGAAATGACAAGAACAATTTCATTTACAATAGTGTCAAAAAGAATAAAATATTACTAAGGAATTAACTTCAACAAGGAGATGAAAGACTTGTACATTGAAAACTACAAAACATGGCTGAAAGAATATGAGAAGACATAAAAAAATGGAAACACATCCTGTGTACATGGATTCAATTACTTAATATTGATAAATTTCGATACTTCCCAAAGTGATCTACAGAGTCAATGTAAACTTTATCTAATTCAATTATGTTTTTTATCGAAATAGAAAATCCCATCCTAAAAGTCATATGGTATCTTGAGAGACACTGAATAGTCGAAACAATCTTGAAAAAGAAGAACAAAACTGGAGGACTCACACTTCCTGATTTCAAATCTTACTATAAAGCTACAGTAATTGCAACAGTGTGGTATTGGCATAAAGACAGATATAGAGAGTAATGGCATGGGATAGAGAGCCAAGAAATGAACCCTCACTTATACGGTCAATTGATTTTTGACAAGGGTGTCAAAACCACTAAATGGGGAAAGGATAGCCATTTCTCAGATGGTACTAGGGAAACAATATCCACATGCAAAGGAATGAAATTGGACCCTTACCTAACACCATATACAAATATTAACACAAAACAGATTACAGACTTAAATGTAAGACCTAAAATAATAAAATTCATAGTAGAAACGTAGGACAAAGCTGCATGACATTGGATTTGGTAATGATTTCCTGGATATTATGTCAAAGGCACAGGTAAAAAACAGAAAAATATAGACACATTTGACTTCACAAAAATGAAAACTTCTGTGCATCAAAAAATGCTAAAAACGGAGTAAAAATGCTATCCATAGAATGGGAGATAATATTTGCAAACCATATATCTTATAAGGGATTAAGATTCAGAATATGTACACTCTGTAATAACCTATATGAGAAAAGAATCTGAAAAGAATAGATATATGTATACATAAAACTAAATCACTTTGCTGTAACACCTGAAAACTAACACAACATTGTAAATCAAATATACTCCAATATAAAATAAAATAAAATAAAACAAAAACGAAAGAATTAGATAGAGGTATATTTACTATTTTAAAACATACCTATCTCTCAATGTGCTTATTTTCTGTTGCATGTCTTGTGCAAGATTAACAAATTATTTTATGGTTAAATAAAGAGAGAAATCTTTATATACTCAAAAAAAATCTAGAGTATATTTTTAAATTTATTTTATTGAAATATAGTTGATTTTAAATGTGTCAATTTCTGCTGTACAGCAAAGTGATTCAGATATATCTATATTCTTTTTCATATTCTTTTCCATTATGGTTTCTCACAGGATATTGAATATAGTTTCATGTGCTATACAGTAGGATCTTATTGTTTATCTATTCTATATATAATAGTTTGCATCTGCTAATCAAAAACTCCCAATCCATCCCTCCCCCATGCTCCCCCCTGGCAACCACAAGTCTGTTCTCTATATCTGTGAGTCTGTTTCTGTTTCATCGATAAGTTCATTTGTGTCATATTTTAGATTCCACATATAAGTGATATATGGCAATTGTCTTTCTCTTTCTGATTTACTTAACTTACTATGATAATCTCCAGGTACTTAATCCCTAGGTCCATCCATGTTGCAAATGGCATTATTTCATTCTTTTTAATGGCTGAGTAATATTCCATTGTGTGTGTGTGTGTGTGTGTGTATACACACACACACATATATCACATATTCTTTATCCATTCATCTGTCATTGGACATTTAGGTTGTTTCCATGTCTTCGCTATTGTAAATAGTGCTGCTATGAACATAGGGGTGCATGTATCTTTTCGAATTATAGTTTTTTCTGAGTATATGCCCAGGAGTGGGATTGCTAGATCATATGGCAACTCTGTTTTCAGTTTTTTGAGGAACCTCCGTACTGTTTTCCATAGTGGCTGCACCAATTTACATTCCCAGCAACAGTGTAGGAGGGTTCCCTTTTCTCCACACCCTCTCCAGCATTTATTGTTTGTAGACTTTTTAATGATGGCCATTCTGACACTTGTGAGGTGGTACCTCACTGTAGTTTTTATTTGCATTTCTCTAATAATTAGCAGTGATGAGCATCTTTTCATGTGCCTATTGGCCATCTGTATGTCTTCTTTGGAGAAATGTCTGTTTAGGTCTGCCCATTTTTTGATTGAATTGTTTGTTTTTTGTTATGAATTGTAAAAGCTGTTTATATATTTTGGAAATTAAGCCCTTGTCAGTAGCATTGTTTGCAAATATTTTCTCCCAGTCCATACGTTGTCTTTTCATTTTTTTATGGTTTCCTTTTCTGTGCAAAAGCTTTTTAAGTTTGATTCTGTCCCATTCATTTATTTTTGTTTTTATTTTCATTACTGTAGGAGGTGGATCCAAAACAATATTGCTACGATTTTTTTTTTAATTTTTAAATTTTATTTTATTTACTTTTTTATACAGCAGGTTCTTATTAGTCATCAATTTTATACACATCAGTGTATACATGTCAATCCCAATCGCCCAATTCATCACATCCCTACCACCACCACCCCGCCGCTTTCCCCGCTTGGTGTCCATACGTTTGTTCTCTACAGCTGTGTCTTGATTTCTGCCCTGCAAACCGGTTCATCTGTACCATTTTTCTAGGTTCCACATACATGCGTTAATATACGATATTTGTTTTTCTCTTTCTGACTTACTCCACTCTGTATGACAGTCTCTAGATCCATCTACGTCTAAACAAATGACCCAATTTCGTCCCTTTTTATGGCTGAGTAATATTCCATTGTATATATGTACCACACCTTCTTTATCTATTCATCTGTCAATGGGCATTTAGGTTGCTTCCATGACCTGGCTATTGTAAATAGTGCTGCAATGAATATTGGGGTGCATGTGTCTTTTTGAATTATGGTTTTCTCTGGGTATATGCCCAGTAGTGGGATTGCTGGGTCATATGGTAATTCTATTTTTAGTTTCTTAAGGAACCTCCATACTGTTCTCCATAGTGGCTGTATCAATTTACATTCCCACCAACAGTGCAAGAGGGTTCCCTTTCCTCCACACCCTCTCCAGCATATGTTGTTTGTAGAATGCAAGGATGGTTCAATATCCACAAATCATTCCATGTGAGACACCATATTAATAAATTGAAGAATAAAAATCATATGATCATCTCAAAAGATGCAGAAAAAGCTTCTGACAAAATTCAACAATTTATGATAACAAATCTCAACAAAGTTGAGTGTGGAGGGAACATATCTCAATATATAAAATCCATATGACAAACCTACAGTCAATGTCATACTCAGTGGTCAAAAGCTGAAAGCATTTCCTCTAAGATCAGGAACAAGACAAGGATGCCCATTCTTGCAACTTTTATTTAACATAGTATTGGAAGTCCTAACCACAGAAACCAGACAAGAAAAAGAAATAAAAGGATTCAGATTGAAAAGGAAGAAGTAAAACTCACTGTTTGCAGATGTCATGATACTATATACAGAAAATCCTAGAGATACCACAAAAAAAAAAAAACTACTAGAACTCATCAATGAATTCAGTAAAGTTGCATGATACAAAATTGATATACGGAAATCTGTTGCATTTTTATACACTAACACAAACTATCAGAAAGAGAAATTAAGAAAACAATCCCATGTATAATCACATAAAAAATAAAATATCTAGGAATAAATTTAACAAACGAGGTAAAAGACCTGTACTCAGGAAAACTATAAGACACTGATGAAAGAAATTGAAGACGTACAAAAATTGGAATATATACCATACTCTTGGATTAGAAGAACTAATATTGTTAACATGATCATGCTACCCAAGGAATCCACAGATTCAATGCAATCCCTATCAAAATACTAATGGCATTTTTCACACAACTAAAACAAATAATTCTAAAATTTGTATGGAAACACGAAAGACCCCAAATAGCCAAAACAATCTTCAGAAATAAGAACAGAGGTGGAGGAATCACGCTCCCTGACTTCAGACTATACTACAAAGCTACAGTAATCAGAACAGTATGGTACTTGCACAAAAACAGACACATAGATCAATGGAACAGAATAGACAGCTCAGAAATGAATCCACAGTTAAATGGGCAATTAATCTACAACAAAAGAGGCAAGAATATAAATGGAGAAAAGACAGCTTCTTCAATAAATGGTGTTGGGAAAACTGGACAGGCACATGTAATCAAAGTGGATTATCTCACCCCATACACAAAAATAAACTCAAAATGAATTAAAGACTTATGTAAGACCTGAAACCATAAAACTTCTAGAAGAAAACATAGGCAGCATGCTCTTTGATATCAGTCTTAACAACATTTTTTGATATGTCTCCTCAGATAAGGGAAACAAAAGAAAAAATAAACACATAGGACCTAATCATACTAAAAAGCTTTTGCACAGAAAAGGAAACTATCAACAGAACAAAAGGCTACCTGCTTATTAGAAGAAGATATTTGGAAATGATATATCCAATGAGGGGTTAATACCCCAAATATACAAAGAACTCATACAACTTAACATCAAAAAATAAAACAAACAATTGATTAAAAATGGCAGTGAACCTGAATAGATATTTTCCCAAAGAAGTCATATACATGGACAACAGACACATGAAAAGATGTGCAACATCACTAATCATCAGGAAAATATAAATCAAAACCACAATGAGATATGACCTCAAACCTGTCAGAATGGCTATCATCAAAAAACAAAAACAAAAGCAAAAAACAAAACAACAACAAAACAAACAAACAAACACAAACAACAAGGAATAACAAGCATTGGCAAGGATGTGGAGAAAAGGGAAGGTTTGTGCACTGTTGGTGGGACAACAGTGGTGCAAAATTGGTGCAGCCACTATGGGAAACAGTATAGAAGTCCCTCAAAAAATTAATGCCATACGATCCAGGAATTCCACCTCTGGGTATTTTTCCAAAGAAAACAGAAACACTAATTTGAAAAGATATAGGCACCCCTATGCTCACTGCAGCAGTATTTACAGTAGCCAAGATATGAAAACAACCTAAGTGTCCATCAATAGATGAAAGGATAAAAAAGATGTGTGAGATATATGTGTGGGTATGTGTGCGTTTAATGGACTATTAACCATAAAAAGAATGAAATCCTGCCATTTTCAACAATATGGATGAATCTAGAGGGTATTATGCTAAGTGAAATAAATCAGAAAGATAACAACAAATACTATATGATTTCATTTATATGTGAAATCTAAAAGAACAAAACAAATGAACAAACATAACATAAACAGCCTCAGAGAACAAACTGGTGATTGCAGAGAGGAAGGCCTTGGGGTGAATAAAATAGATGAGGGAGATTAAGAGGTACAAACTTATAGTTATAAAATAAATAAGTCATGGGGATGTACAGCATAGGGAATATAGTCAATAATATTGTAATAATTTTGTATGTTGACAGATGATAACTATACTTATTGTGGTGATCATTTTATAACATATAAAAATAAAAAATCACTATGTTGTACACCTGAAACAAATATTGTAAATCAATTATACTTCAATTAAAAATAAATACTAGAAGCTGGGGAAAATAAAATAATTATTCTGAATATTTTTATTTGAATTGGGCAAATCCAGTTACCCAGGAAGAGGAAAGACTAAAGGAGGTATAGGGGATTAGTAATTCTATTTTCATCATGATAATTTAAGATGCCTGGTGACTGAGGAGCCTCAATATCAGTCCTATACTGTCTATTTCCAGAGTTCTTTAATGTGAGAGAAATAAACTTCCTTAGCCTATCGCATTTGAATTAAGTGTATATCTCTGTACTGGTGTTTTTTTTTTCATGATCTGTTTCTAGCCTATTTTTTGTGTCATCACCTACCAACCCATTCTGCTTTTTCACTCATAGATTATGTTCTATTTTCTTTTCCCCAAATGCTCCTTATCGCGAGCCAGCCAGGAGGTCTGTTCCCATGGCAGGTTGACCCCGGCCAGGGGCAGCCCCTTCCCAAGTTCCCAGCAGGTGCTGGAGCTCATTTTGCTCCGGGGAACTGGGAGGGACTCTCCCTGACAGGCATCAGCCGCCCCACAGCACAAGGCTGTTTGGAGCAGAGAAACATCCAGAGCTATGGTCCACATTTGGTGTCAGCTGGGGTAAGTCACTCCCCCTTGTTCAGGCTGGAAATTCTCTCCACTTCATTTGGGCTGCTTCCCTTGCAGGAAGTGAGCCACTTTAGGTCCATTCACTTTTGAGAGCTGGGCCACTCTGTTTGGAGGCCTTGATCTGTGAGTGTAAGTGGAAGTTTAGACTACGCCTCCTCTGATTTTCTGTCTGTGTGACTGTAGCTTATTTGTTGTTTGTGTTTTTGTGTGTGTCATTTTGGGGTGAGCCACTCTGGTTTGTGCTTTTGTTTGTGGGACCATGTTTGTTATTTGTTATGTTGTATGTGTGTGAATCAGTACTTGTATTGGCTAGTTGAGACGTCTTTGGTGAATAATGTAGCTCACAAGTGACGACACCACGTATCCTTCCCTATTGCATTGGGTTTCACCTGTGTTGGAACATTGGTTGGGATTTTCCCTTTGCAATGGGTGGGAATCTCCTTTTTGGTGCTAGGGAACTGTGATCCTGAGAGACCATTTTGCATTGCATTTGTTTGTTTGATATTTAATAACACCTGCCATGATAAGCAGAGCTGTATTCCATCTTACAGAGGTTACACCCCTAGGGTGTAAGAAAGAAGATTTTTTTACCACTGTGTGGCCACTATGTTCTTTAGACTCTGCGGAAAATTTGGTTAAGATGAAACCCTTCTGAAATTCCAAAACTGGTTCTTTTTGCATATGTAGTTAGAGAAAGCTGGCTTGATGAAATACTTTTTTTTGAATTCTGACCCTGAGAAAATAAAAATATTTCTAGGAGAGAGCTCGGAGTTAACTAAGTAAATTTAACTTATTCCAACTGTTTTTTGGTGTTTTTTTCTTTTTTGGTTTTGCGTTTGCCAGATCAGTTGCCATGACACATGTGGTCATGATTCCCTATCTTTCCATTTGCATGTTGTTTGTTGTTAAAAAGAGGGATCTTTGTTTGAAAAAGTTGATGGGGCTTCCCTGGTGGTGCAGTGGCTGGAAATCCATCTGCCAATGCAGGGGACACGGGTTCGGTCCCTGGTCTGGGAAGATCCCACATGCCGCGGAGAAACTGGGTCCATGCGCCACAACTGCTGAGCCTGCGCTCTAGAGCCCGCAAGCCACAACTACTGAAGCCCGCATGCCTAGAGCCTGTGCTCTGCAGCAAGAGAGGCCACCACAATGAGAAGCCCGCACACCACAAGGGAGACACAACACAGACAAAAATAAATTAAAAAAAAAAAAGAAAAAGTTGAGGAAATTGTTGACCTTCACCCTTTTTTGTCCTGCAGGAATTAGATTTTGTTCCTTGTGTATGTTTGCATTTGTCTTGTGTGTAAGTGTGCTGGCTATGGGAAACTCAAATTTGTTTCCTGAATGCAGCCCCTTGAGGTGCGTTCTCCAGAACCGGACCACTTTCAGTTATAATACGGCTAAGTTAACTTGTAAATGGGCTCTATTTAATTGACTCAAAAGTAAGTGCTTACAAATGAAATACTTCTTAATGTTTAGAAAGCTGGCCAAAATGAATTTCAGGTCCTCGTGATCTGGGAAATGTTCAGTACTGAATTGATATCTGGCACTGAAGCTAGTTTAAGCTTGTTGGTTTGTTAAGTATAATACTTCTGTTGTACCTAGGTTATTTAGAGATCAAATAAGACCTTATATCTGTTGCAAATTTGTCAGCAAGAAAAATAACTTCATATGATGAAACTTTAAGTCTATCTAAAATAGCCTCTCCAAACTGGTAACTTGAAACTGAACTAAGTTAAATGGCAAGAATTCATTGACCATCTAGGTCATTTCAAATAGGATAAAATATTGGAACACTGGTTGCTGGGAAAATCTAAGTTTACCTACCTTTGCCTTCTTAGGAGAGGAAAACCAAAGCATAAGTTTCCAATCAGAAAATTCTGGTATGACAAACAGTTCACAATTACTTGCCTCTTGGTTTTCACTAAAAATTAAGGTACTTAAGAGTTGAGGATTCTAATCTAAATATGTAATTAAAGCTACTAAAATAATTTTTTAAAACATTTCAGTTTACAGTAGGAAAGTAGGATATATGTTTTGAGTAAAAAAGGACTTTTATGCATGATCAGGCTGAGATTAGATTAAACTTAGGTAAATGGATTTTGTTATCGATATTAAAAGTAAGCTGGTGCAAGACTAGATTTGGTTCCTCTCTGCTAAGAGAACAAGTTTACCTCGAATGCTGCTTTTGATAACAGGTTATATGAACTTTCTTCCTTTAAGTGATCTGTATTTGCTTTTAAGTTCTCTTCTCGCTTTGGATAAGAAACAAGTATTGTCTTACAGTGACTGATGATCTTATTTGACCAAGTGTTTTGAAACTTTTTGACAAACTTCCCAAATATCACATTTTAATTAAAGTTCGTTTGACCTCCAGCTAACTTTGGGATTTGTTAGGGGGCCCCTAAGGCATCTCAAGGAGGAATATTTAACTAGTATTATTTGGTACATTTAATTACATGGGAAGCATTGTCAAAGGAGTGGTAAGCCTTCCTTTATTATACTGTACAGATAAATGTTACTACTATAGATATTCTACAAATTATATAAAGTTTCTGAAATGTACATATGTCCTGGTATAATCTATCAGCCATAACTCTGGTTATATCATAGCAAATTAAGTTTTGTCAACACATTGTGATCAGATCTTTAACCTTGCCTTTTTAAGTCTTTAATAGACAGTTAAGCTGATGCTTTGCAAAAGTGCTTTATCTTCAAGAAGATTCATAGGGAGGACTTTTTTGATAAGTGCAGGTCTCTAATAAATTTCAGATTATACCACTGAACTGGGTAAGAAACTTAAAATACTAATGGAAGACTTGATGGCTTCATAAAAAGATAACAAAAGGATTGGTTACTGAGTAAACTGGTGTATATGGTTATAATGATTATGCGTTTTGTCTGGAATATTACTGATTTTTATCTGTGTTCTCCAGATATAGGGAAGCCCTTCCCATCAAGTTACTCATGACTTAAAGCAATTTGGTAAATTATACTTCTGTGAGTCTGGCTACGTGGCAACAAGTCTCCCCCAGTATACCAGGTCCATACTGGTTTTCAGGCTTAGTCTCCTGAATTCCTCAGGGAATGAGATGTTTCTTATACAAGACTTGGATCCAGGACTTGGAACTTGGGATTATTTCCAACTCGGTATCCATGCCCCAAATCAAGGTAGGACTGTGTCCCATTTTAGCAGGAAGTAGCTAGAGCGGTCATCACCCTATTCCCTGAAAGACTCGGGGAAGTGTGAAACAGAATTGGAGGTTGAAACCAAGTCCCCCTAAAACCGAGTTCTTCTGCCAAGTTCATGATTAACCATGATTTATTTTAGATATAAAACATACCTACATGTTCTCCTCAAGACTGAGGAATATCAAAGAAAAGGGGGGAATTGTAATAGAGCGGGGCATACAGCCGTTGGCAGGCAGCTGTTACCAGGCAGCCATTACTGCGAGACCACTAGCATGGCGGTTGGGGGGCCCATTAGGCCAACCCTCGGGTGAGTGGTGGTCACCAGGCAGAGAGTGAGGTAAGAGGCGGATCCTGGCCTTCTCCCTCGGGCCCTACAGCTCACCTGGCCTCAGGCTGGTGGGTGAGCTGGGAGGCCCAGGGAACAGGCAGGGGGCTGTGTCCTGCAGGGCTCCACAGGCCTCACCAAGGTCACCCACTGGCCAGGCCCAGGCCTTGAGGTGGTGATGAACCTCTCCCCCATCCCCACCTCTGCGACCTAATGGCAGTGGCAGTCTGCATGGGTTGCAGTCCATTGGACCTGGCTCCCTACCCCCATTTAGGCAGCCTGAGGTGCCTGAGGACAAATTGGGTCCTAGGCACCTGGTTCCCTCAGTGATGATGGCTGGGCAGGAACTGGGCACCTGGCCCTGAGGGCACTGCCAGCTGAGATCTGCCTATTTAGCTGGGCCTGGGTACTGGCGGGAGGACCCAGACTGGGTGCTGGACGAACGCTCCTGGGCAGGGTAACTGGCCCCTGCAGGGACCCCCTTCTCTTAGCCAGGACCTGGACCTCGGAGGGTGAAAGGTGAAAGTTATGCCTTGGGACCTTGCCCTTTCTTGTCAGAACAGAGAATAACATTTGTTTGGTGGAAAGTTACAGGAACACCATCACCTGACCATGACCTGACCTCAAGAACAAAGGATCTGACACCAAGAAGTTTGCACAACTAACCACGCCCCTCCCTCACCTTTCCTATAAAGGGGCTTTGCTGAAAGCTTTCAAGGAGTTTGGGGTTTTTAAGGCATGATCCACCCGTCTCCTTGCATGGCCCTGCAATAAACCATTCTCTGTTCCAAGCTCCGACGTTTTGGTATTGTTTGGCCTCACTGTGCGTCATCAGGCACATGCACTTGTGTTCAGTAACACCATGACTACCCTGATTCCATAGCTTTTCTCAATTCTTTTCTCTTAGTGGAAACTCCTATTTCCTCTGTTATCTGCCTTCCTACATATTATAGTTTCCTCATTCTTAAAAACTATACTTACATTAAGGTATAAAGACAATTTACATGCCTTCTGTTGCTCCACTTATTACCAGCACTTCCTAAACTTATTTGGTGACCTTTTTTCTTTTACTGCTCTTTGTGTTTCTTTTGAAACTGAGGGCTCAGGTGAAAAGGGCAATCTTCCCAGGTACAGAGTAGTGACTCCCCCACCCCCAAATAGTCTACAAGAAACTTTTATTTTTCTTCAAAATTTCTTCATTAATGAGTTTCTTGATTTTCTTTTCCCATTTCTATGTGATGTCTTCTCTCTTGGCATTCCAATATCACCTACTTACTTTTTTTTTCACTTATCATACTTTTTTTTTATTATGATCACTTTATTCACTCATTCAACTAACACATGTTGAGGAGGGCTGGAAGTTGAGGATGGCATGAATCTGAGTTTGAAGTTGAGAAGTCATTTTTAAAATTTTCATCTCATTTACTCTTCTTTTTTTTTTTTTTTTTAATGGCTGTGTTGGGTCTTCGTTTCTATGCGGGGGCTTTCTCCAGTTGCGGCAAGCGGGGGCCACTCTTCATCGCGGTGCGCGGGCCTCTCACTATCGCGGCCTCTCTTGCTGTGGAGCACAGGCTCCAGACGCGCAGGCTCAGTAATTGTGGCTCACGGGCCCAGTTGCTCCGCGGCATGTGGGATCTTCCCAGACCAGGGCTCGAACCCGCGTCCCCTGCACTGGCAGGCAGACTCTCAACCACTGCGCCACCAGGGAAGCCCTCATTTACTCTTTTCAAAAACATTTTAAAGATCTATTATCATGCCCTTTTTAAGATGGGGAAACACAGTTGGGAGATATTAGGTTACCTGATCAAAGCCAGACAACTGGAAGATGGAGCTGAAACTTGAGATCAGCTCTTCTAACATCACCTCCTGTGTTCTTTCCACTATTCCATATTAACTTCTCTCAGGATTGGCAAATAAGAGGCCTTCCTGCCTAATCTGCCTCTTTCTTGTTTTGTTTGATAAACACAGTAGCTTCTGGTTTGAGAAACCACCTGGAGTTAGACCACAGGGATTGATGGAAGATTGAAAAGTTCAATTCCAATTAAGGCATTCCAATTCAGATTAAATAATCAAACCAGAAGCTACTGTGTTTACCAGTCTTACTGCAGGGACTTAAAAAAATTAAAAGATTGAATTTTCCCTGTTTTCCCTGTTACCAAAAGGAAGAGACCTTTACCCCTCTACCCTTTCATAGAGAACTTTCTTGAACAAATTTATAATTATAAATCCTTCCTATATCTCTTTTATATGTATATAAGTCTTTTTAAAAGCTAAACAAGCCTCTTACCAGGTACAACTCAGTAGTTTTTCTTAAGGTCCTGGGAGCCAACTCTTTGAAATCTAAATATCCAGGAAGATAGGTCCCCATATCCTCGCACCATAGAAGTTAGCCTAGGCTCGTTGCTCCAAGCTAAAAGTACCTTCTTGTCACAGAAATAGAAAAGTTTTCTTTTTCCCTTCGATAATGGCAATTAACGAACACAAATGGCTACCCCAAGCGTGACCTACCAAAGAAGGTACAGCGAACGGTGTGGTTACGTAGTACTATTACATGAGAACATGCACGTAATGGATTGTATCTGCTTGTCTATAAAGAAGGGTGAGATTTCTTTCTTTGCAATCGCATTAGCAATTGCCTGTGACACCCATCCCAGTCTGGTTCAGGGCTTACTGAATAATATAATTTTTTTTCTACATTCGGTGAGATTTTCTGAGATGGCAGGAGATCTTAGTTTTCATTTTTCCTTGACAATATAAATTCAGTTATGTCTCTTACCTTTCCTATCCCTACCTGCTCCCCCGCCTCCCCCGCCTCACCACCACTCGCCCCGAATAGTAAATCAGGATAGAAATGCGCTCCTTACTCACCTCTCAGTTTGCTTTGACCACCAGGTGAGATAACGCTTCAGAGCGGCAGCCAGAACCACGACTCCCAGCATTCCTGGCGCTCGCCGCTCTCCTGGCTTCCTTTTCCGGTTCGGAGGCTACTGAAACCGAAAGTGCGGTGCTGTGGCCGCCGCCGGGGTGATTTTCACCTTCGCCTGCGCGAGCCCTCGCTGACCCAGGTTGGGAAGCCAGACAAGAGTAAAATATGAACGGGAGAGTGGATTACTTGCTTACTGAGGAGGAGATCAATCTCACTAGAGGACCCTCAGGTATGTGCAGAAGTGATCATCGCTGGGAGTAGGGTACTTGAGGCTGTAATTGCAGAGCGGACACCTCTTATGCAGAGCCAGATTCTTTTGGCCTCGGAGAAGTCAGGCCCCAACCGAGATATTTCATGCAACGCTTGTGAGCACATAGAAGGCTATATTGGCATCCAGCGTTAGCCTGAGACGGATCTGAGGAGTCCACCTCATTTTGCAGTCGGATTACCACATGTATTTATAGTCAGGAAGAGTTTCTTCCTGCTAATGGTACTAGAAATTCCTGGGGGAAAGCCTGCTTTTTAGCCAGCACCCGTGGACACCACACCCTTCCTTCCATTTGCCTGCTCTATCCCTCTTTCTATGAGAGACAGTTTAGTAAAAATGGGAGCATAAACGGTGTGGACTGTAAATGCATAGCCGTTTTCTTGGTGCTAGTATCCCTCCCTCCCTCCTTTCATTTCTGGGAAATTCATTTAGACGGTTTAACTGGAATGTTAAACCAGAAAGAGACCTTAGAGATCTACTACAGATGTTCCCAAATCTGGTTTCGCCTCAAAATTATCCAAGGTTTTTTGGTTTTTCTTTTTTTTAAAAAAAAGGTTAACTCCTAGGACCCATCTCTGTGAATTTGGATTCAATGTTGGTGTTTCTTTGGTCCTTTTCATCCCTTCCTTCCTTCCAACAAGCCCGTCATGGGATTCTGATACTACCAAATCCTCACTTTCACCTACAGTGCTCTTATCTCCTGACGCACTTCACTCCACTAGGCTCTTAATAGTACTACATGCTGCCCACTTTGGCTTTTGTTGTCTTTCCTTTACAGCTGTCTAGTGTATCAATTAAGAGCTTTAGCTTTGGGCTTATGTAGGTCCAGAAATGGTATCTAACCTCTTACCAGTTCTTTGATATTTATTAACAAACTTTACTGATGTAAGACTTAATTTCTCTTATGTAAAATGTGCATGATAATAGAGTACACTTCCTGTGGTTATGAGAATGAAATCAGTTAATCTATGTAAAATATTTAGAACATTGTGTGTTCATTGTGTGTAACTACTATTGTTGTTTTTATTGTTAGTAGATAAATGGTTAGGTTAACACAGTAAATCCTGCTAAATACTGTTATTTCAAGAGTCTCCAACAACTCATCAAGTACCATGAGCTCTATCGGAAATAATCTTTTAAGTCTTTCACTCCTTTCTGTTTCCATCGCCACTACTTAGACCAGTCCATCTTTTCCCATCTGGAATTTTGCAGTAGCTTGACCACCACTCATAGATTATTTTTCATAAAATATGGCTTTCTGAATCATCCATGCTTTGTCTTTTTTCTTGTTATAAAAAAATTGGAAATCAACTTTACTTATGAGAGTGTAATTTATTGCTAATCTGTATGGTTTAATGTCATGCTTCATACGATCTCCTAAACTTTTGTCAAAGGCTCATTCAGTATGCCCAAGTCTCTGAGGGACATTTTTCTTATTTTATGTAAATTTCTCCTTCTCTCCCTGTTAATGGTTATTGACTTTTGAGGCTAACATGGAAAATTATTGTTAAACCAAAATCTGTTTTTCTGTGCTTTTCATCCATTGGTACTTGTTCTTCTCCTAGGGCCAACTGAAACAATGATAGCCTTGCAAGTATTTAAAGGCATCTGGTTGTTCTCCTGTTTTGTCTCTTCCTTCTACAGCCTAAATATCCCTAGTTGTTACATTAGCTCTCTTGTGATGTGATTTGAAGTTTGATTCTTGTCTCTTGCTTAAGAATTTAACGTATTTTGACATGGTCCTTTTGCTGCAGTATCCACAGTATTTTCAGGATCTCCTCACTGGAGCAGAGCAGAACTCTGATATTCTCTTGCATATTCCAGTCACTAAATATTTTAAAAGTTTAGTGTAATATCACTTTACCTTTTTTGGTATTTACATAACAGTGTTGATTAATGTTCAGCTCACTATTCACTGAAATTTCTGAACCTATTGATCTCGCAGACCTGAAGTCCCTAGTGTTACCATTTTTCTGCATTATTGGAATTAGGACAAACGTCAAAGGACTGATTAAGAATAATTGTATATGCTAATATATCTCACCTCAGAGCTGTTTAATTTCTGTTTTGTATGTGCATTTATTCAAAAATGAATGAATTTATTCACCTAGTGACTTTTAATTTTTTCTAAGCATTTTCATGTTTTACTCATATAAGTTGATAAACTTAAAAGTTTAGATGAGTAGAGCCACAAACTTGGATAAAAACAGTCATTTGAAGTTTGATTAGTTCAGTTAACGAGCTTCCAAGTTTCTGTTTATCACCTCCCAAAGCTAGTTACCTGCTATGTGGTATTCCTAAGAAGTCTCACAGTCTAACTCCGCTTTTCCTCACTGTGCCATCATGAAGATACATAGGGAAGAAGTCAGTTATCACCACTAGAAGCTTCCAGTAATTTTGGTAGTCCCATAGCATTCTTTCTTTCTATAGAAGAAATATGAAAAGCCTCTAGTTCCAAGTATGCATTCTGTTTGTAGACAGAATTGTCACTCTTTGTTTCAGTACAGTGTCCTTTGTAGGGACCTGATAGTTTAATCAGGTAACTGCAAGAATGTATATACTTTTGCCTTTTTGTGTCAGTGTTCTGTCAGGGGCAAGAGTCTTGGGTAATTCCCGTGTTTGGGCCCATTTTGCAAGGCAAATGAACCTATTCTGTCTGATCTTGCTTACTGAAAGGGAAATAAAATCTTGGGGAAATTATGACAATGAAGTGAGTATCTGGGGAGGCAAAAGGAAGCTTGGTACGTAGCTTGGCATCTATCCTATGCCTACTTCCTCAGCCGTGTAAGGAGAGGCTTAGGCTGGACGACTTTGTAAGTTTCTTCCACTTCCAAGAGTTCATGATTCTTTGGCCCATTCCATGTGTTGTTTTATGGTTCCTGCCATTTTGAGCCAACAGTAGGTGGTCTGAAGAATCAATCACAATCTCAAATGAAATGCCCTCAAGGGTTTGAAGAGTTTACTTTTTATCCTTTATGGAACACTCTTTTCTTTCTATGGGCATCCAGCTTGATTATGGTCTCGAAGCCTCCCACTTTTATCAAATTGAGAGTTCTTAATGTTGGAAAGACTCAGTTACTCTAAGAAGTATGACAAGAATCTAATTTAGCTTTTTTTCACTGTAACAGGTACATATTGGCCATAAAGACAACCCTACTTCATGTTGGATATTAGGATTGCTTGTTCAGGACTGAGTTATCAGTGAGTTTCAGCAAGTTGCTCCCGATTACCACCTTTAAAGAGGGAACAGAATCTCTATTTTTCTACTTTCTTTAAAGGAGTTGCAGAGGGTAATGGGTTGGTACAGTGTTTTAATAATGAATAATTAAGGAAGTATTCTCTTTCTGGCAGTGTGCTAGTTACTTTTTATATATATATAAATTTTTTTTCTTCACAACCACCGTGAATGGTGATTAATCCACATTATTAATTGAGGAAATTGTCTCTCAGAGAGGTTAAGGATTTGCCCAAGTTCTAAAGCCAGTAAGTTTCAAAAGCCAGGAATTTAACCCAGATCTGTTGATTATAGTGTTCCATATACTACCTCCCAGTGTAGTAGCTATGTCTAAGGAGTTGGCTCCCAGCCTTTCTCCTGACCTTTATTTTGTTATATCATGCCTTATTTCCAGAATGATTTGAGGCATCTTATGACTAACACAATCCGCAGTGGAAAGTTTTTATAGTTTGCTATTGACAGAGCTGACAGCGTATCAAGGTGAGAACCTAAAAACAGGAAACCTCATTAAGTCCAAGCATTTAAGCCTCTACAGACCTGCCATGTGCTTTGTGTTTAACCCTGAGACTGTTGCTAACAGTTTTCTGACCCTTCATATGCCAAATAGATCTGAGAATAAAGTGCTGTATCCTTGCCCTATTTTCTCTTGATTATATGAAGTCTAGCCCTCTTTGAATTTATGTTCCAATGGAGATATGACATTCACATGTAAAAAGTTAAATCTCAGTGCAAAGGTGCAGATGGTTAAGGACTATGATGGGCATGGATGTAATAGGAGGGCAAAGGAAGTGTGTAGGGAAGTATGTTAATCTACCCCTGTGCTAGAAAAGGTAAAAGGATGGAGGCATCGGTGGGGGCCAGACTGATCAATTACAAGAAGGTGGAACTTATGTTGCTCTTATAGACAAGCTTTAGGCTAGTGCCACAACCAGGGATGGCCTAAGAAGAAATAGAGAAAAGAAAATAAGTAAGCATATTCTGAGATCAGTGAATAAACCAGCCTGGATAGAAGGAAGGGTTCATTTAGGAGAGTTAAGGGAGAAGAGGTTGCTAAGATAGGTAGAGACTTGATTATGAAGAGTTCTCAATGCTGGTGTGGAAACTTAACCTTTCTCTAAGATTCCATCTTGATTCCTTCCCCTTCCTATTCATTGATTAAGATTCAATTCAAGAGTCACCTCCTCCAGGAAGCCTTCTTTACCCAGGCTAGATGCCCCCTTATTATGAATCTCAGACACCATTTATTATCTGTCATGTATTGCCAAACTAAGCACTTTGTCTCATCTACTCCCAACAAGGAATAAATAAAATGGTTATTATCCCATTTTGCAAAGGAGAAAACCTTGACCCTCATCACGCAACTTTTTAAGTGGCCGAGTTAAGAATTGGATCCAGCGCAGACCTACTAGGGAATGGACTTGAGGACACGGGGAGGGGGAAGGGTAAGCTGGGACAAAGTGAGAGAGTGGCATGGACACATATACACTACCAAATGTAAAACCGATAGCCAGTGGGAAGCAGCCGCATAGCACAGGGAGATCAGCTCGGTGCTTTGTGACCACCTAGAGGGGTGGGATAGGGAGGGTGGGAGGGAGGGAGATGCAAGAGGGAACAGATATGGGGATATATGTATATGTATAGCTGATTCACTTTGTTATAAAGCAGAAACTAACACACCATTGTAGAGCAATTATACGCCAATAAAGATGTTAAAAAAAAAAAAAAAGAATTGGATCCAGGTCTATATGACTTAAAAATCCAGGCTATGAACAATCCTAGAAAGATCACAGAGTCCTGTGGGAACACAGAGAGAAAAAATTAGCGTTATTTCTATATTTGCTTCCTTACTTGTGTCTCCTCTTCCCTCTACTTCAGTCTGAGCTCTTCTGATTAAAAGGATATATATTTCATCTCTTGTTTTCCTAATGCCTTGCCTGGTACATGACACAAAGTGGTCAGTAAATGTTCATGAAATGACTAGGCAAATCGATGAATAGCAGAAAAGTATAATAGGATGTTGTTATATAAAGATAACCAGTAACATGGTCTATTTCAGCTTTCAAAAAGTCATAAACAAGGTTCTCCACTAAATACAATTTAAGAGAGAAGAATCAGTTTGGTCATAATGTGATATAATGGTAGGAAACTGACTAACATTCCAGAAACAAGGAGATGGAATAAGTGGAAAAACACAGAGAGTGAGAAAAGTATATGATACAAAGAATGTGTCTCTAAAGATTGCTTCAAGGATCAATCTTATTAAGAATTTTTTCAAGATAGAAGTAGAAAGGCAAGCTGATAGATGCTCAACTATAGAAACATTTTGTAAAGCCATGTGACTAGGCAACAAAGTAGCCAATGATTGTATCTGAGTAAATGCAAAATTATTTATTAGGAAAACTATCTGTACTTGATTGATTGAATCAGAACAAACTTGGTTTCAGGAGGCTCAGAAATAAAGGGAAGCTGTTTTAAAAAATATTTATTTAGTGTTTACTATGTACACTATGATTAGGAATCATTGATACTAGGATAAAGAATAAGAAATTACCCCTATTTTAAGAATTTTGCAGTTCAGTGGGAGGATAATTATGGTAGGCATGTGCTAACTATCCTCAAGTGGTAGAATATCCAAAGACTTATGGACCTTCATAAGATATGTTCCCAGTAGAGTCAGACTCAGTGGAACATTTCAGACAAAAGACCAAAGGAAATATCAATGCCTTTAGGAAGTGTCTTAGAAACGAATTAGATAATGTCATTCTCCCCTTGTACAAAACTATGGTGTTTTCATGCCTGTTGCTATGTACAGCTTACCATATATTGGGCAAGAAGCAGCAGAATAAGAGAAAATTGAAAAGAGGGCAACAGGGTACAAATTGTAATATCAGGCAAAAATTAAGAGATCAAAACATTTTGAAAGCAAGGGAACGAGTAGAGACATGATCTAGTAGAGACCGGACATACAAATTCAGTGCTTGCAAAAGGGCTTATCCTGGAGTGAGAGAATAAGGATGCTGTCGACTGAAGAAAATGCACAATCTAAATGTTGAGAAAATGCACAATCTAAATGTTTTATTTGGCATTCTTTCTGAGGACTTCAAGCCCAGAAGACAGCCTCTCAGATACCTCTGAGGGACTGCTCCCAAGAGGTAAGGGAGGAGCCAGAATATATAGGGGTTTTGAGACAAAGGCCAGGTAGTCAGAACATCAAAAGATTACCGTTAATGATAGAAAACCAGATATCTCAAGTTAGGGAATTTAGGGCTTTTCTATGTATGGAAAGATGCAAGTCTGGGTTATTGAAATCATTCCTTTGATACACACCTTAGCTATCTAGGGCCAGTATCCTGTTCTTTCCCATCCTGAGTCCCCTCCTGGTGCACCACTGGGCGTGTCTGCAGTGGCTCAGGGCTTGGCAGTGGGTCAGCCCCTTTGTCTCCATCCTGAGTTCCCTCAGGGCTCACTGTCAGGAACAGCTGTAATTTGATGGCTTGATGGCTGCAACATCCTTTGTTCACCAAAATGGCAGGCAACACTTTTCACATACAGTCCCTCCCCTTGGTCATAAATTCGACCAACGTTTGGGAGACATTTCATGACTGATTTTTGTCCCACAGTGCTAGGAAGGCTCATTCCTAGATCAGGCAAAGATTCTGTTGATATGCCACTCAAGGTGCCAATTTCTGGATTAGGCCCTGTTGATAATTTAAAATTCTCTGGATCCCCCCGTCTTACTAGTTTATTATGATCCAGGAAATGTTTTCCCTTGTTGCTTCTTCACATACCTAGAGTTGCACTATTACAATTATTCTATATAGAGTTATATAGGTTTAACTCTCAAGACATCACTAATTTTTTGGGGGGCCTGGGTAATGCAGGAGACAACAATCTTATAAAATAGACAGGATATAAGTAATACGGCTAGTAACATTAACAAAGTCATAGTGCAGCAGAGAGACAAAAAGCACAAATAATTTGGAAACAAAGAGAACAAATTAAAACAATAATTAGTATAACTAGTTGTAATCTGGTTGCAATAAACCGTCAAGTCCGCAGGAGAGCCAGCTGGAGAAGCCAAATTCTGGAGGGATGAGGAATATGTAGATCAAATGCCTACCTAGATATTTGAAAGAGAAGCTTAGGAGCAATAAAAAGAGGCCCTGATGTACATCCTGGCACGTACTGCCTGAAACATCTTTGGTCGGTATTGACTGAAAAAAAAAAAGCACAACCTAGAAGTTGAGAGTTATGTTTTATTTAGCAGACGAAACTGGACTTCAGCCTGGGACGCAGCCTCTCAGATAGCTCTGAGAGTCTGCTCTGAAGGGGTGAGGGAGGAGCCAGGATACATAGGAGTTTTTGCAACAAAGACCAGGTAGTCAGAACATCAAAAGATTACTGTTAAGTAAAGAAAACCAGACAGCTCAAGTTAAGGAATTTAGTGCTTTTCTGTGTATGGGAAGATGCAAAAGTCTGGGCTCATTGAAATCATTCCTTTCATATGCACCTCAGCTATCTGGGGCCAGTATCCTGTGCTTTCTCACCCTGAGTCTCCTCAGGGTACATCATTGGAGATGGCTGCGGTGGCTGACTGCTTGATGGCCAGCATGCTGTTTCAATCCTGAGTTTCCTCAGGGCTCACTGTCGCGGGCAGCTGTAATGTGATGGCTTGATGGCTGCAACAACCTTTGTTTACAATGTTGCAGGCAATATTTTTTTCATTCACACAGGCCATATTCTTTGTCGCCTCCATCACATGGGGCACCAGGATGGACAGGGACTGACCATGGGCGTAATACATTTTTTGTTGCTGCGCTATCTTTCTGTTTCTTTGAGGTTTAAGAGTTTCCCTCTTTCTCTCTTTGTCATGTTACTCTCTTTTGGGAGAAGTAACAAATAACAACTGACATATTTCATCTTTGGACCAGAGAGTCTCCAGAGAATATAATAGTTTTGGGTGAAAAGATGCCTAGTCATTTAACCTCTTGAATCACTTGTTTGAATCATTCATTCATTCTTTCTTTCAATCTACACATTTATTGAGCAGTGACTGTAGGGCAAGTTTCTGTGCTAGGCACTGTGGATACAAAGAGAACTGAATTTTAATATAATTGCAGCGAGTAGTAGAGCATAGTGATTAAGAGCCAGAATGCCTGTGTTACTAGCTATGTGCCTTGGGCAAGTTACCTCACTTCTCTGTACCTTGATTTCCTTAGCTATAAAATGAGAGTATTAATAGCACCTATTCAGACTTGTTGTGAGAATTAAATGGGGGTTTTGTTTTGTTTTGTTTTACAGATACTTTTATAGTGTTGATTCTGTATCAGGCACTCTTCTAAGCAGTTTACCAAAGATAACTCATTTAATTAACTTAATGGTGCCTGTCATTACTGCTGCTGTGTGGAAAATAGATTTCAGAGGAGCAAGAGTTGAGTCATCCAGGAAAGGCAGGGTAACCTATGTCATAGGCATTTTAGGGACATTGGGCTTCCCCTTCTATATTTCCCTCCTTTTCTTTTGTGCCTTCTTTTTCAGGTTATGAAAAAGCCTGCTAGAGGCTCACAGAGACGTTATTAACCTTGCCGCATTTCCCCAGAATTAGAAATGTTAGGAATTCCTGGCTTAGGTGTTACTTCCAATGGCTTTAACAGTCGCTTGCCACCAACTGAGGTTTGTATGTGTCCTAGGTACTGTGTGGGCACAGGAGATACAAAAATGAAAAACAGCCAATCCCCTGTGCATGGATGTTTATAGCAGCTTTATTCATCATTGGAACTATTGATAATTACTGCAATAGTGTAAAGAGTTAATTAAGCAAGTAATTTAAGTGAAATGTGTTTCTAGGCAAAAGGAAGAAGACATCGAAAATCTTGGAGACATGGAACAGCTGTGTGTGTGGAAGGGTGAAAAGCAGGGAGGTGGTAATTATTATTTTTTTTAATTTAGACTTTATTTATTTAGAGCAGTTTTTGTTTCACAGCAAAATTGAGAAGGTACAGAGATTTCCCATATCCCCCATCCCCACATATGCCTAGCCTCCCCCATTATTGACATCCCCCGCCAGAGCGGTAGGTTTGTTACAATTGATGAACCTACATTGATTGACACATTGTAAATACCCAAAGTCCATAGTTCATATTAGGGTTCACTCTTGGTGTTGTACATTCTATGGGAATGTACAAATGTATAATGACCTATGTCCATCATTATGGTATCATGCAGAGTATTTTCACTACCTTAGATCCTCTGTGCTTCACCTATATATCCCTCTCTTCCCTCCTAACCCTGGTAACCACTGATCTTTGCCTTTTCCAGAGTGTCATATAGTTGAAATCATACAGTATGTAGCCTTTCCAGATTGGCTTTTTTCACTGAGTAATATGCATTTAAGGATCCCCACATCTTTTCATGGCTTGATAGTCCATTTCTTTTTAGTGCTAAATAATATTCCATTCTCTGGGTGTACTACACTTTATCCATTCATCTACTGAAGGAGTTTTGGTTCCTCTGAGTTTGGGTAATTATGAATAAAGTTGCTGTAAATATCCATGCATAGGTTTTTGTGTGGACATAAGTTTTTGACACGATTGGGTAAATACCAAGGAACGCAGTTGCTGGATCATATGGTAAGAGTACGTTTGGTTTTGTAAGAAACTGCCAAACTGTCTTCAAAAGTGGCTGTACCATTTTGCATTCCCACCAGCAGTCAGTGAAAGTTCCTGTAACTCCACATCCTCACCAGCATTTGGTGTTATCAGTGTCCTGAATTTTGGCTGTTCTGATAGGTGAGTAGTGGTATCCGATTGTTGTTTTCATTTGCATTTCCCTGATGACATACGATGTGGAGCATCTTTTCATGTGCTTATTTGACATCTGTATATCTTCTTTGGTGAGGGCAATTATTAAATTTTGTTGTTACTGTATAGTGTAGAGCAGAGAGGGTCCAAAGCTGGCTAGAAAGGTAGGTTATGAGGATTTTGAGTTTAAACTTCATCTTCTATATCAGCATTTTTCAGTTCTTCTTAACTTTCAACTTTCATTCACATTAACATCTTGAGACTGTGCTTAGAATTTTAAAAAAATCATTTCATCATATTTGCAATGAAAAGATACTGTGTGAGAAGTAGGGTACTGTAATCACATTTTTTGCCCAATTATCACCAAGTAATTGGTGCTTCAGGTAACTTTAGACTGTCTTTTATTATTGATTAATAATACGAGTCAATGATAGTTGCTTAGGATACTTGCATTTTTGCACTTAAGAATTACCAGATTCATTTTTAAATCAATTTTATTGCAGTGTGATTGACTTGTAATAAAGTGCATTCATTTTAAGTGTAAAGTTCTAAGAAGTTTGACAAATAATATACACATGTGTAATCATGACTCATCACTTTAGAAAATTCTCTGTGTGTTCCTGCAGTGGGCCCTTTCACCCCATCCTCTAGGCAACCACTGATCTGATTTCTATCACGGTAGATCAGTTTTGCCTAATATAGAACGTCATAGAAATGGGATCATATAGAGTGTATTTAGGCTTCTTTCAGTCATCTATGCATTCATTTGTTATTACTGAGTAGTATTTCATTGTGTAAATATACCACAATATACCACATTATGATTATCCATTTACCTATTAATGGACTTTTGGGTTGTTTCTGGGTTTTGATTATTAAAAATAAATCTGCTGTGAGTATTCATATGCAACTCTTTGTGTAAACACGTGTTTTAATTTGCCTTGGTTAAATACCTAATAATTGGGAGTGGGTTTGGTGGGTTTTATGGGTAAGTGTGTGTTTAGCTTTAAAAGAAACTGCCAAACTTTTTCAAAGTATGTGTGTCATTTTACAATTCTATCAGCCATGTATGACAGTTGCAGTTATCTCACATCCAACATTTGCCAACATTTGATATTATCATTCCTTTTTATTTTAGCCATCGTAGCGTAGGGGTTGTGGAGTGGTTTTTTATTTGCATTTCCCAGATAACTAATGATGATGAGCATATTTTTATATGTTTATTGGCCATTCATATATATTCTGAAGTATTTGTTTAAGTCATTTACCCATTTTTATTGGATTGTTTGTTTTCTTATTATCGGATTGTAAGAGTTCTTTATATATTCTGGGCACAAGTCCTTTGTCATGTATATGTGTTGCAGATATTTTCTTTCGGTTTGGCTTGCCTTTCCTTTTTGGGAAGTAGGGTTTGTGTTTTGAAGAGTAGAAGGCTTTAAGTTTTATGAAGAACAGTTTGTCGAGTTTTTTTTTTTTTTCTTTTATGGTTGTGCTATTTGTGTAATGTCTAAGAAATCTTAAGTACCCCAAGGTAAAGAACATCTTCTTCTATGTTTTCTAATAGAAATGTTATAGATTAGCTTTTACATTTAGTTCCAAGATACATTTCAAATTAATTTATTTTGCACGTGTTTGAGGTTAATCATTCATTTTTATCTCTATCTCATATAGATACACAGTTGTCCCAACACTTATTGAAAACATTATCCTTTCACCATTGAAATACATTATCTGTATCAAAAATCAGTTGACCATTTATATGTGGGCCCAATATTGATCTCAATTTGATTCCATTAGCCTGTCTTTCTCTATACAAATACCATAGTATGTTGACAAATGTAGCTTTATAGTAAACCTTGAAATAAAGTGTGAGTCTTCCAATTTTATGTTTCTTTTCAAAAATGTTTTGACTATTCTAGAACTTTAATAATATAAGTTTCAAAAAAAACCACCCCAGAATATTAATTTCCATGTAAATTTTAGAACCAGCTTGTCAGTTTCTACAAATATATCTCTGTTGGATTTTGATTGGGATTACATTAAAATTATCCATTTTATGAAATAATGCCATTTGCAGCACCATGGATGGATCTAGAGATTATCATACTAAGTGAAGTAAGTGAGAAAGAGACAAATACCATATGCTATCACTTATATGTGGAAGCTAAAATATGACACAAATGAACTTATCTACGAAACAGAAACAGACTCATAGACATAGAGAACAGACTTGTGGTTGCCAAGGGGGAGGGAGGGGAGGGGAGGGATAGATTGTGAGTTTGGGATTAGCAGATGCAAACTGTTATACATAGAATGGATGAACAACAAGATCCCACTGTATAGCACAGGGAGCTATATTCAATATCCTGTGATAAACCATAATGGAAAAGAATATGAAAAAGAATGTGTATATATATATATATATATATATATATATATATATGTATAACTGAATCACTTTACTGTACAGCAGAAATTAACACAACATTGTAAATGAACTATACGTCAATTTAAAAAATATAAATAAATAAATAAAAATCCATTTTGATTTAGAGAGAATTGTATCTTAAAAGTACTAAGACGTCTAGTCCAGGACATGGTGTATCTTCATTTATTTAGTTTTTTATTGTTTCCCACAATTTTTAATATATTTTGATTTGTCATTCAGCTAAAATGTTTTCTATTTTCCCTTATAATTTCATCTTTAACTCATAGGTTATTTGTTTTCCAAACATTTAGGGATTTTTTAGATATCTTATTGTTGAGGACAATGTTTGTGTCCCTCCAAAATTCACATGTTGAAGCCCTAATCTCTAATGTGACTGCATTTGGAGGCAGGGCCTTTACTGAAGTAATTAAGGTTAAATGAAGTTATGATGATGGGGCCCCGATCCTATAGAATTAGTGTCCTTATAGAAAGAGACCCAGAGAGCTCACTCTCTCTTTGTGTATAACAAAGCAGTCATAGGACCAGAGAGCAAGATGGTGGCCACCTACAAGTTAAGAGAAGAGACCTTAGAATGAAATCTGTCTTGCTGGTACTTTGATCTTGGACTTCCTTAGCCTCCAGAACAGAATTTCTGTTAAGTCACTCAGTCTGTGGTATTTTGTTATGTCAGCCCAAGAAGACTAATATAGTCATTTTTGTTGATTTCTAATTCATTTCTATCTTGAAATTTATTGAGACTTACTTTCTCGACCTACCATCAGTCCTTGTGAACATTCCCTTTGCACTACAGAAGAATGTTTATTTTATAGTTGCTGAGTATGTTGTTCTGTAAATGTAAATTAGGTCAAGTTCATTCTTAGTGTTGTTCAAGTGTTCTATATTTTTGCTGACTTTTCTGTTTACTTGTTCTATCAATTACTGAGGGAGAAATGTTGAAATCTACAATAGTCCTTTTTGACTTGCCTTTTTCTCATTTCAGTTTTTGTTTCATTGATACTCAGATTCTGTTATTGGATACATTCATATCTAGTGTTTTGTCTTCTTATGAATTGACTCCTTTTTTATTAGGAAATGCCCCTTTTTATCCCTTGTAATACTCCTTTTTGCAAAGTTTACTTTTTATTAATACGGTTAGTCCAGCTGCTTAGTATATCTATGTTCATTCTTTTAATTTTAAGTTGCATTTACCCATGTATTTATGATTTCTGGTGGTATTCATTCCTTCATAGAGATCAAAGTTTCCATTCAGTATTTTGTTTTTGCCTGAAGAATTTCCTTTAATATTTATCATAATGTAAATCTGCTTAAGACACATTCTGTCAGCTTTTGTTTTGCTGACAAAGTGTTTATTTTGCCTTACTTTTTGAAGGCTGTATTCACTGGACATAGAATTATAAGTTAACTTGTATTTTTCTTTTAGCATTTTAAAGATGATGCTTCATTGACTTATGGCTTGCATAGTTTCTGAGGAGAAGTCTATTGTCATTCTTAGCTTTACTCCTTTGTACTTAAGGTGTCCTTTTTCCCTGTGAACTACTTTTAAGATTTTCTCTTTATACATGGTTTTGAGCAATGTGATTATGATATGTCTTACTGTTTTTTTCTTTTGTATTTATCCTGGTTGGGGCTTGTTGAGCTTCTTCGATCTGTTTATATTTTCATCAAATTTGAGCCAATTGTTTTCTTCAGACATTTTTTTCTATCTCCCTTTTTTCCTCTCCTTCTGGAACTCTAGTTACATATATATTAAGCCATGTCCTGTTGTCCCACATGTTACTGTGGTTTCCCTATTATGTCTTCTCACTTATCTTTTATTCTGTGGTATCAAATCTGTTGTTACTCACATCTAGTGTATTTTTCCTTTCAGATATTCTAGTTTTCAAACCTATAAGTTTCATTTTCCTAAAAAAATCTTCCATTTTCATCAGTAGAACAGGATAGAGAGCCCAGAAATAAACCCATGCATATATGGTCAATTAATTTATGACAAAGGAGCTAAGCATATACAGTGGAGGAAGGATAGTATCTTCAATAAAAAATGTTGGAAAAACTGGATAGCCACATGCAAAAGAATGCAACTGGCCTACTGTCTTACACCATGCACAAAAATCAGCTCAAAATGAAGTCGACTTCAAGACTGGGGGAAAAACTTCCATTTTCTCATTATGTTTGACTTCCTTTAATTATTTCCACATAGTTACAATAGCCTTTTAAACATCCTTGTCTGCTAGTTTCATCCTCTATTATTTCTGGTTGTTTCTATTGACCAGTTATTTTCTTGATTCTAGGTCATGTTTTCTTGCTTCTTAGCATGTTAAAAATTTTTAATTAGATTCTGGATGTTGTGATTGTTACATTGTTCAGTGTCTGCAGTTTGTTTTCTTACATTAACATTTTTAATATTACATTGTTGAATTTGTTTTGGTAGGCAGTTAAGTAACTTGCAGGTCAGTTTCACCTCTTTAGACCTGTTTGTAAGCTTTTCTAGGGTGAGTCGAAAGTAGCATTCACTTCGGCGATACTTGAGCCCTCCAAATGTTCTAAGTGGGTCTCCATTGAATTTCCTAGTGAATCACTGAGGATTTCGATTCTGGTTGGTCAAAATTTGAAAGTCTCCCTGCCTTGCGTGAACTCTGAGAATTGTTCAGCCTATAACTTACTAGTTTTTATTTGTCTAGCCTTGTGGAGTTCCACTCAATGTATACATGGCCTCTTGGAAAGACTCATGCAAATACCTGGAGCTCTTTTTTTTATTTTTTTATTTTTTGTCTAACTTCCTCCTTTCCAGAACTTTGCCCTGCAACTTCCAGCAACCTCACCCTCCCCAAACTCTCATCCCCATTTCCTCCAACCAGTGAAGCTGCTAGATTCTATTTGGGTCTTACTCCCTGTGGTGGTGATTTAGAAATTGTCTCCACGCAGAAAGCTATGGTGATCATAGAGCTACATGGTTTTAATTCAGCAGCCTATTAAGAGGATTATATACCATGATAAAGTGCGGTTTATTCCAAGAGTGCAAAGATGGTTCAATATAAGAAAACTGGTTGATGTGATACAACATATTAACAGAATGAAGGAAAAAAAGCCCACATGATCATCTCAATATACAGAAAAAGGATTTGAGAAAATTCAACACCTTTCCACGTTAAAAACACTCAATAAACTAGGAATAGAAGGAACTTCCTCAACATGATAAAGGTCATATATGAAGAATCCATATATGGGTACGTCATAGTCAATGATGTAAGATTGAAAGCTTTTCTTCTAAGATCAGGAACAAGACAAGTATGCTTGCTTTCACCACTTCTATTCAACATAGTGTTGGAAATTCTATCCAGAACAGTTAGGCAAGAAAAAGAAATCAAAGGCATACAAATTGGAAAGGAAGAAGTAAATGGTCTCTGTTCACAAATGATACAATCTTATATGTAGAAAACTCTAAAGGTTCCACCAAAAAAACTTAGAATTAATAATAAACTTAGCAAAGTTGCAAGATACAAAATCAACACATAAAATTAGTTGAGTTTCTATACATGAGCAATCTGAAAAGGATGTTAAGTAAACATTTCCATTTACAATAGCATCAAAAATAATAAAATACTCATAAATAAATGTAACCAAGGAGACAAAAACTTGTACATTGAAAACTACAAAATTTGGCTGAAAGAAATTAAAGGCATGAATAAGTGGAAATACATTCCACGTTCATGGATTAGAAGAGTTAATATTGTCAAGGTGACAGTACTATCCAAAGCGATCTGCAGACTCAGTGCAATCTTTATCAAAATCTCATCTGCCTTTTTGCAGAAATAGAAAACCCCATCCTAAAACTCATATGAAATCTCAAAGGACTCCCTAATAGCCAGAGTAATCTTGAAAACGAACAACAAAGTTGAGGGACTCACAACATCCTGATTTCAAAACTTGTACAAAACTGCAGTATTCAAAACAGTGTGGTACTGACATAAGGACAGATATATAGAGCTGTGGGACAGAATAGAGAGCCCAGAAATAAGCCCTCTCGTATAGGGCCAAATGATTTTTGAAAGGGTACCAAGACCATTCAGTGAAGGGAAAGACAGTCTTTTCAACAAATGATGTTGGGAAAACTGGATATCCACATGGAAGAGAATGAATTTGGATCCTTGCCCTACATCATATACAAAAATTAACTAAAAATGCATCAAACACCTGAATCTGAGAGCTAAGATTAAAACTCTTAGAAGAAAAGATAGGGAAATTTTTTCATGACATTGGATTCAGTGATGATTTTTTCGATATGACACCAAATGCACAGGCACAAAAGAAAAAAGATTAATTGGGTTTTACCAAAATTAATAATTTTATGACTCAAAAGACATTATAAAGAGAGTGAAAGATAACCCACAGAATGGGAGAAGATATTTGCAAACCATATATCTGATAATGGATTAACACCCAGAATATATAAAGAACTCTTACAACTCAACAACAACAACAACAAAACAACCAGATTCAAAAATAAGCAAAGAACTTGAAGAGACATTTCTTCAAAAATATATAAATGGGCAATAAGCTCATGTAAAGATGTTCAACATCACTAGCCTTCGGGAAATCCAAATCAAAACCACAGTGAGATACCGCTTCACATTCATCAGAATGACTACTATCCCAAAACCCCCCAAAAATGAAGATGACAAACATTGATGAGGATGTGGAGAAATTGGAACCTTGGGCAATGCTTTTTGGAATTTAAATTTCTACAGCTGTTGTAGAAAATAGTTGGGCAGTTCCTCCAATTGTTAAACATAGAATTACCATGTGATCCAGCAATTCAATTCCAGATATATACCAAAAAGAATTGAGAACAGGAACTCAAACAGACACTTGTACACCAGTGTTCATAGCAGCATTATTCATAATAGCAAAAATGTTGAAACAACCAAATGTCCATTGACAGTTGACTAAACAAAATGTAGTATGTACATGCAATGGAATATTATTCAGCCTTTAAAAGGAATGAAATTCTGATACCTGTCACAACATGGATGAACCTGGAAGACATTATGCTAAGTGAAATAAGCAAGACACAAAGAACAAATATTTTATAATTCCACTTATATGAGGTATATAGAATAGGCAAACTCGTAGCGACAGAAAGTACAATAGAGGTTACCAGGGGCTGGGGGAGGGAGGAGTGAGGAGTTACTGTTTAATGTATATAGAATTTCTATTTGGTATGATGAAAAAGTTCTGGATATGGATAGTGGTGATGGTTGCACAACATTGTGAACGTACTTAATGCCACTGAATCATACACTTTAAAATGGTTAAAGTGTTAAATATTATGTTGCATATATTTTACCTCTAAACAAACAGTAAGTTGTTTGTCCAGTGGTGCTTGATTTTGTGTTACATATATTTTACCACAAAAAGATTAGATGAATAGTGGGTTGTGTGACCAATAGAACTTGACTGGTGTCTAGGGAAAATTAGTGAGATTATCTTGGGATAGAAAAACACTGCAGGTAGATAGGGGGAAAGTAGAGAGTTTGTCAATCTAGTGTTCTTAACTCAACAGTGGCTATCATCATTGGGGTTAATGGACTGTTTTGTTTCATTTTAATGAATTATTTTTTCCAGAATAACAGATTGTGAAACACTGCTCTTTTACTTATAACCTTTAGATTTTAAAGAGAAGAATCTGAAGGAAATGAAGGATTTTTCCTTCTCTATCATGATAGTCAGCAATAGGGACCCTGACTAAGGTGACAGAACTCCAGAATGACCAATTCTTCCTCTGGAATATATTATTCCTGAGGACTGTTCTACAACCATTATCCCAGCATTGCTTATTCAAGCCAGCCCCAAAACAAGTTGACTTTGCAGACTTTTTTTCTAAAGCAGTTGTTCATATTTTCTACAAAGATACAGTACAGCAAAATGGTTTGAAACTTACACTTAGCAATCAAACATCCTAACTTAGTGTCTGGGCTTTGCAAAGAGTGAACTGTGTGACCTGTTATAAAGTTACTTAATCTCTTCCTGCTTGACTTTTTAAATTCACCTGTAAAATGTGAGTGATAAACACTTCATGTGTTTGTTGAGAAGACTAAATGAGATAATGTACATAGAGTACATAGCATAGTACCTGGTACGTATTAAACGCTTAATAAATATTAGTTGTTGCTGCTGCTGTTGCTGCTCTTATTTGTAAACAAGCTCAAGATCCAGACCTGGAGACAGAAGGAGTCCACAAGACGGCATGTCTTGTTTAATTTTACAGGGCTCTTATACTAGGCACATTTTCTTTCTCTCCCAGTCCTATGATGGTGTCATTCTTATGCCATCTGTACTTTTTTGTGTTTAGACTTCTCTTCCAAATTAGAGGCCAAGCAATCCATTTTAATCTTGCCACATTTTAAAAATTTATTGGCACATTATAACCAGGGTTCACTATGGAGTACGTTTTCATTCACTCACTTTTTTAAAAAGTCTATTGAGTCCCCGTCTTTTTCTTTCTCCCGCTCCCTTCAACCCCTTTTGGATAGTAGATGCCAAGAACTGAATTAATTATACTCTTCAGCTCCATAATACATTGTCCTCATCAGTACGTGCAAGGTCCCTCTTTGGTTTTATTTTTACCTTTCATCCCTAAACCTCACCCTGTATCCTTCCCTCACAGATAATGTGTCTTTACATGTCCTTAAATATGCATTCATTTTTGTAAATAGGTAATACTGTTCTGCATGAATGTGTTTTTAAGAAGATTTTATACTATTAATATCAACATTACATTTTAAAACTCTGTTACTCTGTGTATGATTATTCAGTGCTTCTAAATTTTAATTATCTCTCAGTTACCTGTTCCCCAAAGCAGCGCTCCCCCACCTTTTTGGCACCAGGGACCGGTTTCGTGGAAGGCAATTTTTCCACAGATGGTGGGGGGGGAGGGGGGATGGTTCAGGTGGTAACGCAAGTGATGGGGAGCGGCAGATGAAGCTTTGCTCGCTTGCCCGCCGCTCACCGCCTGCTGTGCGGTCCATTTCCTAACGGACCATGGACAACTACCAGTCCACGGCCTGGGGGTTGGGGACCCCTGTCCCAAAGGAGGAACACCTAAATTACCATCAGTTCCTCAATACCACAAAACATGAGGCAATTAACATATTCTTACATTACCCTTGATAGGGTTATCACATTGGTCCAAACTGAGATGCTTTTGACATTGAAGGGGACTGTTTTAATTACAGAGACAACAGGTGTATACCAAGACTCCCAGACAAATCAAGATATGTGATCCACCCTACTTATAGAAGATTTTCCTAAGACGTAGCCAATAATCAGCAGTTATATACTGGGATAGCCCTTCCCCTTCTGGTTGTTTCTAGCTGTCATCTGGTGGGTGCATGTGCTGGCCTGGTTACTGCATATTTTAAATACCGCCATTGCTGGAAACTACTCATGAGGGAGATGTGTGGGTCACAGGTAAGAGACATCCTTAATTTCAATAAGTTTGAGTTCCAATCCATTCTTGTCTTATTAATAGATGGGTGGACTTTTTAATCTCTCTGTCTTCCTATATTTCAAGACTTTTCACATTTGTACTTTATATTTATTCATCCTTTCTCCATCAGACTATCTAGTTTGGGGTTGTCGCAGGCACTACTAGTTTATTGACAAATACTCTTAGTGCAGCTACTCCATATAGCAACCACTACATAGTTTATAAAGGATTTTTTCAGATTTTATGTTATTGGATGCTAACAACTACCTTTTGAGGTAGAGAGGACAGAATTTATCATCCTTATGTTACAGAAGAAGAAGCTGAGAATCAGAGATACACTGACTTGTTTTAGTCCGCATACCAGGTGAGTTATGGAGTTGAATTTGTGGCTAGGTCTTCTGACTTTAATTTACTTCTGCAAAATCTAAAAGGGACAGGAAAAAGGATAAATTTCCATTTGTTGTTGAAGCAGGGACTGTCCAGTTTAGCTTTATGTTTTCCTCAGAATATAATGCAGTGCCTGACACGCAGTAAATGATCAATAATTTTTAATGAATAAGTGGACTGAGGATTACGTAGGTATCCATGGGGCCCAGGTTTAAACTGGTAGTATTGCTGCTCATTTCTTGGGCGACTCCTGTTTATTGCAGCGATGCTTCAAATTATAGATAAGTTCAGTTTGTAAGTGTTGTAACCGTAGAAGGGGACTTCATGTCAGTCCAGAAGTTCTCATATTAATTGGTGTGGTTCATTTACAATTGAAGTAGCAATAAACATGGTTATAAACATGCCTGTATAATGTGATGGGGGGAGTAGACTACACTTGTTTGTTTATAGAAAATTTTGGTAAGATTTTTTTCCACTCTCCTTTTTTTTTTTAATTAATTTTTATTGGAGTATAGTTGCTTTACAATGTTGTGTTAGTTTCTACTGTACAGCAAAATGAATCAGCTATACATATACACATATCCCCTCTGTTTTGGATTTCCTTCCAATTTAGGTCACCATCCACTCTCCTTTTTTTAATCACTGTTCTGTAGCTTTAAATAACCAGTAGCAGAGTCCCTTTTCTTCCTAATTACTATATTGCATTCAGCTGCTTAACACATACTTCCTGTTCCCAGGATTCCCAGAGGCAGCTCTAGTGTTTGGTGAGGATGTTGGATTTCATTGAAAGATTTTCTCCAGATAGTTTTTTCCAGTAGTGAGAGAGGCTGGTTGGCCTCAACCACCTTGCTCAAACCTGTCACAGTCTTAAAGTTATTTCAAAGTCTTTTACAATCAAGGTCCACCTACCTTTCCATCTGATCTAAATTAACTACCTCCCATCCCCTTTCCAATACCTCCCACCCACTATGATTCAAATTAAGAGTTTTCTGAGGGAAACCATTTAGTAACATAAAATTTTCATACCCTACCCTTTAAAGAAGTTGAAATAGTCATCTTCCAGTGGAAGTTCTTTCTATTATGCATTCTTCTTTTCATTCTCTAGCTATAGGTACACTGTATACGAGGTATGATATTTCAATTAGACATTTCCTGCTGCTTCCTTCTTTGGTCATGTGTTTCCTTAAATCATAGATCTATTCGCTAGTGCTTATGTTAATACTGTGAGGTCCACTTATAAGCTTTCCTCTCACCTTTTTAAGTATCTGTTTTCTGTTGAAACCAGTAGAAGGCTACTGATTATGGCTATTTTTTCCAATTGTGCCGCCAGATATTTGTTTTTCAGTTGTTTCCTAACTATCTCCTTTGTCTTTGCACTGTGGCTTTGAATTCTACAGTACCTGACATAAAGAAAGCCCTAGGGAAGTTCCCTTTGCTTTCATTTCTTTTTATTGCATAGCTAAAATCCCTTTATAAATGGTTTTGTAAAATGAAGTCCTTCCCACAACTTAGTGTTTGGTCCATGGAAAAATTACCTTGGTAGTCAATTTTCGTTCTTTTTTTAATTCAATTTTATTTTATTGTGGTAAGAACACTTAAATGAGATCTACTCTCAACAGATTCTTACGTGTCTATTAAGGCTGTTGTTATCTATAAGGCACAATGATGGACATCAGATTTCCATAACTTCCATCTTGCATAACTGAAATTTTATCCTTGTTTAAAATAATCACACATTGAAGTGAAGAATAGAATGGTAATTGTCGGGGGCTAGGAAAAGGGGGAAATTGGTAGTTGCTAATCAATAGGTTATCAGTTATCTATAGTGAATAAAACTTGGCAATCACTGTACCCAAGGATGTGGTTATTTGTACTTGAGGTATAAAAGGAAAGAAGAGTGAATTTGGTGATTTAGTCCTGTCATGAAGCATAAGTTACCTTTTTAGTTCCCAGGTTTTCTGCCAACGCCTACAGTACTGCCCCCTCAATTCAAACTAGAAAAAAAAAAATGAACTCCCAAGGTCATTTCTTCCAAAGCACCACCATCCACAAACTCTCCTGAAGTTAGGAGAAGTATTGAGGGGATGGTTTGTTTAAGAGTCTCTCTCCCGCTAAATAAGGAACAGTTCATTTGCTGATTAGTTAAAAGCATAGCTTCTTCTAAGCAGGAAAGTCAAGATTTGGGTCCTCTGAATGCCACCAACAGAATCAAAATCAAATGTGAGCAGAAGCACATCTTAAAAGAATCACCATTATTTTTTCACTGAGCTCAGTATAGATCTTTCTTTTTATATTCACCTAACCATGTTGATCATTGTGTTTGTATTTTTAGTCCTGCCTGGTCTGAGTGGGCAACTCGCGGTACTCTTGACCTCTGTTGGTGATACTAATCATTGACCTTGCCCATGACTAGCCACCAACTACATCACAGTCTTAACTTCCCCACCTCCTACCCCCCCCACTCCCCAACCCCCACCCTTGCCACAAGGCCTTTCCTTTCTCCTTCTCCTCATCTTCTCTAATCCCTTTCCTTCTTCTTCACCCCTATCTCCTTTACAACTCCTCCATGATTTTCTTAGGGCTGGGCTTCAACATCGTCGGTGGCACAGATCAGCAGTATGTCTCCAATGACAGTGGCATCTTCGTCAGCAGCATCAAAGAGAACGGGGCTGCAGCCCTGGATGGGCGGCTCCAGGAGGGTGATAAGATCCTCTCGGTGAGAACTGGCTTCCGCCTCCTTCACTGTCCCTGGCTCTCTAGACCCTAGTTCCTACCCCCAACTCCTTCCTTGGGAAGATTCCTGCCTGACCTTTTGGATCAGGAAATACAGTAAGGAAAACTTGAGAATGGGTTGTTAAGATTAAAGTATAGTATGTAGTTAGAAACTATGCAGTTTAATATTTTGACAGATAACTGCATTCTCTCCAGAACACTGGGAACTAGGCTCCATGGTGAAGAGGGACTTGAAAAATACAGGGGTTAAGAAGAGAGCCATATTACTCAAAAGGCTTTGGTTAAAGGTAAATTATTGAAAAATGAGAATGGTTAGAAAGTTTTGAGCACTCTATGCCAAGCAATATGCTGAGAACTTTAAACTTATTTAATATTGTAGCAACCCTATGAAGTGGTACAATTATTATGCCTATTTTGCAGCTAAGGAAGCTGAGGCTTGGTGAGGTCAAACAGCTTGCTCAAGGTCATTCAACTAGTGTATGGCAGAGGACTTGGTCTGTGAATTTGGAACCTCTACTCTTAACCCATGTGCTATATTGCCTCCTAAAAGATAAGTGAGGAGCTAGGGTTCGTTATCCTAAACAGAAAGTTACATGGTTATTTAATAATAGAGTTTATGTATGGTTCTGTATAAAAATTGAAATTAGTCTTTTCTATTAAGGGTAGAATTAGGGAACAAAGAGACATAAACCTCAATGTGAGAGAATTTATTAGACGCAAGCCAAGATAAGGAGCCTTTCTTATGTGAGCCATCACCTCAGAGAGAAAATAAATTATTTGAAGGCCACTCAAGTTTTTAAAAAAGGTATGGTAGGAGATACATGTCAATGAAAAGAAAAGTAGATATCTAAAAAACTGAGCTCATTTGTCTTTAAAATTTTTAGCAAAGAGGACTTGACTTTATCAAAATAAAAGAATTATTACAAAGATCTCTACAAGATATAAAATACTACAAATATATGTACGACATTGATTCAAGATTATGTTCTAGCCAATTAAGGAAAAAGTATGTGAAAGAAGAGAGGAAGAAATGCCAGGCAAAGAAAAGGCAATAATATAAGACTGATAACGGAGAGAAAAAAAGATGACAGAGAAAGAGAAAAAGATGGAGCTTATGCAAGAGGAAAAGGCCAGCATATTCTCTATTCTATCTAGGGCTATATTCCCTGACTCCAGTTTCCCTGCCAAGAGTTTGCTCCAAAATTCAAATTCTAGATCCTATTTCTTAAGAAATATCGCCTCACCATCCTATTCCCACTGTATCCTTAAGTGAACTTGTTAGGTATTAACCATTAAATGGTTCCGGCTATTCTTGAGCTCACTTTATCTCTTTGATGTACTTAAGTACTCATTTATAATTGGCTTTGGAGTCTCTGTAAAATGCTGCTAAATTATTTATTAACCTATATTCTCATTTATTCTTTATGGGATTCCCTAGTTTCCTCACATGGTTATTTTTCCATGTTGTAAAATTTGCTCCAACTCTTTCTTTTAACTGTTGCCAGACAATCAGACTAAGAATATGTCCTTTCCTTAGTACATATCCATTTTGGGTAACAGAAGTATCATTAAGTGGTCTAGATTTCAGGTGAGTTATTATTGACTATTAATTTAATCTTTCCATTTCTCCCTAAATAATGCCCTTGTTTTATCTTAATTTCAAGTTCTAAAATTAAATAACTGCATGATTGATCATGCAGTTTCTCCTTTCTCATCAAAAGTGAAATTTAATTTTTTGTGATCACTGTGGATGAATGTAAATGATTTTTAAGACCCTGTTGTATCTGACAACCATGAAGCAAAAACAGATATTACCTAGAAGAAAAGATCTGAAGTTGAGATGAGGGTTGGAGAGTCCTTACCCAAAGTTCATTTGTGTGTGTGTGTGATGGTGAGAATGCTTTAATATTTATATAGGTTATCAGAGAACCCGGGGAAATTATATTTTTGTAAAAAAATAAATTAAGCTATCTAGGTTTCTTATTTCTCCTGTGTGTCTACCTAAATGAAGGGAGGTAGATAGTCAAGAATAGTCAATTCTCAGTGAACTCTACATGTTTAATGAAACTTATAGCTTCAGGGTGATGTAGCTGATTATTATAGGATACAGATTAATGTTCCATTTTGACCAGACCTATTATATAACAGAATGGCATGGATTGGGCCATTAGTCAGCTGCATTTCATATTCTCTTCAAACACAATTCTTACTTTGGTGAATAAAAGAGTTGAGTAGTCATCAACATGTATTAACTATTGTATTTTATGGCCTGCAGAGCACTGTGCCAGGTGCCATGGAAAATTAAAAGAAAATGAAAGACCAGTCTGTGCTCTTAGATCAATGGGGAAGACCCACCAGAAACCCTCATCCAATCAGCTACAGAGACATTGAAATATACAGAATCCTTTAGACAAAGTACCTTTAAGGAAGAGTCTTTGTCTTCTCATCTCTATCCGCAGCATGTAGGCCTGTAGCTGGCACAGAGTAAGCATCTAGTAAATTATTTGCTCTGTGAATGAATTATAACTTTTTTGGTTTGGCTTGATTAATTGGAACTAGATAATCTATTTTTTTTCTTCCTTCAACTTTAATGAAAAAAAGAGGACCCCTCCCCCCAAATTGTAATTCACTTCAAGATTTTGGGGGAAAATGAAAATATCCAGAGTATAATCTGAGGTCAGTGCTTATTAAATTGAGCCCATTCTTTCTCTATATTTTATACATCTGTATTTGTATTATCCTATAGTTAGTGCTCCAGTAACTCTTACATTATCCTAAGATAATGTTAGATTATCCTAAGGCAATCCAAAATTATTAATCATCCAAGAAAACATATTTTAACTCAGTTTACTCCTTTCCTAAGGCAAGAAATAGGAAACTCATAGATTGATAACAACCACAGTTAAAGCAAAAAATTGTATGACTCCCCATCGGTTAACTAGAATACCACAATCCCAACACGCTGAACATTCAGTTAGCAAAATTTTCTAGCATGTTGCAAATCTGTCACATCTCAAGTTTAATATAACTTACAATACCATGAGTTAAGGAAACTGAAGTAGCAAGTTTAGCAGTATTCTAAAATTTCTCAGTTGAATAGCTCTTGGTAGTAAAAGTGAGGTCCAAGGAATCTGGCCGTCGCCTGGGAGCTGATTACAAATGCAGAGTCTCAGGAAGCTCCTCAGACCCAGACCCACTCAGATAAAAATCTGCATTATAACAGATCCTTGGGTAAGCCCATGAATAAAGTTTGAGAAGCACTGCTGTAGGCAAATGTCTTTCAAACATTTTGAATTATGACCCATAATAGGAAATACTCACATGCACACACACATAACAAGCAAAGTTTAACAAAATAATACCTATTTCTTCTATATATGATGCATTCTAGTTTGTTGTGTTTTCTTCTAATTTCACTTACTTAAAATTAAATACTGGTCTTGACCCACTGGATTGACTTCACTATCTTTTGGAATGGGTCAACAGACTTATATTTGAAAAATCACTACCCAGTAAATGGAAAATCACTGATGGAATCTGTGGATGCATAGACTATGTATTAAGTAGGGTAAGTAGGCAGAGTGTGGAGAAGACTTTCAGGCGGTTAGGTTAAAGCTAACTCAAACTTCACCAGATTGCTAGGATGGGACCTAATAATTTGCACTTTTAACAAGTTCCCAAGTTAATGCTGCTGGTCCTGGGACCATACTTTGAGAACCTCTGGTCTATATTAGTAAGGATGGTGATAAAGAGAAAGTGGATTCCACATATATTTAGGGGTAAAAATCTACAGAACTTGGAGGTTAGTCAGTATGAGCTGAAATCTGTAAAAACAGAGGAGGTAAATATTGGAAAGCAAATTTGGCTTTGGAGTAGAGAGATATATTGTCAATTGAGAAAGAAATCATCATTTGTTTTATGGAGCTGGTTTACCTCCAGCATACTTGGGCAAAGGATGAGAAATGGTTCTTTAAAAAAGAAATTCCCTTTGCATTTCTAAAAGCCCTCTTTTTTTTAAAGCAATTAGAGTAACTGACCTCATATATTAGGATACCTTTAGAATTAACTAGGAGGGTTGAAAGGTATAATTGGCCTGTGCTCTTTTGCCTGATGTCACCCAGTGTCTTTCTTCCCTGCTGGCAAAAGGTAACTCACGTGAGGACCAAGATTACACACTGAGTCATTGGCAACTAGAGCTGCTATTAGAGTCTAGGCCTTTCAGCTTTGTGTAATATCAATAAATGTCACCCAGGCTTTGTGTAGTTATGGCTTTTGCAGAGTATACTCTGCAGCCAAACCTCAGGAAATCGTGTGGCATTTATTATACTCAAATGTTGTTCAGAGCAGTATTCAGGTACTATAGGGGTTATAATGATGAGTAGAGATCCAGCCTAAGTTATTTACAGTCCAATGTAAAGTGTTATAAGACAGCGTTCAGTTTGAGCTTTAAGATAGTTACATAGTATGGAGATTGAGGAAGTAAATCATTCGCATCTAGTGCAGTTATCTAGAAAGGCCTTGTCAATGAAGTGGCACTTAACTAAATTGCTTTTTTAATGTGAACGCCACTTCAATATATAAAAATGAATAAAAATATTAACATATAAACACCGTGTGTTTTCATACAACTCTAAAATTTTTTAAACGTATAGTATAACACATAAAACTGAAACTCCAAAACCAATAAAAATTTAATTTACAACATTAATGTGATGGATAGCGATAGGCTGCAGAAATAAAATTCTTGCTTACGATGTAAATTTCTAAAGTTTAGTGTTGTTAGTGAAGGTTTGGGGGCTGGGCTGCTTGAGTTTGAATCCTAGCTTTGCTACCTCCATTCTGTATGCCCATGGACAGGTTGCATAGCCTCTCTAGTTTTATTACTTATAAAATGAGGTTCCTAACTTATAGGACTATTGTGAAGATTAAATAAGTTAGTACATGTAAAATGGATAGACAGCTCCAGACATGATAATAAATATACAGTGATTCCCGGCTATTAAAACTGACTGCTACAGCAAAGATTATTTTGAGCTCAGTATTCCTGTCATTGAATGTCATGTAGTGACTCAGTTTTCCCACTTGCATTCATATCATTATGACACTTGGCTCTGATATGGAGCTATGACATCTTTGGCATTTGTTGACAAGACTGCATCACTAACTTATTTGTCTGCCTCTGAGAGAAAATACCTATTTCTTTGCAATGAGAAATGCAGTTACCCTATGGGCAGGTTTAGTTAAGTGAGTATTCCCACTACCATCAGCAATCTCATACCTATTCTCTCTCTACCAGGAATTAACTAGAAAACTGAGTCTGAGAATTCACTGTGATGGTTCTAGAAATTCTGAAGTTCTTTCCCTTTGACAAATCTACCCCCCAAAAAACCAAGACATAATCAGAAGGTGGCTTGGTAGCATGAAATCACAGTCTATCAACTAGAAAACCCTGTATTCATTTCTACACTATAGGTAGCATGACTGATCACATTTAAGATCAGTCTTGGGAGATAAATAGAATTTTTTAAAAGGGAAAGGTATTCAGATGATGGGTATAGCTTGAGCACAGGTATGAAGATAAGAATATATGTTTTATGTCCCAGGATCAGTGAGTTGTGTGATTTTAGCTAAAGCATAGGATGTATGAAAGGGTAATGAAAGATTACACTGGAAAGGTAGGTTTCCAGTCCTTCATTTCCTGGAGGACTTTGCATACCAGAATGAGAAATCAGGCATGCACTCTTTCCTCCCCTGCTCCCAGTTTTGTTTTTGTTTTTGAGCAATAAAGTGGCATGAACAGAATTATACTTTAGGAAGATTGATCTGGAGACGTAATGTTTGAATAGGTTAGAATGAGGGCGGACACAGAGGAAAGTAAATTAGAGAGAAGGCGATCCCAGTAGTTCAACTAAGAGTATTCATAACCTATAAAGAGAGAGGCAATAGAAAGAAAATAACATATGAGTAATGTTATTATGTTAGACTACAGGAGTTGGCAATATATTGTATGTAAAGATTGACAGAGTAGAGAGAGTTTTTAAATATTACCAAAATTTTAGTCTGAAGGAATGGTAGTGTCAATAAGAAAGAAGTCAGGATAGTTTTGGTTTTGTGGGAAATAAAAAAGAGGCTTTGGATATGTTGAGTTGGGGTCTTAACAGAATATGCCCCAGCTGGCAGAATAGGTACCCAGCAGGAAACCGGCAAATCCAGAAGTAGAAGTAGGGATGAAAATGTGGGAGTTGTCTAGCAGATTATAGTTGAAATTGTGAAAATTCACCATGGGAGAGAAGAGGACAAAAGACTACTGATACTGAGGAATATTTACTTACCTTAAGAAGGAAGGGGAAAAAAAAAAAAAAAAAGAAGGAAGGAAGGGGTACAGAATAGTGCAAGAACTAAGAGATCCAAGTGTTCATAAGCTAAGACAGGAGAGAACTGCAGAAGGGAGGAGGCGGTCTGAACCCTGAAAAAGGGCTATAGGATTTGGTGGTTGGAAGTTACTGCTGACCTGCAGGGGCAGCATGTTCTTCCCTGCCACACCGCCCCTCCCCACCACCACCTCATATACTGAGAGCACAAGGAAATAGAGGGAGCAGATGGTGAGGAAGTGGAGGCAGTGCATGAAACAGTTCTTGCAAAAAGATTGGCAAAGAAAGAAGATGGGAAGAGGGTGATGGTGGGTTCCAAGAAATACTTGTGTGTGTGTGTTTTAATAGATGAGGGTAACTTTAGTTGAGAAGGAGCAGAGAACAATAATAATTAAGGAGTCAAGAGGGTAGGTGACTGCTTAAGTTCTGTAAGGAGGCTAGAAAGAATATGATCAAGAGCACTAGCAAATGGGTTAGCCTAGATAAAGGAACTCTAATTCAGAAATAAGGGGAAAGCAGCACTAAGAGATATCAAGGAACTGAGGGGAAAGGAAAGAAAATGGAGAGAAGTGTTTGTCAGAAGTTCTCAGTATTCTCAAGAAAGATAAGGCAAAGGAATCTGCTGAGAAGAGAGATGTGATTGGAGTTGGAGTTGGATGGTAGAAAAGGTCTTGGAACAGCTACCACTGCATATTTATTAGGGAGTTCACCAGATGAGAAGGGTCGTAAGGATGCAGCAGGAGCCAGCTAGTATGCGTCTGTGGTAGAGAATGTGACTGTGTATCTTTCTCAAGGAATATTAAACGCACTGATGACAAGGAAAAGTAAATGCAGTGTGTTGCCCAGGACTGGAAAGATGGTAGAAGATCATGGGGATGAGGGATTCTAATAGTTTTCCAAGTGCTTTTTTGAAATAATAGGAACTCCTAGATGTGTAAAATGCTTTGATGAGGATAAAGAGGGAATTCACAGAGGTATAGGAAGTATGAAGAAAGTAGTAATTGTTTTTTTTTAAGAGTTTGAGATATTGGAGCTGTAGCATGCCTAATGTTGAAGTTGAAGGCTTATGCCAATTGGTGATTAGAATGGAATAGAGCTGGAATTCTTCACTTTGGAAAGGTAGACAGTTTATAAGGCCAAAGTGTTGATAGATTAATTCAAAAGGATATTGGCAGGAAATAGAGTGGAGGGACAATTTTGAACCTCTTGGAGAAGGAAAACTGTGACAAGGAAGATGAGAAGGTTAAATAAGTCAGTGACTTGATCTTCAGCTGAGGAAAGAATAGCTGGTGAGTCAAGGTGGAGGAATAATAGTACAGAAGGAGCAGTAAAAGGCCAGGGCACTTTAGTCTTCCTTCCAGGACATAAAACCCGTAGCTCTAGCTTCTACACTTACTATGACTTTGGGTAAATTACGTAGCCTTGCTAAGCTTCAGTTTTTTCATCTGTGAAAACAAGATAAAAATAGTGTCTACCTCATAGGATTATTGTGAGTACTCAATGAGATAATGTATGTAAAGCATATAGCACAGAACCTACCAAATATATTCAATGTTCTTGCTGCCGTTGCTGACATTGACATGTATAAAAGATACGTAGATTTTGCATAAAGTAGGCTATGCTGTGTCACTGAGTGCAGCATAGAATAGCTACCACTTGTGGCCAGTGTCACTCCTGACGCTGAGAAGTGTTAATACCAGAGTCCTTCACATCTCTCACCTTTAAGTAGTAGGACTCACCTTCACCAAAACATTTTAGAAGTTAGTATCATCACAGAAATACGGTTTTTAGTAAATTTGAGGAGGATAGGGATATCCATGGAATCAAGGGAAATTGTTCAAAAGAAAACAAGAACAATAGAAGGAGCTAGTAGATTTGTACCACATCAAACTAAATTGTGGAAGAGCTTCTCAGAGTTGTATTTCTAGAGCTGAAGCTGGCCATGCCAGGGATTAGACATATAAAGGATAGAGTGGTAACCTGGGAGACCATGTTAGCTGTAGGGAAGCAGGTTGATGCTCATGGAAGACATACAAGTACAGTAACAGAATGCCAAGTGTCAAAACAGGGCAGGCAGTAGGAGCTCAGAGAAAGGAGAGATTCCTTTTGTTGTTGTTGTTTTAAACTTAGGTGCTCTTCAGATGGCCCATGTAACCTCAGTTCTAGGAAAACATAGCTTCAAAAATGAAAAAAGTTACTCTGAGTTCTAAGTAACTTTACCCCTTCTTCTAGCCCTTGGAATTTGCTCTGTAGGAGTTTGTTTTTTAAATCTTTGATCACATGAAAGTAAATCTTTGACTTATGAGAGTTCACATTCTACGTCTCTTACTACTTTTCCTTGCTGTTTTTGGCAGGTAAACGGCCAAGACCTAAAGAACCTGCTGCACCAGGATGCTGTAGACCTCTTTCGTAATGCAGGCTATGCTGTGTCCCTGAGAGTGCAGCACAGGGTAGGTGTCATTTGCTGCCACCAGGCTTTTGTAACGTTGTGAATAAATCATGTGGTGTAATTTTCAGTAGTGTGTTTGGCTTTTTTCCTTTCACTGTCATTCTTTTGAAGAACCTGTCTGGCACAGGCAGGGGTCTTCTGAGACTTCTGCTTATCATTAAAGGAAATTTATAACAGTATGTTTGCAACGCAGGTCCTAGCTTCAAGGTAATGTGCCCTAAAGATAAAGCTTGACAACCAAATTAAAATAAATGGGGAAAAATACAACCAGAATCAATTTTATTTCTTACTAGGGAAGGAAACATATGTCTGCCCTTGAACATTCTTATTTATGAAACTCTAAGTGCAATGATGGTGGGTTTTTTGATACCCACCATGTGCTTTTCCCTATCACCACAACGAACCCTTTTCTTATCAACTTGGGGATCCTCTTGACCAAAGCTCTAGTGCTCAAAGGGGAGCTCCAGGAGAAAGGAAATGGGATTCAGAATTCAGTCAAGTTAGCACCTATTCTACATCCATTCCTTAGTTCCTAGTGTTTTATAATTTGGATGATGAGAAGAGAAGCCTGAGTGGACATAATTCCTCCCATAGCACGAAGGACTTTGGAATGCATTTGCAACACAGTTTAATTGTACCTTTAAAGTTACTCCCTCTTGAACTGATGCTGTCTTTGCTTCATTAACTCCTGAGTGAGGCTTCAAAGGCTGAAGAGTTCAACAGGAGATAGTAAAAAATGTGGAGAGGGCAAGGCACGAAAGATATCTGAGAAAACAGCTGGGGTTGCAAGCAGAATCTCAGTGTGGTGGATTAGAAAACAGGTTGATAGGAGACATATTGGTAGTCAGCTGCTTCTGCCTTGGCTCTTCTTTGTTTCGAAAGCATGGGAGAATGTATGCAATAGGTAAAGGCAAGCAAATATAGGCATATACTTTAGATAATGATTAGAGTTCTTTTTGAAGGCATGTGAGAAGTGATTTCCAAGGTTCATTTTTTAGGAAACATCCAAAATAACTCCAAACAAAACAGATTCTTCTGGTCAAGGAATTGGCCTAGCTCTAAAAACCATGTCTTTCTATTGAGCGTGTTCTCTCAGCACATCTCATCAGGAAATGAATGAAAGATGTAGAGGTGGGATAGAGGATAGAAAAGGTAGTTTGTTCAGTCTTGTCTTTCAGATTGAGGGGGTCAGAGTTTCATGGATTGTAATGAGGAGATTAAATCTAACTAAAGATGGCATCGCAGTTGCTGCCAGTTACCTATTAAAAGTTTAATGTTAATCTAATTCGAAAAGACACATGTACCCCAATGTTCATAGCAGCACTATTTACAATAACCAGGACATGGAAGCAACCTAAGTGTCCAGATGAATGGATAAAGAAGATGTGGGGTGTGTGTGTGTGTGTGTGTGTTTGTGTGTGTAATGGAATATTAGCCATAAAAAAGAATGAAATATTGCCATTTGCAGCAACGTGGATGGACTTAGAGATTATCATATTAAGTGAAGTAAGTCCGACAAAGAAAGACAAATACTGTATGATATCACTTATATGTGGAATCTTAAAAAGTGATACAAATGAACTTATTTATGAAACAGAAATAGACTCATAGCCATAGAAAACAAACTTATGGTTACCAAAGGGGATAGTGGGGGCAGGGGGGGAGAGATAAATTAGGAGTTTAGGATTAGCATATACACACTACTATGTATAAAACAGATAAACAAGAACCTACTGTGTAGCACAGGGAACTATATTCAATATCGTGTAATAACTATAATGGAAAAGAATCTGAAAAAGAATATGTATATAAGTGAATCGCCTTGCTGTACACCTGGAACTAACACAACATTGTAAATTAACTATACTTCAATTTTAAAAAACGGTTTAAAAAAAAGGTAATGTTAAGAAAGGCTACCTTTTACAAAATTGATTGAAATGAAGAAAGACCACCAGCCTCAAAAGGGAATGCTTAGGCAATGAAAAATTATAACTGTTAGGATATGATTTATTTTTACTTATTTACCTTTGAGTCTTTTACCTCCGTTCCATATAGGTTTCACCTTTATCTTTGCCTAGTATTACGGAATAGGGGATGAAGGACAGGACCCCACCTTCGGAAGGAGTGGGTACCTTTTGGGAATTGGAAAGTATTTCTAAATAATGGCATTGCACCTGTGTTAACATTGCTCAGATCTGCTCTTATTGCACTCTGATGACTGATAATCTTTCTAGAAAGATGGACACCCCCTGCCCCTGCCCGATAATTTCCAGGCTCCCTATAGGATCAACAGGCTTCACCTCATATCTTCATTTTCCTGGTATGATACACATATAGCTTGGTGGAGACAGTACAGAAATAGAAAGAGGTTATCTCAGGGGTCCCTTTAGGTCAGTAGCACAGCAAGGTTAAATGCCTCCCCATCAGATTTATTTTGTTTCCAAAGAATTGGTGAGATTGTTGTATCAACTCAGGACAAACAGAGAGGACTCCTGGTCGATAGTGCTTGGGGTTTACAGCTTTGGGTGGTATAGAGACTGTAGACACAGGTAATGTGTCAGCTTGGACATTTCAGTTGTGGTAAACACACATTGGTCACTAGAGTTAACATTTTTCTTCCCCTTCCAGTTACAGGTGCAGAATGGGCCTATAGGACATCACGGTGAAGGGGAGCCAAGTGGTGTTCCCATAACTGTGGTGGTGGTGCCAGTGTTTGCCCTCATCATGGTAGCAGCCTGGGCCTTCATGAGATACCGGCAACGACTTTGAAAAGCTTGCTTTCTTCTAGTGCTCCCAAAGAAGAAGATACATTTCTCTCTTTCTCTCACCCTCCTCCCCTGCCATTCTCCCATAACTTTCCCTCTCTCTACATAGCCAACACACAATTTAAAGAGACTGCTACCCAACCAGAACCTTGCTGCTCGAAATCTCTAAATCCTCATACTCTAGTGGGAGAGTAAAGGCATTGTTTGAAGGAAAGCTGAAAGAAGGACTTGCTTAGAACAAATGAAGAGTTATATATTTTACTAGGACCACCAATAGAAGTTCAGCTGCAACCCAGAGAGGAAGAGGTCCAGTCTTCCCATCACCATGCGTGATTCCTTTTTTCTTACCTGGCATGTGTCAAAGATCAGCTGTAATAAGAGGAAGAAAGGATTTTTCTCTTTAATGATCTTCGTTGGGAAGTTTTTGTGGCCTTTATTTAATTTCTAACTACCTACTTGGGCACCTACTTTGTATCAAACAAAGGTGAATGAGGAGAGAATTTCTACTTTTTTAAAAAAGCAAATATATATATACACACACACATATGTATTCATATATGATAGTATAACAGTGATGCCTTACGGATAATTAAAGAGGTAGAAAGCAACTCTGGTTTCTGGGTTTCTGATGTAAGAATTAAGGGATAGTCTTAATTGAAGAATTCGATACATAGCGGGAGTGAGAGAGTGAGCCTTAAGAGAGGATGCAACTAATTAAAAATCTTAGAACAATATTTCTTCTCATAATAGCTGCGGTGAAGTTGAGGTAAAATGCCATAATCCAGCTTCGTGCAAGTCAGTCTGTTTAAAAAACTCGGGAGATGTAAATATAAACCTTACTAATCTCTGGGCTACCCTAGTGACTGTTTTGGTCCCTTACAGACCTGTTAAAGGATCAGCTGGAATGACTGTGGTCAGAGCTATAACTATGGCGATGGGGCCAAACCAGCCCAGTGAAAAAACTCAGGCTGTCTACCAGTCTTTCCTGTTTCTCTTAACAGGCAAAATCTGAGAAAGGGGCTGCTCCCAGCAGGGTGGGCATGAAATCAGCTCTGCTTCAATCCAGTTAAGTTGAAAGGGTTTGGATTGCTACTGTTTTTTGAGAGGTTCTGAACACTGGTTATGGCTTTTAATGAATAAATCATTTTGCAGGGAAGGGGAAGAAAAGAGTTGTGTTTGTTGTAGGGGCTAGGGAAGTTTGGTGGATGTTTCAAGGGGAAACCTTATGGATGAATGGATGTTAGGGAATACCAAGGATATAAATGAGGTGGGAACCCTCCTGTTCATGTGGTATTGAAGGTTGGTTTTAAAGCACTAAGGAGAGCTGAACCAAGACTTAATTTTCTGGCTTAAAGAAAATCATTTGCATCCTCTAAATATACTGGCCAGGCTATAGGCTTTATATAATCTTGACAGCAAGAGTATGAAGACTTTCCCTCAGGCAGTCAGTTGTGTCCAATTTTTAGCATGGATGATCTGGTAAGAATTTTATAAATGTTGATTGGACATCAGCTTTGTTATGACTTTTACAAAGAAGCAAAATACATAGCCTCCATTCCTAAAGGGTTTTTTTTTTTTTTTTCGGTTGGGAAAGAGAACACCTTTACACATAAAATAATATACAATTACCGCCATAGGCAGGGAAATGTAAATTAGTGTCAAATTTATATTGCAAACCAAAGGGAACGGTTACTGATAATAGAGGCACTTGAGAAAGTTCCATGGAGGAAGGGGACAAGTTAAGGACCCTTGAGGAGCTCACAGTCAAGAGAATAAATAGATGAGAAGTTAAAAGTATATCATCAGGTTAAGTAATAGTTGAGAACAATAATAAAAGAAATGGTACTTTTCAGAGTATGATGCAGCTACAAAGACGTGCAGACACATTTTCTTTTTTCTTTTTTTTTTTTATTTTAGGAATTCAGAAAAAGAAAGCTGTCACGTAATGGCATCAGGCCAGAGTGGAAAGGGAAGGCTTTTAAAAATAAAAACCCCAGTTAAGACCTTGCCTCTGGGTCACCTATTGGTATAAGAAGAAACTTGCTGTAAACAATCCTAAGAGGATTTCTGCCTTCAGACCTGAACTGTTCAGTACCTCTGAGACTCACTTAGACAACTGCATTCATAGGTTCCATGGAGAAACCCTAACAGTATTCCAGTTCTGACCTCAACCAGCCCCTCTGTGGAGGCACAACCTCGGGTGCCCTCCCTGTATCTGGAGGAATGTGCGGCAGCTTCTGCAGTGGGCCTGCTTTCCTCCCAGAATTCCTTTCGGGGTTTGGACAGTAACTCCTGAGAGGACCTTGAGACATACAAAAGGAAGCAAATGGCAAGCAGGAAGGAAAGCTATTTTGTTTTTTGTTTGTTGGTATATGTAAATAAAAACACCTATCCTATCCCATCATTGGTAGAGGTTTTGCTTTGGTTGATAATAGGGATTCCAATGCACTTTAATAATCCAGGTTTTCTCTGGAATTAAATAGCATTTAAAGATCAATATAGTAAAGGTTTAGGCAAGTATGCTACTTCAATTATATTCTTATTTCTGATTCTCAAGAAAATTAAATTATTATCATAGATGAAGTATTGGAGCCCATTGTAGGTCATTACAAAATTCATCCTATTTATAGATTGAATCTAACATTTCTATCACTTTATCGATTGTAGCTAATATTCTTCCCACCTAAATTACTATGTTCAAAGTTTTAAAAATTGAATGAAAATCTTTTTTAAGACATTTACTTAAAACACTTCTCTACATTTATCATCCTGTATTATACATACAATTCTAATAAGATGTTGTTTGCTTCAATCGTCTCTTCTTTTCCTGCCAAGTTTTAACCAATGCTATTGATTTAACTTAATCACACCATCTAGACATGTATAATAGAAAAAGGAAATTAATACCTGTTACTACATTCTGTGCCAGGTACTAAACTACACCCTGATTGGTAACACTGTTTCTTCATGCCTCACAACTCTGAAGTCTAAGTATTGTTAAAAAGACACTAAGGAGAATAAATTGTTCTACTAAGATTACATAGGTGGTAATAATAGAATCAGGATTTAAACTCAGGACTTCAGGTGCCACCACCAATATTTCCTTACTGGCAGTGGTTCTCAAAGTGAGGTCTCTGGACAAAAACATCAGCATTTCCTGGGAACTTGTTAGGAAAGCAAATTCTTGGGCTCTACCCTAGACCTACTGAATCAGAAATTGAGTAGGGCACCCAGCAATCTGTTTTAATACTCCCTCCAGGTGACTGATGCACATTAAAGTTTGAGAATCACTGCTCTATGCCAATAGTCACCTTTTTCTCAGGTTAGAATCACCCAGAGAGCTGATAAAAATTCTGATGCCCAGGCTGCACCTAGATCAATTAAGCAGAATCTCTAGGGGTGGGAATACGGCCGCAGTAAAACAGAGTTCATCATGTAATTCCAGTGTGCAGTGTCAGAAAAAAAAAAAAAAACGCTCTGGCATTTAAACCTAGACACTAAATTATTGAATTACATACGTGCATTGCTCCAGCCAAAAATGAGAATTTCACTTGGGCCTTTTTGGAGCCCAGCTCTCCATTAGCTTCTGCCTCAAGTATAGATGTGGAATAAGAAGTGGAGCAATTTGGCTTCTGATTTGCTAAGGACTGACCAAACTCCAGCAAAATGCATTAGTGAGCGTGTCAGTGTGTGCATCTATTAAGTTAAAACCAAATCATAGAACATTGGAGCTGAAAGATTCTAGGATGAATCTGTCTTAAAGATGAGAAAATCAAGGTTCAGAGACGTGAACTAACTTAACCCAGATCAAAGACTTAGTCTGTGGCAGAGGTGCCCTTTCTGTCTCATATATATGTCTTGAATGTATCCACTATATGAACATAGACAAAACTATCCTTTTTATCTCAGTCCACTTCCATCTTTCTTTGGGCCTTGAATAAATATCAGAAGAACTGACTGACAGCTGAAGGGTATTGCAAGCATCATGCAGAATTGGGAGATTACAGAGTAATCTGAGAAAGACCTTGTATCAAATTCAATCAGATGAGCTCTTCTGAGACTGATTCCAATAGTTCAAAACTAGAAAAGTTGTTTTTTTTTTTTACATTGGACATTGTTTTTGTTGTGTAGATAAGCAATTTTTAAAATATTTTTTAAAATGAAACAACATAAGGTTCTCAACTATGTGGGGGAGTAGAGTTCATGTAATTTCATGTGAAGCCAATAAAGATTTTATTCTAATCTATTTTAGTTGAAATTTATCTTTGGACAGATGAGAGTTCTTTTCTTCATTCAACAAATGAGTGCCTACTATGTGCTAGGTGCTGGAAATACAAATATAAATTAAATATGGTCACTCTAAGCTGAAATAGCTCATCATCTGAAAGTGGGGGAGTATTTGTTGGTGATCTTGATGTTAAAGTATTTTTCTGTTATCACCTAGAAATAGTAGATTGAGTTGTGAAGCTCTTTACCTCTCATTTATAATAGGTTTACAGTTGGTTGCTATCCTGGGGTAAGCCCCTTTTGCTGTTTCTCTTTTTATCTGCAAATCTTTTTGAGACAAGCACTCACATCCAAAAGGGCAATTGCTATCAAAAGGAAGACAGTATTTTAAGGAATTCTATTCTGATCAGAACCAAGTTCTTAACAGCCATAGTCTCTTGCCTGATGTTGACATTTATAGAGAGACTCCAAAGCACTTGATCTGCTTACCTGATATACTTGATGATACTGTAATAACCTATATGATAAGAAAGCATTGTTGTGTCTAAAGAATCAAATTATAGCAACCACTAGGTCTTGTTTCTAAATGTTTTCCTTACTGTTCATATTCTCTTTCTTTTGCAGGGGAAAAGGGGAAAGGGAGAGAGCTGAAATGTGGTTTCAAATGCAAGTCAATCATTAACAGAGTCATTTACAAAAGAACTTTGTATTTACTGTAATCATTAAATTGCTTGACCAGTCACAGGAAAATGGGTGATCCTTCTTCCTAGTTTGCAGATTTGCAAATGGAATCACAAAATTGAATCCCATTTTAATTCTGTATCGGCAATGCTGATTTGAATATGAGTTTCTTATTACTGTTTTTGACGTTGAACATTGTTTTTATTGTGTAAAATACATGCACATTTTACCCCCAAGACATGTTAGTCTTTATAAGATTATTTTCCTTATGAACCTTATTTTATTTTGCTTCCTTTCTACTTTGATCCTAACGTCATATTGCATGCCTGGATCTAAACAGCAGTCAGTTTCTCAGATCAAATAGATGCCCTATAGCAACTTGGAAGACATATGGACATAAAACCATATTTTCTAAGGAATACCATTATAAATTAAATATGTTAATGATGCCATCAAAACAGATGATAATCTCTCTTAAGCTTTGCTATTTGATACCAGATACAGTACATGAAATAATAGCGTATCTAACTGTGCCTAACTTAGTATTGGCATTCAACAAAAACTTGTTGCATTTGTCAGTAAATCTTTACAATCTTTTCCACCTTATTTTGGGGATTGTTGAATAAATATCTCCTTATTTAACCACCAACTTCCTAGGGTAACACTCTGACAGAGCAATGGAAAGAGAAAAAGAAATCTAAATGATGAATTGGACATCAAAGCTTAGCTTTGACATAGAAGATTAAGAGATAAGGGCTCTTATCATGTACTGCTAATAATAATTGGCTAACAATTATTAAGCTCTCATCGATTTATTTCAATCTTAATCTTATTTTAGCTACTGTGCTAAGCCCTTTACATGTGTTTATTTAAGCCTCACAACAACTCTATAACTGCTGCTATTATCCCAATTTTACAGATGAGATAAGCAAGACATAGATTAATTTGCCTAAATTACACAGCTATTAAGTGCCAGAGCTGGGATTTAAACTCAGGCAGTTTAGCTCCAGAACCTACATACATAACCATGACACTATGCTGTCTCTACTCTCCATGGTTCCAGGCACTACATTGGGCCATCCTTTTCCATAACTTATAAATGTCAGTGAATTCTCACAACTATGCGAGTCAGTATCAATAATTCTATTTTTATAGATAGGGTAACTCAAGGCTTAAAGAAGTTAATAACTTGCTCAAGATACATTGCTGATTAGTGCCAGACGTGGGAATTCCCTTCAAGCCAGTGAGGAGTCTATTTCTTTTCCATCATTCCAGGAAATTAAAGTTTATTAATTATACTGAATTTGGTTCAACCATGCTAGCATAGCCTTCCATTATGGATAATAGGGAATTGACTGCATTAGGTTAAATGTTCTACAACAATAGCAGTAGTAGTACCATTTGTTTTATACAAAGTTTGAAAGCAATTACCAACATTTGCTATCTGACTTGTCTTCCCTCCATCCCCCAAAACCTTACAAGATACATAGAAGACAGAAAAGGGTTTGTGCCACAGGATGTGAAAGGACTTGTCAGAACTGAATATTGACTTTTGCCCAGGTTACCTTGTATATAGCTGACTCTGATATGAAAAGTCATTATTGCTGCGTCATATGACTTAAGCAAAGACCAGACCTGGAGTCAAAGTGCTAGTGTCTAACTGTAATGTGTACAGAATGGCCATTTTCTCCCTTGATGGGCAAAAAGTATGTAAGTTATCAATTACATAACAAACCACTGCAAAACTTAATGGCTTAAATTTTTTTAAATTATTTTTAAAAAGATTCTATGAATTGACTGTTTCTTCTGCTACCACCTAGAGTCACATGGAACTGCATTCATCTGATGGCAGAAGAAGGGTAAGTAGTCCAAGATGTCCTCTCTCTCCTGTCTGGTACTTAGTGCTAGCTATAGCCAAGGGTACCTTGCTTTTTCTCCACATGGCCTCTCATTTTCCAGTAGACTAGATTGGACTCTTCATAGCAGGGGAAGAGGGGGTTCTCAGGGAATTGTTCTAAGAAGGCAAGTCCCAATGTGGAAAGCACTAGTCAACCCTTTGTACTTGTCACACTTGCTGATGTTTTATTGGCCAGACCAGGCCATGGCCAAGCCTAGAGTCATTATCGGATGGGACCTAAACCCCACCTCTTGATGGAAGCAGGGCAAAGAATTTGTGGTCATTTTTAATCCACACAGGAAGAAACTAAACCTCAAACAGCGAAGACCAGGGGTCAGCAAATTTTTTCAAAGGAAGAGATAGTAAATATTTTAGGCTTGCAGGCCTTGGGTCTTTGCAGTTTTGGTATGAAAGCAACCATAGACAATATATATGCAAAAGGGTGTGGCTGTTTTCCAGTAAAACCTTATTTACAAAAACTGAGGTCCTGCTACACTATAGTTTGAGGACTGCTGCCAAGGACTATCGCAGGTTGAGATTGACTTTTAAGAGTGAAAACGAGACTTTTAAGAGTAAATATTTTAGGCTTGCAGGCCTTGGGTCTTTGCAGTTTTGGTATGAAAGCAACCATAGACAATATATATGCAAAAAGGTGTGGCTGTTTTCCAGTAAAACCTTACTTACAAAAACTGAGGTCCTGCTACACTATAGTTTGAGGACTGCTGCCAAGGACTATCGCAGGTAGAGATAGACATTTAAGAGTGAAAACGAGAGAAGAAAGCTCCCAAATGTTGATCCCTTGGAGTCCCAAATTGAACATTGACACATTTCCTAGGAAAGGCTCTTTTTAAAAATCTCTTATCCTACAAGAAAGAGAAGCCAGGGAAAGTTCAATGAAAATTTCCCCTGCTGTAATTTTGGAAATGAGTTGAAGAGTGACCATTGTCAGACTTCATGAAGCACCCATCATAGCCAGGATACCATCCAAAATTCAAGGATTCACATAAAAGTTATAACAATATTAAGAACTAACCAGGCACTTTATGGAAGTTATTTCATTCCATGCTTAAATGATCTCATTGGATTGAAATTATTACCCTATGTTAAAGATGGAAAGATAGAACTTTGGAGATGTGAAGTTAACTGTCTCTAGTTAATATCATTATTAATGTTAAAACCTAAACAGTCAAGGTTTGAAACCAGAACCAGAACATTTTCTGGCCCCTTATACTCCACCACATTGCCCTTGCCTTTTGAGTTTGGAGGAAAGTAATCTATGTAGAAAAATAACTTACTGGAAAAATTATTTGGTACTAGTCACACACACACACAAAATAGTGTCTCTTCAGGTGCAGAAAAAAGATAGGGAATAAAAAAGGATTGGTAGTTTTCTCCTACCTGTTTTAAATATTGTGCATTAATAGAATACTTGAGGTATAGTAAGGCCAAAAGGTCAGGAGAAAACTGACATTGAAAAGATAGTTTGTTACTCACAGTTTCCAAGAAAAGAGGACACACTATGCCATGGGGGCCACACAGGGAAGCACTGATGCTGGTCACAAGGCAGAGGCAGAGGGAGGAACTGTGGGCAAGAGACTTTATTGTGATTTCCATGAGAAGGAACAGACAAGGCCAGGTAAGCAGGCTTAGGATTGGCTAGTTTGAATACGTCAATGGTCTCTGTGGCATAGGGGCTGTCCCTAGCTATCTGGTACCTGGCCTTGGGGTGATTAGGGCATGTGGATAATGGCCCTAAGTGTGAGAGCTCAGAAAGGAGGTAGTTGGAATGTGGGCTCTGGATTGTCTGGTTTGTATTTGAAAACTGTGCTCATGGGAGCATTGTTCACTATCTCTAAAAATTGACTAACACTGGGAGGAGTAGTCCATTCAGGGTCAGGAAGGCCCCAGATGTCAAAGCATCAAAATACAGAAAATAAAAAACACTGGTTACACTGCCACTACTACTATAGTGGGATCTCTGTCCCTCTAATTTCTGCCTTTACTCCCAAACCTACAGAAATGACTGAGATAGCCAAAGGTAATCAGAACTATCTAGAAAATAGCCAAGAACAAGGAAGGAAGCAAAGCAACAACAGAGGGTTCTGGTTCAAGATGACAACATAGGAAAATCCTGATCTCACTTCTTCTCACACGCTGAGTCTACAGCTACATACAGAACAATTTTCTCTTAAAAAAACCTAAAGACTGGCTAAGTGATGACCACATCAGGCAAACAAGAGGAAAACCACCTCAGACTGGGCAGGAGGCTGGGATACAATCTTGCCATAAACCCCACCCCCAGCACAGTGGCACACAACCCAGAGAAAACTCAAAACCCGAACCTTCTCCCTGAGGAGCAAAGGGTTTTATTTCCACATCAGTAACCTCAACTTTTAGGACCTGCACCAGAGAGATGACCCCCAACATCTTTGAAGACTAACGGGACCCACAAGACTGTAGTAATCTGGGAGACATTTCTTAAAGGGCCCATGCACTGAGAAGAGCACCAGGGCTCAGCTCATCCATCAGCCAATCACACCCAGACTTAAAGTGAAAGAGGCTCAAAGAGCAGGAACAAGACAAGGATGACCACTATCACCACTTTTATTCAACATAGTATTGGAAGTCCTAGCCACGGCAATGAGACAAGAAATAGAAACAAAAGGAATCCAAATTGAAAGGAAGAAGTAAAGCTGTCATTGTTTGCAGATGACATGATACTATACATAGAAAATCCTAAAGACACCACTGGAAAACTACTAGAACTCATCAATGAATATAGTAAAGTTGCATAATACAAAATTAATATACAAAAATTTGTTGTGTTTCAATACACTAACAACAAACTATCAGAGAAAATAAGAAAACAATCCCATTTACAATCACATCCAAAGAACGAAATACCTAGGAATAAAATCTAAGGAGGTAAAATAACTGTACTCGGAAAACTATAAGAAATTAATGAAAAAAATTGAAGACAATACAAACAAATGGAAAGATATACCATGCTCATGGATTGGAAAAATTAATATTGTTGAAATGAACTTACTACCCAGGGAAGTCTACAGATTCAGTGCAACCCTTATGAAAATACCAATAGCATTTTTAGCATTTTTCACAGAACTAGAACAAATAATTCTGAAATTTCCATGGAAATACAAAAGACCCTAAATATCCAAAGCAATCTTGAGAGAGAAGAGCAAAGCTGGAAGTATCACACTTCCTGAATTCAAACTATACTACAAAACTACAGTAGTCAAAAACCCACGTTTATACAGAAATTAGCCTACAACAAAGGAGGCAAGAAAATACAATGGGGAACAGATAACCTTTTCGGTAAATGGTGTCAGGAAAACTGGACAGGAACGTACAAAAGAATCAAACAGGACAACTTTCTCACCCTTTATGTATAAATAAACTCATAGTGGACTAAAGACTCAAATGTAAGACCTGAAATCATAAAACGTCTAAAAGGAAACAGAGTGCATTCTTTGACATTCTTCTTAGCAATATATTTTTGGATATGTCTCCTTTGGCAAAGGAAACAAAAGAAAAACAAATGGAACCTAATCAAACTAAAAAGGTTTTGCACAGTGGCAGAAACTATCGACAAAATGAAAAGGCCGCCTAATGAATGGGAACAGATATTTGCAAATGATATATCTGATGAGGGGTTAATATCCACAATATACAACTCAACATGAAAAAGAAGAAAAAAAAACCAATAAGCTGATTAAAACATGGGCAGAGGACCTGAAGAGTTTCCAAAGAAGACATATAGATGGCCAAAAGGCACACGAAAAGATGCTCAACATCACTAATCAGAGAAATGCAAATCAAAGATACAATGAGATACGACCTCACAACTTTCAGAATGGTTATCAAAAAGACAAGGAACGAGTGTCGGTGAAGATGTGGAGAAAAGGGAACCCTCATGCACTGTTGGTAGGAATGTAAATTGGTGCAGCCACTATGAAAATAGTATGGAGATTTATCAAAAGCTAAAAGTAAAACTACCATATGATCCAGCAATTCCACACCTGGGTATATATAAGAAGAAAAGGAAAACACTAATTCAGAAGGCCAACAGCTGAAGTTTCTGTGGAAATTCTGGAGGCCAGAAGCGAGTGGCATCTGGCATCATATATTTAAAGTGTAGTAACCTTAAATGAGTGTAATCTATAAATATATTGAATCACTGTGTTGTACACCTGAAAACAATATAATATTGTGAATCAACGATACTTCAGTTTAAAAATAAGAAATTACGTTTTTTCTCGTGGTGAATTCTCTTCAGGCTGAGTTAGAGCATACTTGTATCTTTTTGGAGATTCCTGGGTGCACTGGAAAATCCTCCAGTATTGCATACAACACATTTACACAGTAGTACATTCTTCTTTTCTAAATATTAATGTGTGTGTTAATATGATCGACAAGAGGATTAGTCAAGTGAGATAAGCTGTTCATGGTAACTTCCTTATTTTGAGTTGATTCCATTTACAAGCAATTCTATGTAGAAATGATTTTTGAAAAGACAAAGAAAATGATGTATGAAACGGTGATGATCATGATAATGATGCACTCTTCTGGAAAGAGCTAAAAAGAAGCTAAAGTCAGAATTTTTTTATACATCAATTCTTTTGAGGTATACTCGGCATACAATAAAATGCACAGATTTAAGGATGCGGCTTGATGAGTTTTGACTTGTAAGCACCATCCTGTTTTAGTCTGTTTGGACTGCTATAATAAAATACCTTAGACTCGGTGGCTTATAAACAAGAATACTTAATTTCTTACAGTTCTGAAGGCTAGTAAGTCCAAGATCAAGGCACCAGCAGATTTAGTGTCTGGTGAGAACCACTTCCTGGCTCATAGATGACGCCTTCTCACTGTAACCACACAAGGCAGAAGGGGTGAAGGATCTCTCTGAGGCATTTTCTATAAAAGCACTAATCACCTTCCAAAGACCCCACCTGCTAATACCACCACCTTGGGGGTTAGGATTTCAAACGTTCATCTTGAGCACACCCCAATCAAGATTCAAAAGTTTCCCATCACTCCAGAAAGTTCCCTCCATCCCTCCATTACCTCACATCAGGAAAACAGTGATTTAAATTCTGTTCCCCTATATTATTTTCTGGACTATTCCAGAACTTCATACAAATGAAGTCCTATATGAAGTTTCTTTGGTCTGATTTCTTTCTATCATCATATTATCTATGAGATAGATACATCCATGTTCTTACACATGTCGGAAACTTGTTCAGATTTACTGAGGATTATCGTACTGAATGAATATGCCAGTTTGTTTGCCATTCATCTATTCGGTACTGGTTATTTGTTTCCAGTCTGTGGAATAAACTTGTGAATAATGCTGCTATGAATATCCACATACGAATCGCTGTGGGGAACGTCCTATGGCTAGAATCACTGAGATGTAGGGCAAGTATAAGTTTAACTTTATTAGAAACAATTATTATCCACCCTACCTTTTCTACTCATGACACTATTTATTCTTTTGTTCCGTTAATCACCCCCAACACATTCCATTTTTATAAAATATGAGAGGATCTGATTCTCTCCTCAAAATTCTTACAAAAAGAAGCTTCCATTCTCCTCTCCATTTTGTAATTTCTTAATTACAAATTGAAGCCTTGTCTCATTTTGGTTTCAGGAAAAAAATGCAATCACTGTCTTAAAATTGCACCACACCCACTGATTCTTCCCCTGTGACTTCTCCAAGAGACCGTGGAACCACTCAGCCCAAGATATACACTTCATTTTTCCTAATTTCTCCCATGTTTCCTCCTCTCTAAGAGCCCTGTGCCAGGATCCCCAGGATCACTTAGCACAGCCCCTCCCCCTCATGAATACACCATTGTTATGTAAGAGCTTCCCCCTCCCTCCTCCACCTCTCTGGGGATGTCCAGCCTGCAGCCCCTCTCTGCTCTCCTCAGGACTAGACTGCTGTTTAGGAGTTGCTGTTCCAGGGACAGTCTTGCCGGCCTCCCGCTGGAGTGCATTTCTTTGGTCACAGGCTTCCTCACTCATGGGGCCTGCCTGGGCCCAGGCCCACCTGGCAGGTGATCTCTGGCTGCCTCTGCTCTGGCTACTCCTGTTTCCGACCTGCTGCTCCCATGACCCCCCAGGTTGGCGCTTCACTTCCTCTGAAATTGTGATCCCCAGGAAGGTGTCCCACAGAGTGCGTGGAGCCGCAACACATGGCCAGCCCTCCTACAAGGTTCGCTTCAGTGGCCAAAGACACGTGCTTCACATGAGAGTCAAGAAGAGCTTGCTGTCCAGACATTTTCCTGTTATCACCGATAACGACCAAGGCGCCATGCAGGAGGACTACCCTTTTATCCCCCGAGACTGTTACTACTTTAGCTACCTGGAAGGGGTTCCTGGGTCCATGGGCACACTGGACACCTGCTATGGGGGTCTGCGTGGCATGCTGCAGGTGGATGACTTCACTTACGAAATCAAACCACTGGAGGCTTCTTCCAAATTTGAACATCTGATTTCTTTTCTTGTGTCACACGACATATCAGCTGAGCATGAGAAATGTACGATTGAAGGGAATGATACAAATCAAGCATATGAGGAGGCAATGATTGCTGAGATGCCTAGAGCAGCTCCTGTGTATTTGTGGTGGCCGCATAGGAAATACTTAAAAGTTCACTACACAGTTTCTCACACCTTATATCTTATGAACACTAATCATACACATTTAGTTGAGAATATAATGATTTTAAACAACATAGTCCATACAATTTACATGCATAATCTTCTCGAAGTTCATGTACGTATGTTGTGCATATGGAATAATAGAGATTCTTTTGATATAACTCAGTCAAAGTTTAGTGGTATTGCGGATGCTCTAGCTCACTTTGGTTATTGGAAAATGTATGTGTTTAGACAATATTCTCATGATACCTCAATCCTTTTTACTGGAAATAAAGTCCATGACACTCAATATTTTGCCCACCAAGATGGAATATGCAATCCCAACTGGAGATCATCATATGTATTCCTAGCAAGTTATCACATATTTTTTGGTGCTACTATTTCAGCACATGTACTATGTCATATTCTCAGCTGTCCACATGATTCAGCTGGTTGTCATTGTTTTTGAAGACATCGCTGTGTCATGGCTCGTGAGCCTGGTCTTCTAGATATGATGAGCAACTGTACTTATGACAAACTGCACTGACGGATTTCTATGTGGGATCCTTGTTTGAGTCAACAAAATGTACCATTCAACAATTTTCCTTATGAAGCTCCTCGCTGTGGTGACAAGATCATAAATGAGAGGGAAGAATGTGACTGTGGCACCTTAAAAACTGTGCTAGGGATCCATGTTGTCAGAACCATTGTGTTCTCACCATTGGCAGTGATTGCAATGAAGGAGGTTGCTGCGTTAAGTGTGAATATGCTCAACCTGGAACTCTTTGCAGAGACACTCTTGGTATTTGTGACCTACCAGAATACTGTAACAGGATATCGAATATTTGTCCAACAGACACTTATATCCAGGATGGAACCCCATGTTCGCCATTAGCTGTTTGTGTGAGAGGAGACTGTAGTGACCGTGATATGCAGTGTCAAGCCCTCTTTGGCTACAAAATAAAAGATGCTGCACCAGCATGCTATAAAACATTGAATATCATAGGTGACCGATTTGGGAACTGTGGTGTGACATTGACTTGAGGAGGAAGTAAAAGTGTTCCTTGTGAAGCAGATGATATTTTCTGTGGAATGCTGCACTGTGGTGGTATCAGTGAAGTTCCTGGTGGAGGTGAGCACACTACCTTTCGTCATATAAGTACATGATGTTAAACTAGAAAGCTACTTTGGGTTCGATGCCCACCATGGGTCACGGGTAGCAGAAATGGGGCTTGTGATGGACGGTGCAACATGTGGCCCAGGAAGCTACTGTAAGGGCCAAAATTGTACCTTTTTTCAAGACCTTGGTTTTGACTGTAATGTCAAGAAATGCAGTTACAGAGGGGTGTGCAACAACAGAAAACATTGTCACTGTCAGCAAGGTGGGAAACCACCGAACTGTAGCTCCAGAGGAGCAGGTGGTAGTATAGACAGTGGCCCTCCACCTGACAGAGAATCAGGTCTTCGAGGCAAAATAATAACTAGTGTAGACATGGGTATAGCTGCACTGTGTGTTCGTTTCACCGTTCTCTTTTCTACAATGTTTGTTGGTATCATTTTTCATGCAAAAGATGTTCTAGAAGAGAGAGAAGAGGAAAAAAATGTTAAAAATCAGAAAAACCTTGAACAGAAGAAACACTAATGGAGAAAGTCACATTGGCACTTACTGGAAGAAATGATGAATAATCACTCTGATAATTATAATTATAGCTGTAATCCTACAGCTATTCCAAGGTTGTCATCCTGAAATAAAATGAATTAAAAAGGGTTTGTGAGTTTAAACGCATTTATCGACTGTTCATATTCACACCATTCCTATAGATGATAGTGGTAACTCTTAGATTCACTAAAAAGAACATATACTTATTTAAGGTGTGGATTCTAATGTTTTATAGATGTGTCTGTAGCAAATCATGTTTGCACCAGTGTGCACTTCTTAACAGTTTATTGGGCATTTCCCCAATTGGTTATGTAACAACCTTTTTTTTTGGTTCATTTTTTGCTACTGTTAAATAAGCATGAAAAGAAATCTTGACAGATGCAGAAGGAAGATAAAAAAACTTTTGTCATAAACACGTGGATGTCAGCAGTAGTTCAACAACCTGCTAAGTATGAAGTCTGGCACAAAGTCTTAGGCTTTCAGAGATGCAAGGTCATATCTTACATGTTACATTGAGAGATGAAAAGTATTTTTCCAAAGTTTTGTGATAGTAAAAACGAAAGGACCTAAGAAGAGCCTGGAACACGTTAGGCACATAATACACACTAACTCTAACATTCTCATTATTCTCACTATTATCTTGGGTTGTGCAAAACCTGGGGTATTCCAAGTATAATAACTTTGGCATTGTACCATTATTTTAAAACCATCACACATGGAGCCATTGATCACTGATATATCACTTCTTCAAACCTCTGGTTACTAATGTCAGAGTACGTCACATTTAAAATGTTAGGAATTACCTGAGTCCATCCTGTCTATAAAGTACTGGGTGAAAATAACTATATAATACATGTACAGAGGTTAAAATTTACATTAAATGACTAAAAGAGGGTCTCATAAGTGATGGATGTTACATTCATACTATTTAAATGCCCTAGGCCCTGGACCAAATCTCTTTCTGTAAATACAGATGAGGGTAACTACCTAAGGGTAGAGAAAGGATGCAGTAGAGAATCGATAGGATTGCCACCCTGCAACATAGTAATTTGTCCATCTTTTAAACAGTTCTGTTAACCAGTATTTCTTGTCCATGTAGTTTATTTGGTAAAGTGATCTGGCTATTCATCCAGGACAGATCTGAGTCCCAGTTTACTCAACCCTTGTCAAACATATGTTTCTGCATTTGCACTTGGCACCAAAATCTACTAAAATCGAAGATGAATGACCATATACTAACACAGTTATTTCTTTTTCTTTTTAATTTTATTTATATTTTTATACAGCAGGTTCTTATTAATTATCCATTTTATACATATTAGTGTATATATGTCAATCCCAATCTCCCAATTAATCACCACCACCACCCCCCACTTTCCCCCCTTGGTGTCCATACCTTTGTTCTCTACATCTGTGTCTCTATTTCTGCCCTGCAAACTAGTTCATCTGTACCATTTTTCTAGGTTCCACATATACGCATTAATATATGATATTTGTTTTTATCTTTCTGACTTACTTCACTCTGTATGACAGTCTCTAGATCCATCCACCTCTCTACAAATGACCCAATTTCGTTCCTTTTTATGGCTAATATTCCATTGTACATATGTACCACATCTTCTTTATCCATTCATCTGTCGATGGGCATTTAGGTTGCTTCCATGTCCTGGCTATTGTAAATAGTGCTGCAATGAACACTGGGGTACATGTGTCTATTTGAATTATGGTTTTCTCTGGGTATATGCCCAGTAGTGGGATTGCTGGGTCATATGGTAATTCTATTTTTAGTTTTTTAAGGAACCTCCATATTGTTCTCTATAGCGGCTGTATCAACTTACATTCCCACCAACAGTGCAAGAGCATTCCCTTTTCTCCACACCCTCTCCAGCATTTGTTGTTTGTAGATTTTCTGATGATGCCCATTCTAACTGGTGTGAGGTGATACCTCATTCTAGTTTTGATTTGCATTTCTCTAATAATTAGTGATGTTGAGCAGCTTTTCATGTGCTTCATGGCCATCTGTATGTCTTCTTTGGAGAAATGTCTATTTAGGTCTTCTGCCCATTTTTTGATTGGGTTGTTTGTTTTTTTAACATTGAGCTGCATGAGCTATTTATATATTTTAGAGATTAATCCTTTGTCCGTTGATTCATTTGCAAATATTTTCTCCCATTCTGAGGGTTGTCTTTTCATCTTGTTTATGGTTTCCTTAGCTGTACAAAAGCTCTTAAGTTTCATTAGGTCCCATTTTTTTATTTTTGTTTTTATTTCCATTACTCTAGGAGGTGGATCAAAAAGGTCTTGCTGTGATATATGTCAAAGAGTAGTCTTCCTATGTTTTCCTCTAAGAGTTTTATAGTGTCTGGTCTTACATTTAGGTCTCTAATCCATTTTGAGTTTATTTTTGTGTATGGTGTTAGGGAGTGTTCTAATTTCATTCTTTTACATGTAGCTGTCCACTTTTCCCAGCACCACTTATTGAAGAGACTGTCTTTTCTCCATTGTATATCCTTGTCTCCTTTTTCATAGATTAGTTGACCATAGGTGCGTGGGTTTACCTCTGGGCTTTCTATCCTGTTCTATATCTATATTTCTGTTTTTGTGCCAGTACCATTTTGTCTTGATTACTGTAGCTTTGTAGTATAGTCTGAAGTCAGGGAGTCTGATTCCTCCAGCTCCGTTTTTTTCCCTCAAGACTGCTTTGGCTATTCAGGGTCTTTTGTGTCTCCATACAAATTTTAAGATTTTTTGTTCTAGTGCTATAAAAAATGTCATTGGTAATCTGATAGGGATTGCACTGAATCTGTAGATTGCTTTCGGTGGTATAGTCATTTTCACAATATTGATTCTTCCAATCCAAGAACAGGGTATATCTCTCTATCTGTTTGTATCATCTTTAATTTCTTTCATCAGTGTCTTATAGTTTTCTGCACACAGGTCTTTTGTCTCCCTAGGTAGGTTTATTCCTAGGTATTTTATTCTTTTTGTTGCAATGGTAAATGGGAGTGTTTCCTTAATTTCTCTTTCAGAGTTTTCATCATTAGTGTATAGGAATGCAAGAGATTTCTGTGCATTAATTTTGTATCCCACAACATTACCAAATTCATTGATTAGGTCTAGTAGTTTTCTGGTGGCATCTTTAGGATTCTCTGTGTATAGTATCATGTCATCTGCAAACAGTGACAGTTTTACTTCTTCTTTTCCAATTTGAATTCCTTTTATTTCTTTTTCTTCTCTGATTGCTGTGGCTAGGACTTCCAAAACTATGTCGAATAATAGTGGTGAGAGTGGACATCCTTGTCCTGTTCCTGATCTTAGAGTAAATGCATTCAGTTTTTCACCATTGAGAATGATGTTTGCTGTGGGTTTGTTATATATGGCCTTTATTATGTTGAGGTAGGTTCCCTCTATGCCCACTTTCTGGAGAGTTTTTATCATAAATGGGTGTTAAATTTTGTCAAAAGCTTTTCCTGCATCTATTGAGATGATCATATGGTTTTTATTTTTCAATTTATTAATATGATGTATCACATTGATTGATTTGCATATATTGTAGAATCCTTGCATCCCTGGGATAAATCCCACTTGATCATGGTGTATGATCCTTTTAATGTGTTGTTGGATTCTGTTTGCTAGTATTTTGTTGAGGATTTTTGCATCTATATTCATCAGTGATATTGGTCTGTAATTTTCTTTTTTTTTTTTTAGTAACCTTGTCTGGTTTTGGTATCAGGGTGATGGTGGCCTCATAGAATGAGTTTGGGAGTGTTCCTTTGCAATTTTTGGAAGAGTTTGAGAAGGATGGGTGTTAGCTCTTCTCTAAATGTTTGAAAGAATTCACCTGTGAAGCCATCTGGTCCTGGACTTTTGTTTGTTGGAAGATTTTAAATCACAGTTTCAATTTCCTTACTTGTGATTTGTGTGTTCATATTTTCTATTTCTTCCTGGTTCAGTCTTGGTAGCTTATACCTTTCTAAGAATTTGTCCATTTCTCCCAGGTTGTCCATTTTATTGGCATAGAGTTGCTTGTAGTAGTCTCTTAGGATGCTTTGTATTTCTGCGGTGTCTGTTGTAACTTCTCCTTTTTCATTTCTAATTTTATTGATTTGTGTCCTCTCCCTCTTTTTCTTGATGAGTCTGGCTAATGGTTTATCAATTTTGTTTATCTTCTCAAAGAACCAACTTTTAGTTTTATTGATCTTTGCTATTGTTTTCTTTGTTTCTATTTCATTTATTTCTGCTCTGATCTTTATGATTTCCTTCCTTCTACTAATTTTGGATTTTGTTTGTTCTTCTTTCTCTAGTTCCTGTAAGTGTAAGGTTAGATTCTTTATTTGGGGTTTTTCTTGTTTCTTGAGATAGGCTTGTATTGCTATAAACTTCCCTCTTAGAACTGCTTTTTCTGCATCCCATAGGTTTTGGGTCATTGTGTTTTCATTGACATTTGTCTCTAGGTATTTTTTGATTTCCTCTTTGATTTCTTCAGTGATCTCTTGGTTATTTAGTAATGTATTGTTTAGCCTCCATGTGTTTGTGCTTTTTATGTTTTTTCCCCCATAATTGATTTCTAATCTCATAGCATTGTCGTTAGAAAAGATGCTTGACATTATTTCAATTTTCTTAAATTTACTGAGGTTTGATTTGTGACCCAAGATGTGATCTATCCTGGAGAATGTTCCATATGCACTTGAGAAGAAAGTGTAATCTGCTGTTTTTGGATGGAATGTCCTATAAATGTCAATGAAATCTATCTGGTCTATTGTGTCATTTAAAGCTTGTGTTTCCATATTAATTTTCTGTTTGGATGACCTGTCCATGATTGTATGAGGTGTTAAAGTCCCCCACTATTATTGTGTTACTGTCGATTTCCTCCTTAATAGCTGTTAGCAGTTGCCTTATGTATTGAGGTGATCCTATGTTGGGTGCATATATATTTATAATTGTTATATCTTCTTCTTGGATTGATCCCTTGATCATTATGTAGTGTCCTTCCTTGTCTCTTGTAACATTCTTTATTTTAAATTCTATTTTATCTGATATGAGTATTGCTACTCCAGCTTTCTTTTGATTTCCATTTGCATGGAATATCTTTTTCCATCCCCTCACTTTCAGTCTGTATGAGTCCCTAGGTCTGAAGTGGGTCTCTTGTAGACAGCATATATATATGGGTCTTGTTTTTGTATCCATTCAGTGAGCCTGTGTCTTTTGGTTGGAGCATTTAATCCATTCACATTTAAGGTGATTATCGATATGTATGTTTCTATTACCATTTTCTTAATTGTTATGCATTTGTTTTTGTAGGTCCTTTTCTTCTCTTGTGTTTCCCACTTAGAGAAGTTCTTTAGCATTTGTTGTAGAGCTGGTTTGGTGGTGCTGAATTCTCTTAGCTTTTGCTTGTCTGTAAAGCTTTTGATTTCTCCGCCAAATTTGAATGAGATCCTTGCCGGGTAGAGTAATCTTGGTTGTAGCTTCTTCCCTTTCATCACTTTAACTATATCATGCCACTCCCTTCTGGCTTGTAGAGTTTTTGCTGAGAAATCAGCTGTTAACCTTATAGGAGTTCCCTTGTATGTTATTTGTCTTTTTTCCCTTGTTGCTTTCAATAATTTTTCTTTTTCTTTAATTTTTGTCAGTTTGATTACTATGTGTCTCGGTGTGTTCCTCCTTGGGTTTATCCTGCCTGGGACTCTCTGCACTTCCTGGACTTGGGTGGCTATTTCCTTTCCCATGTTAGGGAAATTTTCCGCTATAATCTCTTCAAATATTTTCTCAGATCCTTTCTCTCTCTCTTCTCCTTCTGGGACCCCTGTAACACGAATATTGTTGCGTTTAATGTTGTCCCAGAAGTCTCTTAGGCTGTCTTCATTTCTTTTCATTCTTTTTTCTTTATTGTGTTCTATGGCAGTGAATTCCACCATTCTGTCTTCCAGGTCACTTATCCGTTCTTCTGCCTCAGTTATTCTGCTATTGATTCCTTCTAGTGTAGTTTTCATTTCAGTTATTGTATTGTTCATCTCTGTTTGTTTGTTCTTTAATTCTTCTAGGTCTTTGTTAAACATTTCTTGCATCTTCTCGATCTTTATCTCCATTGCTTTTTCCGAGGACCTGGATAACCTTCACTATCATTATTCTGAATTCTTTTTCTGGAAGTTTGCCTATCTCCACTTCGTTTAGTTGTTTTTCTGGGGTTTTTTCTTGTTCCTTCATCTGGTACATAGCCCTCTGCCTTTTCATCTTGTCTATCTCTCTGTGAATGTGGCTTTTGTTCCACAGGCTGCAGGATTGTAGTTCTTCTTGCTTCTGCTGTCTGCCCTCTGGTGGATGAGGCTATCTAAGAGGCTTGTGCAAGTTTCCTGATGGGAGGGACTAGTGGTGGGTAGAGCTGGCTGTTGCTCTGGTGGGCAGAGCTCAGTAAAACTTTAATCTGCTTGTCTGCTGATGAGTCGGGCTGGGTTCCCTCGTGTTGGTTGTTTGGCCTGAGGTGACCCAACACTGGAGCCTACCTGGCTCTTTGGTGGGGCTAACGTCGTACTCTGGTAGGACTCAAGCCAAGGAGTACTTCCCAGAACTTCTGCTGCCAGTGTCCTTGTCCTCATGGTGAGCCACAGCCATCACACACCGCTGCAGGAGACCCTCCAACACTAGCAGGTAGGTCTGGTTCAGTCTCCTATGGGGTCAATGCTCCTTTTCCTGGGTCCCGATGCACACACTACTTTGTGTGTGCCCTCCATGAGTAGAGTCTCTGTTTCCCCCAGTCCTGTCAAAGTCCTGCTATCAAATCCCGCTAGCCTTCAAAGTCTGATTCTCTCGGAATTCCTCCTCCCGTTGCCAGACCCCCAGGTTGGGAGGCCTAATGTGGGGCCCAGAACCTTCACTCCAGTGGGTGGACTTCTGTGGTGTAAGTGTTCTCCAGTTTGTGAGTCACCCATCCAGCAGTTATGGGATTTAATTTTATTGTGATTGCACCCCTCCTAATGTGCCATTGTGGCTTCTCCTTTGTCTTTGGATGTGGGGTATCATTTTGGTGAGTTTCAGTGTCTTCCTGTTGATGATTGTTCAGCAGTTAGTTGTGCTTCCATTGCTCTCGCAAGAGGGAATGAGCGCACATCCTTCTCCGCCATCTTGAACCAATCTCCAACACCGTTTTTTCTTGCTGATCCAAAGACACTTGGTGAAACTAAACTGTGTCTTCCCAGAAGGAGAGCACTTTGGTTTCGAATTGAGCAGTCCATTTGCCAAGCATGATAACCGTGGTCCCTGTAGCCTTTTTTCTCTCTTACTTCCATTTTTCCATTAACTGCTGGTATCATTATGGATCTATTTGCATTTGTGAAGGACTTTCTTTTCCCTCAAGCTATGTAATTTATAGTCTCATACATTTGAGTGTATGTGGTTTTTCTCTTTGGTTATCATGCTATCTCTAAAATCTTGAACTGCTTTTTTTTTTTGAGGAAAACTCAATTTGTGTTCTTCTATACAATACATGGATATAAGCACAAAATTTCCTTAAAGAGCTTGCAACCCTGAGGCAATGTCCTTGGGTATATAAAGTACATAGCAATAGCAAATGAAATCTGAGCTCCAGGAATGAAAATGGACCTCAAAAACATAACTTAATATTTATTCCATTGCACACATACCAGTAGTATTCTATGCCTCATCCAGTCTCTTAATCCAACTACCTCAACTGCCTTGCAGTTTGTACATTGGACAGCCTGACTCTCCACATATATTTCATCATATGCAATGCCTTCCTTTCCAACTGAAATGTGATAAATTAACATGGGATTTACATATAGGGATTTCTATATGGTGAGTGCATTGCCAGACAACACACCCAGCTTTTGACAACAGCATCTGCCCACATAAAAACGTTGACTCCCAGGTGGAACTGGATGCCATCTGACTATAGTAAACTTGTGGTCCTTGGGGGTCCCCTGGGATCCACCAGAGGTGAGGTTTTTCATCTAATCTGAGGGCTGCATCAAGGGTGTGGCTGACTGGAAGAGCTGGAAGGTCATGGTGACTGCATTAAAGAACCAGTGACTGTGGTGTTCTCAGTCGTTCAGGATGCACAAGCATCTACTGTGCAGATGGGACAACAGCTAGGTTGACTGTGGAGCCTGGGGGCAGGGGCAGGGGCAGGTGGGCCTGTGTATAAGGAGAACATTGTGCTTCTTATTCATCAACTTAATGGATGGCCAAAGATCCTGGAGACCTTTACTGAATATTCAATTTCCCCAAAGTTTCATAAACTATGGTGAGGGCAAATGCTTATGAGAAACTAAAGGCGAGTTCACTATATTATTTATATATTATCGTCTGCCCTCTGAGGATAACATAGAAGTGTCAATAAAAAAGCAGACAAATGCCTATAAAGTGACTCGAGCTAGAGAGTGACTTTTGCCTTTAAACAATTGTCAGGCCTGAAAAGCAAATCTTGCAAGCAAAATCTAACTTTGGCCCACTGATACACAGTGATCCTGAGTTCCTCCTCGATTCACAAAGTCTATGTTTCTGAGGAATATCCTTCATTAATATTCATTTTGTGTCATAATTATTACAAAGGGTGACCAGTGCAGCTTTATCCTCATTTCAAGCAGTGACTCTACCCTGGTCCTACTGTCTGTCCTCTTGCTTCACTTATCAGAACTCCTGCGTGGCCGGCGGAAGCTGGATATGTTTTAATTCAGTGCATAGATCCTTGGGGAGAACTCTTCAAATTCTCCCAGAACTTGTTCATCACACTCCACTGCCCCGGCACTGTCCACGGGGATGCAGTTAAATGCTTCCAGCTGGTTGCCTGAGGTGAAGCCTGTGGCTTTCATACCGATGAACTCTTCCACTTGCTCCATGGCACAGCAGAGCTCGGCTTCAGACCCAGGGTGGAAATCCCCTCCCACCCCCGTCTCCGGAAGCAGGGTGCTGGAGGAGCCGGCCTGCTCGCTGGGCAGGAGGGTGCCGCTGACTGTGGCTGGAAACCCCGAGAAGACTTGTCCCTGTTCCTGGCTAGTGTTCACACTCACTTGGCCTCCATGTAATCTGTCTCCCAGATCTACCCCTTTTTTCTTGTTTTCTTTGGAGGTGTATAAGGAGGAAGACAGAGACATTGTCTTTCTCTCAGATTCTCCCGTGGAGGGGATGGTGGTCACAGGCTGGGCTAATGCCGAGTTGTAACTGGGGGGAGGGGTTTTGTACTCGCGTCTCTCATTCCCTGAGCTAGCCTGTTTCTGGTGTCCTTTGTCTGGTGAAGGGATCCCCCAGAGAAGTCTACATCTGCACCCCCGAATATGGAGCTTTGTATCTCTGGAACAGGGGTTGTACTGGAGGTGTGATGTCTGTTGCACCTGACCACTAGTCCGTGCTCCATGGAGTTTTTCAGGTTAAGGAGGGTTTGCCTCAAGTGTGGAGTCCCTAGTCCATGGTGTTATCTTAGCTGTGCTATATTTTTGTTCAGAAGATAGACACTGTAATCAAACTGCCACTTCTCCCCTCCTTTTGGATATAATGGAAACTCTCCTTTTCAGCTTGTCATTAGTATTATCTTTGACTGTTGATCTAGATCCCTTAAAATTATAAGAAATTATAAAATTATAAGTTGGTTGTCTACAATCACTCATTAGGATTGATTAGGTTTCTGTTAGGGCCAGACTGGTGATTTCAATGGAGATATGATATGTACAACCACTGCTGCCTCTTTTTGTCTTTAATGGTGACCCTTGTGTCCATCTTCCCACCGTGAACACAATATTGACTTTGATTCACTATCTTGGCCAGGGCCAGAAGGATGTTTAAGAGGCTTCCACCTGCACAGTGATGATGATAGCTCTTATTCCGCATGCCAAGGGCCTTATAAGGACATTATCCCCACTGCCTAAGATACCAATCCCAATTATATACCTGGGGACTTGGAGGCATGACCACTGGGTTGGACTGCAGACCACTGAACACATTGTAAAATGTATGCCAGCTAGGACTCCTCTTATTTCCTGATGTCATAAGCTCCCACTATTTCAGGGTCCATGAAAATGCTTTGGAGTCTGAGCATCAATATCAGTGCAGACACTGTGTCCATTAATCTTCTCAATTCTAGTTGTTTCTCTATCCCTACCATATTGTCTCCCAAGGAAATGGTTGTAGGTTTCTTGGGGAAAGGACTGGGAGAATCACTACATAATCTATTTGTCATGATGTTGATATGTCCTTCCTCCTAGGAACCCAGCGATCTCTTTAGTCAACAGATTCTGTATTTGAAAATTAGCTTTGCCACATGAACTGAGCAGGCATCACTATTTTCTTTTTTCTTTTTTTTTTTTGGTACAACCATTCTCAGTCTCCTGCTCCTCCAACTTTGCCTTCTTCTGATTATAGATGTTAAGCAGCACGCTCTTTGGCTACTCATCTGTTTGTCTTAGAATGACATTGTCTGTTAGCACCTCAAAAGTCCTTAGGTAAAAGGTAAATCACTTCAGCTGCCCCTCCAATATTGGCAATTTTGATGCTAATTCTGGTCCCCTAGTTTCAGGCTCTTAAGTGCAGCCCCTGACCTCTGTTACTTGGGAGAACTCATTATCCTCAGAGCTCTTAACAAACACTGGTCTGTGACGATGTATCATCAAACTGTTCTACAGATGAGAGACTCAACTGAACTCCTTAAAGATGATGTTGCCCCTTGCACCAGTACATTTTAAATAATTTGTATTGATGTATAACTGACATATAACATTCTGTTAGTTTCAGGTGTACAACATCACTAATCATTAGGGATATTCCACACTTGTCAGAATGGCTATCATCAAAAAGACAACAAATAACAAGTGTTGACAAGATGTGGAGAAAAGGGAACCCTTGTGCACTGTTGGTGGGAATGTAAATTGGTGCAGCCACTATGGAAAAGAGTATGGAGGTTCCTCAAAAAATGAAAAGTAGAACTACCGTACAATCCAGCAGTTCCCTTCCTGGTTACTTATCCAAAGAAAATGAAAATACTAATTTGAAAAGGTATATGTACCCCAATGTTCATTGCAGCATTATTTACAATAGCCAAGATATGGGAGCAACCTAAGGGTCCATCCATAGATGAACAGAAAAGGAAGATGTGATATATATGTGTGTATATATATATATGTGTGTGTGTATATATATATATGTGTGTGTGTATATATATATGTGTGTGTATTTATATATATATTGGTATTTATATATATAGGTATTTATATATATAGGTGTTTATATATATATATGTGGTACTTATTTTATATATATATACACATAATACAATATATCTATAAAGTAAAATATTACTCAGCCATAAAAAAGAATGAAATCTTGTCATTTGTGGCAACATGAATGGGCTTAGGTGGTATTATGCTTAGTGAAATAAGTCAACCAGAGAAAGACAAATATTATATGATTTCACTTTTATGTGAAATCTAAAAATCAAGACAGGGCTTCCCTCTTGGCACAGTGGTTAAGAATCCGTCTGCCAGCCACATAGCAGAGGGAGATCAGCTCGGTGCTTTGTGACCGCCTGGGGGGGTGGGATGGGGAGGGTGGGAGGGAGGGAGATGCGGGAGGGAGGAGATATGGGGATATATGTATATGTATAGCTGATTCACTTTGTTATAAAGCAGAAACTAACACACCATTGTGAAGCAATTATACTTCAATAAAGATGTTTAAAAAAAAAAAAAGAATCCGTCTGCCAATGCAGGGGACATGGGTTCGAGCCTTGGTCTGGGAAGATCACACATGTTGCAGAGCAACTAATCCCGTGTGTCACAACTACTGAGCCTGCGCTCCACAGCCCATGAGCCACAACTACTGAGCCTGCTTGCCACAACTACTGAAGCCTGCGTGTCTAGATCCTATGCTCCACAACAAAGAGAAGCCATCACAATGAGAAGCCCATGCACTGCAATGAAGAGTAGCCCCTGCCCGCTGCAACTAGAGAAAGCCCGTGCACAGCAATGAAGACCCAATGCAGCCAAAAATAAAAATAAATACAATAAATATATTTATAAAATAAATAAATAAATAAATAAGAATCAAGACAAATGAACAAACATAACAAAATAGAAACATAGTCATAGATACAAAGAACAGATGGTTGCCAGAGGGGAGGCAGGGGAGGAGAGATTGAGAGGTAGAAACTTCCAGTTACAGAATTAATAATGAGTCATGGGTATGACATGTACTCTGTGGAGTATATAGTCAATAATCATGTAATGTCTTTGTATGGTGACAGATGGTAAGTAGACTTACCGTGGTGATCATTTTGAAATGTATAGAAATGTGGAATCACTGTGCTATATACCAGGAACTAATATAGCATTGTTGGTCAATTATACCTCAAAACAAACAGACAAACAAAGAAACAAACTCACAGAAAACGAGATCAGATTTGTGCTTACCACAGGCAGGGTTGCAGGGAGGGATGAAGGTAGTCAAAAAGTACAAACTTCCAGTTTTATGATAAATAAATACAGGGATGTAGTGTACCACAGGATAAATATAATTAACACTGCTGTGTGTTATATATGAAAGTCATTAAGAGAGTAAATCCTGAGGTCTCATCACAAGGAAAACATAATTTTCTCTAATTGTTTAATATTGTATCTTTATGAGATGGATGATTACTAAACTTATTGTGGTAATCATTTCATGATGTAAGTTACATCATTATACTGTACACTTTTACAGTGCTGCATGTCAATTACATCTCAATAACCTTGGAAGAAAACATTGTGATTAAAAAATATAAAATAAAAATTGTATAGATAAAACTTTAAAAAAATGAAAAATAAAGTGAAGGAGGCTCACCTGCTTATATTAAAGCATCAGCCTGAGGGGCAGGCATCTAATTTAACACATACATCTGGGAGCCTGCTGGAATACTCTCCAGGGACAGAGACTGGCGGGTGCCATCTTTGCACTCTCCCTTTGCCATGCTCCAGAGCACCAGTATCTCCTGGAAGGGAGCTCTTACATGCGTCTGCTGCCCAGATCTCTGTGGCTGCTGCCAAAGGCATGCATCTTAACCGCCTGGCTCTGGAGGCCAGGGGAGTTTGTGTTCCTGTCCCATGGGACTGTAATAATTGATGTCACCTAGAAAGGAGCTCATACCCCTCTGTCTGGCACCCAGATATTTGTGGCTGCTGCCAGGAGATACCACTACATTGCCTGGCTCTGGAGGACAGTGGGGCTTAACCTCTTGGGTCCCACAGGATTGTAGCCAACAGAGAAAGAGTTCTTAAACAGCTACCACCCCCAGGACACAGCAAAAGGCAACAGACCCAAAAGCTTGATCTTTCTGTGAAGGAAGCCTATTAGCTAATCATTATGACTGCGACCTGAGGGGCAGGCCTCTAACTAAACATTCATCTAAGGGCTGACTATAATCCTTTTCAGAGATCTTGGAGGGCGGGCACTATCTTAAAGCTCTCCCTCTGCTACACTCCAGTGCACCAGTGTCTCCTGGAGGGGAGTTTTACTCCACCATACTGCTGGTGACTTAGTTTTTTATGTCTGGTGGCCTGGTTTTTGCAGCTGCCACCCATGGGACACCCCTTGTTCACCTGGCTCTGGGGGACAGCGACGGGGGTGGGGTGGCTTGTATTCCCATCTCTCCCCTGCTTAGAAATCCCCTAGAAGTTTCCAGCTGCCCGTAGGATTCAGTCCAAAATACTCAACACCGCTTATAATGCACTGCATGCTCTAATTCCTGCCTACTTTCTCCAAACTCATTTCACTCCACACTCCATGCTTTCTCTCTGATCCCTCTCCTCCCTGGCCTTTCAGTTACTCAAAAATACCAGATTCTTTACCTTAGGGTCTTCCTACAAATTTTAAAGTTTGTGTATTTCCTCCCCCACTGATTTTTGGGCTAAATTCTCAACTTAGTTTTATTTCCCCAGATGCCTTCTGTATTTTCAAGCTTGTTTGGTCCTGGGGGCACCTTAGACCTGGTTCCCTAGATGCATTCTCGGCACCGCCTCCTGGAGGCCACAATGCCCCTCAGAGACCTTCTCCCCATAGCCCAACCTGCACCTCTGCAGAAACCTCCAAGGATTAAACCTTTAACATCTAGATTCTCCACCCATCAGTCCATTCTAATACCAACTACTCATTTACGTTTGTTTTCAAATTTGCCTTATTTTCTCATTATCACTCTAGACTCCAATCCTTCCTCTTGGGTATCTAAATTTTCCCTGGGCATCAACTCTGGGGCTCCACAAAAAGTGATACTTTTTTTGTTTGAGGGATACCCAACATATGTAGACAGTAAAGAGCTTTGCACCTAGGGAGGACATAAAGGACAAGCCATAAGAACTCAAATTCTTCCAGAAACCTTCAAACAACTGGCAAAGGAAGTTGATATCAGGTCGGTGATCATACAGTGTTGGGGAAAAGGCTCTTGAAACCATGAAATGGTAAATTCCTTTAAGGAACCAGTAAAAGTACCTATATAATAGTTCCCAAGAAGATCTTAATAGAGGAGGAATAAAATTTTGCACTAGACTTTTGCAAGATATGGTTTGGCTCAATTAACGTGAATGTTTCTTCGTGTGTCACAGCCAACTGCCTAGTTCTTCTTAATGGTAAATTTGCAATTTCCATAGTACTTGTTATGTTTGACCTTTTTTTAAAAAATTTTATTTATTTATTTATTTATTTACGGCTGTGTTGGGTCTTCATTGCTGCGCATGGGCTTTCTCTAGTTGTGGTGAGCAGGGGCTACTCTTCGTTGTTCGTTGTGGTGCACGGGCTTCTCATTGCAGTGGCTTCTCTTGTTGCAGACCACCGGCTCAGCACGTGGGCTTCAGTAGTTGTGGCACACATGTGGGATCTTCCCGGACCAGGGCTCGAACCCGTGTGCCCTGCATTGGCAGGTGGATTCTTAACCACTGCACCACCAGGCAAGTCCCGATTTTCGACTTTTAAATGATCCTTTATGTTTTATAACTCAAACATCAATTTCTCTAGCTGTTCAATTTATTTATTGTAATAGAAGATAACTTGAAATTCTCATGTAATCCCTTTTATTTTCTTTTACACGTTTTTATTTTCTGTCTCATCCCTAACATTAAATTGTTTCCCTTAATCTATTAATTGATTCTTTGTAATAACCAGCTTTTGGTTTTATTGATCCATTCTTCTGGTTTTGTTTGTTTTCCATTTCTTTTATTTTAGCTTTTCTTTTGACTAATTCTCTCTTTATACTTTTTCTTAGTTCTTTTTTTTTTTTTGTAGGTCAGATATTTATTTTCTGTTGTCTTAAATAATAGGATTTCATATGAAATTTTTTCCTTTTTCTTACTTGCCATATAACTTATAATTTCTATTTTGATACCCTTTTTGATTTGGGGGGTTATGCAAAGTAGTATTACTAATAGTGTTATAGATCTTAAAAGTTCTCAACGCAAGGAAAAATATTGTACCTATATGAGGTGATGAATGTTAACTAAATTTATCGTGTTAAACATTTCACAATATATATGTATATCTAGTTGTTATGTTGTTCACATTAATCTTATATAATGTTATGTGTCAATTTATCTCCATAAAATTGAAAAAAATTTAAATTTTAAAAATAGTGTTATATGATTTTGAAGTGGTACTTTAGGAAGCCAATTTACTTTTGAGGTGTCAAGTTCTATTTTTATTGGATGTGCATTGTGTTCTGATGTATAGGAAACTTTGTACTACAATGATATTTGACTTTTTTCTTAAACTAGGGCAACCGATGTTACTCAAGCACTTAAAACACACATACAGTCAGGCCATTTTTTAATGGTTTCCTTTCCAAAAAATTTATCTTCAGATTAAAGTACACTTTACTTGCCCTGAATTCAAAGATTTGTCTTTACTTTTCTAAATATGTTTTCCTGCAAAGGTTTTTTAACATAAATTTCAATAGGTAAGATCCTGTTTCACCGTTGACTTATATCACAAAACACACATTCACCTGCCCAAAAAGGAAGCCCTAGTTAGCTTAACTGACAGTATTCAGAAAGCTTTCAGATGGGCTTTAGTCCCATGGCAATTGGAAAGTTAGAAGTTTCCTGATTTGCTCTACCTCATGAAACTTATTTATTTTTGAAATTTTAAAAATTTATTTAATTAATTTATTTATTTTTGGCTGCGTTGGGTCTTTGTCGCTTCACGTGGGCTTTCTCTAGTCGTGGCGAGCGGGGGCTACTCTTTGTTGTGGTATGCGGGCTTCTCATTGCAGTGGCTTCTCTTGTTGCGGAGCACAGGCTCTAGGTACGCAGGCTTCAGTAGTTGTGGCTCACGGGCTCTAGAGCACAGGCTCAGTAGTTGTGGTGCATGGGCTTAGTTTCTCTGCGGCATGTGGGATCTTCCCAGGCCAGGGCTCGAACCTGTGTCCCCTGCATTGGCAGGCGGATTCTTAACCACTGCACCACCAGGGAAGCCCGAAACTTATTTTTAACCAAGGTAGTAAGTGTACTTCAAGACAATGCATTTAACTTTGAATTCCTTTTGCTTTCACTAATCTGTACAGAAGAGATCTCTAGCACTTTTGTATAGAAGAGTTACCTTTGATTCTCTGCAAAGTGTTATGGAGCAGATTTTTGTTTGGTTTAGGAATCAGTAATGGGGGATTCTTCACTATATAGCATGGTATGGGAAACTCTTGCCACCTTTCCAGTTGCCATTTCATTTGTTTTTCCCAAAATTATGAATTATGGTTTAGGACTATGAAAAAGGTCATGGAGGACAGAAATGTATTAGACACAGTCCCATTCATCCCATAGCCTATATTCTATAAAAAGTAATAAGATATGGTACTCCCCTGGTGGTCTAGGGGTTAAGATTCAGTGCTCCCAATGCAGGGGGCCTGGGTTCAATCCTTGATAAGGGAACTAGATCCTGCATGCCACAACTAAGAGCCCCGCACGCCACAACGCATATCTCGCATGCCGCAACTAAGACCCAGCACAGACAAATAAATAAATAAATATTTAAATATTTAAAAAATAATAAGACAAAACATGAATTATTCTAAAACTAGATGTTAATGATCACTATCATAGGAGAAATATGCAATAAAGGGCAAAACAGTGAATTTCCTAGTTGAATAATGTAAAGTACTAATTTTAAGTGGTTTGAAATTGGACTGAATTGGAAACTGAGTAACCAACTCTCTACTTCTAGCCATAGAAATTAGATAGAATGGAGGGAAAGACTCCCTACCCCGTCCAGAAGGAGATCTTTGTGGAATGTTGACTTTGAGGTGTTAGAAAACCATTTAGGTTACTGGAAATGTACCAGAAGTCATCCACACTGTGATAAAATTTGAAGCCAAAGTGAAAGTTGAGTTCACCCAGCAAAAGAGGATACAGCAATAGTTCTCATACTGTAGTCCCTGGACCACCACCAGCAGCAGCAGCATCTGGAAGCTTGTTAGAAAATCCAGTTTTTCAGGTCCCATTCCAGATCTACTGAATCAGAAGCCTTGGGGATGGGACACAGCAATCTGTGTTTTGATAAAGTCTCCAGGGGATCCTCTGCACACTACAGTTTGAGAGTCACTGGGACAAAGAAAAAAAAATGGAAGAGAGCTAAAGACCCCAGTTGAAGGTCTGTAAGGCTGAAGAAGACAAAAAGAAGTCCCAAAGTTGGAGAGAGGATCCATGGGAGCCAAACATTCATGGAAGCCATGGGAGGAGAGAATTTCAAGAAGGAGATAGTCAGTATTGTCAAATGTTATAGGAAGTTTAGTTCAAGTTGATAGTCAGTATTGTCAAATGCTATAGGAAGTTTAGTTCAAGTTGGGGCATTTGTACTAGTTCACAAATAGTACAAATGTGTACTATTGTGCAAGCTTCTTAACCTTTCTGAGCCTCAATTTGTGCACCTGTAAAATGAGTCTGGAATCATGCTCTTCCAAAAGTTTAAGATTTTTAGTGAATTAAATTATATACTAGATATCAATTATGAAACCAGATGATTCATGAAGTAATCTTTCTGTACCATAGCCATTAAATTTGGCCATAGTTCTAAAACCTAACTTCAGTATTAAAGCTCTCAAGATTGGTGATTTTGATAACAACACTCCCATATAGTTGCATGAGTTAAGTGATGGTAGAGCAGATACTGAAGGATTATGTAACTTGGCTAGATATCAAGAACATACTAGTGCTGAGGGACTGGCATGGACGGTGGGGATGCCTTGTTTTCTGGATGTAAATTCTTATAAACTGCCACATGGAAGTGTGGCAGTTAAGATGGCTGGGTCAACTATTTTTCTGTTTATTAACACTAGAAACACACAGATGGGATTTGAGTCATATTTATGGGAAAGCAACAGAAGCCATACTGATGAGCTATTTTGTGTTTTTTGTGAGAATTGTAAAATGATGACAAGTATCACTTTGATTTAACAAATAGGTAAACTGAGCTATACAGTAGTGATGCTTTAGGTGAGGATACATGTTATTTGTTGTTGGGAAAACTAGTAAAATAGTCTTGTTCAGCCTTCAGAGGCAGAAGCAGGCCTCTGACCGACCTGTGACCTTGCCTGGACTGCATGCCTGCTTGCACACCTAACAATTGCTGCTAGCAAGTCAAATGGTGCTTACAATAAGAAAGGGAGTGGGTCTTGCAATTTCTTGAGCCCTGAGGACCTGGCCAGTCCCCAGGAGTCTGGAAAATCTTGTGACTCACATGGTGAAATCAACAGCATTGTTAAAGTGAATCCCAAGCTGCATTTTTGCACGCAAACTGATATCAGCTTGTGGCCTGGAATTACAAACGGAAGCCCCCAGAACTCTAATCTGAAGTCTCACCTGTGGGGTGGACGCACCACCCAGGACCCTTCCCAACTGGGGCTCCAGATTGCTGTTACTCAGGACCTCCCAGCTTCTGTTTGGATCTGGAAGTAGGTGTTGGCTCAATTCAGTGATGCATACCCTGTTATATTTCTCTAATATTCTTATTCCTTTCCTTCTAATGATTGTATATTAAAATTAAGTTAAAATCAGCTTTCATTAAAGAGTGGATTAAAGCTGTTTATTTGTGTCTAATGAGTGGTAATTTTGCCAGCGAATCCAACGAACCTTAAAACTGAAAGCAGGCTTTCGGCAAAACATTTCTTAAGTGCTTAAATGCCACACTGCCCCAAATTTTATCTCATGAAAATTTTCCAGCATACTTGTAATACTTACTATTTAGTTGTTCCTTCGAGATCATTTCAAGGTTCTTAACAAGTGTTTATTTAGATGATGGAATAAATGGGAGACTGAAGACCTATATTCACTTAAATTGAATATATGCTTTATCTGAAAAGGATAACAGATTATTAGCTATTGTATTACCTAGAATACATGTATATGATTTAATCCATTATTAACTATTCATTGAGTGCCAGCCTTTATTGGAGTCAGATCCATAAGGTGACATTTTATGTAGTGAAAAGGTAGGAAAAGGTCTGGACTTTTAGAACAGTGTCCTTGACATTTAAGATATGAGGAAAACTTGGAGAAGTAATACACTTGACTAACCTGGATGCTGTATGAGTTCTGAAGTATCAAAAGGAAGTGAATAAGGCGAGAGGCAATGTCATATACAAATTTTTGCACACTTCACAATATATTCTCTAATAAATCCTATGGCCCTGTATGTTTCTGTCTCTTCACAGAGATGAATTAAACAAACAAACATACAACAAAAAGTGTAAGCCAAACAATTCAAAATAAAATACAAAGGAATCACAGCACTGAAGGAGACTATTCATAAACCAAAGCAACCCTGTTCACAAGACCATCTCCGCAATCCTAAATTCTCCTGTATTCTACAACTGCTCCAGACTCTTTCCCATGAATCCAAATAATTTTCTCCCAGCACTACCAACTGTGTAGTGTGACTTAACCTCTCAGGCTAAGTCTCCCACCTTTCTTACTGCTCCAGTCCCCAGGTTTGCAAGGTGTCTCTTTTTTGGAGAGATTGGGGTAGGGGAAGATTGGAGAAATAGGGGTAAGGGAAGGGATTAGCAGTCTTACTTTAATAAACCTTACCCTGATCACTTTAAAATCTTCCTGGTTCAGTCCAGGTGATGCTTTGGGGGTGAGGGTTGATACATTTGCTCAGCCCCAGAACCCAAAACAAAACCCCAAAGTTCAAATTCAAACCCTGAAGTATTCTTTCCACTCTCCTTTTTTTCATCTTTCTTATATACTGTTTGGACAACAATGACTTTGTACACCAAACCCGATAATACGGTGTGATAGAGCTCTGTGATATATTTTAGTCAAAGACTAGTGGAGCTCTGAAGAGGAAATAATTTACATTGCCTGTGGAGTAAGGGAGGCTTCAAGAACCTGGTGTCCCTAAAGCGGCATCTGGAAGATGTGGAAGTTCATGCAATACTCAGGGAGTTAATATCTCCTCCAGGATGGAGCATGGAGTGAATGAAGAACAGTGGCAGAAAAGGCAAGCCAAAGTCATATTACAAACGCCCTTCAATTACTTGCTAAGAAAATTGGAGTGACTATTGTAGGCAGAAAAAAAAAGAAAGAGAATCTCATCATTATTTATGTCTCTTAGATAACTGTCAGCAGTGTGGGAGATAGATAGACTTGAGTTCATAATTCAGGTTTTGTTTTTGTTTTTTAAGTTTTTTGGCCGCACCCATGGCATGTGGGATCTCAGTTCCCCCCACCAGGGATAGAACCAGCGCCCTCTGCATTGGAAGTGCAGAGTCTTAACCACTGGTCTGCCGGGGAAGTCCGTATAATTAAGGTTTTTGTTTGTTTGTGTTGTTGTTTTAGACCCGGTGGGCCTAGATATGAGTGTTAACTAGATCAGCCTAAAGGCAGGAAGGAGATCAGGAATTTCTTTTCTAGAGAGACTTAGGGGCAAATTTAATAGATGGAAAGATGATAAGGGATTAAACCAGGAATATTTCAGTGGCAATAAAGAGGCAGGGATAGATGGGAAGATTTCAGGGATAGCATGGGAAATGTGAGTCATGTCACCTGCACTCTATACTATTATGTCATCTCAAACACTTGACAGTTGAGGCTTTCTCTTACTCACCCTGGCAAATGGCACACATGGGGGGGGGGCTCTGTTTCCCAAGCTACCCATGGTTCATTCGTGTGCCCATTAGTTTGCCAGCCTCTTTAAGGCAGGGATCATATCTTTTCTTCTCTGTGTCCCACAGAAAGGTGTGCTGGATGGTTGATGAATGAGTGGAAACTAGACATTCATAAATGACTGAAGATTACACGCAACCTGGCAATAAAAGCACTAGCATTAAAAATTCACGGATAGCAAGACAGTACACCAATTAACGTTAAACCTAAACTTTCGCAGCACTTTTCCCCCCCATCTTTTTTAAGCTGGTAAACTACCCATCCCACACATAACTATAGGGGCTAGAGTACTGGCTTTAAAGTAACTTTTTTAAAACAGATTTTATTGAGCTGATTTTATGTGCCAGGGAGTGTTCTGAGAAGAGACCCAGAACACAGGAGCTACAGGTTTCTATATCGTTTGACGATTACTACAAACACGACGTAAGTCCCTAAGTCCCGATTGCAAACCAGCTCGCCGGACCAAACCTCTGACGCTCGTATTTCCGGGGGGAAGCGTGAGTATGTTACTACGGATCGATTGCTTTGGCCTGGCGGAGACCTATCTGGAAGGGCCCTGCGCTGGGAGGCAAAGGAAAGGAGGTTAGTAAAGGACGTACTCCGGTGGAGGGACCCAGAGCCACTGAGATTCGGGAGGCCACGCTGGCCTGTTTGGGTGGGCTTCCAAGCGGGTCGGAGAGTTCAGTCATGTTCGCCCACGCGGTGATGCGCGCCCTGCGCAAGAATAAGACCCTTCGCTACGGAGTTCCCATGTTGGTGAGCGCAGTGAGAAAAAAGTGGGGGAGGGATTCCGGAAGGGGTGGGACCACAAGTCTGGCTGGAAGGAGAGGGCGGTGAAACTGTAACGCGTGCGACCCGGAACGGCAGTCTGGGCTAGGAAGGGGCTGGCGTTTAGGCCGTCCTAGTCTCCTAGACTCTCCCCGCGCAGGTTGTGGGATCTCGAGTTCCCCTCTAACCTCTTTGGTAGTTACCTGGATGTGCTTCTGAGAGTGATGTCAGAACCAGATTTTAACCCAAGTCTGGATGATTACTAAACTTCCATCCACCCCCGCTCCGCGCCCGCCCGCCCCCAGCTACAGCTTGACGATACTCTGGATCATTGGAACTAGTTGTATTTACTTAATTTAACTGTATAATTTCGGGCATCTTCAGGTTTCAGCTTATTAGTTTGTGAACTGGCTTAATTCTTCCAGGGTTGTTATGAATTAAATAAATCCTTGTGAGTTGAATGTAGCACATTGTAGCAGCCCTCAAAAGACGGTCGCTGAATTATAGTTGATATTTTTAAAGCACGTTGAAAGTAGTTTTGGTGTCTATTTCTTTGCATCCGCTCCTACATACACTGCGTTCCCAGAAGGTCGCATTAGTCTTGAAAATTTCGATCGATGTTGGCTTAACACAACACCAACCCCAGTTGGAGTCCAGCGAGACCACTCATTTTCTTTTCAGTTTGACCTTGGCAAGTTACTTTGCTTCAGCAAGCCTTGATGTCATAGTAAATGAAACAATTTAAATATAAAGCATGTGGACAAAGTCCACTTTCTTTTAAATAGTTTATTACTTTGGTATGGATTTGGTACAGGTGAAGTTACCAGCTTTTGCATTTAAGCAGGACTAAAGGAAAGAAGTGACCTTAGAAAAGTAATGAGTTTTTTTACTCACCTTTGATGAATGTGGATTTCTTTCTAAACTTTGGAAACTCCTTTTTATCTGTCTTTTTTAAAGTTTAAAGAAAACTGTTTATAAGACAACCACTAGTTGTCTAACCATTAGTTAACCACTAATCTACTTTTGTCTATAGATTTCATAGAATAATACAACTTATGGTCTTTTGTGACTGACTTTGTTCACTTAGCATAATGCTTTCAAGGTTCATTCATGTAACGTATCAAAACTTCATTCCTTTTAATGGCTAATATTCCATCAGTTGGAATATTTATTTTTCATTGATGAACATTTAGGAGGTTGTTTTCATTTCTTGGCTATTATGAATAATGCTGCTATGAATATTCATGTACAGATTTTTGTATGGATGTGTTTTCATTTCTCTTGAGTAAATACCTAGTAGTAGAATTGCTGGGTCATATGGTAACTCCATGTTTAACATTTTGAGGAACTGCCAAGCTGTTTCCCAAAAACTACATCATTTTACATTCCCACCAGCAATATACAAGGCTTCTGATTTTTCCATTCTTGCCAACAGTTTTCATTGTCCACTTTTTTTAAAAAAATAAACCCTTACTAGTGGGTGTGAAGTGGTATCTCACTGTGGTTTTGATTTGCATTTCCCTAATGACTAATAATGCAGGACATTTGTTCATACAGTGGATTATTGGTTATCTGTATATCTTCTTTGGGGAAATGTCTATTCAAGTCCTTTGCCCATTTCTAAATGGGGCTGTTTTTCTTTTTATTGGGCAGAGGTTTTCTTAAACACCTGGAACCAGTAAGTTTCCCAGTCTTTGTCAAGGGGCTCTGTGTGCATGATCAGGTATGCCTTCAATACTCAGGCAGGTTACAAACTGCTTCAAGCTGTTACTTCTTGCTTGCTCAGAGCCTCAAGGTTAGCCATAGGTGAGTGTTTAGGGCCTTCTCAGATCTCTCCTGAGCTTACACACTGCTCTGGGCATGTGGACAGTTCTGCTCATGTGCATGTCCTTCCAGAGTGTCAGGAATATGTTTGAGCTTTTCAGAGTCCTCTATGGACACCTTATGCCTCATATTTTCCTTTTGTTTTTTGGTTAGACTATTCCTTGCCCTGTTATCTACCACCTCAGGCAGTATGATGTTAAACAATGGCCTCTGAATTTTTTCAGCAAACACTTCCAGGGACAAGTCTGTTTGCACTAGTTGAGCTCCAGGTCAGGAAAACTAAAGACAGCCTTGTGAGTGGGTCTTCCAGGCAACCACCAGACTGGTCAAATAATGAAAATTCTCAGGGAATAAGACTTTAAGGAGCTCCACCCCATTATGCCCCTTCCAGTGGTTACTGCTTTATATCATGATTTTAGACTGTTGTTTTTCATGTTTACCAAGGAGCTGGGGTCGAGATGTGGGAATAGGTAGGTTAAAAATGCCACCAAGCTTTCTGCTTTAACTGAGATTGAGTCATTCTTCTTACGTAAATGTTCCCAACATTATTGCAGGCCTTTTTTAATTTCCAAAGATCTGAAAGAGTAGATTTTTGCCAGTGTTCTCATTGCTTTAATGGAGAGGGTTTTTGGAGATTCTTACTCTGTTTCACTGATGTCACCTTTTTTTTTGTTTTTTTTTTTTTGGTCTTTGCTGAAATTTTCTGATTTTTCATTTGTTTATTGCTCTTTGAGGCACTTTTATGATGGTACCTTTAAAATCTTTGTTAATGTCACTTTCAAGTTGCTGTTTCCTGATTCTTCTTATAACAAGTGAATTTTTATTTTATCTTGGACATTCTGTATAGTATGTTAGGAAACTTTGTATTCTCTTTAGGTCTTCTACTTTAGCAACAGTCACCATGCTTGCGTTAAGCTTGTGGGTAGAAGTTAATGTAGGTAGAGAAGAGCAAACACTGTGCCCTGGGGGTACTCCAAGTTCAGAGGGTTGGGGTGTACAGGAGGGACCAATACAGGAGACTAAGAAGGGTTCTCAGTGAGGTAAAAGGAAAACCAGGTTTAAGGGAAGAGAAGGAAAATGTGATCAACGGTGTCAAATTTTGCGCATGAAATAAGATGAGAACAGAGAGTTAAACATTGCATTTAATAACATGGATATCAGTGATGGCTGGAATGGGTCTAAGAGAAAGTGGAAAGAGCAGCAAGCATAGACAACTTGTTTGAGAAATTTTACTGCAGGTAAGAACAAAGAAATGGGACAATAACTGATGGGGAAGTAAGGTCTAGAGAAATTTGTTAATAAGATGGGAGAAATAATAGCATTTTTTATGATGAATCATGCAGTGTGGTGAGCAAGATTTTTGATGAATCACTGCCCTTCAGTATATAAGATGATTGGGATCTAGTGCAGAAATGAAGATATTTAGCTAGGAGGGTAGATACCATGGTAATGAGTGGTCGGTAGTACAGTGCAGTTTTGACACTAACTATGTAGCATTAGTGCAGACTGCATAGATTAAGTGCACAGTTCTCCATAAAACTCCCCTTATCAGACACCAGCTGAAAGCTCTGCGATATGAGGCCACCTGTGCTTCTGATCAACTGGTTACAAATTCAGTGGTTCCTAATAGCCCCTCAGGTTCAGTAATTCAGCAGAATGACTCACAGAACTCAGGAAAGCACTATACTTAGGATTAGTGTTCTATCATAAAGGTTATGAATTAGGAACAGCTGAAAGAAGAGACCCTTAGGGCAAGGTCTGGGGAGGATCCCAAAGGCAGAGTTTCCTTGTTTTCTCCCTGTGGAATCAGGGTATGCCACCATCCCAGCACATTGATGTGTTCACCAACCAGGAAGTTCATCAAGAGTTTTTTATTGGGATTTTCATCATCTATGGTTGATTGGCTCATTGGCAGTGTGACTGAACTCAATCTCCAGCCCCACCCTTTCCTCCTTGGAGGTCAGGAGGTCAGGTTGCTATCACATGGCTCAAGGCCCCCACCCTCTAGTCACATGGTTGATCATTCCAGCATGACCAGCCTCTATCCTGTGACTATCTAGGGACCCACAATGAGTCATCTCATTAGCATAAACTCAGTTATGGTCCCAATAACAAACATGCTCCTGTCACTCAGGAAATTCCAAGTGAGTAGCTCCCTCCCAAGAACCCAGGACCAAGACCAGAGAAATTCTTTATTATGTTACATGTGGGTATTGTGATGGCAGTGGTGCAGAAAAGAGATGATGGTGGCTTGGACTAGAATATTAGAAGAAGATATAGTTATAAATTGTCAGATTCAAGAAATATTTTGACAGAACTCAGTGATGGATTAGATGTGAGATAGGAATTAGAGGAGCTAAAGATGACTCCAGAGAAGCTGGCTTGAATGAAAAGTATTTGACCTTAATTGGGATGTGGAAGATTGAGTAGCAGCAGATTGGGGCAGAAAGAGTGTTGGGGTAAAAAATCAAGAATTTTTTTCATGTTAATTTATATATACCTGTTAAACTTTCAAGTGGAGATGTCAAGTAGGAGGGCAGGTCTTCACTTCAGTGGGATGTTTCCCACTGAAAATGTACATTTGGAAGTTGTTAGGTTATAGAGCCTATTTAAATCCATGGAACTGAATGGCATCACCTAGGGACTCTTTTGGTTGTGAATAGGTAAAAAAGGTGTGAAGACTGAGCCTTTTGCGATACTCCAACAATTTGAGATGGGAAGGTGAGGAAGAATGAATAAAGGGAGGCTGAGAGGAGTTAGGAAAATCACAGGTGTGTCTTTTTGTTACCAGCCGGGGTTCTCGGCCTTCCTTAATCAATAGAAATTGATAAGAGGCCAGACAAGAAATTCAGGCAAGGCTTTATTAGCAGGGGGGAGCAAAAACAGGTAACAGGTTCCCTTGCTTGATCCCCGAGGGTGGGGGCCAGCTGATTCCTTATATGGGGTGAGGGTAGGGATGTGTCCATGGGTGGGGCTAAAGGGGTGGCTTAGGTGTTCTGCCCACCCCTTTGGTGGTGTTGAGTGCAGGGGGCATACCCAGTACCCTGCTTTTGCTCCTGACACCCTGTTTTTGCTCCCTGCTCTTCAGAAGTTGCAGTTGGGTTTTTGGTCTTTTTGTATCTTGTTGTCCATAATTTGCCCCAACTGTGCATGCTTGCAGTAATTTTTAGTCCCTTATGCTTTCTTTGCATTTTGTTGCTGGAGGAGAAGTTTGTCCATGTGCAGGCACTGCAGCAAAGGGTCCCAGGTCCCAGGTCCCAGCGTGTCTCATTTTCATTGAAACCAAGAGACAAAAAAGTTACTTTACTTATACAAAGAATGATTACATATTGACATTGGAAGTATTAGCTGGTTATATATAACAGCTATTTTTCCTGGTTTGTTATCTTTTGATTTTATGTCATTTTTATTTCATTTATTTGCAGGTAAGAAACTAAATTTTTATGTGGTCAGATTTATTGGGTTTTTTAATTCATAGCCTCAAGGTTTTGTCAGTATTCCAACTTCAGAATTATAGAATTTTATATTTTACAGTGTTTTTATCTGTTTGTATTACCTTAATTGGTAATATTAATATATTGATGGTAGGGATTAAACTTAATTTTCTTCCAAATTGCTAGACTTTTACAGCTTTAGGATGAGAGTAAAGCCCATTAGATTATCGGAGGAGATGCTAAAGCAGTAATGGCAATTCATGGGCTCTTTTAAGGTGTACCACATACTGAGAAGGGTAACATATTTCATGAGATTGTTTTATCACTTGGTTAGAAAATGGAGAAAAATGCTCTCTAATTGGCCTATTTTGCAAAATCATAAAATTGAAAGAATTCTAGTCTTGAAGAAGCAAGGTCAGGATTTTATTCCTGGATTTACCCATTACAGTCATGGGCAAGTCATTTAGTTGGCTGTGCTTTTATTTCCTCATCTATTAAGTGTATTTTTTTCCCTTAGCTCATAGGTCTTTTGTAAGAATCAACTAATATAATGCTTCTGATGGTGATATTTAAATCATAAGGTCAAGTACAGGTGGGGGTAATGATTTTGGTATTTGCTCATGTGCTAAAATGTTTCCCAGTGATAGTGTGTACTATATGTACTCTGAAAAGATGAATGGTAACTTACCAGGGAAAATAGTCTATAGGATTTTGTATAATCTGCCACTGTTGGTGTTCAGATAAGTAATGTATAGATAGACTGAATTCTGCCCTTCTATTTTGTTTAATTGTTTCCCTGTCTTGTTTCAGTTGCTGATTGTTGGAGGTTCTTTTGGTCTTCGTGAGTTTTCACAAATCCGTTATGATGCTGTGAAGATTAAAGTAAGAACTGTCATTGGAGTTTGACATGTGTACATGTATGTTCTGGTTTATGAGACACGAATATTCAGTAAACTAAGCTGTCCTGAGTTTTATCTTGCTTTTTACAACTGATATATGGGAACTTCCCTGGCGGTCCAGTGGTTAAGACGCTGCGCTTCCAATGTAGGGGGCATGGGTTCGATCCCTGGTCAGGGAACTAAGATCCCACATGCTACACAGTGATGCCAAAAAATAAAATAAATAACTAAATAAAATAAAAATAATAGAAACAGCTGTTAAAAAAATAAAAGACTGATATATGATCTTTGGACTCTTCTAAAAAAATTTTTTTATACAATTTCTAAAGGTTACTTTCCATTTAGAGTTATTACAAAATATTGGCTATATTCCCCATATCGTACATTATATCCTTGAACCTGTCTTACACCCAACAGTGTGTACTGCCCACGCCCTCACCCCTGTTGCCCCTCCCCCCTCCCCACTGGTAACCTCTAGTTTGTTTTTTATATTTGTGAGTCTGCTTCTTTTTTTGTTGTATTCACTAGTTTGTGATATTTTTTAGAATCCACATATATGTGATATCATACAGTATTTATCTTTCTCTGTCTGATTTATTTCACTTAGCATAATGCCCTCCAAGTCCATCCATGTTGCTGCAAATGGCAAAATTTCATTCTTTTTTTATGGCTAAGTAAAACATACGTGTGTGTGTGTGTGTGTGTATATATATATATATACACACACACACACACACACACATCTTCTTTATCCATTCATCTGTTGGACACTTAGGTTGCTCCCATACCTTGGCAATTGTAAATGATGCTGCTATGATCATTGGGGTGCATGTATCTTTTTGAATCAGTGTTTTTATTTTTTATTTTTTTTTGGATATATACACAGGAGTGGAATTTCTGGGTCATATGGTAGTTCTATTCTTAGTTTCTTGAGAAACCTCCATACTCTTTTCCACAGTGGCTGCACCAATTTTCATTCCCACCAACAGTGTAGGAGGGTTCCCTTTTCTCCACGTCCTCACCAACATTTGTTATTTGTGTTCTTTTGATGATAGCCATCCTGACAGGTGTGAGATGATATCATGTATACTCCATATACTAAGCAGTCTGAGTTTTATCATGCTTTTCAGGGCTGATATATGATCTTTGGGCTCTTTCTTACTCTTTAAAATGACATTAATGATCACATGGAAGTGAATCATGAAATGTAAAGAATTTAGTAATCTTTCTCCTCACTCACTAGAAACTTTGCAGTACTGTTAGCTTTTTCCCACAAAATATGCTCTGGTGTAGCCATTTTTAGGATCTAGAAGGGACTAAAGAACATGGGACAATAATTTCACTCCATTTTATTATTCTAATTGTAAATTAGCTGTTTTGTATTAATACCAGTAAATTATAAGTTATATTGATGTGTATCTTTAGTAACATACTAAAAGAAAGGAAAATTATCTTTCATTATAGTGATACCTAGCTTTTCATAGCGATCCTTTTTACAGGTATGCGTTTGTGGTAGGACTATACTGGTTCCTGCATAGATATATTACTGTCGTTATTTTTACAGGTGAGGAATCTGAGGCTCAGAGAGCTTAAGTAACTTGCTTAAGGTCATGTGGCTATTTAGGGGTAGAACTAGGATTCCCACCTCTATGATTACACAATTACTATCAAATTCAGGTCTGTTGTTACATAACAATTCCGATTAATTCATTCAGAAGTATGTAGCTTTTGTTTGTGCCACACATCTGATATTTGAGGGTTTTTTCCCGAGTACAGGTGACCTTTGAACAACAGGGGTTTGAACTGTGCTGGTCCACTGATACCCAGATTTTTTTCAAAAAATACTACAGTACTACACGATCTGCAGTTGGTTGAATCCACGGATGCAGAACTCGGAGATATGGCGGGCCAACTGTTATTTATTGAGGAAAATCCTTGTATAAGTGGACCCTCGAGGTTCAAACTAGTGTTTTCAAGGGTCAGCTGTATTTCATTAGCAGACCTCAGTAATGTTGGTGGGAGAGTATTAAAGGCCTATTCCATTTTTTCAGTTAATTTTATGGTTTAAGAGAAATACCAACGCTAGCTAGTCTTAAAAACAGTAGGTATTAAAATAAATAGTAAATTTAAAAGGAATATATACTTTCTATGAGGGAATAGAGCAATTATAACTGAGTTTTAAAGTTTCTGTTAGCATCCCAATTATTTTATTAAGGAATTTTTTCCCTTTTGCTTTAAGGTGAAAGTTATAATAATCTGACTCTTGGAAATGGGATGTCATGTACATATTTGAAAAATAATTGAATATTTGTCATGTGTTTATCATGTGTTAGATCCTACAGATAAAGATTCAAGAAACTGGTTCTTATAAAGCTTATAGCATCATCAAGGCTGGGAGACATCTAATGTAAACATGTATCCAAACATACAATATAACAATGCCCAGTGAAATGCTATATTAAAACTGCGTAAAACATTACTAGAACTTCAAGGAGAGGCATACGGTTTAGGCTTGGGAAAGGGGTATCAGAGAAGGTCTGCTAGAGGTATCAACCTTTGAATTAAGGTTAAGAATGCGTAAGAATTAGCTAAATGATGGAAATGATTAGTATTATATAACATAGAGTGGCTAACATAGAGTAGAGATTGGGGGAGCAAGATAGGAGGGAAGAGATTGTTTCAAGTGGAAATGGAGAGACCTGTTAAGACACTTTGGCAGTAGTATAAATGAACAATAATGGAATCTGAAATAAAACATTTGCAATGAAGATAGAAATGAATGGGTTCCAGAAAAATTTTTAGCAGCAAATTGATAGTGACATATATGATATTAAAATCTGAATAAATATCAGATGACTTGAGGCTTTGCTTTTGAGGACTGGGTAAATTTTCGTAGCAAGAGAGAGTGAGGGAGATTGCAGTAACAGAAGAGGTCTAGATGAGGGGGTCGAAGTAAAGAGAATAAAGTTGGGAGAAATGAGGTTGATTGAAGTTAAGAGGATGAGATTGGTCAAGGTCTGTGGAAGGAGGCTGAGAGGACAAAGTTGAGGTGAGAAGGATCAGAGAACAAGACCTACTGAGATTGAGATGTCCAGGTTGGTTGCTGTTGAGAAGTCAGACTCAAGTGAAGTCAAGAGTCAGTGTTTAGGTGAGGTTGAGTTCAAATAAGGTTGAGAGGGTAAGGTGGATTAAATTTGAGAGGAATTGAGAAGGTAAGATTGATTGAGGTTGACAGTTGTTACAAGGGTTGAGAGGTTGAGATTAAGGAGGGAAAGATTGCTGAGGTCAAGGGCTGGGGGTCAAGACTGTGGTTGAGAGGACAAATTCAGTTAAGAAAGATCAAGGATAAGTACAGCTGAGAAGTTTTGAGGAGGGTGGAAAAAGACGGTATTGATTCAGAGTGACCAGCCATTTTAGTTTGCCTGGAACTGTCCTGATTTTAGGACTGAAAATCCAGTGTCCCAGGACATAAAAATTCCTGCTTTTCAGTCGTGGGTATGGAAGGTTGAAAGGAAAGTACAGAACCCATGAGGTGGGCTTAAACAAATAAGCTGAAAGCAATAGCTTTCAATTTCTAGTGTGAAATAGATATGACATAGCTCATCTGCCTTCATTATGGCTGTTGCTCTTTTTTTCTCCTGACTCCTAATGCTAACAACTGTGGATCCACAGTAATAGATTATCTGCTTTTGCATCAGTCCAAGTATATGATTTAAGTGTACAATTAAGTGCATTGTAATCCTGAGCATTAACAGTCTTTTTTTTTTAAGCCTTTGCTTGACTGTTGTAGTTTGTAAAGAAATAGTGCTTGTTTAATTTTTAACATTGTAAATATCATGACCATGTTTTTTAGGATTCAGATAATGAAAATGAGAATAATTACAGTACCAACCACCAGTCTGTTCTCTGTATCTATGAGCTTGGTTTTTTTGTTTGTGTGTTTTTTTAGATTCCAAATACAAGTGAGATCATTACTGACTGTATTCCCCACACTGTATGTTTCATACCCATAACTCATTTATTTTGTAAGTGGTAGTTTGTACCTCTTAATTTTCTTACCCATTTCTCTCCTCCTCCCTTCCCCCTTCCCTATGGCAACTACTTGTTTGTTCTCTGTGTGTATGACTGTTTCTGTTTTGTTATGTTTGTTCATTTGTTTTGTTTTTCAGGTTTCACATGTAAGTGAAATCAAACAGTATTTGTGTTTCTTTGCCTGACTTATTTCACTTAGCATAATCCTGTTGTCAAAATGGGGAGGTCCATCCCTGTTGTCAAAAATGGCAAGATTTCATTTTTTTATGGCTGAATAATATTCCATTGTATATACACATCACAATTTCTTTATCCCTTACCCATCGATGGACACTTAGGTTGTTTCCATGTCTTGGCTACTGTGAATAATGCTGTGGTGAACATGGGGTGCAGATACCTCTTCAAGATAGTGATTTCATTTCCTTCAGATAAATACCCAGAGGTGAAACTCCTGAGCCATATGGTAGCTCTATTTTCCATTTTTTGCAGGAATTTCTATAGTGTTTTCCACAGTAGCTGTACCAATTTATATTCCCACCAACAGTGCACAAGGACTCCCTTTATCCACATCCTCTCCCTCAGTTGTCATTTCTTGTCCTTTTGATAATAGCCATTCTAACAAGTATGAGGTGATATCTCATTGTGGTTTTGATTTGCATTTTCCTGATGATTAGTGATGTTGAGCATCTTTTCATCTACCTGTTGGTCATCTGTATGTCTTCTTTGGAAAAATGTTCTGATCCTCTGCCCATTTTTTAAGCAGATTTTTTTTTGGAGGGGTGGTACTGAGTTGTATGAGTTCTTTATATATTTTGGATATTAACCTTTTATGAGTTATATGATTTGCACTTACTTTCTTTCATTCAGTAGGTTGCCTTATCATTGTGTTGATTGCCTTTTTCTCCCCCCAGTATTATGTATGTGAAATTAATCTCTATTTTAGCTCTAAATTCAGGGTCAGGAAGCTTTTCCTGTAAGGAGCCAGGTAGTAAGTGTTTTAGGCTTTGTGAGCTACACTCTTCCACAACTATTGAAATCTCGTGTTGTATCACAAAAGCAGCCATGGACAAAAACAGATGATCATGGCTGTGTTCAAATAAAACTTTACTGACAAAAATGGATATTAGACTAGATTTGGTCCATGGACCATAGTTGCTGACCCCATGATTTTTTCATTGCTGTATGGTATTCCACTAATTATACCATAATTTATTTATCTATTTTACTCTTAAACATTTGGGTTGCTTGGCAGTTTTGGTTAGTGAAAATAATGTTGCTGTGAACATTCTTGTATATTTTTCGTGCTGCATGTGTACAAAAAAGGAATTGCTGGATTATCACCTTTATTTGATAATTTCCATACTGTTTTTCAGAGTGATTGAATCAGTTGTAGGGGAGAAAAAATAATTTTCCCTTTACCCTTCTACATTCTTGGCTGAGATCCTTCCGTAATAAAATACAGATTAACAAGAGAAAAACAAACAGAAGTTTAATAACATGTATACCTCTTGTATACATGGGAGAGACCCAGGAAAAGTGAGTAAAACTTTCCCCACCATCACCTTAAATACTCTCTTAAGACAGAAGAAGGATGTTGGAGGGGGAGGGCAGTTATGAGAGGTTACTGGGAAAGACACAGTAAAAGGGTAAGGTTGTTACACAGTTTTAAGTGGGTGCCTTCTCGATTGGTAGAAGTTTGTTGTGATTTAGAATCATCCTTCTCTTCCTGGTACTAAAAGGGAGACGCTTATAAATGGAGATTTCCTTTATAAATGTATGTGTCCCTCACAAAACGGTAACTTGTACTGGTTTTCAGAGCTTGTGTGTCTGTTGTTTCCTAAAAACAATCAGCTCAAGATAATCCTTATGCCAAAGAGACATATTTTGGGGTGTCTGCTTCCCTTCACATTCTGCACTGCTGCTTTAAAACAATGAATGTCGTCCTCCATCAAGTTCTGTAGGTGGTCTTGGGTGGCCTTGGACAGCAGTGGCTTGAAGCAGGATTTCGGTTACCTGGCCAGAGACTGAACTCAGGCTGTGGCAGTGAGAGTGGTGAATCCTAGCCACTAGGCCAGTGGCCAGTCGGCTTTGTAGAAGTGAATTTCCACAAAGAGATGGAAAGTAGTGAAACAAAGTGTTTATTAGGAGGAAAAAGAGTATGTGTGAAAAAACTTAACACAGGTGGACTCAGAGAAAGAGTCGCACCCTCGTGGTAGTTTGAATCACTTACATGGGGCATTTCTTCTGGGATTCCTCTGGCCAGTCATCTTGCCTTTGCCTGGCTTTTAGTCCATATTTGTTTATCTCAGGGTCCTCCCCTGTGTGCACGCACATCTCTTAGCCAAGATGGATTCTAACGAAGAGGGCTATGGGTAGGTTGACATCACTTACTGTGGGGTGACGCCCCCTCCCTTTTTGACCCCTGAGGAGCCTTTCTGCGCTTGCGTAGTCGGGAAGGTCTCCTTGACCTCGAGAATGAGAAATATGTGGTCTCTTTATCGTTTATCTGGGCAGGGCTCAGCTTCTCCTTGCTCCTGTCCCCCAACGGGACAGTCTCGAGCTGCTCAGCCTGGGGCCCATCTGTCTCCTGCCTCATAGGGATCAAGTCATTAGCCACTACAGTCACTGACTTTACAATACACCCTGAAAGGAATTCAGGACAAAGAACAGGATGAGACACTCTGCTTTGGCAAAACAGGCAAAACAGGCCCTTAGTTAGATATATTTTGGAAAATATTTTTTATGAACCTGGATTCTTGCATCTTCCCATACTCAGAAGAGCACTAAAATCATTAACTGAGATGTCTCTTCCTCATGACTAGCAATAACCTTCTACCGAGATGTATGCTTGATTGCACGTATTCCTTAGCCATATATATACTATATATATATACTAGCCTCTTCCCCTACGTCTTCAGAGCAGTTCTTCAGATCTATCTGGGAGGTTGTCTCCTGGGCTATAGTCCTCAATGAGACACTGGATACTCAACCGAGAGCGCTTATATTGTGCGTTTTTCTTTCAGTCATCACTGCCAACAGTTTTTTGTTCCCCAGGCTCCAAATACTTGCCAATACTTGCTATTATAGGTTGGGTTTTTTTCCTCATTTTGTTTTTTAAAGCAATTTTGGTGGGTGTGTTATGAATTGTTACCTAATTACGTGGTGAATTTGAATTTTTCGTGATGATGAAACTGAGTCCCCCTAAAAGTTCCTGTATTGAGTTTGATTAATCTCTCTATCCAGAACTCTGTTCCCTTTCTTGTCCCATCTGACCTCAATCTTGAGCTAACTGAACACTAATCAGCCAGAGTCAGATGACTAAAAAATTGCTGTTGTTAGTAACATCATTAATGTACTAAAACTGCTATTTTAGATATCATCATTAATTTAGAAACTCAGGTTGTTTCTCTAGGGCAAGACTAGCTCACAGACCCCTGAGCCATGGACTGCCTGGGCAGAGAACCATAAACCAAAGACATCCTGACTCTCGAAACTGCAATTAAGAAATGATTAATTCCATCTTCTTTTGTAATATAAGCTTGTAATGTGATGAATTTCCTTTTAAGCATGGCCATGGCTATCTCATGAAAGTTTTAATATGTAATATATTCATAATCAATCAAATTAAATTTGTTTTTATTTATCCATGAGCTATTTAGAAGTGTTTTTCCTTAACTTATAAACAGGGAATTTTCTAGTTACTGTTTTTTATTGATTTCTAACTTGAGTATGTTGTAATCAAAGAAAATTTTCATTGAGTTCTTTCTTTGATACTTGTTGAGACTGGCTTTATGAGCTAACACATGATCAGTTTGTATGAATGATGTATGCTTGTTGGGTACATAATAAAAATATGTTGTTGGGTACATACTAAAAGTTTATACATCCATTTGGTCAAGTTTGTTATTTGTGTTTTTTCAAATTTCTGTGTTTTTGACTTTTTATATCTGTTCTCTTACCAAGAGAATTGTGTTAACATCTCTCATTATGACTGTTTGCCTATTTCACCGTGGTATTAGGTACATATAATTTCAGAATTATTATGTCTTCTCCACGAATTGAATTTTCATTGTAATGAAACTTTGCACGGTAATAATACTTTTTCCCCTTACCTATTTTGTTGGATATTAATATGGCTTCACCAGCTTTCTGTTTAATCTCAACCTTTCTGTAAACTTAAGTTTTAGATGTATCTCTTATAAACAGAAAATATGTTTTAATAGTTTTGTTTTTTAATTGGCTCATTAAATATATTTACATTTAATGTAATTTTAAAATATATTTGGGTTTAAATATGCCTTTTATGTTCTATTGTTATAATTATTTCTGTCTTGTTGTTCTCTTTTGGATTAATAACATTTTATTATTTTGCTGTTGTTCCATTAGTTTGGGTAGTCTTACTCTTCCACTAGAAGTTGCACTACAGACTGTTGTGGTCTACAGATTTTTTTTTTTTTCCTTCTACTCTTTTGGTCTTGATTGGGAGCAGAATACACCACCCCAAAATGTGCCACTTCGGCATGTGGATTGTTTTAAGCTGAAGGCAATTATGACCCAACAGACTCAGGAAAAGCTTTTTATCTCTTCCTTAACTGCCCAAAAGGATTTAGGTAGGAAGCCTGTACCAGGAAGATAGCTATTATGAGAGAGAACTTTTTATATCAGAAGGACTTATCTGCATGGCATGGAAACGTTTGTTTACCAAACATTTGGTCTTCTCATCTTCCTGTGGATTATCTGCTTCCTCTTTGAAGCCCCAGACCCCTACCCCCTTAGCTCAGGATGGCATATAAGTCTAATTTGACTGCCTGTGAGTCTCATGTGTTTGTGGGGCTCCAATACATACATAATTAAATGTTTTTCTCCTGTTAAATCTGTTTTATGTCAATTTACTTATTAAACTAGCCAACGACCCTGGAAGGGAAGAAGGGAAAATTGTTCCTCCCCAACAGTCTGGTTTTGGTATTGGGATAATGTTGACTTCATAACATGAATTGGGAAGTGTTTCCTCTTTTTTATTTTCTGTAAGTGATTATGTAGAATTGGTGTTAACTTCTTCCTTAAATATTTTATAGAATTTGCCAGTGAAACCATCTGGGCATCTCGTTTTCTTTTTCAAAATGTTTTTAGCTATGAATTTAATTTTCTAAATAGATGATACTATTCTGGCTATGTATTCTTCTTTCTCTTACATTTTCTAATTGGTTTTTACTTGCATAAAGAAACTATATTGATTTTGTATGTGGATCCATGCCCTTTGATTTTTGGGTGTTGATCTAACTACCTTGTTGAATTTTCTTTAACAAGCAGTAATCATAGTAAATATTCTTAATAGAGAAACATTAAAAACATTGCTATTAAAGCTAGGAACAATAAAGGAATATCCATAATTGTAGCTACTTTTAAAGTAATATTTTGGGTATTATAGCCCATAAAATTGGACAGCAAAATGAACTACACGGTTTTTAAAAAAAAATTTTATTTTATATTGGACTGTAGTTGATTAGCAATGTTGTATTAGTTTCAGGTGTACAGCGAAGTGATTCATTTATACATATACATGTATCTATTCTTTTTCAAATTCTTTTCCCATTTAGGTTGTTACATAATATTGAGCAGAGTTCCCTGTGCTATACAGTAGGTCCTTGTTGGTTATCCATTTTACATATAGCGGTGTGTACATGTCAATCTCAAACTCCCTAACTATCCCTTCCACCACCCAGCCTTGCCCCCACTGGTAACCATAAATTCATTCTCTAAGTCTGTGAGTCTGTTTCTGTTTTGTAAATAAGTTCATTTGTATCATTTTTTTTTTTAAGATTCTGCAGGTAAGCAGTATCATACAATATTTGTCTTCCTCTGTCTGACTTACTTCACTCAATATGATGATCTCTAGGTCCATCCCTGTTGTATCAAATGGCATTATTTCATTCTTTTTAATGGCAGAGTAATATTCTATTGTATATATGTACCACATCTTTTTTATCCAATCATCTGTCCATGGAGATTTAGGTTTCTTCCATGTTTTGGCTGTTGTAAACAGTGCTGCAGTGAACATTGGGGTGCGTGTATCCTTTTGGACCATGTTTTTCTCCAGATATATACCCAGGAGTGGGATTGCAGGATCATATGGTAGCTCTATTTTTAGTTTTTTAAGGAATCTCCATACTGTTCTCCACAGTGGCTGCACCAATTTACATTCCAACAAACAGTGTAGGAGGGTTCCCTTCTCTCCACACCCTCTCTAGCATTTGTTGTTTGTGGATTTTTTGATGATAGCCATTCTGACTTATGTGAGGCAATATTCACTGTAGTTTTGATTTGCATTTCTCTAATAATCAGTGATGCTGAACATCTTTTCATGTGCCTCTTGCCATTTGTATGTCTTCTTTGGAGAAATGTCTATTTAGGTCTTCTGCCCATTTTTTGATTCGGTTATTTGTGTTTATGATATTAAGCCGCATGTGATGTTCATAAATTTTGTAGACTAATTCTTTGTTGTTGCATTGTTTGCAAATATTTGCACCCATTCTGTGGGTTGTCTTTTTGTTTTGTTTATGGTTTCCTTTGCTGTGCAAAAGCTTTTAAATTTCATTAGGTCCCATTTGTTTATTTTTGTTTTTATTTCCATTACTCTGGGAGATGGATTGAAAAGGATATTGCTGTGATTTATGTCAGAGAGTGTTCTGCCTATGTTTTCCTCTAATACGTTGATAGTGTCCAGCCTTATATTTAGGTCTTTAATCCATTTTGAGTTTATTTTTGTGTATGGTGTTAAAGAGCATTCTAATTTCATTTTTTTACAGGTAGCTGTCCAGTTTTCCCAGCACCATTTCTTGAAGAGACTGTCTTTCCTCCATTGTATAGTCTTACCTCCTTTGTCATAGATTAATTGACCATAGGTGCGTGGGTTTATTTCTGGGCTTTCTATCCTGTTCCATTGATCTATATTTCTATTTTTGTGCCAGTACCATACTGTTTTGATGACTGTAGCTTTGTAGTTTAGTCTGAAGTCAGGGAGCCTGAATCTTCCAGCTCCATTTTTCTTTCTCAATATTGCTTTGGCTATTCAGGGTCTTTTGTGTCTCCATACAAATTTTAAGATTTTTTGTTCTAGTTCTGTGAAAAATGCCATTGGTAATTTGATAGGGTTTGCATTGAATCTAGATTGCCTTGGTTAGTATACTTATTTTGACAACATTGATTCTTCCAATCCAAGTATATGGTATATCTTTCCCTCTATTGTGTCGTCTTCGATTTCTTTCATCAGCGTCTTATAGTTTTCAGAGTACAAGTCTTTTGTCTCCTTAGGTAGGTTTATTCCTAGGTATTTTATTCTTTTTGATGTGGTGGTAAATGGGATTTTTTCTTTAATTTCTCTTTCTGATATTTCGTTGTTAGTGTATACAAATGCAACAGATTTTTGTGTATTAATTTTGTAACCTACAACTTTACCAAATTCATTGATGAGCTGTAGTAGTTTTCTGGTAGCGTTTTTAGGATTTTCTATGTACAGTATCATGTCATCTGCAAACAGTGACAGTTTACTTGTTTTCTAATTTGGATTCCTTTTATTTCTTTTTATTCTCTGATTGCCACAGCTAGGACTTCCACAACCATGTTGAATGAAAGTGGCGAGAGTGGACATCCTTGTCTTCTTCCTCATCTTAGAGGAAATACTTTCAGCTTTTTTTTGAAATATTTATTTATTTTTTAATTATTATTTTGGCTGTGCTGGGTCTTTGTTGCGGCACACGGACTCTTCATTGCGGCATGCGGACTTTTTAGATGCGGCCTGCGGACTCTTAGTTGCGGCATGCATGCGAGATCTAGTTCCCTGACCAGGGATTGAACCCGGGCCCCCTGCATTGAGAGTGCGGAGTTTTACCCACTGGACCACCAAAGAAGTCCCTGCTTTTAGCTTTTGAACACTGAATATTATATTAGCTGTAGGTTTGTTGTATATGGCCTTTATTATGTTGAGGTATGGTTCCCTCTATGCCCACTTTCTGGAGAGTGTTTTTCATAAACGGGTGCTGAATTTTGTCAAAAGCTTTTTCTGCATCTATTGAGATGATCGTATGGTTTTTACTCTTCAGTTTGTTGATGTGGTGTATCACACTGATTGCTTTGTGGATACTGAAAAATCCTTGCATCCCTGTGATAAATCCCACTTGATCGTGGTGTATGATCCTTTAATGTATTGTTGGATTCAGATAGTAGTTTGTTGAGGATTTTTGTGTCTGTGTTCATCAGTGATATTGGCCTGTAATTTTCTTTTTTTTGTGGTATCTTTGTCTGGTTTTGGTATTAGGGCTATGGTGGACTCATAGAATGAGTTTGGGAGTTTTCCTTCCTGTGCAATTTTTCTGGAACAGTTTCAGAAGGATAGGTGTTAACTCTTCTCTAAATGTTTGATAGAATTCGCCTGTGAAGCCATCTGGTCCTGGGTTTTTGTTTGTTGGGAGTTTTTTAATCACAGTTTCAATTTCAGTACAGTAAGTCCCCTACACATGAACGAGTTTTGTTCCAAGAGTGCATTTGTAAGTCCAATTTGTTCGTAAGTCCAACAAAGTTAGCCTAGGTTAGCCTAGGTACCTAACTAACACAGTCGGCTATATAGTACTGTACTGTAATAGGTTTATAATACTTTCCACACAAATAATATGTAAAAATCAAACATCTCAAAAAAATAAAACATTTTTAATCTTGCAGTACAGTACCTTGAAAAGTACAGTAGTACAGTACAACAGCTGACATACAGGGGCTGGCATCGAGTGAACAGGCAAGAAGAATTACTGACTGGAGGAGGGAGAGGAGGTGGGAGATGGTAGAGCAATAGGAGGAAGGATCGTCAGCAATAGGAGATGGAGGGCAAGGTGCAGTTTCACTCACGCCTGATGTTGATGGCACAGGTTCTGGTTCCTTGCTGGATTCAGTTCTATCCACCCTCTTGAAAAAACGATCCATTGATGTCTGGGTAGTAGCTGTTTTTTTCTTGTCATAGATGATACAGTAGCACTGGGCTGAATTCTGAACGTCTGCTGCAACCTTCGTGCACCATTCTATGTTTGGGTCCTATGCCTCAAAACCTAACGGTGCCTCCTCAAATAAAGAAAATCCCCTTGCCATTTCCCTTGTTGTGAATCTCTTCGGTTCTTCAATTACTTCTTCCTCTTGTCTCTCTTTGTCCTTTCTTTGGGCCTCCAATTCCATCAGGTCTTCATTAGTACTGTAACCTCCTTGTGTTGCACAGCAAGGAGTTCAGTGAAACCGTCCTGTTGCAGATCTAGCTCCAGCTTCTCGCTTAGAGTCACTGAGTTGCTGAAGATCTCTTTGTGCTCCTCATCCACCTTCTCAAATCCACGAAAATCGTGAACAAACTGCAGGCAAAGGTTCTTCCAAACCCCATTCATGGTGCTGGCCATAACCTCACACCATGCAAAGTCAATGTTTTTATGGCCTTATAGGTGTTGTCCTTCCAAAATTGTCACAAGGTTGTTCCTGATTCCTGTCACTTGCCTTTACTGCGAAAAGTGTGATGTAAATAATATTTCTTGAAAGTCACTATAACTCCCTGGTCCATAGTTTGGATGAACAATATAGTATTTGGTGGCAGATGCACTACTTTGACGTTGGGATGAAAGTCATCCGAGAATGGGGGGTGGCCCCGAGCACTATCAAGCAGCAAAGGAATGTTGAATGGGATGTCCTTCTCCAAGCAATATTTCCCCACCTCTGGGATAAAGTGGTGGAAAAACCAGTCGTAGAAAATGGCCTCTGTAACCCAGGCTTTGGGGTTACTCTTCCACACAACAGGAAGAGATCCCTTGGCTTTGTTTTAACGGGCCCTTGGGTTCTCTGAATGATAAACTAAGAGAGCCTTCAGCTTCATATTGCGGGAAGCACTGCCACCAAACAACAGAGTTAGTCTGCCCTTTGCTGCTTTATAGCCTGGCATTAACTTTTCCTCCTTACTGATGTAACTTTGGTCTGCCATCCTCTTCCAGTACAGTCCTATCTCATCCACATTAAAAACCTGCTCTGTTAAATACATGCCTTCATCAGTAATTTCTCAAAGAGTTTCAGGAAATTCCCGGGCAGCTACTGTATCTGCACTCACTGCCTTGCCACTTACTTTTACGTTGTGAAGTTTGGCTCTAACCTTGAACCAATGAAACCAGTCATTGCTGACATTAAAAGATGTGCCCTCTGATTCTTTGCCGTGTTTCTTCTTCAAGTCTTCGTAAAGGCTTTTAGCTTTGTCTTGAATCAACATAAAGCTGAGTGGGACTCAACACTGTTGCTGATCCTGCATCCATACACTGAGAAGTTTCTCCATCTCCTCCATCATTCTTCCACACTTCTTCGATATTATTGTCAACATCATCGGCACAGCACACTTCTTATATTCCATGATCTTGTCTTTGTTCTTTAGAATTGTGCCGATGGTTGAATGATTCATGTTATAAGAACGAGTGACGTCTACCATCTTTTCACCTCGCTTCACTCTCATTTTTTTTCACTTCTGTTTCCATTGTTATCTCTTGACACTTCTTAGCAGTGCCAGCTATATCACCAGCTGCTTTTACACTTGCTTCCAGACATCCTGGGCTTGAAATAAAGATACTGTATTACTGTACTATATAAAGTACTGTACAGTAAGGTACACAAAAGCACAACCACTTGTAGAGGATGCATGCATGTGACAATGTACACCAGACACGTGAAGTAACTTATGTGATTAGACATGCGAACATAAGTTTGCATCTTTGAAAGTTGGCAACTTGAAGGCTCGTATGTAGGGTACTTACCATACTTGTGATTGGGCTGTTCATGTTTTCTGTTTCTTTCTGGTTCAGTCTTGGGAGCTTGTACCTTTCTAAGAATTTATCTGTTTCTTTCAGGTTGTCCATTTTATTGGCATATAGTCACTTGTAGTAGTCTCTTATGATCCTTATATTTCTGTGGTGTCCATCTTAACTTCTCCTTTTTCATTTCTAATTTTACTGATTGGAGTCCTCTCCATTTTTTTCTTGATGAGTCTGGCTAAAGGTTTATCAATTTTGTTATCTTGTCAAAGAACCAGCTTTTAGTTTCATTGATCTTTGCTATTGTTTTTTTCATCTCTATTTCATTTACTTCTGCTCTGATCTTTATGATTTCTTTCCTTCTACTAACTTTAGGTTTTGTTTGTTCTTCTTTCTCTAGTTGCTCTAGCTGTAAGGTTAGGTTGTTTGAAATTTTTCTTGTTTCCTGAGGTAAGATTGTATTGCTCTAAACTGTCTAGGGGGCTTGTGCAGGCTTCCTGATGGGAGGGACCGGTTCCCGTCCAGTAGTGGGTGGAGCTGGGTCTTGTCCTTCTGGTGGGCAGGGCAGTGCTCAGTGGACTTTAAGCCACTTGTGTGCCAATGGGCGGGCCTGTGTTCCCACCTGTTGGTTATTAGACTGCTTTTGCTGCATCCCATAGGTTTTGAATCATTGTGCTTTTGTTTTCATTTGTCGCTAGGTATTATTTGATTTCCTCTTTCATTTCTTTAGTGATCCATTGGTTGTTTAGTAGCATATTGTTTAGCCTCCACGTGTTTGTGTTTTTTACAGTTTTTTTTCTTGTAGTTGATTTCTAATCTCATAGTGTTGTGGTTGGAAAAGATGCTTGATATGATTTCAGTTTTCTTAAGTTTACCGAGGCTCGCTTTGCGGCCCAGCATGTGGTCAATCCTGGAGAATGTTCCATGTGCACATGAAAAGAATGTGTATTCTGCTGCTTTTGAATGGAATTATTGTTAAATATCAATTAAGTCCATCTGGTTTAATGTGTCATTTGAGGCCTGTGTGTTTTAATTTTCTGTCTGGATGATCTGTCCATTGATATAAGTGGGGTGTTAAAGTCCCCCACTATTGTGTTACTGTCGATTTCTCCCTTTATGGCTGTTAGTATTTGCCTTATACATTGAGGTGCTCCTATGTTGGGTGCATATGTATTTACAGTTGTTATATCTTCTCGGATTGATCCCTTGATCATTATGTAGTGTCCTTTGTCTCTTGTAACAGTCTTTATTTTAAAGTCTATTTTGCCTTATATGAGTATTGCTACTTCAGCTTTCTTTTGATTTCCATTTGCATGGAATACCTTTTTCCATCCCCTCACTTTCAGTACGTATGTGTCCCTAGGTCTGAAGTGGGTTTCTTGTAAGCAGCATATGTTCGGGTCTTGTTCTTGTATCCATTCAGCCAGTGTATGTCTTTTGGTTGGAGCATTTAATCCGTTTACATTTAAGGTGATTATTGATATGTAAATTGCTATTGCCATTTTCTTAACTGTTTGGGGTTTGTTTTTGTAGGTCTTTTTTCTTCCCTTCCTCTTTTGTTCTCTTGTGGTTTGATGGCCATCTTTATTGTTCTGTTTGGGTTGCTTTATCTTTTGTGTGTGTGTATCTATTATAGTTTTGGGGTTTGCTGTTCCCATGAGGGTTTTTTGTTTTTGTCTTTAATTAATTAATTTATTTATTTATTTTTGGCTTCATTGGTTCTTTGTTGCTGCGCATGGGCTTTATCTAGTTTTGGCCATTGGGGGCTACTCTTTGTTGTGGTGTGCAGGCTTTTCATTGCGGTGGCTTCTCCTGTTGCGGAGCACAGGCTCTAGGTGCACAGGCTTCAGTAGTTGTGGCTTGTGGGCTCTAGAGCACAGGCTCAGTAATTTTGGCACATGGGCTTAGTTTCTCTGTGGAATGTGGGATCTTCCCAGACCGAGGCTTGAACCCATGTCCTCTGCATTGGTAGGTGGATTTTTAATCACCCTGCCACCAGGGAAATCCCTGCTGTGAGGTTTTGATATAGCAGTCTATGTAGGTACAAGGTTGTTTTAACTTTCTGGTTTCTTTCCCATCTAGAGAAGTTCCTTTAGCATTTGTTGCAGAGCTGGTCTGGTGGTGCTGAATTCTCTTAGCTTTTGCATGTCTGTAAAGTGTTGTTTTTTTTTAAAATTGGGGTATAGTTGTATTACAATGTTGTGTTTCTTCTCTACAGCAAAGTGGAGTTTCCTGTGCTATACAACAGGTTCTCATTAGTTATCTATTTTATACATATTAGTGTATATATGTCAGTCCCAATCTCCCAATTCATCCCACCCGCCGTTTCCCCTCTTGATGTCCATACTTTTGTTCTCTACCTCTGTGTCTCTATTTCTGCCTTGCAAACCGGTTCATCTGTAACATTTTTGTAGATTCCACAAATATGCATTAATTTACAATATTTGTTTTTCTTCTTCTGATTTACTTCACTCTGTATGACAGTGTCTAGGTCCATCCACATCTCTACAAATGACCCAATTTCATTCATTTTTATGGCTGAGTAATATTCCATTGTATATATGTACCACATCTTCTTTATCCATTCGTCTGTCAATGAATATTTAGGTTGCTTCCATGACCTGGCTATTGTAAATAGTGCTGCAGTGAACATTGGGGTGTGTGAAGCTTTTGATTTCTCCATCAAATCTGAATGAGAGGCTTGCTGGGTAGAGTATTCTTGGTCGTAGGTTCTTCCCTTTCATCACTCTAAATACAGTATATTGTGCTACTCCCTTCTGGCCTGCAGAGTTTCTGCTGAGAAATCAGCTGATAACCTTATGGGAGTTCCCTTGTATGTTATTTGTTGTTTTTCCCTTGTTACTTTTAATATTTTTTCTTTGTCTTTAGTATTTGTCAATTTGATTACTAGGAGTCTTGGCGTGTTCCTCCCTGGGTTTATGTGCCTGGGACTCTCTGTGCTTCCTGGACTTGGATGACTGTGTGAAGTTTTCAGCTATTATCTCTTCAAATATTTTCTCAGGTCCTTTCTCTCTTCTCCTTCTGGGACCCCTATAATGGGAATGTTGGTGCATTTAAGAGGTCCCTTAGACTGTCTACATTTCTTTTCATTCTATTTTCTTTATTATATTCCATGGCAATGATTTCTACCATTCTGTCTTTCAGGTCACTTATCTGTTCTTCTGACTCACTTATTGTATGATTGATTTCTTCTAATGTATTTTTCATTTCAGTTATCATATTGTTCATCTCTGTTTATTCTTAATTCTTCTAGGTCTTTGTTAAACATTTCTTGCATCTTCTTAATCCTTGCCTCTATTCTTTTTCCGAGATCTTGGATCATCTTCACTATCATTACTCTGAATTCTTTTTCTAGTAGGTTGGCTATCTCCACTCCACTTAATTTTTCTTCTGGGGTTTCGTTTTGTTCCTTCATCTGGGACATATTCCTTTGCCTTCTCGTTTTGACTAAATTTCTCTGAATGCAGTTTCCATTCCACAGGCTGCAGGATTGTAGTTCTTGCTTCTGTTGTCTGCCCTCTGTGGATGAGGCTGTCTAAGAGGCTTGTGCAGGGTTCCTGATGGGAGGGACTGGTTCCCAGTGGTGGGGAACTGGGTCTTGTCCCTCTGGTGGGCAGGGCTGTGCTCAGGGAGACTTTAAGCCACTTGTGTGCTGATGGGCAGGGCTGTGTTCCCGTGCCATTGGTTATTTGGCCTGAAGTGATCCAGCACTGGAGCCTACAGGCTGTTTGGTAGGGCGAATGGTGGCCTTTGGGAGGGCTCATGCCAATGAGTAGTTCCCAGAACTGCTGCTGCTAGTGTCTTTGTCCCTGCACTGAGCCACAGACACCCCCTGCCTCCCCAGGAGACCCTCCAATGCTAGCAGGTAGGTCTGGCCCAGTCTCTTCTGGGGTCACTGCTTTTTTCCTCTGGGTCCTGGTACCCTCAAGACTTTATGCGTGCCCTCCAAGAGTGGAGTTCCTGTTTTCCCCAGACCTGTGGAAGTCCTGCAATCAAACCCCATCGGCCTTCAAAGCCAGATTCTCTGGGGACTCCTTCTCACATTGCTGGATGCCCAGGCTGGAAAGCCTGACTTGGGGCTCAGAATTTTCGCTCCTGTGGGATTTTCCAGTTTGTGGGTCACCCATCTGATGGGTATGGGGTTTGATTTTATCACGATTGTGCCCCCTCCTACCATCTTGTTGTGGCTTCTTTGTCTTTGGATGTAGGGTATCATTTTTAGTAGGTTCCAGTGTTTTTTTGTCGATGGTTATTCTGCAGTAGTTATGATTTTGGCATTTTTGTAAGAAGGGGTGAGCTCACGTCCTTCCACTCTGCCATCTTGAGCTAATCTGAACTAAGTGGGTTTAGATAGAAAGGAATGAAAATGTCATTATGTGTGTGAAATGTTCTCTACCAAGAAATTTTATACACAAGAAGATTAAACCTATTAGAATGAATAAGATCATGCAACAGATGGCTCTTCACTTGTAAATACTTTGTAATTTTTAGTTTGATTTCTTCTCTAACATGTTAATGTATTTCAAAACGTTTTCAGCTTCCATATATGTGGATTCTTTCTGCAGTTATCTTTTTGCTATTGATTTTAAATGTTATCGATTGTAGTCATTGAGTATGTTATGTATGACGATTTTTATATGTGAATTTGCCTAGTTTTCCATTATGCCCTATAATAAGTTTAATTTTTATTAATATTTTTTGTGTGAGGAGAAAATAGCAATCCAAATTTGCTGGGCTCAAAATTCTGTATATATCTATTAGAAAGAACTTGTTAATCATTTTACTCATCTTCAGTAATCTTATTTATAATCTGCTTGATCAGTTAGTTTCTGGGAGAGGTATGTTAAGCTCCTTTAGGTTGTTTTTTGTATTTATTTCTTAAATTTTTATCCATTTTGCTGCATAAATTTCAAACCAATATAGTCACATAATATTTAATAATTCTAACATTTTCTTTAAAAATAGTTCCATTTTCCAATATTGAATTTTTTTTTTTTTTGGCCGTGCCTCATGCATGAAGGATCCTAGTTCCCCAGTCAGGGATCAAACCCGCACATTGCGCAGAGTCCTAACCACTGGACCACCAGGGAAGTCCTAAATGTTCCTTTCTGATGCTGTTTGCCTTGAATTCTGTTTTGTCCATTAAAAATATTGTTAGGTATTGATCCTCCTGCCCCCACCAGTTTTGTGTGTGTGTGTGTGTAGTGTATCATTTTTTGTAACCTCTGCCTTCAACCTTGTGTTTTCATTCTTTTTTTTTTAAGTGCATTTTTTGTAAGTAATATGTAACTGGATTTCTAAAAATGTCAGTCAGAAAATCTTTATTAGTTAATAGACGAGTTCAGCAGTTACTGAGATTGTTGATATGTTTGTATGTATTTCCACCACTCAAAATACTGATTGAGAAAAACCCAATCAAGTAGAAGCCAAGGAAGAAGAGAGAAAATAGTCAAAATAAAACTGAGATTCAAAGTAATTCTTTTAATATCAACATTGTAGATATAATTTTATTTTATCTTAGCGTTTTAAGTTGCTGATGAACAGTCTTTTTTCTAATCCTCATCTCTTTGTAAGTAAGCTGTCTTTTCACTCTTTACTTTTGAGATTTTCTTTTTATGCTTAATATCCTAAGGCTTTACTATTAGTTGATTGAGAGTGGGCTGTCTTTGTTTTGTTGTGGTTATTTTAAAATTTTATTTATTTACTTATTTTGGCTGCACCTCATGGCTTATAGGGTCTTAGGTCCCTGACCAGGGATCGAACCTCAGCCCACAACAGTGAAATCAATGAATCTTAACCACTGGATCACCAGGGAATTCCTGTTGTGGTTATTTTTTATTGTGCTCTTTCAGTCTGAGGAATCATGTATTTTTAATATATTATTCGTTAATTATTGATTAGTTATTGCCCTTCCTCCATTCTCTTTATTCTGTAATTCTGAAACCCCTAATAGACCTATTTTGGATCTAGCTTTCATAATATGCCTTTTCTTTCATTTATCCCATCTGTTTGTGCATCATTCTAGTGGAATCCTCAGGTTGTGTTTCTTGTGTACTACTTTGGTCTTAAGCTGTGTTTAGTCATTATTCAGCTATTCCACTGAATTTAATTTGGGTTTTGTTGGTGGTGATGGTTGTTAATTAATTTCAGCAATCACATTCTTCTTTCCTAAAGACTTTGCTATACACAGGTAACATGGCATCAGTTTCTGTTTACCACTATGGAATCCTGTCTAATTTCTTCATAGCTAACTTCTTAATTTCTGGTATATATAAAGTGTTCTTTTTTGTTTTCAAGAGCAGTGTTATATTTATTAGTATTTTTGTAATGATTCTATGTAATAACATAATTTAGTGTAGTGGTTAATAGCATAGACTCTGGAGGCAGAGGGCCAAGATTCAAAGCCAAGTTCTGCCTCTTTGACAAGTTATTCAAACTACCTGTATTCCATTATCCTTACTTTGATCATAATACTAATACTTATGTCATAGGATTTTTTGAGGATTAAAGGAGGTAATAAATGTCAAAATACGTGGCATATACCAAGTCCTCAGTAAATATTAGCTGCTATTAGCTGTAGTAGTGGTGGTAGTACTATATTAGTTATCATTATGCAATCAGATGGTTTGTGGAGATTTTCCCATGTTTTTGTAATCTGCCATGCCATCCCAGCCATGCCTTATATTACTTTTTAAAATTGAAAATGGGATCTAACAGACTTAAATAACTTATGGCTACTCTTTCTTTTCTACAGATTGATCCTGAGTTAGAAAAAAAACTGAAAATGAATAAAGTGTCATTGGAATCAGAGTATGAGGTACAGTATGCTAATGTAGCAATCTTCCTTGTCAGTGACTGGTTCTGTCTGCTTTAAGGTAAATTCAAATTATTATCAATACAGGAAAAAAATATTTACCTTAAATATATGTTATTGGAACAACTATGTAGTCATTTGAAAAGAAAATAAAGATGGATCTATATTTCATATACTGTTTCATATCCATATTCTAGATGGATCAAGAATTTAAAAATAAAAAACAAAAGGCTAAAAGTACTAGGAGTAAACAATGAAGATTCTTTTTAGTGGTCTTGAGTCAGAAAAGCCTATTTAAATATGATAGAAAACCCAGAAGCTTTAAAAGTAAAGATTGCAGAATTCATACATAAAAATGCAAAAGTTCAACCTAAAAAAAAAAATAGTGTATATATAAAGTTACTAGTTAAATGTGAAATTCTAAAAATATTGTTTATCTTAACATGATGAATTAATTTATTTAAATATGAAGAGCAAATCAGTATGGAATATTTCAACAACTCAGTTGATCAGTAGGAACATGGGCAGAGCATGTAATGAGTTCAGAGACAGGGAAATAAATGTCATTTTTAAACAGATAAAGAGATGCTCAACTTATAATGGGAATGTTAATTAAAATTATAACGAGGTGTCATTTTCCACCTATCTTATTAATGAAATCAAAGAGCTTAATAGCATGTTTTATTATAGGATGTAGAGAGAGAGGGTGTTCTCCATCTCTGATCATATTTTCCCATTTCTTTTCATGTTTGGTCATTTTTGATTGAAAGGTGGACATTGTGAATAATATACATTGAAGAGACGTGTGAAGAGTGTTGATTCTCATTTTAGCAGTTCAATCATTGGCTGATCATTTTGAGCTTGACTTTATGCTTTGTAAGGGAGGATCTGTGGAAAGGTTTTGATGTTTCCTAAACCCCTCAAACTTTGTGGCATTCAGTCTCCAAATTGTTTACCCAGAGGATCTTGTCAGAGCTTAAGACTAGACCACTTTTTTGTTGTGGTTGTTTGTTTTTGTTTTTGTTTTATTGTTGTTGTTCTTTAGTTTAGTTTGAGACTGGACCACTTTTGCATGAAGTTGTTCTGCCAACCTTGCATCCCATTTAAGAATTATTCTCAAATTCTCTTGAGCATATAGGTCTTATGTTATCTGAGTGAAGGCCATTATTCTTTCTTAAAACCTTTTTATAACTTTGTATCATTTCATAACTATACTTGAAAATAATTTACTCTGTTCTTGAACACTAAATTAGTAGAATTTTGTTCATCTATGTAGATTTAGTAAACTCCTGGTAAAACCGTAAGTGAAATTTAGAGAATGGTTCATTCACTATTTCCCCATTATCTTGTCAAAACCTCTAATTTGCTACTTCTCAGTATATAGCTATGGAGGGTTTGTCTGGGAGTGGACGTTCCTTAAAGTTCTTTTAGAAGCCGTAGAGTTTGAGAGCTGAAGAAATCATATAGACCATTTGGTCTAGCCTTTTCATTATTACTTTTGAGAGAAGTAGTGCCCAGATGGCTCAAATCACTAGCCCAGGGTTATATAGCTTGTTAGTAAAAGAGTAATGCTTAGTATCCAAGTGTCAAGGTAAATTGATGTCATTTTCCCTGTCTCTGAATAAAAGCTATCCTGCGTTCTCTGTGTTTCTTTTTCTATCTTGTTCACTTAATTATTCCAGAATAACCAAAGCAGATATATGAAAGTTACTGTCAGAGTGGTGTCAGAAGGGTAAAGAAAGGTTTATGTTCTTCCCTTTTTTCCTATTTTCATTCCTGTGCTTGAGAGACACTTCACACTAACAAAAGATATGGTGATCCAAACTGTGGTTGAAGCTAGTTTTTATTGCCCCAAAAGAGCTTTGCTCATGGCAGCTACGGGGAATATCTTTTCATTCTTAAGCCCAGGCTCATTTCTTAGGTGCAGAACAAATCATCTTGGTCTCTATTCCTTCTAGCAGACTCTAGAGTCTCCACTTTTGTTCTCTTCATTTACTGCCATCACCCATGTTAACCCATGCTAGTCATTATTATGCTGGATTAGTGTTCGGACCTGGAGTTTTGTTTTCCCAGCTTCTTCCCTTTCTTTGCGCTCTCAAAAATAAAACATGTACATTATTCAAGAAATGCAAGTTAAAACTACAATGAGGTACCACCTCACAGAGGTCAGAATGGCCATAATTAAAAAAATCTACAAATAACAAATGCTGAAGAGGGTTTAGGGAAAAAATAACCCTTGTACACTGTTGGTGGGAATGTAAATTGGTGTAGCCACTATGGAAGACAGTATGGAGGTTCCACAAAAAACTAAAAATAGAGTTGCCATATGATCCAGCATTCCTGAGCATATATCCGGAGAAAACTATAATTCTAAAAGATACATGCACCCCTATGTTCATAGCAGCACTATTCACAATAGCCAAGAAATGGAAACAACCTAAATGTCCATCAACAGATGAATAGATAAAGACGATGTGGTACATACTAATATATACAATGGAATACTACTCAATCATAAAGAAGAATGAAATAATGCCATTTGCAGCAACATGGATGGACCTAGAGGTTATCATACTAAGTGAAGTAAATCAGAAAGAGAAAGACAAATACCATATGATATCACTTATTATGGTATCTAAAATATGATGCAAATGAGCACATCTACAAAACAGAAACAGACTCACAGACATAGAGAACAGACTCGTGGTGGCCAAGGGGGAGCATGGGGGAGGGATGGATTGGGAGTTTTTGATTAGCAGATGCAAACTATTAAATATAGAATGGATAAACAACCAGGTCGTACTGTATAGCACAGGGAACTATATTTAGTATTTTGTGATAAATCATAATGGAAAAGAATATGAAAAAGAATGTATGTGTATATGTACATATATATGTATAACCGAATCACTTTGCTGTATAGCAGAAATTAACACAACATTGTAAATCAACTATAATTTAATAAAATAAATTTTAAAAAAATACAGACTTTTTCTGTTTTAATAGTTTAATTCTGATGAGGGGAAAGATAGGCAGTAACATCAATAGGAAGTAAGAAAAATTTTAAGTCCTAAGAAATATGCCATTTCTTTAATTATTAAGCTTGATATGCAGTTATTTACTAGAATTATAAGTGAGGGCCTATTGAATTCTTTCTACTTATTTATTCATTCATTCACTGAGGTCCTAATCAAACCCACAGGGCTCCTATACTAATATTTATCCTCTAATATTTGTGGCTCTATAGAAAATAAAGGACTCTGCTTTTGATGACTGGAAGAATATTCGAGGACCCAGGCCTTGGGAAGATCCTGACCTCCTCCAACGACAAAATCCAGAAATCCGTAACACTAAGACAACTTGACTATGCTGATTCTTTTTTTTTTTTTTTAATAAAAATGTTATCAACTGGAATTCCCACCACGTACTCCTATCCATTGGAAAGAAAATTCCAGACCTGCTGAAGCCTGGATTGGAGTAATTTGATGATAAGTACTCTTGATAAAAAGTTAAGTACAGGTTTCTATACTTCCCAACTCTTTTATTTGCAAATGAAAGTAACAATGTTGACCACATATATTTTTTACTGCTCAATAAAAATGTGAATACTGCCACTTAAAGAGTTTCATTTATTCTACTCCCAGGTACCTACCCATATTCTTTTCCCCCAGCCAGTAGGGCAATCTGATTCCTAATGAGAATTATAGGTCTGGGTCCAAATTTTCACAGTAACATCAAGCAGGATTTTATGTCAGACTTATGTGGAAAATAATGTTGATCAGTCTGGTAAGAGTCTTGGTTTTATTTGTAATACCTCACATGTCAGGCTAATCAGTCTCCAAAGCATCACCTGATGATGGTGTTGATACCATTAAAATGCGTTAAGAAAGTTTTATTGCTCCAAGTTAAAGCAAAAATCATGAGGTCATAAATGCCATCCTAATATACAAAAAAAAAAAAGAAATAAAAATGCTGAAAAACTGAAAATCAGTATGCTTTGATCCATGAGAGAACTGAGGTACAGGACAAAACCATCACCCTGAAAACTTGAGACACAGAGAAATATAGAAAATCACAGTTTACCTGGAGGAGAAAACACCTGGAAACCACTTCTGGGCCCAGCATCAGATAAGAATACCTAAAGGGTAATTCACTAATTAGTAGAGACTGAGCATGGACTAACCTGAGAGATAAAAACTCCTGGAGACGAGGCCAGGGACACACTTTTAATTCCTGGAACCCCACCAAGTTCTCACAGTGAATGTAAGAGAAAAATCTTGTTCTTCTAACAAGAGGAGGGGAAAGTAACCATTTTGAAATGTGCCCTCCAAATTCTGTACTTAACGAAAGCCTGGTCTCAAAGGAAACTGTTTTGTTAGAGCTTAATTATACTGGGTTTTACCAGAGCCTAAACAACTGGCATAAGGGAAATACCCAACTCTGTCTCCCTCTAGCCTTTCTGTCTCATCTAAATGGAGGAAGAGGGGTGGGGAGTAAGACTGAGAAGCAGTTGTGCAGGTCACATACCAGGATCCCATGATCACTAAAAGAGTAAGATCTAATCAAAAGAGTATAGAAGGTTCCCCTCACTTTCCACATTACTGCCACATCGCCAAAGGCCCACTCACTGGAGTTTCTTTTACGCAGTCCAACTGGGTATCATGTCCAACTTTCCACAACAACAACAAAAACTACAAGGCATACTAAAAGACAAAAAGTACAGTTTGAAAAGACAAACTAAGCAAGAGAATCAGATTCCTATATGGCAGGGATTGGAATCATCAAACTGAGAATTTAAAATAAGTATGGTTAGTATGCTTAGAGCTCTAATGAAAAAAGTACACAGTATGCATGGACAGTTGGGTAATGTAAGCAGAGAGAAGGAAGTTCTAAGGAATCATAAGGATATCAATATAACAAATGAAGAATGCTTTGCTGTAGTCATCAGTAGAGTAGATATGGTTGAGGGAGGGAGAAAAAGGAGGGGGAAGGATACATATACCATGTTAACACTAATCAAAAGAAAGCTGGAGTAGCTATTTAATTCAGGCAAAGTAGGAAAGTTAAAATTTAAAGCAAGGAAAATTATCAGGGTTAAAGAGGGAGCATTACATAGTGATAAATGAGTCAATTCTCTAAGAAGACAACAATCTTTAATGTGTTTGTACCTAATGACAGAGCAGCAAAATACATGAAGCAAAAACTGACAAAACTGCAAAGACTAATAGATGAATCCACTATTATTGTTGGAGATTTCAACTGCCCTCTGTCAGAAATGGATATATCCAGCAGTCAGAAAATCAGTAAGCACATAGTTGAACTCAAAAGTAGCATCAATCAACTGGTCTAATTGAAATCTCTAGAATACCTCATCCAACAACAACAGAATACACTCTTCTCAAACTCACACATAACATTTATCAAGACAACATTCTTCGTCATAAAACACACCTTAACAAATTTAAAAGAACAGAAATTATACAAAGTATACTCTCAAACAACAATGAAATTAAATTAGAAGTCAGTAACAGAAAGCTACTTGGAAAATCCCAAATACTTGGAGATGAATCAGTACACTTCTAAATAACACATGTCAAAGAAGTCTATAAAGAAACTTAAAGTATTTTGAGCTAAATGAAGTTGAAAATACAACTTATCAAAGTTTGTTGGGTGCAGCAAAAGCAGTGCTTTGAGGGAAATTAGAAGCATTGAATACATGTATTAGGGAAAAAATCTAACATTAATCTAAGCTTCTAATTTAGGAAACAAGAAAAAGAAGCACCACTTAAATTCAAAGCAAGCAGAAGAAAAGAAATAATAAATTAGAGCTGAAATCTGTAGAGAAAATCAACAAAACCAAAACCTGGTTCTTTAAAAAGATCAATACAATTGATAAACCTCTAGCCAGACTAAGAAAAAAAGAGAGAAGACACAAATTACTAATACCAGAAATAAAAGAGGGGCCATCACTACTGGCTCTGTAACAACACTAAAGAATAATAAAGGAATATTATGAACAAATTTATGCCCACAAATTTGATAACCTAGATAAAATGGATCAATTCCATTACCTTTCAATTACTTGAAAGACACAATCTGCCAACACTCACACAAGAAGAAATAGGTAATCTGAATAAGCCCATATCTTTTAAAGAAATTGAATCAATAATTAACCTTCCAAAACAGAAGGCACCAAACACAGATGAGTTCAGTGGTGAATTCTACCAAATATTTAAGAAAGAACTTATACCAGTTCTCTTCAACCTCTTCCAGGAAATACAAGCAGAGGAAATACTTCCTAACTCATTCTCTGAGGTCCGCATTATCATAATACCAAAAGCAAACAAAGACATTGCAAGAAAGTAAAACCATAGACCAATATCACTCATGAAGATAGTTGCAAAAATCCTCAAGAAATTATTAGCAAGTCAAATCCAACAATGTATAAAAACAATTATACACCACAACCAAGTGGGATTTATCCCACGTATACCTGGGGTGGTATAGAAGGCTGGTTTAACATTCAAAAATCAATTACTGTAATCCATCACATCAATGGGCTAAAGAAGAAAAATCATATGATCATATAAATACATGCAGAAAAAGCATTTGACAAACTCCAACACCAATTCATGATAAAAGCTCTCAGCAAACTAAGAATGAAGGGGAGCTTCTTCAAACGGATAAAGAACATCTACAAAAAATCTACAGCTGACATTATATTTAATGGTGAAAAACTAGATGCTTTCTCAGTAAGATCAGGAACAATACACAATGTCCCCTCTCATCACTCCTATTTAACATCATATGGAAAGTTCTAGCTAATACAGTAAGACAAGAAAATAAAAGGTATGTAGATTAGAAAGGAAGAAGTAAATGTCTTTGTTAACAGGTGACATGGAGAATATCTTGGAGAATCAACAAAAACAACCTGGAACAAATAAGAAATTACAACAAGGATGCAGAATACATGGTTAATATACAAAAGTCAATCACTTTCCTATATGCCAGCAATGAACAACTGGAATTTGAAATTAAAAGCAGTTTCATTTATTAGCATAAAACAACCCTTTGGTATAACTAACAAAACATGTACAAGATCTAAATGAAGAAAACTACAAACCCTCTGATGAAAGAGATCCAGGAAGATTTAAATAAATGGAGTGATATGCCATGTTCATGGATAGGAGGACTCAGTATTAAGATGCCAGTTCTTGGGACCTTCCTGGTGGCGCAGTGGTTAAGAATCCTCCTGCCAATGCAGGGGACACGGGTTCGATCCCTGGTCCAGGAAGATACCACATGGCGCGGAGCAACTAAGCCCAGGCACCACAACTACTGAGCCTGCGCTCTAGAGCCCGTGAGCCACAACTACTGAGCCCGCGTGCCACAACTACTGAAGCCCATGTGCCTAGAGCCTGTACTCAGCAACAAGAGAAGCCACTGCAGTGAGAAGCACGCACACCACAACGAAGAGTAGCACCCACTTGCTGCAACTAGAGGAAGCCTGCGTGCAGCAATGAAGACCCAATGCAGCCAAAAATAAATAAATTAATTAATTTTAAAAAATATACCAGTTCTTCACAATCTGATCTATAGGGTCAATGTAATCCCAGTCAAAATTCTAGTAAGTTATTTTGTGGATATAAACAAACTTATTCTAAAGTTTCATGGAAAGAATCATATACGATGAGAATGATTCATCAAATAGAGAACACTGATAAAGAATTAGAAATTACAAAATAGAAACAAATGGAAATTATGGAGTTGAAAAACTCAGTGACCAAGATGAAAAATTCACTAGAGAGGGAAAACAGTAGTTTTGAGTATAGAAGAAAGATTTGAGTAACATGAAGACGAATTGATTATGAAATCTGAAACACAGAAAGAAAAAAGATAATCTAGATAAGATATAACAATTATAAAACATATATACAACTAACAACATAGCCCAGTAATACAGGAAGCCAAAAAGACAACTTAGAAAAAGGCAACTCTACAATAATAGTTGGAGACTTCAATACCCTACTTTCAATAATGGATAGAACAACTAAGCAGAAGATCAAGTAAATAGAAGACTTGAAGAACACTGTAAGCCAGCTAAACTTGACAGATATCTATGGCTCGCTCTACCCGACAACAGCAGAATACGTATTCTCAAGTGTACCTGGAACATTCTCCAGGATAGACCTTATGCCTGGCCATAAATCAAGCCTCAATAAATTTAAAAGGATTTCAATCATACAACATCCTGGGACTATAATGGAACTAAATTAGAAATCAACCATAAAGGAAATGTTGGAAATTTGCAAGTATCTGAAACTTAAATGTAATTAAATGTCCAGCTGGCCATTTGAGAAGAAGTCACAAGGGAAATGAGAAATACTTTGAGATGAATTACAATAAAGACACAACATACCAAAACTATGGGATGCATCTAAACAGTACTTAGAAGGAAATGCATAGCTGTAAACACCCATATTACAAAAGAAAATAAAAAAGATCTCAAATTTAGTAACCTAACTTTCTACCTTAACATATTTGAAAAAGAAGAGCAACAAAACAGAAGCAAAAAACTAAAAGCAGAAGAAAGTAAATAATAAAGATTATAACAGAAGTAAATGAAAGAGAATAGAAAAACAACAGAAACCAATCAAACCAAAAGTTGTGTTTTTTTAGTCTTTAGATAAAAAAAAGACTCAAATTGTTCACATCAAAAATGAAAAGGGGGACATTACTAGCAACCTTACAGAAATTTTTAAAAAAGAACTATAAGGGAATGTGTTATGAACAATTCTATGCCAATAGGTTAAATAATTTAGATTAAATAAACGAATTTTAGAAAGATGCAAATTATCAAAACTGACTTAAGAAGAAATATAAATCTGAATATACCTATACCAAATAAAGAAACTGAATTAGTATTTAAAAAATACCCACAAAGAAAAGCCCAGACCCAAATATCTTCATTGACGAATAATACCAAATATTCAAGAGAAGAATTAATACCAATTATTCACAAACTTTAGCGCCAAGAAAGAAGAGGACAGAACACTTCCCAACTCATTCTATGAAACTGGTATCATCCTGATACAAAAAGCAGGAAAAGACCTTATAAGAAAGTTACAGTCCAATATCTTTTATGAATGTAGATGTAAAAATCCTCAAAAAAATACTAGCAAACTGAATCCAGTAATGTATAGAAAGGATTATACATCATGATCAAGTGAGGTTTATCTCAGGAATGCAATATTGATTTAATATTTTTAAATTATGTAAGAGACTATCAATAGAATTGACAAAAACCACATGATCATATCAAGATGCAGAAAAACACTTGACAAAATTCAACACCTCTTATGATAAAAAATACTCAGCAAACTAGGAATAGAAAGAAACATCTTCAAACTCACAAAAGGCATCTACAAAAAAACCAAACAAATAAAAACAAAACAAAGCAGAAAAACCCCTCACAGCTAACATGTTTAATAGCAAAGAATGAGTGCTTTCCCCCAAAGAGCAGAAAGAAGACAAGAATGTATGCTGTCACCACTACTATTCAACACTGAGCTGTAGGTTTTAGCCAGGACAATTAGGAGGGGAAAAAATAAAGTAAAAAGCATCCAGATTGGAAAGGAAGAAGTAAAGCTATCTCTGCAGATGACATGATCTTGTATATAGACCATTTTAAGGCATTCACTAAAAATTATTATAACTGATAAATGAGTTCAGCACTCATATGAGTATAGGACACTTCTAGGGTGGCATTAGGATTTTGTAAGACTGTAAACCTCAAGGGCAGAGAATATTTAAGTATCCTGTCCTATCTCCTCTTCTCTCTCCTCTCTCCACCACAATACCAAAGACAATGCTTTCAGAGCTGACCTGATGTGCAAGTTCTTTTTCCTTGTAAGGTCTTGCCAAGCTCCTGGTAAGGAATGAATATACCGATTTAAGACAGTAAGCCTTTGAGAATCCATGGGAGCATTTCAATTTATATTTGATTGGTTATGTTCTATCATTGTCTTTGAGTTCTCCACCCTAAAGAAAACTCAGCTTTCTGACACAAAGTATTAGTAACCAACGTAAAATTTACTGAAGATTTCATAAAGAAGAGAATGTTTACACTGCATACCATACAACGAGTAACAAAAAATACACTTACTAAATTTCTGGTTCCCACAGAGTCCGTCATGGGTACCGTATCCTCTTCTCACTTAGCCATTTCCCTCTGTAGGGCCCAGCCTTGATGGATCCTGTCTTTTCTCTTTCTGGATCTTCTTTTGCTCTGCCTCCCAGCTCATTCCCTTCTCCCCATCCCACTTCAAACGCATTACTCTCATGCACACAGCAAGTTAGCTTTTCCCCATTTCCTGCAAACCAGCACACCCATTCCCAGAAGTTCATTCTGCCACAGGGAACCAGTGAGGAATCATAGTGAGGAACGTTATATTCTATAAATTAAATACACAAGTATTATCTTGGGAAGATGATCTACTTGGTGCCTCAGTTTCCTCTTGTGGAAAATGGGAATAATAATCACAGTAGAGACATCATGGAGTTGATGGGAGCTAACTGATGTCAAGCTAATGATGCCAATATTATACATAGAGAAAGCTCTCTACAGATGTTAGCTATTATTAAATAGGAAGGAATTGTTAGTAACAACAAAAATTCTTATCAAAATGTCACATCAAGGATAGTATTTTAACAGCATTGCTCAGTAGTCTATTAAATTAATAACAAACTTTCTGTGTTTTTTCTCAAATCTTGTTTTATATAATAAATGCTTTTTATATTAAAATTGATTGTTGAAATAAAGGTTTAGAAGGAAAATTTAAAATAAAAAAAGGAAAGATCTATCTTAATAATCTTGTCCCTTCTGTAGACCGCAAAGTTCAGTGGGAAAACATGCAAACAGATAGACCTGAATTGGAATCTTGGCTCTGTCAGTTTGTCAGATTACAAACTGTGTACAAATCTTATACAGATTACATAACCCACTTGAGTCTCAGTTACCTTGTCTGTGAATTGGAGTTTTGTAGTTGTCGATGTCAATTAACCTAAGTGAGGTATGTAAGGAACTCAGGAAAGGAAACATAGGTGACAAAAGAGTGCCTATTATTATTGACCAGTAGCTGAAAAACAGTCTGTTTACAGATGATAGATATTCTATCCTAAATCACTGCTTCCGTTAATTGTTTCTAAAATATTTCTCTGGTTTGTTTTCTGCCTTTTGACCCTTGAACAATATTTAACCGGCTGGAAGCGTCACCAAATGATAGAAGGAAGGTGGACAAAAGGTTTCTGAAATGGGATTTTCGATTTCCTCTAGACTGGGAAAGTGGAGACTAGAATTTGAGGGCAAAAGTGTTGAGAGGTATAAGTAGTCTGTGATGTTCCCAACAGAAATCATCCTGGTGTGGGAAAGCTTTGGAGTCACTGCCATCACCACTGGAGGGAGTGCTAAGACCACAGAGCACTGAATTTGGGGGTCCACCTCTTAAGTAAAGTCCAGCTCTGGTGCAGGGTGCACTCTCCAGAGGGGTCCCATAGTCATCAGTCCTGCCTTGTTCTCTCTCTCTGCATTGTCCCTTTACCTCCTGTGAGACCAGGAGACTCCAGACTGGGTGAATTGCCTTGGCTACCTCAGCTACTGCATCCTCCTTGTGTAGAGCTGCCTCTCCAAAGAGTGGCTGATGCCTGCAGCCCAGGAGAGCCGCATATACCCTGGATTCCACAGCGAAACTACAGATGAGAACGTCTTCCACATCTGGTGCTTCTAGGAGGCGCCAACCCCCTCTGTCTGAGCTGGGCTCTACTCTCTGTCTTCATCTATGTCCTTCTGCCTTCACACTTCGTGCTCACCTTTCTCCTATTCCTTCTTGGCTCCCCTCCCCTTGCCAAGGTGTATTAACCACAAGAAACCAGGGCTCCTTGGCATCAGATGCCTCTAGGAAGTCATGATCAAATCTTCCTGCTGGTCCTTGAACCTTCTGCTCCGCAAGCATACCGACACACATATAGACACACGCACGCACGCACACACAAGCGCACCAGCCAACCCCCCGCAGTGGGTGCCTGAGGGGGAAGAGGCCATGTGGGGCAGCAGCCCTGGGAGTTAGCTCTGAGGCCTGCCCTCAGTATACGTTACCAGTCTGTATCGTATCCCCAGTGGTGTGTTCACTCCTGTGCACTGGAGGGCCAATGTCCTTGCAAAGAGCATTTCCCTTGACCTGGGGAATCTCTTTTGGGCAAATCAAAGTTTTCCTCAGGCACTGGGAGAACAAGATAAGAAACTCCAAACCCTACGTTGGACACTGTCTGGGAGAAGACGCCCAACTTGCAGAAGTTCCAGCAGTTCGCTAGCAAAGGTTCAGCAGTGAGGTTCTGTAAGGCTTATTTGGTGATTTTTTTATGGGAGGGGGCCTGAGTGAGCAGACTACTTATACTGGAGTATGACACTTTTCAAACACACAGGAAAAAATCTTGACAAAACCCTTGTAAATGTGTCTACTCCTAACCAGTTCCTTGGATTTTACAACACTGTGAAGGCCTCAAGGGCAGCCTTTGCTCCCCTACCTGCTGCCTCCCTCATCCTTCCCCATCAAAGAAGGACAAGAAGCCACCACAGTTGTCACCCGTTTCCCCTTCTTCCTTTGCTATGCTCTGTTAATTGCTTTTACCATGAACTTTCTCTGAAGTTGTAGTATGTGAAGACCAGAGAGGCCTGTACAGATAGCCAAGCTATACCATCCCACGGGCTCAGGCCACTGTTTCTGATGCAGCCTCAGAAAATACTATCTCCTACAGTCCACTAAAAAAAAAAAAAAAAAAAAAATCCAGGTTCTTCATCAATTTTCCCCAGCTAATAACTTCAGCTTTTCTGACAACTGGTACAGGGCCTACATTTATTAAAGTGTCAGAGAGTTAGAGAAGGTGAAAATGAGAAAGAAGCTTAAGATCACCCATCTTTGACACAGATCCTAACTTTTCAAAAAAGAGAGATGAGGCCACAGAAGAAAGGCAACGTGCCCAAGGTCACACAGCTGGTTAGTGGAAGATTCTGGACTGAAATTCAGTTACCCTGACTACCAGTTGAAGACAATCCTGTTCACCCTCAGTTTAAAGGGTTGAGTGGGAAGCATTATGTTCTTCCCAAAGGTAATAAAGTCTGCATGTCTCTATTTGTGAATGTAGGTGAGGAAACAAGCCTCTGAGAGCTGGTACAGTGTTTTTGGCATTTGTAACAATGCTAGGTGAACATGTGCTAAGAATGTTTATCGAATGAGTGGATGGATGTGTGTGAACAAGGAGAAAGGCAGTGGCCATACGCACAATATTACCTATGACTCCACAAAAACAGACAAGTCAGGGACACATAAATGTTAGGGAGTGTGTTTGTCCCGTGGGTACAAAGGCTGGGTGAGGGAGAGCGTATCTGTGTATAAGTGATGTCTGTAAGCACCAGGTGTGCAGAGAGTCCAGTGTGTGATCCCAGGATTAGCCTTAACCTCCTTGGGCTCCATTTCATTATCTTCCTGAACATAAGTGACTAGATTAGATCTCTAGGGATTGTCCCAGATCTGTGTCAGATCACAGACCTCAAGGAGGGAATGGATTTCATTTCACTGACATGTCTTGTGGTCTTGTGACACTGTGCTCTTTGTGTGTGTGTGTGTGTGTGTGTGTGGGTAGGTGGGTGTCTTGCTGGAACTTGTAATGGGTAGAAAATGAGCATTTACCTCTCAACCTCCAACCCATCTGGCTCCACTCCCAAATCCCAAGCCCCAGTTACTTCATTTCATATCCCAGTCCATATCCAGTGAAATCAAAGTCCTGTGACTATTTATTCTTTTACCTGTTATGGAAAATGTACCCCCCCCCAATGGAGCTGGTTTCTTTTCTTTTTAATTTTTTATTTATTATTTTATTTATTATTTTTATTTTTGGCTGTGTTGGGTCTTCGTTTCTGTGTGAGGGCTTTCTCCAGTTGCGGCGAGTGTGGGCCACTCTTCATCGTGGTTCACGGGCCTCTCACTATCGCGGCCTCTCTTGTTGCGGAGCAGAGGCTCCAGACGCTCAGGCTCAGTACTTGTGGCTCACGGACCCAGTTGCTCCGCGGCATGTGGGATCTTCCCAGACCAGGGCTCGAACCCGTGTCCCCTGCATTGGCAGGCAGATTCTCAACCACTGCGCCACCAGGGAAGCCCCCTGGTTTCTTAAATTACATTTCACACTGCCATTCCCAGACCACCCACCATCACTCATGGCTATATCTGCCCCAAAGCTCCAGTGCTGCCGCATCAGGTAGACAACGAGGCATAGGGGAGGGGACTGGAAAAAGAGTACCAGCGTAGAACAGTTCTTCTCTTTTGGAGACCAGTTCCTGGCACTTGACAAGTCAGAGGAGAGGAAGTCTCTGAAGGTTTGCTGGGCAAACTCTGCTGCCTGCCTCCAACATCTGAGAGCAGGCTTAGCTGTGATCCCTAGCACAAGGAACTGTAATACCATGACTGGAGGGCATCCCTGGTGCTGAGCCAAATTATAGTTTGTTTCTCTAGAATTGAGAATTAGCCTGAGCTTAATTCCAATCTCTGTAACATAAAAATCAGATGAATTAAAAGGTTATACACCCTGACTCACCATGATTTTCATTGGATTTTTGCCGGGAATGGGCTCATTTAAGTTCACTTTGATCTCATCCACTAATGGATATCAGATTTAAATTCAGGTTCCAGACTCTTTGCTCAAATCAGTTTTATGGTACATTGCGATGCACAAAAGTACACCTGGGTACTAGGGATTATGTTTCTGATAGGCACAATGGTTACAGTGTGAAAATAAGTTCTATGAAGAAAAAAAATGCTAGGAATGGAAACATTTCATCTGAGGCTGGTCAGGATGAGGCTGACTTAAATACTGTCCCCAACTGTGGGAATTTTGCAAAGCAATTGCTGATCAGTTTTTCTTTGTATCACCGTATGAGGTTAAGGAAGGGCACCAAATGCTTTATTGGCAGCAAAAGCATTAGAGATCCTGGACTGAATAAAATGTTAGGAAGTCACCAGTCAGGCAGATCGGGGGCTTCTACTACGGACAAATTCCAGCAGAGAAGAGATGGCAAAGGATTAATTAATGTGACAGCTATTCATGGAGTGACTACTATGAGCCAGGCAACATTTCGAATTTCTCCCATTTTGAATACAACAATGTTAACAACAGAAGAAGATCCCTGCTCTCAGGGACCTGATGTTCTAGCAGCCAGATGTAGACATAATAAACATGTAAATAACTAAATTCTATGGTATGTTAGAAACTGATGAGTGTTATAGGGGAAAAAGTAAAGAAAGATGACAGAATTTGGGAATCTGTAGGGGGAAGGACAGCAGGTTAAAATTTTAAATAGGCTGCTCAGGGTAGGCCTCATTGAGAACATGACATTTGAATAAACATCTGAAGTAAGTAAGGAAATTGGACATGTGCATATCTGGGTTAAGTGGATTCCAAGCAGAGGAAACAGCCAGCGCAAAGGTCCTGAATTGGGAGGATTCAGAGGGAGAGGACCAGGAGAGATGAAGTGAGAGGTAAAGGGAGGAAGAAGGGACAGGTCATAGGCTTTCTGGCTATTTTCAAGTCTTTGGCTTTTCTCTAAAGGTAATGGTGAGCTGTTGGAGGGTTTTGAGCAGAAGAATGACATGATCTGACTTACATACAAGTATCTCTCTGCCTGCTGGGTTGAGGCATGCATCTGATTGGAGCCAAAGCCTTCCTTCAGATGTTCTTACATTTCACATCTAAATAAAGAAACAGGCAGATGAAATGTAGAATGTGGCACATGAGCAGCAAAAGAAGTAAAATTAAAGGCAGCTAGGGGGTCAGCTATGAAGAGGATTGTTTTGAAGAATCCTGTGCTAAAATTTCAGAAACACTTCCCAACATGTATTCAGCGTTTTTGCAGTGGCTGTCCATTTTTGTGCCCTAGAGAGTGTGCTTAGTCCAAGTGTGCAACTCCAAGGATGTCAAACAGGCCCCACTTGGTATGGTTCAGGCTCTTCTAATGGGAAGTATGGAATCAGAGGCCTTAAAACCTCAACTCACCTACTCTGGCTCATTCCAGCTGTGTTTTTTCCAAAACAGGGAAGAAGTTGCCTTCAAACAAAGTGTGCCTCAGAGCTCCTTCACAGCACCCACTTGCTCAAGGCACTGACATAGAAGACAATGAAATCAACTACATCATTATTCATTCAGTGAACATTTATTAAGCACTTGCCATATCCTAGGGACTTTTCTAGATGCTGGGGATTGAAACAGTAAGGCTGTCTCCCCTTTTCATGTTGCTTATATCAATGCATCGTGAAGTCACCGACTTTATACATTAAAAATAAGCAGACTATGATATGTGCGTTGTGATATATATGAGTCCAGGTTTCTGAGGAAGGATTAACTTACACCACCTGCAGAGAAGGGGTGGCTTCATGATCCTGGTTCCCTTGGAGCTGCATTTTGAAGTTGCGGAAGTTCATGGAATACTCGAGGAATGGTGTCTCCTCCAGGATGGAGTTATGGAGTGAATAGGGGGTAGTGGCAGGAAGTCGGATCAAAGTCATATTACAAAAAGCCTGATATTCCCTGCTAAGAAAATCAGAATGAACACTGAAGGCAAAAGCAGGAGAATCCTATCATCATTTATATCGTTTAGGTAACTTTCAGCAGTGTCAAAGATAGACTTGAAAATCATAAGTTTCTTTTCTTTTTTTCCTCCATATTTGACACTGTAGTTCTGTTCACATGGCTATTATTAGATCAGTGTAAAGGCAGGAGGGAGATCAGGAGTTTCTTCCCTGGAGACCACTTAGGGGCGACTTTAATTGGTGGAAAGATGATGAGGGATTAAGCCAGGAATGTTTCGGTGGCAATAGAGAGGCAGGAACAGATGGAAAGATTTCAGTGATAGCATGGGAAATGTGAGTCTGTCACCTGCAATTTATACTATTATGTCATCTCAAACAGCCCTTGGTAGGTGAGGTTTTCTCTGACTCACCCTGGCAAATGGCACTCGTGGGTCTGTTTCCTAAGCTACTGATGTGCTCCAGGCACATGTTCATTTGCATGCCCATTAGATTGCCAGCCTCTATAAGGCAGGGATCATCTTTTCATCTCTGTGTTCCTCTAGCCTTCTAATGACCCACAGAAAAGTGTGCTGGGTGGTTGTTGAAGGAGTGGAAACTAGACATTCATAAATGACTGAGGATTATAGGCTATCTGGCAGTAAAAGCACTAGCATTAAAGGTTCACTGATACCAAGTCATTACACCAATTACCATTCAACCTAAACTCTCATAGCACTTTTTTTAAAAAATTAATCTGGTAAACTATCCATCCCACACATAGTCATAGAGGCTAACGTACTAGCTCCAAACCAGCTTTTTTTCTTGGCTGATTTTATCTAGCAGCTATGTGCTAGGTAGTGTTTTGAGAAGAGGTTGGTCAAGACTTGGAACGTGGGAGTTACCAGTTTCCCTATCAGTTTGATGGTGAGGGCGAACCTAACATGAGCCTCTAAATCCCAACTGCAAGCCCCACATGCTGGAACTGAACTGTGGACGCTGCAATTTCAGGGCAGATGTATGAGTACGTGATGACGGACTGATTGCTTTTCCCTGATGGAGGCGTATCAGATGAGGGCCACGAACAACGAGGCCGCCTTAAGGCCAGGAGTCTGTGATGTCCTTGTTGGGAGGGACTCTGAACCTCTGGGATTCGGGAGGCCTCGCAGGGCTTGTCTGGCAGGGCATCATGTTTGCCCATGCGGTGATGGGCGCCTTGCGCAAGAACGAGACTCTTCGCTTCGGAGTCCCCACGGTGGTGATGTAATTGAAGAGATGACAGTAAGAGTCTGGAGGAAGAAGTGTCCGGCGGGATTCCGGAAGGGGTGGGGCCTCCGGCTTGGCCAGATGGAGACAGCAGGGAATCTGCAATGCGAGAGGCCAGAAGACTGGGAAGCAAGCGGCAGTCCGTGGATTGGGAGTTTTAAGGCAGTCCTTCTTTTCCAGGGTGAGAGACTTTTGGGAGGTAACAAAATTAACATATCAGAGGCAGATTTTAACCTAAGTCTGGGTGATTACAAAGCCTGTTTTCTTCTACTTACTACACCATGACTCTTCTCAGGATCACTGGGACTAAATCTAGTTACTTAATAATTGTACAATTTTCGGCATCTCCATGAGTCAGTTTCCTAGCTTGTGAAATGGGCTTAATTCGTATTTCACGTAGTTGTTGTAAGGACATATACAATGTTTAGCACCCTGTCTGCCAAATGGTAGGGACTCCCAAAGTGGTAGCTGTGTTATCCTTTGTGTTTCTTTTCTTTTTTTTTCCCAACGGAATTTTGAGTTTTTAGTGAGTCCGTTTATCCCATGCCCCACTTTTCTCAGGGGTCTAGTTCCCCCTTCACTGCTGTCAGTGGCATTCCCATAGGAAAGTTTGAGAAGCACTGAAGTAGAGCAGTACTTCTCAAAGGGTGGTCCTTGGACCTGCATCAACGGCATCTCTTGCAAATTTGTTAAAAGTGCAAATTTTAGGCTCCGCCTCATATCTTCTGAATCCGAATCTCTGGGGAAAGGGGCCAGGAACCAGTATTTTAACATGACATTCAGATGATTCTTTTTTTTTTTAATTTAATTTTTGTTCTATATTAGAGTATAGTTGATTTACAATGTTGTGTTAGTTTCAGGTGTACAGCACAGTGATTCAGTTATACATATACATATATCCATTCTTTTTCAGATTCTTTTCCCATATAGGTTATTACAGAATATTGAGTAGAGTTCCCTGTGCTATACAGTAGGTCCTTGTTGATTATCTATTTTATATGTAGTAGTGTATATATGTTAATCCCAAACTCCTAATTTATCCCTCACCCAACCTTTCCATTTGGTAAGACAGGTTTGTTTTCAAAGTCTGTAAGTCTGTTTCTGTTTTCTAAATAAGTTCATTTGTATCATTTTTTTAAGATTCCACATATAAGTGATGTCATATGATATTTGTCTTTCTCTGTCTGCCTTACTACACTCAGTATGATAACCTCTAGGTCCATCCATGTTGCTGCAGATGGCATTATTTCATTCTTTTTTATGGCTGAGTACTATTCCATTGTATATATGTATCACATCTTCTTTATCCATTCCTCTGTTGATGGACATTTAGGTTGCTTCCATGTCTTGGCTATTGTAAATAGTGCTGCAGTGAACATTGGCGTGCATGTATGTTTTTGAATTATGGTTTTCTCCAGATATATGCCCAGGAGTGGGATTGCTGGATCATATGGTAGTTGTATTTTTAGTTTTTTAAGGTACCTCCATACTGTTCTCCATAGTGGCTGTATCAATTTATATTCCCACCCCCAGTGCAGGAGGGTTCCGTTTTTTCCACACCCTCTCCAGCATTTATTGTTTGTAGATTTTTTAATGATGGTCATTCTGACTGGTGTGAGGTGATAGGAAACCATAAACAAAAATGAAAAGACAACCCAGAGAATGGGAGAAAATATTTGCAAATGAAGTGACTGACAAGGGATTAATCTCCAAAATACACAAACAGTTCATGCAGCTCAATAAAAAAAATTTTTAAAAGTCAAAAAATGGGCAGAAGATCTAAATAGACACTTCTCCAGAAAAGATGTACAGATGGCCAAAAAGCACATGAAAGGATGCTCAACATCACTAATTATTAGAGAGATCCAAATCAAAACTACAATGAGTTATCCTTTGTGTTTCTACAGCTCTTTGTATATCACTGCATATATGACATTCAATTGTGTTCCTTATGTATTTGTGCCCCATTCTACACTGAGTGTCCTGAGTATGGGGTCTTGTTCCATTGCTCAAGGGAATGCAAGTAGACACTGGTATAACAGTGGAAGGATTAGGTCTTGGAATTAGTTATACCCCAGTTGGAATCCAGATAAGTTTCTTTATTTGCTATGTGACCTTGGTCACTTTGTTTGCTTTTGCAATCCTCAGTCTTGTCCGTAAACAGCATAATTTGGATAAAGGTGTGGAACACGAGGTAGGCCTTCCAATCTGAGTTAATTATACTAATGAGGCCAAGGAGAGAGGCCACTTAATTTAAAACACCAAATAGTCTGTGTTTGGGAAGGGTTATAAGCCTTATTCCTCGTGGCCTGTCAAATATACTAATTGACCTGTTGGCACAGTTGGAGTCAAGTGGACAGAAAATATTGGATTCAATACTCTTAAACCCAATAAAACTACTGGAATGAACTTAAGTGAATATTATACATTCTCTTTTCCTTGTAGGAATATTATGTAAAGAACAGCATATTATTATATATTTCCCATAATTACTATAATAACTTCAAAGTGGACTGTATCCTCTGATAAATGTTAGTAATCTTTATGGAACAACATACAGAAGAGGGTTTTAAAGTACCAGGTATACACTAATAATTTTCTCTTTTCCTTCTCTTATGAACCTCTTGAAAAAAATAATGAATTTGCTGCTTCAGCTTCTTCCTTACCCATTTGCTGGTATCATCAGTGATCCACTAGTTTCTAAATCCAATACTTGCTCAACTTTATGTACCCTCTTTTATATAGTATATGCTACCAATGCTGACTTCATGCTTTTCAAAAACCCTGTTGTCTTACATAAACCCATTATGCTGCTGCTGCTGCTTCTTCTTCTTCTTCTTCTTCTTCTTCTTTTTCTAGCTTGCAGTTCTTTCTTATTTTTCTTCATGGTTTTCTTTGGTCTTTTCATTAATCTGTATTTTTCAGTATTCCATCCTAGGCATTTCTAATTTCATAGGTTCAAAACCAAATTTGATTTCTTTTCCAAGCTTTGTTCTTCACTCTTCACCTCTCTTCAGCCACCACTACCAGAGTTCACCAAGGTCTTATTCAGTTTGTGTCTTTAATGTCTCTTTATTCTATCACCTGTTTACTTTCCCCACTTTCTTGGTGTGGTCCTCAGTTATGTCTTATATTTCTACTCAGAGTCTCACATTTCCTACTCAATGGGAAGGAAATTTGAATGGCTGGGGACTAGGATATTTTGAGGCTTCTTCATGCACATATTTATTTCCTAGGCTGGAATGATTTTTGTGGTACCTACTCATGGTCCCTCCATGTGACCCCTCCATGCTTCTCATAGCATGGTACTGGATTCCCAAAGGGAGCATTCTGAAAGGGAATATCTGGAGACTGAGTTCCAAGTGAACCAGGTGGAAACTACTACTTTTTTTAAAAAAAAATCTAGACTTGAAAGTAACCCATGTTCATCTCTGTTGCATTCTGTTAGGTACATGAAAACCACTCAGGCCAGCTGAACCCAGATTCAAGGTGAGAGAAGAGGAATTAAGACACCATCTCTCTCTCACTGGGTGATATCACTTCTATGTGGAATCTAAAAAATACAGCAAACTAGTGAATAAAAAAAAAAAGAAGCTGACTTAGATATGGAGAACAAACTATTGGTTACCATTGGGGAAGAGAGGGGAGCAGCGATATTGGGCTGGGGGAGTGGGAGGTACAAACTATTGGGTGTAAGATAAAGGGAATATAGCCAATAATTTGTAATAACTGTAAATGGAAAGTAATCTTTAAAAACTTTATAAAAAATAAAATAAAGTGTTTTAGAAAAATATAAAAGAGAGAGAAAAAGATTTTAAAATTAAAAAAAAATTTAAAAGACTTATCTTTTTTTGTTGTTGTTGTTTTGTCATTTGGTTATTTTTTGGCCATCCTGCTTGGTTTGTGGGATCTTAGTTCCCTGACCAGGGATTGAACCCAGGCCCTTGGCAATGAAAGCGCTGAGTCCTAACCACTGGACTGCCAGGGAATTCCCTGAGTTTTTAAAATTTATTTTTGATTGAGGTAGATTTTATTTGTAACATTATATGTTTCATGCATACAACCTTATGTTCTACTTCTGTATACACTACAGGGTGCTCACCATCAAAAATTTAGTTTCTATCCTTCACCATATAGTTGATCCACCTTTACCCATTTTGCCCTCCCCCCTGCCCCTTCCCCTCTAGTAACCACTTCTCTGTTCTATGTATCTACATTTTTGTGTGGTTTGGTTTGTTCATTTATTTTGTTTGTTGGTTGGTTTTTTTTATATTCCACATATGAGTGAAATCATATGGTTTTGGTCTTTCTCCATCTGATTTATTTTACTTTAACATAATACCCTCAAGGTCCAACCATGATGTCGAAAATGGCAAGATTTCATCTTTTTTTTATGGCTGAGTAGTATTCCATTGTGTATGTATATGTATATATCTCACATCTTCTTTATGCATTCATCTCTTGATGGGTTGTTTCCATATCTTGGTTATTGTAAATAATGCCACAAAGAACATAAGGGTGCATGTATCTTTTCAAATTAGTGTTTTTGTATTCTTTTGATAAATACCCAGAAGTGGGCTGGCTGGATCATGTGGTAATAACATCTCATTGTAGTTTTGATTTGCATTTTCCTAATAATTTGTGATGTTTAACATTTTTTCATGTGCCTGTTGGCCATCTGTATGTCTCCTTTGGAAAAATGTCTATTCAGCTCCTCTGCCCATTTTTTTAATTGGATTGTTTGGGGTTTTTTTTAGTGTTAAGTTGTATGAGTTCTTTGCATATTTTGCATATTAACCCCTTATCGGATATATGATTTACAAGTATCTTCTCCCATTTGGTAGGTTGTCTTTTTGTTTTGTTGATGGTTTCTTTGCTGTGCATAAGCTTTGTAATTTGATGTAGTCTAATTTGTTTATCTTTGCTTTTGTTTCCTTTGCTTGAGGAGACATATCTAGAAAAATGTGGCTAAGACTGATGTCAAATAGCATACTGTCTATGTTTTCTTCTAGGAGTTTTATGGTTTCAGGTCTTATATTCAAGTCTTTAATCCATTTTGAGTTTATTTTTGAGTATGGTGTGAGATAGTGCTCTAGTTTAGTATTTCTGCATGTGGCTGTCCAGTTTTCCCAATACCATTTATTGAAGAGACTATCCTTTCTCCATTGTATGTTCTTTGTTCCTTTGTCATAAATTATTTTTCCATATATGTGTGAGTTTATTTCTGGGCTCTCAGTTCTGTTCATTGATCTATGTATCTGTTTTTCTGCCAACACCATGCTCTTCTGATTACTATGGCTTTGTAATATAGTTCGAAATGAGGGAGTGTGATACCTTCAGCTTTGTTCTTTTTTTTTTTTAAAGGAATTCCTTTATTTTATTTATTTATTTATTTATTTATTTTTGGCTGTGTTGAGTCTTTGTTTCTGTGCAAGGGCTTTCTCTAGTTGCGGCAAGCGGGGGCCACTCTTCATCGCGGTGCACGGGCCTCTCACTATCGCGGCCTCTCTTGTTGCGGAGCACAAGCTCCAGATGCGCAGGCTCGGTAGTTGTGGCTCATGGGCCCAGTTGCTCCGTGGCATGTGGGATCTTCCCAGACCAGGGCTCGAACCCGTGTCCCCTGCATTAGCAGGCAGATTCTCAACCACTGCGCCACCAGGGAAGCCCCAGCTTTGTTCTTTTTTCTCAAGATTGCTTTGGCTATTCTGGGTCTTTTGTTATTCCATATAAGTTGTAGAATTTTTTGTTCAATTTGTGTGAAAAAGTCTTTTTTTTTTTTTATCGGAATTGCACTGAATCTGTAGATTTCTTTAGGTAATATGGATATTCTGATAATATTAATTTTTTCAGTCTATGAACACAGTATATCTTTCCATTTATTTGTGTTTCCTTCATTTCCTTTCAACAATGTCTTATAGTTTTCAGTGTACAGGTCTTTACCTCCTTGGTTAAATTTATTCCTGGGTATTTTATTCTGTTTGATGCAATTGTAAATGGGATTGTTGTCTTTATTTCTCTATCTGATGATTCATTATTAGTGTATAGAACTGCAATATATTTTTATATATTGATTTTGTATCCTGCAACTTTACTGAATTCATGTATTAGTTCCAAAAGTTTTTTGGTGAAGTCTTTAGAGTTTTCAATATATAATATCATGTCATCTGCAAATAGTGACAGTTTTACTTCTTCCTTTCCAATTTGGATGCCTTATTTTTTTCTTGCCTAATTGCTCTTGCTAGGACTTATAATACTATGTGGTGAGAGTGGGCATCCTTTTTTGTTCCTGATTTTAGAGAGCGAGCTTTCAGTTTTTCACTATTGAGTATGTGTTAACTATGGGTTTATCATATATGTCCCTTATTATGTTGAGGTACATTCCTTCTGTACCCACTTTGAGAGTTTTTATTGTAAATGAGTGTTGAATCTTGCCAAATGTTTTTTTTTTCTTCCGCATCTGTTGTGATGATCATATAGTTTTTATCCTTCATTTTGTTTATGTGGTGTATCATGTTGATTGAGTTGCAGATGTTCAACCATCCTTGCATCCCTGGAATAAATCCCACTTGATCATGGTATATGATCTTTATAATGTATTGTTGAATTCAGTTTGCTGATATTTTGTTGAGGATTTTTGCATCTGTTCATCAGAGATACTGGCCTGTAATTTTCATTTTTGTGTGTTGTGTCTGTCTGGTTTTGGTATCAGGGTGATGTTGCCCTCATAGAATGAGTTAGGAAGTGTTCCCTCCATTTCAAATTTTTGGAAGAGTTTGAGAAGGATAGGTATTAAGTCTTCTTTGAATTTTTGGTGGAATTCACCTGTGAATCCACTTGGTTCTGGACTTTTATTTTAGGGGAGGTTGTTGATTACTGTTTCAATCTCTGTACTAGTTATTGGTCTATTCAGATTTTCCATTTCTTCGTGAGTGAGTCTTGGAAGATTGTATGATTCTAAGAATTTGTCCACGTCTTCTAGGTTGTCCAGTTTGTTAGCATATAGCTGTTCATAATATTCTCTTATAATCCTCTGTATTTCTGTGATATCCGTTGTTATTTCTTCTCTTTCATTTGTGATTTTATTTATCAGAGCCTTCTCTTTTTCTTAGTGAGTCTAGCTACAGGTTTATCAATTTTGTTTATCTTTTCAGAGAACCAGCTTTTAGTTTCATTGATTTTTCTATTGTCTTTTTAGACTGTATTTCATTTATTTTTGCTCTGATCTTTATCATTTCCTTCCTTCTGTTGATTTTTGGCTTCACTTGTTCTTCTTTTTCTAGTTCCTTTAGGTGTATATTAGATTGTTTATTTGAGATTTTTCTTGTTTCTTGAGGTAGGCCTGTATTGCTATAAACGTCCCTCTTAATACTGCTTTTGCTGCATCCCACAGGTTTTGGTATATCATATTTTCATTTTCATACGTCTTCAGGTAATTTTTTATTTCTCCTTTGATGTCTTTGTTGACCTGATAGTTGTTCTGCAGCATGTTGTTCAGTCTTCATGTTTGTGACGGATCCAGCTTTCTTCTTGTAGTTGATTTCTAGTTTCATACCATTGTGATTGGAAAAGATGTTTGATATGATTTCAGTCTTCTTAAATTTCTTGAGATTTGTTTTGTCCCCAACATATGGTCTATCCTTGAAAAAGTTCCATCTGCACTTGAGAAGAATGTATATTCTGCTGCATTTGGATGGAATGTTCTGTACAAATCTATCTAATCCATTTTGTATAATGCTTTATTTAAGGCTGTTGTTTCCTTGTTGACTTTCCATCTGGATGATCTATCCATTGATGTAAGTGGGGTGTTAAATTCCCCTACTATTACTGTGTTGCTGTCAGTTTCTCCCTTTAGGTCTGTTAATAATTGTTTTATATATTTTGGTGCTCCTATGTGAGGTGTATATATATTAATAACTATTATGTCTTCTCAATGAATTATGTCCTTTATCATTATGTACTGTTCATCTTTGTCTCTTGTTACCTTTTTTTTTGGCTTCAAGTCTACTTTGTCTGATAAGAGTATGGCTACATTTGCTTTCTTTTGGCTCCCATTTGCTTGGAGTATTACATACCATCTCTTCACTTTGAGCCTATATTTGTCCTTAGAGCTCAGGTGAGTCTCCTGGAGGCAGCATATCGTTGGGTCTTGTTTTTTAATCCATTGAGGCACTCTCTGTCTTTTGATTGGTGCCCTCAATCCATTTACACATAGAGTAGTTACTGATAGATGAGAACTTGGTATTGCCATTTTATCTTTTGTTTTCTAGTTGCTCTATATCGCCATTGTTTCTTTTTCCTTGTGTTTCCGTCTGCCATTTTGGTTTGAGGTTTTCTATGATGTTTTCTTCAGTTTACTCTTTTTAAATATTTTACTTCATGTCTGTGCTCTAGATTTATATTTTGTGGTTACCATGAGGTTGTATAAGCTTTCTCTTGGATAAAATAGTCCTTTTTCTGCTGATAGCATCTTATCTTTATTTACCTATATGGGTTTCATCCTTTTCCCCTTGCCTTTTGTGTTTTTGTCATCTCAAATTATCCCTTTTTATATTGCAAGTTTATTACCAAATTGAAGTAGCTAAAGTTATTTTTATGCTTCCCCCCTGCTTTAAACTTTATGCTATAATAAAGTGTTTAAAAACCTATTCTGGGGGATTCCCTGGTGGTCCAGTGGTGAGCACTCTGTGCTTTCACTGCAGAGGGCATGGGTTCAATCCCTGGTTGGGAAACTAAGATCCCACAAGCCACATGGCACGGCCAAAAAAAATAAAAAATAAAAACCTATTCTGATAAAGTGTTGAGATTTTCTGCTTCTGCCTGTCTATTTATTACCTTACTCAAATTTTTGTGTACTCTTGCCTTATTGTTTCTTGTAGAAGAGCTGCTTTCAGCATTTCTTGTAAGTCAGGTCTACTGTTAATGAACTCCCTTAGCTTTTGTTTGCCTGGTAGTCTTTATTTCTCCTTATATCTGCGTGGTAACTTTGCTGGATAGAGTATTCGAGGGTGATAATTTTTATCTTTCAGTATTTTGAGAGTGTTGTTTTACTCCCTCCTGGCCTGTAGAGTTTCTGTTGAGGAATCTGCCAATAGCCTACTGGATGGTAAGTTACCATTTTTTTCTCCCTGGCTGCCATTAAAATTCTTCGTCATTGACTTTTGACAGTTTTAATACAGTGTGTCTTGGAAGAGGTCTTTTTGCATTGGGCTAATTAAGTGTTCTCTTTGCCTCATGGACTTATATATCCAGCTCCTTCCCCAGGTTTGGAAAGTTCTCAGCTATTGTTTCTTTAACTAAACTCTCCGCTCCCTTCTCTCTCTTTCTTCTTCTGGGATACCCATTACTCTGTTGCCCTTCCTAAAAAAGTCAGATAGCTCTCATAGAATTTCCTCATTTTTAAAGTATGTACTTCTCTTTCTTCTACTGGTGTCACTTCTAGACTTCTATCTTTGAGCTCACTAATTCTCTCTTCCCTATGGTCTGCCCTATTTCCAGTGATTTCTAATGCATTCTTCATCTCATATATTGAGTTCTTCAACTCCCAAATTTCCGTTTGTTTCTTTTTTAGAGTTTCAATACCTTTGGTAAAGTATTCTGTTCATTAATTTTATTTCTGAGTTCACTGAACTGCGTTTCTGAGTTTTCTTGTATCTCATTGAGTTTCTTCATGGCAGCTATTTTGAATTCTCTATCAGTTAGATTGCAGTATTCCATGACTTTAAGTTTGGTTTCTGGAGAACTGTCATTTTCTCTTTGTGGTACAGTGTTACTGTGGTTGGTATTCATGGTGCTTGATGAGTTAGTTGTTTATCTACTGATGCATTTGAAGTAGCAAACACCATTCTACTTGATTCTAATGATTCAACAGGTTAGAAATTAAAGGCTTTTATTCTGTATTCCAGTAGGTGGCACTATAGCACAAGTTTTTGTTTTCTCTTACCTGAGCTGCCTCTGGTTAGAATTGAGAGTTGGCCCTTTATGCACTCCACTGCCCCCTCAGAGGTGTCGCCTTGAGCCCTTGTTATGGCTTCTTGTGCCTCTAGGGTCATTGGTGCTGTGCTACTGTCAGTATCACTGGTGTTGCTGCCTGGGGCACCAGGATGGTGGGCTCTTCTGCTGTGTGCAGGTTCCCCTGAGTGTCAGGCTCTGCTGCAGCAGGGAGAGAGGGAAGCTGGAGGATGGGAACCAGGATGCATGGGAGCCTCTGCTGTGTCTGGTGTTTTAAGCTCCATGGGCTCTGCTGCTGCAGGATTGGAGGAAAGAGGGTGGCATCGTGAGCACCTCAGTGGTCGGAGTGTCGGGTCCAAGACCCCACTGCCACTGCTGCCCAGTTACCTGTGGCCACAGGTGCCACTGCGGCCAGGAGGCTGGAGTTGTATGCACCACCTCCCCTGCTACTACTGCGTCCTCTGGAATGCCAGGATTGCAGGCACCACCTCCAAGATTCCCCTGTTTCCACCTCCTCTGTGTGTTCAAGTCCACCCACCTTTAGATGAACAGGTGTGTGGAATTCTTTGGCACCCTGGTATGTTGGGTAGAGGCACCTTTGTTGAGCTGTGGGTATTTTACTGGTTGTAGATGGAAGGGGAGAGACTGTGTCACTCTGCCATGCTGCTGATGTCACAAGACTCCATCTCTTAATGGCAGAATGGCAAGGTCACCTAGCATAAGAGAATGTGGGTTGGGAGATATCTTTGGAAAATATTGTCTGTCAGATATATGTAATATATATGTATATATTTGTGTGTGTCTATGTGTATACACAAAGAGAGATAGGTTCCCCCCCCCCCACCAAAGAACAACTTTAGTAAATTAGTCTCAACTCTTTTTCTGTTCTTTTGTAGGAATCAAGGTTTTTCCCCTGTCAGTGTTACTTCCTTCTCCTCTCCCCATTATTTTTTAGTAGCACAGATGACTACTATACACAAAAACACATCCTTCGATCAGGTAACTGCTTCAGGCAAAATGGCAAGTCTACCCACTTCCTTACCTTAGTAAGTGAACTTTTATAAAGAGGAGAGTAGTTTGGCTTCTCAACGTTCATAGCTAATCAAGAAATAGAGACTAGGGTATCTTTCCTATAATTTAGATGTTATATGTGATCTCAGTTTACTGGGGTTTTGCTAGAGCCCTTTAGCAGATTACCAATCCTTTTAATAGTGCCCTTTTTCCTGAACTGCAGCTAATAACTTCTTTTTTTTACCACTCCCATGTTGCTTTTTGCTATTGGAGGAACATCATGTTGCATGCTTGAAATTATATTAGTAGATAGCCAGGTGCAATTTTGAATGTAACACAAAGACTCTGGAATTGTTGTGGTGGTTGTTCTCTTAATGTAGTCCAAGGCCAGAGAGAAAAGGTGCCTCATATTGTGGTTAACCTCAGTTTGCTCTAATGTAGTTAGGTCAACAGAAAGTTTCAGCCAAAGGGTGAAATTCCTGAGAGGGCAGACAGCAGAAGCAGGAAGAACTACAGTCCTGCAGCCTGTGGAACAAAAACCACATTCACAGAAAGATAGACAAAATGAAAAGGCAGAGAGCGATGTACCAAATGAAGGAACAAGTAAAAACCTCAGAAAAACAACTAAATGAAGTGGAGATAGGCAACCTTCCAGAAAAAGAATTCAGAATAATTATAGTGAAGATGATCCAGGACCTCGGAAAAAGAATAATTAAAGAACAAACAAACAGAGATGAACAATACAATAACTGAAATGAAGAATACACTAAAAGGAATCAATAGCAGAATAACTGAGGCAGAAGAACGGATAAGTGACCTGGAAGACAGAATGGTGGAATTCACTGCTGTGGAACAGAATAAAGAAAAGAGAATGAAAAGAAATGAACGCAGCCTAAGAGACCTCTGGGACAACATTAACCACAACAACACTTGCATTATAGGGCTCCCAGAAGGAGAAGAGAGAGACAAAGGACCAGAGAAAATATTTGAAGAGATTATAGTTGAAAACTCCCTAACATGGGAAAGGAAATAGCCACCCAAGTCCAGGAAGCACAGAGAGTTCCAGGCAGGACAAACCCAAGGAGAAACATGCCGAGACACAGTAATCAAATTGGCAAAAATTAAAGACAAAGAAAAATTATTGAAAGCAACAAGGGAAAAATGACAAATAACATACAAAGGAACTCCCATAAGGTTAACAGCTGATTTCTCAGCAGAAACTCTACAAGCCAGAAGGGAGTGGCATGATATATTTAAAGTGATGAAAGGGAAGAACTTACAACCAAGATTACTCTACCTGGCAAGGATCTCATTCAGATTCGATGGAGAAATCAAAAGCTTTACAGACAAGCAAAAGCTAAGAGAATTCAGCACCACCAAACCAGCTCTACAACAAATGCTAAAGGAACTTCTCTAAGTGGAAAACACAAGAGAAGAAAAGGACCTACAAAAACAAAACCATAACAATTAAGAAAATGATAATAGGAACATACATATCGATAATCATCTTAAAAGTGAATGGATTAAGTGCTCCAACCAAAAGACTCAGGCTTGTTGGATGGATACAAAAACAACAGCCATCTATATGCTGTCGACAAGAGACCCACTTCAGACCTACGGACACATACAGACTGAAAGTGAGGGGATGGAAAAAGATATTCCATGCAAATGGAAATCAAAAGAAAGCTGGAGTAGCAATACTCATATCAGATAAAATAGACTTTAAAATAAACAATGTTACAAGAGGCAAGGAAGGACGCTACATAATGATCAAGGGATCAATCCAAGAAGAAGATATAACAATTATAAATATATATGTACCCAACATAGGAGCACCTCAATGCATAAGGCAAATGCTAACAGCTATAAAAGAGGAAATTGACAGTAACACAATAATACTGGAGGAATTTAACACCTCACTTACACCAATGGGCAGATCATCCAAACAGAAAATTAATAAGGAAACACAAGCTTTAAATGACACAATAGACAAGATAGATTTCATTGATATTTACAGGACATTCCATCCAAAAACATTAGATTACACTTTCTTCTCAAGTGCGCACAGAACATTCTCGAGGGTAGATCAAATCTTGCGTCACAAATCAAGCCTCAGTAAATTTAACAAACTTGAAATCAAATCAAGCATCTTTTCGGACCACAGCGCTATGAAATTAGAAATCAATTACATGGAAAACAACGTAAAACACACAAACACATGGAGGCTAAACAATATGTTACTAAATAACCAAGAGATCACTGAAGAAATCAAAGAGGAAATAAAAAAATACCTAGAGACAAATGACAATGAAAACAAGACGATCCAAAACCTGTGGGATGCAGCAAAAGCAGTTCTAGGAGGGAAGTTTATAGCAATACAAGCCTACCTCAAGAAACAAGAAAAATCTCAAATAAACAATCTAACCTTACACCTAAAGGAACTAGTGACAGAAGAACAAACAAAACGGAAAGTTAACAGAAGGAAAGAAATAATAAAGATCAGAGCACAAATAAATGAAATAGAAACAAAGAAAACAATAGCAAAGATCAATAAAACTAAAAGCTAGTTCTTTGAGAAGATAAACAAAATTGATAAAGGATTAGCCAGACTCATCAAGCAAAAGAGGGAGAGGACTCAAATCAATAAAATTAGAAATGAAAACGAAGTTACAACAGACACCGCAGAAATACAAAGCATCCTAAGAGACTACTACAAGCAACTCTATGCCAATAAAACGGACAACCTGGAAGAACTGGACAAATGCTTAGAAAGGTAAAACCTTCCAAGACTGAACTAGGAACAAATAGAAAACAGGAACTGACCAATCACAAGTAATGAAATTGAAAGTGTGATTAAAAATCTTCCAACAAACAAAAGTCCAGGACCAGATGGCTTCACAGGTGAATTCTATCAAACATTCAGAGAAGAGCTAACACCCATCCTTCTCAAACTTTTCAAAAAAATTGCAGAGGAAGGAACACTCCCAAACTCATTCCATGAGGCCACCATCACCCTGATAGCAAAACCAGACAAAGACACTACAAAAACAGATAATTACAGACCGATATCACTGATGAATATAGATGCAAAAATCCTCAACAAAATACTAGCAAACAGAATCCAGCAACACATTAAAAGGATCATACACCATGATCAAGTGGGATTTATCCCAGGGATGCAAGGATTCTTCAATATATGCAAATCAATCAATGTGATACACCATATTAATAAATTGAAGAATAAAAACCATATGATCATCTCAATAGATGCAAAAAAAGCTTTTGACAAAATTCAACACCCATTTATGATAAAAACACTCCAGAAAGTGGGCATAGAGGGAACCTACCTCCACATAATAAGGCCATATATGGAAAGCCCACAGCAAACATCATTCTCAATGGTGAAAAACTGAAAGCATTTCCTCTAAGATCAGGTACAAGACAATGACGTCCACTCTTGCCTCTATTGTTCAACATAGTTTTGGAAGGCCTAGTCATGGCAATCAGGGAAGAAAAAGAAATAAAAGGAATACAAATTGGAAAAGAAGAAGTAAAACTGTCACTGTTTGCAGATGACACAATACTATAGATAGAGAATCCTAAAGATGCGACTTGAATACTACTAGAACTAATCAATGAATTTGGTAAAGTTGCAGGATACAAAATTAATGCACAGAAATCTCTTGCATTCCTATAGCCTAATGATGAAAAATCTGAAAGAGAAATTAAGGAAACACTCCCATTTACCATTGCAACAAAAAGAATAAAATACCTAGGAATAAACCTACCTAGGGAGACAAAAGACCTGTATGCAGAAAACTATAAGACACTGATGAAAGAAATTAAAGATGATACCAACAGATAGAGAGATATACCACGTTCTTGGATTGGAAGAATCAATATTGTGAAAATGACTATACTACCCCAAGCAATCTACAGATTCAATGCAATCCCTATCAAATTACCAATGGCATTTTTTAGAGAACTAGAGCAAAAAATCTTAAAATTTGTATGGAGACACAAAAGACCCCGAATAGCCAAAGCAGTCTTGAGGGAAAAAAACGGAGCTGAAAGAATCAGACTCCCTGACTTCAGACTATACTACAAAGCTACAGTAATCAAGACAGTATGGTACTGGCACAAAAACAGAAATATAGATCAATGGAACAGGATAGAAAGCCTAGAGATAAACCCACACACCGATGGTCAACGAATCTATGACAAAGGAGTCAAGGATATACAATGGAGAAAAGACAGTCTCTTCAATAAGTGGTGCTGGGAAAACTGGACAGCTACATGTAAAAGAATGAAATTAGAACACTCCCTAACACCATACACAAAAATAAACCTAAAATGGATTAGAGACCTAAATGTAAGAGTGGACACTATAAAACTCTTAGAGGAAAACATAGGAAGAACACTCTTTGACATAAATCACAGCAAGATCTTTTTTGACCCAGCTCCTAGAGTAATGGAAATAAAAACAAAAATAACCAAATGGGACCTAATGAAACTTAAAAGCTTTTGCACAGCAAAGGAAACTACAAACAAGACGAAAAGACAGCCCTCAGAATGGGAGAAAATATTTGCAAACGAATTAACGGACAAAGGATTAATCTCCAAAATATATAAACAGCTCATGCAGCTCAATATTAAAAAAACGAACAACCCAATCAAAAAGTGGGCAGAAGACTTAAATAGACATTTCTCCAAGGAAGATATACAGATGGCCAAGAAGCACATGGAAAGCTGCTGAACATCACTAATTATTAGAGAAATACAAATCGAAACTACAATGAGGTATCACCTCGCACTTGTTAGAATGGGAACCATCAGAAAATCTATAAACAACAAACGCTGGAGAGGATGTGGAGAAAAGGGAACCCTCTTGCACTGTTGGTGGGAAAGTAAATTGATACAGCCACTATGGAGAACAGTATGGAGGTTCCTTAAAAAAGTAAAAATAGAATTACCATATGACCCAGCAATCCCACTACTGGGCATATACTCAGAGAAAACCATAATTCAAAAAGACACATGCACCCCAATGTTCATTGCAGCACTATTTACAATAGCCAGGTCATGGAAGCAACCTAGATGCCCATCAACAGACAAATGGATAAAGAAGATGTGGTACATATATACAATGGAATATTACTCAGCCATAAAAAGGATCGAAACTGGGTCATTTGTAGAGACGTGGATGGATCTAGAGACTGTCATACAGAGTGAAGTAAGGCAGAAAGAGAAAAACAAGTATATATTAATGCATATATGTGGAACCTAGAATAATGTTATAGATGAACCTGTTTGCAGGGCAGAAATTGAGACACAGATGTAGAGAACAAACGTATGGACACCAAGGGTGGAAAGTGGCCGGGGGTGTGTGTGGTGAATTGGGATATTGGGATTGACATATATACACTAGTATGTATAAAATGCATAAGTAATAAGAACCTGCTGTATAAAAAAAATAAATAAAATTCAAAAAACAAAAAGAGTGAAATTCCTAATTTTGTCCACCTCCAAGTTAGCCCTGCTTTCTACTTGCCAATTACAACTCTAGACACGTGTGTCCCTCAGTATTCTTTTAGCATACAGTGCTTCCCAAACTCTGTGTCCCACTTCCACACTTTTCGGTAGTGTCTGTGTACCAATTTACTATCTGTATTAGTTTTCTATTGTTGTGGTAACAAATTACCACGAAGTTAGTGGCTTAAAAACAGTACAAATTTTTTATTTTACAGTTCTGAATCTGATGTGGGTCTCACTATACTAAGATCAGGGTGGTCTCATGGCTGTGTTCCTTTCTGGAGGCTCTAGGGGAGAATCTGTTTCCTTGCCTTTCCTGGCTTCTAGAGGCCGCCCGCATTCATTGGCTTTTGACCACTTCCTCTATCTGCCAAGGCAGCAATGGAGGTTAATCCTTCTTACATCTCATTGCGTCACTCTTGCCTTTTCTTCTGCCTTCGTTTTCCACTTTTAAGGGCCCTGGTGATTACATTAGGACCACCAGATCATCCAGGATAATTTTCCTATTTTAAGGTCTACTGCTAGCTATCTAAATTCCATCTGCAACCTTAATTCCTTTTTGCCACATAAGATAACATATTCACAGTTTCCAGTGATTAGAACGTGGACATCTTTGGGTGAGTGGGGGAGGCAGGTGGCACAGCACTGTAGGAGGTATTATTTTGCCTGCCACAAGGAGAGTTTTGTTATTTTGGAGAAGTCCTATCTGAGAAGTCGTTATCACCAATATGATAGGAAAAAGGTGGAAATATCTCAGAAATAACAATCATCATCATCACAATCTTCCATTAAGAAATAAGACATCTTAAATATATTTGAAAGGTAAATGATATACAATTGATATATATCAATTCACTATAGTACTTAATGATATAAAGCCATCTACAAGTCACCACTTAACACTTAAATTCTTTTCAGCCTTAATAACATCCAAAGAAATATGAATCAGTGAAATCTTTCTTTTTTTTTAACACCTTTATTGGAGTATAATTGCTTTACAATGTTGTGTTAGTTTCTGCTGTATAAAGTGAATCAGCTACATGTATACATATATCCCCATATCCCCTTCCTCTTGCGTCTCCCTCCCACCCTCCCTATCCCAGCCTTCTAGGTGGTCACAAAGCACCAAGCTGATCTCCCTGTGTGATGCAGCTGCTTCCCACTAGCTCTCTATTTTATTTTATTTTATTTTTTAACATCTTTATTGGAGTATAATTGCTTTACAATGATGTGTTAGTTTCTCCTGTATAACAAAGTGAATCAGCTATACATATACGTATATCCCCATTTCTCCTCCCTCTTGCAACTCCCTCCCACCCTCCCTATCCCACCCCACTAGGTGGACACAAAGCACCGAGCTGATCTCCCTGTGCTATGCGGCTGCTTCCCACTAGCTAGCTATTTTACATATAGTAGTGTATATATGTCAATGCTACTCTCTCACTTCGTCCCAGCTTAGTCTTCCCCCTCCCCATGTCCTCAAGTCTATTCTCTACATCTGCATCTTTATTCCTTTCCTGCCCCTAGGTTCCTCAGAACCTTTTTTTTTTTTTTTTAGATTCCATATGTATGTGTCAGCATATGGTATTTGCTTTTCTCTTTCTGACTTACTTCACTCTGTATGACAGTCTCTAGGTCCATCCAGCTCACTACAAATAAGTCAGTTTCGTTTCTTTTTTATGGCTGAGTAATATTCTGTTGTATATATGTGCCACATCTTTATCCATTCATCTGTCGATGGACACTTACATTGCTACCATGACCTGGCTATTGTAAATAGGGCTGCAATGAACATTGTGGTACATGACCCTTTTTGAATTATGCTTTTCTCAGGTACCCAGAAGTGCGATTGCTGGGTCATATGGTAGTTCCATTTTTAGTTTTTAAAGGAACCTCCATACTGTTCTCCATAGTGGCTGTATCAATTTACATTCCCACCAATAGTGCAAGAGGGTCCCCTTTTCTCCACAACCTCTCCAGCATTTATTGTTTGTAGATTTTTTGATGCTTGCCATTCTGACCGGTGTGAGGTGATACCTCATTGTAGTTTTGATTTGCATTTCTCTAATGATTAGTGATATTGAGCATCCTTTCATGTGTTTGTTGGCAATGTGTATATCTTCTTTGTAGAGATGTCTGTTTAGGTCTTTTGCCCATTTCTGGATTGTGTTGTTTGTTTGTTTGATATTGAGCTGCATGAGCTGCTTATATATTTTCGAGATTAATCCTTTGTCCATTGGTTTGTTTGCAAATATTTTCTCCCATTTTGAGGGTTGTCTTTTCATTTTGTTTATGGTTTCCTTTGCTGTGCAAAAGCTTTTAAATTTCATTAGGTCCCATTTGTTTATTTTTGTTTTATTTCCAGTTTTCTAGGAGGGGGGTCAAAATGATCTTGGTGTGATTTATGTCATAGAATGTTCTGCCTATATTTTCCTCTAAGAGTTTTATAGTGTCTGGCCTCACATTTAGGTCTTTAATCCATTTTGAGTTTATTTTTTATACAGTGTTAGGGAGTGTTCTAATTTCATTCTTTTACAGGTAGCTGTCCAGTTTTCCCAGCACCACTTATTGAAGAGGCTGTCTTTTCTCCTTTGTATATTCTTGCCTCCTTTATCAAAGATAAGGTGACCATATGTGCATGGGTTTATCTCTGGGCTTTCTGGCCTGTTCCATTGATCTATATTTCTATTTTTGTGCCAGTACCATACTGTCTTGATTACTGTATCTTTGTAGTATAGTCTGAAGTCAGGGAGCCTGATTCCTCCAGATCCATTTTTCTTTCTCAAGATTGCTTTTGCTATTCGGGGTCTTTTGTGTTTCCATACAAATTGTGAAATTTTTTCTTCTACTTCTGTGATAAATGCCATTGGTAGTTTGACAGGGATTGCACTGAACGTGTAGTTTGCTTTGGCTAGTATAGCTATTTTCACAGTGTTGATTCTTCCAATCCAAGAACATGGTATATCACTCCATCTGTTTGTATCATCTTTAATTTCTTTCATCAGTGTCCTATAGTTTTGTGCATACAGGTCTTTTGTCTCCCCAGGTAGATTTATTCCTAGGTATTTTATTCTTTTTGTTGAAATGGTAAATGGGAATGTTTCCTTAATTTCTTTTTCAGATTTTTCATCATTAGTGTATAGGAATGCAAGAGATTTATGTGCATCAATTTTGTATCCTGCTACTTTACCAAATTCATTGATTAACTCTAGTAGTTTTCTGGTAGCATCTTTAGGATTCTGTATGTATAGTATCATGTCACCTGCAAACAGTGACAGTTTTACTTCTTCTTTTCCAATTTGGATTCCTTTTATTTCTTTTTCTTCTCTGATTGCTGTGGCTAAAACTTCCAAAACTATGTTGAATAATAGTGCTGAGAGTGGGCAACCTTGTCTTGTTCCTGATCTTAGACGAAATGCTTTCAGTTTTTCACCATTGAGAATGATGTTTGCTGTGGGTTTGTTGTATATGGCCTTTATGGTGTTGAGGTAGGTTCCCTCTATGCCTACTTTCTGGAGAGTTTTTATCATAAATGGGTGTTGAATTTTGTCAAAAGCTTGTTCTGCATCTTTTAGATGATCATATGGTTTTTATCCTTCAATTTGTTAATATGGTGTATCACATTGATTGATTTGCATATACTGAAGAATCCTTGCATTCCTGGGATAAACCCCATTTGATCATGGTTTATGATCCTTTTAATGTGCTGTTGGATTCTGTTTGCTAGTATTTTGTTGAGGATTTTTACATCTATGTTCATCAGTGATATTGGCCTGTAATTTTCTTTTTTGTGACATCTTTGTCTGGTTTTGGTATCAGGGTGATGGTGGCCTCATAGAATGAGTTTGGGAGTGTTCCTCCCTCTGCTATATTTTGGAAGAGTTTGGGAAAGATGGGTGTTAGCTCTTCTCTAAATGTTTGATAGAATTTGCCTGTGAAGCCATCTGGTCCTGGGCTTTTGTTTGTTGGAAGATTTTTAATCACAGTTTCAATTTCAGTGCTTGTGATTGGTCTGCTTATATTTTCTATTTCTTCCTGGTTCTGTCTCGGAAGGTTGTCCTTTTCTAAGAAGTTGTCCAGTTCTTCCAGGTTGTCCATTTTATTGGCATATAATTGCTTGTAGTAATCACTCATGATCCTTTTATTTCTGCAGTGTCAGTTGTTACTTCTCCTTTTTCATTTCTAGCTCAGTTGATTTGAGTCTTCTCCCTTTTTTTTCTTGATGAGTCTGGCTAATGGTTTATCAATTTTGTTTATCTTCTCAAAGAACCAGCTTTTAGTTTTATTGATCTTTGCTGTTGTTTCCTTCATTTCTTTTTCATTTATTTCTGATCTGATCTTTATGATTTCTTTTCTTCTGCTAACTTTGGGATGTTTTTGTTCTTCTTTCTCTAATTGCTTTAGGTGTAAGGTTAGGTTGTTTATTTGAGACGTTCCTTGTTTCTTGAGCTAGGATTGTATTGCTATAAAATTCCCTCTTTGAACTGCTTTTGCTGCATCCCACAGGTTTTCGGTTGTCGTGTTTTCATTGTCATTTGTTTCTAGATATTTTTTGATTTCCTCTTTGATTTCTTCAGTGATCTCTTGGTTATTCAGCAGTGTATTGTTTAGCCTCCTTTAGTTTGTTTTTTTTTTCAAATTTTATTTATTTATTTATTTATGGCTGTGTTGGGTCTTCATTTCTGTGTGAGGGCTTTCTCTAGTTGTGGCAAGTGGGGGCCACTCTTCATCGCCGTGCACGGACGTCTCACTATCGCGGCCTTTCTTGTTGCGGAGCACAGGGTCCAGACGCGCAGGCTCAGCAATTGTGGCTCACGGGCCTAGTCGCTCCGCGGCATTTGGGATCTTCCCAGACCAGGGCTCGAACCCATGTCCCCTGCATTGGCAGGCAGATTCTCAACCACTGCACCACCAGGGAAGCTCCTTGTTTGTATTTTATACAGTTTTTTTTCCTGTAATTGATATCTAGTCTCATAGCATTGTGGTCAGAAATGATACTTGATATGATTTTAATTTTCTTAAATATACTAAGGCTTGATTTGTGACCCAAGATATCGATCTATCCTGGAGAATGTTCCATGAGCACTTGAGAAGAAAGTGTATTCTGTTGTTTTTGGATGGAATGTCCTATAAATATCAATTAAGTTCATCTTGTTTAATGTGTCATTTAAAGCTTGTGTTTCCTTATTTCTTTTCATTTCGGATGATCTGTCCATTGGTGAAAGTGGGGTGTTCAAATCCCCTACTATTATTGTGCTACTGTCGTTTTCCCCTTTTATGGCTGTTAGCATTTGCCTTATGTATTGAGGTGCTCCTCTGTTGGGTGCATAAATATTTACAATTGTTATATCTTCTTGGATTGATCCCTTGATCATTATGTAGTGTCCTTCTTTGTCTCTTGTAATAGTTTTTATTTTAAAGTCTATTTTGCCTGATATGAGAATTGCTACTCCACCCTTCTTTTGATTTCCATTTGCATGGAATATCTTTTTCCATCCCCTCACTTTCAGTCTGTATGTGTCCCTAGGTCTGAAGTGGGTCTCTTGTAGACAGCATATATACGGGTCTTGTTTTTGTATCCATTCAGCCAGTCTATATCTTTTGGTGGAGCATTTAATCCATTTACATTTAAGGTAATTATCGATATGTATGTTCCTATTACCATTTTCTTAATTGTTTTGGGTTTGTTATTGTGGGTCTTTTCCTTCTCTTTTGTTTCCTGCCTAGAGGTGTTCCTTTAGCATTTGTTCTAAAGCTGGTTTGGTGGTGCTGAATTCTCTTAACTTTTGCTTGTCTGTAAAGATTTTAATTTCTCCATCGAATCTGAATGAGATCCTTGCTCGGTAGAGTAATCTTGTTGTAGGTTTTTCCCTTTGATCACTTCAAATATATCCTGCTACTCCCTTCTAGCCTGCAGAGTTTCTGCTGAAAGATCAGCTGTTATCCTTAGGGGATTCCCTTGTATGTTATTTGTTGCTTTTCCCTTGATGCTTTCAATATTTTTTCTTTGTATCTAATTTTCAATAGTTTGATTAATATGTGTCTTGGCGTGTTTCTCCTTGGATTTATCCTGTAGGGGACTCTGTGCACTTCATGGATTTGGGTGGCTATTTCCTTTCCCACGTTAGGGAAGTTTTCGACTATAACCTCTTCAAATATTTTCTCAGTCCCTTTCTTTTTCTCTTCTTCTACTGGGACCCCTGTAATTCGAATGTTGGCTCGTTTAATGTTGTCCCAGAGGTCTCTGGACTGTCCTCGATTCTTTTCATTCTTTTTTCTTTATTCTGCTCTCTGGTAGTTATTTCCACTATTTTATCTTCCAGGTCACTTATCCTTTTTTCTGCCTCAGTTATTCTGCTATTGATTCCTTCTAGAGAATTTTTAATTTCATTTACTGTGTTGTTCATCATTGTTTGTTTGCTCTTTAGTTCTTCTAGGTCCTTGTTAAACGTTTCTTGTAGTTTCTCCATTTCTATTTCCAAGATTTTGGATCATCTTTGTTATCATTATTCTTAATTCTTTTTCAGGTAGACTGCCTATTTCCTCTTCATTTGTATGGTCTGGTGAATTTTTACCTTGCTCTTTCATCTGCTGCATATTTCTCTGTCTTCTCATTTTTTTAACTACTGTGTTTGGGGTCTCTTTTTCGCAGGCTGCAGGTTCGTAGTGCCTGTTGTTTTTGGTGTCTTCCCCCAGTGGGTGAGCTTGCTTCAGTGGCTTGTGTAGGCTTCATGGTGGAGGGGACTGGTGCCTCTGTTCTGGTGGGTGGGGCTGGATCTTGTCTTTCTGGTGGGCAGGGCCGCATCCAGTGGTGTGTTTTGGGGTGTCTGTGAACTTAATATGATTTTAGGCAGCCTCTCTGATGATGGGTGGGGTTGTGTTCCAGTCTTGCTCGTTGTTTGGCCTGGGGTGTCCAGCACTGGAGCTTGCTGGCCGTCGTGTGGAGCTGGGTCTTAGTGTTGAGATGGATATTTCTGGGAGAGCTCTTGCCGATTGTTATTACATGGGGCTGGGAGGTCTCTAGTAGTCCAGTGCCCTGAACTCGGCTCTCCTACCTAAGAGGCTCAGGCCTGACACCCAGCTGGAGCACCAAGGCCCTGTCAGCCACAGGGCTTGGAAGAAAACAGAGAAAAAAAGAAAGAAAAAAAAATACTAAATAAAATAAAATTATTTTAAAAATTTTTAAATCTTAATTTAAAAAAGAGAGTAACCAAACCAATAAAGAAATCCACCAATGATAACAAGCACTAAAAAGTATACTACGATAAACATAAAAATTAGAAACAAATCAGTTGCAGACCACAAACCCCAAGTCTACAGTTGCTCCCAAAGTCCACAACCTCAATTTTGGAATGATTCGTTGTCTATTCAGGTATTCCACAGAATGCAGGGTACATCAAGTTGATTGTGGGGATTTAATCTGCTGCTCCTGAGGCTGCTGGGAGAAATTTCCCTTTCTCTTCTTTGTTCGCACAGCTCCTGGGCTTCAGCTTTGGTTTTGGTCCCACCTCTGCGTTTAGGTCACCCTCAGGCATCTGTTCCCACCCAGACAGGACTGGGTTAAAGCAGCACTGATTAGGGAGCCCTTGCTCACTCATGCCGGGGGGTGGGAGGGGTACAGTAGTTGTAATTGCAATGTGGGGCGAGCCTGCAGTGGCAGAGGCTGGTGTGACATTGCAACAGACTGAGGCACACTGTGTGTTCTCCCAGGGAAGTTGTCCGTGGATTACGGGACCCTGGCAGTGGCAGGCTGCACAGGCTCCCGGTGGGGTGTGGATAGTGACCTGTGCTTGAACAGAGGATTCTTGGTGGCTGCAGCAGCAGCCTTAGCATTTCATGCCCGTCTCTGGTGTCTGTGCTGATAGCCGCAGCTCGCGCCCGTCTCTGGAGCTCTTTTAGGTGGTGCTCTGAATCCCCTCTCCTCGCGCACGCTGAAACAATGGTCTCTTGCCTCTTAGGCAGGTCCAGACTTTTCCCTGGACTCCCTCCTGGCTAGCTGTGGCGCACTAGCCCCTTTCAGGCTGTGTTCATGCAGACAACCCCAGTTCTCTCCCTGGGGTCTGACCTCCGAAGCCCAAGCCTCAGCTCCCAGCCCACACCCGTCCTGGCCGGCGGGTGAGCAGACAAGCGTCTCAGGCTGGTGAGTGCTGGTTGGCACTGATCCTCTGTGTGGGAATCTCTCCACTTTGCCCACTGCACCCCTGTTGCTGTGCTCTCCTCCGTGGCTCCGAAGCTTCCCCCCTGCCCACCTCCCATCTCTGCCAGTGAAGGGGCTTCCCAGTGGGTGGAAACTTTTCCTTCCTCACAGCTCCCTCCCCGAGGTGCAGGTCCTGTCCCTATTCTTTTGTCTCTCTTTTTTCTTTTTTCTTTTGCCCTACCCAGGTACATGGGGATTTTCTTGCCTTTTGGGAAGTCTGCGGTCTCACCCTTACATAATACAACAATCAAATATAGGAAGACTCTAAAAAGTGGAAAGAAGGTGACAGACTGCGTAGAGACCTTATGTAAAAGAAGTGAGATGACATAGTCACCTGCTTCTGGATAATGGGTATTTCCTTCATTTTCTATTGCATCCAAATCTTTTGGTAAGTAGTAAAGTGTATTTAAAAACAAAGTCTTTTATGGCGAAGTCAGGGTTTTACAGAGTTACTCCTTAGCTTTGGAGTTGATATACTGGTGGGCAGGATGGCTGAAAACCAGATGATATTCCTTGAGGAGTCCCATGCTTCTGAAGAAACATTCTTATTGTAAAAATTACATCTATGTAAGTGGGTGAGAAATAGAATCATTTTTATTAACAAGTCTCTTGTTCTACCTGAAAGACATTTGCATAGAGGTTATTGGGACATGTGGATCACATAGCAGCCACTGAGGAAACCCTTTTGAAAAGCAATGGAATTTAAATGGCTTGGAGAATGGTGACAGGGAAGGAATACGGGAATTTTTTAGAAAAGAAAAATATGTGGAATGGGTCATAGTCTTCTCAAGCAGGGCATGCCAGGGCAAGGACAAAAGGGGGTGGTCCACAGTAGAATCTGTCTTCCTGGATCATTTTATTCGCTTGTATCATCTACTTAATCCTTGGAAGTGTAATAAATCACTTTGGAATGACTCTGGGGTTCAAGAAACCTACTTTCTAGTTCTATAGGATATCTACTTCAATTTTTGAAATACTGAAAATAGATTGAATTCCCTTCTCAATTCCTTCACAAGATCAGGTTTCTCCAAAACTTATCATGCCCTTTCTTGCCCTCTCTTCCTCAGCATTCCCTGCTCTTCCCTATTCCATCCCTATTCCATCCCTTTTCCTGTTGGTCTTCCTGTTTAGCAGTAGCAATAGCTCTACTTTGCCCCGGAGCACATCTAGCATCAGTACCCAGGATCTGGCTTTGTTGGTATCAGTAATACAAGTGTAGTATGTGGGCCTGCCGTCTGTGGAGCTAGGTTTGCTCTAGCTTCATAGTTACTGTGGTTGGCTCTCTGGCTTTCCCATATTCTGTGAGCAGCTTTAATTACTTAGCATCAGTTCCATACTTGAAAGTAAAAGCTTAGACTTTCATAACATTTGTAAAACATCTACTAGGTGACAGGGTCTGGTGCTGCAGAAATGAACAAGAAACAGTCCTTTTCCTCAAGGAATTCACAGTAGAGTTGGGGAAAACTGACAACTAAAGAAATAACCACAGGACTTCTAGTATCAATAGTGATAGACTAGGTAATTCAGATCAAACTCTGAGAAAGCTAGACCATCTAGATAAAATGTATAATAAGAAATCTACTTGAAGGCATAAAAGATGTAACAAGATAGAGAATAATGATCAGGTTGAGAACAGAGAGAAGGAAGAAATCCAGAGAGTCAAGCATGGTATTTAGTGTTATTTTTCCCTTGGGAGTGTTTCTGCTATAGGCTTAATGTTTTCATCTCCCCCAAATTCATGTTGAAACCTAATCTCCATTGTTATGGTATTTGGAGGTGGCTTTGGGAGTTGATTGGTCATGAAGGTAGAGCCCTCATGAATGGGATTAGTGCCTTTGTAAATGAGGCCCAAGAGAGCCCTCTTGCTTCTTGCCATGTGAGGTTATAGCCAGAAGACTCGGTGAGCCAGGAATTGGGCTCTTGCCAGACACTGAATCTGTTGGCACTATAATCTTGGACTTCTTAGCCCAGAACTGTGAGAAATAAATTACTGTTATGAATAAGCCACCCAGTGTATGGCATTCTGTTATAGCAGCCAGAATGGACTAAATCAATTTCCAGTTTTGAAAGTGATGGCTGAGATGCTGAGAGAGTAAGCAGCACATATGACATTGTTGCAGGTATTGTATAAGAACAAAAAAGCTGAAATCCAGGGCCCACCAAAAGGAGAACCTAGTAAACTCTCATGGCTTTGGATTGGAAAGCCAGAGAGCTGCACTGACTGACACTTAGAGGAACTTCAGCCCAGAATCCATTCACTTTGAAAACAGGTTGGTAGTTCCTTAAAATATTAAACATAGAGTTGCCATATGACCCAGCAATTCATATACCCAAGAGAAATTAAAACATCCACATAAAACCTAGTATGCACATATTCATAGCAGCAATATTTATAATAACCAAAAAGTGGAAATAATCCAAATGCCCATCAACTGATGAATGGATAAACAAAAGTGGTATATCCATTCAATGGAATATTCTTCAGCAATAAGAAAGAATGAAGTACTGACACATGCTACAACATGGATGAACCTTGAAAACATTATGCTGAATGAAAGAATCTAGTCACAAAAGACCACATACTGTGTGATTCTTTTTATGAAATGTCGAGAAAAAGCAAAGCTATGGAAAAAAAAAGTGGATTAGTTGTTCCCTAGAGTTGGGCAGGGAATGAATAGTGAGTACTAATTGGTATAGGGTTTCTTTTTGGCATGATAAGATTGTTCTAAAATTAGATTATGGTGAAGGTTGCAGAACTCTATGAGTATACTAAAGGCTCTTGAATTATATGTACACTTTAAACAAGTGAATTTTATGGCATGTAACTATATCTCACTGTTTTTAAAAAATCCAGTTGTCTCAATCCCTGAATTTGGATCAAGGTATTTTGGATTGCTGTTGCCTCTGGGCACTGGCAGAAGAAAAAAAAGTGAAATCCTCTCTGGAGAATGAAAATGTCCTCTTGGGCCACAAATTAATTCTGAGTTTGCAAATACAGTGTTAAACAAAAACTTTTTAAATGGCTAGGCACACAAAGAAATAAGATAACATAAACAAGAATCAGCAGAAACAACAAATATTAGATCCATGAGGACTCCAGCTATTGGAGTTATCAATCACAGACTTAGAAAACTGTGCTTAATAGATTTATGATGATAAAAGACAAGATTTTAAGTTTTGGCAAAGAACTAGAAACTATAAAAGACATAGTAAGTTTGAAAAAGATCCAAATAGAATTCCAATATGAAAAATATAATAACCAGTGTTTAAAACTCAATAGGTTAAAATAATAAGAAATGAAACCCAACTGAATAGAGAATTACTGTACTGAAAGAAAGGTCTGAAAAAAAAATCCAGAATAAAACATGGAGACATGAAAGGATTAAAAACAGTGATGAGAGGGTAAAATAAAAAGAAGAGGCTGTGAGAATATCTAAGTTGCATATAATTGAAGTTCTAGAACACAGATAAAAAAATGAATGGAACAGAAGAAACATTTGAACAAAACAATGGTGAGAATTTGCCAAATCTCATGAAAGATAACAATCTGCAAATTCAAGAAATGTTACAAACCACCTGCAGAATAGCCATAACAGTAGTAATAACAACAACAACAACAATGACAACAGCAACAGTAAATGCACATCATAGAAAATCTGCCAGAAAACAATGACAAGGAAAATAACCATGAAAGCAGTCAGGGAGAAGATTTTTAGGTCATCTAACATAGCAATAGTACTAAAAATGGAGGGGAAATTTTTTATTCTGATTCAAGATTATCTATAGAAAACCTACAAAAAACTGTCAGGCTTAATGGTGAAATGTTGAAATCATTCCCTTTGACATCAGATTAAGGATCCCCACAGTATTCTCACTATTACCACTTCTATTCAACAGTGTACTAGAAATCCTAGCCAATCCAGTAAGGCAAGAAAATGAAAACAATTGGTGAAAGATTGGGAAGAAAATTTTACATGTCATTTTTTGAATGTGATTGTTTGAAAAATCCAAAAAGCTTCACAGATGAGTTACCAGAATTAATAAATTAGTTTAACAAGTTTGCAAGATATAAGATCAATAGACAAAAGTCAGTTGTATTTCTCTATACCAGGGTAAAAAAATTGAAACTTTCAGAAACAATACCATTTATAATAGCATAAAAGTACCCAATATTTTACATTGAATAAAGGTATTCAAGAATATTTCACAGAAAAATAAAACATATTACTGAGGTGAAACAGTGACCAAAAATAAACGTAATGATAATCCATGTCATGGGTTAGAGGATTCAAAATCATAAAGATATCCTCTTGCTCCAGCATGGTGTAAAAATTTAACACAATCCAATCAAAATTCCAACAGCTATTTTGTGAAACTTGAGATGATTCTAAAGTTTATGTTGGAATTTTATGGGCCACGATTTGCCCAAGACCATAATTAAGGTATGTGTGCAAGGATAATAGCCAAAATTTTTAATAATAGAAAGTCCAGAAAAAAAGACCTATAGAGATCAACACCTAATTTATCCCAAAAATAAATAAATAAATAAAATAAAAAGGCATAGAGCACAAGGTAAATGAAGACCTTATAAATATGTAGTGCTGGGACAAAGAAATATTCACATGGCAAAAAAATAAAATCTTGACTCTTGTCCCACACATACAAAATCAATATTCCATTAGCTGTACATCTACATGTAAAATACTTTTTATAATTTTAGATAATTCAGAGCAGAAAAGTAATTCTTAGGTGGGACATAAAAATCATTAAATAAAGGAAAATATTGATAAATTGGACAGTATTAAAATTAAGAACCTATGTTCACATTAAGATAACATTAAGAAAGAGAAAAGACAAGCTTTAAACTAGGAGAATATATTTGCCACACATGAAGGGCTTGTGTCCAAAATATAAAACGAACTTCTTATAAATCAGTAAGTAAAAGGACAAAGCCTTCACAATGGAGGATATCAAAATGGCTAATACAAATGTGACAAGGGCTCAGCTTCATTAATCAGAGAAGGAAATGCAAAAATAAAACTACAATGAGATACTGTTGCACATCTAGCAGAATGACTGAAATTAAAATGTGAAGAAAAGAAGGATAAGGAGAACAATATCAGGAATTGGCAATGAAGTGGAACAACAAATCTCACACACTGCTGGTGGGGTGCAAATTGGTACAATTAATTCGGAAACAGAAATGTGTGCCTGTGCATTAAGATACATGTATAAGATTATTCATAGCCAGGTAATAGCATAATTCGTAGTAGTGAAAAACTGAAATCAATCAAAGTATCCATTCTCAGTACTAGAATGAAAAAAATAAATTCATACAATGGAATACTCTACAACAATGAAAATCAACAAACTACAGCCATATGCAGTAACATGGATGAATTTCACAAATGTCATATTGAGTGAAAGAAGTCAAATATAAAAGAATACATAGTATAGACTTCCATTTATGTAAATATCAAAAATAAGTAATTAAACTCCTCTGTTTAGGGATTCATGCTTAAAAGGTAAAATTATGAAGAAGAGTAGCAATTACCATATATGTCACAATAGTGTTTATCTTTTGGAAGAGGTAGGAGATAGTCATTAACTATGGGTTATATGGGAATTGATCTAGGTCAGGGGTCCGTACATCACAGCCTAGAGGCCAAATTCAGCTTCCTTCTGTTTTTGTCCATAAAGTTTTATTAGAACACATCCATATCCTTTTGTTTACAGTTGTCTATCAGTGCTTTCACTACAACAGATTTTAAGTAGTTGTGACAGAGTCCATATGTCTGCAAAGCCTGAAACGTTTACATCTGGCCCTCTACAGAAAACGTTTGCTAAACTTTGCTCTGGGTGATTGTTCCATGAGTGTGTTCATTGAGCTTTATGGTTTTCTGCTTGTATTTTATATACGTATTACAATTTTTAAGTTAAAAAGATAAGCAGTGGAATGTAGTAAGTGTTCTAATGCAAACATTAACAAATCACCGGAAGCCAGCAAGGGGGTCAGAACTCTTGAGGTGTGAGAGTATTAGAAGGAGTGTCAGAGTAAGTAATCTTGAATCTGAGTCAGGAAACACGAATAAGATTGTCCCAGTTGCCTGAAATGGAGAAAGACATTAGCAGCACAGGCACCAACATGTGCGAAGGCAAGAGGTGTGAGAGAAGAGGGCACATTTGGGAGAACAGATATGGTTTGGTGAGGTGACATGGGAAGAGTGCTAAGAAATGAGGCTGAGGAGGTAGCTGGGATCTTGACAACAAATGATAGGGGATGTCATGATTACAGCTTTAGAACTGACTTTGCAGAGGTGGTAACTAAAGGGCATCAAGCAGAGATGTGAAAAACTCAAACCTGCAAAATAAAGTATTAAAATGATTTTGGCAACAGTACAGAGGATGAGTAGGAAGAGGACAAGACCTGAGGGGGGAAAAGGCAGCTAGAAGACTGTTGTGTTACCGGGAAAGAAGCAACTTCAGTAGGCCCCTGCAGCATATGCCAAGCTCATTTAAAAGCCATTTTTGCCTTCTGCTATTACTGTGTTCACTGGTGCTGTCCTGAACTTATCTCAATCTGTCCCTCACATCTTGCGCAGTTTGGATCTTAACACATTCAGCAGGTAATCTTTACTTTGCCTCTCAGATTTGAGAAATGATCTTGACTCAAAATAAAACACAGGAACAAGCTTGTGTTCCAAGCCAGGGTTACAGGGTAGCTGACAGGCAGTGCCCACTAGCCAGCTGTATGATCAGGTCACCCAAGGTGGCTGTTCTCTTGTTCTCTGTACCTCCCCTGCTTGACCAGTCCCTGCCTCACCTACACCCTACTCACCTGAATGACTTTCTCTCTTAATCATAGAGCCTAATCAGTAAATGCCTATGTATTAATGCTTGCCCCTGGCCCCAGCTACTGATTGTTCTAATCTTTAGATCAGAACTATCTCTACTATGACAGTTTACCAAAGGGGCAATGAGGGACATGCTCCTCTGCTGGTTTCCCTGGTAACCCATGAGCCAACCTGATGTCAATTCCCTCTGTAACTGGTAATCTCCCTCTTCCCCTGGGAGCAAAGACTGCTGCCACGTCCTGCCCTCTGTCTGCCGCACATGGCGGAGTGTTGCTCCAGGACCTTGCTTCAGACATGTAAGATCCCTCATCTATTAAACCATTCATGTGTCTGTTACCGATGCTGAGCTCTCTCTTTGGTCTTGAGGCTGGGCAAGTACCAGGCTTGCAGGCCTGCAGGGTGCAGCCCAACACCAGCTTTCCCTTTCCATGGTTGGCTTCAGTAGCAGCCACTGCCAACTTCTCTTGCAGCTCCTCCTGGCCTAGTCCATTCAAGCCTTCACTCATCTATTTCCCATGTATTACTTGGATGGCTACTAAGTGGTGGACATTGAGCTTGGTGTCAGATCAGAAAAAGTGAGACACATTCTATGCCCTCAAGGAACTCTCAATCTTGTAGATAAAGACAGATATATAAGCCAGTGAGTGAAATGGAGGGTTTGGGGCTTTGAGAGACATAAAGACATGGCATAGGGAGCACAGAGGAGGAAGTGGTCCATTCTCTTGGGATTCAATTTTGAAAAGGGATGTTACTTTTAGAAGGACTATTGAGCAGATATTCAGGAGAAACAACAGCTTGAACCAAGCTACAGAGCCAAAAAAAGGTCTGTTGTGTTAGGGGAAACTTTTTGAGACCTTGCTGTTTGCATGGTTGTATTAGTAAGCAGCTGACCATGTTCATATATAAGGCAAAATTAATATCTATTCTTAAGATGAAGATAGTCTGAAGAAGATATAAGAACAGTGAATAGGTGCTCCAGAGGAGGCTAGGTACAAATCAAAGTAAAAACAAAAACAAAACCCAAAACCCACACAGACAGGTTTTGTCATGGAATGACATCGTACATGGGAGTTAAGGGAAGAATATTTTGCAAGAAGGAGAGAGTGTCCACCTGTGTTAAACGCTTGAGACTTTGTGTGAGAATAGAGAACTGATTCTTGAGTTTGGCGACGTGAAGGTCATCCATGAAAGTCATTTCAGAGGAGGAGTACGGATAAAGCCAAATTGGAGTGGATTGAAGAGAGAATGGCAAGGAAGTGAAAACAGCTAATATAGAAAACTTCTGAGGAATATTTTGCAGTTGAGGGAGGTAGAGAAATGGAGTGGTAACTGGAGTGAGAAAACTAAGTTGGTTAAGGTCATACTATGGAGAACCTTTTTCACATTGGCAGTGGGAACCCCTGAAGATTTCAGAATCAAAAAATTCGTTGACAGTGTAGGGTTGAAAAGAGGAATGTGGCAGTAATGACTTGAGGGAGGGGTGAAATTGAGAGACCAGTGAGCAGATAGTCCAGAATAAGGGGGTAAAGATATGAACCTGGGGGGTGGCCAGCAGGATGGGAATTACCAAACAGAAATGAGGGCCGTTATAGAAGAATAGTGATCTTTGCTGAAAGATTTTCAGCACAATACCCAAATCACTTACTCAGACAAAACAGTAGAGCTGAAAGGAATCGAAGTATGATCTGACTTTACAGAAGAGGAAACTGAGACTCAAGAAAGGAAGGCGTTAAAGCATATATCTTACACAGAAAGAAATTATGTTATATGTACACACATACATGTATACATTTGTGCATCCAGAACATAAATGTACCTGAGGACGTCCCAGTTAGGGGTCCTGGATATGATCATCTGAGCAGTTGGCTCCTTGGTCTTCAACAGCCCCGATCTGGCAAATGGCAGGATCATAGGCTTTCCTCATTCGTGTCTCTTAGGTGTTCCCCAAAGGGCAGGGCCATGGTACACATCATCAGAACTCGCCCTCTGCTCTGGAGGATGTCAGCTTAGAAGCTGGGTTCCTAGGGCCTCTTCTGCATTTCTGTTCTGTGGTCATCTTGAGTCTGTCAGCTCTCACTCTCTCTCCTCTGCACATCTACCATCCTGGGTTGACCACCTCTCCTGACACTCCCAGTGTGGTGGTGCTACCTTGCTGTGCTCCAACTCCGGTTAGGATTTGGGTACCTGCTCTCCATCTTGCTGCCACCCGGAGCTACTCACCTCTGAATCAGCTGTTGGTAAGGAGGCACTTCCTTTTGTATTCAACTCTTTTGGAAGGGGAGTTGCTTAGGCTCTGGTGGCACAGCGCTTTAATGTAGTGTCCACTCTTCCCCCTGGGTTTACACATGCTTGCTTAAAGGAGTGGGGGTTGCTGGCTGAAGGCATGTTCAAGGGTAGACTCATTGCCATTGCCATTCAGGCATCGCTGCTGACTCCAACGCAGGGTGTCTGGTTCCTTCATCACTTATGGGGTCCTTCTCTCCCTCCCAATGGCTTGGCTACCCCAACCATTAGGTAGGTATGGCTATATCCCAACTCCAAGTAGAAACCCCAATAAAGTTATTTCCTATAGATCTTTAAGCTACACATGAAGCCAAGGATGTGGTTAAGCCTGTGTTACGTATCCTCATCTATTCAATGACAATAAAGGGAGCTTTGTTGGGAAGTCTCCTCTAACTTGACACTAGTCTCTACCTAGGGCAAGTTACTTAACCATTCTGGGTCTCATTTTCCTTATCTGGGAGGGTGAAAAAAGTAAATATAGATAAGGCCCTTAGAATAATGCATCTCATTCACAGCTGGCATCTCAGCTCTGATCCAAATAAGGGGTGTGTGTATAATCACATGTTTACATATCAACCATTTACATACATGCATACCCACTTCAGTTGAAGGAGCCTTACAGAAGCGAAAGTGGAGTTTAAGTGAAAATGTTCCCAGATACTGCCTCTCCTTTCTTTCATTTAGTTTTCTCTTCCTGGAAGCCCAGAGTATGACTGCTGCCTATAGGAAGATTCCACACTCCTCTTAACCAGGAAAGAGAAAGCAAGGGACATTGAAAAGGAGAGGCAGGGGAAAGTTGAATGCTTAGAGCCTAGGATTGACCTGTTTGAGATCTCCATCTCCATTTGGACTTTATCTGCAAGGTTGCTTTCTGCACATGGACATGGTGTGGTGGGAGTAATGAGGCCTTCGAAAGGTGGGCTGATGTCTATGGCAGACAGCAAGAGACCCTATGAGGCAGAGACTGAGCAAAAAGCATCAGTATGTAAAACAGCATCAAATAGCCTCATCTGGAGCTTACTTAGCAGGAGGAAGATGGATACAGTCAGAGCTCTAGGTCGAATGGAGAAGTGTTTATAAAGTACAGACACTCAGCTTTGTATTTATTAACCCTCAGAGGGATGAAGATCAAGAAATTCAAAATTGGACCAGTTTTGTGTGTGTGTGTGTGTATGTGTGTGTGAGAGAGAGAGAGAGAGGGAGGACAAGCTGAACAAGCTGGGGTGATCCCATCCTTTAAGATATGGCTAAGACAGATAAAAAGCACCATATCTAATTGTGGAAATTCTAAATCACTCCCTAAGATTTCTGTAAATTTCTAGAAGGGTGTGTGTCTCCCAGGACCCCCACTGACCACACTTCTACTTCCACTGAATGCATTCAGTTTATAGATCTTCTCCACACCCTGTTTACCAACCTGCCTAAGCTGGAATTTGGTTTTGCCTCTTAGCTGCTGTATGACTTGGGACAAATTACTTAACCTCTCTGTGCTTTTGTTGCCTCACTTACAAAATGGTGAAAACACTACTGCTTATCGGTTTGCCTTGAGTTTATTAAATTAATGCATTACCATAAAGCACGTAAATACATTAATGTATGTAAAGAGCTTAGAACACCACTTGGCACACAATAAGTATTTTTACAATATTGTAATTATGCTGACCTGATATTAGGCATCAAACCAGATTTTGAGCTCAGGGTCTCTTTCTTTTCACCCAAAACAGCCCTACTCAAAAGGTTGTGTGTATGCATGTGTGTGCAGAAGACTTTACAAAAGACTGGGGAGATGAAGGAATTTGCATTTCATTTGTGACAACTTACAAACCAACAACTTACAAGTTCAGAGTATACAATTCTGCTCCTCAAAGTTCCTCAAACATTTCCAGTTTGATCTTACTCTTCTCTCAGTCTCCACTCATCCCACATTTCTAATCTTAATGAATGTGAGTAATTTTGCTATCTTTTTTTCATCTTTAGCTCTACTGACCTGTGCTCTCAGGGTGTCCTCATCCACCCTCAACCTGTTTATCAAGTATTTTCTTAAGCATGAGTATTTCCTTCTTCTATAAGCATATATCAGGCAGTAGATACAGCTTCTAATGGTTCTCATGAATTCTTAGATATTGAAGTATGTTGAAAGCAATCTGATTAATTATTTTATCATTTGAGGCATCAGTGGGGCTGTAGGTTTTCTGTAAATCTACATTTTAACACCTCAGGCTGCAAAACTAATACAAGAGACTCTGAGCCCCTAGAGAGCAGAGATTGAATCTGCCATCTTTTTATCTGCAGCAAACCCCAATAGGTGGCTCAAAAAATTGGGCACTTGTAATTCACTGTCTATATCTTTTCAGTAGGAATGAAATACCTTCTTCTGGGAGAAGGCTTCAAGCCTGGTGTTCATTTGCAGTTACTGGGTGTAAAGTTGCAGAATTTCTTCTCCACCATCATGGTAAAGCAAATGGGCTCAGCTAGGTACCAAAGAGACCCAAATGATATTTATTCCATGGCATAATCCCAGGATCTTTTAAACACCATGAGTAATTCCCATTCTCCTCACTCCACAGAACTTGACATCTAACTTTATGTTATTGCAGTAATTCCTCTTGGTATTCTGTTTCTTCTGTGGAATAATAAATAATTTTAAATTGCTACCAAATTTAACAATTTGACCACAGTTATTCTTCTAGTGGTATATTCCTAGCAGAAGAAAGAATTGGGAGAAGTGGTTGCTAAAAGGGAGAAGTGACATTCTTTTCTGTGCAGACATGTTATCTTCCAAAAGATATTCCTTCTGTTTCTTATACAATTTTGTTTAAAGTATATTTGTAATAAAGACAGTGACTTTGTTTTTTTTATGTTTGACTGATATCTTTTAAGGTCCACCTCTCTCTTCCCTCTCTGTCCCATATATGGACAAGCTGATAAGAAAGCCCAGGTAGTCTTTCTTTTGTGCCTGTGACAGTTCAAATCATGCACAGGAACCCTTGCCCTAGCCATCCTCCCTGAAACAGGCTGGGCCTGGGACCCTTTGCTGCAGTGCTGCAATGCTTGCACGTGGACAAATGTCTCCTCAAGCTACAAAATACAAAGAAACTATAAGGGACTAAAAATAACTGCATGCATGTGCAGTTGGGACAAATTATGGGTAACAAGATACAAAAGGACCAGAAAAACCCAACTGCCACTTCTGAAGAGCTGGAAGCAAAAACAGGGTGTCAGGAGCAAAAGCAGGGTACTGCGCAAGCCCCCTGCACTCAACACGGCAAAGGGGTGGGCAGAACACTTAAGCCACCCTCCGGCCTGACCCCTGGACACACCCCTACCCTCACCCCATACAAGGAACCAACTCGCGCCCACCCCTCCCCCCACCAGGGAGTGAGCAAGGGAACCTGTTACTTATTTTCGAGCCTTGCCTGAATTTATCTGGCCTCTGATCAATTTCTGTTGATTGGGGAAGGCCAAGAACCCTGGTCAGTATCATCCCTAGTCACCATAAAACCCCCAAGTCAATCTTCTTTTCCTGCTCTCCCCAGAAAGTCTCCTTTTGTGAGTAATAAATCTTTCCATACTTTCTTGGGGGGGGGGGGGTGTGTGTGCGTGTGTGTGTGTGTGTGTGTGTGTGTGTGTGTGTGTGTACGTCCAAACCAGACTTTGAATAGGTGTCCATCCTACCCCTACAGTGTGTCTGCAGCAATTTTATTAAATATTTAATGCACACGAGAGAATATTTATATGTTTAAAGTATCAAAGCAGCAATTTTAAAAAGTTCTAGACCTGTCATTTAACCTCAAAAATAGAACATTACCAATATATTTGAAGTGCTTTTATCTGATTTCATGCCTCACCCTCTATAAACCAATCCCCACCCCAACTCACCAGGGTATTAATTACCCCGGATATTTGATTGTTTACCACTCCCCTTATTTTATTTTTACACTTTAACCACAGATATAAGTATTCCTAAATTATATATTTTTGTTTTACATGTTTATCTACTCAATATAGACAAAGTCATACTGTATATACTATTTGGGTATTTTTTTCCTCAATATTATATTTGAAAGTTTTATTTATATTGATTCATGTAGCTGCATGCATTCATTTTCTCTACTATATTGCATGTCCATTGTATGACTATATTACAAGTGATTTATGGATTCTTCTTTCAGTGGACATTTGGATTTTTCCCCTATGTTTTGAACATATATGTAATATTGCTGTGAACATTCTTGTACATAATCGCTGGTAAAAATGTGCAAGAGTTTCTGCAGCATGTATGCCCAGGAGTGGAATGTCTGGGTCATACAATATCCAGTTTTAACTCTGTTTGAGGATGACAAATTGATTTCCAAAGTGGCTGTAAAAATTTACATTCCAATTTCAAATTTTCGTTCTATTTCCAAATATAACTATTTGGATAAACAATTTTCCCAGCAACATTTATTGGAAGGTTCTTAACCCACTGATCTATATTGTCACCTCTGTCATAAATCACGTTTGCATATATAAGTTGTCTGTTTCTGAGTTCTCTATTCTGATCTATTTATTAGTCTCTTTTTGTCTGTTTCTGTATAATTTGGCCTTAGGAATATAGCTTAGTCATAAGCCTTGATATCTAACAGAACAAGGCTCCCACTTTATTCTTTTTCTTCAGGAGTGTCCTAACTATTCTTGCTCCTTTGTTCTTACATAGAAAGTTTAGAAACGGCTTATTGAGCCACCAACCAGAACAAAACAAACAAAACTTACTAGGCTTTTGAGGGTTGAATTGAATCTATAAATCAATTTATGGCGAACTGACTTCTTTGCAGTATTGGGTCTACCTATATATGCTCATGGTATAACTCCTCATTTACAGAAGTCTTCTTCAGCATCCTTTGAGAAACTATTACAGTTTTCCCCAGGAAGGGCTTGCCAGGAAGTACTTGGCCCAAGATTTCTCGTGTAGTTATGTAATTTCTCCCCTAATAAAAAACTTGATTATCTCTTTTCTGCTTTTGTAAAATTTATTTTGTATTTTTCCCCTAATGTCTAAAGTTGGAATGCTTAGTTCGTTAGTTTTGAGCCTCTTTTGTGCTTAGTTAGGAATATGCAATTATCCATTTCCCTCAAAGTAAGACTTTAGCAGTATCGCACAAGTATTGAATATGAAATTCTTTATCATTCAGTTCTAAGAAATTTTAGAAATTTTCTGATTTCTATTATGACTTTTTTTGGCCTACAAATACACTTTTAAATTTCTAAACACATGGAAGTATTTCTATTTGTCTTTTTGTTATTGATCTTTAACTTAATTTTATGGTTGTCAAGTAAGTATTCTGTATACCTAGTTTTTGAAATTTCAGGGGACCTGTTTTATGCAGTATCATAAAGATTTTGTGCTTGAAAAGAATGTATATTCTGTAGCTGTTGACTGCAGTGTCCTGTATATGTCCTTTTCACTGAGCTTGTTAATTGTGTCTCTCAGAGTTTTTATATCCTCCCTTTTTTTGGTCTGTTTAATTTACTCTTTTTTTTTTTTTTTTTTTTCACACACACACACTGTATTTTATTTTTACAAGAGATAAATAGACTGACACCAAGCATTGTACATGGATGACCACAACAAAAGCAACAATGATTGCAATTACCAAACATGAAACACACTCATACTATGTCATAATATTGACATTCAGTCCAGTAATCCTCCACTGTAACAGCTCCTTTACTTTGCAGTGAAAATTGATTTGTATATTCTTTGCCTCTGAGTCCTTGTGGGATTTTTTTTTTTTTTTAATTCAGACAGAAAGTCACAAAAATTATACTTAAATTAGTTAAAATCCTCCTTTTTTCTGGTGAATTTGTCCATAGATTTTGAGGCTATGTGACCAAGTGCATAAAGTTTAGGATTATTATATTTTCCTGATGAATCGAAGCTTTTATCATTATGCATTGACCATCTTTATTTCTAGAAATGCTTTTTACTTTGAAGTCTATTTTATATAATATCAGTATGGCTCCATCAGATTTCTTTCTTTATTTTTTATACCAGATTTATTTGTGTAGTATTTTCCCTATACTTTGACTTTCACACTTTCTCTGTCCCTATGTTTTAGATGAGGCACTTATGAAGAGCATAGAGTTAGATTGTTTTTGTTGTAGTCTGACAATATTTGACTACTAATTGCATAGTTTAGACAATTTCCATTTATTGGAATCAGTTTTATATTTGGTATGGTAGATTATTTTATTATCAAAATATTCACTGACCCTTCCTAACAACTCCTTCTTACAAGGCCCCTCTCTTCCAGGCCTATCCCTGTTAAAGTGTTATACTTCTAAGGCCATTAACATCTAAGCCCATTAACGAGCTTGACCATGTGATTTTATGTATTTATTTATTTTAATTTTATTTATTTTTTATACAGCAGGTTCTTATTAGTTATCCATTTTATACATATTAGTGTATATATGTCAATCCCAATCTCCCAATTCATCCCATCACAACCTGTTCCCCCCAACCCCCGCTTTCCCCCCTTGGTGTTGATATGTTTGTTCTCTGCATCTGTGTCTCTATTTCTGCCTTGCAAACCAGTTCATCTGTACCATTTTTCTAGATTCCACATATATGCGTTAATATATGATATTTGTTTTTCTCTTTCTGACTTACTTCACTCTGTATGACAGTCTCTAGGTCCATCCACGTCTCTACAAATGACCCAATTTTGTTCCTTTTTATGGCTGAGTAATATCCATTGTATATGTGTACCACATCTTCTTTATCCCTTCGTCTGTGGATGGACACTTAGGTTGCTTCCATGACCTGGCTATTGTAAATAGTGTTGCAATGAACATTGGGGTGCATGTGTCTTTTTGAATTTTGGTTTTCTCTGGGTATATGCCCAGTAGTGGAATTGCTGGGTCATATGGTAATGCTATTTTTAGTTTTTTAAGGAACCTCCATACTGTTCTCCATAGTGGCTGTATCAATTTACATTCCCACCAACAGTGCGAGAGGGTTCCCTTTTCTCCACACCCTCTCCAGCATTTGTTGTTTGTAGATTTTCTGATGGTGCCCATTCTAACTGGTGTGAGGTGATACCTCATTGTAGTTTTGATTTGCTTTTCTCTAATAATTAGTGATGTTGAGCAGCTTTTTATGTGTTTCTTGGCCATCTGTATCTTCTCTTTGGAGAAATGTTCTATTTAGGTCTTCTTCCCATTTTTTGATTGGGTTGTTTGTTTTTTTAATGGAGTATAATTGCTTTACATTGTTGTGTTAGTTTCTGCTGTAAAACAAAGTGAATCATCTTTATGTATACGTATATCCCCATATCCCCTCCCTCTTGTGTCTCCCTCCCACCTTCCCTATCCCACCCCTCTAGGTGGTCACAAAGCACCGATCTGATCTCCCTGTGCTAAGCGGCTGCTTCCCACTAGCTATCTATTGATTTCCTCTTTGATTTCTTCTTTGATCTCTTGGTTATTTAGTAACGTAGTGTTCAGCTCCCACGTGTTTGTGTTTTTTACGGTTTTTTCCCCTGTAATTTATTTCTAATCTCATAGCACTGTGGTCGAAAAAGATGCTTGATATGATTTCAGTTTTCTTAAATTTACCGAGGGTTGATTTGTGACCCAAGATGTGATCTATCCTGGAGAATGTTCCATGTGCACTTGAGAAGAAAGTGTAATCTGCTGTTTTTGTATGGAATGTCCTATAAATATCAATTAAATCTCTCTGGTCTATTGTGTTATTTAAAGCTTGTGTTTCCTTATTAATTTTATGTCTAGATGATCTGTCCATTGGTGTAAGTGAGGTGTTAAAAGTCCCCCACTATTACTGTGTTACTGTCAATTTCCTCTTTTATAGTTGTTAGCATTTGTCTTATGTGCTCCTATGTTGGGTGCATATATATTTACAATTGTTATATCTTCTTCTTGGATTGATCCCTTGATCATTATGTAGTGTCCTTCCTTGTCTCTTGTAACAGTCTTTATTTTAAAGTCTGTTTTATCTGATATGAGTATTGCTACCCCAGCTTTCTTTTTATTTCCATTTGCATGGAAAATCTTTTTCCATCCCCTCACTCTCAGTCTGTATGTGTCCCCAGATCTGAAGTGGGTCTCTTGTCAACAGCATATAGATGGGTCTTGTTTTGTATCCATTCAGTGAGCCTGTGTCTTTTGGTTGGAGCATTTAATCCATTCACATTTAAGGTAATTATCAATATGTATGTTCCTATTACCATTTTCTTAATTGTTATGGGTTTGTTTTTGTAGGTCCTTTTCTTCTCTTGTTTTTCCCACTTAGAGAAGTTCCTTTAGCATTTGTTGTAAAGCTGGTTTGGTGGTGCTGAATTCTCTTAGCTTTTGCTTGTCTGTAAAGCTTTTGATTTCTCCATTGAATCGAATGAGATCCTTGCTGGGTAGGGTAATCTTGGTTGTAGGTTCTTCCCTTTCATCATTTTAAATATATCGTGCCACTCCCCTCTGGCTTGTAGAGTTTCTGCTGAGAAATCAGCTGTTAACCTTATGGGAGTTCCCTTGTATGTTATTTGTCATTTTTCCCTTGTTGCTTTTAATAATTTTTCTTTGTCTTTAGTTTTTGTCAATTTGATTACTATGTGTCTCGGCATGTTTCTCCTTGGGTTTATCCTGCCTGGGACTCTCTGCGCTTCCTGGACTTGGGTGGCTATTTCCTTTCCCATGTTAGGGAAGTTTTCGACTATAATCTCTTCAAATATTTTCTCTGGTCCTTTCTCTCTTCTTCTTCTGGGACACCTATAATGCGAATGTTGTTGCGTTTACTGTTGTCCCAGAGGTCTCGTAGGCTGTCTTCATTTCTTTTCATTCTTTTTTCTTTATTCTGTTCCACAGCAGTGAATTTCACCATTCTGTCTTCCAGGTCACTTATCCATTCTTTCTGCCTCAGTTCCTCTGCTATTGATTCCTTCAAGTGTATTTTTCATTTCAGTTATTGTATGTTCATTTCTGTTTGTTTGTTCTTTAATTGTTCTAGGTATTTGTTCTTTAATTCTTCTGTGTCTTTGTTAAACATTTCTTGCATCTTCTCGATCTTTGCCTCCATTCTTTTCCCGAGGTCCTGGATCATCTTCACTATTATTCTGAATTCTTTTTCTGGAAGATTGCCTATCTCCACTTCATTTAGTTGTTTTTCTGGGGTTTTATCTTGTTCCTTCATCTGGTACATAGTCCTCTGCCTTTTCATTTTGTCTATCTTTCTGTGAATGTGGTTTTTGCTCCACAGGCTGCAGGATTGTAGTTCTTCTTGCTTCTGCTGTCTGCCCTCTGGTGGATGAGGCTATCTAAGAGGCTTGTGCAAGCTTCCTGATGGGAGGGAATGGTGGTGGGTAGAGCTGAGTGTTGCTCTGGTGGGCAGTGCTCAGTAAAACTTTAATCTGCTTGTCTGCTGATGGGTGGAGCTGAGTCCCCTCCCTGTTGGTTGTTTGCCCTGAGGTGATCCAGCACTGGAGCCTACAGGCTCTTTGGTGGGGCTAATGTCGGACTCATGCCAAGGAGTACTTCCCAGAACTTCTGCCGCCAGTGTCCTTGTCCATGCAATGAGCCACAGCCACCCTCTGCCTCTGCAGGAGACCCTCCAACACTAGGAGGTAGGTCTGGTTCCGGAGGTAGGTCTGGTTCAGTCTCCTGTGGGGGTCACTGCTCCTTCCTCCTCAGTCCTGATACGCACACTACTTTCTGTGTGCCCTCCAAGAGTGGAGTCTCTGTTTCCCCCAGTCCTGTCGAAGTCCTGCAATCAAATCCCCCTTGCCTTCAAAGTCTGATTCTTTGGGAATTCCTCCTCCTGTTACCGGACCCCCAGGCTGGGAAGTCTTACGTGGGGCTTAGAACCTTCACTCCAGTGGGTGGACTTCTGTGGTATAAGTGTTCTCCAGTTTGTGAGTCACCCACCTAGCAGTTATGGGATTTGATTTTATTGTGATTGCACCCCTCCTACCATCTCATTGTGGCTTCTCCTTTGTATTTGGATGTGGGGTATCTTTTTTGGTGAGTTCCAGTATCTTCCTGTTGGGGATATTTCACCAATTAGTTGTGATTCCAGTGCTCTCACAAGAGGGAGTGAGCACATGTCCTTCTACTCTGCCATCTTGAACCAATCTCCTCCATGTGATTTTATTTATTTATTTATTTATACCAGTTAAAATTGAGTAGAAGTAAATGTGCCACTTCTGAGTAGAAGGTTTTAGAGCCACCATGTTGTTCTGAGTTTTTCTCTGCCATAATACATGTGGTGTTTCAGAGTGAAGCTTTTCCTTCAGTCTGGGTCCCAGATTGAATAGCTAAAGCCTTCTGAAGACTGGCATATAATGTGAGTGAGAAATAAACCTTAGATTCTGTAAGTCACTGAGATTTGGGGTTGACTTATTAATGCATGATAACCTTACAAGATATGATTAATATATTTAAATTTATTTCTACCCTATTATTTTTGCCCACTGTTGCTCTCTCTCCATTCCTTTTTTCTTTCCTATTGTGCTTTCTTCTTGATTGATTTAAAAATTTTTTCATTCCTTATCTCCCTTAACAGTTTGGAATTATATTCTTTTACGTTATGTCTCTATGTATTTTAACTTATACATCAATATCCATTAAGATAGACTATATTATGTACTAGGAATTAACAATTCCAAATTCTCAGTGGCTTAGAACAATAAAGATTTTCATGCTTCCTCTGCAATGTAGGCTGACAGAGAATCCAGCATTTGGGAACATCAGTTGTAGTAGCAAGGCAAGAGAATGGATAGTTTGCGTGGTGCTTAAATGCATCTGCCTTGGATCACTTCTCATCTTCCGTTGGACAAAAGTCACATTACCATACCTAAATTCATGGGAACAGGGAAGTACAATCCTCCTGTGAGAGAGGAAGGAGAGAAAAATTTGAAATATTGGTGAGGAGATATAATGTCTACTACAGTTTGCCCTCTGCTCACCAAATATTTGGGTGACTCTTTCTTCCATGTAGATTACACTTAGTTCCACCTGAAAGGAGACAACTCAAAAAGTTGTCTCAGAGTTAGAAAGTTTACCTCAGAGTCAGATTTCCTCTATGTTATGGGGTAGGGTGGATGCACAGCAATCGCTACAAACAGATCTTGATGTGGTTACTCTTGATATAAGCTCTTCGAGCCAAAAAGACAAATTGTGTTCATTACATGTTCCCAATATACAATGATGAGACAGACACAGCATAACCAGAAAAGTACTTCTTCTTGGAAAAGAAAAACTCCATGATCTATAGCAATCACTGGCCCATAGCAATTTTGAAATTCTAGTAGGCAAATATTAGTAAGGCCCTCTGTCTTTGGGGTGGGACATGTTCCTTGATTAAATTTACTCCTGAGAGAGTGGAGGGATTTTTTTCCCCATTGTTCTTTGTGGCCGTGATTCTACCTCTGGAAAGCTCTTTCTTTTCCATTATCCTTCTGGGGCACATCTGAAATAGAGGGCAACAGAACTTCCTTGTGGACCATGCAGTTTTCTCAGCCCTTTTTTTCTCCCACTTCCTCTGACAATAAAACTTCCCAAAACTTAATAGGCTTCCTATCTATTTGATTCCAATCAGTTATGTGTGCCAGTATTCATATCCACAGATCTTTATAAGGTGGGCTTTCTTAGAGTGTTATATTTCTCTTTTCCCACACACATATATCCCTACATCCTCACCCTCTTTAATATCAGGTAACTTGAGTCTGTTAGTTGTCACTGGGAAAGATACATACTTTAGCTCTTTACTCTGAGTTATTTTATCTAAATGAAGCAGTTGGTTGGATAGTACACCCTTAATTGGCCTTTTGCCCTGAAGTTAGTCTATCTAATGTTTTTCACAAAGTTATAATGGGCATACCTTTAACTTGACTGCTGTCTCAAAGCTAAGTTTTGATTAGCCTTTGTTGCTCAAAGATTTTCTTACATTGAACCTTTACATTTTAGGGTGGTGAGGTAGTTTTCTTTATTATCTCTGAAAGTCCATGAACTTATATTCGCTCTACTCCCTTTATTTTATTATTAATTTTTATTGGGATATAGTTGCTTTACAATGTTGTGTTAGTTTCTGCTGTACAGCAAAGCGAATCAGCTATAAATATACATATATCCCCCCTTTTTTGGATTTCCTTCCCATTTAGGTCACCACAGGGCACTGAATAAAGTTCCCTGTGCTATATAGTAGGTTCTATTAGTTATCTATTTTATACATAGTAGTGTATATATGTCAATCCCAATCTCCAAATTCATCCCACCTCCCCTTCCCCCCTTGGTATCCATACGTTTGTTCTCTACATCTGTCTTTATTTCTGCTTTACAGATAAGTTAATTTGTACCATTTTTCTAGATTCCACATATAAGCGATATTATACAGTATTTGTTTTTCTCTTTCTGACCTACTTCACTCTGTATGACAGTCTCTAGGTCCTTCCATGTCTCTGCAAATGGCACAATTTCATTCCTTTTTATGTCTGAGTAATATTCCATTGTATATATGTACCACATCTTTATCCATTCCTCTGCTGATGGACATTTTATTCCTGTTTGGGAACATACAAATGCTTTCCTGAATTCAGGAAATGGTCAAATGTGGCTAACTATTACCAACACTCACTGGTAAAGTTTTGTTTTCCAACTTCCTCCCCTAGAGCTACATTTAACTTTATGTTATATGATATGTCTCACAACTTATGGAGGATGGCATTTTACCAAATGTTTTGACGTTACATCTTTCTCACCTTCAATATGCATTTCCCTACTGCTTCCAATACCAGTGCTTGTTTCTGTTGGGATAAAATAATTTATACTATTATACAGACAACCTTGTATAAGAAAATCTTCAGAAAGAAGCAAGATTTCATCCTCACTCTGGGTTATAGCCTGTTGAAGGTTCAACAGGAATAGTACTAGTCACTTGTCACAGTGGCAAAGGAAAGAGAGAATGGATACTCAAATTCTTAAATACTTCCTCTTGGAAGTAATACCTTCATTCATATTTCATTGATCAAAGCTACTTTTGTGGCCAAGGCTAACTTCCAATAGGCAAGGAGGTCCAGGTCCCCAAAGTTCCCCAAAGGAGAGTAGAATGATAAATACTAAAGAGTAGCATTAATTTCTATAACAAAATGCAAAGCTTATACCTTAAGCCTCTTCTAAAATAGTATAAAGACATTAGAAAACTTTAAATCTAATTTCCCCCACCCAATATAATATTTCCCAGGATATTAGTTTTTTTAAATTTTTGCTTGCATCTCTATTAATTTATTAATTTAATTAATGATTGCATCTCTATTAATCCCCTCCCCTCCTTTGTGGTTTAGGCAGCCAGCCTAGACCTTGACCTTCAGTACCTGACACGTAGCTTCGGCACCAGTTCCTTATAAACTTAACAGAGTTTCTACTTCTTCCCAAGCCCAATTACATTTCTTGGGGTCTTCTATTCTTTAACTCACCATAAGGTACAGGAGGCCTAAGCAATGATGAGTCTAATAAAGAGAGACCAGGTGAAGCAGCAAGTTGATTAGTCCAAGCTGACCTTGATTCAGTTTACCAATCCTACCACATGGGGGCAGTAGGAAACAAGAGAGAGGGAGCTACACACGTGCCCTTTTAATGAACAGTGGCTGCCAGTCTGTAACTGTGGCCCAAACAGTATGCCAGAATTTGACAAAATATTAGCGATTCCTCAGGATTGGGATGGATTAGGGAAGAGCAAACAGGGAGAATGAAATAAGGGAATAAAGATTTTTCTTTCTATTTCAATATACATTTTCCAGTTACTTTTCTAAGCATAAAGGATAATGTAATATTGTTTAGTAATTTGTTTTTTAGTTAAGAGTATATTTCCATATCCTTAAATATTTGATAGTACATAATTTTTTTTAAATGCACAACTTGAGAGCTGTGAGTTGTTTTTTTTTTTAAATTTTATTTATTTATTTATTTATTTATTTATGGCTGTGTTGGGTCTTCGTTTCTGTGCGAGGGCTTTCTCTAGTTGCGGCAAGCGGGGGCCACTCTTCATCGCGGTGCGCGGGCCTCTCACTATCGCGGCCTCTCTTGTTGCGGAGCACAGGTTCCAGACGCGCAGGCTCAGCAATTGTGGCTCAGGGGCCTAGTCGCTCCGCGGCATGTGGGATCTTCCCAGACCAGGGCTCGAACCTGTGTCCCCTCCGTTGGCAGGCAGATTCTCAACCACTGCGCCACCAGGGAAGCCCAATAGTACATAATTTTTAATCACTGGATGAATTTCCAGTCAAAGCCTACTATAATATATCTAATAGGACCACTATTTTTGGATAGTTGAGGTATTTTCAGACTTTCTAAGTTATAAAATAATTAACTATAATTAACTTACATAGGGTTAAATCTTTACCAAAAGTCATAGTTATTTCCTCTGACCAAATTACTATAGATGGAAATGCTGGGTTCAAATGAATATAGATTTTTAAGGATAAATATTGCTAAGTTTGCCAAGAAGTGTGTACTAATGTTTACTCCACAAACAACATATTACTTATTTCTCTGTCTTTACCATGCTAACACTTGGTGACTTTTTAAATCTTTGCCAAGCTGATTCTCTGTTTATTCATATTTCTTAAATTGTAATGATGTTGCATATTTTATTTTATAAGAATTATATTATTATAATATTATAACATTTATTATTTTATTCATATATCTGTTGCTTTTAAAATTTCTTTCTTGAATTTTCCATGAGTATCCTTGATCCAAAAGCACTTTTTCTGAGTAATTTTGGTTCTGTTTGGATAACCCTTGCCAACTCCCAGGTCAAGAAAGCATTAGCAAAGAGGAATTCGTATCATTGTGTTTTTGAAAAAGCACTTCCCTTCATTATGGTGCATTTTGTTTAAGTTCTCTTTTTCCTCTCTCACCTCATTAACAGCCACCTCCACTCCAACAGTTTCCACATTACATGGCTGCTCCTATAAAGAGTTTGTGTAGACATCCTGATCAGCCCCATTCAGAGTCCTCAGAGTCCTCACAACAGGAAATTGTACCCAGCACTCTGCTACCAAAAGGTGACCACCTGATAAAGCATCCTTTTTTTTTAACCTTTCCTGGTCCCCTGTTTGTGATGCACAGCCTTTCATTCAGTTAGTTTCCTGTGCAACCCATTCTGATGAATTCAGCTCAGACTCACTTTCACTGTCAGTGGATCCATCATATTAAAATAGCACTTCGGAGTTGGGTGAGGCAGTGAGGAGGAAGACAAGAGAAAGAAGAGTAAGAAGAAAAAGAGAGGAAGGTGAGGTGGGAATCCTGATGCTTGAGGGGAAAAATTTAACTGGACTACCCTGGAAGTAGACACCACTTACTTTTGGATCAAACCCAGTATTTGACTGCTGGAGTAGACTATTTTTTAACATTTCTTCCTCTATATGACAAAGTTATTTTTAGGAATAATCATGAAATGAAAGAAATAATAATAATGGCCAGAAAAAATTTAGGCAGTGAACATTTTCCTTTATTGAACCTCGTAATACAGTCATGTCAGTAAAAATAAATAAATGCAAATAAATTTGCATTTCAAAAAAGGAAAAGAGTGAAATTTTTATTTTATTGAACTTTCCATATGCTGATTAAAAAAAAAAAAAGCACAACATGAGAGTTGTGAGTTAAGTTTTATTTGGGGCAAAATGAGGACTATAGCCTGGGAGACAGCATTTCAGATAGCTCTGAGAAACTGCTCCAAAGAGGTGGAGGGGGGGGGCTTCCCTGGTGGCGCAGTGGTTGACAGTCTGCCTGCCAATGCAGGGAACACGGGTTCGAGCCCTGGTCTGGGAGGATCCCACATGCCGCGGAGCAACTAGGCCCGTGAGCCACAACTACTAAGCCTGCGCGTCTGGAGCCTGTGCTCCGCAACAAGAGAGGCCACGATAGTGAGAGGCCCGCGCACCGCGATGAAGAGTGGCCCCCACTTGCCGCAACTAGAGAGAGCCCTCGCACAGAAATAAAGACCCAACACAACCATAAATAAATAAATATTAAAAAAAAAAAAAGGTGGGGGAAGGTTAGTATATATGTGATTTTGGTGAAGGGGGAGTACATGCATTCAAGCACATATTTTTTGCAGAAGGTTTCTGCTAGTCTCGTGAAGGTTACTGCTAGTCACGAGGAGCAGATGTCACCATGAAGGATTTCAGGGCTTTTTTAGATATGAGGAGATACAAGAATTGGGCTCATAAAATCGTCTCCTGAAAATATCTAACTATATGAAGACCTTTTCTGCCAGTTTTTCCCAGAGCACAGAGTGCCTCATTTCTGATCTCCACCCCAAACTCCTTTCAGGGTGTTGAAAGTCAGTAGCTGCAGCAGCTCATGATTTAATCCTTGTAGAGGTAGATGGCAGTGCCAATGGCAAGTGCCAACTTGTAGTTGACACGTATATAATTATACAATTGAAAAAGTGTTTTTAAAAAAAGTAAAAAAAAATAGAGAAGTACGAAAGAGAAAAGGTAGTAGATTAACACTTTTTAAAAACATTACTGTGACTATGTATATATATGTATACGTATTTGAAAAAATATAGTAAAACTTAAACCTTCATATTGGCCTATCATAGTAATGAATAACATTACAGTTTCTGTTTGAACCTTAACTTATACAGATTTGTCAATGACTTGGTCAAAACTGATCTCCACATACTCATGTTTAATGGACAGTATAGCCAGATTAATTTTTTATTAATTTTAACTTCAAAAGTTTTGTTAACATGTAGCAAGATAGTAAGCTAGTTAAGAGAAAAGTTTTTATGAAAAAAGGTAAGCAGAGATTCATAAGAATCCAATTTCACAACAAAATCCAAAATTGCAAAACTGCACATGTCTTTATTTCTTCAGGATCAATTCTAGCAACTTGCAAATATCTCTACAATCTTAAATTTTGAATTTTATCTTAAATTTTAAACAAGTAAAAAACTTCATCGTATCACACATAATGACAGAACTGAAGTAACTCAAGTTTTGTTTCTTTGTTTTTATAACCACTGTGCTATCATTGTTTATTTGTATCTTTTGTTTAAACACTGGAATATGTGCTATCATAAGAATTGGAGACTCAAACTGCACCCAAAGTTAGCTTGAATAATTATGAACCTTTACAAATTTACTCTCAAACAAATGCATGTAGCTAAGTCTGCATGGGCCAGGGCTCTCCTTATTAACCTCCATGTAGAATGCAATGTTTATTAAAGAAAAAGCAACAAAAATGCTAATTTGAAGGTCGTGTATATAAATAATTAAAACTCAACAGTAGCCATGGCAATTATTTAGAACCTAATCCAACAAAGAAAGTATTCGGGGAGGCGTATTTATCACTGACTTTGTTTAGAATTACCAGTTCATAGTAATAATAAAAAGCAGGCAGACTTTCACTCAGTTTTTAAAAAATTCTCTACAGATAATGTATCCCTTTACTTTCCTGCATCTGGGGCAAACCTGCAGCCTTGACCTTGGCACAAAAATTAGAGCACATTCTCATAAGCTCAGCATAAAATAATAACACAAAAAAGCTACAATTTAGTGATTGGTCACTTGCTATGTTTCAAAGGCTATGCTTTCCTAATATTACTTCATTAATCCCTACTTTAATCCTATAAGGTTAAGTATCTTGATTATATACATTTTATTAATGAGGTGACTGAGGCATAAAAAGGTTAAATAACATAGCCACGATTACACAGCAGCTGGAAAATAGTCCAGTAATTTAGGACTTGAACCCACATCTGTCTAATGCCAAAGTATGTAGTCTTAATGACTACATGTCTACTAGAAAAGCAACCTATACTTCTCTTATCTGCCACAGGAATTTCATGTTTGTAGTAATGAGTAGGCGCTTATGATTACTGGATGGAGAAAGGAGGAAGCAAGAACCAAAATGGAGTCAGAAAGGTAACTGTGGTATAATGTGAAGAATACCAGACTTGGAGTCACAATACCTTTATCTGATTTGCCTAATGATCTATGAGACCAATAGTATTTGTTAGTGTTTTTGTAGGATGTGGTCCACAGAAACAACTGAGTATTTCTTTTTTTTTTTTTTTTTAAATTTTAGGTTTATTTATTTATTTATTTATTTATGGCTGTGTTGGGTCTTAGTTTCTGTGTGAGGGCTTTCTCTAGTTGCGGCAAGTGGGGGCCACTCTTCATCGCGGTGCGCGGGCCTCTCATTATCGCGGCCTCTCTTGTTGCGGAGCACAGGCTCCAGACGCGCAGGCTCAGTAATTGTGGCTCACGGGCCTAGTTGCTCCGCGGCATGTGGGATCTTCCCAGACCAGGGCTCGAACCCGTGTCCCCTGCATTGCCAGGCAGATTCTCAACCACTGCGCCACCAGGGAAGCCCTGAGTATTTCTTTAGAATACATATGCCTAGAGCTCACTTCAGACCTGGTGAATTAGAATCTTTGGGGTTAGAGCTTAAGGATATGAAACACACCACATTTAAGTTAAAAAGACCACAAGCACCTGGGAAAAAGATGTGACAGACAAGATGTAGCAAAGAAGGTTTATGTAATAAACTTACAAATCAATGAAATAGTGACTATGTCCCAATAAAAATAGGCAATTAGATAAAGATGAGATACAAATAAGCAAGAAATACATGAAAAAATGCTCAGACTCTATGATTATCCCAGATATGCCTAAAGTTGGTCAGCATGTAGAGAAACAGGAACTCTCAAACTGATAGTTGCAGTATAAATTGATAAATTCCAAACTCAAAAGAAAATAATATGAGAGATTCCCATTTTGGACAATTTGGCCAAGGAGATACCTGGAATAACCCTTTTACACTGAAAATATATATATTTAATAGATATATTAATTATATATATATTAACATTAATTTATATATATTTATAATTATATATATATAATATATAATTAAATTGTTGACACTAGATGTGGGGAGACCATTGGGAAGCCATAAAAAACAGAAGAAAAATTTCTGGTTTCTGGTCCAGCATGTAAGGAGCTTGGAAGTTATCACTTTGTCCAAACAACAAGGAAAAAGCTGAACAAACACAAAAATCAAAAACTTTTCTTAGATCCGTCAGAGAAGTGAGATCACAGACAAACTACTGCCCCCAAATTGAAGAGATACAGGGAATCAAACTTACAGAAGTAAAAACCCTGAAGCGGCAGCCTCCGTGGGAACAAGTGCTGGGATAGGAAAGCCTGACCTGTAATTGACCAATTGCTGGAGGTCATTTTGGACAAGTCGGATAGTTAAAATCTCCCAGGAGTGGAAGTGGTTTGCAAGTGATAGGGAGCCCTCACATTTTTTTGTGAGCTTACCTCCAGGAGTTCTACCAGGTGAATATCAGAGAAAAATCCCCTAGTGCGTCCAAGAGCTGGGGAAAAAAACATTTTGAAATACACCAGAATATCCTATTCTTCTTAGCAAAGCCTTCCCTCAAGAGAAGTTGCTTTACCAGAGCCTTACTTATTGGGGTTTTATCAGAGCTTAACCTCCTAGGAGAAGAAAAATACCCAAATCTAGCCCATTCTAGCCATCTGGTCCCATCTAAGGGAGGTGGGAAACTGAGAAGTATTTGTGAAGTTCACAACTCAAGGGCCCCAGCTCACTAATCATAGAACTATAGAACACTTCCCCTCCTACCAAACCTTACCATCACATTACTAAAGGCCTACTTACCAGAATTCCTTTTTACCCAGTGCATCATGTCTGGCTTTCAACAACAACAACAAACTACAAGGCATTCTACAAGGCAAAAACAAAACAGAAAAAACAAAAACCATAGTTTGAAGAGACAGAGCAAGCATCAGAACTAGACTCAGATGTGGCAGAGATGTTGGAATTATCAGATTAGGAATTTAAAACAACTATAATTAATATGCTAAGGGCTCTAATGGAAAAAGTAGTCAACATGCAAGAACAGACAAATAATGAAGTAAGAGATATAGAAATTTTAAGAAAGAATCAAAAAGAAATGCCAGAGATCAAAAACACTGTTACAGAAATGAAGAATGCCTTCATGGGCTCATTAGTAAACTGAATATGGTGGAGGAAATAATCTCTGAGTTTGAGGATATGTCCATAGATACTTCCAAAACCAAAAATCAACAGAAATAAAGACTGAAAAGAATGGAACAAAATATCCAAGAACTGTGGGACAACAACGAAAGGTATAACATACAAGTAATAGGGGTACCAGAAGGAAAAGAGAGAAAGGGAGTGAAGAAATATTTGAAGTAATAATGACAGAGAATTTCCCAAAATTAATGTCAGTCACCAAACTAAAAATTTAGGAAGTTCTGAGAACACGAAGTGGAAAACCACAGTTAGGCAGATCATATGCAAACTGCAGAAAATAAAAGATAAAAAATCTTTTAAAAAGCTAGAGGAAAAAACCACCTTACATATAGAGGAGCAAAGATAAAAGAATTACATCAGACTCCTCAAGAACAATGCAAGCAAGAAGAGAGTGGAATGAAATATTTAAAGTGTTGAATGAAGGACTTCCCTGGTTAAGAGTCTGCCTTCAAATGCAGGGGACGCAGGTTTGATCCCTGGTCAGGGAACTAAGATCCCACGTGCCACAACTACTGAGCACACGGGCCACAACTAGAGAGCCCGTGCACCACAACTACTGAATCTGCGCACCACAACTAGAGAGAAGCCCACGTGCTGCAATGAGGAGCCCGCGCGTCATAGCCGAGGATCCTGCATGCTGCAATGAAGATCCCAACGAAGATCCCACATGCCGCAACTAAGACCTGACGCAGCCAAAGATAAAAAATAAATAATAAATAGATAAATAAATATTTAAACAAAAAATAAAGTGTTGAGTGAAAAAACACCCCACCACCTAAAACTCTATATCCTCCAAAATTATCCTTTAAAAATGAACTTTGTCTAACAAACAAAAATTGAAAGAATTTGTTGCCAATGGACCTGCCTTGCAAGAAACGTTAAAAGTTCTTTAGAGAGAAGGAAAATCATAGAGGCCAGAATCTCTGCTCTACATAAAGAAAGGAAGAGCATTAGAGAAGGAATAAGTGAAGGTAAAATAACAACTTTTATTTTTCCTATTCTTGAAAAAACATAACAGTTTATTCAAAATAATAGCAACAATATATTCAATCATTGCAATTTATATATAAGTGAAATGGATGACAGTGATGATACCATAGACATGAGGGAGGAATTAGGAATCCTTTGTTATTATAAGGTACTTGCACAACCCATGAAGCAGTATAGAGTTATTTGAAAGTGGACTTTGGTTGATTGCAAATGTATATTGAAAACTCTAGGATACCCACTAAAAAAAGTTAAAAATCAAAGAAGCATAATTGATATTTTTAAAAAGGAGAGGAAATGGAATCATAAATACTCAAAACTACAAAAGGCAGAAAAAGAGTGAACACAAAAATAGAAAAAAAACCAATGAGCAATGAATAGAAAACAGTAACAAATATTGTAGCTATTAATACATCTATATGAATAATATCTGAATGTCAGTGGTCTAAACATACCAATTAAAAGACAGAGATGAATCAAAGGCTATGATGACAGTCAATCAAACATGACCCAACTATATGCTGTCTATAAGATATCAACTTTAATTATAAAGACACATATAGATTAAAAGTAAAGGAATGGAGAAAGATATCCATGCTAGTAGTTATCAAAAGAAAGCTGGAGTAGCTATATTAATTTCAGACAAAGCAGACTTCAGAGCAAGGAAAATTACCAGGGATAAAGAGAATAATTGCATAATGATAAAAGGCTCAATTCTCCAAGAAGACAAAACAATCCTTAATATGTATGCCCTAACAAAAGACTGTCAAAACATGTGAGACAAAAACTGATAAAACTTCAAGGAGAAATAGATGAATCCACTATCAGTTCACAGTTGGAGACTTCAACACCCTTCTTTCAGAAGGGGACAGATCTAGCAGGCAGATAATAAGTAAGGACATAGTTGAACCCAACAGCATCATCAGTCAACTGGATATAATTGATATCTATAGACAAGTTCATCCAACAACAGCAGAATACACATATATTCATACATTAATAATCAATTAATGTAATCCATCACATCAACAGGCTAAAGAAGAAAAATCACATGATCATGTCAATAGATGCAGAAAAAGCATTTGACAAAATCTAACAACCATTCATAATAAAAAACTCTCGATGAACTAGAAATGGAGGGAAACTTCCTCAACCTGATAAAGGACATCTGCAAAAAAACCTACAGCTAATATCATGTTTAATGATGAGGAACTAGAAGCTTTCCCACCAAGATCAAGAAAAAGGAAAGGATATCCCCTCTCATCACTCCTTCTAAACACCATACTCAAAGTCCTAGAAAGGGAAGTAAAAGATACTCAGATTGGGAAGAAAGAAAGAAAACTGTCTTTGTTCTGATGACATGATTGTCTGTGTGGAAAATCTGAAAAAAAATTGGCAAAAAAAAAAAAAAACTCGTCTGAAACTAATAAGTGATTATAGTAAGGCTACAACATACACTTTAATATACAAAAGTCAATCCTATATTCTAGATACCAGGAATGAACAAGTGGAATTTGAAATTTAAAACAATACCATTTACATTAGCACCCCTCCTCCTCCAATGAAATGCTTAGGTGTAAATCTAAAAAATATGAACAAGATATATATGAAAACTACAAAACTCTGATGAAAGAAATCAAACAAGAACTAAATGAATGACTATATATTCCATGTTCATGGTTAGGAAGACTCAATATTGTCAAGATGTCAGTTCTTCCCAACTGACAATCTGCAGTTTCAATGCAACCTCAGTCAAAATCCTAGCATGTTATTCTGTGGATATCAACAAACTGATTTTAAAGTTCATATGGAGAAGCAAAAGACTCAAAATTGAAGGAGAAGAACAAAATTAGAGGACTGACACTACTCAACTTTAAGAATTACTCTAAAGCTACACTATTCAAAACAGTGTGGTATTGTGAAAGAATAAACAAATAGATCAGTATAATAGAACAGAGAGCCCAGAAATAGAAACATATAAATATAGTCAACTGATCTCTAACAAAGGATAAAAGCTAATCTTTTTAACAATGCTGTTGAAACAACTGAACCTCCACATGCAAAACAAAAACAAATGAATTTAGATGCAGACGTCACACCCTTCACAAAAATTAACTCAAAATAGATCATAGACCTAAATGTAAAACCCCAAATTATAAATCTCCTAGAAGATAACAGGTGAAAAATCTAGATGACCTTGGGTATACAATACAAAAGGTATGATCCATGAAAAAAAATAATTGATAAGCTGGACTTATTTAAAATTAAAAATCTTTGCTATGTGAAAGACACTGTCAAGGTAATGAGAAGACAAGGCATAGACAGAGAGAAAATATTTGCAAAGGACGTGTCTGATAAATGACTATTAGCCAAAATATACAAAGAACTCTTAACAATAAGAAAATAAACAACCCAATTAAAAATTCGGCAAAAGACCTGAACAGACACCATACCAAGGATGATATACAGATGGTAAATAAGCATATGAAAAGATGTTCAACATTACAGGCCATTAGGGAATTGCAAATTAAAACAACAATAAAATACCACTACACACCTACTAGAACGGCCAAAATCCAAAACACTGACAACACCAAATGGTAGCAAGGATGTGGAGCAACAGGAACTCTCATTCGCTGTGGGAGTTCAAGATGGTACAGCCACGGTGGAAGACAGTTTGGCAGTTTCTTACAAAACTAAACATTGTCTTACTGTACGACTCAGCAATCACACTCCTTGTATTTACCCAAAGGAGATGAAAACTTCTGTTCATTGAAAAAACTGCCAATGAATGTTTATAGCAGCTTTATTCATAATTGCCAAAATATGGAAGCAAACAAGATATTCTTCAGTCGGTGAATGGATAAATAAACTGTGGTATATCCAGACAATGGAATTATGTTCAGTATAGAACATATAGAGCTATCAAGCCATGAAAAGACATGGAGGAAACTTAAATGCCTATTACTAAGTGAAAAAAGCCAATCCACAAAGGCTTCATATCATATTATTCCAAATTTATGACATCTGGAAAAGGCAAATCTGTAAAGACAGTAAAATGATTAGTGATTGCCAGGGGCTAGGAGAGAGGGAGAGATGAATAGGTAGAAGGCAGAGGATTTTTAGGTGGTGAAACTATTCTATATGGCACTCTAATGTGGAAACATGTCATTTCACATTTGTCAAAGCCGACAGAGTGTACAATACCAAGAGTGAACCCTAATATAAACTATGGTCTTTGTGTAGTAATGATGTGTCAATGTAGGTTCATTGATGTAACAATTATACTACCCTGGAGCCAGATGTTCATAGTGGGGAAGCTGTATGTGTTGAGAGTGGGGGTGGAGCAGAGGGTATATGGGAACTCTCTGTACTTATGTTCAATTTTACCATGAACATAAAACTGCTCTAAAAAATAAAAATAAAAATTTTAAGTAAAGTCTATTAAAACAATTTTGTTTAAAGTCTTTCCGATAGGATCCACAGTTAAGTGATAGGTTGCACAGAGTCCAAAAACAATACTGTAGGAGAAACTCCAAGAAGTAAGAGAGCACCCAAGTCTGCTTTCTCCCTAATGGTTTCTCCTGATCCCTGGAGACTGATTTTTGGGGACCTGATTGCCTATATTATGTAGGGGAACAGGAGGTAAAGTCCTTAGAAGTCTGGACCTTAGAAGTCTGACAGAAGACCTCTTTATAGAGCTGGAACCCCAAAAGGAAAATGAGAAACAAACCTGCTACAAAAAGGAAGAGAGTGGGGAAAATTATTACTTGCCTCAAACTTGGCACAAAGGAGAGGTGGGTAATCTCCCATGAGAAATTATAACAACAGGCATCCCCAAAGCAGGTTTGAGGTCAAATTCACATAATCTATGTGTCCCAAAAACTTTCTATGGAGAATTTAAAGTCATCTAGGTTGGTAGTGCCCTTAGGCAACTAGTAGAAGCAAAAGCAAAATCTTCTTTGCAGGAATGCAAATTCAACCAAATCCCAAAGCAATCCCAAAGGTTCCAAAGAAAATAAACAGCTCCAGGAAAACAAATTACAGAGCAGAAATAAGGCACCATAAGTGAGAGCCAAAGAAGCACAGCAATATCAGGAACAAAGAGACTTAAAATATTCAAATTATCAGACACATTATAAAATAACATACTTAATATATTTAAATAAATTTTTAGAAGCTTAAAACATGTTCAAAGAATAAAAGAATTTGAAGAGAAACCAGTAAGATTTAGAAAATAATCAGCTAGAACTTCTAGAAATGAAAAATATAAATGATAAAACTCAATGGAGCAAGTTAGAACAGTTGGGAGAAAATTAGTGCATTGAACGATACATTCCAAAAAATTACCCAGAATGCAAATTATCCAGAAAATAGAAAAATGAAAGAAATATTAAGAGACAAGGAGGATAGAATGACAAGCCCTAACAAACATCTATTCCGTCTAAAACAGAAATAACAGAGAAAATGGGGAAGAGGCAATCTTCAAAGAGCTAATGGCAGAGAATTTTCCAGATTTTATGAGAAACACAAAGCCCAATACATTACAAACAGAATAAATAAAAGAAAATTTATACCTTGACAAGTCATGGTGAAATTGTAGACAACAAAGAGATAAGCTTTATAGCAAGCAGAGAGAAGCAACTCAAATATTTGAGCTCAAGGACATATATCAACCATTGCACTCAAATTTGGAGAATTCAAATTCCTTTCAAGTTCACATGAACTTAGATGAAAATTAGCCATACTGCACATTCCCTAACCACAATACAATTTAGTTAGAAATTTTTAAACATAGCAAAAAAAAAAAAATCTATATATTTAGGTATTTGAAAATATACACACATACTTCTAAACAACTCATTAGTCAAAGAAGAAGGCATAATGGTAAAAATATATATATTTAGAAATAAGCTATAATAATAGTATTATGAGCAATAAAGAGCACATTTTTTATATTTGACTGCTGACAACTTTCAGGTCCAACCACTCTTTCTTCCCCTTCTTCCCTGCTCCTGGGCAAGCTGATAAGAAAGATTGGCTGCTCCCTTCCTCCTCTGGTGCTGGTGAGAAGTTCAAACCATACAAGCCCCAGCCTACAAGAGGGAACTCTAACCTCAGTCCCACCCCCTAACCACCATAAAATCCCAAGCTGGTTGCCCCTTCCTGCTCTCTCCAGCCATCTTTGGAGTTGCTTTGAAGCTTGTCTTACTCCCCAGAAAGCCTTATTATGTGAGTAATAAATCTTTTCATACCCTCTTGGTGCACATGTGATGTCATGTCTTAATATCCAAACCAAAATTTGGATGAGGGTTGCATCCTTCCTCTGTGGGGGCCACAATGTTACATATCAAAACTTTCTATTTTAGTATTGTTAGCTTACAGGGATATTTATAGTCTTAAATAAATGCATATATTGGAAAAAAAGAAAGGCTGAAAATTAATAAGCTAAGTATAATTTAAGATGTTATGAAAAAATTGCAGAACAAGCCCAAAGAAAGGCAGAATGGAAGAAGTTAATAAATGAATATGAAACTGAGACTCATCAAAGGTGAAAGTTAGTTATTCAAAAAGACTTATAAAATAGGTAAACTCTAGCAAAGATTACCAAGGGAAAAAGAGAATAAACAAATTAAGAAATATGAGTTATAACTACAGGGATCAAAAAGACAATAAAATGAAAATTTTTTGACAACAAATTTGAAAACTTAGATGAAACTAATAAATTCCTAGAAAATTTAATTTACCAAAACTGACTGAAGAATAAAGAGAAAACCTGAATAGTCCCACAAATGATAATAAAACTGAATGAGTAAATAACTTCCAATTCAGATAAGATGGTTAGACTTGTTTCTCCCTGCTCCTCCACACTAAGTACAAATATATACCTTGGAAATAACAAAAGAGACAAGGAAAGGAGAACTCTGAAAGGTTGTAGAAAGAAGGCAGACTGGTTTGGGATTCCAATACACAGCAGCAGGGTACTTTACATAACATCTCACCCAACAAAAGAAGGCAACTCAGATCCAGTGTTTTCTAACCCCCAAGCTAGCAACAGAAGGTCAGGCTTACTTCCCTCCCCCCTCCCCCCCATCAAACAGGAAGAATCCACCAGAAGAGCCTGGCACTACTGGCAAGGAGAACTGCTAATGATTAGTGGGTAGGAATAACACTTTTCTAGGCCTAAGATCCACTTCCCCCACCAAGAGATACTGAGACTGCCGGGCAGCACTGGACCACTGGCCCCCACCACAATAAGCATCTCAGGCAGGAAAGTGTCCTCATGGGCCTGAGACTCCCTTCTACTGAGAGACCATAGGATGATCACATGATGTGAACAAGACACCATACACCACCACAACAACAGCAAGGCATGGCAGGCCACTTTGTCTCCATGGGCCTGAGATTTCCCTTCCCCATCCAGAGACACTAGGGTGGCCAGGGTAGAGGGTGGGGAGAGATGTGATCAGCAAGAGGGACCCCATGACAACAAGCTGCCCAGCTAGGGAAGTTTCAGTGTCCTTTCAGACCTAAGATTCCCCTCTTCACTGGGGGACACTGGATGGGCCAGTCTGCAGAAATCCTCTGCTCCCTCAGGCAGCAACAGCAGGAACAAGTGGGAATCTCAGTGCCACCAGATAAATCAAGCAGACCAAAATAATGCCAGAAAGAGAAAATTAGACTGTTGTTGGAAATACAGTCCACAAAAGTTGGCCAGTACTTGCATGCTTTATAAACCTAAACAAGGTAAATGCCTGCTAAAATAAAGTATTTAAATAGAGCCCAGAGTCTCCTAACATAATAGACAAAATGTCCAAGATATAATAAAAAGTCATCCATAATACCAAGAACCAAGAAGATCACAACTTGAGTGAGAAAAGTAGATCATCTAACGCCAACATGGAAATGAATCACATGTTGGAATTATCTGACAAGGATTTTTAAAGGAGCCATCAAAAATGCTTTAACAATTATTACAAATTCTCTTCAAACAAAAGAAAAAACCCCAAAAAATCTCAGCAAAGAAATAGAAGTTATAAAAAAGAACCAAATTGAAATTCTAGAACTGAAAAATACAATAAAAGGATTCTTGTAAATTGCTAGATGGATTCAACAGCAGAAAGGAGATGACAGAGGTTGGAATCAGTGAACTTTAACACAAATCAATAGTATTTACCCAGCGTAAACAACAGAGGTGAAATAGACAAGGGGAAAAAAATGCCTCAGGGGCTCAGACCTGTGGGACAATGCAAACATTCATATCATCAGAGTCTCAGAAGAATGGGAAAGTGGAACTGACAGAGTATTCAAAGAAATAATAGCTGAAAATGTCCCAAACTTGGTGAAAGATACAAACCTACTTACTCAAGAAGCTGAGAAAACTCAAACAGGACAAACCTAAAGAAGTCTACTCTAACACACAACATAATTAAACTTCTGAAAACTAAATAAAAAGAAAAAAAATCTTGAAAACAACCAGAGGGAAATGATGTATTACCTATAAAGGACACAAATTCTAATGACAGCAGATTTTTCATAGAAAACATACAAGCCAGAAGGAAGTGGCACATTTTTCAAGTGGTGAAAGAAAAGAACTGTCAACCATGAATTCTATGTCCTGTGAAACTATCCTTCAGGAATGAAGAGGAAATAAAGACATTCGCAAAAGAAGGAAAACCAAGAATTTGTCTCTAGCAGATCTACCCTTAAAGATTAGCTAAAAGAAATTCTCAAAGAGAAAAGAAATGATAAAAGAAGGAATCTTGGAGCATCAGGAAGGAAGAAAGAACTATGGAAAGAACAGAAATCTGGATACATACAATAGACTATCCTTTTCTTCATGAGTTTTAGAAATAGTATTTGATGACTGAAACAAGAACTAACACCATGTGATACTCAAGAAAATGATATTTAAAAGTGGGGAAGGCAAAAGGACCTAAATAGCAGTAAGGTTTTAAAATTTCACTAGAGGTGCTAAAATGTTGATACCAGTAAAATATAATGGCACATATTTATACTTGTAATACTTAGAGCAACCACTATGAAAATTATACAAAGATATTTACTCAAAAACACTATACGTAAGTAAGATAGAATCCTTAAAAATGTTCAAATAACACACAGAAAGGCAAAAAAAGGAAACACATGAATGAGAACTAGAAGAAAAAAAAACAGAAACAAATAATAAAATGTCAGATTTAAGCAATAACAATAATCACCTTAAAAGTAAATGACCTAAATATACCAATTAAAAGACAGAGGTAAGCAGAGTGAATAAACATGACTCAAAAATATGCTGTGTACAGGAAACTTACTTCAAACCCAATGAAATAGGTTGAAAATAAAAAGATTGGAAAAGATTAACCATGCAAACATTGATCAGAAACCAGGAGTGCTACATTAGTGTCTGATAAAGTAGATTTCAAAGCAAAGAGTATTACTAGAGACAAAGAGGAATATTACACAGTAATAAAGGATCAATTCACTAGTAAGATGTATTAGTTTCCTGGGATGGCTGTAACAAAGTACCACAAACTGGTGGCTTAAAACAATGTAAATTATCTCACAATTCTGGAGGGTGGAAGACTGAAATTAAGGTGTCATCAAGACTATGCTCCCTCTGAAAACTGTAGGGGAGAATCCTGGCTTTCTTCTTCTAGCTTCTGGTGTTTGCCAACAATCTTTGGTGTTCCTTGGCTTGTAGATGCATCACTCCAATCTCTGCCTCTGTCATCACATGGCTATCTTTTCCCTGTGTCTGTCTATGTCCAAATTTTTCTCCTCTTGTAAGGCCCACCCTAATCCAGCATGACCTCATCATCATCTGATCGCATCTATTTCCAAATGAGGTCACATACACAGGTACCAGGGTTAGAATTTAAACATCCTTCCCCCTGCCACCCCACCCCGGGGGCACAATCTAGAGAAATCTTAGCTGAAGATATAATTATCCTAAATGTGTATGTACTCAACAACAGAGCCTCAAATTACATGAAGCAAAACTGATCTACCTGAAAGAAGAAATAACAAACCAGATTACAGTTGGGGACGTCAACACCCCCCTCTTGGCAACTAATAGAGCTACTAGACAGAAAATCAACAAGATCCTATTGATTGGTTGCGTTGAATTCCACCAAGCAATCAAGAAATAAATAAGATATTGGGCAGAATTCCCTATGCTGTAGAGTAAATCCTTGTTGCTTACCTATTTTATGTATAGTAGTTTGTATCTGTTAATCCTATACTCCTAATTTGTCCCTCCCCTCTCCCTCATCCCTTTGGGAACCATAAATTTGTTTTCTATGTTTGTGGGTATGTTTCTGTTTTGTATATAGATTCATTTGTATTATTTTTTAGAGTCCACATATAAGAAAATAACACAATATTGTAAATCAACTCTACTTCAATTAAAAAAAAGTAAATACTCCCAATCTTTACCCAATTTTTCCAGAAACTTACAGAAGAGAGAACACTCTCCAATGTAGCTTAAGAGATTGGTATAATCATAATACTTAAACCTAAAAAGGAGAATACAGGAAAGAAAATTATAGGTAATGCTCAATAATGAACATGGATTTTATAATCCTAAACAAAATATTAACAAACTAAATTTAGCAACATATAAAAAAGCCAGTATATTATGACTAAGTTGAATTTATTCCAGTAATGCAGCATTGGTTCAACATTTGAAAATAATTTATATAATTCATTACATTAACAGATTAAAGAAGAAAGATCATGTAACCGGGTCAAGTTCTATAGTTACTTGGTTTAAATTCAACACCCATTCATGACTTTAAAAAAAAAACACTGTTAGCAAATGAAAAATAGAAAGAAATTTCCTTCTATAACAAAAATAAACTTACAACAAACATCATACTTACCTCCAAAACAAGGAAGACTTCTCCTTAAGATTTATTACAAGTCACAGGTTATCTATGACCGCTTCCATTAATCGTTGTTCTCAAGTCCCAGGCCAGCAGAGTAAGGCAAGGAAAGAAATAAATGTGTAAGTATTGGAAAGAAGTAAATAAAACTGTTATAATTCATAAATGACATAATTTTTGTAAAAAATCCAAAATAAATTACTAGATTAAATGCACTTAGTAAGTCTGTTAGATAAAATGTAATTACACAAAATAATTACATTTTTATTTAGCAAGAAAAAACCGTGGAAATTATAAAATAAAAATAATATTTACAGAAACTTCAAAAATATAAATACCTAAGAAAAGTTAACAAAATACACATGACACCTTCACTGAGGAAATTATAAATCTTTAATGAATTAAAGTTACCCAAATTAAAGAAGAAATACACCATGTTCATGGATTGGGAGACAATGTCAAAATAGATGTCAGTTCTCTCCCAAATTGATGTATTTATTCAATGCAATTCCAATCAAAATTCTAATAAATGTTTTGCTGATCTTAAAAGCTAACTCTAAGATGTTTATGGAAGAGCAAAGGGCCAAGAATAGCCAAGACACTTAAAGAAAAACTTCACGATGTGGAGGCATACCTACTAGATATGAAGAGTCTTATTTTTTTTTATAAATTTATTTATTTTTGGCTGCATTGGGTCTTCGTTGCTGTTTGCGGGCTTTCTCTAGTTGCGGCGAGTGGAGGCTACTCTTTGTTGCGACGCACAGGCTTTTTACCGCGGTGGCTTCTCTTGTTGTGGAGCACGGGCTCTCGGCTCATGGGCTTCAGTAATTGTGGCACACAGGCTCAGTAGTTGTGGTGCACGGGCTTAGTTGCTCCATGGCATGTGGGATCTTCCCGGACCAGGATTCGAACCCGTGTCCCCTGCATTGGCAGGCGGATTCTTAACCACTGCGCCACCAGGGAAGTCCATGAAGAGTCTTTATACAGCTCCAGTAATTAAGGATGGTGTGCTGCTGTTGGTAGAGATGTAGACAAACAGTCTAATAAAATAGAATGAAAGTCCCTTTTCTCCTGGAAAGAGACTCACACCAATACTGAAACTTGATATACAATAGAGTTGGCATAGCAGATCAGTAGAAAAATGATACATTTCTCAATATATAGGGCTGGGATAATTGGTTATCTATATGGGGTAAATGAAATTATATCCATACTGAACATACATAAAAATTAATATCAGGTGGGCTAAGAATCTAATAAATGTCAAAGAAAACTCTACAAAAGTTCTAGAAGACAGTATAGATGAGTGCCTTTACAAGACACTCCTCTCACTCCTGAGTCTTCATACAGGCTGGTCCTTCTGTCCAGAATAGTCCACTATGCCCTCGGTCTGCTTAACTGTGACTCACCCTTCAGATTCCAGGTTATATGTTACATCCTCAGAAAAGCCTTCCTTGATTATCCAAGGTTAATCAGATTACCCTGTTATAAATACTCAAAAGTAACTCTATTTTTTTCTTTTTCTATTTTTAATGCTTTCTTTGAGGTATGTCCTGATGGATTTTTACATGGGTAAATACCTATGTAACCACTACCCAGATCAGGACACTGAACACCCTTCTCCCAAATTTAAGCATATGGCTTCTCCCTATTGTTAAATAAAAATGGAGTCAGTGAGGGCTGGACGGAGCTGTTGGCTAACAAATAACAAAAAAACTTGAAAGATTCATTGAGGCAGTAGTCAGCGCAACCCCCAGGCAGGGCCATAAAAGGAATGGATGTCACATATTGGCTCTGAAAAAAAAAAACAATCCCATTTATTCTACTCAAAGGAACTTCTAATTCACACTTATGTCACTACCTGAACTCTGTGGGTGTGCACACATGTGTGTGTATTTTCGATATGAGTTTCATTCTGATTTAAATATTGTAAACTTTTAATATATTCTCATATATGATATTGGAAGTACCACCTCCATGCACTTATTCATCATTATCATTTTTCTTTTCAGAAATTTTTGACTGTTTTCACCATTATTTTTCCTTCTAGATGACTTTCAGAATAATTTTATCATATAACCATAAAAACATGAAACATTCTAGGAACATGCCATACTTTTTAGTTTGTTCAAGTTTTTCATTCATGTCCCTGTGGGGGGAAGGCATAAGGGGTAATAGCTAAAGGATATGGAGTTTCTTCCTGAGGTGTTGAAAATGTTTTAAGATTGACTATGGTGATAATTGCACATACTTGTGAACATACTAAAAATCATTGAATTATAGACTTTAAATTGGTGAATTGTGTAGTATGTGAATTATATCTCAATAAAGTTATCTTACAAAGGATGTACGAGAATATAGCTTACAAAATTTAAATATGCAATACAAAGTTTTAGAAAGAGTTAAAATAAATTGCCTATATCAGAGGGCAGAAAGAAACAATTATAAACAATTATAAAATATTGTTGTATTTTTCTTAGACATGATTTGTTTAATTGGTTCTACTATTATTACAAATTCTCACTATCAACTAGTCCTATGGTTGTATTGTTTAAACAATAACATTTATGTAACAGATAATAATATGGAATTATTTATAATTCCAAAAAACACTTATTTTTCATATATTTCTTAAAGTAATAAAACATAATTATGTTAATTATAATTATAAATGGTATATAATAAATATATTACATACCTACAACATTGTATATTTGTTTATTATTTATGTTTTAGTCTGGTATGGCTGTGTTCCAAGTTGACACTTTAAAAAGTTGGTTGCCTGAGTTAACCCCACATAAGCCCTATGTGATGATACTATTATGCCCACCAATTTATAGATGAGAAAAAAAGAGGTTCAGAGACATTAACTTGCTTAAACCACAACATAAGAAACAATGGAGTTTTTTCCTCCCTTCCATCTAAGGTTCATCTACTAGGTTATCTCCACTTTTTAGGACAATTGAACATGGAAATGCCTCCCCCCTTCTTTTTTTTGGCTGTATCAGGCGGCATGCAGGATCTTAGTCCCCTGACCAGGGATCGAACCTGAGCCCCCTGCAGTGGAAGCGTGGAGTCTTAACCACTGGATCGCCAGGGAAGTCCCAAAATGTCCATTCTTTTTAATATAGGGTTCAGAAATTAGTCATCCATGGTAGTGTGTGTGTGTGCATGTATGTGTGTGTGTGTGCATGTATGTGTGTGCTTTGGTCAGCAGTGTATTTTTAAATTAGGAATTTCACATAAAATCCAGATTTATGTTTTCTCTTGAAAACTCAGATGATCTGGAAACACTGGGCTTATATTCCTCCACAGCAGCAGTTGCTTGCTAATAGCTGTTTCTTTAGTCAGGACATTCATCTCTAGTTTGCCCAACTCCCCCTTCTCCCTTTCCTTTACATCCTGCCAGCTTCACTCAAGGACATTAGGCTTACTACAGAGGTAGCAGACCATAATGGTTAAGAATAAGGCTCTGCTGCCAGGCTGGAGTTCAAATCCCATCTCTGCTACTTACTGGCTCTATAACTTTGGAGAAGTTACTTAACCTCTCTGTGTATAGGTTTCTTTAGTTTGTAAAATTGAACTAATAAGAGTATCTTCTTCACAGGCCTTTTTGAGGATTTGGGGTAATAATTCAAGTAAAACCCTTAGAACATTCTTTAGCGTGTATAAGTGTTCCCTATGAGTATCATTACTACCTGTCACAGTGTAATCACTTCAGTTTGCATCCCCTGTTGTAGACGAAACTCCACCTCTTCACCCTCAGAGGTATGGCTGTAGCCAGACAATGAGCTCAGACCACAACAGTCCAGCAGCTGTGCTTTCTGGGTTATTCGGTCCTAAGTAATTCCACACATGGACTTCAATCATCCAGCCCATGTTGAGCTAAACCATGGCCAGTCCAATTACTTTTTATAGTCTCTGGTCTAAATGGAATATACTGCTTCACATCCTTCATGCAGTTTTCAATTTCCCAGCTTCAGATATCCCGCACATCATTAACCAAAAAAGAACAAGCAACACTTGGCAAGTCAGTGCTCTCTAAATTCACAGGCAAGCAAGAGCATTTTTTCCACCTTCACTTTGAACCCTACCCCAAAGAAGTTAAAGAGTCTCAGAGACAGCTCTGATTCAAACACACTTGAGAAGGCTCATTACCGGACAGAATTCTGGCCACTCAATATAAATCATCTGAATCAGGTTAAAGGTGACTCCCACCCCCCAAAAGCTGAAATCAACTCTCTACCTCTTTCAGGACTGAAAAAAGCTGGCAATTTATAAAAGATCCCAGAAGAATCTTAAGGGTCTGGCTTTAAATAATTATATCTAGATACAAATTTAGATTATAAATATAATATACATATAATTTTAGCAAAATAGATTCTACTCTCCATACTATCTTAAAATCTGATCTTTTCATTTAGTACTACATTACTAAAATATTTGATGTAAATACATTTACTTTTACAATATTATATTTAGTGGCTTTTTGGTATTCAGCTCTATGGATGTAATAATTTCCTGTACTTGGACACCTGGATTGTTTCCTGATGGTACCCAAGACAACAATGTTGTGATAAACACTCCTGTAAATTAAATTTGGAGAGCGGATTTATTTGTTTACCCTGGGATTTCTTCTTAGAGGTGGTTCCCCTAAGTCCTGCCCACCTTTGGAAATAATCCATTTTTAAGGAAAAAAACCTTAAAATATCCTAATTTGAATATTCTATCTATTTCGTGTTAGACCTTAATTGACACAGAAGCTATTACTTATCAATATCTACTATGTGTCCAATACTTTACATTCTTTACTTAAACCACCCAGTAGTCTTTTGTGATGGGCATTATTATCCTCAGTTAAGAAATGAGGCTCAAAGACAAAGTAATATGTCCAAGGTCACAGCTAATTAATAGCAGGAAATTTTAATACTTGTTGGTCTGACTTCAAAGTTAAGGAACTTTCCTTAATAGTGTTTTTAAATAGATCCAACAACATTTTAGATACTGTGAGGAAGATGACCATTTAAACTGTCAGTAATGATTTGTAAAACAAATAACCACTCACTAAAAATTGATGGAAATTAAAATGTTTAGTTATAAGGTAGCCGAAATCAAGAGGTATTTCTAATTTCCTTTTTGTTCTGAAAACACATAATTAGTACCATCTGCTCTGAGAGGGATGCACGTGCCAGCTAAACTCTCTTCCGTAGTGCCTTACAGAGCTCTTTGAGAGGTCTCTATTCATGACACTAACTCCCTTTTCTTATACTATATAGGTTAACTTTTCTCTGTTAGGTGTTGTCAAAACCATATGTACTAATGACAACATGTTTTAGACTTAACAGAGAGCATGTTTAAAGAATATGTCACATACCTGTACTCAAGAGTATTGTGGGATATAGATTCTAGTCGGTTCCTTTTTGCCCACTGGCTGATCTACATCTGCCCATCTTTTGTAAAGATCAGCTTCCACCAGTTAAAAGACAAATGCACCCTGTTCACCCAGCTGGTCAACTCCTGAAATTGAAATTGAATTTGTTGGTTTGTAGTTTGCAGTTACTACAATATTAAGGGTGCCCTTCAGAAAAGCTTAACCTCTCACTCTTTGACCATTCTTTGTATCAATTAGGATAGGTTCACTTGCAAGAAAAGTGTCTTAAACCATAAGACATTTTCTTGTTTCTTAAGAAAAATTTCCAAAGTGGGCAGTTCCAGAGTTGACTAGCAACTCAAACATGTCATCAGGGATCCAGCCACTTTTCATCCTTGAGCTTCAGCATCCTGAGCACGCTGCCTCATGCTTGTCACCTCACCGTCACAAGGTGGCTACTGAAGCTCCAGGCATTAGGTCTTCACACGACATTCAAAGATGAGAAAAGGGGGCAAAGGAAAAACACTTTTTCTGTTCATCAAGAAGGAAATATTTTCTAGATTTTCTCCTATGCCCATGATGGGAACTGGATCACACAGCCATCTCTGACTGCAACACAGGCTGAAAAGTGAGTTCTGGCAAAGGGGTTTAAGATTCCCCTGATTGGCTTCGACCAGTCACGATTTCATGCTTATTCAGCCTTTCTATTCCTACCTCTTCAGTGTGTTTTTTGATCTTTCACTCTCATTGTGGCCAAGGCTGAAGAAAGGGGAAAGGAGCTAATCGTGGCTGCTACTCATGTGATGCAGTGTGTCATGGGATCCTCTGTGCTCCGATAAGAAAGGACAATAAAGTCACCTATATGCTACGATTAGAGCTGGTCAAGAAGTGGGTTTGGTTTACGTTTGGGCTCCTTCTTTAGCCTTGGCCACAATCAGAATATAAAAGATAACAAAGACACCAAAATTGTAGCAATACAAAAGCCAGCTAAAATCTTCCAGAGGCTGAATTAGGAGTATGGGATTAACAGATACACACCACTATATACAAAACAGGTAAACAACAAGGGGTTACCGTATAGCACAGGGAACTGTATTCAATGTCTTGTAATAACCTATAATGGAAAAGAATCTGAAAAAATATATATATGTATAACTGAATCACTTTGCTGTATACCTGAAACTAACACAATATTGTAAATCAACTATACTTCAATTTAAAAAAACCTGCCATAGGCTGAACTCATTATACATACCATTAAGAGGCTCAGCTGGGCCAAAAATAAGGAAGCAACTGTTATTTCCAAGTCAGGCAGAGAGCAGTTAATCTCTGATAGTATCTCTGCTGAAGACAGCTCCCCTTATCTCTTTAAGACTAAGAATAAGCCAATTTCCCTGGTTAGAAAGGCCCACTTTTTAGGGTAAAGGTCAGGATGTGTGTGCCATGGTAGGGGCAGTCAAAAAATATATATAATGCCGTTTGTGTGGGTGTGTATGTGTATGTTCCTTAGCAATATACTGTGCATTGAAATGAGTCTTATTGACAGCTACACACTAAATAAAATAATTGGCTAAATAAAAACCGGTCCCCAGGTCTCTGAGTCTCGTCTATCCTCTTTGTAATAATACACACTTATGAATTGGAGAGGAGAGTCAAGGAGCTGCCAATGTTGTAACACAGTGATGTTTACCTCAGAAGACAACCACATGGGACATAATCTTGGCTTTCACCAACCCCAACCTCTCCCTGCACTAGTTCCCTTGGTATTGCTAGAGCCTAGAGCCCAGTTTGTGGAATTAAAAGGCAGTATCAATGGAAAGCTGATTACTAAATAATGCTTAATTTAAAATTAAGATACAAAATTGTAGCTACCAAATGCTTAGTTATACTCAAATACATATTAAGTGTGTAACTGTATGAAATTACGTATGTTATAATACTTACGTCCAGGTGGTGATATTTGGATGATTTTTCTTTATACTCCTCTGCACGTCTAATTTCCCAACAATAAATAAGCATTGCTTCATAATTAGGTAAATATTATTGTTTTCTTTTTTTTCTCTCTTTAAAATCAGAATCACAGAGTAAGATACTGTTACAACAGCTGGTGCTGTTCACCACCTCGGGAAGAAGCAAACCTTTCAAGAGCTGTTTTCTTTTCATCAAGAAGTACGTTTCTCACTGGCGAAAGGGAGACTCATCGATAGATCAAGACCAGAAGTTTTGTGATGATTTCTCCGGGAAGAGACGGCCCAGGGTGCTTGGAGCTTGTGCTGTCTGGTTCCCTGTTGCCTCTGGCTCTCTGCAGAATTTAGCAGATTCATCACTGCGCTCCAGCGAGACTTTGTTATTTTTAGCTCTGTTGACTTCTAAACTGTAGCATACAGACATACAATAGACAAAGTATCTTGTAGATGGGCAACCAAGCCATGCAGATGGGAAACAGCCCTCCATTAGGAAGAGGACTACGTACACCAAGAGGAAGAATGATATGATATCTTATGTAGAAAGAATTTAGGGATGAGGAAATCAAGCTAAAAGCCTCAGAGATTTCAGGCTGCCTGACTTCAGCAGCAGCCAGAGCTGCAAGTCTCCTGTTGTCTCCTGCTGCTCCCTCCCCCGCCCCCCATCGTTCACTGGGCTCTAGTGGCTGCTGCCTACTCCTCAAACACAGCACTGGTCATCTGCCCCCAGATCTGCACCTGCCTCACTCCTTCACTTCACTGAAACTGCTGCTCAAACGTGACCTTTCCTGAGAGACCTTCTCTGAGCATTCAACCTAAATTGCCACCAAAATATCCTCACCACAGCCACTCTCTAACCTTCCGCCTGGCCTGAGTTTTCTTCATACCACTTATTTTCATCTGAAGTTTCATAAAAATGCACTTCAGTTTATTTGCTGATTATCCCCTTTCTCCTGCACCATGAGAGCAGGAACTTTGTCTTGTTGACTGGCACATCTTCATACCCAGAACGCTCCCATAGATAGTCAGTTTTCAGTAAGTAGTTGTGTCATCCATGAACCAATGAACAAATCATCCCCCTCACCTCACTTTCGAAGGTGATTTTGTGGTAGTTTTACTACCCCTCACTAAGGGGTGATAACTCCGAGTCTGGTGCGGAATACGTTTCCCTTTTGTGTCTCTCTGTCATCACCATGATCACTGCCCAAGAACACAGCCCTCTTGCTTACCTCACTTTCTTGTACTTTTATTCATGTCTAGTTCATTCCCTCAACCTTTCTCCTGGGGAGTCCCTCTAGAGCCTCAACCTTTTTCTGGGTATCTTCCTTGTGCTCTTGTTTTGTTTGGGGCTTTTCCTTGCCAGCTTTATTGAGGTTTAACTGACAAATAAAAATTGTAAATATTTAGGTTTACATGTTTTTTTTTTAAGGTGTACAACATGATGATTTAATATATATACATTTTTGAGTGTGTGGTGAGGACACTTAAGATCTTCTGTTTTAACAAATTTCAAGTGTACAATACAGTATTAGTAACTATGGTCACTGTGCTGTACATTAGGTTCCCAGAACTTATACCTTATACATAGAAGTGAAACTGAGCAAGTGGGCTTGTGACCTGCTCCACAATGGAAAGACCAAATACTGAGGCAGTGGTCTTTTACAGAGAGAAACAGGCCTTATTGCAGGGCAGCCAAACAAGGAGGTAGGAGGCATTGTACTGTTTGACCAATATCTCTCCATTTACCGCAGCCCCAACCCCTGCAACCATCATTCTACTTTCTGGTTCTGTGAGTTCAACTTTTTTATATCTCACACTACTCGCCACAAGATAGACCGATAAATCGAGAGATGAGGTGTTGGGGACAAGGAATAGTGACTTTATTCAGAAAGCCAGCAGAAGATGGTGGACTACTATCCCAAAGAACCATCTTGCCCTGGTTTGGATGCTAGTTTCTTTCATACAACAAAGAGGGGGAGGTGAGGAGGTAAAGTGAAAAAGGTGATAAGTGGTTGCAAATATTCCCTGGTTCCAGCCAGACTCAGAAGGGATATGTTAATTTCTTTTTCCCTGCAGCCACTTACGGGTGGGCCTGGTCAGGATGTTTCCTGTGAGCTTAAACAAAAATATTTTAGCTTAACACACAGGCATGGGAGGCGGGGGTTCCAGGAGATGGGCCATCATGTATACTTTAAGCTATAGGCAACTTCCCTTTAGTGATTAACTTGTAGCAAAAGCAAGAGAATACAAAGGTAAAAGTAAAAGAAACAGACCCAATATGGAGTCAGGTTTGTTCTTCCCTATTACAATTTCCCACTGTAAATGTCCATTTGGCAATCTTGTGGGAAAAGGGGTGACGACTGCCCTTGCTACTTCCTACTGTACGGGGGCAGTGAGGGGGTGCTCGTGGGATGGAATTGATCAACTTGGGACTGGAAGTATTCCTGAGTCTCTGGTTGGGCATACATGATTCCCCTTTTTATGGCTCTGTCACAGTACTTAGACAAGCACTTGAACATATACATACATTCCAGCACTTGGAATAAGGATATCCAGCATGCTCTGCTCTGTGTTATCTTTAGATCCTGCCAAACATTTAATAGAAGGGGTAGAGTTATTTCCCCTCTTTGGTCCTTTCCAACAAGAGGCTGTTACCAGTGTAATGAAACAAAAGAGCAGAGCAAAGGTCATCATTACTTATCTGATAGGAAGCTTGGCTCAAAATAGTAACTTAAGCCCTTCTAATGGCTCATAAGACCAAGTCTGCTTTTCTTCATTCCATCCAGTTTCTGGAAAAGTGAGTAATACTCAGGTATGGTGAATCCATGGTCTTATCCCCACTAATTTAAAGAGGAGTCAGTGTTCAACAGCACCTTGTATGGTCCTATCCACTTAGTGGCAAATTGATGTTCTGGTCCTTGTTCTCTCCAGGTTTTGAGGAAGACTCAATCCCCAGGCAGGAAGGGGTGCAGGACTTCCTCATTTGGGAAGGCTGACCTATTGGAAGCAAACTCATGAATGGAAGTTAGTATAGTGCTAAAGTCTTAACATAGTTGGTGACTGTCAAGTCCTTTAAGACATCTACAGATTCTCCTGCCCGGACAGACACCTGGAATGTCCTACCATACAATATTTCAAAAGGGTTTAATTTAAGCTTGCTTCTAGGAGCCACACTAATCCATAGCAGGGCAACTGGCAAGACCTTATCTCAAGTTAAATTAGTCTCTTGACATATTTTAGCAATGCTCCTTTTTAATGTATGATTCATTTTTTTGGTTTTTCCTGTGATTGTGGTCTCCAGGATGAAGACAGTTTCCAATTAAAGTGCAGTGTTTTAGACACTTGTTGGGTTATGCTAGAGACAAAAACAGGCCTGTTATCACTTTGAAGGGTGCTAGACCATCCAAATTGGAGGATAATTTCCTTAAGGAGGGCTTTAACCATTTTAGAGGCTTTTTACTGTCTGGGTGGGATATGCTTCCACCCATCCTGAAAAAGTGTCCACAGGCACTATCAGGTATCTGAAATTTCCTGAAGCTCGAGGAATTTGAGTGAAGTCTATTTGCCAGTTCTTGGTGGGGCAGGTTCCTCTGTGTTGAGGCCCCATCTGGAGAGGTCTGACAGCAGTCTTTGGGTTATTTTTAGCACAAATTAAGCAGTTCTGAGTGACTTGCTGGATGGTCTTTTGTAGGTTAGGCGCCATGATATACTTTTGAATCCATTCAAGGTAGCATCTCTCCCATAATGGGTTCTATTATGAATGTGCTGCAGCACAGTGTCCAGGAGAGCCTCAGGGATCAAAACAATTCCTTGTGCACTACATTTCCAGCCAGGCGATCAAGAGTGAAGCCCTACTCTTTGGCCCTTTCTCTGTCCCTTTCTGAATACAATGGCTGGTATTCTGACAAGTCAATCTGTTGGAGAAGTGATCCTATCATGGCTTGATAATCGCCCTAACGAAGTGTCCACAAATTGAGTAGAAGTCCTTCACTCAATATTAAGTTTCTAAGGTCCCTAGCCAACATTTCCCCAAACAAGGTAGGGGAATTTTTAAATCCTCGAGGCAGGACTGTCCAACAATACTGTTGGACCACCTGTGTTTCTGGGTCCTGCCATTCAAAAGCAAATAGCTGCTGTGATTCTTCTGCAAATAGGAATGCAGAAAAAAGGTATCTTTTAAGTCCAAAAATTGAGAAACAGCTGTATTCTCCCAGAATAGTTGTGAGCAGAGCATACACAGGGTGCAAATATTGGACTACTTCATTAATAGCCCTCAAGTCTTGGACAAAGCGATACTCTGCTGAGTTTGACTTTTTGACCAGGAGAATAGGGGTTTTGTATGGGGACCTGCAGGGTTTAATCAGCCCTGTTTTCAAAAACTTTTTGAGAATTGGCTGAATTTCCTTTTGGGCCTCTTGCCTCAGAGGATATTGTTTTAGATTAGGTGTCCCATCATCCTTTTTAATGGGATCCGTATTGGCCATGCATTTTTGGCCTTCCCCGGGGTGCTGTCTGCCCACCCTTTTGGTCTTACCTTTCCATACACCTCCGTGGGGAAAGAGCTCTGTCTCCTTATCTGGGGTTTCTATGAGCGTCATCTGTAGGTTTACAGTGTGTTCTGGTGGGACTGTGATGTTAAGCTGTTCTGACAAAAAAAAAAAGTTACTTGAACATTTAACTTTACAAGGGAGATATCCACCCCCAGGAGAGGGACTGGACACTCTGGCATATGTAAGAAACTATGTTTCAGGGTGAGGTCCCCTAGTTGGCATTCTAGAGGTTGGAAGAACAAACGATTTTGTACTTCTCCAGAGACTTCCGTGACTGGGATGGATTGAGATGTTTTCTGTGCCACCTTGGTGTTTACCACAGAGTATGTTGCACCCGTATCTATCAGAAAGTCAATCAGCTCATTCCCCACTGTGACAGGACTCCTGTGGTGAAATTGGAATTGGGTGCCTCAAGTCCTAGGGAGCCTCTGGGCCTCTTCATTTATCATCAGAATGTTGCTCTCTGTCTACCATATGAGAGGCTCCCATCTTTCTTTTATTGTTTTCCTTCTTATGTTTTAGCCTAGGGCAATCTTATTTCCAATGCCCCTCCTCCTTACAGTAGCTCATTGTTCCTCCCTTAATTGTGGCTTACCTCTCTTTGGGTTACTCTGGGAATCCAATGCCATGCCAGAAGAGTGGCGTTCCATTTTGCATCTTCTGTCATTGTTCCCCATTGTTGAACACTTTAAAAGCAACATCTACCGATTGAGAAGGGTTTGTTCCAAATGCACCATCTAATTTTTGCAATTTCCTCATATTTACCATTGTAGCATTTTCAGGGGGCTTGGGATCTGCTGTAGACCTGATAAATCCTTTCCAAAAATTCAGAGGGGTCTTCATTTGGTTTTTGCCGAATTTCTTGAATTTTGTTAAACCCACCCTGCTGGCTGTTTGCATTTAGGCCCCCATGGAATAGTGGCATAGGGAAAATTGCCCTGCAAAGGGAGTGGCTCCTGGTCTGAGCTGGGTGTCCTGTCAGGTCTTAGATGACAATACCAAACCAGGTCCCTGTGCCCCAGGAACTAATACAGGATTTTCCAATTGATCCCTATAAGGAAGGGGAGCCAGTCCCATCACTTCCGAGCCCCAGCATTGGGAGTAGGGCGGGCTGTATAGAAGCAGGAAGTGGTGGAAGGGGTGGATACATTAGCATAGTGGCTGAGTGGCTGGGGCAGCCGGCTCAGCCAGAGAAGTTAAGGTTTGAAGCAATATATCGTCACTCTTGTTCCCTTCCTTTTCTTATTTTCCCTGATGTTATAGCACAAATGCTTGCACAAAGGGGATTTCATCATTCTTCCCCACTTTTTCACAGAATAGCTCTAATGGTAGGATTATATAGAGCCATTTGAAGACCACCATTCCTCAGCGTTTTATTGTAAAACCATAACTAGCAACTGATCCTCTCTAACCATTTTACCCTGGCATCAACCAACCCAGCTGAATTCTGGGCTGGGGCTTTTGGTGATTTTAGAAACCAAGTGCAACATTTTCCTTCTCCATGGAAATGTCCCACTCTCAGACAAGAACAGATAGCGTTTTGTGTGTGTGTGTGTGTGTGTGTGTTTGTTTTTTTCTGTTCCTTTCCTCCATTTGACATCAGTAAAAGTTTTAAATAGCATAAAACTGATTTGGCAGTAAATGGAGAAATGGTACCAAAACAAATTGAAGTGAAAACCCAAAGAACAAACCCTTAAGTTTGGTCTTGTGGTTTTACATATCACAAGAACCATCAATTCAACCTCCATGCAATGTGACTCCCTGGCTAGACCAATGACACAGGAGACTGCAAACAACGATGTAATTAACAAAGCAAGGGTGATAGTACATGGTGCACAGGGTCCCAAGATAACCCTGCATAAACCCTTTGTGGAGATCCTAAGAGGTACTGTGGCCACCACATTGTTACAATAAAATATTATCTTTCTCTTAATCATGGGTTCATAGCTATAATCAGACCACTTATCCAAAACACACCCCAGAGGCTTTCTTTAGGGATAGTTGAAACATCCTGCAGTTTTTAAAGACAGAAAAACAAGACAAAACACAAATGGCACACACAAATGCTAGCATTCAAAGAAACAAATGAACTAGTTCACAAATCGGGTACAAGTTCAGCAACTATTTCCTCTCTCCAACAGGGTACCCACTCAAATACAAAATAAATTGGTTTATTCTGGAGGAAAACAACCCAAATGGAAAGGAATAAAATTTCTGGCTCTATACACCAAAGCGACTTGCCCTACTGTATTGAGTCAGTCAGCTCCCAGATTTCGATTCCTTGCTCCAACTGCCAAGCGCTGGGGTAGCTGGTGCCACTTCAGGGAATTTTGAAGGGAAGATCCTCAGGACAAGTGGTCCCAGCAGCTGCTAGGGCCTTACCCGAAAATTCCTCAACCAGGCCAGCCGGCTGGCCACGAGCAGCAAGGCTGCTGGCTGCCTTTGCCAAAATTTGTTACCAAGACCAAGCTCGTACTGCTCACTGCAGGACAGGCCAACAAATCGAGAGATGAGGTGTTGGGTCAAAATATAGCAATTTTATTCGGAAAGCCAGCAGACCAAGAAGATGGCGCACTAGTGTCCCAAAGAACCATTTTACACAAGTTAGAATTCAGGCTTTTTTATATGAAAAAGGGATGGGGTGTGGTTGGTTGGTGCAAACTTCTTGGTGTCCAAATCCTTTGTTCTTGCAGCCGTCCACGTAGGTTGGGTAACACTGTTCCCGTAAACCTCCAACAAGACAAATGTTATTTTCTGTTCTGCAAATTTTTCTCTCTATCTCAATGGGAAAGTGTTGTACCTTCAGAGGTCAGAGACTTGAGAATGGGCTATCTTGTATATTTCAGACTATAGGCAACATTCTTAACTTGTAGCAAAAGCAATAGAATACAGAGGTTAAAGTAAAAGAAACAGACCCAGTATGGCCTCAGATTTTTCTTCCCTATCACAGTTAAGTGGAAATTACAGAAAGGTCTTGCATCCTTCATGACATTACTGAGCTGCTGAATTACCCTGAAATCACTTTCCTTTCGACTTCTTCTTATGGTTTAAACCGCTCTTGGTTGGGCACTCTGTTACTTACAGAGAGAAGAAATCTTAACAGGGCTGTGGGATTGAGCAAGGATTTCTTTAAGGATGGAAGATACTTTCACAAATGGAAGATACTTGCACATATAAATCCCTTTATTTTTTCTTTGCTCCTTAATAATAATCATAATAATAATTATTATATCATTATTTGAAAACATGTATTTCCTTATCAAATTACCAGGGTACATTTGGGTTTACCTATAATTTCTATTTATAATAGTTCTATTAAAATAAGCAAAAAAGACCAAAAATGTTTATTATTTCTCCTGTTATTCAACACTGTTTTACAAGTTTTAGCCAATACAATAAGATCAAAAAATTATCAGAAATATGGCTAAATAGTAGAATTTTCATTTTCAGATCAGAAGATTGTTTTCCAAGGAAGACTAAGAAATTCTACTTTATGTCTCAGTTTCCTCATCTATAGAAATGATATAATAGTATCTACCTTATAGATATATTATGAGGATTAAATGAGTTAACGCACTAAAATGCTTGAAACAATGTGTAGCCCATTGTTAGTTCTCCATAAATGTTTGTTATTGTTTTTAAAATAATTGAATAAAGTGACTGGATACAAAATTAAAATACAAAAGTTAATAGTTTTAATAAACAGAAATTTAAATTTCTGGGGGAAGAAATCCCATTTTTAATAAAACCTCAAACTATAAAATACCTAGAAATAAAGTTCACAAGAAAGGCAAAAGACCTAAATAAGTAGAACTATAAAAATCTTATTAAAATGTGAAAAAAGATATCTAAATGGAGTGACAACTTCCTAAGATAGAATGAGATAATGTCATAACAATATCTACCCTTCCCAAAGGAATATATATATTTAATGAAATTTCAACCAGAATCCTAGTTTGATATTTTTTACACTGGATATGATGATTTTAAAGGTCAATGGAGGAATAGCTGAGAATAGTCAAGTAAATTTTTACAGAAAGATGAAAGCCTTGGCTATGGGCTTGGCACAATAATAGACAAATAGATCAATGAAACAGAATCCAAAATTGGTTCAAGTAGAATATGAGTCTTAATTTTTGACCAAGTGGGAAAGGGTAGTTTATTTAGTAAATTATGTTGATGAAGTTAGCATCTGAAGGAAAACAAGTTAGACCCCATGCATCATACCACATAAAAAAAACAAAAACCAAAAAACTAGATAAATATATAAATGTAAAATATAAAATTTTAGGAAATCAATTTTAGGAAAACATTTTTTTAAGATTGAAGTGAGAAAGCCTTTAAGCAAAACACAGAATCCAGAAGTCATAATGAAAAAAATGGGCATTTTATGCATATAAAATGTTTACATGAGAAAAGATACCATAAGTAACATCTTAAAAGGCAAATAGACTTTGGAAAAGTATTTACAACACATGTGGCAAATGAGGGGTTCATATCATGAATTATATTGAAAACTCCTACAAATCGATAACATTAGAAACGGAAAACGGGCAAAGGATATAAACAAGAATTTTCAAAGGAGTATATGCAAATACTCAATAAACATATTTTTTTAATTCTTTAAATATTTTGGGGTAAATTGAAATACCATTTTTCACCTATTAGATTGGCAAGAATAGAGAAAGTAGTAATAACCTGCAGTATTTATGTGGTTGGAAAAAGAAAGAAACAATTTGAATGTCTATCAACAGGGGAATGATTTAATAAATATGACATATATGTGGAATATTAGGCAGTTATTTTAAAATACATTTTTATACATTGATAAAAAATTGTTGCAAATTGCAACATCACGTATATGTGTGATCCCATTTTTTAAAACGAACCCAAACTAATTGTCTTCAACAATCTCTACATTTACATATATGAGCATAAAGAAATGGAAGGATACTCGTTAGACTTTAACATTAGTTACTTCAATAAAGGAGACATTGGGGAAGGGGAATTATTAAACTCTTCCTTATATATATTTGTATTATTTGATTTGATAGAGCCAGCATACATTTCCTTTGTATTAAAAAAAATGTGATTTCCACTTCTAGCTATGATTTGAAGATCATACAGAGCTACTAAGGCATTAAGGACCTGAAGAGTCAAAAAAACATGAGGGAAGGGAGACACCGAGAAGAGAGCTAAATTCTTTAGTGCTTTTCTTCTTGAAGCTCTGCATAACCACAATGTGTGGTCTACTGAAAAGCTAAACAGAATGTGGCAACTACAAGACTGAGAGATGAAGGAGAATTCTGAGCAGTCTAACCCATGTGGAGACAAAAACTTCAAAGTCCCTGGCTCACCATGGAAGTGACCCTTGAGTAATAAAAGTGACCAGAAATAGACCAATCCTCATGCAGTATGGAACTCAGTCTCAACTAAACTCAAATACAAACTGCATTGAGATGATTCATCCTGATCCTAACAGCCTACCCACACCCCCCCTCAAAAAAAGTGATACCTCTCTCAAAAAGCTAACATAATCCAGAGACTCACCTTAACTCTATAATTTTTCACACATAATGTTAGCATTCGGTCAAAAAATACCAGGCGTACCAAGAGACAAGAAAAACTGATATATATATCTATATCTATATGTATATCTATATATACATATACATATAGATATCTCATTCTCTCTCTATATATACAGAGAGAGAGAGAGAGAGGAACAAAATCTAGAAATAGACTTAGAAGAAATCTAGGTGTTGGCGATATCATACAAAGACTTTAAAATAGCTGTGATTAATAGATAATAAGATGGAATCTATAAAAAATGGAAATTTAATTGAAAGATAAATCAGTATAAAATATCTAGACTAAAACAGAGAGATAAAAAAGAACAGAAAATCCAGAAAAGAGTATAGGAGAAATATGGGGCATACTGAAAAAGTTTAACACACCTGTAATTGGACTTCTGAAAGAAGAGAAGAGAGACAATAGGACAGAAGTATTAAGAGGATACTAACTAAACATTCTCCAAGATCATTTAAAAACATTAAATTCAAGAAGTTCTATAAAATCCAAATAAGACAAATTCAGTGAAAGCTACACCCACGCACACCCAGTTTTACTGTAAGGCACATCACAGTAAAACTTTTAGGAACCAAAGACAGAAAAACTTAAGAGCAACAAGGAGATCCATTTACTGCAAAAGAGCAGCAATAAACTTACGACTGGATTCTCAACGGCCTCATTTGTATTACATATAATAAAGCAAGGGTGCATGTTGTAGTCTCTAGGTCAGCAAACTTTTCTGTAAAAGGCTAGATAGTAAATATTTCCCACTTTGTAGGTCATACAGTCTCTGCTGCAGCTACTAGACTCTGCTGTTGTGATGTGAAGCAATCATAGACAAGACACAAACAAACAGGCAGGTGTTGCTGTGCTCCAATAAAATTTTACTTACAAAAACAGTCACAGGCCATAGTTTGCTAATCCCTGCTCTGGGATAATCACTAAAAATGGAGTCAAAGAGTGTGTAACTAACTCTACACACTCTTTCTGGGGGTCTCATCTGTTCCCACGGCTTCAACGACCACCTATGTGCTGATGGTTCCCAAATCTGTGTCTGCAGCCAAACCTGTCTCCTGAGCTTGAGACACCCATCTCCAACTGCCTCTGAGATTGCCCATTTGAACATCACGCAGGTTCATCAGGTCCAAAATGACCCTTCCCTCCTTGTTCTCCAAACATGTTTTTCCTCCCATGTTTCCTAAGTCAGTGCTGCCATCCCTTGAGTTTCTCAAGCCAGACAGCTGGAAGTCATGCCAGACTGCTCCTTCTCCCTCATCCTTTAGCCATCAGCAAACAGATTGGGTTATTCTACTGTGGAAAGAGTTTCCCTCAAAGAACTCACAGTCTAGTGACAAAAATCTTCATAAACCAATGTAGAAATCGTGTGAGAGGTAAAAGAATGTGCTGAATGTTAGGTGAAGGGGCTTATATCTTATAAAGAAGATCACTAAATATCAAGAAAATGATTGCAATTTATGGCGAGAAAAGAAACTGTATGTGAGAGGGCCAAGAGGATGCTTTAATACTGACATGCCATTCATTCTTTTATTCCATGACAATAATCATCTACCTGCCATCGGCAGAAACACAGACTCCAAGAGCAGTCCTTTCCACCTAGCTGAAGTCTCCCATAGACATGTAGGGAGGCCCATTTGGGTTGGAAGAACACAGCAAGGAGAGAGTCTTCAAAGGCATGAAATTCAGGGGCTCCTCTTAAAGAGACCTGTTTGCTTCCATAGCAGATAAACAAAGTTCTATCCCTTTGAGTATTCTCAAGGTCACGGTGCACAGAGAGGGAAGGGAGAGGATGTGAGGGCTGAACTGAGACAAAGGAACCTGGATGAATAGGGAACCTACTGACCAAGAATATTCTATATATTTTGTGTGTATGTGAAAAAACAAATTTGTGAAAAAAAATTTTTGTGAACGAATTTGTGAAAAGACAAACCTTTACATTGTTCCAAAATGGAGGCAAGCTGCTTTCTGATTTTGTGTGATTTTACTTAGAACATATATAATTATTTGACATTTATATAGCATTTATGATTTTTAATTATACCCATAGATATGATCACCTTAATATTTGACAGATAAGGAAACAGAGACCCATAAATGATTAAGCAATTTACTTATGGGGATATTTATAGTAGGAGTGTTGGGACCAGAACCCACATCCTCTGAGTTTCAGCTCAGGGTCCTTTCTTCTATTATACGTTTCTTTCTGTAGAAGAGCTGTTAGGTTTCTGGTATTCTTTTTGGTTGACAAAAAAAAAAAGTAGTCCCATTAAAAAGACCATAAAAACACTAACCAACAGATGAAAGATATAGCTACAGTAATATCAGACAAACACTTTAAAAGGAAGGAGCATTACTAGCAATAAAAGGGAAGATAATAGCAATTCTAAATATGGGTACATCTTATAGTATAGTCTTAAAAACATACAATGCACAAATTGTCAGACCTCACCCACAATCTTAGTGAGACATTTGAACATATTTCTTTTAGAAGCTAAGAGAACATGCAGATTAAACGTAAATAGAAAAATAGATTTGAACAATATGAAAATTAACAAACTTGACCTAATTGAAACATAGAACACTGTATCCAGTAGTTGCAGAATACATATTTTTTCCCCAAAGGCATATGGAACATATGACCATATGCTCGGTTATAAAGCAAGTTTCAATACATTTGAAAGACTTAAGTCACACAAAGAATGTTTTTTAAACACAGTGGAATTAAGTTTGATATCAACAAGAAGATAAAATTTCTAGATATTAGACATTTAAAAGTACACTCCAAAATAACCCATGGGTTAAAGAAAAAAAATCACAGTGGAAATTATAAAATGTTTTAAACTGAATGAAAAATAAAATTGCAACCTATAAAATGTTATAAAATAAAGCTAAAACTGCTTAGAGTTAAATTTAAAACTCTATAAGCATGGACTCAAAAAGAAGAAAGATGGAAATTCAGTGGTAACGTATCTATCTCAAGAAGTAAGGGAAAGACAAATTACCCATGACGTTTTTCATAGAACTAGGACAAATAATCCTAAAATTTATATGGAACCATAAAAGAGCCAGAATTGCCAAAGCAATCCTTAGGAAAAAGAACAAAGCAGGAGGCATAACCCTCCCGGACTTCAGACAATTCTACAAAGCTACAGTAATCAAAACAGTGTGGTATTGGCACAAAAACAGATATATGGATCAATGGAACAGAATAGAGATCCCAGAAATAAACCCACACACCTATTGACAATTAATCTTTGACAAAGGAGGCAAGAATATACAATGGGGAAAAGACAGTCTCTTCAGCAAGTGGTGTTGGGAAAGTTGGACAGCCACAGGTAAATCAATGAAATTAGAACACTCCCTCACACCATACACAAAAATAAACTCAAAATGGCTTAAAGACTTAAATATAAGACATGATACAATAAAACTCTTAGAAGAGAACATAGGCAAAACATTCTCTGACATAAATTGTATCAGTGTTTTAGGTCAGTCTCCCAAGGCGATAAAAATAAAAGCAAAAATAAACAAATGGGATCTAATCAAACTTATAAGATTTTGCACAGCAAAGGGAACCATAAACAAAACGAAAAGACAACCTACTTACTAGGAGAAAATATTTGCAAATGATGTGACCAAAAGGGCTTAGTTTCCAAAATATACCAACAGCTCATACAACTCAATAACCAAAAAAAAAACAACCCAATCGAAAAATGGGCAGAATAGACATTTCTCCAAAGAAGACATACAGATAGCCAGTGGACACATGAAAAGATGCTCAACATTGCTAATTATCAGAGAAATGCAAGTCAAAACTACAATGAGGTACCATTTCACACTGGTCAGAATGGCCATCATCAAAAAGTCTACAAATAATAAATGCTGAAGAGGGTGTGGAGAAAAGGGAACCCTCTTACACTGTTGGTGGGAATGTAAATTGGTGCAGTCATTATGGAAAACAGTATGGAGGCTCCCCAAAAAACTAAAAATAGAGTTGCCATATGATCCAGTAATCCCACTCCTGGGCATATACCCAGACGGAACTATAATTCGAAAAGATACATGCACCCCTATGTTCATAGCAGCACTATTTACAATAGCCAAGACATGGAAGCAACCTAAATGTCCATCAACAGATGAACGGATAAAGATGTGGCATATATATATACAATGGAATATTACTCAGCCATAAAAAAGAATGAAATAATGCCATTTGCAGCAATATGGATGGACCTAGAGATTATCATACTAAGCAAAATAAGTCAGAAAGAAAAAGACAATTTCATATGATAGCACGTACATGTGGAATCTAAAATACGACACAAATGAACATATTGACGAAACAGAAACAGACTCACAGACAACCCCCTTGTGGTTCAAGGGGGAAGGGGAGTGGAGAAGGGAAGGATTGGGTGTTTGGGATTAGCAGATGCAAATTAGTATATATAGGATGAATAAACAACAAGGTCCTACTGTATAGCACAGGGATCTACACTCAATATCCTGTGATAAATCATAATGGAAAAGAATATGAAAAAGAATATATATGTATAACTGAGTTGCCTTGCTGTACAGCAGAATTAACACAACATTGTAAATCGACTATACTTCAATAAAATTAAAAGAAATTTATTCAAGGAAAAAAAATCGTGACAAATTTTGGAAATATAAGTTATAAGAAGGTTAAAAATTACATAACCCATAGGGGAGAATTATGACTATAGGAAGGATTTTATTATTACTATACTACCCCGTTATCAAATATTGCTTATTAAACTTTTATCTCCCCTACAGAGCTGCTCCAGAACTTATTTGAAACTTCAGCTTCGTTGTCTGCTTCTGACTCTCCTAGACTGTACAATCCTAGGGCCGCGGAATGCTGGTACCTGGGTACAGCCAGGGCCTGTGACAACAACACTATGGCTTGTGTGATGGAGAGCTAATGGCAGCCAAGGCAGGCAGGGCTGCTCCTTGTGAAGTACCTGAGGCCCCATGTTTGGAGAGGCACCAAGAGGCCCCGACTTGTGGAGTCCTGGGGCATAATGGTAAAGGATGGGGCATTACTGAGAAGCCACGTGTCCCCTTCTTACTATTCATCCCTTCTGCCCTATCGTGTTGCCAGCCTCTGGAGAAAGAAGGGCAGTACCTGCTTTGTGTGTGTGACCTTGACGGGAGTCAGTTCACCTGTCTGAGATTTCCTCTTCCCTAGATAAAGGGACAGTATGCATCTCTCAAGGTGGAGTTGAGGTCTAAATAAAGTAACTTTCCCCGAACAAGTCTGATACACTCCTACTTCATTCACGGCCTGGGCGTTTGCTGTTCTGGAACCTTCTTCCCTCAGGCATCAGCATGGCTTCCTCTCCCACTGCCTTCAGGTTCTTACTCAACTGTCACTTTCTCAGTGAAGCTTCCAGGACTCTCTTCAGTTAAAGAGTCTAGCAATTTCCCTCCCTCTCTCAGCAGTCCCTATGCCCCTTACCCCCTCCCTTGCTATACTCTTCTCCCACAGCACCTACCATTTGACATGCACTATGTATTTTTTCCATTTTTTTTTTTCTATCATCTATCTCTTCCTTTAGAATGTAGGTTCCATGAGAGCAGGGATTTTTGTCTTCATTGCTCACAGTTGTATGCCCAGCCCTTAGAATAGTATCTGGTACATAGAAGGTGTTCCACAAATATTTACTGCGTGAAATAATATATATAAAAATGCATAGCACAGTGTCATAGCAGGTATTTAAATAAAAGCTGGTTTCCTTGCTTCCTTTTTGTTAAATTGTAAAATCCAGGATGTTTCAAGGTTCCAAATGACCCCAGGTAACTCCTTGAAGCTGGAATATAACAAGGGCTCATAGAATCAGCCAGAATACTTGGATTCTGTGTTAGTTTGCTTGGGCTGCCATAACAAAATACCACAGGCTGGGTGGCTTAGACAAAAGAAATTTATTTTCTTACAGTCTGGGGTCTGGTCAGCAAGTTTGGTTTCTTCTGAAGCCTCTCTCCTGGGCTTGCAGATGGCAGCCTTCTTGCCGTGCCTTCGTGTGCTCTTCTCTCTGTCTGTCTTTGTCCTCTTCGTATAAGGATACCAGTGATTCCACTAAGGCCCACCCTAACGACCCCATTTTAACCTAATTACCTCTTTGCAGTCACATTGTGAGGTCCTAGAGGTCACCACCTCAACATATGCCTTTGGGGGCGGGGAACACCATCCCCCACCCCAGGGAAGATGCTATCTATTCCTTGCTGAGCTCTGTGATGGGGTCGAATCCCCTCACTTCTTTGGGCCTCAGTTTCCTCCCAACTTGAAAATAAAATCTGTGGCTCTTGCTGCTAATACTGACAGTAAATCGCTGACCTGCTGTTTTTCCTGTGAAAATCCCCTTGAGTTCTAGCACAACCAGAAATAAAGGAAGAAACAATGGCATAAATTAAAGGCAGGTTGTCATCAAATTTACCCTTTTCCAACCCAGTATGCATGTAGTAGAGAGAGAAAAAAAAGTGAAACTCTGTCCAGTGTTAAAAGAAGAAATTTGGTTGCAGAACTTACAGTGGGAGAGAAGCAGGGCTGGAGGGAGAAAGAAAGAGAATTAAGCTTTACTCTGTACCAGAAACTGTAAGCTCACTGAATCCTCAACCATCCCGTGAGAAGAATATTATTGTTATTAATATTACTTCCATTGTACTGGTGAGGGCATGGAGGCTCAGAATGCAGACTTGGGCTTTGTTATTTCAGTCCGCCTAGAACTCAGAGAGCCCACACATGTCACTCTGCCTACAGCAGTGGTTGAGCAGGCTTTGGCACCTCCCTCACCTCCCCCCTTCCTACCCAGCAATGCCCTGCTCCAGGTGACAAGGTGAGGAAACTCCTGTTGGTTTTTGGATAGTTCTAAAAAAAATGACAAGACCAATGCTATTATTATTGTTTCTGATGTTGTTTTAGTGAATGGGTGATGTTCATTGAAGAAATGTCAACAGATATAAATAGGCAAAAAGAAGAAAATTCTAAAAGAATTTTCTAAATTCTAAAAGAATTCTAAAAGAAGCAAAAACGAATCTATAGTGACAGAAAACAGATCAATGGTTACTTGAGGGGAGGTGGGGGAAAACTGCCAAGGGGCCCGAGACTTTTGGGAGAGATGAAAATGTTCTGTACCTTGATTTGGGTTGTTGTTATATTTGTACGTACTTTTGTCAAAACTCATTAAAACAGGTGAATTTTATTTTATGTAATTATGCCTCATAAAGTTGATTTAAAGAGAAAAAGAAATCACCAGTAATCTCACCGTCCAAAGATAACCATCATTACCATTTTGGTATTTTTCTGCTGCCAGGGCTTGCATATGCATGCACACACACACACACACACACACACGCACTCACACACACACAGTATCACACTCTACGTTCTGTTTTATTTTCTCTCTCTCAATAACATATCATGAAAATCTTTCCATGTCAATGCACAGAATACTGCTTCAGCATTTTTATGGTGGTAGAATACACCATTACGACAATGTAACATGATCTACTCAACCAATTCTCTCTGTTGGAAAATTAAGATGCTTCCAATTTTTCATTCATAAATTTCACTACCATGAATATCCTTGTAACTAATATTTGAGCACATCCTTAATTATTGCCACAGCATAAATTTCTACCAGTAAAATTACTGAGGCAAAAGAGGTTCACATTTTTGAAGGAATTTGATATGTCTTTCAAAACTGCCCTCTCTAAAAGCCATACCAATTTATGGCCCACCAGCCAACTCTTGGTCTTGACTATAGACCTGTCAGCATCATGGGTCTCCACAGAAACAGACACAAGGTAAATCCCACCAATTGACATAAGCTGAAATCCCACAATGTTAGAAGTTATTGAAGTCTTACAGAGTCAGTGTCTCAGCCCTTAACTGGATTCAAGGCCCAAAAATGCTCAGGGATCTGAGATCACAGTGCTCAGTTAGGACTGAGGATATCCAGGACTCAAACTCAGGACTGAAACCACCACGTGATTTGCTGAAGTAGCATTGTTCAAGGGACCAGGAAAGAACTCACACACCATGCCAAATTCAGACGCTCTCTAACTCCTGTGCCCACTTAATCTCTTTGGACCAAACCTTGTTCCAGAGCAATCCTCAGGAGAGCCAAGGATCTGGGAATTTGCACATACTGTTGCCGTTATCAGTGAAACTCCAGTTGATTCCACCTTATTCCAATCTTTGGTTCTGCTGCTTGTGGCCTTGGGATGGTTATTTAACCTCTCTAAGGCTCAATTTCCTCAAGAGAAAATGGAGTTTGTAACTGTACCTATCTCATAGAGTTTTGTGAGGATGACATGAAATTCGGCAATCAAATTCGTTAGCAGGGCGCCTGGCCCTAAGGAGGTGCTGACACTTGCTTAGTATATTATTCTCACTTGTTGGCCCATCATATTCGGCTTCAGGCAGTAAAGGCCTGAGAGCAACAACTTCCCTCCCGTATGTTCTGTCCCAGAATCTGCACTAGTGTCTCTACAAAAGGCCAGCCACCATGCTTATTTTAGATCTGCCTAATGTCATCCATACACTAGGGATGTGAAACCCCATTCTTAGTAGAGGCCTGCCCACCCCGCATGCCTCCAGGACCAAGCCTGACAAATATAGCAGAAATTATAGGCATCTGATTTAAGGCTACGTGTGTACACTTTGCGTGAGCCAAGCCCCAAACCCTAGTTCTGTTGCTGCATCAAAGGACCATCTCTCTTCCAGACTCCAGGCCCAGAGGAATCAGCAATTTGGGAGACAGCCCCCTCTTATTTTTAGCCTTAAAAACCCCAAAACCAACATACCAGGGCTCACCCAAGCGTCTGTCACAGCTGTTGTTTGATTTGGGTTGAGAAAATGACAGACTGAGTTCTGCAGCAAGTACATGGAAAAAAAAAAGGGGGGGGGGAAGGGAGTTTTATTTCCCCTCCACTGCCACCCTCCAAACCCCCTCAACTCCTCCCCTAGGCCTGGGTGGACCCTGCCTGGGTAATCGTCCCCTGCTATATTTAAAAACCACAGATGTGTTTGGTAGAGACTTAATTTCGGGATTGCAGGCGGCGTCTCCTGAGGACAAGGGGAAAGCCGGTGCTACGCTCCCGCCTGCCCGCCCTCCCCGCCGCTGCCCGGAACTCCGGACTCCACGGAATCCAGGTCAGGACGCGCCGCCGTCTTGGAACTACCCCTGGCCGGTAGGCGCTGGGCGCCAGGCTCCAAAGATTGGGTGGGTGGCCGCGGGCTACGGGTTCCGTCTGCACTTGGTCCTTGGGGCTCTCTGGACGCGACAGGCGGACTCGGCTTCCTCGCTGCTGGTCGGGAAGCTCTCTGAAAATTACCCCCATCGGCGCGCGAGGATAAATATGCGCGGCTTGTGATTCCGTGCAGCTCTCTCGCTCCCAGCTGATAGGGTGACGTTGGGTTTGGAGGCTTGGAGATTGGCTTTTTGATTTGGCTTCTTCCTGCAGCTTAATGGGCAAAGCTCTAGGCTCGCCCAGAAACCAGACCCTCCGCGCGTCCCCTCCGCGCGACGAGGCCGAGACGAGTCCCGCGGTGACGGCGTGCAAGGCGGTGAGCCGGCGCGCTCCCAGCCCTGGGAAAGCCCCGGCGCCGCGACCGCAAGCCCCGGGCCCTCGGAGCCGCCAGGGCGCGCCGGGCCGCTCGCCTTCTTGCCCCTCCCGGCAGGGATCCCCTCGCTGCCTGCGGCCGGGACTCCGGGCCTCTTCGGGGCTTAGTCCCGAGTCCGCCCCCGGGTCGGGGTTTTCCGGGGGGGTCTTCGGAGCGGTTCTCCCTGCTCCTTAAAACAGCGCCGAGGGACCCCTCCCCAGGCCCCCTGCTCTGGCCCCAGCCCTCGCACTCCGGATGCGCTGCCCCGCAGCTCCCTGAAAGCCGCTAGCCCACAAGCCCGGCCGGTGGGCGGCGGCGGCAGACTGACATGCCCCGGACGCGGCTGCGGCCGGCGGGCAGCCCGCGGGGGCGATGAGCCGCTGTGGCCGGTGAGGAGCCCGGCGGCGGGGGCATCGCGCACCTTCCTCACCCCCCTCACTTGCCCACCCCTCCCGGGAGATCGAGAGGAAACGGTGAGTGACGGGGTGAGCCTCCTAGGCCCTTCCCCCTCAACGGGCGGCCGAGGCCGGGGAGGCAGAAGTCGGGGGGTTGGGGATATCCCCGTGAGGGTTCCTGCTTGTGAATAATGGTGCTAATTAAGTTCTTTCTCAAGATCATTCCTATGAACTGCCTTCCTGCGGGTTGAGTGTCAGAAGAGGTGGGGGGGAGGGTGCCCCGGAAAGTGTACTGGGCTGCCTGCGGTGCTGGGGGCGGGGGGGTGGCGTTCTGGCGGAGTGAGCGTCTACCGGGGGGTGCGGGGGGCAGCGCAGAAAGAGATGCTTGGGCTTGTGCGTGCAGTCGGGTCGTGGGTTTGTGGGGTTACCGGCGGGGGCGCGTCAGGGAGGCTGAGTGCCGTGCTGCATGCTGGATGAATGTGTGCATGTGTGTGCGGGCTGCGCCAGGGCGTGCTGAGCTCCCGGGGTGGTGAGCGCCCGCCGGGTTTGGGGGCCAGGAGGGGAGCGCGTTACCCGCTCGGCGCGCGCCCGCGGGTGCAAACGCACGCGCGAACCCAACCTCTGGACTCCACCGCCGCGGGTCGGGAACTGCAGCCCCAGCGCACCAGCCCGCGGCGGCCAAGGGGGCGGGGAGAAGGAGGGTTTCTCCCGGCCTCTGTTCTCCCGTACGCGGTGGTCTGGGCGGGCCGGGGCCGGGTGGAGAGCGGTGAAGTGTGTAACTACCTCCCCCTAACCCGTACCCCCCTCTCCCCGCCTACACACCCCTCACCACCACACGCACACACACACACACGCGCGCACACACACGCACAGCCACAGGCCCTCATTCAGAGGCTAGCCTGCTCCTGCAGACCCTGCCTGACCTGCCCCGAGGACCCGAGCCATTGGAGGAGATGAAGAAAGCAATTTGTTCCCGGGGGGAAAAAAAGCTGTCTTTCCTCTTTATTCATTGCGTTTTATTTTTAACCGTGGAGGGAGGGGGTGGGGGCTTTAAATAGAACAAACGCCTTTAATGCAGTGCCATAAATTTCCCCGCGCCCTACCCGCCTGCCTGCCGCCTGTCTCTCTCTGTCTCTCACTCTCTGGCTCCTGATGATTAAAAGACAAACCCAGAAGGTTTGGTGGTTCGGTCCCCTGGGCAGAAAGACTGAAACTGGGGCTAGTTTAGCAGAAAGGCAGGCCGCAGCTGGGAGCAAGGCTCCAAGCTCTTAGGTGGGGGAGAAGCACCCCAAGCGGAGGGAGTTGTGGGTAAGTGATAGGAGCACATCCGGCCTCCTGGTGGGACACGAAAGGGAAGCCTCTGGGCCTTGGGGCGACCCGGTGCCTCGCAGACGCGTGTGATTAATCTCCGCAGCTGTTGTGCCCTGTCCACTCGAGCTGAGCTCTTGTTTACCTCGATTTTCAAATATAGCTGCTGCGCCCTGCTCTCCCTGACAGAGGGGATCAGCTCACTCTGTCTGGGCGCCTGTCCACCTGCCAGCCCTTCTTGTTGCCGGCCTCACTGGATCCAAGTTTGAGAGGAACCTGCCCCTTCATGCCTTGCAGCTCTCCACGTGAGGACGGTTGAGCATCAGAGCTGGGGGTGACCAGGTGTGGCCCACCAACCCCTCCCTGCAGTCTGCAATTCCTGTCTGCAGTCTGCACGTACAAGTCCACTCCACAACTTCCTTTTCCTTTAAATAAAATATAGATACGGGGTTGAAAAGAAGAAGGTGGCACCTGTAGAACTGAACTTAGTTGAAGTGGTTCTCGAACTTAATGAAGATGGGAAGGCTGTTCATGTGGTTTCCTCCACCTGGAATGCTTTTTTGCTCTTCCAATACTCCTAAATTCCAACTCCGTCCTTCTCTAATGTACTCCTATTCGTCCTTCAGCCCTTAGTTCATTGGTGACTTTCTCAAGGAAGTCTTCCGTACCTTCCCTGACTAGGCCAGATCCCCTTATTTTACACACTCAAAACATGAACCTAATATTTTGAAGTAATTTAAAGATGCACATTCAATTTACTTATGTGATTGAGTAATGCCGGTCACGCCTCTGGACAGTAAGCTGCGTGAAGGGAGGAAAGATAGCTGGTGTTTATTCACAATTGTATCCCCAGGGCCTGGCACTGTGCCTGGCATAGAGGAGCTACTCAGTCAACGCTGGGTGAATGAATGGACTTGGAGGAATAAGTTACCTCTCCTCCCCGCTCCTGCCCCTCTGATCTCTACTTGGGCGTCTCTTGCACTGCACCCCAGAGTCTCCTGGTCAGAGAAGGAAGAATAGGGTTAGCAAACTGACCCTGTAAAAAACACGCCCTTCCCCTGGGCTTGTCCCTGGGCTGGGACCCTGAAGCCGAGGGAGTGTCCTTTTGCCCCAGCCCTGCCCTGTCCCTGTGCGAGGCGGTCCCTTGTACCGTCCCTGGCATAGTTGCTGCTATTGTCCGTGGGTAGTCATTGTGGGCATTGTTCCTCAGCCTGCATGGTCCAGTCACTGCCCACAGTATGGATTTGGGGGAATGTGTCACACATTTTGGCTTCTCTTCAAGCTACCAAGGTCAGATAAGAAGAGAGAATAACTCCCTTTGCGCTCAAGCCTGGTTGCTTTGCTTAGAAGTTCAAACATTCGATGAGGTTCAGAAATACATAAGACTCCAAAAGAGAAAGACTTCATTTATTCATTCAGTCAGTTATTTATTCAATAAATATTCAGCAACCTACTCTGCCAGGCATTTGCTAGGTACTGAGGCAAATAGAATAGAATGGTCCCTTTCCTCGTAAATATACATTCGTTCCAGCAGGGGTAACCAAGTAGGGAACACATAATTAACATATAAAGTGATTCCTTTCAGGGGAGGGTAAATCCCGGGTGCTGTCCCTAGGAGAACTTCTAGGGACAGTTAATTCCAGAAAGACAGGATAGGGAGGAGTTGGCTTTGGTGAAAGCAGGGAGGGGAGAGGTGGTGGAGAAAGTGCTTTGAGTGAAGGGATCAGTATGCAAAGGCCTAAAGTGGACAAGAGCCCTTCCAAATGACTGAAGACTGAGGGTAAAATTCGGGGAGATGAGTTTAGAGAAGCTCTAGGGGCCAAACCTTGAAGGGCTTGTACTCGATGCTAAGGATGTCCACTGAGTTTCCAGGGGGTTTAGGAAGGTTTTTAGTACTGTAGTGCGTGGTCAGATTTGCATTTTAGATAGTATGTTGAGATCAGAATGTAGAGAGAGGGAGGTAGGGAGTTAGGGGGCTGTTGTAGAAACCCAAGTGCATGGTCATCCTGGTGGCCTGTGAGGGAGGGTTAGGGGGTTCCTCTTTCTGTTTTAGCGTACAAACCAGAGCTGTCCTTCTAGGAAGAAGTTTCCCTATTTTCTTTAATGAGATTGGTTTATGTTTGGTTGTCTATTTGTTTTCTGTTTGTTTGTTTGTTTTTTTAATGAATTGACATGTTTTTATTGATTTATTTATTTATTTTTTGGCTGTGTTGGGTCTTCGTTTCTGTGCGAAGGCTTTCTCTAGTTGCGGCGAGTGGGGGCCACTCTTCATCACGGTGCGTGGGCCTCTCACTGTCGCGGCCTCTCTTATTGCGGAGCACAGGCTCCAGACGCGCAGGCTCAGTAGTTGTGGCTCACGGGCCTAGTTGCTCCGCGGCATGTGGGATCCTCCCAGACCAGGGCTCGAACCCGTGTCCCCTGCATTGGCAGGCAGATTCTCAACCACTGCGCCACCAGGGAAGCCCTGTCTATTTGTTTTTTGGATGGCACTCTAAACCCAGCACTGGGCAGGACGCCTCAGGGGAAAGGAAAAATGGCTCCAGCAGGTGTTAGACACACTTCCTGGTCGACTGAGCTGCCCAGCAAGGCAGACCCCCAAAGATCTGAGGTCTCTGGGGGCTGGGGAAGGTCTCAAGCAGGAGGGTAGTGGATTTAGATCCATATCGAAGTCCATAGAGACTATCGAACAAGACATCTAGATAGGAAGAATCACATGTGTATGTATATGTATATTTTTTATAATATGGAGAGTGAATAAAGGCTAATTCCCGAATCAAGTGTATTCAGATGTGGTATACAGAGTTGTGTCTATTAAGAAAACAGCTCTTGGAATGGGCCAGGTAGCATTTACTGCCTTGATAGCTGAATGACAAATAGTGCTTTCCTGGTTGTATACAGGAACGCTGGGTCATGTAGGGACTGGATCCAGAAGTGGGACTGGAAACTGTTTTCCTGCCCTGGCTTGCATGTGGCAATTTCCAAATCACTTGAGGAGAGGACCTCCCAGTCATGCACTGCTTTGTTCATCCTAGAGAATGAAGCCAAACAGTGTGAGCTTGGCCAACACTCTTCCTTTGCACCCTGATCTCCCAACTTTGTCCCTCATCCTTACTTGTCACTGGTCTCACAGTAAAAAAAAGCTCTCCCTTCCCTTCCTGCACAGTGGCCCTCCTGCCCTGCCTTCATAAACTTGCCCTGAGCTCTCTGTCAGCATTGAATCTCCTCCTTCTAACTGTAAGCATGCTCAACAAACCCCATCCTGACAAGAATATCACTTTGTTCAATTCCTCCCCCGTCATTTTCTCTTCCCATCTTGCTTTCAACAGACTCTTGAAATTTTAGAGTAGACATCTGTGTCTATTTCCCCATCAACTCATTCATTCACTTAACCCCTTGCTTTCTCACTTTTTTCTACCTCCTGCCCAACTATCACCCACCAAGCACTTCTCATTCTCCCAAATATAATAACTTATTCCTGATTCCCCCCAACGCCTGTCAGATAAGAATGATCATTAGCTCCTTGAAACTTTCTCCTCTTGGCTTCTATCACACTGAACTCTCCACTTACTCTCTAGGTGGTCCCTCTTCCACCTCCTCTCCAAGATCCTCTCCTCCCTCCCAGTTTTCCGCTTCTACCTTATCCCTCAGCATCTTCCTTAGTGGTTTGTGCTGTTACTCCTGCGTGGAGAATTCTCAGTCAAGGACTCTAGCTCTCCAAGCCCAGCAGCTTGTTTCCAGCCACTTGCACAATATCTCCCACAGGATGTCCTGTCAGCCCCTCAAACTGAATCTTTGCTAAACTGACATCTTTGTCCTTAGGGGTTGCTCTTCCTGACTTCCCGCTTTCCATTGATGGCATCAGACAACTTCCGGTCACCCTGGCTGGAAGTCCCCAAGTTTACCTATGACTCCGCCCCCTTGTTATCCGAGAACAGTAGTCCTCCCTTAACCACACTTTCACTCTTTGCGGTTTCAGTTACCCATCAACTTTGGTCCGAAAATATTTAATGGAAAATTCCAGAAATAAACAATTCATAAGTCTTAAATTGTGCACTGTTTTGAGTGGTGAAATCTGGTGCCATCCTGGGCCATTCCCGCCCCGGATGTGAACCATCACTTTGTCCAGCGTATCCCTGCCCATTAGTCACTTTGTAGCCGGGCTCAGTTATCAGATCGACTGTCGCGGAATCGCAGTGCGTGTGTTCAAGGGACCCTTACTTTACTTAATCATGGTCCCAAAGCACAAGAATAGTGATGCTGGCAATTCGGATGTGCCAAAGAGAAGCTGCAAAGTGCTTCCTTTAAGTGAAAAAGCGCAAGTTCACCACTTAATAAGGAAAGAAAAAATCCTATGCTGAGGTTGCTGAGATCTACGGTAAGAACCATGAAATTGGGAAGGAAAAAGAAATTCATGCTAGTTTTGCTGTCGCACCTCTCTCACACTACAGAAGTTACAGCCACGGTGCGTGATAAAGTGCTTTGTTAAGATGGAAAAAGCATTAAATGTGTACTATAAGATATTTTGAGTGAGAGAGAAAAAGACTACATTCACATAACTTTTATTAAAGTGTATTGTTATAATTGTTCTATTTTATTATTAGTTATTGTTAATCTCTTACTGGGCCTAATTTGTAAATTCAACTATCAGCATGTATGTACGGGAAAAAAAACATACTATATGTAGAGTTAAGTACTATCTGCAGTTTCAGGCATCCACTGGGGGTCTTGGAATTTATCCCACAAAGATGAAGGGGGACTGTCGTATGTCTGTTAAGTTCATTCCTCTCTTCTCCATCCCTACTACCACTACCTCAGTACAGAGTTGATAACATCTTACATAATAATAATGATAATAATAATAATTATTATTATTATAGCAGCCAACATTTGTATGTTTGCAACAGAATCTGTTGCAAGGTGCCTAACATTGATTTTTCCCATTCAATCCTTACCATACCTGTATGAAGTAATTATTATTATGATACTATAAACAATAACTTTCTAACATCTTCCCGACTTCATTCTCCCGGTCCTTCAATTCATTTTAGCGACTGTTACGAGATTCCCCTCCTAAAACACCATTCTAGGCTTGTCATTTTCCCACACAAAAAAATCCTGAAGGTCCTCCCATTTTTTGCAGCAGTCCAACTCCTGGTATTCAAGGGCCTCCGTGGCCTGGTTCACCACTCCACTTATAGTCTCACTTTTTACAGTTCCCATGTAGGCACATAAGTACACTTGTCCTTTCTTCTTCTGTGCCTTTGTTCATGGTTTGCCTTTCACTAAGAATCCTACCTGTTCTTCAGAGTTCAGTTCAAATACCTCTTTCTGATGGGAAGGCTTTGTGGAGAAGCAGTCTCTTATTCTGAATATTTATAACACAGCATCTGTTTTTCATGAGACCCTTATATTTATTGAAATGCAGATTTTTAAAATTATTTAAAAAATTTTTTTTTGTCTTGTGACTTACTTTCCTTCCTGGACCAAGTCCTTTTTCTCTCTCCCACTCCTTGTTGCATGATGCCTGAAACACAGTGGGTGTTCAATGAAAAATGGAGAAGTGAAGAAATGAATAACCTGCCTCACTTTTGAGACATGTGAAACAAGGTCAAGAAAGGAATCTGTCCTATTTATCATAAAAGGAGCCAGTGATGGAGTCAAAAAATCAAACCAGGAGCAAGCAACGTGGTATCACAGAAGATGCGTTGAACGGGTAGCAAGAACATTATATTCTAGTTATTATCGCTTCTGACAACTACAGGCAAGACCCACTTCTTCTCTCTGGGCCTCACATTCGTTACGCTTAAAAAAAGGCTATGTTAGATGCGCTGATTTTAAGCTACCTCCCTGACCTGACAATTCTGTGTTCTGTGGGTCTTGTTCCACAGCCTAGAGATCACCTCCTACTAAGAATATTATTCGTGCTGACCGCATCTTTTGTTTCAGAACCTTCCAGCTGCAATTTGAGGCCCCCAATTTGTTATCACATTGGGTCTCTAGAGGTCAAATGAGCAGCCAACCCAACTATCTGGATGTCTGGCCTACAAGACATCCTGAGCTGGTTAAGGGCCCTGATGGCCCGAGGTTGGCACTCCTGTGTGGAGTCCCTTCCCACCGCGACACTCTGGGCCATTCTCAGACTGACTAGTAGTGCTCGGTCCCCAAATGCTCCAGACAATTCTGTCTCAATTCCTGTGCTTCTGCTTTTCCTTTTCCATCCAGGAAGGATGTATTTGAATCCGTGTAGACTCTGTTGAGAGTCTACGTGGAATCACTTTGTCCAGCGGCTTTCCAGAGGCTCTGCTCACTGCCTACCATACCACTGTACTCTCTCCCCTAGGATTCGGGAAGCATCATCTTGAGTCTGTGCCTTCCAGCCTCTCAGAAGGAACTAATGGGGGAGTCAACTTCGAGGAGAATCATTAGAGGGGTGGGGAGAGAGCACAGCTGTCAAGACAGCATCTGGATCTGCTGGGAGTCCTAGGAGTCTGCTCCTAGTACCCTCTTGTGAAAGGAGGCCCCAGAACACCCCTGGGGTTGAGTGTACAAGAAAATCCCCCAGCCACGTGTCAGAGAGAGTACTTTGAGTGCTTGCCTGAGTCCATTTGCTCTTCATTTGAGCAATGATATGACCTAATCCCATATTTTAACATTTAAAAATTAAGAGAAATTAAATGGCATTAAAATAAATCAGCCTCCTGGAGAATGTGCTGAGGAAAAGGTACATAAAAGCAGCTAATCACCAGCTTCCCCTTGATGGGTAGGCAACAGGGCAGAGGGATGTCAGCCCTCTCTCTGTGGATAATTCCAAAAGATAGAGCCCAAGTGGTTTTCTCTGGGGAACAGGGAGGGGCGGGAACAACGCCCCCTCAGGCTGTCCTGGGCCCCTGGCGCAGCCCTGATTTCCTTTCAGTGACAGGGGATGTTGTCTCTTGGTCTTGCCTGACATGATACTTTTTCAGGCTTGGCGGAAGGAGACCCCTGGCAGCTGGAGGACCAAGGTTTGGTTCTGGCTTCATTATTTCTTGGCTTGGAAACTCTAGGCAGTGAACTGAGCCTCTGTTTCTTCATCTGTATGAAGAACCTCATGAAGATTAAATGAGATCATGTGAGTGAGAAGGCCTTTGTCAATTGTTGGTACAGACTATCACTGGAGATTTGTTGAGGGAATAGTGTACTATGAATGTTGGTTATCATGAGGCCACACACTCTGGAGGAAAAGTAAGGTGCCCATGAGAGGGCTAAGGTGGAGAGAATGAAATGTGCTTAGAAACATCCTCACAACCACCCTCCAGATACTACTGTGGTCCTGTTGGTGCTTTCAAACGAACAAAACTGGCTGTTCTCTGAGGTCATTGGCTTTACCATTTACCTTTCTACCCCAAGGCTTCCCAGGAAGCTTGACATCTCCCCTCACAGGTGCATCTTTCCAGAAACGCTTATTCCTGCAGAGTGAGCATTGATCTCCTCAAGAAATACTGACACTCACTCTGTCAGGCTCCAGTCAAGGCCCTGAGAATACTGTGGTGAATCAAAAGACCAAGTTTTCTGCTCCCATGGAGTTTATGTTCTATGATAAACCAGTGAACAAACAGAAAAACAATGATGATTTCAGTCACTGTGTGTGCTCTAAAGAAAAGGAAGAGTGGGACTTCCCTGGCGGTCCAGTGGTTAAGATTCCACACTTCCACTTCAGGGGGCACGGGTTCGATCCTGGTTGGGGAGCCAAGATCCTGCATGCCGCTCGGTGCGGCCAAAAAAAAGAAAGAAAGAAAAGGAAAAGTGGTGTGACAAGAGTGCTGAGGGGGAAGGATAGGATCATATTTAGTTAAGATGAGGGCAGGAAGCCTCTGAGAAGGCGGCATCTGAGACCTGAATGAGATCAAAAAGTGATCTATAGAGATCTTTAGGGTAGAGGTGTTGCCAGCAGAGGGAACAGTAAATGCAAAGGTCCTAGGGCAGGTACATGCTGGATGTGTTCTAGAAACTTCAGGGAACTCCACCATAGCTGGAGTGGAGTATAGCGGCAGCAAAACGAAGTGGTGGGAGGTGAGGGTGGGAAGTTAGAAGTCAGTAGGGGGTGGGGAGTTCTGCAGAAAGAGAAGGTTGCAAAGAATGGCATGATCTACAGTAAGTCCCCTACATATGAACCTTCAAGTTGCGAACTTTCAAAGATTCGAACATGCGTTCCATCAATGTCACGCGTGAGTGAAATTGCAGCTTGTCTCCTATTGCTGACGATCCTTCAGCTCTACCATCTCCCACCTCCTCTCCCTCCTCCAGTCAGTAATTATTCTAGCCTGTTCACTCGATGGCAGCCCCTGTATGCCAACTGTTGCACTGTACTACTATACTTTTCAAGGTACTGCACTGTAAGATTAAAAATGTTTTTTTTGTGTGTTGTTTGTTTTTTATGCATTATTTGTGTGAAAAGTATTATAAACTTCTTACAGTACAGTACTATATAGCCGACTGTGTCAGTTGGGTACCTAGGCTGACTTTGTTGGACTTACGAACAAATTGGACTTAGGAATGCACTCCCGGAACGGAACTCATTCGTATGTTGGGGACTTACTGTATCTGATTTACATTTTAAAAAGACACGGTGGCTGTTTTTCTGGAGCGTAGACTGTAAGAGATGTGGCAAGACTGACAGCTTTGCAGTAGTCCAGGTGAGGTAATATTGGACCTCCAGTAGCTGGAAAAGAATGTGACACGCATTTGGCACCCAATAAACTTGAGAACACATCGAGGCAGAAATGACCTTCAAAGAACCTACAACTGTGATGGGCACAAGTAAATGCTTGACAGATTTTTTCACAAATCAATGAGCAGAATCAGTCTTTCTTGTAACCCATGCTAGGATTTGAGTTCATCTCGGTATTTTGGATCTTTTAAAAATACTTTTTACTTTTCTAGCTGGCAGTATTTTGGAGGGGCAGTGCATTTTATGAGTTCATTTTCTTCTGTGTAAAACTGCATTCTCCTTTGAAAGAGATGTGAGAAATCTGACTCCACCATTTCCGGGGCGGTGTGGGGTGACGGAATGGCTATTCTCAGTCAGTGTTGGTAATTCCTAAAACCCTGTGCTCACATTTGGAAACCGATCTTGTGTACTTTTCTGTGCACTTCTCCACAGCAGGGACCAGACCTGTCTCATTACCGCGTCTCCTGAACTTATCACAGTCAGGACTATTGAGCCAACACATGGTTATTACCTTGACTAGACTGAGGAGCATTCTGGTGCCTTGGTGGAGCTCTGGGGCCTTCTTGCTGTCTTCCTGGAGAGCCCAGAACTCTCCTGGCCTCACTTGTCTTACAGTCACAGGACATCCCTAAAGCTAAACAGGTATCTAAGTTCGACGGATTTGTGTTGAATTTTTCAGCTCCCATTTCTTTGGGCCTGGAGATCCCTGAATCAGGAGAACCCTTGTGGGACCCGTGGGATGACGAAGGTGCCTGATGTGGTTTGGTCCTGCCTGTGGCTCTTCATCTCTTTTTCACCATCATTTTCTATTTTCAATTAGTCCTCAACATGTATGGATTCTACTTTTGAAAAAGTTCTAAACCCCTGCCTCTCCTCAGCGGGCCCGCTCTCATTGCCTGTGCTCAGGTTCTGATCATGTCTCACTCACATACCTCAAGAGTCTCTGAACCGGTCTTCTGCCCCGAGTCTTGCCCCACTTTCGTTCACTTATCCAGTTTCCACATTGTCGTCAGTCTAGGGCTCCATACAAAGGAAAAACAATGATCTTGTCTCTCCTGTGATTAAAAAACTTTCAGTGGTTCCTTATTACCTCCAAGATAATGCCCCAATACCTTGGCTGGGCGTACAAGGCCTTTTACAAACTATTCCTCACTTATTTCTGCAGCTTCTCTCAAGTGCCCTGTCCTTCAGACACCCTGCTCACTGTCCTTTAAACAGACACTGCTTGTTGAGGCTGACGTGCTCTTTAGCATGGCTTTCTCTTACCTTTGTTTGAGGTGCACTGGCTTCGACCCAGTTAACTCCTATTCATTCTTCAAATCCTAGATCTAAAGTTGCCTGGTCCATGAAGCCGGCTCTGATGATCCCAGGCAGCACTTGACCTTCCTTCCTCTGTACTCTCTTGGCACATGCCACGTGCTTCCAAATCTAGGACTCGTTTTGTTGTAATTTGGTTTTCTGTCACTGTTCTCCAGTGAAGTGTGTGCTCCTCAGGGGGGATTACATTTTGTTCATATAACTCAAATTGGAAAAACCTTGCTCACAGCATCCCTGACAGATGGGATGCTCCGTCTGAACACTGCCAAGAGTGGGAGAAATCACTGGCTATTATGCCTTCTATTTTTGCATATTTATTCATGGATCTATTCATTCACTAAGTATATACTGAACACCCACTCTATGCCAGGCACTGATATAGACACTGGGGATACAGAAATACCAAACAGATAAAAATTTCTACCCTCTAGGAACTTTTATTCTAATTTTTCTGAATGTGCCAAAAAAAAAAAAAAAATGAGTTGGATACAAAGCAGAGTAACCTCCTCATCATAGTTCTGTGAAAGTTGACCTGTGCCACACGGACTGGATTTCATACAAGTGCATGCATGTATAAATGAATAAACGCATCACCAAACAAACGAAGATAGGGTGAGGAAAAAGGGAAAATACTTAGAAACATGTTTGCTGAAAATGGATGCGTACCATCATCTTCCAATGTAGGTAAGGGAACTCTGGGTCTTTTCTATTTCTTTAGTAAAAGTGTAAATTTAGCAGACAGCAAGTTTAGGGGGAGACAAAGGGAAAATCTACTTATGTGAGTAGGGAGTTGTTGCTGACTCTCCTTGGCGAGGTATGAAAGGAGGAGAGAGTCCAGGAGGGTGGGATGTTTGTCCAGTGTATAGAAAGGCTTCGTGGTATCCATTTATGAGTCAACTCGTGATACACTAAGAGTCCTTTTTTTTGGTCCAAAGAAAGTCCCTAATGGTTGGAATCCCTGAGATGCAAATGTCTTAGTCAGGCTGTGTTCCTTTTCTTCTCTCCCTTGGCTGCACCTCAAAATCAACTAAGGAACTTTTAAAAGGGCTAAATATCTAGACTCCACTCCCAGAGAGTCCAAAACTTAGGTCTGGAGTAGGATCCAGATATCTGTATTTTTGAGAGCTCCAAAGTTACTCTAAAGCACAGCCCTGTCTAGCACGTGATCCTAGCTCCATTATTGCCTGCAACGTGGGTAATGACTTACATGCAGATGTAGATCCAGCAGCAGGAGAAGCAGAACTTTAATTAGGTGGGCAAAGCCCTTTCTCTTCCTTTCTCTATGGCCCCCTCTCATGGTTTGTGACTCTCCAGATCTGTCAAGGACTTATGGAGGGCAAAGTCCTCTGGCTTCCACAGAGCCTGTTAAACCTTTGAATAGAATCAACAAGCCTTGGCATCATAGAATTTTAGAGGCAGAGAGAATATTAGAGATCAGGTCCAACCTCTTAGCCCTATCAGCTGAGTGTGATCACTTGCTAAAAAAGAAAAAGTCCCTTAGAGAATCCCTCAGGGAATTTCTCTAAGAGTGTAGGAGATGGACATGTAGACAGATAAGCCCAGATTAACGTGACACTGTGTGACAAGTGCTTCAGTGGTCATCAAAGGGCTAGAGGAAGGCGGGGGGAGAAAATGACTCATTTGGAAGGTAGAAGAAGAGGGCATTATCAGGGAAGGCTTCCCAGAGGAGGCAGAGGTTCCTGGGGCTGTAGGTTCTTGACCTAAGGGCTCCAGATTCCTACCCTGTTATTCCACCATCGCTTTTAGATTTTGGCATTTGACATACCAAGTTTCATAGCCCAGCTGTGCCACTTGCTCAGCTAGTGGACCTTGGGTGGATTATTAATCATTGGGCCCAAGTCTCCTCATGTCTAAAACAGATAATACTACCTGAATCATTGTGGGATACTTAGGTATTAAGCAGCAGCTATAAAAGTACCTAATGCAGTGCCAGCCATAGAGTAAGTACTCAATGAATAGATATGATGGTTGTTGTTGTTGTCGTCGTTTTTAGAGTCTTTGGTTTATACACAGCATGAGGAGAAGGAGGCCTGCTGGTGCTTCCTCTTCTTGTGTGGTAGTGCCTGGGAGAGAGCCAGCAGGGTTTTACGAAGTTATCATATGCCTTGGATGTCATTAAGGGTTTGGGGGCTTCAAGGAAGGCAAAATATGACAATTGCGTGAGATCAGAGAAGCAAGAACAGTAAAATACCAACCATATCATGTGCTACTGCAAGGTGCTTGCTATTATAAAGCCGTGCTGCATTGCAACCACTGTCCGCAAGGTTAGAGGCAGCTCTGCAGCGACCAACTTGAGAGCTTAGAGCAGAACAAGAAAAAGACGGTACTTCCCAGGACATCATCTTAGACACTTATGTCCATAATTCCTTGTTTGTCTCTATTCCTCATCAGAAGGTAAACGCTATAAAGTTGGGGATGTGGTGTAGCTCGTTCATGGCAGTACACCCAATCCCTAGGACAGTGCTTGGTCCAAAATGGGCATTCAAAGAGCAATTGTTTAAAAGATGGGTTTGATCCAAGGTGCCTTTGGTAAATCCAGAACATAGGCTCTCCTTGACTTTTTGAGGCCCCCTTTTCCTACCACCCTCCCTTAACTTAATCTCTTATCCTCTGAGGTCTCCTTGGGGCCAACCTAACTTAAATGTGTGCCTTCGCTTCTTTGCCTTTCGTGAGAGACGGCCCTACCTATCAAAGCATTTTTGACTCAGAGGAACTATGGAGATTATCCAACCCAACACAGATTTTCTGGATGAGGAAGCTGATGCCATAAGAGGTTCACTGACTCATCAAAGTCTTATAGCTTGTTGAGGCAGAGCTGGGAAGAAAGTTCTTGCCTCCTGCTTTCAAATTTGGGGCTCTACCACTGCTCCGGGCTGCCTTGGAGTATGTAGAGCCTCCAAGCTCGTAGCAAGGGCTCCATATCCAGAAAGACTCACCACCCCCTCCCTAGGCCCTTGCTTTTCAAAGGGGTACCCAAACGTAGGGCATCTACCCGGCACAGTGGTTAACATCATGTGCTCTGGAGTCAGGCTGCCAGAATTCAAGAGCCTATTTTTGTACTTACTGTGATTTGGGCAAATTCTTTAACCTTTATGAACTCAAATTTGCGTATCTGTAAAATAGGCGTGATGATAATATTAACTTTTTCACTCTGAAGATTCAAAGAGATCATAATGCACGAAAAGCAGCATCATTGTATTTTCCTCCTTGGATCCAAGTTCCAGTTGTGGCAGACAAACTACCTAAGCAGCCGAGGTCACGTCTTTCCTGCTCTTTGAGAGTGCCGGGAATTTCGTTCCTGTGTTTCTGGGAGAGCACTGCCACAGAGAGGACGCTGCAGACTCTTATCCCCTGTAGGCAGAGGAAGTACAGGAGAAGATGCGGTGTTCCTGGACTCGGGTGACACTTCAGATCCCGCGCAGCCTGGCTGCACCTAAAACTTTAATGTAAATTGGCTGTGACACCTGTGCAGGGGCCCAGATTTAGAAGCAGAGCAGGATGAATCTACCCAGGCTGGTGACAAGCCCAGAGCAGTGTTCCCCATTGGAGAAAGTGGAGGGCGTAGCAAGAGGGAGAATTTGCTCAGTCTGGCCTGGTGGCACTGTTTTATTAATGATCTGGAAGAGCAGAGGAACAGTGACTTTCATTAAATATGCCAGTGATATTGAAAGATGTCAGGAGCCACTGCTGAGGACACAGACACCTTGCAGACGGCCCCAGGGGTGTTAGGAAAATAATCCAAGAAAAAGATGAGAGGCCTTGGGCTGAGCTGAGGGGACAGAGGGTCATCATATGCAGAATATACCCTAGGCCCACCCTCTTTATCTGTATCTGTTCTGTTTCCAATAGATTTCGAACTGATCTTCCTGCTTTGGTTTTGTTCCTCCTACAGCCATCCTAAACCCTTTAGCCAAATTAGTTTTTCTGAAATACAAATCAGACCATGTCATTCTCCTGTTCACAATCCTATCATTGGCTTTTCACTGCCCTTAGGATAAAAAAAAATCCCATCTTCTCAGCCTGGCATATAAGACTTGCCATGAATTGGGTCCTCCCTCCATGACCAGCCTCATCTTCTGCCTCTTCTGCCTCGCACTGAATTCCTTGTAATCCTGTGCACACAGCAGGCTTTTCCATGGCTTCGTGTCTTTGCTTGGGCTGTTCTCTTTGACTCAAGTGCCCTTCCCACTTTCTTTCTTTCTTTCTTCTTCTTCTTCTTTTTTTTTTTTAAACTAAAGCTCACTCATGCTTGAAGCCTCATTTCAGGGATCACTTCCTTCAGAACGCCTCCCTGAATCCCCAAGCTGGCTCAGTGCCCTCCTCGCGTTCAGCAGCATTCTGCCCATACCTTCACTGACGATAGTAGAAGTGCCTATGCGTGCAGCTCTCCACCCCTGCTAGATGGTATCTTTGAGGGCAAACCCTGTATCATTTTTTATTTTGCCCACCGGCATCTAGTACCAGGCCTGGAGAACCATAGGCGTTTGTTAATGTTTGTCAAACTGAACTGATGGGAAGGAGAATATTCGGGTGGGAGATGGCCTCGGGCAACCAGGACAACCCCAGGAAACCTGGAGACTGGGCAACTCTACCAAATGGTTGGTCTCTCCTGTGAGGGTACGTGGGGCAGTCATATTGCTTCTAAGTCCACAGAAGACTGGAAGCTGATTGGGGCTCGTGGACATTCTGCAACAAATTGGGACATCCTAGTAAAGTGGAGTGGTTACGACCATAAATTTTATGTCATCTGTGTGTGAGCTCTGGCTCTGCTACTTCTTTGCTTTATGCTTTGAGTAAATGACTCAAATGACTTAACTAAGACTCAGTTTCCCAAAATGTAAAAGAGGGATAAAAATAGTACTAATCTCATAGGATTGTTATGAAGAGGAAATGGGATCATACTTTATGCACACAATAAGCACTTTTAAGCGTTAGTTACAGTCATTAATATCTTCCTTATTTGGGGTGGTTCTGGGGGGTCTCAAGCTGAGTCACCTCCCTGACTTAGGGCTGATTAAAAGCCTTCTGGAGCCACCAAAGATCACTTGGGTCTCTGAGGGACTGCAGTGGACGCCCCAGGAGCTTGGGATCTGTCTCAGTTGGTGTCTGGGGCTGGGGCAATGGCACAAAAAGATGACTGTTGGCTTGTTCATCAGAGACGTCCCCTCTCCCTCTAACGTCTCAGGCAGAAACCATCTCCTGGCAGGGCCAGAAAGAACAACTGGGCATCCACGGCTCGTTTTCCACCTTCAGTTCCAAAAACTTGATGCAGGCAATTCTTAGCCACCTTCTTGCCTTGTGTTCTTTTATCTTTTCCTTCAATTCATTTGTTTTCTCAGGGAACAGCCTGATTCTGACCACATGATAGCATAGTCCCCGTAAAAACCTATTGCCACAGGTGTCTGTAGGACCAAGGGAAATAAAGACCATGATCCTGCTTAATTCTCCAGGTAGGTAAGATCAGTAGGAGTCCTCATCCCCCTTTGATCAGGATAACTCTACTATCTCAATGTTACATGTCCCTTGACTGCAGCAGGCCAGCCCTCTTCCCTAACCTGCGGATAGCCCACCCCTGTGGGCTTGGCCAGCCATGCAGCTGCCACCGCCTGTCACCATGTTGGCTCTTGATCAAAGAGCTGCTCCAGCTGTGCCCACCTTCTGTCTCCTCATGTCTGGGGCTTATCAGAATTCACAAAGTGTTGTGTTTTCAGAGGTCAAGGCAAGGAGCCAGGGTCTGTCTTTGTCCACATTTCTCTGACTAGGTGAGTGCCAAACCTATGAATAGGGTCACTGTGTGCATCACAGATTATGAGGGCTTTGAATATGGATGTCGAACACCTTCAGCCTCTCTACTCCTCCATGGTCATTGTCATAGCCTCTTCTCCTCTGAGTGAGGTCAAAGCTCCAAGCACCTTCTGGGATGACCCCCAGTACCTGGACTAATGGGGAGTGTGGTCCTCAGCAGTTGGCTCTGTGGATTAACGAAACCAAGTTAATCCACAGAGCCCTTTGGGAGGAGGGCCTTCAGGATTACAGTATGCACCAGGGTGTACTGTGTCCCAAAGGGAATTTCTCTTTGAGTACAAGCCTTGGGAATTTAAAGAGGTCCTACATAGCCTCTAAAATCTAGTCCAGATTTGTCTATGAGATTTTTTTTTTCCCTAAAACAAATGGCTATAATTCAGATTGTAAAATGACTTTAAAGAAGGCTGATTTCTGAGTTTATTAGTCTTCAGGCTACCATAACAAAATACCGTAGACTGAGTGGGTTAAACAATAGAAATTTATCAGGAGGCTGGGATTCCAAGATCAAGATACTGGCCAATTTGGTTTCTGGATAGAGGTCTCTTCCTGGCTTGCAGATGACCACTTTCTCCCTATGTCCTCACAAAATGGAGGGCTCTTTCTCTCTCTCTCTCTCTCTCTCTCTCTCTCATCTTCTTATAAGGCCACCAATCCTATTGGATTAGGACCCCACCCTTATGACTTCATTTCACCTTAATTACCTCCTAGAAGTCCTATCTCCAAATACAGCCACAGTGTGGATTAGGGCTTCAACATAGGAATTTGGGGAGGGGCACAATTCAGTCCATAGCACTGAGGAAGCTTCCTTTAGGGGCCACATTTATTTATTCCCAAACATACGTTTACTGAGCATCTAACTAACTACTTAGGATACCATGGTAAACAGAATAGACATAATCTTTGCCTTTATATCATTCATAGTTTAATGGATGAGTTAGTCATTAATCATATAATCCTACAAATACCCATGTAATTTCAAAATGTTAGAAGTGCCACGAAGGAAAATTAAAGAGGGAGTTGACCATTTTTAGGGTGAATGTAAGTTTTTCTGAGAGAGTGACACTCAAGCTGAGATCTAAAGCATTGTTAACAGTGGGGGTACGAAGAAGGAATAGTCATTTTGGTCATGGATGATGTTATGGGCAAAGGTCCTGAGGTGGAAAATAAGTTGGTGTACTCCGGGACCTGATATGGCCATTATTGCAGAAATGCAGTGAGAGGGGCAGTGGCAAGAGCTGAGGGGGAAGAGGAGGAAGAAAGGAGCTCGTGCGAGGCTTGGCGGGTCATGGTAAGGATCCTGGTCTCTATATTAAGAGCGAGGGGAAAATACTGAAGGGCTTCAAACGGGGGAGTGAGAGCATAGGTTTGGGTTTTTAAAAAAAAAGATGACTGTGGCTATATGAGAAGATGTAATAGAGAATGGTCAGAGTTGGAGTGAGTTCAGTGAGGAGGTGACTAGTAGATTCATCTGGTGAGGAGTAAGGGGGCTTGGGCTGTGATGGTGGTGAGAGAGTTGGGGAGAGAGTTGGTAGGGTTTAGTGCTGGACTGGAGAAAGAAAGGCTTGCAGACAGGCAGCGGTTTTAGAGCATGAGAAACCGGGTGAATGGAAGTGCTATTTTCTGAAATGGGAAACAGCGGAGAAGAAGGAGGAGCAGGTAGGGAATAGCAGCATTCCTCCATTACTAACAATACCCCTACATGGTTATAGCAGAGGTGGAAAGATGGGCAAATTGCTTTTTTTTAGGTATTGAATATTTGCTTTCTCATTCCATCTGAATGAGGCGATGAGTAGAAAGATAAGTCTGTAGTTTCAGCTGAATTTCTTCCATTCTTCTGAACTCATACTCACCTTTTACTGCTTTGAGACCAGCAGAGGAGGCTGCATTTCACCCCAAAATTTTGCCTACAGATGAAAAAAAACTTATTTGAGAGCCACTTGCATGTTACTTATAGTGCTTTCTACCACCTGGCCCTTTCAGTATTTGGGTTTGCAATTTGAGTGACTGACTGATCTTCATCTTCCTGTAACTGGATACCTAAACTCTTTCATAAGCATGTTTTGCTGGAGGGCTAAGAACTGCCGTGGACTGGTCTTGGACACAGCTTACAGGGCCTCGGTTTAGCTATATGGCAGGTAATATTCACTACAGAACATCTCTTGATTTCCCAAGCGATCTCAGAATTACAGCTTGCCTCCCTAAATTTTTCACATGGGGAAGGAGTTTTTCCCAACCAGGCTCAACTGCACACAGAGCAAGGTGTCCTATTTGGGGGGAGTAGCCCAGGAAAAAAGTTCAATATGTACTCCTGCAAACCTATGTTATGCAAGACTCTTGAGTATTTTTTTTAAAATTAATTAATTAATTTATTTATGGCTGTGTTGGGTCTTCGTTTCTGTGCGAGGGCTTTCTCTAGTTGCGGGGAGCAGGAGCCACTCTTCATCGTGCTGCGCGGGCCTCTCACTATCTTGGCCTCTCTTGTTGCGGAGCACAGGCTCCAGACGCGCAGGCTCAGTAGTTGTGGCTCACGGGCCCAGTTGCTCCGCGGCATGTGGGATCTTCCCAGACCAGGGCTCGAACCTGTGTCCCCTGCATTAGCAGGCAGATTCTCAACCACTGTGCCACCAGGGAAGCCCTGATTCTTGAGTATCTTAAGTATGATGACAGTGTGATAAGGAAGGCTGAAAACTCTAGAAACAGTAGAAGTGAGGATGAAGATTCATGTTACACTTGGCCAATCTTAAGTTGATTCTTGAGAACTCTCACAGATAACAAAGGGGTTGGGAGACAGGACTAAACGGGTACCACTTAAGTTTCCAATACCAATATTCCCAGGTATTTTAAGCCATTTTTCACTGGAGTCTACCAGAGGGTCCTGAGGACAGAGCAGCTATTTGTACCTCTCAGTGAGATTTATTTTTCCAAGTGAGACACTGCCCAATGTGTTAGTGCAATACGTCACTCAAGGTGAAGCATCAGTTTGTATTGGTGGGAACCTGCCATTTGCTGTCCTCCTTTTCTTCATGCCTTTTTCTGCCCCTCTGATCTCTTCTAGGTCTCTGGACTGTCAGGAGGACCATTGGTGCTGCAGTGGAAGCCAGCGGCTAAGTCTCGTGTATGGCGTGGTTAAGGTTGCAGCCTCTTACCTCTGCCTTCCTCCATTTTGGGCTGATTACCTTTGTGCTCTTCCTGAATGGTCTTCGGGCGGAGGCTGGTGGCTCAGGGGATGTGCGCAGCACAGGGCAGAACAATGAGTCCTGTACAGGGTCATCGGACTGCAAGGAGGGTGTCATCCTGCCAATCTGGTACCCGGAGAACCCTTCCCTTGGAGACAAGATTGCCAGGGTCATTGTCTATTTTGTGGCCCTGATATACATGTTTCTCGGGGTGTCCATCATTGCTGATCGCTTCATGGCATCTATTGAAGTCATCACTTCTCAAGAGAGAGAGGTGACTATCAAAAAGCCCAATGGAGAGACCAGCACAACCACGATTAGGGTCTGGAACGAAACTGTCTCCAATCTGACCCTTATGGCCCTGGGTTCCTCTGCTCCTGAGATCCTCCTCTCTTTAATTGAGGTGTGTGGTCATGGGTTCATTGCTGGTGATCTGGGACCTTCTACCATTGTAGGCAGCGCAGCCTTCAACATGTTCATTATCATTGGTATCTGCGTCTACGTGATCCCCGATGGAGAGACTCGCAAGATAAAGCACCTCCGAGTCTTCTTTGTCACTGCTGCTTGGAGCATCTTTGCCTACATCTGGCTCTATATGATCCTGGCTGTCTTCTCTCCTGGTGTGGTCCAGGTTTGGGAAGGCCTCCTCACTCTCTTCTTCTTTCCAGTGTGTGTCCTTCTGGCCTGGGTGGCAGATAGGCGACTGCTCTTCTACAAATACATGCACAAAAAGTACCGCACAGATAAACACAGAGGAATCATCATAGAGACAGAGGGTGACCACCCCAAAGGCATCGAGATGGATGGGAAAATGATGAATTCCCACTTCCTAGATGGGCATCTGGTGCCCCTGGAAGGGAAGGAAGTGGATGAGTCCCGCAGGGAGATGATCCGGATTCTCAAGGATCTGAAGCAAAAACACCCAGAGAAGGACTTAGATCAGCTGGTAGAGATGGCCAATTACTATGCTCTCTCCCATCAACAGAAGAGCCGCGCCTTCTACCGGATCCAGGCCACCCGTATGATGACTGGTGCAGGCAATATCCTGAAGAAGCATGCAGCAGAACAAGCCAAAAAGTCCTCTAGCATGAGCGAGGTGCACACTGATGAGCCGGAGGACTTTGTCTCCAAGGTCTTCTTTGACCCGTGCTCTTACCAGTGCCTGGAGAACTGTGGGGCTGTGCTCCTGACAGTGGTGAGGAAAGGGGGGGACATGTCCAAGACCCTGTATGTGGACTACAAAACAGAGGATGGTTCTGCCAATGCGGGGGCTGACTATGAGTTCACAGAGGGCACTGTGGTTTTGAAGCCAGGAGAGACCCAGAAGGAGTTCTCTGTGGGCATCATTGATGATGACATATTTGAGGAGGATGAACACTTCTTTGTGAGGTTGAGCAACGTTCGCATAGAGGAGGAGCAGCCAGAGGAGGGGATGCCTCCCAGAGTACTCAATAGTCTTCCCTTGCCTCGGGCTGTCCTGGTGTCCCCTTGTGTGGCCACAGTTACCATCTTGGATGATGACCATGCGGGCATCTTCACTTTTGAATGTGACACTATTCATGTCAGTGAAAGTATTGGTGTCATGGAGGTCAAGGTTCTGCGGACATCAGGTGCCCGGGGCACAGTCATCGTCCCCTTTAGGACAGTAGAAGGGACCGCCAAGGGTGGTGGTGAGGATTTTGAAGACACATATGGGGAGTTGGAGTTCAAGAATGATGAAACTGTGTAAGTAACCTTTCCACAGTCCATCTGCCTCTGTCCCTTGCCACCCCCTTCTCTCCTGCACCACGTTTTAAAACTTTTTCTTGTATTTGTGTTAATGTCAAACTTTGGTTCCATCACAGGTATGCAGGATCAGCAGACCCTCCTGCCAGGTTCTGCTTCCAAAATCTCCTTCAGCTTTCTCACTTTAAATTGTTTTCGGGCAAGGAATCCTGTGGCAGGATCTAAGGACGTAGAACATTTTGTTCACTGAAACTCAAAATGATGGCTGGTGGAGGTGTGGGATGACAGAAGTTCTGATATCAGATTTGGGGGGATTCTTGTGAATTCTCCTAGCAAGAGCTAGGAGACTGCTTGGGTCTCTCCTTCCTCCTCTTCTCAGGCCAAGGGCTTACGTGAGCTTTGAAGCCAATCCTTTCCATTCTGAGATGGTGGTAGCCCAATCAGGACATCCTCAAGAAAGTGAGTGGCATTGGCTTTTTTTTTCCAGTACCATATTGCAACTGTATTGTATAAGCAGATTTCAGGCACCTCTCCTTCAATTTGGAAATTGCAAAATTGATTGAAACTTAGCAGTCTCTTTAAACACCAATAGGCTATTTTATGGTGCGAGGCTTGCCCAGTTTAGGTGAGATGGATCAGTATGGCTTGGGTCCTGGAGGTATCTTGGAGAAGCAGAGCTACCAGGGCAGTGGCCACCTGTCTTTAGTCACAGGTCTAAGCTCCAAAATCTGGCTAAGCAGTGGAGGAGAAGCCTCTTAGGAATTGTGGGGGAAAAAATACATCTTCTGTGTGGTCATCTCTTTTGATAGTCCAGAGTTCTTTTAAAATACTTCTCAGGTTACTGCCCCATTTAGTCCTTCAGACACTGTGGGTCTTGCACTTCTATTGCCTTTGTCACTCTGAGGCCTCTCCCCATTGAAACATCTTGTACTGGGTATTCTGTCCTGTTCTCGGATGGATATCTTTAAAGAAGATAGCAGACTGACTCTCCCCAGGATTTGCAGCTTATGAGAGGGCAGACTTTACAAGGTGGCCAAGAAGAAAGGGGATGAGAAAGGGGAACATTGGTCTCAGAATTCCTGCTCACATCCACAAGCAATAAGCAGTAGAGGGGAAGGTGTGAAGAACAAAAGGGGCATATATAGACAGTGGGAGATATCAAACTGCTCCAAGAACCTGCTAAAAACACTTTCAATGGGAAATGAAAACTCTCATCTGTAAAGTGGGAATAACAATACTTTCCTTGCCTCAAGGCTGGGCTTGTCTCTTTTTGCAGTTCCTCCCAGCTGTAGGATTTTCTGAACTATAGACATAGGCGCTCATACTTAGAGCAGCCAAAGATGGAACGGGGGATACTGTCTTCTGAAATGAAATGGCCATTGACAAATTGATTTATTAGAGCTCTGTTTAGTCATTTTGCTGGGAAGGATAATAACTTGTTAGCGTAAGTAAAAACCTGTGCCTTCTAGAGAATACTATCCATTTATATGTGCTCTCCGGAGAATGCTTATACATAAAATGAAGGCCCTCGCTGGTAGGAAAAACTCCATGAAATTTCACACATATTTATGGCAATGTCAGTAGATAAGAAGTTATTGTCAGGCATTAAATGACATCAAGACCACAGCATTGGCCATAATTGGACAGACTTGGGGTTCCTCCTGTTCAGTACCTGGCTACCGAGGGAACTGAAGGGTAGTTTTTGAGAGATCAGAAGTTGGGCTCCCAATTTCTTCACCTCATTAATAATCAACGTGCACCTAGGATCTCTAAATGTGACTAAACCTTCCTCAGACCTGTGTGTATTTTCAGCTTGATTACTGTCTTGGTGTAAAGGAGCCTCATGAATTATCGCTTCTGGGTGATATTTGTTTTAAATGTATATGCACTTCCACACGTTTGAGATGCTGGTCCAGGGTATTGTAGGGTTTCCCATCTATTCCTTTGCATTATTTTTTAGACTTCAGTAGACTTTAGACTACCCTCTTGGCCTTCTTCATTGCAGAAGAATGAGTCCAAAACCTTCTAGTCTCTTCTGACAAAAGGAGCCCTACCTTTGATACTTTAAATTGTAATTTTACAACTAGAGGCGGTATGATACAGCCAAAAAAACCCATGGGCTCTAAGTATAGTACTCTGGGTTAGGATTCGGGCTGTACTACTGATTTAACTATGTAGTTTGGAGAAATTTTATTAACTTAGATTATTTCCTCATTGAAAAAATGGGGATAATAATGTCTCTCATGCAGGGCTGTTATAATGATTCAAGATATTATACGCAGTGTTCCTTGTACATGGTATGTGCTCAGTAAACAAGGCCATTAATAGTAATATCAATGAATTAGCAATATTCTTCAGAAGACACCATTGATCCAATCAGGTTACCTGATTGGATCTCTGTGTGACCCTAATTAATAAGCATGCTAGTTTTTTGGTTACCATGAAGATTACTAATCTAAACTCATAAAATACTGGAGCCAGAAGGGACCTCAGACTATCTTCTAGGTATCATAGAGTAGAGTTTCTCAAATTTTAATGTGCTTATGAGCCACTCAGGGATCTTGCTAAAATGCAGATTATTATTCCAAAGGTCTAGAGTAGAGCTTGAGATTCTGTATTTCTAGCAAGCTCTTGATGCTTCTGGTGCCAGGTTAGAGTTGAAAGGCTCTAAAGCTCTTGACCAAACCATGAAACCCAGGAAGGAAAGTGGCATTTCAGATGACTTTCATGATTGGATCATGAATGCTTGCTTTCCAGTTCCAATGTTCAACTTCATCTTATCTAGAATGTAGCTCTTACCCTGAGACCCTGCTAATCGCAATACCAATCTGGAAACTGAAATTAAAACCCTCGGGAGGACTTAGACAGAAGCTGTGTGATGCCTGGAACGATTTTACTTTCTAATCCTTCTCTATTTGTGTAGCTTTATTTGCCCACCAAGCCTGGTAGCATTGTCACTTTTGCCCTCACCATACTCCTCTGAATCTATTTAGGATGAAGCCAGGCCTATGCTCTATCAATAATATTAGGTCCGTGAATTCACTCATTTGGTTTTGTGCTTTACTTCTTCAAAGGTTTCCTTAGCACCATGGTAGGATGAAAAAACATGAACTTTGGCGTCTGACAAACAGGTGTGAATCCATCACTCACCAGCTATGTAACTTGTAATGAGTCACTTCAGCTGTCTGAGTCCCAGATATTTTGTTGGAATGATAGGAATGATAATATCTATCCTTCAGGATTGTGATAAGTACTACATACAAATATGAAGAAAATGCACCTTTAGCACAGTGCCTGCTCATAAAAGGTGCTCATTCATTCAGCAGACAGTTATTAAATATCTGCTACATCCTAGGTACATTACTAGGTACCGGAGAGAAATAAGTGATTAAGATAAGCTGGCATTTCAGCTCCCAAGGATCTTATTCTCCAGTGGAGAGGATACAAGGTATACAGACAAATCAAAACACATGGGAGAAGTATGGTTGAGATAAGCTCAATAAAAGGGGAATGAAACTCCTCATTGTGTGTGTGACACCACTAAAGTTTTTTGGTTTTTTTTTTTTTAATTTATTTTTTTACTTATTTTTGGCTGTGTTGTGTCTTTGTTGCTGTGCGTGGGCTTTCTCTAGTTGCGGCGAGTGGGGGCTGCTCTTTGTTGCAGTGCGCGGGCTTCTCATTGCGGTGGCTTCTCTTGTTGTAGAGCATGGGCTCTAGGCACGTGGGCTTCAGTAGTGGTAGCTCGTGGGCTCTAGAGTGCAGGCTCAGTAGTTGTGGCGCACAGGCTTATTTGCTCCACGGCATGTGGGATCTTCCTGGACCAGGGCTCGAACCCATGTCCCCTGCATTGGCAGGTGGATTCTTAACCACTGCACCACCAGGGAAGTCCGACTAAAGTTTTTAAAGTCACCTTCATTAAGGATGTAGTAGTGAAGTAGATGAAGTGGGGCGGGGGGTGGGTGGAAACATGATTACTTTAAACCCACGTTACAATAAAGTTGTGATATTTGAGAGGGATACTACTGACATCTTCGTGCTCCAGAAGAATCCATACCCTTGTGACTACCACTGCAGCACATCCTGGGATTTATAGCCTCTGAGCCTCCTGCATATAATGATAAAGCCTCACCGAGATACGGGTGCTTGCCAGCACGTTAATCTCACTCACTGAACGTGTGACTGGCTCCTGTATCCCAGGCTCACAGCGCGCCTCTGCAAAAATAAGATTATTGCGGCTCATTGACCTTTGGGGTCTCTGGGAATAGTCAAAGCCACAGATGTCAAGATCTACTGTAATTAAATAGCATAGGCCTCCTTCAAAGAAGAATGGAATATTGGCTGTACCACGCATTTTCCAAGCAAATTAGAACATTAAAACTGGAAGGTATCTGACCTCCCAGTTTTATAAATCACGAAGTTGAGAATCAGAGATGCAAAGTGACTTGTCCAGGATCACACAGGTAGATATGATAGAAAGTTAGACTTTTAGATAGAAAGGACTTTTTAGATGCTACTGATTTAATGTCTCCCCCTCCCGATTTGGACTTTTCCATTTTATTTTTATCCATCAAAATGTCAACTTCGGAAAGAATATGGAAATTCTTGGGTGACAGATGCTCTGGAAGTGCACATCCAGGAGTGTTATGTGACTAATGTCTTAACTAAGAATAATAATATATTATGGACTATTTTTAATCTCTTGGTTCACCTTGAAACTGTTGAAGGAAAATAGTGAGCCCATAGAAAAATTTTAAAAATCTTTATCTTCGTGATCTCTTGCTGAGGGAGACACGTGTAGCTGAGACATCTTTTAGTGATGGTTAACTTCAGGCTAGACCTTGTTGCATGAAATAATGCAGGGTTTGTTTGTTTTTTTTCAGAATGATGCAGGCCATTCTCTTCCAGGGGTGCTTTCTCTGTAAAGTTTCAGCCCAAGGCATCTTCCCATCAAAACCTATACAAATCTGGAGTTATCCAGGACACAATTTTTACATTCTCCAAGTTGACTGAAACACAGTGGACTTTTCTCCTTTTCTTTGACTCAGCAGGGTGATAGGATAGTCATTATCTGGCCACGGAGGAAGATTATTTGCCTCTAGAATGCCCTTCCTGTGCTTGAGAAAAGTCACAAGCTGCACGCTTAGTGAGGGTGGGAGTGCAGTGGAGGTAGATGTATTTCCCCCTTAGCTGTCATCCCTCCCTTTCTCCTTTCTTCTGCCTGCAGTGCCTGACTTCCAGTAACAAGCTGTCTTTGTGGCTTTAGGTAAACAGTCGGTCACCCGGGCCACAGCTTCATGGAACTTACAGTGGAGCTGTGTGCTTGGTTCAGAGAGGTCCTGAAGAACGGAATCCATGTCTAAGCCAATTGTTTAATGGGGGGACTTAACAGTACAGTGGAACATTTCAGGTAGGGTTGTTCAACTACAGTTCTGTCTCTTTTGGGCCCAAAGGAGTTATTAGAGGCTATGTGGACTCTTTAACAGAAGCTTTGGATGTTGTGCCCCGAAAGGCCCCAGGTCCTGCTAATTTTTTTCTTTTCTTCTTAATTACTGAAATTGCCAAAGAATGTCAAAGGGTGACATATTCCAACTTCAGGATTCATAAAGCACCCCAAGTATACTTAAACCATACATGTCTGTAAATATCTCCAGGAAGTCCAGAGCCTTCCTAGTTAATCTGTTTTAGGGCCTAAGGGTACAACATTCCTGGCAATACTGGATCAGGCAACACTTCCTCTACTTGACCTGGTCAGGGACCGTGTACAGCAGAGCATTCAGTGTGCCTGCCCTGGGTCTTCTCACTTTGGTCTGCCGTCTGGTATGAGAAAGTTCAGGGTGCAGTGTTAGAGATTCTGCCAGGAAGAATGTCAGTTTGGGTTTGAGGAGAAAGGCACACTGCCATTGGAGATGATCACATTACCAGCCAATCAGAAGGTGAAACAGTCTCGGCCTCAAAGCAGGGTCTCCTGTGCACTGCTGGGAATGATACTAGTTGGGGCGTCAGGCAATAATAAAGGAATGACAATGGAGATCCTGCTATGGGCCTTGCTTCTTTTGTCTCGACTCTTCTGGCTCTTAAGGTCGAAGTTTCCTCATTCACTCACAAGCATGGTGGAAAGGGATACTTGGGCAAAGTGAGGTGGCTGAGTGGGGAGGACTCTTCCTTGTTGTCCAACTTTCATCAACTTCCCAGGTGTATTTGGGTCATACATGAGCACGCATTCCTTCCCCATCCTTTGGCTGTGCCCGTGTCAACTCCACGAGGAATGGAGTAGAATTCAGAGCTACAGTCTTCGGTTTATTCAAGACGTTGTTTTCTTGCTGTCTTTTTAACAGAAAAACTAACCTGTGCTTCCAGAACCCAATCAGAAGTCCTGGCATAGAGCCAGTAGTGTGTATCTGATAGTTGGAGAGAGAGAACTCCTTGACCTGCAAACAGAGCAAAGTCCCCATATTTAAATTCTACACCGTCCAGAAACTCTTGCAGGAATCCCATGCGTTGAGAATTTTGCTAAAAGGCCATGAAGGAAAGCACTAGGTAAACATTCTCAGGTGGAGTGATAATTATCATTCATAGGAATTATATTCCCACACCTGCCGCCTACCACGCACCCAAGTAGGAAGTTATCTGAGTGAGTACAGAAGAAGATAAAATTGAAAGTAAAATTTATTCACTATGGAAAATTTTGTTTTTCTAAAATTGAGTCATCACTAGGTGTGAGCACATATTTGAGTTTAGTTATCAGTGTGGCACCAACCTGACCCTCTCTAGCGAAGGGTCAGCGTGCGTGGACACAGCCTTGTTAACCTGCCCTTGCCTGAGCCCAGTTCACTTACCACTTGGTGGCAAGGGTTCATGAAGAACCAGTTAGTTATGATACAGACAACACTCTAGATTCTTTAGTTGGTGCTTTCAAAATGAGTGACATCTTGATAGCAACTTCCTACTCAGAATATGGCTGTGGAACAAATTATGGATTACAGGTGACTAATTCTGCCATTTCTCCGTAGTAGTCCATCTTTTTCCAGAGCTCTTGGTCTTGATTTGTCTCCCTTTTGGTTTCCTCCTCGTGTATCCCATGCGATTTCTCCTTGGGACCCCCACTACCACCGACCCTCTCTTTCTGAGATGTGGTGATGGAGAGTGTATCCTGCAACCATCCCTAGAGCAAACCCTGGCCCTGGCTGCAAATCTTCTATGTGTTCACTTTATTTCCCCTCTTGTACCTTCCTTTCTGTTTGGATGCACTTTTCTTACACTTGCTCTCTCTTCTAAACGTCCTCGGCTGCATCTTTTCTTTCTCTACTGTGTATGCTCCAGGCGCTGCTGACACTCACGCCGTGGTTTCTACTTCTGCTCGAGCTCAGTGCCTTCCACCCCACGTCCTTTAGTCCCATCTCCTCTCTTACTCTTATCCTATTCCCTACGTCCCTTTCCTTCACACTGTTGGCATCTGTATTTGGATTGCCTTCTCTCTACTGTCTGATCTATGATTTCTTTGGGTGACCAAGAGTGCACTGTGGGTATCCCTTAAGAAGGCCCAGCATTTGAACAGAAAGAACTAGCCTCAACGATAATACCAAGAAGACTGATGTCTCCCAGGAAACAAACCACGTACTCTGGTGCTCTTTTTTTCCCTTCACCACAAAGTGTTTGACTGTCAAGACAAGAAGGTTGAATTGTAAGGATCCAGCATAGACTGGAACTGGTATTGAAAAGGCATCAGAGGCTGCGGGAGCCCTAGGCACCACCTTCTCTTTCTGACGCTGTCTCTCTAGGCCATGGGGTCTCTGTCTCCTGGCATCTCTGCTTCTCTGTGTGGCCTTCTCCCTTATTGCTTTGATGATACCTCACAGCCCAACAGTCCTATCTCCTACTTGGAAAGATCTTTCTATTCTTCTAGCTCAGATTCTCAAGGGAGGAACTCTGTTGCCACCTCCCCCCAACCCCCGCCTTTTTTTCCACCTTAACTATGTCGAAGGCCACTGGCCCGATATGTATTGGTTGCCCTGTGTCAAGCCAGGTTTTCACCCACCCCCAACTTGACAGTTAATCTGCCATAATTGGGTGGTGGGGTGGGAAAACAAAGTTGCCCAGGGGTTTCCATGGTAAGCTACCTGAGCAGTTGTGTCTCTAAGTGGTGGACAGTGTCACTTAGAAGGAAGTCCCAAGTGAGACAGTCATCTGTCACCTCAAAACTGACACAGTATATAAGGTTTTCAGTGCCTCTGAGAGAATGCTGATTTTACAGTGGTCAGTGCTGGGGCGGTAGGCTGGAGAATGGGAGAAATTGCCATCTCTGGAGCCCTCAGCCCTACTGTTCATCAAGCTGGCCACAGACTCAGCAGCCAAGGTTCAAATGGCCTCTGCCCAGATCAACAGAAAGCATTCCTAGTGGGTGATGCTCAGTGACACAAATCTCAAGGTTACTAGGGTCATTCCTGCTCCTTTGCCCTCTTCTGGTCCATCCTCTCCAGGAGACTAACGTCAGAAGATAATCTGCCGTCATTTTCAGGTGCACTATTTGGGTACTGAGTCGCTGTCAAAGCCTCTTCGTGGATTTGGGTTTCCAGAGCAGGCTGTGTTCCCAACCAGGACAGAAAGCTTCCCTGCCACTCATGCTTGCCAGGGATAGAATGACAGCCTTTCCCTCCCCACCCCTCCGCTGCTAGACAGCTGGTCTGCTGGGCTTAGCCCGAGCCAGCAGGCACTCCCCCACCCCCCCACCGCCTTATCTTTGCAGCTGTAATTTGATGCCTTTCCAGGAACTCCCCGGAAGCCAGAGTATTCTCATCTCCAGGTGGCACAGTATGTGACTCTGTCACGTGCCCATGTCCCAGGACACAGGGCTGGGTGTAAAATAGGACTCTTTCTGTGTCAGTTCCAGTCAGTCCATTGTGGCTGTCCAGGCAGCCGTCTTGGAAAGGATCTTTGAGGCTGCATCTGGACTCAGCCGTGGATGTGAGAAGAAAAGCCAACTATCTGTCAACTCTAGTCCTGGGATGACTGATGGAAAGACCTTCATGGGATAAAGAAAGTAGGAGTCTCCATTTCACTGAGGTGCATTAGCATGAAGTTGTCACTATCTCTCCAATACTGGACCAGTCCTAATGTGAAAGTGATCCTCATTGGATCACTCTCTTCTTCATCCTGCATAACACAGAACTTTCTTCTAATCCCTGGATGAATCCACAGGGACATAAATCCCCACTGGACGCATGATGCAGATAACTTTCTTATCAGACCAGAATCTTCCAGAAACCTTGCTAACCTAGTGAGCTTCATAAACTAGACCAGTGGTTCCCAACCAGCTCCCCGTCAAAGGCCATTTTAATTATTTATTCCTTCTCATGGATCCCAGGTGTTAGAAGATTCTTAGCTGAAAATTAATTAGATTTCCCTTTTCTCATAAAATATAGCAAAAGATAGCTAGTGTTACGACAATGAGTTAATATAGTTCTAGCCAAAGTAGACAGAAGTGACATTTTAATTAACCTGTGTGGACTGTTGTAAGAATACATACTTTCTATCTTGGGGGTTGGGGAGAGAGTAGAATAAACACAGCCACGGGCTGACTTTCAAAGAACAAGTTGATGTAAAGTGCTTTGAAAATATTAGGCACTAATTGTTTAAAGTTGTTTTGAAGAGGGTGAGCCCCTGGGGAGATCCAAATATTCTGGAGAATATATCAGAATATAGGACACAGTATTGGTTATCGAGGCTTCAGCATTGTTTAGACCTTGGAGAAAGATTACTATTGTTGTTGTTTTTCTTCTTACATAATAAAACTTCTAATGTTTGTATGAAAATATAAAATTCCACTTTTAAAAGTAAAGGATTTGTCATACCTCTAGAGTTAATATTATCACTGTCTTCAGATGAGGTAACTGAAAGTAAGAAATATTAATTTACCTTAGAACACAGAGCTTTTAAGGGCCAGTATCCAAACCTAGATCTTCTGCTTATAAATCACATATTCTTTCAACTATGTTACATACTTCAGCCTCAGAATAAGGTCATGAAGCTGAAAGCAGCAGGCTTTCTTCTCATATGGAAGGAGTTAAGAGGACATCTCTTCCTTAACAGCAAGAGTTGGCTCTCCTTTAATTCAGGGGCAACTGGGCCCAAGGAATTTGGCAAGGGCCAAATAGACTCCTTAATGCCCAGCTCAGAAATCTGGACTCATCACTCTTGACTGCTGGCTCAGACGCACCCTCGTCCAGGCCGGTACACAGAGGGGCCTTGTTTGTGTCACTTCACCATCAGGAACTATCAACAGATAATGCTTTGGCCTGCTGCCTGGGGAACAGGGCAAGGCTGGCTCAGCACCATGTGTTCAGATCGAGGGGCCTCCTTTGAGGCTGTGACCCTGGTGTCTGAGGACATCCCAGACCAGGGGTTAGAGGAGGAGGATGGTAAGAGAGTGCAGGTGGGTTCTGCCTGCAGCCCCCAGAGAGCCTATGAGAGCCCTCCCTCCAGAGGGGAGGTGGGGAAGCAGGTGCCAGTCGCTCAGGGTACAGTCAGCAGACATTCATGGAGCTCATTCTGTGAGCTGAGCACAGTGAGAAGAGGCACTGCCCCTGTCTTCAGGAAGTTCCCAGGCTGACGGGGAAGGGAGCGCATGTGAGAGTTGCTGTGAAAGAGGGATCGCCGAGCCCCAGCCACGCAGGCACTCCCTCCTGCCTTTTGCTGGGATTCAGTTTGGAGTGATTAAAGGTGACTTGCCCACCCCCTCCTCCAGTCAACTCAGAAGGACTTGTTAGAAGGAGGGCTGGTTGGCTTCGGCTTGTGGGACATGCACGGATAGAAGTAGAAGTTGACCTCAGGAGTAAACGGTCCCCGGGCAGGGTGCGTCCTCAGATCAGAGCAGCACTTGCTTCATCTCCATCACACATCATAGGGACACAAAAGATGTCTGTTGAATGAGTGAATGAATGAATGAATGAATGAACAGAGTGAATTCTTGGCCTGTCCTCTGGCTCTGTACTACCTCCCACTTGTAGCAAGCCTGGGGGATATGGGATTTGAACACATCTCTTAGGTATGAGGTCCAGGGATGCCCACCATCCCCCACCCTCCGTGCCTTCCTCCTCTTCTCTCCCAGTGTCAGCGACATCCACAGAGCCCTCTGGCTTCAGGCATCTGAGCTCCTCCCCAGCCTGACCCCTGCCCTGCACCAGCTCTGCAGAAGGTCTGTTCCTGGGCTGCTCGGCTACGTCTGAGCACAGGCTGCCTTTGGTGCTCAGGAGACACCCTGTAATTCAATTAGGAGCTCCCTCCAGGGAGCATGTCATTATGTCCTATCTGGGCCTTGTAGTGACAGCCCCTTGCCACCGCGCAGGGAGCTGCCCTGCTCAGCTGCCCAGAACCTTTCCCTGGGAGGGAACTAATCTGCTTAGCCCAGATTGGATGCAGTTCTGCACAGCACCTCCCTGAAGGCCTCAGAAATGAGCCCCCACTAGCAGAAAGGGCTTCCTTAGGGGAACCTCAGGGTTCGCTCTGTTCTGCTCTGCTCTTTGCCATGAGCCACCCCCCACCCCCGGGATTGTTCTTGGCTGAGTGGGAGTCTTGGAGAGCTCCATTCCCCTCTCAGCCAGAGCCCCTGGGTGTCCCGCAGCCCTCCTGGGGGTTAGAGGGGAGAGGAAAGGAGATCGAAGGAATTTGCCTGTTTTCCGTGTCAGCTTGGGGAGAGGGGGGTCACCTGGCATCCTACCTGGATAATTCTATTGTTGCACTTTGAGGGGGAAGGGGCCTGGTCTGTTTTGAGCTATGGGGGAAGTTGCCTTAGTTCTCTGCATGACTTTCTTTGCTCCATTGGACTTGATTTCTGTGAAATGTTTTAGATGCACGGGTGCTGCCTCAGTCTGACATGGACACTTCTCAAGGTGGTTTCTCCCCTCCGCCTCCCCGCCTGCATCGAGGTTTACCTGAGCCTTTCTCTTGAGGAACCCAAATCCTCTCTTTGCTCTTATGTGGGATCGGTCAAAAATGCCACTGGCAAGCTGTGTTGGGTTGAATAGAGTCCCCCCACTCCCCACTCCCAAATCCATGTCCACCCACAACCTCCGAATGTGACCTTATTTGGAAATAGGGTCTTTGCAGATTTAATTGGTTGCAGTGAGGTTATACTCAATTAGGGTGGGCCTTAGAGCCTATGACTAGCGTCAACATAAGGAGGCCATGTGACAACAGAGATGAAGTTTCGGAGTGATGCAGCTACAAACCTGGGGATGCCAAGGATTGCTGGCAAACACCAGAAGCTAGGAGAGAAGCATGGAATAGATTCCCCTCAGAACCTCTGAGGAAGGAATCAACTCTGCTGATCCCTTGATTTCAGGCTTCTAGCTTCCAGACCTGTGAAATAATTAATTTCTGTTGTTTTAAGCCATCAAGTTTGTGGTAATTTGTTACAGCAGCTGCAGGACACTAATACCCAAGCCTTGCATAATGCCTGCTCTGGATTTCAGTAACATGGTCAGAGGACTGGTGGTGAGAAGAGCATTGCCCATGGGCTTAACTGCCCTCAGGACACTGACCCACAGCTTCTGAGGTGGAAGGAGGCCAGAGCTCATGTAACAGCTTTGTTATATATGGACTGTAACTGTAAGCCTTTCCATTCCTGTTTGCAGGTTAGATGAGGGTTCAAAAAAAATAATCTGGCCACTTTCTCTAAGCCACACTCCCCTATCAGTTTAGTTACTTTATGACAGCTATTTTAATGGCCTCCTCTTTTATCTTACAATCTCCTTAGTCCTGGTCCATTGATGGTTCTTTTATATATGTATAAAAAATATATATATTTTTTTCACTGTCAATATTTTTTATTTAAGTATAGTTGATTAAAAATGTTGTGTTAATTTCTGCTGTACAGCAAAGTGATTCATTTATACATATATATACATTCTTTTTTAATATATTCTTTTCCATTATGGTTTATCATAGGATATTGAATATAATTCTTTGTGCTATACAGTAGAAACTTGTTTATCCATTCTATATATAATAGCTTGTGTCTGCTAATCCCAAACTCCCAATCCTTCCCTCCTCCAGCCCCCCTCCCTCTTGGCAACCACAAGTCTGTTCTCTATCTCTGTGAGTCTGTTTCCGTTTCATTGATATGTTCGTTTGTGCGTATTTTAGATTCCACATGTAAGTGATATCGTATGGTATTTTTCTATCTCTGTCTGATTTACTTCACTTTGGTAGGATAATCTCTAGGTCCATCCCTGTTGCTGCAAATGGCATTATTTCATTCTTTTTTATGGCTGAGTAATATTCCATTGTATATACGTACCACCTCTTTTTTATCCATTCATCTGTCGATGGACATTTAGGTTGTTTCCATGTCTTGGCTATTGTGAGTAGTGCTGCTATGAACATGGGGTGCATGTATCTTTTTGAATTAGAGTTTTATCTGGATATATGACCAGTAGTGGGATTGCTGGATCATACGGCAATCCTATTTTTAGTTTTCTGATGAACCTCCACTGATGGTTCTTAAACAACAGCCTAGAGGTTCCAGCTAATGCTCCATGAACTGCATGCCCATTTCTCCTTTTCTACCCTTCCAAAGGCTTACCCCACCATGGGGCATGAAAAGAGTGCCCCACCATGTAGTTAAGAGTCACTCATCTTGTGACTGGGGAGGCAAAAGAAGTACCCATTCTCCAGGCCCTCTTTCCCATTGGTGTTCCCTGATGCTTTGCAGCTGGTCCTGAGATCCAGGCATGTTACCTGCTTGTCCTGAAATGCAGATGTTACCTGCTTCCCTCTGCAAAGCAAGGTGGGCCTGGCTGGGGAACAAATGGAAATGCCACGGGCAACCTAAGAGCAAGTGAGCCATGCCTGTCTGTGATGAAAGGAAGGCAGCCCTGATAGGTGAGAAGGGGGCACTGAATGAGTGTCAAGGAGCTGAAGACAGAATTTTGGTTTATTGTTTGCACCATGAATTGCCGATGACAGAAGCGGGAGAGCAGGATGTAGGTAGAAGCCCATATAGACATGGGGGCGGGTAATAGAGCAGGGTGATGAAATGCATGGACAAGGCGTTACACGGACCAAACTGGAATCCCAGCTCGGCTATTTATTGGTGATGGGATCTAGGGAAAGTTACCTGGCCTTTCACTTTACTCATCTATATTATGTGCATAATAATGGTACCTACCTCCTAGGGTTGTTGTGAGGATTGAATAGGACTATAAAACATTTAACATGGTGCTGAGTCTCAATTACTCATCAGATGCATTATGTGCCAGTTATTCGTTAAGGAGTTAAAGAATCTCTGCTGTTATCAAAGCCATTCTGACCCGTGGGCCAGCGTTTTGCTCAGGCAGCTTCCCCCATCAGTAATTATATTCCCCACCTGAGCCCAAGGTGAGCTTTGGGGAAGAGACAGTTGATCTAAAGATAGAAAGTCAAAGAGTTTTGTCTGGAGGAAGGTGGAGGAAAGTTTCGTTATCAAGGCTTTCTTTGACGATGTCAGGGAACACGACAGAGTTCTCTCCAGGGAGAGAGCAGCCCCAGGCCGGGGTAGAAAGTGACCTTGGGGTGGATTCCTCTGCATCCTGATGTGGACTTTATTGAATTTGTTTGGGAGATGAAGAGAAAGAAAGAAGGGATATGGAGAGAGAATGAAAATAAAAAGAGAGGGAGGAAGGGAGGAAGAAGGGCTGGGAGGAGGATGCATGTTCTTATCTGGAGGATAATTACATAGGAAATCCCTTGCTGGTGGGGCTCTGGGGCTGGCACAACTCTAGTAATTATTGTACAGGCTCCCGAGGGCTCTTGGGCATGTCTCTGAGCAGCAAGTAGGCGGTGCTGAGATTTCTCTAGTTCGACCCGCTTCCCAGGCCACACGGTACACCGTCCCCCTTAGAGCCTTTCTCTGATCAGGAAGCTTAAACAGAACAGTTACTGTTGCAGAGCGGAGTCCCGTCTATGTGCTCGTGTGATGAAAACCACAAATCTCTCCATCCTGGATGCCTTCAGATGGAGAGCCCTACTATTGATGGCCACGTGTCTGGAGCAAGAAAGCAACTCTGCCGAAGTGCTGGCCCAGGTGCTGTCCCTTCCCTCACGCCGCCCCACACAAGAGGAATTTCAGTGACTAAAGAATTAAATATTTTCCAGCCTGATTCTGGTGCTCCCGGTCAGGGCCTCCTACCTTTCATTTTTGTCCTTGTATTTAGAGATGACTCGCCCTTACCTTCATCTTACATAATAAGCAAGGCAGTTTTCTGTCATCTAATGAAGTGCCAAATACTGATGTGGCCATTTATTTGGTACTTACCACGTGGCAGGTACTACGTCAGGTGTGTGACATGTGTTCTTATGATCCTTACGCTAATCCTGCAACGGCATATAACCCCATCCCTGCCCTGGCCACTCTGCCCTGTGCTTCCCCTTTCATAGCACAGCATATCACTAGATCAAAGTCAGAGATATGAAGATTAAGCTTGGGTTTCGTAGGTGTTCACCCTTCCCACAGTTGTGCAGAGCCCTCGGCTGAAATCTCCATGGTTGAGGCATGAGCGTGGTCACTGACCTTGTTCCTCTTGACTCCGAACACCAAGCTGTTCGATTTTTGCTTTGACAGTGTCCCCATTCACATCTCTTCCCACTCAAGAAGTCCGTCCCCGCAGAACTCCTGGCTTCTTTCTTGCTTCCGGTCTCTGACCTGGCATTTCCTAACTACCGGCTGAATCACATGTAATCGCCATTTGAGGATATCAAAAACAATCATATTGGCCTTTTCATGTGGTTCATCCAACACTAGGGACCCAGTGTTCTTCGCTTGCCCCTATGCGAACGCTGCTACCCCCGATTACCTTTACCTATTTCCCGAGAAAGAGGAGATAAACTGCATGCCCACTCCCAAAACTAAGAGGCTCCTCACTTTTTTACTGGTCACAGTTACTGCCACTACCCGAGGCTGAAGAGACTCCCTTTGTGTTAAGGCTCAGATCTTAGCCATTGTATCTGAATGTCTTTCATATCTCCTTCTGCCATTGTCTTCCCCCCATGGCAACCAAACAAGCAAGCAAGCAAACGAAATCCAAACACAGTGTGGTATTACACAGTATAAAGGACAGAAACATCAGCTTTGGAGGCAGGTGGACCTGTGTTTCAACCCTGACTCTGCCACTCCTTAGCTGTGTGTATTACTTTTCTTTTGCTGCGTAACTAATTACCACGAACAACACTGATTTATTATTGCTCAGTTTCCGTGGATCAAGAGTCTGGGCACAAGTTAGCTGCAGTCAAGGTGTCAGCTGGGACTGCCGTCTTATCTGGGGCTCAGGGTTCTTTTCCAAGTTCAGATGGTTGTTAGCAGAATTCAGTTCCTTGCAGCTATAGAACTCATGGCTTCTTTCTTCAAGGCCAGCAGGAGAGAGATTCACGCTTTAAAGGACTCATCTGTTTAGGAGGCGCACACCAGGATAATTTCCTTTGAAGTCATGACTTAAAAGTCAACTAATCAGGGACCCTAATTATATCTGCAAAATCCCTTCACCTCTGCCTTATAACATAAACATGGCATCTAATCATTGCCATGTTCACGGGTCCCATCACACTTTAGGGATGGCATTATATAGGGCATGTACAGTAGGGAGGGGAAAGGATCTTAGGGCCACATTAGAATCCTGCCTACCATACTACGTGACCTCAGGTAAATTGCCTAATCTCTTTAAGATTCAGTTTTCTTACCTGGAAAAAAGGGGCAATAAAAGCAGCCATATAGAGTTATTACAAAGACTAAAGAGACATATTATGTTGAAAAGTCAGAAAGAGAAAAACAAATATCGTTTATTAACGCATATATGTGGAACCTAGAAAAATGGTACAGATGAACTGGTTTGCAGGGCAGAAATAGAGACACAGATGTAGAGAACAAGCGTATGGACACCAAGGGGGGAAAGTGGCGGGGCGGGGGGGGGGAGTCGCGTGATGAATTGGGAGATTGGGATTGACATGTATACACTAATATGTGTAAAATAGATAACTAATAAGAACCTGCTGTATAAAAAAAAATGAAATTCTAAAATTCAAAAAAAAAAAAAAGAGTGGCAGACAGTAGACACAAGTACATAATTTCCTACTTACCCTCCCTTTAGTTGTTCATCTATCCTTCAGTCTCTGTGATTTGAAATACCATGGGAAACCATTCCAAGTAGTCAGAATTGTGCCAAAAAGTATGGTTGATTCTCATTATTTGTAGTAATGTTCCATAAAGTTGCTGCAAACAATGAATTAGTGAATACTGAAGCATTACTCATGGGGTAATGCAGAGTTAGGTTCCCGTGAGCCCCTGATCACATTTTCACCAACTGACCCATACGTTATCTTGTTTCATGTGTTTCTGTTTAATATATGCTTATTTAATGTATGCTGTTCCTTCCTTAACATTAAACTCAAAGGCAACAGCACTATAACTCGTGCCTGAACGAAGCTTATCCAATACAAGTATTTCCTCCATAAGGTGTATGTAGCCTTCCTGCACCTAGGAACACTGGACAGCACTTCAACGCTAGGCTGGGGGCCATTTAAAAGAGAAAACACCAACAAACCCCCACAAAAATGTAAAACAAAAGTGGCACCAAACAGACTGCAGAAAGGACACTTGTTTATGGCATGAGATGAAACAAGAAGGCAGAGCATCACCTTGTTGGACCTCACCTGGGAACATGAAGTCAGGTGACCCAAATATTGTATAACATTTTATATATTTTATATAAATATTAAATATATATACGTATATATATACATATAAAACAGGCAGGTTATTTTTTAACTTTTATTGAAGTATAGTTGATTTACAATGTTGTGTTAATTTCTGCTGTACAGCAAAGTGATTCAGTTATACATATATATACATTCTTTTTCATATTCTTTTCCATTACGATTTATCACAGGATATTGAGCATAGTTCCCTGTGCTATACAGTAGGAACTTGTTGTTTATCCATTCTATATGTACTAATTTATACCTGCTAATCCCAAACTCCCAATCCTTCTCTCACCAACGGCAACCACAAGTCTGTTCTCTATGTCTGTGAGTCTGTTTCTGTTTCATTGATATGTTCATTTGTGTCATATTTTAGATTCCACATATAAATATCATATGGTATTTGTCTTTCTCTTTCTGACTTACTTCGCTTAGTATGATAATCTCTAGGTCCATCCATGTTGCTGCAAATGGGATTATTTCATTCTTTTTTTTATGGCTGAGTAATATTCCATTGTATATATGTACCACATCTTCTTTATCCATTCATCTGTCGATGGACATTTAGCTTGCTTCTGTGTCTTGGCTATTGTAAATAGTGCTGCTATGAACATAGGGGTGCATGTATCTTTTTGAATTATAGTTTTGTCTGGATATATGCCCAGGAGTGGGACTGCTGGATCATATGGCAACTCTATTTTTAGTTTTTTGAGGAAACTCCATACTTAAAACAGATAGGTTATTTTTTTCCCAAAATCTTTTTCTAGTGTTTTTCCAATGCCTAGAGGCAGGAGCTGGAGTGAGGGTCAGAAGCAAGGGCCCTCCTTCCTTTTCCCTTGCTGGGCCTCTTTGGAGAGCATTCATCTCCCCAGTACATTTTACAACTCTTCTAAGTCACCATTAAATAAGAGAAACCGAGTCAATGCTGATTTATAAAAAGCCCATTTGCCCATCACTCCTTACTAAGAGGTGAAATGTTCTAGGGGGGCCTTCTGAAGACAGGGCCTCAGCCCCCATGGCCTCATTGCAGACCCAGATTCCTGCTAAAGGTACTTGGGTCTGAACTTCCTGGCCATGGCATTGTGGACGTGACAGATCTCCTGCAGCTCAGAGTGGGGAAGACATCCACAGCAGGCATTATATTTCATGCTGAACGCTGAAGGTGTGATGCCCCAGTGGCTAGAGCTGGGTGCGAGTTGGCCAAACGAGATGCCTCTTCCTTTCTCTCTTCTGCCTGTGGTGACAGATTGCAACCAACTCCAGCTGGCGGTGGCTTTGAGACACACTCTAAGTGTTCCAGAAGACACCTTAACACCGAGTCTCTAATTCTGATGCTGTCGGACACACTGTCTTCCAGCTCTACCTTCCTTCCTTAGACTCATCTGCTTTAAAACCGGCTTCCCTGAGCTCTTGTCTTCGTGACTCCTCATGAGTGACATCAGAACCCTTCCCTTCCTACCCTGCTAACTGCGGCTCATTAGAACTCAGTAGCAACAGCTGTGTGTGCTGGGCAGCAGCAGCTGTGAGGCCAAAAATGGGGCTGGGGATTTGGTGTTGGGCAACAGGGTGGTGCAATGATTTTCTGGGGCAGGTGAGCTCATTTGTTTCTTTTGTCCCCTTTCTCTCCCTTCCCCACCCACCTCCCCCAACACACACTTTTACTGCACCAAAAGAAAACAGAAAGCAATGATGTGGCAATGTGGCTGTCATGGATACCAAGCCTGCCATCTGCGGGGAACACTTCTGTATCATCAGTCAGCAAAACAGAGCAGAACCCTGTGTTTTGTAGCTGGTAAAGCAGGGCAACCTCTCCACTGAGGCGGCCGGGGCATCTGTTTGCTTCATTAAGAATGAAATAGCAGACCTGATTCCATATTTAGAAATCGCACTTGGGTGCAAGTGTGGCATGCGGGCACCAATCGACACAGCTGGCACCACTGTCTTTTCTCTGCAGTGACTTGTTGAATTTAATAATGGATATGTATGAAATCCAGAGTGATTTGAACTGAAGGTTTAGGGGCTTTGTATAAAATTGATATGTAAGGGATTTGGAAGGGGATGAGGGATTCCTCCTGATACTTCTCATTCAATTTTGGAGCCAAATAACCAAGCATTTACAAAAAGTAAAAGAGAAATTGAAATAGGATTAATCTGGGAATTTCTGTGCCTCATATGTACCACATCTTATATAATAAGAATTATGTTTTTTTTCATTTCATGCCCAGTCAGCAAATATGATTAGTGGGTATCTAGTGAGTTCAGGGCACTGGGCTAAGAGGGGTTACCAAATGTCTTCACTTAACAAAGTCCTGCTGAACTCCTATGTTGTGCCAGCACTGTGCCTGGTGCTGCCACGTAAAGAGTAATGTCAGGGAACGTCAGACCTCAAGGAGCTTACAGTTTGTCAGGAGACATCAAACAAGTGAGCCAACAAAATGATCTACCATCTTAGAGATAGTCCCCAAATTCATAGAGTTTACACTTTTACAAGGAAAGTAAAACATAAACGTGTGAGCATTTAAAAAACAACCACAAGACAGTAACAGAAGAATGCAATTGACAACTGAATTATACAGACTGTAATGACTATAGAAATTCACTGAAAGAGATCATCATGAGCTGGGGACAATCCAAGAGACTTCCTTTTGGAGGCAAGTTTTGAGCCAAATCTTGAAGGGTCAATTACTTTTGCTTTTTGCTTCCTATAAAAAAAGTCTTTGTGTCAAATGGAGGTGAATGGAAGGAGAGGTTGTGACAACAGAAGGAAAAAGATTTCTCTAAAGAGTTTGCTGATATCAGAATCTAGCTCTTCGGGTCTGAATGTATTCTTTCAACCAATGTTGTTTGAGTCCATCCTCTGTGCCAAGTGCTGCATCACACAGTGGGAATACAGGGCGTGAGATTCTAGAACAGCAGTAGCAAAACTGTTATTGAAGCTGTTAGAGCTCAGCTCAGCTCTGGGATCTCGAATCCAAGCAGTCTTTTGGGCATGAGTTCAGTTCCTTCCTGTGGATGAGTGGTTCTCAGCCTGGCTTCTTGTTAAGAGTTACCCAGGGAGCTTAAAAAATACTGATGCATAGGTCCTACCTTCAGAGATTCTGATTTCACTGGGCTCAGGTGGGGCCTGGGCATCAAAATATTTTAAAAGCATCCCAGGTGATTCTAATACATAGCTAGGGTTTGAGCCTCTGCTCTAGATTAGCTATCTGCACTCCAGAGGTGCTCCCAGGCCCATCTCTCCATGAGTTAACAAGCTTTTTGCAGCAGCAAATGGAGAGAGTTCTGGCCAAGGCTCTGGAGCCAAGCACACCCGGGTGTAAGACTTGATGCCACCACTTAGTGACCTTAGGCAAGTCACTAAACAGCCTAAGCTTTACAAATTCTTAATTTGTAAAATGGGGACCATGCTAGTACCTCCTCCTAGGATTATTGTGAGGTTTACATGGAATAATTCCCAGCTCATAAATAAGCACTCACAGAAGTCCCATGGGCTAGGCCCTCAACACTTAATGTTTCAAACCACAGGGACTTCTGCCACCAAATCAAAAATCTGCGACCGCTGTTCCGAAGTAAAAACCTGTCTCCAACAGCTTGCCTTCAGGGGACGTGTGAATTCCAGAGGGAAGAGTGAGCCCCACGGGGTGACCTGGGAGTAGCTGGGAACAGGATGAAGCTCAGGAAAACACTTGAATGCCACTCTTATTTGTGCTCAACGATGACATAATGAAATGAGGACAACTAAAACTGGACTAAAACTTTGCTGGTGAAGCAAAGACAATGAGTTAATTTTGCATCCATTGAGGAACAATTCTAGAACTGTGACTTCTTTGAAGGGAGGAGAAGAATCTAGATTATATTTAATCCAAGTCAATGCGTAGGACAGAGTCTTGCCCTCTCGACTTGATGGGAAAAAAGTCAAATGAGAGAAAGAACCAAAGGACCCTCCACCAAAATGCTAACAGATAACTGCTTTTGAGTGAGGTCTCCCGGAGTGAAGTTTCCACTCATAAAAGAATGGATTTCTATCCAGTTCAATCATCAGAAGGCAATACTGGACTTAAGTATGATTCCCAAGAGAATATCTAATGTCATTCCTGTGTTTGTCTTTGAGAGAAATCAACCACCCTATGCAAGATTGAGTCCAAGAATGCAGCCTTATACTAATTCTAGCAGAGAACTACTCGATGCCTTATTTTATACACATCTGTGAATATTTGTATGGAAGCTCAATCATATTTTGAGGAGCCCTGTGGTCAAATAAAAAATCTTTCAGATAAACTAATGATTAGATGCACCACTGCCCTCATCTGCCCCATCCTACTTTCACACCAATCTGAATGGTCAGTCAGTCTGAGTTTCTGAAGGTTACTAGCTCCTTTTCTGGGCTCTGCAAGAACAGGGTACAACACCTCCTAAAGCAAGCCCAGGGTTGAGAGATTGGAAGCCTATCTGATCATGGTAATGTGAATCAGTTGAAATATCACCCTACATATCAGACCTTCTTTGAGTCAGCCCAACCCTGGTGACTAGCACTCCCGATTCTTCTCTCCTGGCTCATGAGGGGCTGCGTTGACCATTAGGTGCTGAGCTGGACTCTCTGGAGCTGGGTTCTATGGCAAGACTCTTGTCATTGTTGAGACAGAGGCCATTGGGGCCATTGGGATGGATCTCCAAGCCTCAGGGGTAGCAGCTAGGTGGGCACCTTTTCAGAGCAAAGAATGGATTACAAGGTGAAAGAAGTCACACTGTGAGGTAAGCCAGGGAGTAAGAGAGCTGATCTGAGAAAGGTACCAAGTCCTTGGGGGTATAAGAGGAGGGTATCAGGGATGGGTCTCTACAAGGTAATATCTCTAAAATTATAGCATCTAACTTCTGGTGGTATATATTAATTGATTTATGACCCACTGAAACTAGGGGGCTTTTCCTTGCCTCATCCCAAGCCTCATTATTCTTTCCATTAAGTCTGAGGAGAGCTTGTTCAGTTGACAAGTACAAGTGGTTAGAAGAGGGACCCATGAACTCTTTTGTCCTATGGAGGAGGACCACAGATTGAAACAAACAAATGCTGCATTTATGAACTGCTGCTTTGGAGTCCTGCTTCTGCTACCTTACTTTGAACTCACTGAGTTCTAGAACCAGGGAGTTCACATCTCCAAACTCTCATTTATTACCTACATATACTTTGGCAAGTCACCTATCCTATTAGCACGATAGCACAGGGGTTAAGTCTGTGCTTTGGAGACACGTTTCAAGGACTTGAATCTTAAATCTTTCATTTTCTAGCTACGTGACTTTGAGCAATCTATTTAACCTGTCTGTACCTCTATTTTTCTACCTATAAAATGGGTATACTAATGTCTATCATACAGCTTTGCAGTAAGGTCTGAGTGGGATAATACACTTTGAACAGTGTCTGTGCATATGGTAAGCTCTTGATAAGTGTTAGCTAAAGCCAACCAACTGACCTACCAATAAGTGAAACCTTGTAGCCACGGTTGGTGGAAGGAGTCCATACATTCAAAGCACCCTCGTACCACGCCTGACACAGGGTCAGTGCTCAATAAATTAGTTGTTCTTATTGTCAGTATTGTCATCATCATCCTCTTTCTCTTCCATAGGCCTCAGGTTTTCCCAGCTTTTTCACAGAGTAATAGTTCAGCCGAAACATGGATTTAACTGAGCCCCTACTGTGTGTGTGCCTAGATGCCCTAGAAAAGAGGTGCAGACAGAGAAGTGTGAATTTGGTCCCCTCCCCCACCTTAAGTAGCTTATAGTGTAATTAGGAAGAGATGTAATCAGATGGAAAGGAAATAAGACATATGCAAAGGAGTTTATAGGAAGTGCCGAGTGCTGCAGGTAAAGGGTTCAGTGAGAAGATCTAACTGATGCTATAAGACATCAGGGGAGAAGGGTGCACCTTAAACTAGGCTTTCAGGAAAAGAGCTGAAAGCAATGTTCATAGCAACATTATTTACAATTGCCAAGATGTGGAAGCAACCTAAGTGTCCATCAGCAGATGAGTGGATAAAGAAGATCTATCTATCTATACTACATCTATTATATATATATATAATGGAATACTACTCAGCCATAAAGAACACTGAGATTTTGCCATTTGCAGAAACATGGGTGGACTTGGAAGGCATTATGCTAAGTGAAATAAAATCGTGCAGAGAAAGACAAATACTATATTGATATCACATATAAGGGGAATCTAAAAAATATAACAAACTAGTGAATATAACAAGAAAGAAGCAGACTCAGATATAGAGAACAAACCAGTGGTTACCAGTGGGGAGAGGGAAGGGGGGAGGGGAAACATAAGGGTAGGGGGTTAAGAGGTACAAACTATTAGGTACAAAATAAGCTACAAGGATATATTGTACAACACAGGGAGTATAGCCAATATTTTATAATAACTGTAAATGGAGTATAACCTTTAAAAATTGTGAATCACTATATTGTACACCTGTAACTTATATAACATTGTACATCAACTATACTTCAATTCTTTAAAAAAGGGGAGAAAAAGGGCTGAAAGAATTAGTTGTTAATGTACATCTGCATTATCTGCCAGGCCCTATGCAAAAGTGTCCTGATCAAATCCTCACAATATCTTGATGGTAGGTACTATACCCATTTTATAGAGGAGGAAGGTAAGGTTCAGACTCATTCAGTCATTTCCCCAGAATGCCAAGGTGTGAGGTGGCAGCGCCATGACACAAATCCATTGGGACCTTGCCCCTAATCCATGTTCTAGATCCCCCATAGCATCTGCCTGTGAACAGATCTGGAGCTCAGTCCACAGGGAGGAATCAGGGAGGCAATGTCCTGTAAAAGTTCAGAGAACTGATACCTACTTTTGGCAAGTTATTTTTACCTCCGTAACCCTCAGTTCCTCATCCATTCAATGAGGATTGTATGATCGATCACACCTTACACGGCTGCTGTAAGTATACAGTGGTATCATGTATGTGTAACTAGTTTATTAGACAGTCTGAACTCAGAATGTATAACATGGGACAGTTTTATTTTCCCCCAGTCATTGTCTCCAAAAGCCTTACGTTGAATTGCCCTCCCTCTCTGGGCATGTACCTTAAGCTCATACTTGACTGATGTCTTGGACAGCATCCACGATTTCCTGGCAACTCCTGCTGTTAAAATTATTCCGTCCATCTTGTTTAAAGCAATCTCAAATCTAACTTGAAGCTCCCTCCCCCAGGTTCGTGACTCTAGGGGGACTTCAAGTGTGATCCACCGCATGATTCCTCCCTCTCCCGTGGTCCTTGGAGTGGTACTGGGGCTGTGTGGTCTGCCACTGGGAAGCCTCCACCCTGGCCCCCTTCTAGGCTCGAGCTCCTCTCTTGTTTTGAGTCAGGGACAGGGAGTAAGAGAAACATCTGGGGTTGTCACTCACTCTTGCTTCCGCCCTCTGTTGACATAGAGGCTATCTGAGGACAGAGTTCAGCTTCACCTTAGCCCCAAGTCACTGTGGACTCTCTAAGAGTGGGACAACTATACTTCCCTTGGGTCAGACCCTTCCTCCAACCCCTCTCGTGTGGCGGCACCCCCTGGCTTGATCCGGCAGCTGCCAGGGCAGCCTCACAGCTCCTCTTGACCTTCTAGCCTTTACACTCTGCTTTGTGGAGCCATGGGAACCTCTAGCCTCCTCTTTCATACCGTCTGAGACCAGAGGGAGCTGGAGGAAGAGGAGGGACATTAGGACATTATAGTGGCTCCACTGGTCCAGCAGGCCTCCTGCGGGGCAAGAAGCAGCAGGCGTGAATCTCTGTGCTCTCGTATGATCCCAACCTCTTGGGATCTCACCCCAGCTCTCTGAAGAACTCTCAATCCTCTGCTTTGCTCATTTTAATGGCAGCACCGAAGAGGGCATGCAGATTATCAGCCGGGAGTGAAATATCAGTGTCACCTTCTTAGAGGCACCTCTAATATTCTGGACACTTTTCTTGGTGCCCCCTTCACTTGGCTTGGTGGGAGTGAGAGAAAGCACTTCTCTCCTTTCCTTCCCAAAAGGAGAGGGAGGAGCCCAAAATCTCCCCATTAGTCAGCAACTCAGGCACCCCCTCCTTTTCTCCTTCTCTGTTTCATAGGCTGGGAAGAGGGTTGCTAGAGTGATAGTAGGGGGACAGGGCGAGCAGAACCAGTTCAGCGGCCTTTTACAGAGTCCTGAGGAAGGTGTCTGGCCTCAAGTGTTGGCTGCTCTCTTTAAGACTGGGGAGACTTAAGGCCTCTTTGCCTCATCTCTGCGCTCCAGCTGCCAACATTGGGACAGTGAGTCTGACATCCTGTTAAATATTTAATGCATATTAACACAGCGCCTGGCACCGGGCAGGTGTTTTCTAAGTGAGAGCCAGCGGGAGACCTACTATATTATTTTCCTCTTTGCTTAACCTCCGAGGGAGCTAAGACCATTTGTTTGTCCACACGTAGCCAGATAAACAGAGCACTGAGACCATGGTACTCTTTGCCCTGTGTCCTCATCCCACCTGGGAGTCTGGAACATGCTCATTTCACAGATGTTTATTGGAACCTGCAAAGCACTGGACTAGGCCAGAAAGACCATCTTTTCTGAACTCCACAGCGGGGCCAGTTGGCCAGTTGGATAACTTCAAGCATGGGGAGCAAGGGAGGAGATGGTTATTGTAAAAGCAGAGCTCCAAGTCCCCTGCCTTCCAGGAGCTTACAGCTGGTGCAGTGATGGGAGAGGTTTGAGCCAGAATTCAGTCTGCTGGATCTAGATGGCTGGTACAGCGGGCAGAGCTATGAGCTTAGAGCAGGAGGGCACCACTGGTTCAAAGAAGGGTCTGTCACATCTAAGCTGCTTTATATGGCTGGTGGAAGCATACATGATCATTCATCCTTTCTTTCCTTCAGTCAACAAAGATGTCTGAGTCCCTACTATGTGCCAGGCACTAGTCTAGGTACTGAAGATGCTGCAGTGAACAAAATAGGTAAGATCCCTGCCCCTTGGAACTTACAGTGTAGAGATGAAAGCCTCTTTTTCAGTGGCCTCTCTCTTTAGTTGAGAAACCACAGCCTGGGCTCCTGCAGTCCTGAGGCTGATAGCTCCATAGAATCACGTAGGCCCTCAAGAAGCTCTGCCATCCACCAACCCCCTCAAGGGCAGGGGCTGCAGCCGCTGGCAGTGTGAGCAGGGCCGCCCCCTACCCTGCTGCCTCCCTTCTCCTGAAGGCAAGATCTCGGGGAACATGCCATCCTTTCTCCTTCCTGAAGAGCGCCAGGAAAGGTGTATGAAGGAACTGAGAGGGGTGATGGATCGAGGCACAGTGGACGTGAGTCATTGCCCAGCATGGAGAGTGAGGAGACTTGCTTAAAGGACAGGTCATGCCAAGTCATCCATCCTTCTCCCCCACAGAGGTGAACTGAAGATCCCATTTTCCCCAGAGAGTCAAATTAACAAGGCTCTGGGAGATTTCCAAATTAACAACAACAAAAAAAGTCACCAGCAGCTCTCAAATCAGATAGACTGGTAGGTGGTTTCGTCGACTAGCTCATTGCACTCGGTATCCGACGCTGCAGTGGGGCTGAAGGCAAGGAGTTTGTATTGAAAAGTCATCCACTTCAGTGGCTCTAGAGACTGTCAAACAGAGTGAAGTAAGTCAGAAAGAGAAAAACAAATATCGTTATTAGCGCATATATGTGGAACCTAGAAAAATGGTACAGATGAACCGATTTGCAGAAATAGAGACACAGATGTAGAGAACAAACGTATGGACACCAAGGGGGGAAAGCGGCGGGGGTGGGGGTGGTGGGGGTGGTGTGATGAATTGGGCGATTGGGATTGACATGTATACACTGATGTGTATAAAATAGATGACTAGTAAGAACCTGCTGTATTAAAAAAATAAATAAAATTCTAAAATTCAAAAAATAAAATCCTGCGAAGTTTTTAGTGGCCTCTCTCCCCTGAAATAAAATGAATTATTAACGAGGTAAGAAACGAAAAAGTCATACACCTCAGAGCAGGTGGTACACATCAGCATCGTTGTGTTTTCAGAGGCAGGAATCACGGTCGTACCTTGATACCAACTACCTCAGTAACCACAAAGCTGAATTTTCACAAATTAGGAGTTAGGAAATTGTCACTCATTTTACAAACTGGTTTACCTCAGGATTCCTTTTAGGTGACCAGCTCCCTCACTACTTTAAAATATGACTTAATTTCTAAAGATTTGATATAGAAACAGATTTTCATGATCTTCTCAGCGCGAGCTGGTAGAAAAAGCTTGACTCACAGGTCTTGGAGGCCTGGTTTCCATTTTATTTCTGACTCCAACAAAAGCATGCTATTACCTCCATTGATCAGCCCTTCCACGCTTCATGGCAGGTGTTCCTTCCTTCAATAAAGAGAGACATAGCAGGATGAGGCTTAAATGTAGTATTCATTCATTTATTCATTCAGAAAATTCACTGAATGCTTTATATGTGCTGAGCCCTGTGCAAAATGCCAAGGATATATTAGTGAACAAACTCTTTCAAGACACTGACCATGAAACTCAGCTTAGAACAGCAACTCCATTAATGGTCGATGCCCTCATGTGGCTTGTAGTCCAGTGGCAGAATAAAGTAAACAAATGGCTAGAAAAATTAAGCAATCTTAGGTTGAGATGGGTGCTGTGAAGGAAAGAAGCAGGGTGCTTCACACCTATGTAGATAGGATGGTCTGGGAAGGTTCCTCTGAAGTGGTGACATCCAAAGCAAAACCAAAAATTTAAGGAGATGCCAATTACATGAAGAGCTGGAGGAACAATGTTATATGGAAAAGGACTAATCCATGCAAAGTCCTTAAAGGCAATAACTGTGGGCTTACTGTGTTCTAGAACATGTGTTCTAGAATGCGAAGAAAGTGCCTTACTGGAGTACGGGTGAGATGGCATAAAAGGAGTTTAGTGAAGTAGGCAGAAACCTCACCATACAGGTTCTTAGAAGCTATGTGTATTAACATCTTGGGACTGCTGTAACAAAGTACCATAAACCAGATGGCTTCGAGCAGCCAAAATTTATTGTCTCACAGTTGCAGAGGCTAGCAGTCTAAAATTAAGGTGTCAGCAGAGCCATGATCCCACTGTAGGGGAATCCTTCTTTGCCTCTTTCTTGCTTCCGGTGGGTTGCTGGCAGTCTTTGGCATCCCTTGACTTGCAGCTGCGTCACTCCAACCTCCCTCCATCATCACATGGCATTCTACCTGTGTGTCTGTGTCTTCACTTGGCCATCTTCTTCTAAGGACACCAGTCATATTGGATTCGGGGCCCATCCTACTCCACTGTGACCTCATCTTAACCTAACTAATTACATCTGCAGCAACCCTATTTCCAAATAAGGTCACATACAGTGGTACTAAGGGGTTAGGACTACAACATGTAAATTTTAGTGGCACACAATTCAACTCATAACCCCATGGTAAGGAGGTTACCATGATTCTGCATACAAATCCAGAGTGATCTTAAGCAGGTGGATGGCATGATGTGATATATGTTCTAAAGGCTGCTATATGAGGATGGAGGAAGGGTGGTGAGGATAGAAGTAGATGACTAGTAAATCACGTGTAAAGGGCTGGTCCAGGTGAGAGGTGATGGTGGCATGGATTAAGATGATTGTGGAAGTTGGAGAAGTGAGTGGGGTTTAAATACCAAAGAACAGGACGAATGACAAGACGTGTATGGCCTGGATGTGGGATGTGGGAAAGGAAGGACTTGGGGAGGGTATCCAGTCCTTTACTTTAATTGTGAGGGGATGATGGTACCATTTACCATTTATCATGGTACCATTTACAGACTTGGAGAAGACCAGATTTGGGGCTGGAAGTGGTTTAGGTGGGGATCAAGGAATGGTAAAAATGCAGGGGATGAAAATTAGAAAGCCCACCCTTTTCTAATCACCGTCATCTTGCTTTTGTCTGAAATATCATAAACAAAATAAATTCTTTTGTCAGAAAGCTCAGTCCCCTGTTAAAATGAAACATCCCTGGAGAGGAAACACAATCCGTCAGAGAACTTTTCCCAAAAGCAGTTGTTGATTGGGAGATCAGACAAAGCAGCATACAAGACACCAGAAGAAAGCGTCAGGAAAGAAAGAGCCATGACGCTCCAAGGCCAAGTGCCCGGTGTCACAGTTTTTCCTTAGACTGGCTGTAAGTGTGTGTGCTTAATTTAATTCTATCACACTGCTCAAGCTGGACCAGGACCCAAAAGCAAATAGCCAAAAGTGCCAGCAAAATGGGATTGGGGTATAACAAGTTCCCTCCACAGGGACCAGCTGGAAGAAAGTAAGATAGAGGGGAATTTTAGGGGTAGGTTGGGGCATGAAGTAAGAAAAGCACAGAAAACAGAAACAGGGCTTGAAGTGAAAAGTGGGCTAAAATCCAGGCTTTTAAAAGAGAACTGTTCCCTGAGCTTGACTCACCATCACCATGGCTTTCTCTTGACTCAGTCGTTTTTGATACCCCATCTTCTTCTGCATTCCCAGCAATAGCTCTTCCAAACCCCAGAGTTTTGCTTCTACCAGAACTGGGTTTTCAACACAGCATCCCCTTAAGCTTGTATCTCCATTACCTTTTTTGTTTGAATTCCTGTCAGATCAGTTGAATGTGGGCATTTGGAATGATCACCATCAAGAGCGGCATCCTGGCTTTGGTACTTGACACAGTGTGACCTCATTGGTCCCCACCAATTGTGTACTGTCACCCTGTCCTGAGTTCTCCCCACTGTGCATGGCTTTTGCCAAAAACATGCTGAGTGTGAGCTCCTCTCCAGCATCAAATGCACCTTGCTCTGAAGAGGAGAGTATTATTAGGACGGTTGCCTATGCTGGAAGGGGTCCCTGGCCCTCTTGTAGCTTTTTCTAGGAGACAGTGAAGGAAGGAGTGGCCACAGATCTGCCATCTTTGGACAGACCACCTCCCAGCTTGGCATCAGGATCACTCATCCAACCTGTTGAGTGGAGGTTATTCTGCCTGAGCTGGGAACACAAGAGAGTTTAATCATCACTTATATCCTATTGTCTCTTTTTGTCTTCCTTCAAGGCCTCACTTTTTGGCTTAAACAAATGGCAAAGGCTATTCCACTGCAGGTACCAGGTGAACCTTGCCTTGGTTTTATTGCCGTACTAGTGGGGAAGGAAGCTCCCGTTTATGGTGTATAACTTCAGAAGACATCTGTTTGGTTTGGGAGATGGGAGGAGGGGCTGCTTCTGGAGGAAGGAAAGATTTTCATCCTTGTGTTTTCTCGGCTTTTCCTGAGTGTCAACCTTGGCAGTAAGTTAAAAGCAGAAGATAGCAGTCAGTGATGAGCAGAGGGGCCAAGGGTGATACAAGAGGCAGGCAGCGGAGAGAGGTGCATTGCTGGCTGGCCCCAAGAAAGGGATGTGAAGGTCTCATTCTGTTGTGCGGTGAATCCCCAGATGCCGGAGGCAGGACGGTGATTACCTGAGCTCCTGCCTGCGCTGCCTCGTCCCGCCTCCCCTGGGACTGACAAGCAACACACGTTTGCTCACAGAGCCAGGTATTCAGCACCCAAGCAAAGAGCTGAATTTATCTGGTCAACCTGGATGGCCCTCTCTGTACACCACATTGCTAGAATCACTGCTTCCAAAGGCTGCCCTGAGATGCAGATGGAGGGTGGGACAAAGGGCCTCCTGTTTCCACCGCATTTGCCTCCTGAGCTACTTACAGCAGCAAGTCAAAGCCACCAGAGCCCCACTTGCTTGCCCACACTGCACACATACAAGGGTGCTCCTGTGGCTGGAAGTCTGAACACCTCAATTCCAGTCTCAGCTCAGCCTCAATTCCCTGTGTGCTTGGCAAACTGTTTCCTTCATCTGTAAAACGAGTTGGCTCTTCCATAACTGTGTTTTTTGTTTTGTTTTGTTTTAGCACAACCATACTAGGATTCTCACTAATAAACTAAAATAGTATATAAGACAAGGGGCTGAGTCCCTACATATTACAGTGAAGCCTGCAGCATTTCCTGAATTTTCTACTTCCTTTGATGGAGGGTTTTCTTAGTCTCTTAGCTTGGTTTCCTCTTTCCCATCCCAATCCAACAAGAAGTGATCACCAAAACAAGGCAAGCTAACTGTTTCATTTTAATTCCTTTCAAGCAAACAAATGCCATGGAAAGAGCCAAGGCATCCAGGTTCTAGCCCCGAATCTGCTGTTAACTGTGTGTGTAACTCCTGTAAACCAGCTGTTCTGGCTCCAGCTCTTCCTTTGCCTGATGACCGGGCGACCTGGATGATTGCTAACTGCTCTTTCCCCCGTCAGGATGAGAACTTGCTCTCTTGGAAACTTTCTGCTGAGGCCTCCTGTCCCTCCTTCTATTTAAAGACAGCCCTTTTTCTATTTTGTAAATAAGTTCGTTTGTATCATTTTTTTTTCAGATTCTGCATATAAGCGATATCATATGATATTTGTCTTTCTCTGTCTGACTTACTTCACGTAGTATGATAATCTCCAGGGCCATCCATGTTGCCACAAATGGCATCATTTCATTCTTTTTAATGGCTGAGAAATATTCCATTGTATATATGTACCACAGCCAGGGGGGACGTGTGCGGGGGAAGGATAGATGGGGAGTTTGGGATCGACACATACACACTGCTGTATTTAAACTAGATAACCAACAAGGACCTACTGTGTAGCACAGGGAACGCTGCTCAATATTCTGGGAAAAGAATTTGAAGAAGAATAGATACTTGTGTATGTATAACTGAATCACTTTGCTGTGTCCCTGAAACTAGCACAACATTGTTAATCAACTGCGTTCCAATATAAAATAAAAAAAATTTTTTAAAGACAGCCTTTGACACCCCCCCTTCCTTCTCTGTGACCTTGTTTCCTCTGCAACCTCATTTCCATTTCTTTGCTTGTTCTCTCACTGTACTTATCACTTCTCAACTGTCACTGTGATCTTTACCTTTGACTGTCCCTGAACTTCAACCTGATTTTCACACAGACACAGTGCCTTCCGAAACTATCACAGACTCTGTCACATTCGGTAACTGACACATTTCCCAGCATCAAGGGCAATGATCTTGGAAACCCACAATTTCTCCCAGTGTCAGCAAGAAAAATCAGCAGCACTTGAATTACACAATTTGCCATTATGAGGGCCAGTGTCTGAATTTGCCTGTCTTTACCTATCACATCTGTTCTTCTTGTCTTTTAAAAACCTCTCCTATGATCCTGTGTCATCCTCCAGCTCCACCGATTGAGTAAGGTGGTCTCCAGGAGCAGATGGACCCACCCAGGGTAGCCCTGCAGCTAGATTGCAGCCTGGATCCCTATCCCCCCGTGAACCCTGTGGTCTAGCTTTTATTATGTTCGCCTTACTGATGAAGAAACGGGCTTGTTATATCCACTCCAGCCCACACAGTTGTATGGAAGCTGAGTGTCTCCCTGAGCCCTGGTGGACCCCAAAACATTGCAGAAGCTCCCCCGCCAACATCGTTTCAACTCCTTCCCTCTCCCACCTTCACTTCCCATCCAGACTTCTCCAACATCTCCCTGTCTCTGTGTCCCACTTCCTGCCACTCCTCTGGCCCCTGCAGTCTGACTTCTCTGAGATCATCAGGGCTTCTCTGCTGTGTTTGACAGCGCTGATCACTGGCCTTCGGAAGCTCCTCACTCCCGTGCACTTCAGAACAGAGCATCCTTCTAGCTCTTCTCTTTCTGTCTCTGTCTCTTTCACTGGTAGCTTTTTCTCCATCATACATCAATATTGATGTTCCTCAGGGTTTCACTTTGCTTGTCAGTCTCCTTGATCTATTCATCCACTCAGGTTTTATCCACAGCTTCTGTACTGACGTGACCCAAATCTCCACCTTTAGCCATATATTCCATTGCCTGCGGGACATCTCTCCCTGTGAAGGTCTCACAGACGTTCATCACAGCTACGATCCCCACAGGACTGCCTCTTCCTCAGTTGGTAGCATTATCCTTCACCTTGTCACTGGAGCTAGAATAACCTGGGATTCTTGCAAGCCACCCTTGATTTGCTCTGCATCCAATTAAATACCACGTCCTTCCTCCTAACAACTGTTTCTCCCAGACATATCTCAGGATGGACTCCATCTCCTTTCCATCTACCTATCACTACCTCTCTATCAAGCCTTCATCATCTCCATCTTTTTATAGTGCAATAGTATAAATGATCTCTGTGTCTTTTTGCTTCGAATACCCTCATCCCATTTTTTGCCCATAAACTCCTACCTACCCTATAAAACTCAGATGTAGATCACCTCCTCTGGGAAGTCTTCACACACACACACACACACACACACACACACACACACTCCACATAACCCAGGCTGCTTTGGGTATCCTTTCTTAGTCTTCCCTAAACTACTTTGTACAGACCTTCATCCTCCCAGTCATACTACGTCAGAACTCTCTGTTCATGTGTCTGTCATCCCCATCAGAGTGTGAGGACAATGACTTATTCACCTACAGTGCCTGACCTGATGCCTGGAACGCAGCAGGTGCTAAATAAATGTTTAGAGGATAAATGAGTGGGTGCATCAAGTGCAGAGCAAATCTTAAGCTTAGATATCTGGACATAGTTTCCTTTTCCTCTCTCTTCCTAATATTTAGTCTCTCATTCTAATTAACCAAAACACTTGACTGGACCATACAATCTAGAGGTGAAGAGTGCTTTAAAACACATTAGGGCATGGGAAAATATGTCACCTGATTTCCGGGCTACGCGAGTGACATTTCTGAATTTTAGGTTTTCTCCAATTCATGTATAAACAGATGAGACACCCCCCGGGATACAACTTTTTCAAAGTGAGATTAGCCAAGGGTCAGAGAATAGTAACAATAGGAGATGACCTTTATATCTAGTGTGGTTACATGTACCAGGCACTGTTCCAAGCGTGTTATATAGTTAATATCATTTGTTTAATCCCCACACCAACCAGATGAGTGAGGTCCCTTTACTCCCCCATTTTGCGGATGAGGAAACTGAGATACAGAGAGATTATGTAGCTTTCCCAAGGAAACATAACCAGTAAGTGGCACACATAGATATTCAAATGTTTAAATAGCATTACGTACTGATGAGACCAATTCTGCAGACCACGTTCTCATGGGCCAGTTAGCCTCACTTCATTCAGAACCACATTGTATCTTGAGTGGGAAGAAAGGGAAAGAGAGGGTAAGACTTGCTATTTTTGAGCACCTATTAAGTGTCAAGAACTGCATCCGGGGTTTTGCAAAGATCGCCTGATTTGTCACAACAGCCTGACAAGATAGATGCTCCTGTTTTACAGATGGAGAAAATGAGACTCAAAGACTAAGCAACCTGTCTGAAATTGCCTAGTGAGTGGCAGAGCTGGCCTGGAACGCAGGCCTGTCTCATTACATTGACATTGCTCCACAGTCAGCCCTCAAGGCGGACAGGGCCAATGCATGGGAGCAGAATGGCGACGTGCTACCCAGTACCAGGAAACACAAGTACAAGGAAGTGGTTTCATTGGTCAGGATAGGCTTGAGTGTACTGCAGTAACAAAGAAACCTTGAAATCTCTCTAGCTTAATATAACAGTTTTATTTCTTGTTCACTAGAACACAGAGCCCAATGTAGAGCACACTGCCTTCCTTCATCTCATGGCTACTCCACCAGGAATGGATGGCCTCCAAGAACACCATGGAAGGGTAGAGAGAGAAAGAGATGGGGGGAGACACACAGGCTCTTAACTGCCTTGACCTTGACATGATACATTTCACTTTCAACTACAGCCTTTTGGCCCAAACTGGTCACATGGCCCCATCCAATGGCAAGGGAGGCTGGGAAATTTAGTGGAGGGCGTGGAATTGAGTGAGCGCTAGCTCTGCCACAGGACTTCAGTGGCATCTACTTCTTATCCCCAATGACTGTTAAAAGATGTGGAAGGTATGAGCTTGGAGGTCTCCTGGCATGCCTCTAAATCTTTCCAACACGTTCTCAGGGCTCCTTCCTCCTGTGTAGAAGGGAGACCAGAAAGTTCTCAACAGGACAAGTTAGCAGATGCCTTTTGAACCCCGTGCCCTCTGGCTCTGGGTCTTGTGAAATTCAACTTGATCTTTTCTCACTCCCAGGAGAGAAAATGCAGTGCTGTGAAACTCACCTCTGAAAGGTACTGCCTTGTCTTCATTGACCGAGAGTCAGGAGAGAGTAGACCTGGAGATGGAGCAGGGAAGCTTTGGGAGGGGAGTGGAAGTGAGGATGGGGGACTCCAGTTGCCCTCACTCCACGGCTGAGTCCAGACTCTGCAGCAGAGAGCGATCCTCTTATTATCAAGGCGTAGTGCCTCTTTCAAAATAATTTACAGCACACAACGAAACCTGCTGTGCGACATTACAATTTGTCGTTAAAACTCCATTCCTCTTGCCATAGTAAATGAGCCATTTACAGCCAGGGCGCCAAGATGGACTGTTGTTATTTTTTCTCTCTTTGTTATTATGAATGTTCACAGCTCTTCTCAGACAAGCCCTTAGGGATTCCCAGAGGATGTGCCTTGACATTCAGGCCAATTAGCCAGGCTTGGTGTGGTTTCCTGGATATAGGTAACATCCTTGCAGAGGACTGCAGGAAACCAGATGTGGGTTCCCCCAATGTGGTTGGTGATCCTGAGAAGTATCACTTGTTCTTACATGTGCTAACACACACACACACACGAGCTCTCACATGTGTATACACAGGACACAAGCAAACACGGGGAACCCAGCATCTCCGTTGTACCTCCATTAAGGGTGAGAACGTGTGGATCAGCCGATGAACTTTAGGTGAGTTATTAAGGAAGATTAGCAAACCTCCTCTGAAATATGTTCATAGACAGGCTCAGAGAGTGACCTGCAAATGTCTTAGGGTGGAAAACTCTTTCCCATGGTTCTCCAGTCTCAGAATCCCAGTCCTAGCTGCTGTTCTTGACAGCAGGTCAAACTCTGACCTAGACGAAGCAGGGGGCAGTCAAGTAAACGAGTCCATCAAGTATTCATTGAGGGAGAGAGAGTGAGGAGCTTCCCTGGGCGGCTGGAGGAGGAGATACTGCTAGTGACTAAGGAAGGAGTTTGTCCAGAGGCCTGAGGGCAACAACTCTGTCTTGTTTATCTTTATACCCCACCCCTCCTCATACGCACAATACCCTGGCAGGTACATAGAAGATGCTTGATGAAAACCTCTTGCATCTATTGAGATGATCATATGATTTTTATACTTCAATTTGTTAATGTGGTGTATCACTCTGATTGATTTGCAGATATTGAAAAATCCTTGCATCCCTGGGATAAATCCTGCTTGATCATGGTGTATGATACTTTTAATGTGTTGTTGGATTTGGTTTGCTAGTATTTTTTTGAGGATTTTTACATCTATGTTTATCAGTGATTGGCCTGTAATTTTTTGTGTTATCTTTGTTTGGTTTTGGTATCAGGGTGATGCTGGCCTCATAGAATAAGTTCGGAAGTGTTCCCTCCTCTCCAATTTTTTGGAATAGTTTCAGAATGATAGGTGTTAACTCTCTTCTAAATGTTTGGTAGAATTCACCTGTGAAGCCCTCTATCTGGTCCTGGACTTTCGTTTGTTGGGAGTTTTTAAATTACTGATTCAATTTCAGTATTTGTAATTGGTCTGTTCATATTTTCTATTTCTTCCTGGTTCAGTCCTGGGAGATTGCACCTTTCTAAGAATTTTTCCATTTCTTCTAGGTTGTCCATGATAAAAACCTCTGGAATTGAACTATGCATAAAGGATTTGATTCTGCCCTCAAGGGGTTTCCAGTTTAGTTTCCCAGAAAACACATGCATTCCTATCTCTGCCTTTGGAAGTCTGGTCTACCTTGCAATGCCACTGGCCCAAATCCTTTTCTTTAAGTAAGACCACTGAGTCAATACCACCCTCTCTCTTTCTATAACAAAATGTGGCTTACTTGAATACTTAACTGTCTCCTCCACTGGCCTGTGAACATCCTGGGTCAGGGAGCGTATCTGATTGATCCTTGAATCTCCCACAATGTCTAGCACAGTAGCTGGAGTAAAATGCTCAATAAATGCATTAAAACATTAATAAAGCTCACTAAATTCTCTGTTTTATGAGTCACAAAACTCAAAGCTCTCTAAACTTTTTCTTCTCTTTAAAATAAGGATAATAATACTAATACCCACAGAGAATTGCTAGAAGGGTGAGATGATGTATATAAACCTCTTAGCACAGTAATATTAGTCACTATGTAATGGTAGCTTCTAGGACAAGTCTTCTCAGCATGATTTACCGCTCCTTTACATCCAGAAGTCCAGATCACAGTGGTCAAATTCCAGGACCCCACGTTTTCTGTAGGTTCTTCCTTAGGAGTATAAATAAGGTGATTTGGGTTCACACTATGCTCTGTTGAACTCTCTTTCCCCACTCACAAGCACTGTGTGTGGCCTTTCCAAGCTTGATCTGAGATGGGCTTGAGAGTAGAGGGGATTTATATTTAGATCTACCCTATATAGGAAAATGTGCCTTCCCAAGGTTTGTCTGGCCTAATGCAGTTATAAATGGGTATTTTGGCCCAGAGCCCAAGCCAATAATGGGAACCACTTCGTACATGCAGTCACCTCCCACTCTCCCGACCATCAACTCCTACTTTTACTCATAACTACAACAGAGGCTAATTAACCTTGTGATAACATTGACAAATGTCGAGGCACCATAGTTTCAGACTCCTTTGGTGTTCTACATGAGCTTTTAAAACAGTAAGGAAGCAAAACATTTATACCTACACCTGTCATGAAAGGCAGGTGGTAAGAGCTAAAATAAAGGTACAAAGTACAGTGGCAAGGTAGGAGAATTTTAACAGCCTGAGGCCTGACCCATTAATCGGGAGAAAGAGAACACATTAAAAGAGGCCACCGTATGGCCACCTTCTCTGGGTTTCTCATGGTTTTGCTTTTGTACTACTTCTTCTAACATATTCTTATCATAGTCTCAATAAGCAGCATGTCACCAAATTAACTTTAAAATGCTAAAAGTCACCACTCTGGGACAATGTGTAGGATGGGAGATGAGTTCATTAAAGAAGTGAGTCTTAAAGAAGAAATAGGGCTTTGTCAAAGTAATATGGAAGGAAGGACATCTCTGGTCAAGAGAAGGAATTGCAGGGCCTATTGAAGAAACAATGAGTAGTGAAACTTGGCTAGATCAGGTGCAGAGTGAAAGAACTTCAGAGAATGACCGAATTGTAGATAGTCTTGACAACAACTGGAGAGTTTGGACAATACTCTATAGAAAGCAAAGTAACCACAGAAGCTCATTTTGAGTAAGAGAATGACATGACAGATCTTTGTTTTAGAAAGGCTAATCTGGCAGCAATATTGAGGATGAATAAGGGGCAGATGGGGAGAAGCCAGAAAGAGGGCCACCGATTAAGGAAATATCACAGAAATGTAGGTGAGGGATGATGGGGGGCCTAGATTGTGTCTATTGAAATAGACAGGAAATGGGTAAGAAGGCATTCTATGATGGGAATCAGTAGATTTGGAGCCTGAGTGGCACCGAGTGGAAGGAAAATAAGAGGGCAGGGTCAAAGATGACTACCTAGTTTAATCTAGCAAAGCGGAATGGCTAGAATTGCCTTTAAATAAGACGGAGAGTTTAAAAGTGGGGATCAAGTTTGTAAGGTATTTGGGGGTCAATGATGAGTCCTTTTTGGGGCATGTTGGTTTTGAGACAGTAATGGGACATCCATGGAAAAACTTTTTGGTCCCGTAGAAATATGGACCTGGCATTCAGGATAGTTTCAGAGAGAAGGTCATGAGAATGGAGGTGAGATTGAAGTCATGGGGGTAGATGAGATCACTGAATGGGGAGACTTTAGAATGAAAAGAGGCCAAAGGCTAACTCTGTCTTTTCTTTTCATGTACCCTTCGGACCATCAGAGTATCACGATGCTCACATCGCCTAGTGGGTGACCATGGGCAAGTCACTTCTCTAGAAGGGATCGATTTCCTCATCTGTAAAATCAGGGGTTGCATTAGATGATTCACATTCTGTGAAGCCAAATTTGGAGAGAATGTAGCAAACTGGCTGCCATCAGAGAAGGCCATTCTGAGGCAGAACTGAGCAAAGGAAGTCTAGCACAGGGAAGACAGTTTCTGGTGCTGGTCCCAGGGAGTCAGGACTCAGTTTAATCCATTGCCATCACTGTCAGAAGCCTTCAGCTACCACTGATCACACTCACAAGGAGAGAAACTGTTAGAATTGAGAGTTAACCCCTGGGAGATGACCAGAGAACACTGGTCTGCAAGACCTGTTGATAAAGTGCTATGATGCCTGGGTAGGTTCAGAAAGTCTGCTGGCTCAGCACACAGTGCCCAGATGTCTGACCTTTACCGAGTGCACATTCACCACGTTCTCTGGATGAACCTGGTCTCGGCACCATCCAGACTCTTTCCAAGGGACAGAACATTTGGTTCTCAATTGTAGGTGTTTCGGATTCACTTTACTTTCTCTCCCCACCCCCATCCTTTCAGCCTCTTTCTAGTCTAAATTGCTTGTAAATTACTTGGGTATGAATTTGGGAGCCATTACTAGGGGAATAGAAGGCAGGGATGATGGGAAGGGTGGAAGATGTTTCTTGCTACTTCCTGCTATGCTCAGCAATTATATGGCATCCTGGGAGCCCCCCCCCATGGCCAGGAATTGGTCATGGCATGAATAAGGCTGAAAGTAGGGTCAGGATGATACCAGCACTTCAAGGTTAAAAAGACCTAGCTGGAACTGATGGGAAGAATATGGATCTTTCCCTTCCCTGAGTGCTACCTGTACACTTACTGTCAGGGTCCTGTATTTAGTTCTAAATTGTGCATGTGTGTGTGTGTGCGTGTGTGTGTGTGAATATTCTTTCCTCAGTTATAGTCTAAGTTTCCCAGAACAAAATTTTGTGTTTCTTTGTATTCTCCACACAGTCCCTTGCATAGTTCTAAACAACAATAAGGACTCATTCAAGTCCTGATTTTAGGCAGCTCCAAATTTTCTACGTAAGAGATGGCTTAGAGGCAACAATCTGGTTGCAACAGAGGTTTAGGAACTTTTCTTAAAGCACATTTTGCATGTGAGAAAGTGTCAATTGTGCATATCTAAGAAGGGGTGGGGCTTAATGACCCCTAAATTATCCTTACCATCATCAGTCGATTGATTGGTTGATTGATTGTTTTAAGAAGTAATGTTTCCAATGGTTAGAGCAGGCTGTAATAAAAAGAAGAAAAAAAGAAGAATGTACATTGGAAGAATGTAAATTGGAAGCTTTTCATTTCTTCCAATTCTGGGATCAGCTGATGAAGGCCTTTAGATCCCTCAATGTAAGAGCCAGACTCTGCTGGTAGAGAAACTCTTTAGGAAATAGAAGAGAAAGTTGTTAGAACTTAATGCACCTTGGATCTAATCCAGTAAAACTCTATTTTCTAACAGGTAAAATGGAGCTCCAGTGAAGTAAAGTGATTTGTTCATGATCACACAGCTATTCAGTAAAATCAGGACTTCTGAGATCCACTGCCCTTCTCTTAAACCAGTTGTTCTTGACCTTAGAGAGCTTTAAAAAACTGCTAGTGTTAGATCCTTCCCAGACTAATTGAATCAGAGCCCATAGGGATGAGGCCCAGACATCAGTGTTTTTTTTTTAAAGTTCCCCAGGGTTGAGAGCCAATGCTCTATACTATGGGCCTCTGCTTTATTGTAGCTCAAAATGAGTTTAGAAAAAGTTATGGATCAATATAAAAATATTTACTGAGTATCTACTGAGTGCAAGGCACTGTGTTAAATGGCTATAGGGAAATTCTACTGGGGAAGAAAAGCAAGATCATGGCCTAGATGAGCTTTACACTAATAGAAAAGACAAGTGATCATGAAATGCCACCTTCTTCCATCCCCCCTCCCCATCCTTTTGACAACGGAAGGTGTAGCTAATTGATTTTGGCACCCTTTATCTCTTGACCCAAATATGATCTCATAAGCCTTTCAGACCAGGGCTCTAGGCAGACATCAACTTTTGATCTCTCGACACCTGGGAAGAGACCCATTTACTGTTCTTAGACAGGTCATACATGGCTAGAGCTGAGTGACTAAGTAGAGGAGTAATAAGAATTAAAGCAAGGATTAAAGGTTCAGGAGATAGAGAAGGGTTTTGCCTGTCAGGCAGTGATCTTGAACTTTATTAGTAGGAAATCAAAAGCTATTGAGGTCTTTGCACAAGAGACTATAAATAAGATTAACCTGGTTACCTTGAAGGACAAAGAGGTTGGAGTTACTGAGTCTAATTGGAAGGCAATTGCATAGTTGAGTCATCAGTATATATAGGAGGCAACAAGGGCCTGAACATTAGGGGTCATTGTGGAAACTGAGAAAAAGGGGCGATAGAAGAGACATTGAAAGAGAAGAGTTGACAGGACTTCATGATTGTTAAAGTGGTGGAGAAGAGAGTGAGAGAAGTCAGATTCCTGCCAGGTCTGGGCACTGGGTGAGGGAGGAGATGATGATGCCATTACTGAAAAGAGAGAGGCTGAAAGAGTCACTAGATTCAGTGAAGGGATAATCAACCTGGCGTGTCCAGACATTTTACCCTTGGGGAAGCCTGCTCTGAGATGGCATCAGCATACTGGGTTCAAATTCCTAGTTCCACCATTTATCTACTGACTGAAGTGTACATGGAATAGGTAATGCCTTTTAATGTGTCTCAGTTGTTTCTTCTGTAAAATGGGGGTGATGATATTCATAATCATATCACAGGGTTATTTTGCAGATTAAGTAAGACAAGTACGGCAGGGCTGTGTAAACAGTAATAAACCCTGAGCAATTGATTAATGATGGATTCTTCTGGCTCATCCACATGGATGTATGCTAGCCCAGGGGGACCAGAGTCTGGGAGGGAGGCCAGGCCCGGAGATGGAGACTTGGAAATACCCTCTGTGGAAAAGACAATTAAAATTAAGCAATGTTTAAGACCCATTAAATAGATGTCAAAAAGAGAATAGAGATCACACAGAATGTTGGATAATACCACTTTTTAAAATATTCTATTTTATTTCTATCGTAAGAGAAAAAAAAAATCACTCCACATGGTCTCCTACCACCAAACACATTGTTCACATTTTATTGTATTTCTTTCTTCCATGTTCTTTGTGTTTAGCATAAACAATTATTTATAAAGGAGAATAAGAAAAGGAGAGGGTGAATATGACATTAAAAATGGTTGAAATAATTCTAACCATGGAGAATAGTCATAATAAATTTTTTTTTTTGAGAAGTGGGGATAAAAATCACATACTCCTATAATTGGGAAAACTGTAAAAGTCATTTAATCTAAACTTTTTTTTTTTTTTGGTTAAATCTTCATCCATTAAATACACATTATGATCCAGGTCCTTGGCTAAATGGTATTCATGCACTATATCACATTATATTCCCAGTAATCCTATGAGGCAGATAGTATTACTATCCATTTTACAGATGAGGAAACTGAGACTGAGCCCTAGTATCCTGATCGAGGTCACAGAGCCAGACCTGTCTGGTGTCGGAGTGCATGATTGATTGATTGATTGATTGATTGATTGATTTATTTATTTATTTATTTATTTATTTATTTATTTATTTATTTATTTATTTATTTATTTATTTATTTATTTATTTATTTATTTATTTATTTATTTATTTATTTATTTATTTATTTATGGCTGTGTTGGGTCTTCGTTTCTGTGCGAGGGCTTTCTCCAGTTGCGGCAAGCGGGGGCCACTCTTCATCGCGGTGCGCGGGCCTCTCACTATCGCGGCCTCTCTTGTTGCAGGGCACAGGCTCCAGACGCGCAGGCTCAGTAATTGTGGCTCACGGGCCTAGTTGCTCCGCGGCATGTGGGATCTTCCCAGACCAGGGCTCGAACCCGTGTCCCCTGCATTGGCAGGCAGATTCTCAACCACTGCGCCACCAGGGAAGCCCGGAGTGCATGCTTTTAACTGCTGCGCCATCAGAGCCCTCCTCACGGTCCTTGGCCTGGTAAAGCTGGAGCTCTTCATAAGGGATGAGTATGGGACATGGCCCCCGGGGGCGTGTCTGAGTCAGAAACAGCTGGGAATGGGCTGATAAATGAGTCTTCTGTGAAACAGAGTAGAAGACAAAACAGGTCAGGAGACGATAATCGTTGTCAGTCTTTGTGGGAACATGTGGTGTGGGAGTGGGAGCCATAAAGGTTTCCAGAGTCACTTAGAGGTGACGTGTAGCTGCTCACACTCTCCATTCACACACCTGCCCCCTGCCAAATCTCTGCTGTGGCTCTCCTCCCGGCTATCTCTGGCTTCTTTAGACAAGGGATGCCCAGTCATCGTGTCCTCATGGGGCAGGGATACGGCTGCACCAGTGGAGATGTGGAAAGCTCTCGTCCTCGGTGAGTCTGAATATTTAAACATAGAACCCTACTCCATCGTCATTTGGAGTGAGCCTTGGGCCATAGCCTCTTTTCTTGCCAGCTGGGCAGTGCTATGAAAAAAAGATGCCTTAGGGCTAGAGGCCGGGGAATCACTCCCAGCCCCCTCAGGAATCAGAGGGCTGACAGGATTGTTTTTCCACAAACAGCCTTCCTGCCTTATTGGAAAGAAAGCCCTCTCCCCAGCTCTGCTCTAGGGCAGCCTCCTGCAGAACATGCATAGCAGTGCTGAGCTGTTCCCATGGCAACAGAGGAAGGGGCTTTTTCTTTCCTGCAGAAGGGTGAATCCTTTCAAACAGAAGGTTGGCTGTTGACTCTTCCCCACAATCCACACTCCACCCTCTACCCTTTTTTGGCTGCATGACTAGTTTTGCAGTTATGGAGTTTTAAACATAATTAAAACAGGTATAATATGTGGAAATTGAGGCTGAAAGGCTTAAGGAGGCAACTAGTCTAGAAGTTTCTCAGCAACTGAATGTTAGAGCTGTAGATGTTAGACCTGATTAGAGCAACACTCACCAGAATCTGCAGGAGTGTCACAAAGAGGCTTCAGTTACTTCAAAAGCATCTGCAAAAGAAATCTAGAAGTTTCGAAGCAAGGAATCTAGGTGGCGTTGCAGTGGGAAACACTGACCTGGCCACTCTTTGGGGCATAGAATGGGATGATTTTTCAAATTTCCCTTCCTTTCCAAGGCCATGAGTCAAGATGACTGGCATAGAGGACCTGGACCTGACCTCATCTTCAGGTAAGTGACCTCAGATGAGCTATCTAGTCTCTCTGGACCTTAGTTTCACTTGTAAAATGAGGGCATATGAGATAACAGGCTCCTTTTGGGTCCAAAATGCAGTGCTTTGAGTTGCTGGGGGGAAAAATAAGAGACTTTTCTGAATTTCTGCCATGTATTCTGGACTGTTCCAGAATGAACACCTTGCTTAGGGTATTTGCCTTGTAAAGTAGTCCTTACCTCCCTGGTCCTATATTATGCATCAAGGTATATGAGTCCTATAAGTGGCCATGTAGGAAGAGAACACTGCGCGCAGACTGCTTCCATCATGCCTGAGTCCAGGACAGGCAAATCCCCTCTAGGCTGTGAGCACCTGAAGGCCAGAGACCATATCTTAAAGATCTTTGTCCCTCCAGCACCCAGCACAGTGCTCAATAAATGTCTGTTGAATGGAAGAACTTGTAAAAAAACCCAGATCATTAGAGCTGAAAGGATCCTTTGAGCTCCTTCAGTCCCTCATTTCATAGATGAGGAAACTAAAGCTTAAGACATTATTTGGGAAAGAGGAGAAGATGGCGGAAGAGTAAGACGCGGAGATCACGTTCCTCCCCACAAATACATCAGAAATACATCTACACGTGGAACTGCTCCTATAGAACAGCTACTGAACGCTGGCAGAAGACCTCAGACCTCCCAAAAGGCAAGAAACTCCCCACGTACCTGGGTAGGGCAAGAGAAAAAAGAAAAAACAGAGACAAAAGAATAGGGACGGGACCTGCACCAGTGGGAGGGAGCCGAGAAGGAGAAAAGGTTTCCACGCACTAGGAAGCCCCTTCGGGGGCGGAGACTGCGGGTGGCGGAGGGGGGAAGCTTCGGAGCCGCGGAGGAGAGCACAGCCACAAGGGTGCGGAGAGCAAAGCGGAGAGATTCCCGCACAGAGGCTCGGCGCCGAGCAGCACTCACCAGCATGAGAGGCTTGTCTGCTCAGCCGCCGGGGCGGGCGGGGCTGGGAGCTGAGGCTTGGGCTTCGGAGGTCGGATCCCAGGGAGAGGACTGGGGTTGGCGGCGTGAACACAGCCTGAAGGGGCTAGTGCGCCACAGCTAGCTGGGAGGGAGTCCGGGAAAGTCTGGAGCTGCCGAAGAGGCAAGAGACTTTTTCTTCCCTCTTTGTTTCCTGGTGCGCGAGGAGAGGGGATTCAGAGTGCCGCCTAAACGAACTCCAGAGACGGGCGTGAGCCGCGGCTATCAGCGCGGACCCCAGAGACGGGCATGAGACGCTAAGGCTGCTGCTGCCGCCACCAAGAAACCTGTGTGCAAGCACAGGTCACTATCCACACCTGCCCTCTCGGGAGCCTGTGCAGCCCACCACTGCCAGGGTCCCGTGATCCAGGGACAACTTCCTCGGGACAACGCACGGCGCGCCTCAGGCTGCTGCAACATCATGCCGGCCTCTGCTGCCCCAAGCTCGCCCTGCACTCCATACCCCTCCCTCCCCCTGGCCTGAGTGAGCCAGAGCCCCCGAATCAGCTGCTCCTTTAACTCCGTCCTGTCTGAGCCAAGAACAGACGCCCTCAGGTGACCTACATGCAGAGGCGGGTCCAAATCCAAAGCTAAACCCCGGGAGCTGTGCAAACAAAGAAGAGAAAGGGAAATCACTCCCAGCAGCCTCAGGAGCAGCAGATTATATCTCCACAATCAACATGATGTACCTGCATCTGTGGAATACCTGAATAGACAACGAATCATCCCAAATTGAGGAGGTGGACTTTGGGAGCAGGATATATTATTTTTTCCCCTTTTTCTCTTTTTGTGAGTGTGTACGTGTATGCGTCTGTGTGAGATTTTGTCTGTATAGCTTTGCTTTCACCATTTGTCCTAGGGTTCTGTCCATCCGTTTTTTTGTTTGTTTCTTTGTTTTACTTAAAAAAATTTTTTTTCTTAATAATTATTTTTTATTTTAATAACTTTATTTTATTTTATCTTACTTTATTTTATTTTATTTTATCCTCTTTCTTTCTTTCTGTATTTTCTCCCTTTTATTCTGAGCCGTGAGATGAAAGACTCTTGGTGCTCCAGCCAGGCATCAGGACTGTGCCTCTGAGGTGGGAGAGCCAAGTTCAGGACACTGGTCCACAAGAGACCTCCCAGCTCCATGTAATATCAAACAGTGAAAATCTCCCAGAGATCCCCATCTCAACACCAAGACCCAGCTTCACTCAATGACCAACAAGCTACAGTGCTGGACATCCTATGCCAAACAACTAGCAAGACAGGAACACAGCCCCATCCATTAGCAGAGAGGCTGCCTAAAATCATAATAAGGCCACAGACACCTCAAAACACACCACCAGACGTGGACCTGCCCACCAGAAAGACAAGATCCAGCCTCATCCACCAGAACACAGGCGCTAGTCCCCTCCACCAGGAAGCCTACACAACCCACTGAACCAACCTTAGCCACGGGGGACAGACACCAAAAACAACAGGAACTACAAACCTGCAGCCTGCGAAAAGGAGACCCCAAACACAGTAAGATAAACAAAATGAGAAGACAGAAAAACACACAGCAGATGAAGGAGCAAGGTAAAAACACACCAGACCTAACAAATGAAGAGGAAATAGGCAGTCTACCTGAAAAGCAATTCAGAATAATAACAGTAAAGATGATCCAAAATCTTGGAAATAGAATAGACAAAATGCAAGAAACATTTAACAAGGACCTAGAAGAACTAAAGAGGAAACAAGCAATGATGAACAACACAATATATGAAATTAAAAATACTCTAGAAGGGATCAATAGCAGAATAACTGAGGCAGAAGAACGGATAAGTGACCTGGAAGATAAAACGGTGGAAATAACTACTGGAGAGCAAGATAAAGAAAAAAGAATGAAAAGAACTGAGGACAGTCTCAGAGACCTCTGGGACAACATTAAACACACCAACATTCGAATTATAGGGGTCCCAGAAGAAGAAGAGAAAATGAAAGGGACTGAGGAAATATTTGAAGAGATTATAGTTGAAAACTTGCCTAATATGGGAAAGGAAATAGATAATCAAGTCCTGGAAGCACAGAGAGTCCCATACAGGATAAATCCAAGGAGAAACACACCAAGACACATATTAATCAAACTATCAAAAATTAAATATAAAGAAAACATATTAAAAGCAGCAAGGGAAAAACAACAAATAACACACAAGGGAATCCCCAAAAGGTTAACAGCTGATCTTTCAGCAGAAACTCTGCAAGCCAGAAGGGAGTGGCAGGACATACTTAAAGTGATGAAGGAGAAAAACCTACAACCAAGATTACTCTACCCAGCAAGGATCTCATTCAGATTTGATGGAGAAATTAAAACCTTTACAGACAAGCAAAAGCTGAGAGAGTTCAGCACCACCAAACCAGCCCTACAACAAATGCTGAAGGAACTTCTCTAGGCAAGAAACACAAGAGAAGGAAAACACCTACAATAACAAACCCAAAACATTTAAGAAAATGGGAATAGGAACATACACATCGATAATTACCTTAAATGTAAATGGATTAAATGCTCCCACCAAAAGACACAGACTGGCTGAATGGATACAGAAACAAGACCCGTATATATGCTGTCTACAAGAGACCCACTTCAGACCTAGGGACACATACAGACTGAAAGTGAGGGGATGGAAAAAGATATTCCATGCAAATGGAAATCAAAAGAAATCTGGACTAGCAATTCTCATATCAGACAAAATAGACTTTAAAATAAAGACTATTACAAGAGACAAAGAAGGACACTACATAATGATCAAGGGATCGATCCAAGAAGAAGATATAACAATTGTAAATATTTATACACCCAACATAGGAGCACCTCAATACATAAGGCAAATACTAACAGCCATAAAAGGGGAAATCGAGAGTAACACAATCATAGTAGGGGATTTTAACACCCCACTTTCACCAATGGACAGATCATCCAAAATGAAAATAAATAAGGAGACACAAGCTTTAAATGATACATTAAACAAGATGGACTTAATTGATATTTATAGGACATTCCACCCAAAAACAACAGAATACACATTTTTCTCAAGTGCTCATGGAACATTCTCCAGGATAGATCATATCTTGGGTCACAAATCAAGCCTTGGTAAATTTAAGAAAATTGAAATTGTATCAAGTATCTTTTCTGACCACAATGCTATGAGACTAGATATCAATTACAGGAAGAGATCTGTAAAAATTACAAACACATGGAGGCTAAACAATACACTACTTAATAACGAAGTGATCACTGGAGAAATCAAAGGGGAAATCAAAAAATACCTAGAAACAAATGACAATGGAGACACGATGACCCAAAACCTATGGGATGCAGGAAAAGCAGTTCTAAGAGGGAAGTTTATAGCAATACAATCCTACCTTAAGAAACAGGAAACATCTCAAATAAACAACCTAACCTTGTACCTAAAGCAATTAGAGAAAAAAGAACAAAAAAACCCCAAAGTTAGCAGAAGGAAAGAAATCATAAAGATCAGATCAGAAATAAATGATAAAGAAATGAAGGAAATGATAGCAAAGATCAATAAAACTAAAAGCTGGTTCTTTGAGAAGATAAACAAAATTGATAAACCATTAGCCAGACTCATCAAGAAAAAAAGGGAGAAGACTCAAATCAATAGAATTAGAAATGAAAAAAGAGAAGTAACAACTGGCACTGCAGAAATAAAAAACGATCGTGAGAGATTACTATAAGCAACCCTATGCCAATAAAATGGACAACCTGGAAGAAATGGACAAATTCTTAGAAATGCACAACTTGCCAAGACTGAACCAGGAAGAAATAGAAAATATGAACAGACCAATCACAAGCACTGAAATTGAAACTGTGATTAAAAATCTTCCAACAAACAAAAGCCCAGGACCAGATGGCTTCACAGGCAAATTCTATGAAACATTTAGAGAAGAGCTAACACCTATCCTTCTCAAACTCTTCCAAAATATTGCAGAGGGAGGAACACTCCCCAACTCATTCTACGAGGCCACCATCACCCTGATACCAAAAGCAGACAAAGATGTCAGAAAGAAAGAAAATTACAGTCCAATATCACTGATGAACATAGATGCAAAAATCCTCAACAAAATACTAGCAAACAAAATCCAACAGCACATGAAAAGGATCATACACCATGATCAAGTGGGGTTTATTCCAGGAATGCAAGGCTTCTTCAATATACGCAAATCAATCAACGTGATACACCATATTAACAAATTGAAGGAGAAAAACCATATGATCATCTCAATAGATGCAGAGAAAGCTTTTGACAAAATTCAACACCCATTTATGATAAAAGCTCTGCAGAAAGTAGGCATAGAGGGAACTTTCCTCAAGATAATAAAGACCATATATGACCAACCCACAGCCAACATCATCCTCAATGGTGAAAAACTGAAACCATTTCCACTAAGATCAGGAACAAGACAATGTTGTCCACTCTCACCACTATTATTCATCATAGTTTTGGAAGTTTTAGCCACAGCAATCAGAGAAGAAAAAGAAATAAAAGGAATCCAAATCGGAAAAGAAGAAGTAAAGCTGTCACTGTTTGCAGATGACATGATACTATACATAGAGAATCCTAACGATGCTACCAGAAAACTACTAGAGCTAATCAATGAATTTGGTAAAGTAGCAGGATACAAAATTAATGCACAGAAATGTCTTTCATTCCTATACAGTAATGATGAAAAATCTGAAAGTGAAATTAAGAAAACACTCCCATTTACCACTGCAACAAAAAGAATAAAATATCTAGGACTAAACCTACCTAAGGAGACAAAAGACCTGTATGCAGAAAATTATAAGACACTGATGAAAGAAATTAAAGATGATACAAATAGATGGAGAGATATACCATGTTCTTGGATTGGAGGAATCAACATTGTGAAAATGACTCTACTACCCAAAGCAATCTACAGATTCAATGCAATCCCTATCAAATTACCAATGGCATTTTTCACAGAACTAGAACAAAAAATTTCACAATTTGTATGGAAACACAAAAGACCCTGAATAGCCAAAGCAATCTTGCAAACGAAAAATGGAGCTGGAGGAATCAGACTCCCTGACTTCAGACTATACTACAAAGCTACAGTAATCAAGACAGTATGGTACTGGCACAAAAACAGAAATATAGATCAATGGAACAGGATAGAAAGCCCAGAGATAAGCCCACACACCTATGGTCAACTAATCTATGACAAAGGAGGCAAGGATATACAATGGAGAAAAGACAGCCTCTTCAGTAAGTGGTGCTGGGAAAACTGGACAGCTACATGTAAAAGAATGAAATTAGAACACTCCCTGACACCATACACAAAAATAAACTCAAAATGGATGAAAGACCTAAATGTAAGGCCAGACACTATAAAACTATTAGAGGAAAACATAGGCAGAACACTCTATGACATAAATCACAGCAAGATCCTTTTTGACCCAGCTCCTAGAGAAATGGAAATAAAAACACAAATAAACAAATGGGACCTAATGAAACTTAAAAGCTTTTGCACAGCAAAGGAAACCATAAACAAGGCTAAAAGACAACCCTCAGAATGGGAGAAAATATTTGCAAATGAAGCAACTGACAAAGGATTAATCTCCAAAATTTCAAGCAGCTCATGCAGCTCAATAACAAAAAAGCAAACAACCCAATCCAAAAATGGGCAGAAGACCTAAACAGACATTTCTCCAAAGAAGATATACAGATTGCCAACAGACACATGAAAGAATGCTCAACATCATTAATCATTAGAGAAATGCAAATCAAAACTACAATGAGATATCATCTCACACCGGTCAGAATGGCCATCATCAAAAAATCTAGAAACAATAAATGTTGGAGAGGGTGTGGAGAAAAGGGAACACTCTTGCACTGTTGGTGGGAATGTAAATTGATACAGCCACTATGGGGAACAGTATGGAGGTTCCTTAAAAAACTAAAAATGGAACTACCATACAACCCAGCAATCCCACTACTGGGCATATACCCTGAGAAAACCATAATTCAAAAAGAGTCATGTACCAAAATGTTCATTGCAGCTCTATTTACAATAGCCAGGACATGGAAGCAACATAAGTGTCCATCATTGGATGAATGGATAAAGAAGATGTGGCACATATAAAGAATGGAATATTACTCAGCCATTAAAAGAAACGAAATTGAGTTATTTGTAGTGAGGTGGATGGAGTTAGAGTCTGTCATACAGAGTGAAGTAAGTCAGAAAGAGAAAAACAAATACCCTATGCTAACACATATATATGGAATCTAAAAAAAAAAAAAAAAAAGGTCATGAAGAACCTAGTGGTGAGAGAAGAATAAAGACACAGACCTACTAGGGAATGGACTTGAGGATATGGGGAAGGGGAAGGTTAAGCTGTGACAAAGTGAGAGAGTGGCATGGACATATATACACTAGTAAACATAAAATAGATAGCTAGTGGGAAGCAACTGCATAGCACAGGGAGATCAACTCGGTGCTTTGTGACCACCTAAAGGGGTGGGATAGGGAGGGTGCGAGGGAGGGAGATTCAAGAGGGAAGAGATATGGGAACATATGTATATGTATAACTGATTCATTTTGTTATAAAGCAGAAACTAACACACCATTGTAAGGCAATTATACTCCAATAAAGATGTTAAAAAAAAAAAAAAAAGACATTATTTGGCTTGGCCAAGGTTATGCAGCAAGCTAAAGGCAAAGGGCAGACCAGGCCCAGGCTGTCTCAACACCGCACTGCCACCCTTCCTGCAACGTTTCTAATTCTTTTACCATTCTTGCAAGGGATTTTATAGGAGCATAGGGCCAGGGCTGAAATCGTTTAGAATCCTCTTACCATTCATCAGGAAAGCTACATCAGCCTCTAAGGAGGACAGAGCTAGCCCGGGCTCTGCCTCTTTGCCCTCTGCTGTTTAATAGCAGGAGAATGTAGGCTTTTGAGCATGAGGATTAGTTTAAGTAGGGATGCTGCAAATACATACCGTTCCCACCTTCAAACCCAGAAGTTGTAGCTAAAGGTCATACCAGCTAAACACTCCAATTTTCCCTTTCATTTTCTCAACATACGTCCTACTTTAGTAATTACAGCAATAGCATATTAGTTAGGGTACTTCATGCTAGCTCTCCTAACAACCCCCAGATGTCATTGGTTTCCACGATAAAAGTTTACTTCTTACTCTTGCAAAGTCTATTGTCCCGGACAGGCAAGTCTCCTCCAAGCCATTACTCAGGGACGCAGGCTGCTTCCATCTTGCAGCTCCACCAGTTTGGGGCTGCAGCGTTGCTCTGGCAAAATCCGATCAACAGAGGAGGGCAAACTTTGTACCTGTTACTTAATCACCTTGGTCCAGCAGCAGCACACATCACTGTACTTGTACTCCTCTGGTGAGAACTCAGTCATGTGACCCTACCTAGATGCAAGGGGGACTGAGAAATGTAGCCCCAGTCTGGTCAGCCATGTCCCAGTGACACCTCAACTCTACATTGTGGAACAGGAGCCCAGACCTGTATTGGTCTCCACCACAAGGAGCTAGCACTTAAGCAACACTAATTATTTGTCAGGCAGTGTGCTGGGTATTATTTCATTTAATCTTCACAACACCCCTACAAGATTATTATCATCCTCCATGTACAGATGAAAAAACTGCTTGTACTTTTGACAAAATTCAACACCCATTTATGATAAAAACCCTCCAGAAAGTAGCCATAGAGGGAATTTACCTCAACATAATCATGGCCATATATGACAAACCCACAGCCAACATTGTTCTCAATGGTTTAAAACTGAAACCATTTCAGCTAAGATCAGGAACAAGACAAGATTGTCCACTCTCACCACTATTATTCAACATAGTTTTGGAAGTTTTAGCCACAGCAATCAGAGAAGAAAAAGAAATAAAAGGAATCAAAATAGGAAAAGAAAAAGTGAAGCTGTCACTGTTTGCAGATGACATACTATACATAGAGAATCCTAAAGATGCTACCAGAAAACTACTAGAGCTAATCAATGAATTTGGTAAAGTAGCAGGATACAAAATTAATGCACAGAAATCTCTTGCATTCCTATACACTAATGATCAAAAATCTGAAAGAGAAATTAAGGAAACACTCCCATTTACCATTTCAACAAAAAAGAATAAAATACCTAGGAATAATCCTACCTAAGGAGACAAAAGACCTGTATGCAGAAAACTATAAGACACTGATGAAAGAAATTAAAGATGATACCAACAGATGGAGAGATATACCATGTTCTTGGATTGGAAGAATCAATATTGTGAAAATGACTGTACTACCCAAAGCAAACTACAGATTCAATGCAATCCCTGTCAAATTACCAATGGCATTTTTTACAGAACTAGAACAAAAAATCTTAAAATTTGTATGGAAACACAAAAGACCCCGAATAGCCAATGTGGTCTTGAGGGAAAAAAACAGAGCTGGAGGAATCAGACTCCCTGACTTCAGACTATACTACAAAGCTACAGTAATCAAGACAGTATGGTACTGGCACAAATACAGAAATATAGCTCAATGGAACAAGATAGAAAGCCCAAAGATAAGCCCACACACCTATGGTCAACTAATCTATGACAAAGGAGGCAAGGATATACAATGGAGAAAAGACAGCCTCTTCAGTAAGTGGTGCTGGGAAAACTGGACAGCTACATGTAAAAGAATGAAATTAGAACACTCCTTGACACCATACACAAAAATAAACTCAAAATGGATGAAAGACCTAAATGTAAGGCCAGACACTATAAAACTATTAGAGGAAAACATAGGCAGAACACTCTATGACATAAATCACAGCAAGATCCTTTTTGACCCAGCTCCTAGAGAAATGGAAATAAAAACACAAATAAACAAATGGGACCTAATGAAACTTAAAAGCTTTTGCACAGCAAAGGAAACCATAAACAAGGCTAAAAGACAACCCTCAGAATGGGAGAAAATATTTGCAAATGAAGCAACTGACAAAGGATTAATCTCCAAGATTTACAAGCAGCTCATGCAGCTCAATAACAAAAAAACAAACAACCCAATCCAAAAATGGGCAGAAGACCTAAACAGACATTTCTCCAAAGAAGATATACAGATTGCCAACAAACACATGAAAGAATGCCCAACATCACTAATCATTAGAGAAATGCAAATAAAAACTACAGTAAGGTATCACCTCACACCGGTCAGAATGGCCATCATCAAAAAATCTACAAACAGTAAATGCCGGAGCGGGTATGGAGAAAAGGGAACCCTCTTGCCCTGTTGGTGGGAATGTAAATTGATACAGCCACTATGGAGAACAGTATGGAGGTTCCTTAGAAAACTAAAAATAGAACTACCATACGACCCAGCAATCCCACTACTGGGCATATACCCTGAGAAAACCATAATTCAGAAAGAGTCATGTACCACAATGTTCATTGCAGCTCTATTTACAATAGCCAGGACTTGGAAGCAACCTAACTGTCCATCAACAGATGAACGGATAAAGAAGATGTGGCACATATATGCAGTGGAATATTACTCAACCATAAAAAGAAACGAAACTGAGTTACTTGTAGTGAGTTGGATGGAATTAGAGCCTGTCATACAGAGTGAAGTAAGTCAGAAAGACAAAAACAAATACCCTATGCTAACACATATATATGGAATCTAAAAAAAAAAAAAGTTCTGAAGAACTTAGGGGCAGGACAGGAATAAAGACGCAGATGTAGAGAATAGACTTGAGGACACGGGGAGGGGGAAGGGTAAACTGGGACGAAGTGAGAGAGTGGCATGGACTTATAAATACTACCAAGTATAAAATAAATAGCTAGTGGGAAGCAGCCGCATAGCACAGGGAGATCAGCTCGGTCTTTTGTGACCACCTAGAGGGGTGGGATAGGGAGGGTGGGAGGGAGACGCAAGAGGGAGGAGATATGGGGATATATGTATATGTATAACTGATTCACTTTGTTATAAAGCAGAAACTAACACACCATTGTAAAGCAATTATACTCCAATAAAGGTGTTAAAAAAAAAAACTGCTTGTAGAGATGTAACATAACTAATGCAAGGTTAAGTAGTTGGTGGCAAATCCAAAATTCAAGCCTTAACTCCAGAGCCCAGGGTCATAACTGCTCCATTACATCCTTTCAAGACTCTGGGCTGAGAAACTACATCAGCCACTAAGTAGCCTATATAGGCTTCAGCAGTTTACTTTTCCCCTCTGCACTTTGGGTTCATTCTCCGTAAACTCAGAATGTTAAGCTGGATGAGATCTGAGCTAGCCTGACAGCTGGGACATTATATGGTTCTTGGGGTGAACAGATCAGATGTGTGTGTCTCAGTGATCTTGGGCTGATATAACAAAATACCATAGGCTCGGTGCTTAAACAACAGACATTTATTTTTCACATTTCTGGAGGCTGGGAAGTCCAAGATCAAGGTGCTAACAGATGTGTATCTGGAGAGGGTCTGTTTCCCAAGTTGCAGACAGCTGTCTTCTCACTATACCCTCACCCTGGTGTTTCCTCCTTTTCTTATAAGGGCACTAATCCCATCATGGGGGCTCCACCCTCATGACCTCATATAAACCTGTATACCAACCTCTCACTTACCAATACCATCACGTTTGGAGTTAGGGCTTCAACATATGAATTTTGAGAGTGGACATAATTCATTCCATTACAATAAGATCCCCATGGTTGCTTGACTATAGCAAGGCCCTTCTAAAGGTTTCCTAATTCCCTATAGAAACATGAAGCCTCACAGTGTCCACATAGGGGAAAACAGGTCAAATTATTCCCCGTTCTCTAGTAAAAAAATTAATATACTGAAAAAGGAGTGCTTTTCCCTGCAAGGTCTCAGAGTGACTTAGGGGTATCCTTGGAAATAGGACTTTTTATCTACTGCTCTTGTCATTAGAGTGAGGGAAAAAACACTACTTCTGCACCCAAAATGCTGATTTCCTGAGATTAAAAGATGTCACATGGGCACAAATCATTCCCAACAAAAAAATACTTGCACTTAAATGCAATTGTGAAGCTGCAGGACTTTAATGAGCAGGGTCCTGTAGGATCCCTGCATTGACATGCTCTTGAAGGGCTCGAGATGGATGAATTATTCAGAATGACTTCTCCTTAGAGATTTCATATGGTAGTGGAGTGAGTTCCAAACTCATTCCAGGTCCAAATATTTAAGGAAAGGACCATCTTTGAATGGCTGTGTACAGCAAAGCTATATTTCACTGTGTATGGAGGAGACCAATTTTATGTTTGTGTGTGTGGTTGTGTTTGTGTACACCTTCATGTGTCTTTTCTACCTCCATCCTCTGATGCTCCCACCCACAGCATCCTAAGTTTCTGGAGATTCCCAAACTTGGAGGTAGGAGAAGCTCCAAAGTCCTCTTACAATGTCTTTTGAAGGCTTTTTTGTGTGTGTGACATGTTGGACAGGTCGTTAAGGAGCAAAGAGATGACCAACAAGATTTCTATTTTTATGTGGGGATGTATGTGAGGAAGTTGAATGTGGACAGCTCTAAGGCTCCCTACTTGTGGAGGAAGTGAAGGGAGCATGACTGAGCAGAGGAGAAATTGGGCTGTGATGCCAGTCACCCAAAGACCTTGGCGATCTTGGTCCATGGGGAGCTCTGGAGCTCAGAGGGCCCTACAGAGATGTCCTGAATTGGGACAAGGGGTCAGACTAGTCACTGGGTGCAGTGATGCTCTGCATCATGCCCTCAGAGAGGTGTGGTCTTAAATGAGTGAGCTTTCTGTATACAGGTCACTCTAGTGGGGGTTCAGCCACCAACACCCCAGCAGCCAGAGGAGGGAATGCTTTGGTCCTGAAAGGGAATCTGGGTGGCACACCTGGGCATCCATTAGAGTTAGGATAGAGAATCCATCTCAAAAATAGGCTAGGGGTTTCTGGGCAGGAATCCCCTGGAAGACAGGGGTCATATTTTATTTTAAATCAAGCTATGTGTCTGAAGCTCTGTGGTGAGACATCTCAATTTACTGCTGAGGGGAAGTCACCAAACTAAACTGGCTTATTCATGTTGAAAAAGCTGAGAATAACCCTCAGATTTTGCTGATGATCCCACTCAGGTAAAACTTATCTATTGGTATGCTTGTGGTATAGTGGTACCATTGCTAAACAATCCCATAAGGAGAATCTAACCCAAGGCATTTTCTTCCTCATGGATTTTTTTTTTCAAACTTGTTAATAATATTTCTCCAAGACTTTGGTATTTTATTTCTCCAAGAGATCTTTTCCCCATAGGAAATATTTCAGTATTTCAAACCCTTCACTTCTCACAAGCAAATGACATCAGAATGTTTCTGAACACTGGCATAGGGACTTCCCCGGTGGTCCAGTGGTTATGACTTCGCACTTCCACTGCAGTGGGCATGGGTTCAAACCCTGGTCAGGGAACTAAGATCCCGCATGCCGCATAGCACAGCCAAACAACAAAATAAAATAAAACACTGGCATGATAATAATAATGAGTAGAAAATTATATTCTCATCATGAAACATAAGATTTAAAACTATAAAAAATACTCAATAATTTCTTTCTTCAATTAGATGTATAACCAGCTATTCTAGAATTTGTGTATCAGAACTCAACTGCCTCTTTTTTGTTAGCTATCACTTAAAATCAGTTTATATCATTCACTTATTCAGTTTTTCATTCACCAAATATTTATGAGCACGTGCCATGTGCATGGATTTGTTTTTAAAGATGGAAGTTTACCTGGTGCCCCTCTGGGTCTTACATGGAAGTGCTAGCTTTCTCTTTGAAATGGGGAAGAACCAACCCTGCCAGTAAGCATGGCTGGAGTGCCCTTTGGGGAGAGGAAGAGTTAGTGGAAATTATTTGTTTTGAGAGCCACAGATGAAGGCACACCATGGCTTTTTCTTTTACCTTCCAGTCCCTGTAGATCACAGACTTACCAGTGTACCTGAGAATCAGGGATGAAGTGGGTACTGTGCCTTAAAGGCCTGGAGCTGTCAGGTAGCACAGCCCCACTGTAGTCATCTGGGTTTTGCTTGGTATGATAATGTGTCCAGTTGAGGGCTTATATAATTGCAGAGTCAATGATGATCTCCAGACTAATTTCAAGTCAAAGCTATTTTTAATGGAATTGCCAAAGGCAGGTAGGGTTGGGGGCTGGGAGAAGAGATGTTTACAGAATGCTTTTTAAAGCCAATACATCTCCCAAAATTTTAGCCTTTGCATTTCTGAACCTGAATTTTCGGGGCGGAGGGGATTGGGGAATGCGGATTAAATCATAGCAGAAGTATGTGAGAGCAGGGTTCACTTTCCTGCACCTACATTTTTCTTTTGGATGCTGTGGCATGTAGTGGGAAGATGACTGGGCTGAGAGTCAAGAGACCTGAGTCCATTCCCAGATGAGTTAAAAGCCCTTAATGTGTCCTTGAACTGGTTACTCCTCCTATCAGTTGCTTCATTTGCAAAATGAAAAGGCTGAACTGAAATGATTCTCATGTCCCTTCCAACTCTAAAATCCTAGACGATCCACAGACGTCAGCAGCGCTAAAGCCCCAGAGCTGTGAGATGTCATGTGATCCACGAGGGGTTAGATTCTTTCTGCTTAAATTCTTTCCTCCACCCAAGACTTCTCACTTACCTTTATTGATACAACCTTGCCTGTCCTCCTAAGTATCCAAGGACCCAGGGCTCTATTTTATAAGCTTTCTTGGGGAAGAAGGTAAAAGGCTTCTCTGGGTTCTGAACACCATCTAGGAAGAGCATAATTTGAGTTATTTATTCCAGTGCTGGAAGTTCATGAGGCTTAGTATCAAATCAGAGAAGAAATTTCCACCAACACCTAGCAACGTCAGGAAAAAAAAAAAAAAGTCTGCTCTGCCACAGTCAGGTTAGGCTGCTGAATTCTGATTTGACCTTGAACTTGAACTGAACTTAACTGAACAATATAGACAAGTGACCTAATGGAATACTTTAGCATTCCTTTAGCACAGAGGTGGATTTCTGAACCACTTTTAAGCAATCCTGGCTCCATCTGTGCCTGTCGATTTAGCTGTGGTTATGGTCCTAACAGTTTAGTCATTCACCTCATTTTTAATCTCCCTTTCCCTTTAGCAGGATCATTTTCTCTGTCTTAAGGGATTAACATTGAGGCAAGAATGGCTAAATAACCCTTTCTGGAATACAAATGACTTTATAAATAAAGGAATATAAAAGGAAGACAAAGGAAGAGTTCTTAGTGCTATTGCAGTTGTCAAATGCCATAAGCCTTCTCCCCTGTGCACTAGCCAGGCCAGGCATGGCATTAAGAGTTCAGTTCTAGACACTCTCTTTCAAGACCATCCCCATGCTTGAGTCTCCACTGGACACAAAGACCAGTGTACTTAGTTGAATCATGTGTTCCCCAAAATTTCATGTCTGCCTCCCAGTGTAACCTTATTTAGAAATAGGGTTTTTGCCGATGTAATAAGATGAGATCATACTGGAGTGGGGTGGTTCCTAAATCCAATATAACTTATGTCCTTACAAGAAGAGGAGAAGAGACCCAGATACACAGACAGATGGGGAGAAGGTCAAGTGATGACAGAGGCAGAGATTGGAGTGATGCTTCTACAAGCCAGGGAAAATCAAGGATTGCTGGCAACCATCAGAAACTAGGAAGAGTTAAGGAAGTATCCTTTCCTAGAGCCAACAGAGACAGGGAGCATCAGAGAGAGCATGGCCCTGCTGGTACCTTTATTTCAAACTTGTAGCCTCTCGAACTGTCAGGCAATAAATTTCTGTTGTTTCAAGCTACCCCGTGTGTAGTACTTTATTACGGCAGCCCTAGGAAACTAATGCAACCAGGCTGGAGGGGCGTCTGGGAGCCACAGGAGAAAAAATTGTAAGAGCCAGAAACCCCCCAGCCTTGGCTGGTCCACTGCGCGTTGCCTTCATTCCCATTTCCAGGCTTCGAGATGGCAGGAAGTTGTGAGACTTGCTGATGGTCTCCCTGTGGGTCCTGCTTTCTAGTCCTATCCAGACCACCACGGCTGCGTAGCCAGCCTTTCATCCCTCTCTTGCTGGCTGCCTGTCCCATCCCCTCAATGACCAGTCCAAACCTTTCTTGTCTTTCTCAAGTCTCCAAACCCACCCCACCTGCCTCACCCTCAATGGATGATTTACTCTGAGACAGTGATGAGAACACCCTTCACTTCATGCCTCACCTTAGAATTCCTCTCTGCGTCCTACATCTGAAGGAAGGTGTGCACTTCTTGCTTGCTAAGGAGACTCTCTTCACCCATGCTCTTTTTTTTTTTAGATATTAAAAGTATTAACATTTTATTTATTCATATATTTTATTTGTGAACACAGTGAACACTAATTTTTCTCAGATTCGTTGCTTAATGTGTTGAATCATCAAACTTCTGCAAGAACAACTTAGTGTTCATGACAAATGCAGGTTTGGGAAAGAGATTCTTTTAAAGTCTGCCCCTGTGCAGACTCAAAGCAAATAAAATACGTAAAGTTCAAAATAGGGTATATGTATTTAACATTATATGTAGAAATTTTATGTTCAATGTAAAAAAAAATTATATAAATAAATGCTTCAAAATGCATATGACAGTCAAGAATCATAAATTAACCAGTTTGGTTTTCTTTTTTTAAAATAATTAATTAATTTATTTATGTTTGGCTGCATTGGATCTTCCTTGCTGCGCACGGGCTTTCTCTAGTTGTGGCGAGCGGGGGTTACTCTTCGTTGCAGTGTGTGGGCTTCTCATTGTGGTGGCTTCTCTTGTTGCAGAGCATGGGCTCGAGGCATGTAGGCTTCAGTAGTTGTGGCTCACAGGCTCTAGAGCACAGGCCCAGTAGCTGTGGCGCACGGGCTTAGTTGCTCCGCGGCATGTGGGATCTTCCCCGACCAGGGCTCAAACTTGTGTCCCCTGCATTGGTGGGCGGATTCTTAACCACTGCACCACCAGGGAAGTCCAGTTTGGTTTTCATGTTGTGCTTTCATATGCCTGGGGTGGAGTGATCTTGGGGAACCCACACCCAACTGACCTGTGGAAAATAGCATGCCTAAGCATTTTATAGAACATAGATGACCTTCTGGGGGTGGGCAAAGTGTTCCTGGGATGTTGCAAGAGATCACTGTGTTAGGATAATTAGGGTACACATAGACATAAGTGTATTGGACAGCCAGGGGTCCACAGAGACAGTCAGTATGCCTTTGTACACTTCCATTCTTTTTTTTTTTTTTTAGTTTTTAGTTTATATTGGAGTATCGTTGATTAACAGTGTTGTGTTAGTTTCAGGTGTACAGCAAAGTGATTCAGTTATACATATATAAGTATCTATTCTTTTTCAAATTATTTTCCCATTTAGGTTATTACAGAATATTGAGCAGAGTTCCCTGGGCTATACAGTAGGTCCTTGCTGGTTATCTAGTTTTTTTTTTTTAAGTTTTTTTTGATGTGGACCATTTAAAAACTCTTTATTGAATTTGTTACAATATTGCTTCTGTTTTATGTTTTGGTTTTTTGGCCACAAGGCATGTGGGATCTTAGATCCCTGACAGAGATCGAACCCACACCCCCTGCATTGGAAGGCGAAGTCTTAACCACTGGACCACCAGGGAAGTCCCTGGTTATCTATTTTAAATATAGCAGTGTTGTACAGTTCCATTCTTTATAGGTTCTATTGGACTGAGATTGGGGCTCAAGAGCAGCCAAGACCATGGTAGCAGTGGGAGTCAAGATTTCACCTGTACTCTTGACCCCAACCCTCTCTGGCAACTTCAGGGTCTGTACTCCAGCATCCAAGCCCAGCTGCTGGTTTCAATCTCTCCCTCTCTGGTGCTCCCCTCCCTCCCCACGCTCAATGCTTTTCTACAAACAGGCCTAGGTCTCTCTTAATAAAACCAAACCAAACCAACAAACAAATACATTCCTCAGACCACTACTTGATCTTTTCCTTCAAGTTTCTTTATGGAGGTATTAATAGTCACCCTTCCATTTCATCAAACTCTTGTAGACAGACTACTGGCCTCACCCTCTAACATGAAGCCACTAGGGACTTTCCAAATCAATAAATCAAATGGTCATCTCTCTGTTAACATTAAAGACATCTCAAATATTCACTTTTAAAGCATCACACATAGTCTCACATTGAAACAAAATGTTTTGTTTTTGCAATTTTCCTTTCACACACACATATGTTTTTATGTAGTTAACATGGTTTGTATGCCCTCTACAGCATTTCTCACTGTGGCCACTCTCTTCTTGAAGCTCGCAACTCGCTTGGTCCCTGGTTTCTTCCTACCTCTCCAACTGTTCCTTCTCAGTATCTTTTTCTGGCTCCTCTTCCTCTACCCACTTTCGTTCCTCAGTCTACAAGCTTTCCATGAATAATCTCATTACTCCTATAATTTCAATGACTACCTGCATGCCAAGGGTTCACAATTTCCTATCCTCAGCCCAGACCTCCCACTGATCTCCAGACCTTTCTTCAACTTCCTGCGAGGCAGCTCTGTCTTGATGTCTCACAGACGCCTCATTTTCAACACATCTAAAGCTGAACTCATTATCTTTTCCCAAACGCTGTTTTCTGTGCTTTTTCTCTCTGCACATGTCATCTTCATCCATGCCGCCACTCTCCTGAGCAGCTGGGAACTATCTTAGGGCTCCTCCTCCTCCATCTCCACTGCAACCCTACTCCTTCTGTGCCCCCTGCTTCTGTCCATGGTACCACTACTTTCTCTGAAGTCATTATGGAGTCTATCATCTCCAATTGCTTCTCAAATCTAATCAGTGGTCTAATCCTCTGGATTGTCCTGCAAAGTTTGCTGCTTCTTGTTTTATTCCCTCCATTCCTAATACCCCCAATGAGGCTTTCATTACATTTCATCTGGACCATTGCAGTGGGTTACTGACTAGTCCTTATGACTCAGGTTTCTCCGTGAGCCAACGCCAACTTAAATACTGAAAGAAAAAAAGTGCCCAGAGTATTGTTTGAGGTCTGAGTTGGAGGGAGCCTGACTCCACCCTACTAAAAAAAATTCTTCCGTGGCAGAAGACTTAAGCTGGCCTCCAAATACCTGCACCATGTGGTTTTGTTTATATCTCTCACCATTTCCTGTACTTACTCTCTTGCTTGGGATTCCCTGGTGCTTTTAAGCCTCTGTGTCTTGGCTCTGAGTGCCACACCCTCCATCGAAATGATTCCATTCCACCCCACCCTCGCACCATCAAGCACTACCCATCAAAATCCAGGACACACTTTAACATCTACCCCAAATCATCATTGCCATTATCATCACCGTCACCTTACGTTTGAATAGGATTTCACAGTTTACAAAATGTTTTCACACGCGTTTTCTCAATTGAGCCTCACAAAATCCCTATAGCTCAGAAGGGTAAATATTTATTATTCCTTTGACCAGTGTGTAAACAGATCAGAAAAGGTAAATTGCTAGCTAATATGTCACTGTTTTGGAGGCTTCTCTTTATATTTCTCTTGTCTCCCATCATATTCTTCCTCCTATTAGGATTATTTCTACTCTGATCATACCTTTCATTCTATGTTTTAAATCATTTATGATAGCAAACAGTAGTAAGAATGGTTTACTTTTATATTACGCTTGATGGTTTGCAAAATGCTGCTTTCAAATTAAGCATGGTCCTTAATCCTCAAAATATTCATCGGTTAAGAATGATTACCCCCATTTTAACATACAAGTTTGTTACTTGGGCCAAATTTCCTTGTTATAATAGTTGGTACAGGTCCTCATCCATAGGATGAATGCAATATTTGTGGATTGTCATGATAGCTTGAAAATCTAGTACTCAAAAATCTGACCATGGAAGAGCAAGAGGTGACAATATATGTGTCCTCATACTGTAAAATTAAAACCGGTCGTAGACTTTAGAGGAAGGGCATCATGGGCTTGACGTAAAAACAACTTCATAACGCTTGGAGCAGCCTAACACTGAAACTGTCATAAGATGTAGTGAGCTCTTTATCTCTGTGTCAGGCATATTACCGAGTTCATTTCTGCATTGAGAGGAAGGAGGGGAGATGGCCAGGTAGGATAGATTCTTTCTTTATTTATTAAGAAATTTTTTTTAAAAATGAAGAATAGTTGATTTACAATGTTTTGTTAGTTTCTGCTGTACAGCAAAGTGATTCAGTTATATATATATATGTATATATATACTTTTTCAGTTTCTTCCATTATAATTTATTGCAAGATATTGAATATAGTTCCCTGTGCTATACAGTAGGACCTTGTTGTTTATCTATTTTATATACAGTAGTTTGTATCTGCTAATCCCAAATTCTTAATTTATCCCTCCCCTGCCCCCTATCCCCTGTGGTAATCATAAGTTTGCTTTTTATGTCTGTGAGTCTGTTTCTGTTTTGTATATAAGTTCATTTGTATCATTTTTTTTAGATTCCACGTATAAGTGATAAGATAGATTCTTTATATAAAAAATATTTATTAAGAATCATCTATGTGCCAGTAGCTGTGCTTGGTGATGAAAGTGCAGTCGTAATTCAAAACAAAATCCTTTCCCTTGAGGAATTTTCAGCCCACTGGGAAAGACTGGTTTAAGTAATAAATAAATAAATATAAAAATTACAGGGCTTCCCTGGTGGCACAGTGGTTAAGAATCTGCCTGCCAATGCAGGGGACACGGTTCGAGCCCTGGTCTGGGAAGGTCCCACATGCCGCAGAGCAACTAAGCCCGTGTGCCACAACTACTGAGCCTGCGCTCTATAGCCCGCGAGCCACAACTACTGAGTCCGTGTGCCACAACTACTAAAGCCCGCACGCCTAGAGCCCGTGCTCTGCAACAAGAGAAGCCACCGCAATGAGAAGCCCACGCACCTCAATGAAGAGTAGCTCCCACTCACCGCAACTAGAGAAAGTCCGCACACAGCAACGAAACCCCAACACAGCCACAAATAAGTAAAAACAAAAATAAATAAATTTTTAAAAAATTACAACTTATGACAGTGCTATAAAGAAAATAAAAAGGTGCTAAGATGAAAACAATGTGTATACTTTGTACTGAGAAGACCCCTTGAAAGCAGCATTTAAGGTGTAGAAGTTAAACAGGCAGATATTGAGGAAAGAGCAATCCAGGCAGAGGAAGCATCAACCGCAAAGGCTCTGAGGTGGAGAAGAGCCTGGAGAAGAAATGAAAATCAAGGAAGTCCAGTATGGCAGGACCACGGTTACAGTACAGAGCTAGACAGGGCCCCACGGGCCACAGTAAGTAAGTAGTTTAGATTTTCTTCTCAATGCACTAGGAAACTGTGGGAAGTTAGAAGGTAGTTTTGCATTCTAAAATAATATGATTGCTATTTAAGAGGTAATTTATCTAAGGATGACAGCTTCTTCAATAAACTCTCATATACTTGGACTACACCACCAGGAGTGACAGCTGTTCTAATTCAGGGTATGTCCTCCTGCCAAACACTGTGTGGGACAGGGCTCTGATTCACAAAGGCGGCATTTTTCTCTGGGAGGAACTTAACCATCTGCCTAGGGAAGTACCTGAGTCTCAGAGAAGACGAGTCGGCAAGGGAAGACAATCTGTTGGGATAGAGATTTGTAAGGATGAGAAGAGAAAAGGAGACCCTGAGCCCTTTTCCCTAATCCACAGCCTTCAGTTGGATACAGAGGAGCCTGTCTTCAGTGTTTTCTTTCAATAGCTGGAGAGAACTTGGAAGAGAATCTCAGAAATAACGCACGTTGCTCATCCAGTTGCTCAATGAATTTTTTTGAGCCTCTATTATGTGCCAGGCTGTACCAGCAACTGTGGATATGACAATAAACTGGACAGTCAAAGCTCTTGCCATCAGAGGGCTTACATAGCAGTGGACACAACGGGGTGGGAAGCAACCCTTTAGGAAGTCATTGTAAGCACATCCAAGAGAAGGAAGGCTAAGGGCAAACACATCATTCATGCCAAACATCTATCAGAGGCAAGAGAGAGAGGAATTTTAAGACCTGACCTGAATGATAAAAGGAGGTTTTTGGAAAGGAAAATAGAGAGGAAGGACAAGGGAAATTCCCCGGGTGGCAGAATTTGTCTGCTGTATTGCTTCATCCTCTCTCTAATCCTTTGCTACCCCAGTCCCAAGTTTGAAAAGATGGCCGGAAGCTCCTGCTGGAGTCATTTCTTGGTTAAGTAAATGTGCAGAAATGAAGACTTCTGGACTGACTTTGCAGACTTCCCCATATTTCATCCCTATCATAGAAAGCAGCTTATATAAAAGGATGTGCTATGGCCCTTTGGACTGCTGTGATAATGTTAGGACCCCACTGAACGGCATTGGTATGAATTAATCTACTGCAGTATCTCTACAAATCAAGTTGTGACTTTTGGAAATGTTTCAAGGCACAGGGCAAGCCAAATGTCTCCCTATACTGAGACTGAAAATGTCTTGGGTACCCTTGCTGATAAGATCTGATGTATAGATGCATGTCTACAAGCACTCAGTGGCTGCTGGCAACATTTATTACAACTCGAGTGTGACATGTGCTATCCTATTCATGGATTCTGATAAAAGTTATCAGTCATGGTAAATGTATAAGGAACCTGGCTTCACTGTGACTGATTAGAGTTACCTTATTTCCTATTTCCATACCACTTTTAGTCTGGGAATTGAGCAGGAAGTTGCTCCCGAATGCTCTCCCTTCTTAGTTATGAAGGTGTGGTTATTTGGTTTTCTGTAGTAAGAGACATAAACCGATCACATTAAAGCATATTCTACTGATGTCAGAACAATCGGTCCTAACCCACTTTTCCAGTTTCAGCTCCTACCTATTCTTTGTTACTCTTGCTCCTCCAAACTAAACTACTTGTGGGATCCTGAACTTGTCACCTTTATTCAGTCTGGTCATTTTGCCAGGAATGCTTCAGGGGAGTTTTCTCTCATCCTTCGTGACCCAGCTGAAATCTGTGTCTCTGAAAATTCTTCCTGCCCTGCTGGAGAGCTCCTTTCCTCTGCATTCCCATAGGTCAGGTCCTGTGTTTAGCATGGGAGATGCAAAGTCAAGTAATATATGTCTGTGCCCTCAAGTCCCCATAACCTGGTGGGGAGGCAAACGCCAATAAATACACCATGTGTAAACTTCCTGTAACAAAGACATAAAAAGAGACACAAACTAAAGAATTAAATCAAATCAGATGGAACATGGACCCCAATTCTGAGCTCTTCCATCATTATGAAATTACCAGTTTGCTCTAGCGATATCACAATCTCATCCTGGCACTCTTCTGAGTACATTAGCCTCCTTCCTATAAAGGTGATCACCATTCTCGTCACAATCAGCCAGCAACCTGATAATCATAAAATTATAAAAACAGAGTTAACAATATGTGAACTTTCCAAATCAACAATGTATGTGATGATTATTCATATTATAAGGATGATTCTTCATGTTCTTTTTTTAAAATAAATTTATTTATTTATTTATTTATTTTATTTATTTTTGGCTGTGTTGGGTCTTCGTTTCTGTGCGAGGGCTCTCTCCAGTTGTGGCGAGCAGGGGCCACTCCTCATCGCGGTGCGTGGGCCTCTCACTGTTGCGGCCTCTCCCGTTGCGGAGCACAGGCTCCAGACGCGCAGGCTCAGTAGTTGTGGCTCATGGGCTTAGTTGCTCCGCGGCATGTGGGATCCTCCCAGACCAGGGCTCGAACCCGTGTCCCCTGCATTGGCAGGCAGATTCCCAACCACTGCGCCACCAGGGAAGCCTCTATTTTTTATTTATTTATTTTTGGCTGCGTTGGGTCTTCGTTGCTGCGCGCAGGCTTTCTCTAGTTGCAGTGAGGGGGGGCTACTCTTCGTTGCAGTGCTTGGGATTCTCATTGCGGTGGCCTCTCTTGTTGCGGAGCATGGGCTCTAGGTGCGTGAGCCTCAATAGTTGTGGCATGCGGGCTCAGCAGTTGTGGCACACAGGCTTACTAGTTCTGTGGCCTGTGGGATCTTGCCAGGCCAGGGATCGAACCAGTGTCCCCTGCACTGGCAGGTGGATTCCCAACCACTGCACCACCAGGGAAGTTCCTCTTCATTTTCTGAAGGCATCTCTAAATACCAAGATTCCTGCTACAATAAAACTTACATTCAATTTACAGATATTGAACATAGTCCATTTTTAAAAGAATATTTATTTCACAAAATAAAATAAAAACGCACGTGAGAGTATTAGCACAAAGGAGTTGCAAAATAAATTTTTAGTCAGATATAAAATAAGACGCACATGCATTGAGAATGGGAACAGTGATGATCATTGTCATATTCATAACATTCATATATCTCTAGTCAACGTGCCTGTTCTTTGTAGTACTTAGAGTTGCAATTATTGGACAGAGTACCAGTTGCTCAAATACCCTGTATTAGAGGTTTTCTTCTTGTACTTAGGTAACCTAATTTTCTTTAAAAATTTGTAGGCATAATTTCTTATCTATCAATTTATCTTCCATGGAAACTAGAAACTCACTATTCTGTTACATTGCCAATGCCATACTGGCTTAATTATTGTGGCACTTTAGTAAGTAGTGTGAGTTCCCCAACTTGGTTCTTCTTGTTCAAATATTATTCTAGTTCCTTTGTATCTCCATATACATGTTAGAATCAGCTTATTAATTATAAAAAACTAGTTGTGATTATAATTAGAAATGTAGTGTTGAATGTATAGGTCAATTTGGGGAGAGTTGAAATCCATATACTATTGAGGCTTCTAATCCATGAACAATCCATGAACATGATACATCTTTCCATTTGTTTAATCTTTAAATTTTCTCAGGAATGTTTTATAGTTTTCAGTGTATATGTCTTCCATATAATTCCTTAAATTTACCTCAAAGTATCTTTTTGTTTTTGATGCTAAGTGAATTTTTAAAATATTTTTCAAAATTTCATTTCCAATTGTTTGCTGCTAGTGTACAGAAATACAATTGAGTTTTGTATATTAGCCTCTGTCCTATGACCTTGCTAAATTAACTTATTAGCAACTAATAGTTGATTTATGTTTTTCTTAGGGTTTTTAATATAAACAATCTCGTTATCTACAGTTTTTACTTCTTTCTTTATGCTTTTTATTTCTTTTTTCTTGTTTTATTGCACTGGTTAGTGTAATGTTGAATAGGAATGGAAAGAATGGGCATTCTTACTTTGTTCCCAGTCTTCTTCAATATTATATCTATAACTTTTTCATTGATGCCATTTATTAAATTGAAGAATTTCATTCTATTTCTGTTCCCTGTTAATTTTTATTTGTTTTTTTACCATGAATGGGTTTTGAATTTTGTCAATTTTTTTCCTGTGTCTCTTTAGATAATCATATGGTTTTGCTTTTAAAGCTGTTAATATGGTTTAATTACATTGCTCAATTTTCAAATGTAAACCAGCCTTATATTACTGGCATAAATTGTACTAGGTCCCTTTTATATACTGAAGGATTCAAACTAATACTATTTTGTTAAGAATTTTTGTGTATGTGTCTACTTTCATGATGGAAATTAGTCTGCAGTTTTTTCTTGTAAAGTTTTTGCAAGAGTTTAGGGCATCAAGGTTATGAGGTCTCACAAAATGAGTTGTGAAGTACTTTCTCCTTCTTAATTTTTCTGAAAGAATTTGTGTGGCATTTGAATTATTTCTTCCTTAGATGGTCAGTAGAATATACCAGTGAAACCATTTGGACTTAACAGTTTCCTGTGGGAAACTTTTTGATAAAGAATGCAGTTTCTCTAAAATATAGCACTTATATTTTCTATATCATCTTGTGACAGTTTTGGCGAACTATGTTTTTCAAGGAATTTGTCCATGTCATCTATGTTGTAAATTTATTACTATAAAATTGTCCATAATAGTCTTTGAATGTCTGTAGGATCTGTAATATTGTCCCTTAATTTTTTTTCAAGAATGCTTGCTAGAGGTTTATCAGTTTTATTAATCTTTTCAAAGAACTACCTTTTGGTTTTGTTTATTTTTCCTCTTGTTTGTCTATTTTGCATTAGACAGATTTCTGTTCTTATTTTTATTATTTTCTTTCTTCTACTTACTTTGGGTTTTAATTTGTTCATTTTTTTCTGGCTTCTTGAGATGGAAGCTAACATTATTGATTTTGAAACTTTCTCCTTTTCTAATATGTGCGTTTAAACTTATGTTACCCTTTAAGCACTGCTTTAGCCATGTCTTACAGATTTTGATATTGTGTTTTTATAATCATTGAAGTCAAAATATTCTAATTCTCCTTAGGATTTCTTGTTTGACCCATGGGCTATTAAGAAATATGCTGTAATTTCCAACTGTTTGGGGGCTTTCAGATATATCTTATTATTTTTGGTTTCTAATTTAATTCTGTGGGGTCAGAGTACATACTCTATAAGGTTTTAGCCTTCTGCAATGTATTGGGAATTGGTTTTTGACCTAGCAGATGGTTTATCTTGGTGAACATTTTATGTGCACTTGAAAAGAAAGTATATTCTGTAATTATTGGGTGTAGAATGGGGTAATTGATAATGTTGTTTAGATCATCTATATCCTTACTGAATTTTAATTGTTTCATGAATAACTAAGACAAGGGAGTTAAAAATCTGTATCTATGATTGTGGATTTGACAGTTTCTCTCCTTAGTGTTGTCAGTTTTGTTTCATGTAATTTAAAACTCTTATTAGACACATATACATTTATGATAGCTGTAGGTTCCTGATGAATTGACTGTTTTTAAAAATCATTTATGAAATGCCTTTCTTTATCTCAGGTAACATCCCTTGCCTTGAAGTCTTTTCCTGATATTAATATAGCCACTTCATCTTTCCTATGCTTACTAAGCATAGTTTAAATTTTTTCTATTATTTTACTTTCACTCTCTGTCTTTACATTTAAAGTGCATGTCTTATAGACGGTATGTAGTTTATCGTATCTTGATTATTTTTACTCCTATCTGACAATTTCTTCCTTTTCATTTAATATGTTTACTAGTATAGTTGGATTTAAGTCTACCATTTTGTTATTTGTTGCATCTCCCATCTTCTTTTGTTGTTGTTCCTTAATATTCCATTTTAATTCCTCTATTGGTTTTAAAGCTATAATTGTTTGCATTATTTTTTATTGATTGCTCTAGGGATAGCAATATGCATCTTTGACTTATAGTCAACTTAGAGTTAATATTATACTACTTTACATAAAGTAAAGAACTTTGCAGCAATCTATGCCTCTTTACACTCATCCATTCTTTGTGATATTGTTACCATACATGTGATAGCTACATACGTTTTATATATATATATATACCCACAGTAGAGTGTTGTAACTTTTGCTTGAAACCCTCATGTGAGTTATAACAATTTTATGAGTAGAAAAATATATATAGTATTTTGTTCTTACTTACATATTTACCAATTCTACTGTTTTTAATTATTATCCATAGACCTGTCTCCATTGGTATTATTTCTTTCAGTCTGAAAACTTCCATTAGCATTTCTAGTGCATGACTGCTGGAAACATATTCTCTGTTTTCATTTCTCTTAAAAGGTGTTTATTTTGCCTTCGTTTTTGAAATATATTTTTATTGGACATAGAAATCTAGGTTGACAGGTTTTTTTCCCCTTTCTCTTGGGTTCCGTTGTCTTCTGGCATCTGTTGTTTATGAAAAGAAGTTATCCATTATTTGTTGTTTCCCTGTATGTAATATGTTATTTTTCTTTGGCTGCTTTTAAGATTTTTCTCTTTATCTATGGTTATCAACACTTTGAATACGATATGCCTAAGTGTTGTTTTTTTATATTCATCCCACTTGGTGTTCACTGAGCTGCTAGGCTATGTAAGTTAATTTTTTCAGCAAATTTGGGGAATTTTAAACCGTTATTTTATGTTTCTTCTTTCCTATTCTCTCTCCTCTCTTCCTGGCACTCCAGTTACACATAGGTTATACTGCTTGATGTTATCCCACAGGTCACTGAGGTTCTGCTTTCTTTCTTCCTTTCTTTTTCAATTTTTTCCTCTCTGTTCTTCAGATTGGACAATTTACCTTGATCTATCTTAAAGTTAATTTATCTTTTCTTGTTCCATTTCCAATCTGATATTAAGGCCATCCAGATCTACTGATAGAATTTGTATTAGGTTCTTTTTTATAGTTTCCATTTCTCTGCTAAGATTCTTCATTTGCTCACTCATTAAGATACATTTTCCTTTAAGTTCTTAAACATATTTGTAATAGCTATTTTAAAGTTCTTGTCAGCTAATTTCAACATCTGGGTTATCTTGAAGCTATTTTCTATTGAGTGATTTTTCTCTTGTCTGTTGGTTACATTTTCCTGTTTCTTTATATGTCTAGTAATAACTTACTGTCTGCTAGGCATTGAGATGAAATATTGTAAAAGGTCTCAATAATGTCATCTTCCTTTAAAGGGTATTGAATTTTGTTCAGAAAGTAATTGCATTGCTGTAACTTTTGTTCCTGTCAAGCTTGGTCTTATTCTTTGTAAGGATAGGCCTATTTTTAGTTTTAACCAGTTCTATAGCATAGCCCTTGGTCTATGGTATGGTCCTTACTTCTACCAGGCTTATCCTTAATGCCTGAGATGTGCAGTGAGATCTCTACTCTGATTGGGCTGGAACTGCAGTATTTCCCATCATGGCCTGATCTCTATTTTCATCATTCAGCTCCCAGGCCTGCAGACGAAGATCTCTTCTGGGCCTTGTGGAATCTTGCCTGCACTTGTACCGTCCAACCCTGAACTGAAGGCCTGCAGGGAACCTCTGTGCAGACTTCTGGCCCTCCCCTATATAGCTTCCTCTTCTCAGAGACTCTACTATGAAAATTTCAGCCACCCTAGCAATCCAGAACTCTAATATCTGCCTTCTCAGCTCAGCCAAACTACTACTCTCTTTCAGCTCCACCTTCCTGCTCCACAACAAGAAAAAGGAAAGTGTCTCCAGGAAGGAAGGCTGGACAGCTGTGGAGTGATTATGGCTCTTGATTCATGTGTTTTCTTTCTCTCAAAGATCACAGTTCTGTCCTGTGTGTTATTCAATACCTGAAGACAGTTTCTTCAAATATTTTTTTTTAAGTTTTATGGTTGTTTTCAATGGGAGGTCATGTCTAGTACCAGTTAACTCTGTCATGACTGGAGACACAAGTTCAACTTGTATCTTTTTAAAAATACAAATTGGGTCATATCTCTTCCTTCCTGAAACCCTTTGGTAGCTTTCCATTGCTCTTAGGATATGTTTGTGATCTGTAACATCATCTTCAAGGCCCTATATGACATGGACTCTGGCGTATTTCTCTAGTTTCTTATGGCACCACCTTTCCCCCTCATACACTACGCTCTTGTTAGTTTTCTCACTTTCCATGAACTTCTCCCACTGGGGGCTTCTCACATGGTATTCCTTCCACCTTAAAAATGCTCCACTATCTCCTTGCCTCATCCACTGCTACTCATCCTCAAGTTTCAACCAAAATGTTATTTCTTGAGGATGGCCATTCCTGACCCAGCCAGTCTTAGGTTCCATCCCCTGTTATATGCTTTCATTTCACCCTGTATATTTCCCTTCAAAGCACTTACTAAAACTGTAATTATGTGGTTATTTTTTTTCATATCCCTCTACTCCTCTAGAATGCACAATCCAGCAGCACAGAGATCCTATCCCTTTATTTATTCCACATCCCCAGTATTTATTAGTGCCTGGCATCCAGTAGGTAGTTAATATGTACTTGTTGAATAAATGAATCTACCTCTGTCTTTTAGATCTTCTACTCACTTTATCATTGATAGTAAATATAATATCTTACATTTGTATGGTCTTTTTTACTTTTCAAAGGGGGATTTCCTGCATACTCCTCTGAGCCTCACAAAACCCTGTAAGGAAACTTTGTGCTTATTATCAGGTAAAGATTTTTGAGACACAGAAAAGCTGGATAATATGTCAAAGCTCATACTACCAGAAGTAGAAACATGGCTAGAACAGTCTCCTGGCATCTAATCAGGAATTCTTTCCGAAGACCCCCTGGGCTCCCATTCTCTTGGCTTCTTTCTACCTTTATAAGGAAACATGTGTACACAGTATAATCCTCTTTTTGAAACAGGTCTCTAGTTTTTCAGAATGGGATCATGTTGACATTTTAGGCTCTTAAAAAATATCAGTGAGCACAGAGGAGACTTTACGTGGGTTTACATTCATTTTGCTCCTGTAAGTTCCCACACTGAGCGGTTTCCCCATTTCCATTCTTGGCCCTGTGGGGCTCTTTGCCATCTGGTTACAATTTAAAAATGCTTGGGCCTTTTTGTTGAAGAACTACATCTCAAACATTCTAATGCCTCTTTGTCTTTTTTAAGCTAATAAACACTGTGCCGAAAATCAGCCATCGGTCTAGAAAGCCTGCAGTCATCTGTGTGCTGTTGTCCCTAAGTAGATGTGAATGTTCTGAGCTCTATCCCCTCCCTCTAGCTCCCTTCTGTAACCAGAGCGGATATTCACAGGACAGCTGGCTGGGAACACCATCTGAATTTTTGACCACACAAAGCCCTATGGCTGATCCAGGTTTAACCTTGACATCATCAGCATGACCTTCTCAGCACCACTTTGGCTCAGCAGTTCAGTTATTTATTCCAAAGGATGAATAAATGCAGTGTCAGGGTCTCCTTTATCTGTTCAATCTTTTATAAAAGCTGAAGAGGAGAAAAGGTAGGCCAGAGTAGTTTTGTACTATTAAAGGTTGTCTGATTTCTCACTACATGTTCTTTGCCACTTTTCTCCTGTTCCACAGTTCTGATGATGTTGGTTTTAGTAGGTCTTGTGCGTAACGGGACTAATGATCACACAAGACTTGTATGGTTGTGATTTGGGTGAGCAGCAAACCCTGCCTTTAGGTGTTCATCATCAGAGCCTTTGTCAGACTCCTTGTGGCCCAGAATCCCTGTCTCCATGGAACGCCTTTGAATTCTGGGAATTCTAATTCCTGAACCAATTGTGAGGAGGTGTATCTGATGCTTATCCAAACCGAGGGGCAGAATATTTGCAATTGGCATAATTCTGCAAGAGAATCTAGGTCATTATCCTGCCATATTTCATCCTTTTCCATCCTTCCCAATGGTAGTGCTAACTACCATTTGTAGAGCATTTATGCAGTGAACACTGTGCTAAGCTGCTATCTTCCTTCTCCATGAGATGGATACCTCGCCGAGTTTTACAACTGGGAAAACTGAGATGCAAAGAGAGAAAGTAAATTCCATAAATTCATTGAGTTAGTCCATGGAGGCCCTGGGATTTGAACCTCATTATGTCTGTCTGAGTCCGTAGTCTTTGCTCTTAACTAGGGGTTGGCAAACTATTTCTGTAAAGGCAGATGGTAAATATCTCAGTCTTTGCAGGGAATATGTGGTCACTGTCACGTATTCTTTCCTTCTTTACAACCCTTTATAAAAGCGAAAGCCATTTTGAAATCACAAGCCACACACACACACACACCCAAAAATGGATTATGAGCCTGAGATGGCCTGGATTTGGCCTGTGGGCTGTAGTTTGCTGACCTCTGCTTTTAATCGGTGCACACACTGTTTCTCAGGATGTGGAAACTCTGTGTTTCCAGTGGAAAATAGTGAGAAAAATGGTGAGTGCCTGGGAGAGGTAGCAGGATTACAGTAGGTGCTATCCCTGCTCTGGTGAGATGAGCCAGGGGTCATTTAACCACTGGCCGCTGTGCCTGGAAGGGTTCAGCTTTCCCTTTGCAGTTCTGTCAGGAACCTCATGGCTCCAGAAGGCCAGAGGGAAAGGCCTCCTCGTGGGAGCAGGAAACCTGCAGGGCAGAAATTGTCTTCACATTTGCCTGCTCCTTCTCAACCTTTCCCCTCTGCACCCTCTTGGTTATAATCAGAGCACTATCAGGAACCCTTGAGTCAGTGGCTCTTTATTTTTATGCTTTAATTTATTTCCCTTTTCAGTTGCCAAGCATTTCACTGTTTAAGGGACTCCTGTGGTGAATATTTATCTCCCTCCTGGAAGAAGCGAGGTTCCCTTTGCTGAGCTCATACAGTGGGGTTCTTAGGCTGCTGCTGACCAGGACAGCTGACCATCTCTAGGAGGTGAAGTCCCCAGCTGTGGGCTGAACCCCTTCCAGAAAAGGCTGGAGGGCCAAGAAGCTTCCTGTGACTCCCCACTGCCCCCATCTAACCAACACCTCCATCTCCTCGCCACACACCTCCCTGCCTGCCCCCTTTCCCTGGCGCAGACACATTCTTCTGCCTGGCAAAAGGAACTGTGTTTCCATGGAAGCCTCATTAACTCTGCATCTTGCTCAGTTTGGGTTTGATCACGGCTGCCAGAAGTATTTTTAGCCCATGCAGTTGCGTAATGAGATGGGAATCGGGGAAGGGAGAGGGGACAGTATGGACAGAGAGAAGATTAAAAAAAAGAGGAAGGAAGGGAAGGAAAACCTCAGGAAGAGGGTCCCACCAAAGGAGGGAAGGATGGAGCACTTTTTGGGTGGTGAGGACCGCTGCTCCTGGCTAGCTCCATCTTACTGGAAGCCTGTGGACATTTGCCATGACAACTGTCCTGGTCACATGTCAGGGGAGCCTCTGATCTCCCTTTCCATGAGCTCAGCTGGCCCCAGCCAGGGTGTCACTTAAACCAGGGAGTGTGGTGGACTGATGCCACTGCTCATGGGTTTCCCTCCCGGGGTGGGGAGGGGCCAGGGAAGGAATAGTAGCCAAGCTGAGGGCTGGGGTTCTCAGGGTCTGCAGTTGTAACGGCCACAGGTGATAGCAGGGGAGAGAGGGTGTCTTAACACATCGGAGGTTTATACCCAAAGACAGGATTTTGGGGGTCAGAAAGGGCATGCCGTGTGATTGTGCCAGAACCTGATACCAAGGCCATCCCCTGGCTGCTGAGGTTCTCGGAACTTTCACGTTGGCCCTTCAGCCAGACTGTGCCCTCACTCTGCCCTTGCGTGTGAGAGAGCTCTTGATAACCTGGTTGGTTGTTTGCATTGGAGTTGTTGGAGTGTGTGTGTACCATACATGCACAGGACCATGTATCACACCACATAAAAATATAAAAACCACAGGCAGAGGGAATAGCTAACGTTCACTGAGCGCTCCCTGTGGCCACACAGCGTTTTAGGCATTGTATACATGGTAACTCATTTTCCCTTTCCCTAATTCTATGGACTAGACACTTACCATCTCCATTCTACAGACAGGGAAACTGAGGCACAGAGAAGTTAAGAAACATACTCAAGGTCACTGAGCTGATTAGCAGTGGAGCCAGGTTTTGTACCCAAGCAGCCTGACTTGAGAGTCCGCAGTTTGAAATCAGTAACTTTAGCATAGGCCTGTCATACATTGGAAACGATTTTCTGCACAGAACCATTTATAGTAACTTTGGATTGATGAGCTGAAAGGAGTCTGCAGATGTGTGCTGCTGGGATTTCATTCATCCTTAAAGAGGTGGTGTGGTTTTTTTACCCGAGGTGTTCTGAGGGTGGTATCCAAACTCATAAAAATCTTTACGATCAAGATTTTTGTGAGCAGACATAGAGAATGGACTTGAGGACACGCGGGGGCGGGGGGGGAAGGGTAAGCTGGGATGAAGTGAGAGAGTGGCATGGACATATATACACTACCAAATGTAAAATAGATAGCTAGTGGGAAGCATCTGCATAGCACAGGGAGATCAGCTCGGTGCTTTGTGACCACCCAGAGGGGTGGGATAGGGAGGGTGGGAGGGAGACGCAAGAGGGAGGGGATATGCGGATCTATGTATACATATAGCTGATTCAGTTTGTTATGCAGCAGAAACTAACACACCATTGTAAAGCAATTATACTCCAATAAAGGTGTTAAAAAAAAAAAAAAAGAAAGATTTTCGCGAGCTTCGTTCTGACTCTCCTGCGTTGCCGTTCTTCCCGCATTTCCGACTGGTTTCTGCTGCCTCGTCTCTCTCTTGAGCCCTGTTGCTCCCCAGTGTTGGTGTCGGGGTGCGCTCCCCTTCTTATTCTCAGGCAGAGCGAGTTTCTCTCCTTGTTCAGCCTCACGGTCCGGCTTCTTCTCCCTCGGGACAGCGTTTCATTTCTCCAGTTGCATCCCTGAGCGATCGCCCTGAGGCCCTCCTTGAGCCTGGCAAGCTGTTCCCTTCTTTGCCCTTCAGTCTCTCTGATGACCTCTCTTTCAGTCTGCCCCTCTTCAAGGCCTTGGTTTTCTCTGAAGTTACCAGCTTCCCTCCTCAAAACCAAAGTGGAGAGGAAACCAAAATCCTTTCACCGCCCCACTAGCCTCCTCTCTAAATGCTTTCTGTGTCCTGTTTAGGACATGAAAATCCTAGGGTGTGTGTATTGGGGATTTATTTATTATACCGCACAGCTCAATCTTTACAATATCCCTATGAGCCGAGTACCAGCTATACCCTCCACTTTACAGGTGAGTAAACCGAGGCACATAGAGATAGAATAACTTGCTCCAGGTCACACGGCTAGTAAGTGGTTGGAACCGTGATGCAAAACAGGGCAGTCTGGCTCCAGAGCCTGGGCCCTTAATCAGCATTCTGTCTCGCCTCCTACTTGAAAACAGCCAAGTAACAGTTGGAGATAGATCGACGGCCATCTTCTTGCACAATAAAGCAGAGGCCAACTGTCTGGAGCTACACTGGCCTGATTGCTCTTTGCCAAGGCCTTGTGTTCAGCCATAACCTCTGAAGTTCAAGGTCTTGCCCGGGCGCTGTGACAACTGGGCACCAGCAAGAAAAACCAATGACTATGATTTCATCAGTGATGTAGCCCATCTAAGGGCGAGGTTGGAAGAGCACACATGTACAATCCGTGTCACTCTCTTTTGGTTACAAGAAGCAGGAACCCACGAAAGCCAGCTTATTATTTTTTTTTTAAAGTTGAATGTATAAGATATAAGGGTATCTTACAGAATTTGGTTTAGGGCAAACAGGCCTTCTGAGGTGCTGAAAGCAGGAACGGGGATGTTGACGGTGCCTCCCTGCCTTTTCCTCTGGAACCCAATGGTTTCTTACCTGCTTCTCTCTACATCTTTGCCTCATTTCTCTCCATCTCCTCTGACTATCTTTTGTTGCCTCATCATGTATGTGGAAAAACCTGCATCAGCACTTCCAAGTTCACAGATCCTCATTCAGGGCAGCCATAGTATCCTTAAAACTCCACATTCCAGGGAGAAAGTTTGGGTCAAGGGCCTGGCTGAAGGGCAGTGAAATGGAGAAAAAGACACGGCTGCCAGGCCCAGGGGCAACAGGGAGGCCGGGCAGGCAGCTGTTGTCGTGGTCCAAGGGATAGTTTAAAAGGTCAAGGCAGAAGAAAGTCACATCCTTTTCACAGATGGAGAAACTGAGGCACAGAACGAGCCTGGCTGGGGATCCAGATCTCTGGCTTTTGTGTCTATACTGGATCTACCAGACGTGAGGGGAAGTGAGGTTTCTCTGAGGGGAAGTGAGGTTTCTCTACTTTGTCTCTCCACCACCAGGGGGTCCTGGGGCCTTCCTAGGATAAATTCAGTTCAGGACTCCCAGGAAAAAAAGCATGCAAAATGAAGTTCTGGAACAACTCAGGTTCTGGAATTGTTACTGACCAGGGTTCTTGACCTCCTTAATCAATAGAAATTGATAAGAGGCCAGACAAGAAATTCAGGCAAGGCTTTACTGGGGCTCTTGCTGCAGCAGTGGGTAGCGAGAACAAGTAACAGGTTCCTTTGCTCACTCGTTCCCTGATGGGGGGCGAGCTGGTTCCTTATATGGGGTAAGGGTAGGGGCGGGTCCAGGGGTCAGGCTGGAGGCGTGGCTTAGGTGGTTTGCCCCTCCCTCTGGTGGTGGTGTGTGCAGGGGGCATGTGCAGTACCCTGCTTTTGCTCCCAGCTCTTCAGAAGTGGCAGTTGGATTTTTGGTCTTTTTGTATCTTGTTGTCCATAATTTGCCCCAACTGGCATGCATGCAGTTACTTTTAGTTCCTTAAAGTTTCTTTGTATTTTGTTGCTTGAGGAGACATTTGTCCAGGTGCAAGCACTGCAGCTAAGGGACCCAGGTCCCAGGTCCCAGCCTGTCTCAGAATGAGGACCCCTGGGTCCTGGGACCAGCTCTTCGCTAATCTGTCATGTGGGGCCCTCATGGAGCCAATACCTAGCACTCCTGGATTTCAATACAGGTCTTCAAAGCTTCTGTTCCTTCTACCATGTAACAAACCCTCATATACCTCACAACAACCCTACGGGACGGGTGCTTTCAGACCCATATCCCAGGAGAGCCAGTTGGGGCACTGAGGGTAAGCAGCTAGTTCAAGGTCACACAGCTGAGCCAGGATGTGAGCACAGCCCCGTCTGATTCCCGAGCGCCACTTGCCATACTCCTCCGTTCTGCTTCATTTCCTTGTCTGTCAGATGGGAACGATAATGCCCATCTCACTTGGATATTGTAGAGGGAAACACAGACAAAAGAAGAGAAAGTGCTCTGAAAACGTAAGCAGCCCCTGTAAATGGGAATTATTTTTGCTGCTGTCACATACCGCCAGTCCCCGGGGCTTTGCCGAGCTCTACCCAGCCCCGGGCTCCTCCCCACCAACAGCAGGGCGGGGAGAGCCTGTCTTCACCCTGAGCGAGGCTAACAAAGTGAGCCCCACTCCCCTCCCACCTCCCCAGCCCTGGAAGGAGTGTAGCTCATGCTGTGTCCTCCCCTGTTGCTGGGAGAATGCAAAACCTAGAATTTGGGTCTCAGCAGGTTGAAGAGATGAGGACATAGATTTTTCCCCTCCAAATTTATTTTTGAAATATTTGTATTTGTAGATTCACGTTTGCTTGCAAGTTTCTGCCAGAGATATAGAATATCCCAATAATGGGGATTGTTTAACGATTGAGGGAGGGGAAAGGAAACATCGGTTACTGAGCACCTGCTGTATACTGGGCAACTGTGTGACTGTTGGTCATCTTTGCAATGTAATATGGGCTTTATTCATCCCCATTTTACAGATGGGAATATGACCCAGCGAGGTTGTGTTCCACAGGCTAGTTCCACAATGATGGCAGGGCTGGGATTTGAACCCAGGTCTCCAAAGCCTCTGTCTTTCTACCACTGCCTCCCATTGGAAGGGAGGCAGTGGAATAGGTGTCAGAGATGTCCCTTTCCAGTCAAGCAGACTGGGAAGCTGCTGGAAGCTACTTACGCAAAGGTCAGCAAGGAAGGAAACAGAGTCAGAGCTGGATTGGGCCCCCAGGCAGCTTGCCCGTGCCGGCCCACACAATGTGGCCAGCTGTTATCACCCAGGCCTGGCCAGGCTGGCTGTGTTCTACAGAGACATCCTGAACATTGCACAAGCCACAAGTCTGTCAGGTTTCACCAAGCTTCAGCCCAACTCGTTAGCTAGGGCAGGTACCTGGGGGCGTGTTCCAGGGGATGGAACAGGTAAGCAGGAGATTCAGGATCCATTTTCATGACCAAAGGCTGAGCTGAGAGGCTTTCTGAGTAGTGACAGAGTGGGAAGTGGCCAGAAGCTTTGTTTGACCATCCAACCAGGAGGAGAGGAAAGAAAGAAAGCAGGTGTTGGACGTGGGAGGGCTCACCTCAGCTCCTTGACGAAGGTGTGTTGGGCCAGCTCTTGAAGCAGTGACCCTGCCTTTGGCCACGTGTTTATCAGAGCAGCCGTGTCAGCCCTGCAGTGGGCTCTGTGTTTAGAGAAGGGCCCGACATGATTGCCCTAGAAAGGGTTTGACAACAACAACAAAGTGCCACCATGTGTGTTTTCTCTTCTCATCCTCTCAATAGTCCTGCGAGGTAAGCAGGGCCCAGAGAAGTTAAGTTGCTTTTCCAGAGCCACACAGCTGGTAAACAGTGTCCGTCTCAGCTGTCTTCTCTCCCACATCTATGCACGGTGCAAATAAAAGCCAACCAGGCAGCCATATGGAGCATGTACGCATGTGACAGTCACCCTCATTTTGTCTTTCAGGAAGAGCTCATTATTCTTGGTTAGACAAGAAATAATCAGATCAGCCAACACTTCTGCAGGATGGTTAATCAAATACACAGAACAAACTCAGACCCAAATAGATGCTCGGAATGTGCATGGAATCACTACTTCACCAGACAGCGTTAAGGTGTGGCCCTCATACACCTATCATAGTGTGACATGTGTTCACACTCTCACCTCAGTCCCTGGTTCCACATTACAACAAACATGATTTCAGGCTTTGTTTACAGAGCCTCTAGTGAATGCCAAGCCCTCAGTCAGCGACTGGGGGTAGAGACATGAAGAAGTCGGTCAGTATCACTTGAGAGGATTCTTTGGTTGCAAACAGCAGAAACCCAAGTTGCATTTGCTTTGGAGAAAGGCTGCATTGGCTCTTATAAGCAAAGTACGAGAAGGGCAGTCCCAGGGATGACCACAACCTCCAGGATGCTTTCTGTCTTCTCCTTTCATGCCAGATTTCTTCGCCCGGAATGGCTCCCCTCACCGGGCTGGAGACATAGCTGCAAGCAGCCATCAGACTCACAGCTTAAGCTTAAACATTGGAGGTGACTGTCCCTCCTGTGTCAGACACCACTTACACCATTCACTGTGCCTGCCAGGTAGGTAGGATATGTAAGAAGATGGCAGCTCCCGTTTCAACCACATGGTCAGAATTAGAGGAGTGAACATACCCCAAAGCAGGGGCTTGGAGGAAGGACACTCCAGGTGACAAACAATACCCAGTCCCTGACCTGAAGGGCCTTTCAGTCTAGTGGGGATTATGGGTGTAGACTAGAGCGTCAGCAGCTATAACAGTCCCGTAAGCTCTACGACACAAGAGCCATGAAAGCCAGAGGAGGGGCATCAATGTGGGTCTGCATTGGGGTGAGAAGGGTCATCCGGAAAGCATTACACAGAGCTGAGGGACACGTGATGACTAGAATCATCCAGGTGTACAAGGGAGGAAGGGCATTCCAGCCAGACACAACCACATGAGCAAAAATCCAGAAGCGTGTGAGCACTTGGGAAAGGCAAGTGACTCAGCATTGCTGGAGGCCAAGGTACAAAAGGGAGGGTGGTGAGGTCCTGATGTCAAGGGTAGAAGAATAAAGGTTTCGAACATATTTGTAGAGTTAGGCTCGTAAGAACCCTGAAAGGATTTGTTTAGAAGAGAATCAAAGAACAACCTGAAAAAATATATAGGCTGGAAGGTATTGGATAGTAAGTAACGTGGTGAGGAATGTTGGCTTGAAAACCATATCTGTAACGTGACGGTGTTTTAGAGGATTTTCCTTTGGGAAGAGAGGGGAAAAATCTCAAATTGTCTGAGTAATTAATGTTTCCCTCTACATATAAAATCTTAGGAAACGTGATTATGGGGATGATGGTGAGACAGGCAAAACAGTGCAGTTTGTAATTAGCGGTTACTAAGTTGGCTTATCCTTCAGGTCATGCTTTTAACATGGTTTTCAAAAATTAAAGGTCAGTTAACTTTGTAAAAAAACTTTGAAGGAGGGGGTTAGGTTGCCTTGAATTAAAAAGGAACATAGGGGTTGGTGATACAAATGATCTAAAGCACGAAGCTGCCCCTTAGGATTCAAGGGAATAGCGTACAGCTCAGAAATCAGATATGTGCAAAGCATTATGGAATGAGATAAGTAGACATCAGACGTTCGAAAGATTGGAACTGATATAGGATTTTCAGGCGCCAGCTTCAAGAAAATGAAATGAGACCTAATAAAGGCAAGTAGAAGTCAAGGGAGTGTAAGGTATTAGAGAAAGTGAGGAGCTAGGGCTTTTGTAGGCAGGGAGGGGGGAGTGGCAACAATTGCAACTCTTTCTACACAGAAGGCTCCTCCTCCCCTCTCCTCCCTCTTGCTAAAAAGTGGGTTTGTTTTAGCTGAAATGACTGTAAGGCCAATTTTTGTTTAAAAAAAGGAGCTATTTTGTGCTGACTTCCATCATAGAATCAGAGCTCTGCTGCCATAAAATAAAATCTCATCATAGGATAAGTAGAAAACTTGATATCATGCAGAAGGAAAGATGGCAGCCCACTCAGAGCTGCCATCTTCTTACATATCCTACCTACCTGGCACAGTGAATGGTGTAAATGGTGTCTGACACAGGAGGGACAGTCACCTCCAATGTTTAAGCTTAAGCTGTGAGTCTGATGGCTGCTTGCAGCTATGTCTCCAGCCCGGTGAGGGGAGCCATTCCGGGCGAAGAAATCTGGCATGAAAGGAGAAGACAGAAAGCATCCTGGAGGTTGTGGTCATCCCTGGGACTGCCCTTCTCGTACTTTGCTTATAAGAGCCAATGCAGCCTTTCTCCAAAGCAAATGCAACTTGGGTTTCTGCTGTTTGCAACCAAAGAATCCTCTCAAGTGATACTGACCGACTTCTTCATGTCTCTACCCCCAGTCGCTGACTGAGGGCTTGGCATTCACTAGAGGCTCTGTAAACAAAGCCTGAAATCATGTTTGTTGTAATGTGGAACCAGGGACTGAGGTGAGAGTGTGAACACATGTCACACTATGATAGGGCTGGGCATGATTGTACACAAGCCACGCATCTCCTGCTGGGAGTTGTAGCTACTATCCAGCAGTTCACATTTTCTTTGCAGCTGTTTTCTCTTCATTCTGAGGTTACTGAAATCCATCACCCATCAACAATTGATCTTTAGCCCTTAGTCCGGGGGTTATTAACCCGGAGGGGCCCAGGGACATTTAGGGGATCAGTGACTGGTTTTTCATGGGGTCTGTGAACCCTCTGAAATTACATACAAAATGTTGTGTGTGAGTGTGTACATTTTTCTGGTAAAAGGCATCTGAATTATCAAAACAGTTCATGACCACCCAAAAGATTAAGAACCATTCCCTAGAATAAAGAGAGTTTTTGCTGCACTTAGAGACTTCCAGATTTGACCAGGGCAGCTCACACAACTGGGATGCAGTTTCACACTTCAAAAGCAGGTCTATTTCCAGCTGTAGAAATTCATCAAGGACATGTTGTAGTAATTCCATAAGAATCAGACATTTAGTGTATTGAATATATTTAGAGTAAGGACCACTATGTACAAATTCTTTCAAAAGACCAAAGATTCTGTCCTTGGCAGGAAAGAACATATCAGATCCATGCAATGCTCTTATATTTATATTTCAACCCTGAAAAATAATTGTGTTTTCACTAAATAAAACCTTTATATTTCAATTAGGAAAATGTTGGCTGATTTTGGCTTCTAGGGGTAAAATGTAGCCCTTATGATGTGCCAATGCATTGTACTTTCACTAACAGGACTTTTGTAATTGACAGGTAGGCATAACGATGTGCCCATATTATGTGATATGTTTAAGGACTCACAAATGTTCACTTGAAATTGAGGAGAATAAAATTCAAAACACAGAATTTCTTATGGAAAATCAACTTAGAGGAGGCAAGAGGAAGAGTGAGCAAGAATATTTCTGATAAAACTTGGATGGATCAATAGCAGCCAATATGTTGATCAAATAAATTATATTGGGGGAGAAAACAGTAGAATACAACTGAAAAATAAGCATCCTACTGCAAAAAAACAGGCAGCATAAACCACAATGGCCTGATTGTGTAATGAGGTAATTAACAACTGGAGTTAGCAAAATATGCTCAAAAAAAAAAAAAAGAGTAAGAGTAGTTACAAAGACAGAAAACAAAAACAAAAGCAGAACAGCAGATCTTCCAAATCAGAAACAATGGAGATAACTATTCAGAAAATTAAGAAGCCGCACTTAGACTTGAATTCTCTGAATAATTGGTAAAGCTTCCTACATGAAGCACACTCTGTCCTCTGCTCTTTTCTCTGTAAATTCTGTATTGAAGACATCTTCCATGGAGGTGGCTTCAAAGAGATCCTCTTTGTGTATAAATCGCAGATCTGGGTCTCCTGGGCTTTGTCTAGCCGTCATTTCCCAGTCAGCCTGCCCAGACTGAAAGCATCATTTACGTTCACCAAAAACAACTCCTTCGGCTCTTCTGGAAGTCCCTCTTTCTGTCCATTGCCCCATCATCCCTACCTCCTTCATCAGGTGTGAAACCTTACATTTATCTTTTAATACTTTGCCTTACCTCCCATATCTGCATTCAGAATGTTTTCCTCATACATCCCTTCATTCATTCGTTCCCTCACTCCTTCGTTTGTTCATTTTACAAGCATTTCTGAGCTCCTGCAATGTTCTGGAAACTGTGTTTCGTGCTGGAGACGGTCTTGTGAAAAAGCGATTTCAATTGAGTGTGATAAGTGTCATCACAGAGGCAAGCAGAGTACTGTGGGAGGACAGGAGAGGCTTACCAAATCAGTTCAGAGAGGTTGGGAAAAGCTTCTTGGAGAAGGTGATGTCTGAGGTCTGGAGGATGTGTGGGAACTGAGCAAGAAAGAGGGCAAGCAACAGCATCCCAGAAGGGCGATTTACAGCATGCTAAGAAGTTTGGAGGACAGTGAAGAACCATTAAGAAGGGAAGGAGGGGCCTAGTGAGATTGGCAACTTGAACAGACGGCCCCAGCTGTGTTGGGAGAATGAAATTCAGTGGGCATGAAGGGGGTCAGGGAGATGAGTTAGGAGACTGTTACCGGAATCTGGGCCAGAGGTGATGGAGGCCAATGAATAAGAGTTTTATAACGCCATTTGCAGCACCATGGATGGACCTAGAGATTTTCATACTAAGTGAAGTAAGTCAGACAGAGAAAAACAAAAGCCATATGATATCACTTATATATGGAATCTAAAAAAAATCATACAAATGAACTTATTTCCAAAACAGAAAGAGTCTCACAGACTTCAAAAACATGGTTACCCAAGGGGAAACGTGGGGAGGAGGGATAAATTAGGAGTTTGGGATTAGCATATACACACTACTATATATAAAATAAATAATCAACAAGGACCTACTGTATAGCACAGGGAACTCTACTCAATATTCTGTAACACACTATACCATAGAATACTACATATTAGGCACATGTATTGCAATCTCTTGGTGGACCAGAATCCAACTTATACTTTGTCAGTTTCTAGCACAAATGCTTGCATACTTAGATGCACCCTGAATATTTAGAAGACTGGTTAGTTAATTTCCTACTTGGAAGTTACATGAGTTGCAAAGTTCTGGCCCCTGTGTTTCTTGTATGAAGTAAGAATGACAGACAGTACATGGAGCTCAAATTCCATGAAGCAAAAGCCTATAAGGGATGGCACTGAATTATTTGTTTCCTTTTAGCTTTTGTAGCAATTGTTTTGAATTTGTTTGATTTGCCTGAGAGCTGGGATTGTGAATGGCAGTTCAAGTGATTTGTCTGTACATCCAGAAAATGAAATTGAGTACTTGATAGAGAGTAACTGCTTAAGACAGGAAAAAGAGGAGATTGTAAGTGCTCAAAAAAAAATTTTACAGCAGAGCAATAAAAAATGAAAATAAATGAGGTCAAGTAGCAAGTATCTAAACCTGTTGGACACAAACCCTTGTGTCCATTAATGGACAGGGTTTATATGGCTGCTGGGCCATTGATAGATGTACATCAGTGGCCAGTATTCCAGGAAGTTTAAGGAGATGAATGGAAATTGCACAGCAACCCAAGCGCTTTCTTAGGATGGCAGTACTCCTTCAGAGCACCATTTGCCTATTCTTTATTCTTCACATTAAACTGTCTTCCTTTTCTCATTTTAATGATGGTTATCCTAATAATACTCTAGCCTGGACTTTGGCCGGGACATCTGGAGATAGGAATGATCCTGAATTATTCTTCCCTTCAGGTAATGATTTTAAAAACTTGTTAGATGGCTAGGGATCCTTGGAGAATTTGTTTTCTTGAATAGTTGTCAAAGATAGTGAGGACTGTGCTTTGGATAATGGTCCCTATGGAAGGTGACATCATTGGTAACCCCCAGACTCTAGTCAGTGAGGACGTTTGGAACTGCAAGGGGTTCATCTACTGATCCCCCTGACCCTTCCCTCCAGTACTCCTACTTTGGCACTGGCTCTATGTAGTAGGGGGTCTGGTTTATGGAATCCGATTCTCTCAGCAGGAGGTGGATACAAGCACGTTCCCAGAGTGAAGGGCTTGGCATGGCTGATCTTAGGCTGAGGGAACTAGAAAAACTTATCCTACTTTCTTGAAACTCCAGAATTTTAGGGGGACACAAACATTCAGTCCATAACAGGGCACAGCGCTAGTACCTGGCTCATTGAGCTGTAATGAGGGTTAAATGAGACGTGTTGAAAGCACTTAGCACAGTGTCTGGCACATAAGGAACACTCAAGAAATTGATAAATGCTGGTTGAGAGTACCAGAGAGACCCAAAGGTGACAGTGGATGACAAGGCCATAATCTCTTCTGTTTCACTGAAAAGCAATTTTTACCATCTCATTTGACAGTCGGTATAGTCTGGTGGTTAAGGGCATGGACTGTAGGCCTAGACTACCTCAGTTCAAATTCTACCTGTCATTTAAGCTCTGTGACCTTAGGCAAGTGAATTAACCTCCCTGTGACTGAGTTTTATTGTCTCTAAAAGAAGATAATAAATAAGAACTCCAAAGTCTTTGAGGTGCTTCCAGGTTTCATAAATCAGACTGAGTTTGAAGTGTAGATATCTACTTATGTGTCTGCCTTCCCCATTGGACTGTGAATTCTTGAAGAGCAGAGAAACAGTTTTATTCATCTCCGTGTAGCATAGCATCTTACGATGATGCCTGATGTTTTCGAGGTGTCGACCACAGTACTGAGCACACTGTAGGGCCTCAGTCAATGTGGGTCGGTGCAGCCAGGGCGGTGGGTAGGTTAAAGGTCAGAGAAGGGCTTCGGGGGCACCACACACACTAAATAGTCATCAGCATAAACTGCAAACATTGTTATCCAGGAGAAATCAGATCAGTATTTCACCTTCAGTGTCAACGCCAAAAGAGCCTGAGGAGAATACGTAGGGGAGAAAATGATGATTTGCTTGTACATGTTTTAATATCATCATTATTATCACTATATGGTTTTATGCATGTGTTGTGTGTTTTGTTTTGGTGTGCACGGAAAATGAGGTACCAATCCACTCCCCTTCCCAAGACTACAGCTCAAGAGAAATTGCCACAGACATGAATCTGTAAGCTGGGAATTTGGCCATGAGAGTTTCTAGGTCACTATTTCTCAACGTTTGTAATCTGTGTCATGCCAAGCTCCTTGAAGTAAAAAACATCTTACTCATGTTTGAAACTCCTTCAGCCCCTAATGCCTGTCACATACTTTGCCCATAGACACTCAATAACCATTAGAAATGGCATTGAATTTCTGAAGTCCAGGAAGGCACTCGTATTTTCCCATCCCTCGTGTATGACACACTTTGTCTATCCTTCTCTTCCCTTCCCTCACACCTTGTAAACAGCACGTGATGATATCCTAGGTATCTTCTTCCTCCATCGTTGTACTTGACAGCTCCACTGCCCTGTGTCTCTCGTGTCAAGAATTTCAAGTGCCCTTTGGGAAACAGAATTCTAGAAATCAGGAGACTTAAGGCTCTTCAGACCCTGAAATCCAGTTTTTGTTTTTTTTATATAAATTTAATTATTTATTTATTTTTGGCTGCGTTGGGTCTTCGTTGCTGCACGTGGGCTTTCTCTAGTTGCGGTGAGCGGGGGCTACTCTTCGTTGCGGTGCACGGGCTTCTCATTGCGGTGGCTTCTCTTGTTGCAGAGCACGGGATCTAGGCGCACAGGCTTCAGTAGTTGTGACACGTGGGCTCAGTAGTTGTGGCTTGCAGGATCTAGAGCGCAGGCTCAGTAGTTGTGGTGCATGGGCTTAGTTGCTCTGCGACATGTGTGATCTTCCTGGACCAGGGCTCGAACCCATGTCCCCTGCATTGGCAGGTGGATTCTTAACCACTGCTCCACCAGGGAAGTCCTGCAATCCATTTTCGTGACCTGAGGCAGGTCCCTAATTTCTCTCCCCAACTCTATTTCTCCGCTTCTTCAGTGAATATTTTCTGAGTCCCCGTGAGGCATTAGGAATTCTAGAAATATTCCGTGTTCTCCTCTCTTAATGCCACGCTCCTGGACACCACTTTCCCTCTAGACACTGAATGCTGGAGAGAAATGGAAAAGTACTTTGAAAGCATGTGTGTGTGAGAAAAATGCTAAGTGTTCTGTCTGATCACTTCAGTGACAAGTTTGCCTCTTCAAAAACTTGACTAGATAAGAGTGTGAGGGAAAAATGAAAAGGCAGAAGTGTGTTAAGCTTGGCTGAATAATGACCATCAGGGTGAAAAGATAAGATAACCACCCACCCACCGGATTTCTATCCTCAAGACCCAGAAGGTTGACAACAACAGCATTGAAACCCTCTTAATGGAGGGTTTGGTAAAAAAAAATAAAATAAAATAAAAAGCAACTTTACAGCCACTTTTTCAAAACACGATAGGGAAGTTTGTGAAATAGAGAAGATGCCTAAGCATGTGGGATCACACCTCCGTTCTTGGAACATAACCACTATGATATGATCTTATTCAGGATCATTTAGTTAAAACAGATCCAGTGATTAATGTCACTGTTGCTGTCAACAACCACAACAGCAGTGAGTATATACTGAGGAATTTGTGCTAAGCAATTTGCAGGAGGAGGTATCACTTAATCCTCATGCTGTCCTTTTACAGACAAGAAAATCACCTTTAAACAGGTGATTTCCCCACTGTTATCTGGCTATAAGTGGCAGAGGTGTGATTCAAACTTAGGCCAGTCTAACTGCAAGATCTCTGCTCTTCTTTCCTATATTGTAATACGCCCAGTCCATGGAAATGGACCCTCTTCGTACACTGCTTCTGTTACCTTCAGAATGCCTAAGTGTGGATTGAGTAAAACTCATAGGCTGGGAGGCAGAATAGAGTACTGAAAAGAGTATTGACCTTGTTTCTGAAGATGCGAGCCTAACCCAGGCAGTATCACTTACCAGCTGTGTGACCTCAGGCAGATCCTATCACTGCCCCAGGTCTCAGTAGCCACACACCTCAAATGTGTGATTATAACTGCATGCACTTCCCTGGGCTGTTGTGAGGCTAAAATGAAATAACTCTCTAAACCGAAATGCCCAATGCAAATACAAAAGATTATTGGCATTCCCTACTTCCAGGTATTAGAAGTTGGTACTAGGCAACTAGGAACACAAAACATGGTCAGTTGTGTGCTGACTGGTGCTATAATTAATTTTGGCTCCTCTTTCTCTTTCTCCTCAAAAACTTAAGATGTTTGCCAGCTACCTTTCCAATAGGATTCTTTTTTCCTTTGGAAAAGAGGAAATAGACCAAGATGCCCAATAGCTAACCCCATCATTCCATTCTCGGCGATAAACAGAATGGTGTCCCTGATAACTGCCCCGCCCACACCCCCAGTGTGTTTGGCAAACTCTTGAATGGTCATGTGTGGGAGAGCATTTCATAAACTGTAAAGGGCTATCCAGAGAGAAGAAATCTCAATCAGAGGGCCCCATGCTTGATGGATGGATTCTTGGAAAACCATTTACTCTGTATGTGGCCAGAATTTGAGGGAGGTGCTGGGGAGAGGAGCCAGGTCAGTCTCCAAAATGGAACAGAGGAAACTAGTCATGTCAAATCTGAATTTGTGAAAGCTTTAGAACCAGATCAGCCAACTTCCTTAGGACCATGGGCTGACATCACGAGTTATGGCTAGATCATGTCCCCTTCCTGCCCCTATTCCCCTCTCCCTCCTTACCTATTCTCCATGACCCCAGGACAAGTGATAAGCAGAGCAGGTTATGATCCAAGGGAAGTATACAAAGGGAAAAGGAAGGAACGTATTCAAGAGCGTTTCTACCCATATTGAAATTGCACAGGAGGCTGGTGAGTTCAGGCTGCCCATTCTCACCTCCCTCTGTGCCCACGATTCCTTGGTCTCCTTCAATTTTGGTCTCCCTTTGGTTCAACTTTCTGCTCCTGTATGAATGCTCCGTGGTTCAGGGTAACCTCACTCCGCCAAATGCTGGAGAAGCAGAGACATACAACATGGCTGTGCCCCCACGAGGCTCACAGGACAGTAAGGATGTGAGAAGGCAGAGGTTGTGTAGGTGCTGGGTGCCAAATGGTTGCTACAAAGTGGACCTGGGACCAGATGTGAGGAGGGAGAGGCCCTGCAGGCTGAGTCACTGGGGAAGGTTTCTGGAGGAGATGGAACCTCGGCTCTACCTTAGAGGTAGGACTTACATAATAAATGTGTTGCAGTCTTTGGTGTTGGTTTTCTTTTTTAATAAATTTTTGTAGAGACAACTTTACAATGCAATCTGCTGAAAGAGCAGGAAACAGCAAGGGAGAAAATTGGGAAAAGAACCCTCTTGGAGATATTCCTTCATTTACCCAATACTGGATCACCCAAAAGCATCAGCTAAGTAGAGTCATCCCCCCAAAAATTAGGAAAAAATTGAAATAATTTGAGATTTTAAAATATCTTATCACACTAAATAAAGAAAGAAAAAAAAACCAAAAAAAAAAAATAATCTTATGGGAACATAATTGGACTTCTTCTATTTATTTTACGGGTTAGTTTGGGGTTAGAGTACACATAGACCCTGGCATCAGACCACTTACTAGCTGGCTAACCTTGTGCAAAATTACTTAACTCCTAACAGTTCCAGTTTCCTCACCTGTAAACTAGAAATGCTAATAGTATATACCTCATAGGGTTCTGGGAAGGATTAATGAGTTATCTGTATAAAGCACGGTGTCTGGCCCAGAGGAAGCTGTTACGTATAGGGGAGGGGGCATCATAAGGTCTTCAGAATGGAGGAGAGCTAAAAATCTTAATCCAACACTGACTGCCCCCTCAACAACATCATCAGAACCTCCATCCTTTGTCATGTAATTCTCTCAAGGCTTCAATGACTGAGCAGTTGAGCATTATTTCCCTGTATATGTCTCCAGACTTTGTGCTTGGCCAATAAATGTACTTTCAGCCCAACTCTTACATACTCCTTTAGGACTTTTCCCCAGATCAACCTCTCCCATGTGCTCTTGAGTACGGTACCCTTCTCCTCTGCCCCGCCCAGAACTTCCTTGGGTGGCCTTCCGCTCTGTTAAACACAATGGTGACCCCACCAAGGTCAGACAATGGCTGTGGCCTCATCTGAACCGTGATGACAAGTTCATAGGCTAGAACCCAGGGTTCACCAACTGGCTGGAGTCCAGGTGGCCTCAATTCAAATCCCTGCTCTGCCATTTACCAGCTGTGTGACATTGGGCAAGTTGCCAACCTCTCTGTGTCCTTTCCTCATATAAAGATAATCCTACCTCACCAGGCCATTTTGAGGATCCAGTGAAATGACGTATGAGTAACAACTTTAGGAACACTGGATTGTTCTGCATTGCAGGTTTTTTTCATCATCTTGGAGCCTACTATGCCCACATTCAAATCCAGTAGGTATATGGAGCTCTTCATATGAATAAAGGAAACTTCTCTTCCTTTCTGCCCTTGTTTGACTTTGGTTTTCCTTATGTACTGCATCCATGATGTGTGAGCCTGGGCCATGATGTGGCTCCCCTGGATTCTGTTGTTTCTTCCTCCAAACCCTCAGAGCTGAGGACAAGAGTTTCCCCAAGTTCAGCAGTAAGAGAGGGGACTTTCTTCTTGGGAAGGAGTCTGGTCTGAGCATCTTCCAAACTCCAACATCACTGATGTCACTCCTCCACCAGCCCCATCTGCTGCCTCCTGACTCGATTGATAGAGAAGTCATTTGAGGAAGGCTCCAGGAGCTAAGGCTGTGGCTGGGCCAGCGGGGTGAGCAGTTTTCAGCAGTTATTCCTCTTTCTCTCCTCTTTTCTTAAGAGCCTTTCCTAGGCAGGGACTCCTCTCGTCTCCTTGCAGCACCTGCTGATGGAATGCACAGGTAGGGGTCCTGAAGAGCGTCAGCACCGGGAGAAATCCCCAACCAGAGCCACCGATCTCCATGGCTAAGCTTCATCTTTCCTTTTGGGCTGTCCTCCCTGCTTCCTTCCTCACCATCACCATAGCAACACAGTGGTGTAAAAAATAAAAGAGCTAAGGCATATAAATATAGTCGGAGTCCCAGCACCTCTAGCACAGAGCCTGAAACGTAGGGGGTGACAACTAGAAGCATCCGAAGGATGAGCGGCAGCCAGAAAGGAGGATAAGTCAAGGAAGGGTGGAGGATAGAAGGGAAAGAAAGGGAACAGCCATCCACTGAGGCTGCTGCCTGTGTCTTCTCATTTGACCCACACCCGCTGATGTGGATGGTATCACCTCCATGTTACTGCTGAAGACACAGAAGCTCAGAGAGGTTAGGAACTTGGCCAAGGTCACACAGCTGTAAGCATTAGAGCTCAGATTTTCACTCATGTCTTTGGGACCTCAAAGTTTATGTGTTTTCCCCGCCATACCATATATTAGATGCAGGCGAGAGATTTTGCTGCGGACTTGGGCTTTTTGAGATGATCATATAAATAAGCTGAGGCTAGAGTTCAACTAAATCAATGGATGAGATTCAGCCTAGTAGGGTGAAGGATAAGGAGAAGAGAGCAAATATATGCCTTCTACCTAAGCAGTCCCTGTGTGTTCCTTGAAGACAGGGGAGAATGAAGAGGGGAGTGTTGGTGAGAGTTTCCCAGGGTGCATGACGATATGGCATGGGAGTGGAAGCTGTTTTGATGCCCTTAAAGGAAAGTAAACCTGTAAAAAAGGGCATGATCAGAAGCCCTAAACCAAAGAATGCTCACTGTGATTTATGCCATCACTCCTCCATTCATTCAAGAAATATTTTTATTAAGCATCTGACATGTGCTCAACTCTGGAGATACGGAGACAATTAGAAAAAATACAGCCCCAGGCCTCATAGAGCTTAGGACAGGGGAAAAGACAAGTCAGGAAATAATTACACACTTGATTGATTCTTTACAACTGTGACATGTATAAGTACAGAAGTACATCAGCCCCCTGCTGGAATCAGTGTAAGGGAAATACAGATGCTGTTACAAATGAAAGAACTCCGCTTAGTCAGTCTTCAAGATCATGTCCATTTTCAAGGTGAGGCACTAATAACTTAGCTTCAGCCATGAGCCTATGTGACCAGTGTACCCTGCAGACCCATTCCCTGCCCTGTCTCTTCATAATAATCATGAGGTCCATCTGATAGCCAGACAGATGAGGCTTTCAAAACCCAGCAACCAAGACCCGGTTGAAATCTGACAGTAAGGCAATGTATTATTTCTTCTTCTTACAACCCTTGGCATCACTGGCATAAAAACAAGTGTGTGTTACTGTAAACAAGGTGAGTCAAGCTGTGGTATTGGCTCCTTAGGGTTACCAGGAGCAGCATTGGGAAGTACCTTGAATTAAGCAGGAGCGGGAGGGGAGGGAGGAGGCATTAGAAAGTTGTAAGTTTCTGTGGATCCAAAGCTTTTCCAAACTACCTGCAAGGCAGCAAATATGGGGGATGTTGTATGAATGAGTTAGAATTAGATAATATAATGTGTGTGGAGCCCTTTAGCTCTTCAGAGTAATGCTGTCTAAATACGTAGTGCTCGCATCAAAGATAATGATACAGTACTTTATTTATAGCGCTCTGCTACCTACCTGCCAGCTCTTTCCCAGGAATGTGGTACAGATGAATGGGCAAGATCTGGGAAATGTGCTTTGAAAGCTTGATTAAAGGCCCTCCAGGCAGATGTAGAATTTCAAATGTATTACATTACTGTCATTGTCGTTAGGTTTTCTTTTATCACCCCGGAGTGTCACTGCCTTCCGTTTCAGGTGAACGACTCCGCCTGACTGTTGCGCACCCTGAATGTCATCAGAAAGTCAGCAGCCCACAGATGTGCAGTACAAACAAACATGTTTTTAACTGAGGGCTCCAGGGGCATGCAGGGCTGACTCTTGCCCGCCGCTCCTCCCCTCTCTGTGAACCCAGGCTCTCCCAAGCTCATTTTATTTCCACCACTAGGACAGGAAGATGCAAATGTCGTGCTGGAAATGAGTATTGCCTGCAAACCTTCTGGTCCTGAAAAGGGGGGAGAGGTGGCAGTTGGAGGAAGGGCAGCTAGATGTGTCAGGAAAGGGAAACAGACTCTCTTCCCCCACCTCACCCAGTTAGGCCAACAGAGAAAGGGAGCACAGCTCAGGAGAACTCACGGAAGTGGGGGCAGGCCAGGAAAGGAGCTCGAGGAATTGGCACTAATTGCAACCATGAAATCAGATTCTTGCATCTCTGGGAACAGAGAAAGGTGTGGATGAGTGGAGAGTTGGGGGGCTTATCTGTCAACAGGAGCAGCCAGGTTTGGGCTGGAAGGAAGTGAATTCAAATGCTGCCTCCATCTACTTGACCTCCCATGGAGAACTTCTCCTCTTCCAAGGTCAAGAAGCCTTCAGTAGGACAAACTGGTACCATTGCTTCTTCCTCACATTCCCCCATGGACATCAAACAGGACCCCTCAAGGCCCTTCTCTAACCAATGGGATTAAAATATGCAAATGAACCACCTCTGCAACCAGTCTCCCAACTCCTGTCCCAGGAGAGAACCAAGAGCAGGGTTGGATAATAGGGAAGGTTACATTCTGAGAGGCACGCGGCTAAAATTGGGGCAGCAGGTGTAGGAGAAAGATGATCCTCGTTTCCAAACAGACTTCCTAAGACAGGCTAAGGTCCATATGCGGTGATAGGAAAGTGAGGAATGATGTTGAGGAAACACAAGCCCTCTCCAGGCATACACACCCCTTTGTAATTCTTCCTCAGGCCAGACCATGGAGTTCAGAAAATGCTCCGCCTGGTCCCAAACCAGCACTTGTCAAACTCCCAGTCATCTCACCCTCTTCTGACCCTGTCCTGGAAACTAGGGAAGGAATAATCCCTTCACTGGTTGCTCTAGTCATAACAATAGACCATCATCAAATTAAGCGAAATTTATGGCTGCTTATTACATGCCAGTTACTATACTATGAGTTTTACTTGCATTGCCTCATTTAATCCTCTCAAAATCCCTGTGAGGTAGGTTTTATTATTGCATCCATCTTCAGATAAGGAAACCAAAGCTCATAGAGATTAAGCCATTTGCCAAAAGTCCTAAATCTCTTTTTCTCCCATATGTTAACTTTGCTTTATCTTATTTATTTTAATTATATATTTTTAAATTTTTATTAAAGTATAGTCTATTTACAATGTTGTGTTAGTTTCTGGTGTACAGCAAAGTGATTCAGATATATATATATACATAGACATAGACATATATACACACATATATACATGTGTATACATGTCCTTTTTCATATTTTTTCCATTATGATTTATTACAGGATATTGAATATAGTTGGCTTTGCTATACAGTAGGACCTTGTTGTTTATCTATTTTATATATAATAGTTTGTACCCACTAATCCCAAAATCCTAATTATCCCTCCCTTACTACCTTTGTTTTCTATGTCTATGAGTCTGTTTCTGTTTCATAAGTAAGTTCATTTGTGTCATATTTTAGATTCTATATATGTGATATCATATGGTATATATCTTTCTCTTTCTGACTGACTTCACTTAGTATGATAATCTCTAGGTCCATCCATGTTGCTGCAAATGGCATTATTTCATTCTTTTTGTGGCTCAGTAATATTCCATTGTATGTATATACCACATCTTCTTTATCGATTCATCTGTCGATGGACATTTAGATTGCTTCTGTGTCTTGGCTATTGTAAATAGTGCTGTTATAAACATTCGAGTGCATGTATCTTTTTAAAAATATTTATTTATTTATTTATTTAGGCTGCGCCAGATCTTAGTTGCCGCATGTGGATTTCTTAGTTGTGGCAAGCATGCAGGATCTAGTCCCTCCACCAGGGATCAAACGCCAGCCCCCTGCATTGGGAGCGAGGAGTCTTACCCACTGGACCACCAGGGAAGTCCCTGCATGTATCATTTTGAATTATAGTTTTGTCTGGATATATGCCCAGGGATGGGATTGCTGGATCATATGGCAACTCTATATTTAGTTTTTTGAGAAATCTCCGTATTGCTTTCCATAGTGGCTGCACCAATTTACATTCTCACCAACAGTGTAGGGTGGTTCCCTTTTCTCCACACCCTCTTCAGCATTTATTGTTTGTAGACATTTTTAATGATAGCCATTCTTACCAGTGTGAAATGGTACCTCATTGTTGTTTTGACTTGCATTTCTCTGTTAATTAGTGATGTTGAGCGTCTTTTCATGTGCACATTGGCCATCTGTATGTCTTCTTTGGAGAAATGTCTATTTAAGTCTTCTGCCCATTTTTTGATTGGGTTTTTTTTGGTTATTGAGTTGTATGAGCCGTTTGTATATTTTGGAATTTAAGCCCTTGTCGGTCCCATCATTTGAAAATATTTTCTCTCAGTCCATAGGTCGTCTTTTCTTTTTGTTTACAGTTTCCTTTGCTGTGCAAAAGCTTATTGATTTTGATTTAGGTCCCATTTGTTTATTTTTGCTTTTATTTCTATTGCCTTGGGGAGAAAAGTCCTAAAACTCTTAAGTACTGAGTCCAGGTACCTCTGACCCTAGGGCTCATGCTCTTAACCACTAAATGACAGAACAGAAAATTGTTTTCCTGGCATGGGTCACAGGAAGGAACAATGGAGCATATTAACACTTCACTAAAGTCATGACTGAATTACTGAAGTGACAGCAGAGTCAGGTTCCAGCCAAAGGGGACTCCATTCATGCATGTTTTGAAGGCCAAAGGAGTTTAGATTTGTTTGGGAAGGCCAAGGGACTTTAGATTTGTTTGGGAAGGGAAAGGGGAGCGATTAAAGTGATCTTTTCATAAGTGTAGTCCAATAACAATGCTCTGAAGGGAGTAATATGGGCAGGAAGGGAGTCAGGGAGGCCAGCACCGGTCTGCCCCGGCACTGCTTCCAGTATAATCACTTGTTAAGAGTTAAGTGTAGGCTCTGCAGTCAGTCCCCAGCTCAAATCCTCGCTCCGTCACTCAGTAGTTTTCATTAATCATTCATTCATTCATTGAACAAATATATATGGGGGGTACCTCCTATGTGCCAGAGACTGTTCAGGCACTGGTAAATGAGACAGTCATGGTTTCTGCTCTCATGGAGCTTATACTCTGGTGGGGAAAACACACTGTACACAGATAAAACAAATATGTAAAGAAGATAAAAACGAAACAGGGTGATTGGATGGAGAGTAGTTGCAGAGCCAATTGGATTGGATGGACAAAGAAGTAACAGGTAAACTGAGGCATTTAAAAAGGCCCTGGGCGTTGACATATATACACTACCAAATGTAAAATAGATAGCTAGTGGGAAGCAGCCGCATAGCACAGGGAGATGAGCTCGATGCTTTGTGACCACCTAGAGGGGTGGGATAGGGAAGGTGGGAGGGAGAGAGACGCAAGAGGGAGGAGATATGGGGATATATGTATATGTATAACTGATTCAGTTTGTTATACAGCAGAAACTAACACAACATTGTAAAGCAATTATACTCCAATAAAGATGTTAAAAATAAAATAAAATAAAATAGATAACTAATAAGTACCTACTATATAGCCCAGTGAACTCTACTCAATACTCTGTAATGACCTATATGGAAAAGAATCTAATAAAGAGTGGATATATGTATAACTGAATCACTTTGCTGTAGCAGAAACTAACACAACATTGTAAATCAACTATACTCCAATAAAAATTTTTTTTTAATTCAAGCTAAAAAAATAATTTAAAAAATTTTAAAAGGCCCTGGTGATAAGAATCTGGAGGAGCAAAGTCCCAGACAGAGGAAACAGTGCAAAGGCACTGAAGCAGGAATGAGGTTGATGCATTTGAGAAAATGGAAAGGAGGTGAGCACAGCTTGGGCAGAGTGGATGAAGAGTGGTAGGAGGTGAGCTGGGGGCAAGCCAGGCTGAGCTCTGCAGGCCCCTTAAGGTCCTCAGGGTGGTTCTGGAGCCTGCAGCATCAGACAGTGTCGCTGGAAACATGTTTGAAATGCAGATTCTCAGGCCCTACCCAGACCTCTTGAATCGGAAACAATGGGGATGGGCCCCAGCATTCTGTTTCATCAAGCCCTCTTGATGATTCTGAGTATGCTGAGGTTTTAGAACTCGGGGCTCGATTATGCAGTTTTAACTTTATTCTAAGTGCACTGGGAACCCACTAAGGGTTTAAGTACAGGGGAGTGGCATGTTATGATTTTCTTTAAAAATTTTTTAAAAGCCCCGTGGCTGTTAAGCAGAGAATGGACTCTAATTTGGCAAGAGGAATGGAAGCAGGGAGCCAGTTTGGGTTAGGTGGCTATTGCAAGAGTCCTGGCCAATGGTGACAGTGCTTTGAGCGGGCTGTGTGGCAGCAAGGAGAGCTGGACCATGCCTGACAAGGGCAGGGGGCAGAAGCTAGGACCACAGAGAACTGGCTGCCACTGTCCAGAGGACAGTTCAAAAGCAGTGTCTTCAGAGAAGACATTCTGCCCTCCCAGTTTCCTCCTTTTTGCCTAAGATTAGAGAGTTCAAAGCAGAGATCAGGCCTGTCTCAAGAGGACAGGGGCTTCCTCTGGTGCACAGACACAGGTGATGGGGGAGCAGTGATGAAGGGATGGACTCTGAAAGGCTGAGGAAGTTGGGTGGCTTCCCGAGAGGCCTAAGGGGTTAGTTCCAGAGGGTGAAGTAGGAGCCCTACACACACACACACACACACACACACACACACACACACACACACGAGTGAGACCTGTAGTTTCCAAAAGCAAGGGTTGTGCTTTTTTGCTCATGTCATTATCCACAAAAATCCCAAGAGAGAAATAAGGCCTCCTGTATAGGCTCAAAGCGGGTGAATGCCTTAGGAGAAGGCAGCAAATAAGAAGCAGCAGCAGAATTCAAACTCCCGTCATTTGCTTCCAAGCCTAACACCCTCTCCATCATCCCACAAGGCACCAAATGACCCCTGGAATGAATTAGGATTAGGGTGAGGTGAGTCCTGCACGTGCAGGTGGGTCCTGTCTTGACTTAAAATTTTGGTATTTTGTTCATTATGGATTTTCTACATTAATTCTTATTTTTTTTAAAATGCTGCATTAAAATATTACTTATCTTGATTACTGAGTTGCCCGATGGACCCTTAACTTTTGCACCTTTCCCTTGCTTGCCTCATCCTGGTTCTAGCCCTGGATCTGTTACACGATTTTGTATCAGCCTCTTGCATTGACCATTAGCAGCACTTCAGACCTTAAACACAAAGCAAATAGGATTTCCATTCCCCTCACCCTTGGGAAAAGCTCAGCTGCAGATTTTAGACTCTATTCCTCAAGAAGTTTGCCTACCATGTTCCTGCCGAGATCACCACTTAGCAATAGACTAGGTCCTCACATTGGAGCAGAGGGGACAGTGCTCAGCCCTGCCGACTCCAACCCTTTGACAGCCTGGGCCCCATCTTCTTTCTAGGTGGTGCAAAACAAGAACTTGCTGTTTGGCAGGTAGAAGAAGGGAAGAACCCTGAACTGGAAAACAGGTCATTTAGACATCTCACAGGCAGGGAATTCCCAGGTGGTCCAGTGGTTAGGACTCTGCACTTCCACTGCAGGGGGCACGAGTTCGATCCCTGGTCGGGGAACTGAGATCCCGCATGCTGCACGGCCAAAATAAAATAAACTCAGCTAGTCTCTTTTTTAAAAAAAGTCTTATAGGCAGAAATTTCTGACAACCCTTTTGGGACGCACAATGCAATGCACCAAAAATGGTGACAATGGTCGACAGTAACCTGGATGCTCTCCTCTCATCCAGGGCCACTGCATCGCACAACCCCAGGGCCAGCATTCCCTTGGACATCTACGTGAATGGGTGGAATGCTGCAGCTCTGCCTTAGCTTAGTCCCGGATTGATTCAGTCAACAAAACGCTTGTAGAATTAGCTCATCTTCCATGTAGTGTCACTAATTGAAGGAGTTTCTCTGCCCAGACCTGGGACAGTAATCTTTCCTGGACTTGCTATTCCCTGGGATCTCTAGAAATTACCCACCAGAAGGATGGGCTTTATCAGTGCTCGAGAGGACAGGAATGTGAGGTGGAAGGTGGAGCTTTGACTGCGTTTGACTCAGGTCCTGAGGATCCAGCTCCTCTCTCTTTCTAATTTTTAGACGCTTTTTCTTGGACCCGAATTTTCACATCTGTACAAACTTCTCTCCTTTCTGCTTGGATCAAAATCATTCTGAAGAAATGAGATCCCCAGCAGAGAGAGAAAACAAGACAGAGAGACCCAGCATCTCTAAAGCCATGAATCAGATAACCAGTCACTTGTTCTCTTCGGAGCTGGAGCAGACACACTGTTAAATGAAATGATTTTATAGATTATTCTCACTACCTTTCCAAGAAAGGGATTTATCAATTTCAAGGCGCAGAAGTGGTTTATTCCCAGATCATCGGTGGGTGTTTTTTTTTTTTTTTACTCCCCCTGTTGACTTAGAAGAGGAAGAGAATTGGAGCTGTGAATCGTCCTCTCTACCCCACTCTCGTGGGGTAAGGCAGGGCACACTTGGAACCCAAATACGCCTGTAGATAACTGAGTCACATATGGAACTGAGACCCACACATGTCCACTGCCATGGGGATTGGAAATTTAATTCCCCTTTGAGGATAAGTAAGCAAGGCCCCTACAGAGATTACTTTCAAGAAGGCCAGATTCTCCCTCTAAGGTACAGTGGAACGTTCCTTACCCTCACCCCACCCCGTCATAGCCCCACTCATATGCACACACACACAATCAGGAATATGAAGCACTCCCCACCACAGGGCAGCAAAGAGGGGGAGAAATCTTTATTGTGATTTGAAGGGCACCCTTCTCCTAGCAGAGACATTGTAGTTAGACGGTGGAGAAACACACCCTTTCCCACGTGTGTGAGCATGTGCACACACAGAGACTTTCATCTTTGCATGGTGGCCGTGAGAAATAGTCAAGCTTAGGAGCCTCCTTGAGGTTTGCGGTATACTCAAAGCAAGACGGACTTGAGCTGCCTGAGGAATGTAAGCTGATGCCCTCCACTGAGACACTAAATTTCTTTTTATTTTATTTTATTTTATTTTATTTTTTTAACATCTTTATTGGAGTATAGTTGCTTTACAGTGGTGTGCTAGTTTCTGCCCTATAACAAAGTGAATCAGCCATACATATACATATGTTCCCATATCTCCTCCCTCTTGCATCTCCCTCCCTCCCACCCTCCCTATCCCACCCCTCCAGGTGGTCACAAAGCACGGAGCTGATCTCCCTGTGCTATGCGGTTGCTTCCCACCAGCTATCCACCTTACGTTTGGTAGTGTATATATGTCCATGCCACTCTCTCACTTTGTCAATATTACCTCCTATGCAATGGAAATGCCATAAAAGCCAACGTCAGGGGCAAAAGGGTACTTTCTGTAAATGTTCATACCACTAGACGCTAAGCTCCATGAGAGCAGGAACAGGCTTTTGATCAATAATGAGTGGGTGGGTGGGTGGATGTACGGATGGACATTACAGAGAGCATCTAATTCCTGGAATGAAGGGTCCAGTCTTTATCCTCTATGAAAAGATAGAGAGATAAAAATTTGTGATTTCAAATCTTTTCTACCCTGTAGAGCTGCTCTGTGAGGCATGACAGCCTTCAAAAGAAAGGGTGCCTATTTAGAAGACCTACAAAATTAAAATTTTTCCTCATTTTGCCCTGAACTTTGGGAAACAGAATGAGTGGCCCCTTTGGGATTTTTGGCACCATTTTGCCTCTGACCATACCCTGAAGCCTTAGGCTCATAATCGTACAGTCATTTCAGATGTCCTTTTCCCTTTAGCCACAGGTAAGAGGCTCCTCAGGTATGGGAAAACTGGGGATTAGGAGAGCAAAGGAATCGGTCATGAGTTACAGTGCCCAGTGATGAGCCCAGACATTCCCAAATGGACAGAATGCACATCAAGTCCTCAAATATGTGGGTGTGCGCCCATCGACTTGCCCAGCAGTCGGGTCTTAGTTGTCAGTGGAGACAAAAATGTTCCTGCATTTTGCCTAGGGGAAGCCACATCCTTGTGGGTTTTCCCTGATCAGTGCTGCTAGTCATAGGTATGGAGAAGTTGCAAGCAGCAGCGGGCTTGTCAGAAGGGTCCAGAATAGATGCCAAAGCAGCAAAGTGCGCGCTCCTCCTTACAGACCCAAACATCCTTCCCTCCCACTCTGTACCTCCCTGCCTGCTCATCCTCCCACCCTCCTGGCCACTCCCCCAGGTTGCAGAAAGTTCTTCAATGAAATCCATGTCTCTGCCTCCACCTGTCCCATATTCTTGTTGGTTCAGGCACGTGTGTGGCATAACGAATCAGGCAAAAGTCTGCCAATCAGGACTGCCATGTACAGTTGTGCATGTTGTGCACTGCATAAAGACCCTTAAGTGGAGGCTGAAAATCTAGCCAGCACTCTCCACACCAAGCCCAGTGCCCTGACATGCTGCTCTGCAAGCTGGAGGAAGGCGCTCTCTCCTCACCAAGCTGTGTATCTCCAGGGCTGTATCTTTTTTCAGTTTTGCACAAAGGTGCCGTAAAGCCTAACAGTGGCCCTGCCATCAGGACGACATAGTCTGATTACAAAATAGACACTGCAAGACAGTTCTAAGAGATCATCTGGCTCAGTTCCTGACTTTATAAAATTTTAAAAGCCTTTCATATTAGTTGCCTATTGCTGTGAAACAATGTGTCATAAACTTAGAGATGTAACACAATACCTATCTCACAGTTCTATAGCTCAGAAGTCCAGGCATGGCCATGGCTGAGTTCTCTGCTCAGGGTCTCGCAAGGCTGAAATCAAAGTTTGGGTGGCTGGGCTCTTATCTGGAAACTGGGGAAGTGTCCGCTTCCAAGCTCATTCAGGGTGTTGGCAGAATCCAATTTCTTGTGGCTTTAGGTCTAAGGGCCCCCATCCTTGCTCTCTGTCATCCAGGGACCACTCTGCTCCTTGAGGCTGCCTGCATTCCTGCTCATGTGATGTTCTCCATCTTGAAACCAGAAACGGCACGTTGAGTCCTTCTCATGCTTCAAAGGGATTCATGCATGAATCCCTCTGGCTTCCTCTTCTTCAGCCAGAAAAAAAGCTCTCTGCTTTTAAGGGCCCCTGTGATTAGGTCAGGCCCACCTGGATAATCTCCCTATTTTAAGGTCTGCTGTATCGTATAACATAACATATCACATAACATTATGGAGGTGGTATCATATTCACAGGCTCCAGGGATTAGGGCAGAACATCTTTGATGGGACATTTTATTTTATTTATTTTTTTATTGAAGTATAGTTGATTTACAATGTTGTGTAAGATGGGACTTTTTTTTTTTTTTGGTTTTGAACCTATAATGAAAGTAAAAAATGAATGCAGAAGAACACAATGCTAAAAACTTAGTATGAATGTGAATCTCACTAGATGTTCAAATCTGGTATAGTGCAAATTTTGTTCATACTATTTTGCATTTTTACAAACTCAAATCACTTTGGTTCCTATACTTGCTATAAAGTATTGGCAGCAAAATTCTTCAGATTCACATCTTTTGGCTACATTGTTTCTAACAGATATAGATTTATTTCCAGTTTAAGAGAAAAAATACTTACAGTTTGTGCATGATCAAGTATATTTGAAAGATTCAACAACTGCTTTCATCTAATAACTTCTGGCTTTTCATAAAACGCAGACATCCTCATTGAAAAATCTTTTCACGTGGCTGATCATTTTCGTTTTCAGAAAATGTATAAGGGGTCATTGCAAAGTTCAGAATGATCCTTTTCTTTTAAACAAAATTCCTCTAAAACAAATTAGCTACAGTAGACTAAAATTTACCCCAGGATATTTTCCTCAAAACGAAACCAAACCGCAACAAGGACCATCATGCAAGTGGGGCCAAGGGCGCAGTCCAGAGCCAGTGGCAGTGGCTCTGTCTAAGAGGGGACATTTTAGAAATTCAATCTACCACACCCTCGTCACCCACCCACATTCCTTTCAAAAGCCAAATCTTTGAGCCTTTTTTTTTTCCAAAGGCCTGTTTGAATAAGCTCATTCAGATAGCTACCCATTTTGAGCAAGCAGTAGCATGTGGTAAAATAATTTGTAAATCGATCAGAACTACCTTTTCTCAACATAACCCCTCTCGAACATGCTGGCAGAAGCTGACACTGTCAGTGGTCAGCTGGAACTGGCTCCCACCAGTTCCTAAGAGCTGATTGTTAAGTGTTTAAGATTTTTGCAAGCTGGTCGTTCAAACAATTAGTACCTTCAAATTGACTATAGTGGGAGTATTTACACCATGGAAGGCATCACCCCAAATCAGGGCTCCTTTTTTTTTTTTTTCCAATGAGCAGGTTTACCAGCATACCACTGGGTGCCGACCTTTCTTTACAGGTCATCTCCTTGCTCTCCTGTAGCACGCAGGATCCTTTCCACAGCCTTTTTTCTTGCATGGTCATCACCCTACCCACCAGGAAAGGGGCGATAACTCCCTTTTAAATCAGTTCATCTCTTTGATGTAATGGTATGTGGTAGAGTTGAATTCTGCCTCCCCTCCAACGGACTCAGTCCTTTGGACGAACCACCTGTGACAGCCCCAGAACCATTTGGAGTGGGCGCCATCTCCCCCAGGAGACATCTCTCCTCCGGATTCACATATCAGATCTCAGTTAGAAGCTCAGTCTTTAGAGCCACACTGTCTGAGTTCAAATTCCAGCTCTGCCACTCATTTAACTGTGACCTTGGGCTAGTCTCTTAACTTTTGTGGGCCTCTGGTTCCTCATCTATAAAGTGGGGATAAAAACAGTACCTACCTACATGGGTTACGGTGAAGACTAACTAAATGAGATGATGTACGCACCTTGCCTGACATGTACCTACCTTATGGGCTTGTTGTGAAGATTGAATTATTTAATATAACTAAAGTGCCAGAATAGAACAGTGCCTGGCATAAAGTAAGCACTATTAAATATTAGTCAATTAATTTGAAACATGGTTTCTAGACTCTTCATCGTCTTAGTCTCCCTGTTCTGGGTGCACTCCAATTTCCCTCTCAAAATGTAGTGTCAGAATGGACCTAACTCCAGCCTTTGGCTGAAATGCTACACTTTGATTCCAGCCCCTCTCTCCCTGACTGGCAGTAGCTTTTGAGTAGCTGCCTCCTTTTCCCTAAGTTTTTAGTAGAGTCAGAGAGAATTCCCCCAAAAGTACTGGCCCCTAGACCAGCAGCATAGGAATACCAAGTTTACTTGTTAGAAATGCAGACTCTCAGGCCCCACACCAGACCTACCTAATCAGAATTTGCATTTTAACAAGATTCCCAGGAAAACATATGCACACCAAAGTTTGAGAAGTGCTGTTTTCGGGAACCCTATGCCACACCTATTTTCAAGAGAAAGATCAATGAAAGCATCCTAAGCCTTCTCATGAGATGAGGAGCTTTTTCCCCAGACCTTGGTAGGGGTCGGGGGAGTGTCAGTGTTGGGTTGTCAGGCTGTGATTGGAGGTGGGAGGGCTTTTTCAGCCCTGGTTCAAAGCCAGAAACTCGGCAAGGAAAGAGAGGGGGGCTGCTGGCACCAACTAGAGAGATAAAAAAGAACTAAAAGAAGAACCCAACACGGATGTGAGTCTTCTGAAAGCTCCCACAGAAAGGCTAACAGTTCTGCTGCCAGCTCTGTCCTGCAGCCCCAGGTCAAGGAAGCTTTGAGAGCATTAGGTGGCCTGGGGCAGTCAGGATAAATTTAGAAATGATGAAAAGGAACACTTGTTGATGTGGTGAAGAGTCATTTAGTGGAAATCAGGAGGGAAGAGGTCACCAAGTCAGAGATTCTTTAGAGATTATTTCCAGCAAGGAGGGGCCAAAGGGTTAAGAAGCCAGCTACTCACATCGCAAAGCAGAGGCAGATCCCTTTATTACCTGCCTATGCTGCCTGAATTTAAATGGGAGAATTCTAGGGTTCTTACTGTGGCCACAGCTTGGGAATGGCAGCCAGAGTTTACCCACCCGCTTGTACAAAATAAGCTATAGGAGTAATAGAGGACATATGCCAAAATCCCAACTCTGCTGTTTACTAGCTGTGTGACTCTGGGCAAGTTACTTAACCTCTCTGAGCATCTGTTTTCTCATCTTTATTTATTTTTTTTAAACATCTTTATGGGAATGTAATTGCTTTACAATGGTGTTTTAGTTTCTGTTTTCTCATCTTTAAACTGGAAGGAATAATACCTAGTTTACATGGCTGAAGTAAGGATGAAGTAAGAAAGCTCTCATGGCGCTGAAGGCAATGTAAATGTATATATTACATTAGATTCCTTCCTTGTGTAAAGTGAAATTCACAAAGTCCTGATTTGGAATTGGGTGTCCTCATATAAAGGAATGTTCTGAGAGGCCAGCCAGGAAGCCCAGAAATGTGTTTCCTAATCCCTTCCAGGTTGCTGGTGGGCGAGCTCCTGGGAGCATCTTTTCCAGGCAGCACAGTTAGGTCTTAGCTGGGAATGCTGCATGCTTTGGCACCTCCTTCCACAGAAGGCTCGGAGGAGAGGCAAGTGCAGGCCTAGAGCCTCTGAAAGCATTACTGGCTCTTAGGAGCAGCTGCTTAGGATGATCTGACCCCATGATCATTTAGTAACTGCCACTGGGCAGAAGGAGGAATTGGGAATAGGAGAGATATGGGGCTCAAAAGCCCTAGCCTAAACCCATGAGTTAGATCCCGGCTTGTTGTTGGAGAGAGCTCCTGAAAACTGGACAAATAGAGTAGGTTAAGTGCACTGAGGTTGTAGTTCAATGACATTTGGGCTTCTGGCCTCTTTGTGCCACTGAGAATGCTTAGTCATTCCACCAAAGTAGCTTTCAGTATATTTTTTTGTTCCTAATGAGTTACATTTTTACTGTGAAAAGGCAGAGTAGATTTATTTCAAGAAGCTTCAGGTTCATGATTAATTTCATGAATTTCAGATTAATTTCATGAAATTAGAAATTTTGTGAATTTCTAATGTGTTAGAAATTCGCCACTAGCAAGTCACTTGGGAAGACATGATTGAGGGCCTCCTCTACACCAGGCACTAGGACTATAGTGGCAAGTAAGAAAGACATGCTCGGAGAGAGGAGAAGATGGCAGAAGAGTAAGATGGGGAGATCACCTTCCTCCCCACAGATACATCAGAAATACATCTACATGTGGAACAACTCCTATAGAACACCCACTGAACGCTGGCAGAAGACCTCAGACCTCCCAAAAGGCAAGAAACTCCCCACGTGCCTGGGTAGGGCAAAAGAAAAAAGAAATAACAGAGACAAAAGAATAGGGATGGGACCTGCACCAGTGGGAGGGAGCTGTGAAGGAGGAAAGGTTTCCACACACTAGGAAGCCCCTTCCCTGGCGGAGACGGTGGGTGGCAGAGGGGGGAAGCTTCGGAGCCGCGGAGGAGAGCGCAGCCGCAGGGGTGCAGAGGGCAAAGCGGAGAGATTCCCGCACGGATGATCAGTGCAGCCCGCCACTGCCAGGGTCCCGTGATCCAGGGACAACTTCCCCGGGAGAACACACCGCGCGCTTCAGGCTGCTGCAACGTCACGCCGGCCTCTGCTGCCGCAGGCTCGCCCCACATTCCGTACCCCTCCCTCCCCCCGGCCTGAGTGAGCCAGAGACCCCGAATCAGCTACTCCTTTAACCCCGTCCTGTCTGAGCAAAGAACAGACGCCCTCAGGCAACCTACATGCAGAGGCGGGTCCAAATCCAAAGCTGAACCCTGGGAGCTGTGCGAACATAGAAGAGAAAGGGAAATCTCTCCCAGCAGCCTCAGGAGCAACGGATTAAATTCCCACAATCAACTTGATGTACCCTGCATCTGTGGAATACCTGAATAGACAACGAATCATCCCAAATTGAGGAGGAGGACTTAGGGAGCAAGATATATTATTTTTTCCCCTTTTCCTCTTTTAGTGAGTGTGTATGTGTATGCGTCTCTGTGAGATTTGGTCTGTATAGCTTTGCTTTCACCATTTGTCCTAGGGTTCTGTCTGTCCGGTTTCTTTGTTTTTTTTTTTCTTTACTTAAAAAAATTTTTTTTCTTAATAATTATTTTTTATTTTAATAACTTTATTTTATCCTAGCTTACTTTATTTTATTTTATCCTCTTTCTTTCTTTCTATTTTTTCTCCCTTTTATTCTGAGCCATGTGGATGACAGGCTCTTGGTGCTCCAGCCAGGCGTCAGGATTGTGCCTCTGAGGTGGGAGAGCCAACTTCAGGATACTGGTCCACAAGAGACCTCCCAGCTCCACGGAATACCAAACGTCGAAAATCTCCCAGAGATCTCCACCTCAACACCAAGACCCAGCTTCACTCAATGACCAGCAAGCTACAGTGCAGGACAGCCTATGCCAAACAACTAGCAAGACAGGAACACAGCCCCATCCATTAGCAGAGAGGCTGCCTAAAATCATAATAAGTCCACAGACACCCCAAAACACACGACCAGACGTGGACCTGCCCACCAGAAAGACAAGATCCAGCCTCATCCACCAGAACACAGGCACTAGTCCCCTCCACCAGGAAGCCTACACAACCCACTGAACCAACCTTAGCCACTGGGAACAGAAGCCAAAAACAATGGGAACTATGAACCTGCAGCCTGCGAAAAGGAGACCCCAAACACAGTAAGATAAACAAAATGAGAAGACAGAAAAACACACAGCAGGTGAAGGAGCAAGGTAAAAACACACCAGACCTAACAAATGAAGAGGAAATAGGCAGTCTACCTGAAAAACAATTCAGAATAATGATAGTAAAGATGATCCAAAATCTTGGAAATAGAATAGACAAAATGCAAGAAACATTTAACAAGGACCTAGAAGAACTAAAGAGGAAACAAGCAATGATGAACAACACAATAAATGAAATTAAAAATACTCTAGAAGGGATCAATAGCAGAATAACTGAAGCAGAAGAACGGATAAGTGACCTGGAAGATAAAACAGTGGAAATAACTACTGCACAGCAGAATAAAGAAAAAAGAATGAAAAGAACTGAGGACACTCTCAGAGACCTCTGGGACATTAAACGCACCAACATTCGAATTATAGGGGTCCCAGAAGAAGAAGAGAAAAAGAAAGGGACTGAGAAAATATTTGAAGAGATTATACTTGAAAACTTGCCTAATATGGGAAAGGAAATAGTTAATCAAGTCCTGGAAGCACAGAGAGTCCCATACAGGATAAATCCAAGGAGAAACACGCCAAGACACATATTAATCAAACTATCAAAAATTAAATATAAAGAAAACATATTAAAAGCAGCAAGGGAAAAACAACAAATAGCACACAAGGGAATCCCCATAAGGTTAACAGCTGATCTTTCAGCAGAAACTCTGCAAGCCAGAAGAGAGTGGCAGGACATATTTAAAGTGATGAAGGAGAAAAACCTACAACCAAGATTACTCTACCCAGCAAGGATCTCATTCAGATTTGATGGAGAAATTAAAACCTTTACACACAAGCAAAAGCTGAGAGAGTTCAGCACCACCAAACCAGCTTTACAATAAATGTTAAAGGAACTTCTCTAGGCAAGAAACACAAGAGAAGGAAAACACCTACAATAACAAATGCAAAACATTTAAGAAAATGGGAATAGGAACATACATATCGATAATTACCTTAAATGTAAATGGATTAAATGCTCCCACCAAAAGACACAGACTGGATGAATGGATACAAAAACAAGACCCATATATATGCTGTCTACAAGAGACCCACTTCAGACCTAGAGACACATACAGACTGAAAGTGAGGGGATGGAAAAAGATATTCCATGCAAATGGAAATCAAAAGAAAGCTGGAGTAGCAATTCTCATATCAGACAAAATAGACTTTAAAATAAAGACTATTACAAGAGACAAAGAAGGACACTACGTAATGATCAAGGGATCGATCCAAGAAGAAGATATAACAATTGTAAATATTTATGCACCCAACATAGGAGCACCTCAATACATAAGGCAAATACTAACAGCCATAAAAGGGGAAAACGACAGTAACACAATCATAGTAGGGGACTTTAACACCCCACTTTCACCAATGGACAGATCATCCAAAATGAAAATAAATAAGGAAACAAAGCTTTAAATGATACATTAAACAAGATGGACTTAATTGATATTATAGGTCATTCCACCCAAAAACAGCAGACTACACATTCTTCTCAAGTGCTCATGGAACATTCTCCAGGATAGATCATATCTTGGGTCACAAATCAAGCCTTGGTAAATTTAAGAAAATTGAAATCGTATCAAGTATCTTTTCCGACCACAATGCTATGAGACTAGATATCAATTACAGGAAAAGATCTGTAAAAAATACAAACACATGGAGGCTATACAATACACTACTTAATAACGAAGTAATCACTGAAGAAATCAAAGGGGAAATCAAAAAATACCTAGAAACAAATGACAATGGAGACACGACGACCCAAAACCTATGGGATGCAGCAAAAGCAGTTCTAAGAGGGAAGTTTATAGCAATACAGTCCTACCTAAAGAAACAGGAAACATCTCAAATAAACAACCTAATCTTGCACCTAAAGCAATCAGAGAAAGAAGAACAAAAAAACCCCAAAGTTAGCAGAAGGAAAGAAATCATAAAGATCAGATCAGAAATAAATGAAAAAGAAATGAAGGAAACGATAGCAAAGATCAATGAAACTAAAAGCTGGTTCTTTGAGAAGATAAACAAAATTGATAAACCATTAGCCAGACTCATCAAGAAAAAAAGGGAGAAGACTCAAATCAATAGAATTAGAAATGAAAAAGGAGAAGTAACAACTGACACTGCAGAAATACAAATGATCATGAGAGATTACTACAAGCAACTCTACGCCAATAAAATGGACATCCGGGAAGAAATAGACAAATTCTTAGAAATGCACAACCTGCAGCGGCTGAACCAGGAAGAAATAGAAAATATGAACAGACCAATTCCAAGCACTGAAATTGAAACTGTGATTAAAAATCTTCCAACAAACAAAAGCCCAGGACCAGATGGCTTCACAGGCGAATTCTGTCAAACATTTAGAGAAGAGCTAACACCTATCCTTCTCAAACTCTTCCAAAATATTGCAGAGGGAGGAACACTCCCCAACTCAGTCTACGAGGCCACCATCACCCTGATACCAAAACCAGACAAAGATGTCACAAAGAAAGAAAACTACAGGCCAATATCACTGATGAACATAGATGCAAAAATCCTCAACAAAATACTAGCAAACAGAATCCAACAGCACATGAAAAGGATCATACACCACGATCAAGTGGGATTTATCCCAGGGTTGCAAGGATTCTTCAATATATGCAAATCAATCAATGTGATACACCATATTAACAAATTGAAGAATAAAAACCATATGATCATCTCAATAGATGCAGAGAAAGCTTTTGACAAAATTCAACACCCATTTATGATAAAAGCCCTGCAGAAAGTAGGCATAGAGGGAACTTTCCTCAACATAATAAAGACCATATATGACAAACCCTCAGCCAACATCATCCTCAATGGTGAAAAACTGAAACCATTTCCACTAAGATCAGGAACAAGACAAGGTTGCCCACTCTCACCACTATTATTCAACATAGTTTTGGAAGTTTTAGCCACTGCAATCAGGGAAGAAAAAGAAATAAAAGGAATCCCAATTGGAAAAGAAGAAGTAAAGCTGTCACTGTTTGCAGATGACATGATACTATACATAGAGAATCCTAAAGATGCTACCAGAAAACTACTAGAGCTAATCAATGAATTTGGTAAAGTAGCAGGGTACAAAATTAATGCACAGAAATGTCTTTCATTCCTATACAGTAATGATGAAAAATCTGAAAGTGAAATTAAGAAAACACTCCCATTTACCACTGCAACAAAAAGAATAAAATATCTAGGAATAAACCTACCTAGGAGACAAAAGACCTGTATGCAGAAAATTATAAGACACTGATGAAAGAAATTAAAGATGATACAAATAGATGGAGAGATATACCATGTTCTTGGATTGGAAGAATCAACATTGTGAAAATGACTCTACTACCCAAAGCAATCTACAGATTCAATGCAATCCCTATCAAACTACCACTGGCATTTTTCACAGAACTAGAACAAAAAATTTCACAATTTGTATGGAAACACAAAAGACCCCGAATAGCCAAAGCAATCTTGAGAACGAAAAATGGAGCTGGGTGAATCAGGCTCCCTGACTTCAGACTATACTACAAAGCTACAGTAATGAAGACAGTATGGTACTGGCACAAAAACAGAAATATAGATCAATGGAACAGGATAGAAAGCCCAGAGATAAACCCACGCACATATGGTCACCTTATCTTTGATAAAGGAGGCAAGCATATACAGTGGAGAAAAGGCAGCCTCTTCAATAAGTGGTGCTGGGAAAACTGGACAGGTACATGTAAAAGTATGAAATTAGAGCACTCCCTAACACCATACACAAAAATAAACTCAACATGGATTAAAGACCTAAATGTAAGGCCAGACACTATCAAACTCTTAGAGGAAAACATAGACAGAACACACTATGACATAAATCACAGCAAGATCCTTTTTGACCCAGCTCCTAGAGAAATGGAAATAAAAACACAAATAAACAAATGGGACCTAATGAAACTTAAAAGCTTTTGCACAGCAAAGGAAACCATAAACAAGACCAAAAGACAACCCTCAGAATGGGAGAAAATATTTGCAAATGAAGCAACTGACAAAGGATTAATCTCCAAAATTTACAAGCAGCTCATGCAGCTCAATACCCAAAAAACAAACAACCCAATCCAAAAATGGGCAGAAGACCTACATAGACATTTCTCCAAAGAAGATATACAGATTGCCAACAGACACATGAAAGAATGCTCAACATCATTAATCATTAGAGAAATGCAAATCAAAACTACAATGAGATATATCATCTCACACCGGTCAGAATGGCCATCATCAAAAAATCTAGAAACAATAAATGCTGGAGAGGGTGTGGAGAAAAGGGAACCCTGTTGCACTGTTGGTGGGAATGTAAATTGATACAGCCACTATGGAGAACAGTATGGTGGTTCCTTAAAAAACTAAAAATGGAGCTACCATACGACCCAGCAATCCCACTACTGGGCATATACCCTGAGAAAACCATAATTCAGAAAGAGTCATGTACCACAATGTTCATTGCAGCTCTATTTACAATAGCCAGGACATGGAATCAACCTAAATATACATCAACAGATGAATGGGTAAAGAAGATGTGACACATATATACAATGGAATATTACTCAGCCATAAAAAGAAATGAAATTGAGTTATTTGTAGTGAGGTGGATGGAGTTAGAGTCTGTCATATAGAGTGAAGTAAGTCAGAAAGAGAAAAACAAACACAGTATGCTAATACATATATATGGAATCTAAGGGGAAAAAAAAAGGTCATGAAGAAACTAGTTGCAAGTCGGGAATAAAGACACAGACCTACTAGAGCATGGACTTGAGGATATGTGGAGGGGGAAGGGTAAGCTGTGACAAAGTGAGAGAGTGGCATGGACATATATACACTACCAAACGTAAAATGGAAAGCTAGCGGGAAGCAACCGCATAGCACAGGGAGATCAACTCGGTGCTTTGTGACCATCTAGAGGGGTGGGATAGGGAGGGTGGGAGGGAGGGTGATGCAAGAGGGAAGAGATATGGGAACATATGTATATGTATAACTGATTCACTTTGTTATAAAGCAGAAACTAACACACCATTGTAAAGCAATTATATTCCAATAAAGATGTTAAAAAAAAACAAAACAACATCAAAAAATAACTACACTCAGCAATATGAAGGCAGCTGAAAAAAAAGAGACATGCTCCCTGTCCTCAGGGAGCTTACACTCTAATGTGGACAGATAGGCTGTAAACAAATAAGTTAATAACCTACCCAGCTGACTTTGGGCTGTAATCGGTGCACTGAAGGGAATGAGCCGAGGAAATAACATGATGGAACATGATAGAAGGTGACCCAGGGTGGAGAGGTGGGCATGGTGTGGAGGAAAGAGACCCAAAGAGATAACATGGCCATGGAAGGCCACACAGAGGAAGGAATGTTTATGAGGCAACCAAAAGGACGAGGATAAGCATGGACCCAGCACAGGGAACAGCAAAGATGATGCCCTTAGTGGGAAAGGACTTGATTTGAGGAACAGAAAGCCCAGTCTGTCTGGGACTCACGAGCAAGAGGACAACGTGATGAATTAAGTTGGGTTATACAAGATCCTATAGGCAGTGGTAAAGACTTTGTATTTATTCCAATTAATGAGGCATGATAGGACCTGGATTTTATTTTCAATAGCTAACCCTGGTTGTCATTTAGGGAAGGGATTTAAGGAAGAGGGCAAAGTCAGGAGCAGGAAAACCTCTTAGGAGGCTGTTGTAAAGTCCAAGGGAGAGGTAATGGTGCTTTGATCTAGTTCTTGATAGCAGAATAGGCAAATTAAATGGTTTAGGGTCAGGGGTGGGTGTCGGGCTGGTAATGGGGAGGGATGAGGGAAAGGAAGGATTTGGGTGATTCTGGGTTTGGATAGATGATGGTGCCATTGACTGAAATGGGGGAGAACAAGTCTGGAAAGAGAACGCAAGACCTGGCTGGTGACTCTTAATAAATTTACATGTTCTTGTGGCCTCATGTGTGGCTTGAGCAGAACTGCAACTTTCTCGGTTTTCTCCCGGCAAGGTAACACCTTAAGCCCAAACAGATGTGGTGCCTTCCGCACGAGCCATCTCAGGGAGGGAGTCTTACACCGTGCCTCCTCCACGCATGATACCGTCCAGCTGGGGGTTCCACCTAGCTCACCTCAGTTTCTTCTGCCACTGCTTAATGCCTGGCCTCATTTCCCTGTCTTCAACTAAGTTGTCAGTGGCTTCTCTCCTTCCGTTTGTCTGTTCACTAAAAAATCAAACAAGCACAAGCCGTGCTGTGTCTGATGTGGGGTGTGTCCAACCCAGAGCTTGTCACTGACAGGGGCACAAAACCAGATTTGGAGAGAATATAAGAGTCTGTCTCCATGCTACCACCTTTAACATGCCAATCCCCTCTAAGAACCCATTTGGGATCTCTCATCCCGTTTTATCCAATTCTTTCTTGACCTGACATCTATTTCCAGCCTGTGCCACCTCTTGGGTCACCAGTTCTATTGCCTGATTTCCTTTTATTCTCTGACTCAGTGACCGGAGGTGAAAAGATTTCTTTACATATTACTCTCAAACTACCAGACTGGGGTAATATTACTCTTAGTAACGATAGTTGCTATTTATTAAATATTTACGAGGGAACATACACCTTGCCAAGTGCTTTGCGTGCATTTTCTCAATTAAGAACGCTATGAAGAGGTATTAGTATTCCACTTTACAAATGAGACTTGGCAAGCCGCCCGAGGTCACCCAGCTCCCGAGAGGAGGGGGCTGGGTTTGACCCCAGGTCGCAGTCTCCCATCCCAATGCCACCGCCCTGGAGGAGGGAAGGCCAAAGTATTGTGGCCTTTCAGAGGCGGGACACTCACACGATCTCTGGTGGCCAGCCAGGTTTTCCTGTGACTGGGGGTAGGTGTAGCAAGTGTGGAGGGTTTGGAGTCTGTTTCTGAAGCACTGGGGTGGCGGGAGCTGGGTGGGTTAGTAACTGCTCTTACATTCACTGCAGGAGCGACGGACCCACATCTGGTTCTACAGGATCGACAGTGTGGCCGACGGAAGCTCTGTAGACATGCAAAGCTCCAACGGTGACTTGGGAAACACGGGAGAGCTGAGAGTTTGTTCCAAGTCAGAATGTAGCAATATTCCTACTTTATACAAATGAATAAAGGCTGGAGCGGAAGGCCTCAGTCTCCTCAACAAAGGGCAGGCCTCGCTCGGGGCACCCGTGTGCTAAAGGGTGGGTGCCCGTGGGCAGCTGAGCAGGGCTTCTGCGCGGCCCCTTCTTTCCCACCGCTGAGGGGAGACTCAACTCCATGCCCACCCCCGTCCGGCAATGTCTCACACCCTCTGGGAGAGACCTTAAACGTCTTGTCCGAGGTCTGATCCGGAAATGTCCCCCTCATCAAGCAAAGGCTGGGAGAAGCTCAGGTCCACCTCTGTTTTTAAAGCCCCTAGTAATATATTTTTCTAAAGTAAAGAAATGCAAAACAGGGTTCCTGGCTTGGTTTATAATTTTCAATGTTTAAATTCGCAAAACAACTCCTTTTAACATAAAAAAACAACATAACTGTGCTAGTCACAAGATCATTGTAGGATTTATGAACTAATCATAATTCAGAGAGCCCTAGAGTTCCTGTGATCTAGCCAGTGTATTCCTCTGAATGCAGAAGCTCACTTGGAGATCAGGTCGGTAGTGCTCGATGCCTGCTGTGAATTACCAGAAGGTGTGACTTGAGCCAAATGGCCCTCCTGGCTTCCCTGTGATAGCCACGACCACAGAGAAAGGGACAGGCTCCAACTGCAGCCCCCCACACTCTGCCCTTTCTATAAAATAAAACTTTCAAGTCGATATCAGCTGATTTCAAAAGAAAAAAAAATTGTTTTAAATTCCCCCTTGCCCCAGAAGCAAGAGAGAATAAGGAAGCAAATGCTTTAGGAGAACCTGAATGCCTGAGCCTTTATATGTATATTATTTCATAGCTCTCACGACTGCCCTGAGATGGTGTAATTTACGCATTATTCAACCCGTTTGTGTATCAGGGAAATAATTCGTCCAAGGTCACCTAGCATATCCAGGATTAGAACCTAGATCCTTTGACATCAAAGCCTGAGCTCTTTCTAATCTTCCAGTCTGATCATGCCATGAAGCCACACGAAGCCCAGGAGGAGCCCAGTGGGGCTGGAAGGGGGCCTGGGGTGGTCACTCTCCTCCGTGTCCCTACCGTGTTGGGGCAAACTTTGACTTTTCTGGATCTTTTCACTGTTTCTTTCTCTTTCCGTTTCTTATCCTGGCTGGCTGGGCCCCCACTCTGCTCCTTGTTTATGATACTTATTTTTCCATCCACAGCAAAATAATTCACATCAAGGTAATTGATCATGAGGCGTATGAGAAAAACAAGAATTACTTCATTGAGATGATGGGCCCCCGCATGGTGGATATGAGTTTTCAGAAAGGTGTAGTACCCTGTCCTGCACACTAATGTCAACTCTCTCCTCTCCTCTTCTGTTTCCTCCTTTCTCCACTCCTTTTGTCTCCTTCTCTTCCCCTTTCTTCTGCCTCTCTGGTTCACTGTCCCTTGTTTCTTTTCTGTTTCTCTCTTTTCCCCTCTCCTTCTCCCTCTATTTTCTCTGCACCCAGCTCTGTCCTAACACCTGCCAGCCTGTCACATGGTATTGTAAGAGGGATGCTCAAGAGCCCATGGCAATTTTTGTGGGATGGGGAAATGGATATGGGGAAAAAACCGCAAGAGAGAGAAAGAGAGAGAAAAAAACCACCAGCCACAGCCCTGAGAGTATCGTATATGAGGCTCTCTGCTTCTCCTGAGTGGTTTAGGATACAAGGAAGAAAAAGATAGTGCAATCCCAGGCAGAAGGGCAGCCCTGGGAAACTGGCCCAGCTCTCAGCATAGAGATCCGTGGGGCAGCTCTTCTCAGGGCTAAGCTGATAATCTCTGGATGTTGACAATCAATGTATTTGTATTTGGGTTCTGTTTGTGGTTCATCCCATTCCCCAGGACAGGCTTTAGGAGCCATCTTATCTGCCATATCCCTGCCAGCAAGTGTGTTTTTCCCTCCCTGACCTTGATTGAGCTGAAAGTACAGGTTTGAGTTCTAGGTCTAGGTCAAAGACTTACCTGCTGTCTTCTGTCTTCCCTAAGCAGGGCATCTAGGTGTGAAGGCAGTTAGAAGAGTGGGAGAGAGGATTCTGACCTGAGGCGAGGCTTCCCCAAGAAGTCACAGGACTTCTCAGAGTGGACGCAGCTTTTGCCTTTGATTTAAATGGCCCCATACACCCCAGCCTCCAATAGACAGTCAGAAAATCCTCTTCTGGATGGATCATACTGTGGAAGAGGGAGCCATCAATCATGTTCCTCCAGACCATGCCCATGGTCACAGAGCAAGCACACCCTTCCCATCCCACAGCAGAGTCCCTGCAGTGGAAAGACAGGCCAGGCTCACAGCCCTTAGACAGCCCTAGAGTACCATATCTAGGGCAAGAGAGATTCCCAGAAAATGCTTCTCGACAATCAGTGAGCTTTGTCTTTTGTGCAATGAGCAAGGTGTGGAAAGGTGTCCAAAAAGTGCCCAAAAGGTCACACACACACACACACACACCACAAATGCACAGCAAGTGCTGTGCCCAAAGCACCTTAGATCCACCTACCACTTTGTAGAAAACAAAGCTGAGCCTGTCTTCAGAATGGAACAGAAACATCAGAGGCTCTGATGAGACTTTTTAGGCTATTGTTTGTTAGCACCTTTTTGCCCTTTAGAGAGCATTTAGGTCCCAGGCCAAAAAGGAAAAAAAAAAAAAGAGAGAGAGAGAGAGAGAAGGAGAAAAAGAAAAGAAAAAACCCCACAAAAATAAAACAAACAAAACCAAAAATAAAAGCAGAAAATAACAATTAGGGCTCACTATTAGGACCCGTTGACACCACTGTGGTTCCATGAAGGAACAGGAGAAGCCACACAGGGAGACCCAGGCCCACATGGCAACTTCGCCAAAGAATGGACCTGAGCCAGCCTCAGGCCAGTCTCTGGAAGGAAGTGATTTTCGAGAAAACTTTGCTTCCCTGTATGATTTGGTTTTATTAAAAGACACTGTGCTTTGTTGAGGTACCCAGAAATGAACTGAAACCTCCATTATCATGTCCACCAGACCCTTGGTAATCAGCATGTAAGCCAGCTTTGGTACACATCACTGCTATATGATAGAAGTCCAAAGATGATTTAGAATTGATGATTTACATCATTTTTACCACATTTTTCAGGAGAGCATCAGCTGTAAATATTAAAGGAATACTACATCCTATTGTGGTTAATACATATTTATTTTACTTCCCACCACTGAAGCCCTGTGAGATAAAGAATGAGAAAGATAATAGAATTCTGCCTTCTTTCCTTCCCTTCTCTCTCTCTCTCTCTCTCTCTCGCTGGTTTCCCTGCCTCATAAATACTTTCAAGATTTTCCTTATGAGGCCCACATAAGAAGTGGGTATAGACACAAGGAAGGGAAACAAGCCCCTAGATAGATACTGTTGACATATTTCCTGTTGTAGAAAAGCCCTGGGTCACCCCCGATGGGCCAGCAGTTCACCTACTGCCCAAAGAAATGCCAATTACCATGTGACACCCAATAGAATGTGCTGCCCAACTCACTTCCTACTAACCATCAGCAGGATCGAAAATGACTCCTCCCCACCATCAGCCCCCTTTTTCCTTCCCATTTCCCTCCTGTCCTCCTGGATCCCTTCCTTTGCCAACTTTTCCTTGCCTCCTGGCTCCCTTTCCCTCTCACCTGTAAGGACAACTATGACCAAGGAGATAAGAAAAGCTAAGACCACTTTTGACACAAGAGCAATACAATCCACCAAGTCCTGTCAAAAGCCACCATGGCAGCGCTGGGCTGCATGTGCCAGGAGTGATGGGGAATGATTTTAAAGGCTGGGCTCCGGGTGACCAACCAATCTACCGACCCAGTCGACACTCTCTCTCTTGTTGTCCCTACAGGAAAACCGTAAGGGTTAAAATAGTAGATGAGGAGGAATACGAAAGGCAAGAGAATTTCTTCATTGTCCTTGGTGAACCGAAATGGATGGAACGTGGACTATCAGGTGTGAGATCCTTAAAAACAAAACAAAATAAAACAACAAAAAGAAAGAAAAAATTTAAACAAGTTGAAAAGCAACAACAACAAAAAGCAACTATGTTTTTTTCTCCCCCCTTTTCTTTCCTTTTCCTCCTTCCTCCTTTTGACCAATGGACTTTTTTATTCTTTTCCCTCCTGTACTCTCACTCTTACCCTGTTTTGGTATCATTTCTGCCTTCTTAGCCATAGCTTTTTTCCACGTCCTCCTTTTTCACCTTTTGGACACACTACAGCCTCAACCCCTCATGACCCTGATGAGTTACTTCTGCCTTGTGCTCCAGTTATCCGATTACCAATGTCCCCTGCACTCCCCACCCTCACAGACCCCCACCATACCCACAGAGTCACCTGTAAATGTGCAAACTCCTTGGTGGGTGGGGAGGAGAAGATAAAGAAAGGAATGTAATGTGATGCATGCCTCTGCCCCTTCCCTGCCTTGTTCCCCTTCCACCCCTCACTCTCTAGCCTGGATTGAATGGGGGAGGGTCTGGGATGGGGGCTGGAGCCCGTGTTGCCATGATGCTTTGAGTCTTCTGCTGCATCTCCCAACCTCCGTTGAGTGCTTGGCAGGTTATTCACTTGCAGAGTGGCCCATGGGCCCCTTTGTCCTTCATGGAGGTAAGTGTTTTATCTGGCTATTTCACAGTTGGGTAGAGCAAAACATGGAAAGGTATACCAATTGTCAGAGGCCACGCTTCTGAGAGCTCTCTGAGAGAAAGCTGCCTTCTGAGGTAGTCGTGCAATCTGGAATCCTGAGCTGTTCATCCTTCCCTTGACATCCCACCCCATCCCACTCTACCTCTGTTCTAGCCCAAGGTAGGGTACTTTATTCAGACTACTTTAGGATAATGCAGTCCCAAAAGCAGAAAATTGAGTCTGCAAAAGGAAAGTGGTTAACTCCAGGTATGGAAATCTCCTTAGCCGGAGGGTCCTGGAAAAGGATTGACATTGGGCAGGCCCAGAGTATGGTCTTACAGGTTTTCCCATGGAAGGGACTCCAATAGATGGGCATGCTTGGTGTTGATCTCTGAGAAACAGGTGTTGGACGGTTCACAGAAGCCTGCCTTGGCTTGACATCTGCAAATGAGCGTATCACCCAGGTCTCGAGATAACCCTCATCCCACACCAGAGACGTGGCCTCCTCTCCTCCTTTCCTCAGGCCCTGCATCTTGGGATACCTGCCTAAGGGACTGATTACATTGCAACCAAGGTAGTAGTAAGGAAAGATTTCTTCCCTTGAAGAAAATGATTAGAAGCTACGACTTTGAAAGTGTTGGAGGAATATATGTGGGTAAGATTCCTCTTGGGAAATACCAAGAGGAGGTCATTCACACTCCCTTTCAGGAGAGATGTGCTGCTGGAGCCTCATGAAGGATAGAACGGTGAGACCTACTTGTTTGTCAAAAAAGGTGATGATTCTGCAGCTACTTCATAGTCACGTGACAAAGAGCAGCATGAAGCCTTTCACTCAAGGACAAATCTAAGAGATTCGGTCACTATGCTCCGAAAAGCTCATGCCCAGGTCTTCTTCTCAGACACGAATGATTGTTCAGTTCTCCTTGTCTTCTGGGGACTCTCTCTGCAGACCTAACCGGTTCTGTGCCCACACTGGTTTTACACCTGGTGTTGGAGAGGCAGAAGCCCTCTCTGCCTTCCATTTTTCATCCTTTTGTTGGCCACCTAATAAGATGTTGCCATGAGTCTGATTGCCAAAGAGTGCTGGAAGAAAAGAGAAAATCTCCAGTTCCCTTGCTTCCCAGATTGTGTTTCCGCCACCCAGAATATTTTCAGAAATTGTCTCAACACCTGCCCTACTTCATTCTCATCTCCCTTGTGCATTTAATGCACATCTTCATGATTGGATGGACGTAGCAGACACCTAAGGCCATTGTAAACTAGCGTCATCAATTTCCACAGTCCCAGCTACTTACGTGCAAATGAAAGCAGGACAAAGGATCACACAGGGTAGCTGAAAAGAAGGCAGTCTTCTCCAGACAAGAAGAATGGGTTGGAGGTCCATCCCTGACTTTATTCTCCAGTAAAGAGACTCTTCTTTTCTGCCTCCCCAATAAACCCCATTCAACAGCTGGACAGAGAGTGACCTAAAATAAACCTTGCGGTCTTCAAGAGACTTGGCCAAACATGAATGCCTATGGCTACTCCTCATTTGAGGACCCCTTTTTACTGCATTGGATTTTCTGTCCAAGGAGATGTCAGCAGAGTCCTGGTGGAGCCCAGTCCTGGGGGAGGGAGTAGGTGAGAAAGTAAGGATTTTATCGAGCTATTGGTGTGATATGCCTCCAGATCTTCCCAGTAACCAAGATGCCAAGATGGAAGGTGCCAATAGGAAAGGTGTCAGTCTTCTGTCAGTTTCTATTGTCTATAGGGTTCATTTTCAGTTTCTTCAGATCTTCTCATATTTTGGCATTAGAGCACAAGTTGATAGGTCATAAAACTTGATTGTCTAGATTCAGAGTCAAATGAAACCCCATCCTGATTTCCAGAGTGTCCTGCTGTTCTCAAAGTGAGAAACAACACAGCGGAAATTGCTTTACATTATCACTGCTGCATGGGAGAGTCTTAGGCATTCAGAACAGCATAGTATAGTGTGTGCATGGTCAAAATGACAATTGCATTACAAAAAAAAGTAAAGGACTATATTTGAAATAGGAGATTCTATTCTTGGCAAACAAAACAGACTTCAGAGGTGAGATTAAATGCTCTGGACAAGTTGGGGGAGGGAATAAGGGAGGATGAATAGGAAACACAGTTGCCTTGGAGTAGAGGAAGCCCTGGGGTCTAGCAGTGGACAGCTGAGAGCAACTCTGAGCAGCATGGTCAAGGCTGTCAGGCCTGGCCCTGGACATTGGAAGCCTCAGGTGGGACAGGAAATCTCTCTCCCCCAGGAATGGGGCCTGTTTGCGCCCCCTCTTACCACATCCATGGGCTCACCCTAACAAGCTGCCCAAATGCTTCCAAATACTCAGAGCTATGCTGTTTCCTGCTTGTCCCTGGGATGTCTGAGCAGGGATAAATGACTCTCACCTGACCCTGGGGATCAATGCAGGGGAAAGTTCAGCTCCAGCTTCTCTCATCAGCAACAGCAGGAAAAACACCCTGGAGATATCATGTCACTCAGAGTTGGTCTACCTAGATCTCGCTGACCCATCCATAACTGCTAAGTGGAAAGTCTCAGATTCGTGTAGACATGACAGCAAATGGTGCAGGTCAGCTGACTTAAAGCCCTCTCATAGTGCTAAAGATGATCCTGGTGTTGGGAGTGATGTCTGAGTAAAAACCAGGGCAGCAGGGACCTTCCTGGAAGAGCTGCCCCTTGTCTGGCCTCCCTGGATACACTAATGTGTTTGGATCTCTAGTTTCTGCTGGAACCTGGGGGGCAGGAGGGGCTGTTCTGTCCGGATCCATAGAAGGAGCAGAATGAACAAGCTCTCTTGCTATCTATCGTCCATCTATCTATCTATCTATCTATCTATCATCTATCTATCATCTATCTATCTATCATCTATTATCTATCATCTATTATCTATCTATCTATCTATCTATCTATCTATCTATCTATCTATCACCTCAGTGTAGTAAGGAGATCCATTGATCCATTACCCCTTGGAATTCCATATGGGAGAAACCAGAAAAAGTCAACTGCTGTTCTCCCTGCTTATGTACCATAAAGATTCTGGATCCATATGTGTTTTCAGTGGCTGTGAATATGGGATTACAGACCTGAGTGGCATTCTTAGAGATTTTTAGAAAAAACAATCTACAGACACTTTCCCCCACCCCCTGCCCCACTCCTTCCTCAGCAATCTCCCTCAGTCGCCAGCTGCACCAGGAATATGTAACAGGATGTTCCCAGGCTTTTCTTTGACAAGAGCCAGGGAGTGAGGTACCGTACTGAGACACCATCAAGGTGAAAATGTGGTATGTTACAAGAATTTTTTGATTTTTGGATCTTGAAATCGAAGAGAGTTTAGCATAAGTGAAAACTCAGGGGCTAGGGATGACCTGTGCTGGGTACATCTTTACCCAAACCATGGTTCCCAGGCCATGCAGGGACCTTGTATTTGTCATCTCCATCTACCAATAGCTTTCAGCATGACAGTCTCCCTGGTCCAGAATATCTGGACTCTGACTTAGCCTGTCCTTTCTGAAACAAAACACCATCCAGGATGCAGCTCCACAGGATCCATGAAAAATACAATTGCCAAAATAGGTGACCAACAGTAAATCGCTAATGAGCATCTACTAATTACAATGACTCTGCAATTGACTTTGCAGTGACCTTGTAGGCACAGATGATACAAAATGGGAGGAGTCCATGGCCTCCAACCTCCAGGCTATCTCTCTAAAATGACACACTATTCAAGGAAAACATTTTGCAGGATTTACCTTTTCACAAAGTCATTCTTTTAGGGGTACTCTAAGCTGGGTCAGGGTTACAACCTATACAGTTTTCAAGATAACTGGATTCTCACCCCTTTACAGAATGGATGTGATAACCTGATCCCTTAGAAGACCACAAATGACCAACTCTGTCTCTTCTCCACCCACTTGGCTCCCCCATCCTCATTCCTCTATCCCTGGCCCTCAGAGTTGCAGGGAAGGTGTGGGGGAAATTTGCAGCTGCAGGCCCCTGGTGCTCAGCAGTTGCTCCAGGAGTTCACACCTCTTGCTGCGGCTGTGGCTGCTGCCCATGCTCCAATTGCTGCCTTTTGCATGTGGCTGCAGAGTTCTCATCTGCTAAGCTCACTGCTTTCCTTGTGCTACTGCAACCACAAAGCCTGGGGACACTTTTAAGATGGGACCTTAATGCTCTTTCCTTTTCTTTCTTCCCCTGTCTGGTACCCATTTGCAAACAGCGCTCCTGTTGTCTCCAGGTAAGGGGAGTCTTCCCCCCTTTTTCTGCTTCTTGCCAGTGCCATTATTTAGTTTAAGACCAATGTCCTTTGATTTATTTACTAAGAACTGTGGGCCCAACTTAACCTAACAAGTTCTCCTAAGGACTTGGAGATATTTCCCCACCTGAAGTAATTGTGAGGAGGTAGACAATTCCTTGAGCACCATTTCAGTGGATGTGGGTAAAGGCATAGCTGGTCCTCTCTGAGACCAGGAAGAGAATTGAAACTTACCACAGAAATGGTGGGTCATAGACTTCCCCTGAGTCTTAATTCCTCTGTCATCTCATGTTGTGGGGAAAGAGAGGATGGGAGTCAGAGCTGACTCTTCTAATAGGATCATGATGGGATGAGAAAGAAAATACTTTGATCTTGAGGGGTCCAGGGATAAATAATCAGGAGCTGCTGTGAGAACATGAAAAGCAATTTTTAAGGAATCTGGAATTTTATTGATCCTGAAGATCTTCCATTTCATCACAGCAGAGACCTAAATTTCTAGAACTTTGGTTCATTTGTCATTGATCCTTGAAATCACATGTGCCATGAACAACAAGAAGAATTAGAATATTATGGCGGGGGGGGTGGGCAATGATCTGGTTGGATATAGAAATTTGGGGGAATTTACTTTGGAGATATTCTCACACAGAGTCTAGAGCCTGTTGTAGGAAACACATCTACTTTGAGAGTATGCTTGCATCAGTGGAATCAAATCATAGACAATGTCCAACTTTGTGAGCAGTTAGGAAATCATTTCCAGCATATCGGCAATACTATAACTCTTGGTGCAGGCAGAGTGAGCTATACAAGATGTCTCAACATATGTTAAAATAACATTTTACACTTCATCAGTTCTTTGAATGTATAAAAATTTTAAGGTCATTTGAGAGGCAAACCATCTTACAGAATTCATTGGTACTCAGTCACCATAAGCTGTATGCTGAGTTTGAGAAAGGGGCAGTGCACATAGTAAGGACATTTACCTCCTTGGAGTCTCAAACCAAAATAAAAAATATAAGTAGGTAAACCCCTACATTTTCCCTTTATGGAAAAAAATTACTCCAGCTTCCCTGGCCTCTTGCTTCCTCTTATATCAATAGGATAATGACTATCTCCGGCCCCATATATTCCACTCTTCTCCCAGGGTTTTAATGTCAGAGTATTGGGTGTTCTCCACTTCACTCATCTTCTCGCCTGAGGAGGCATTTGGGCTTTTTTGTTCCAACTCTTGCCTCTACCCCCCCACCAGCCACACACATATGCACACACCAAAGGTTGTGATTTAATTTAAGCTTCATTATACTTTTAACACATTGGCACAGATACTAGTAGAAGCTAAAACAGGAAAAGAAGGTGTCATTTCCTAGATCTTTCAATCTGTAAACCTGCAATTTAGGAGCCCTTGGTTAGACTTTAAATTCACTGGAAATCTCAACTCCTTGTTTGGATTTTCCCGTGTGGCCAAGCAAACATGATTTACAATGCCTGGTGATGAAAGATGGAGAGAAAATATGTTCAATCTGAACTACACCACCAAGCTCAGGGACCTGGGATTTAGAGCACTGTCTGCACCGCCCCATTTCTTTCTGAGGATGTCTGTAGAACATTCATGGCAATCTATTCCAGTCTTACCTGGCAAGCTCTTTTCTCTTCCAATATCTGTTTAATCTTCTATCCTATTAATAGTCTCATTCTCTCTTTTTCCTCTTCCTCCTCCTTCTCCTAGACCTGAGAGTTTGTTTAGTCAGTCTGAATATCAAGATCACCTGTCATTTATTCTCTACACTTGAAATTCAGAGGAGTTACATAAACAAGTGATCAGAATAATTATGGTCTTTTAGGTTTGAGACTTATGACTCTCTCAAGAAATTAACTATTTGAGTGTAAAGGAATGATAATTACAGAAGTAGAAAAAGGCAGAAATTGATACCGAACCCAGATACTAAATCAGAGTTGATTTAAAGACATGTGAATCAATCAATTAACAGATATATAGAGAGAGAGTGAGAGAGTACCTCTGTGGGGTACTGTGGGGCTGTGGGAGATCCAAAGATAGAGGATTGGTTATTTGTCAAAGAGATTTCTGCAGAGAGCTAGAAGGAAAAACTGACTGTCACCACAGGGGTGGACAGGTCAGTAGCTAGATCAATATCCTGCCAGATGGATATAGTGCTAGATTGATAGCTAGACAAGGGGTTAGACAGGTACATTTATAAGTCACTGGAGAGCTCATTACATTGGTATAAAGTTCTTGTGGCACATGTAAAATATGACAAGGGGGAATTGGGGAGGGAGGAGTGGAATAATACTGTCACTACTAGGATAGGCATTGTGATATGGCGCCAAAAGCTACAAGTAGAGGAAAAGAGTACCCATGCTTTTAAAGAATCTACGTATACATCTTTTTCCAAAGACTTTTATTCAGAGTGGCTTGCAGTCTGGCTTCTAGGATCACTGACTTCATAGCCAGACTTATATTCAGAATTAACTAATAAGAGGCTCATATGGACTAAATGAAGTCAGGCTGCTAGGGGGTGTCTGCATAGAAATGTACAGGAGGACATTGATCGTTGAGAAATAATTGTTTCCTAAAGTGGTCACCAACACTAAAGGGAGGACAGCACCACGGACAGCTCCCCCAACGTTTTGGGATTGCCTTCTGTGTTTGGTGCCAGAAGCACTGAGTAAAACAGCCAGCTCAGGAATCCTCCGCATACTCTTACCAGCTTCATTCAAGACAACTCAGAAATTTTTATATAAAACAGACTCTCTCTGCTTGGTTTATAATTTTTCCAGTGAATTCTTTTCCTTGCAACCTCGAGAGCTCAAGTCTCACCCCTCCCCATGCTTCACAAATACCCAAGATAAAAAGAAGAGAAGACCTTTTGGCCTCTGACCCATTTCATCCTTGAGATTATTCAAGGACTAGAGAATTCCCCTAGGAGATTCACTGTGTGGAATGAAAGCAATTAAAGAGCCAAATAAAAGAATTAATTGCATGTAAGAATGTGGACTCGGCTGGAAAGATGTTTAAACGAGCTCTGAAAGAAACAGGATGCCAAGAGCAATTTTCTAATCAAAGGGGAATAAAAAGACTCAATCTCTAGTCCACTTTAATCTAGAAAACGTGTCTTCATGGTGAAGTGGTCTTTAAATGGACTCACCAGCTGAAGTGCAAAAACTTTCTAACTGTTCAGCATGAGAAGGGACCACCGGTAAATGAGTTAAGATGCTGAGGGGTGACAGGGAATGCCTCAAAAGGAAATAGAGGAAGAGCTTTCTTTTGTTTTGTTTTTGAACAAGTATTTGTGTTTCAGAAGAAATGTGCCTGGTTCCTTAGAAATCCTGGGGATCTTTCATTTGGAAATCATGAAGTTTGGGGGGAAATCTTCCAAGTTTCTCATGGTGAGGATAATATTCACTAGTATGAAATGTAGATATTCCTGGAAACATCCCTTCTTCCTCCTTTATAGAGGAGAACACTCCCAAGAGTGTCGGAGACAGATGTTAATGGGAACCAGTGGACATTCCCTTTGGGTGAAAATGTGCTTCTGACCCCCAAGAACTCTTACATGAAGTAGTTGACCAGTCATGCCCAACAGTTCAAAATTGTTAAAGGTCAAGAGATTTGGCTTTTGTTCCCAGCTCTTCAATATCTCACCAAATGTCTTGGGACTTCACTTGGTGCTATTTCTCAGAAGATCCTTGGGTCAGATTGCCCACCCAGGTATAAAATCAAAAGAAGAATGTTTAGCCCAGGCCTGCAAGGAACACTCTCATGGTCTGATGATCATAAAGTGTTTAGCACCTTATAGAAAAAGGCACTAAAAAGTACGCAAAATACTCATCCTCAAGAGCTATTTGCTGTGTGCCCACTGCCCATGCCTAATACTCTGAGCTTTAGACTTCCAGGGAATGGCAAATGGGCTAAAGCTAGTCTGATTTTGTTTTGTTGCAGAGGTGACAGACAGGAAGCTGACTGTGGAGGAAGAGGAAGCCAAGAGGATAGCAGAAATGGGAAAGCCAATATTGGGTGAACACCCCAAACTAGAGGTCATCATTGAAGAGTCCTATGAGTTCAAGGTCAGGCCATAAGTGAAATGTAATTGAATAATAAAGTAATGAGGTGGGAGGTAGAAGACCTGGAGTCTTGTTCCAATGTCACCACTGAATACGTGAAGTTGAAACTGAACAACTCACTTACCCCAGTCTCAGTTTTCCCATTTGTAAAGCAGAACGAACAGTGCTGGCCATTTGTATCTTAGGAATATTGTGAGGAAACATAACATAGCCTATGGAATAAATAAGCTATAAAGCTCCTAAAGGTATCATCACTATTTAATTGTATTTTTAAAACAAATATACTAAAATTCACTACTCCAGGCTAGGTTTACTGACATCATTAGAGTTATTCTCTGTTGTATTGCTCTAAATATCCAATGTCAGCAGTCACAACTGAAGAAAAGGACAATAGAAAGACTATGCCAGAAGACACCCCCTAAGGCCATTCCATGCATAACTTTCAGAACTCACGTGGAGCCCCCTGGAGTACAGGGTATCTTTCATTCCCATGAAGCGCCAGACTCTACAATGGTTCTGAGCATTCTAACCTCATGGTTCCAAGTTTTAATCTTCCTGACAGACTACCGTGGACAAGCTGATCAGGAAGACAAACCTGGCCTTGGTTGTGGGGACCCATTCCTGGAGGGACCAGTTCATGGAGGCCATCACTGTCAGTGCAGGTAAGAGGGTCTCAAGATGGGCACAGGAAGCTCCAGGGAAGCAAGAGCACAGCCATGTCAACAACTCACCAGTCTCTGGGAGGGCCCTGTGGCCGGTCTTCCCAGCTCTAACCCTAGATGTTTGCCTTTTCACTGAGTCACTTTGGAAGAGACCTATGGGGTAACTAGAAGAGCATGGCTGTCTCTGGTTTCAAACCCTTGTTCTACTGTGTGAACTGGGACAAGCTATCCTCTCTGTGCTTTGATTTCCTCATCCAAAAAGGGAACCATTGCTACCTTTCTCAGCAAAGAGAGTAGAAAGCTACAGAGTCTGGTACTGAACAGGAACTTAAGAAATTCTGTTTTTCATCATTCCGTCCTCTTATTAATTTGGTCCTCCTTTTCTGTAAAATGCGGGGCTATTCTGATTTAGAGATGTGGGGGTCTGGGGTTGGGAAAAACTTTGCATTGACTGACAGACCCCTGCCCTGTATGATTTCAGACCTCTCCTCGGCATTTAGTGACAGGTTTCCTCCGTGGGGACCCACAGCACAGCCAGCATCCCAGAGGCCTACATGCGGGTTGGCATGGGGATGGGAGGGGTCTTGCCACCACTCACAGTATTGCCTCTTAGCACCATGGAGGCCTCCTGTACTGCCCTGCACTCCTGGCCTTGTCTCTTTTCATGAAGCTTTGTTGTCATAGCAACCCACAGGGTCACATCCCTGAGGTCCCAGCACCAGAGCCAAAGTACAGCCAGGAAGAGAGGCCCACTGCTGCTGCGTTCGCTGCCCCCCCTTTTCCTATCACCTGCTTCAGATACTTTCAGTCCCCCCCCTCTGATGACCCTTTCTTTGCCCCTATAGAGAAAATAAGTGGAATATCAGCCACATAATCTAATTCCCTCCTTTTTCAAAGGAGGGAGCTGAGATTCAGAAACCAAAGATGATTTACCCCAGGTTCCAGATTCTCTTCATAGCAAAGCTGCAATTGGAACCCAAGTGTCCTGACTCCTGCTTCCACCGGTTATGTCAAAACATGGCAGAGGTTGCCTTTGACAGGGCGCCAGCACATCCTCTCCCCCTGGACTGCTGAATGGGCAACTCTGCCCACATTTCCTGGCAAGGACAAACCAGGCCCATCCCTGCTCCATCCCACGGGATATTTGGAGGACGGCACTGTCTCCCCAGGATGCCCACATGATCTGGAACGAAAGCTGTCCTGCTGGGGATGGATAATGACCAGAACCACGAGGTTATTGCAGCAGTCACGTCAGGAAGATTAGAGAGGAGCCCCATGGGTGTCCAGTGAAGAGTGGAAACACAACTGATTTCGCTTTCCTTCACCTAGGCAACCCCGCGCCTGTTCCATCCTCCTCCCTCTCTCTCCCACTGCCCTGTCCCTCTCACGTTCTCACATCCTTTCTCTTCATCTCTTTCTCTTCCCTTTCCTACTCCCCTGTCCTCTCTCACCCACTCTCCCTGGGTGCCCTGCATTCAAATTGACCAATGGGGCACCCCAACTCGTTTTCTATTTCCCGCCTGTTTTCTGGTGCCCGCACCAGCTGCCCAGGAGAGAGCTGGAGTCTCCGTGCAGCCAATGATGCTCATGATGTGGGTTGGACTTGACTTGCTCATGAATGGGGATCTGACCCCGCTGTCCTTTCCCGGGCCTGTTTGTCTTGCCTGCAGCAGGGGACGAGGATGAGGATGAGTCAGGTGAGGAGAGGCTGCCCTCCTGCTTTGACTACGTCATGCACTTCCTAACGGTCTTCTGGAAGGTGCTGTTTGCCTGCGTGCCCCCCACAGAGTATTGCCATGGCTGGGCCTGCTTCGTCGTCTCCATTCTCATCATTGGCATGCTCACAGCCGTCATCGGGGACCTGGCCTCCCACTTCGGCTGCACCATTGGCCTCAAGGACTCGGTCACGGCTGTTGTTTTTGTGGCGTTTGGTACCTCTGTGCCAGGTGAGAGTGAGGGGTGCTTGGATTTGCAAAGAGGATATTACCTGGTTCGAGTGACCCCTACACACTTTGCCTCATTATCTTCCTTACCATCTCAGATCTGAGCTTAACAGAGCCTCTGCCCCTAACGTGCACAGAAGTCAATCAAAGGGTCACTGCCACTATTAAGAATGATAGCTAACATTTCTTGAGCACTTTTGATGTGTCAAGAAGTATGTATGCTAAGCAGCTCACCTGTTTTAGCCCTGTAATGCTCACCCAAACCTTATTCAATAAGGAGAGTTATTATCCCCACTTGACAGATGAGGAGACTGAGGCCCACAGAGGTTAAGTTACCTGCTCAAGTAAGTGGCCAATTTCTTAACCTCCGCATCAGATGAATAGGCCATTTCCCTCTGGCTGCAGACTAGCCTGCTTGAAGATGTGCTGGAGAAATGCCCACCAGCCTCCTCTGCTTAGGACACCTGTGAGTACAAAGTGTCTCACAGCAGGATAGGTGAAGGAAGCTTCGCAAGCTCTCGTCCTTTCATATGATGAATTACATATTCTTTTTTATTCTTATAAACACCTAAAGATGAACAGGAACAGGCATGCCTTTATTTATTCATTAGACAAATGTTTACTGTGCCTGATACAGTCTTGTGCTGGTTGCTGGGACAATAATGGGAAACAAGACAGACATGCTTCCCTCTCCATGTGGAGTTTATAAATCTCCATGTGCGATTTATTTCTGTGCTCCAGAGCCTCGAGGGACTGGAGCCATCAGAGGGGAAGGAGCAGATATGGGTAAAAGGAACAGATGTGGGAAGAAGTTGCAGAGAATCAGAGGTTAAAAAAATTTTAAAAGCAAGGTCATAGGCAAGAAAAGGCAAGAGGTTTTCTCTGGGAGAAAATTGGCAACACGGAGGGAAGCCAGGACAAGCCGGGCAAGGGAGAGTTTGGGGCACATCCAAGTCCTTGCAGTGTGTCCGGAGAACAGCTGGCAGCATTAGAGGCTTGAAGGTTATCCTGTGGTCCACTCAGCTGATGTGTGGCTTTGGCTGAAGCTCTTTGGATGTAGGGTGATGCTACGGAAAGGGCTCTTAACGTGAGGGTTTTCAGGTCAAATCTCCTGATAACTTACCTTGAGTAGATTCCTTGAACCTTATTTTTCCTAACTTGTCAAATAAAAGGGTGGCTGGCAGTCCTTCCGGTGCCTACAATTCATGCTGACATCTAAAGTCAAACAGCCTGCAAGGCCCTGTGCTCTGTATATTAACTGCAAAGGCAGAGCCCCGTCTTCCTTGAGTCCACAGCTCCCCTTGTATCTCCCCATCACGGTTCCCCAGCATGTCCTCCGTCCCCATAAATCCAGCACCTAGCGCAATGCTAAGCCCATGGGCTCAATCACAGTCTGTTACGTAAGTAAATGCCCCGTGTGACAGGTGCAATCAGGCACTTAACTGTAAGAAGCTTCCCTGGATGTCAAAGTTCCCTGGGGAGATATTATGGGAAAGCAAACTCCCCTTACTGAAAAAGTAGTCAAAAGAGAACAATAAACCCATTCAGTAAATACCAGGACCGGAAAAAACCTTGGGAATCTTTCAGACGCAGGCAGATGAGGAACGGGAAGCCCAGAGAAGTAAGGTGACCCATCCAAGGCCACACAGCTTATTCATGGCAGAGCTGGGGGTAGCCCCCAAGCCCCCACCTGTCATTCCCGGACTCGGCCTGATGGCCCCAGCTGCCTTACTGGACACACTCAAAGGTAGGCCCTCCACGCCTCAGCCTCCCACCAGCTCTTGTTTGTCTCTGCCTCTTTCCAGATACGTTTGCCAGCAAAGCAGCCGCCATCCAGGACGTGTACGCAGATGCCTCCATTGGCAATGTCACGGGCAGCAACGCCGTCAACGTCTTCCTGGGCATTGGCCTGGCCTGGACCGTGGCTGCCATCTACTGGGCCCTGCAGGGACAGGAGTTCCACGTGTCAGAGGGCACGCTGGCCTTCTCTGTCACCCTCTTCACCATCTTCGCGTTTGTGTGCATCAGCGTGCTCTTGTACCGCCGGCGGCCCCACCTGGGCGGGGAGCTGGGCGGCCCTCGTGGCTGCAAGCTGGCCACGACTTGGCTCTTTGTGAGCCTGTGGCTTCTCTACATACTCTTTGCCACGCTGGAAGCCTACTGCTACATCAAGGGGTTCTGAGCCGCAGCAGCCCTGGAGAGGCAGTATCAGGACCCGAGCCCCAGGAACTTCACCCGACTAGGCCCTGGCAGTGAACTGAAAGGGCGGAGTCTTAATCAATCCAACAGAATGGAGGAAATACCCATTTTACAAAGTATTTAATTCAATACAAACCAACAACAGCGACAAATCCAACTCCAGCCCATCTTCCCGCCCTGTCCCTGACCCATGACAAAGTCAGACCCTTTCGCCACCTCCTGTTCCACCTTCTGATTATTCCTTTGCTTCTACTTTCCTCGGGGACAGGGTTTCTCCTGTCTGTCCGGTTGGATACATCACCGTTCTCTCACTCCACTGGCGAGGCTTGAAAATGAGTCCTATCCATGTGGCTGGCTTGGGGTTCTCTTTTCATTGCCATCATTATCGTGGTGGCTTTCATTTTCCCATCAGGTTTTGCTCATCATTTGTTTGTTCATCTTGTCTTTTCTCTCTGAGGTTAGTGACAACGGTGCTGTGAAGGAGCTCAAGGTCTGAGCCGATGGGTAGAGGCATGAACTTGCAGACACACCCTCTCCCACTTGCACTGGGTAACAGCTGTCTCTTGCTCCATCGAGGTCCTTTCCCCCCCACCCCTCCGTTTATTCTCTTCATTCTTGAATGGACTGGTGGCATTTGGGTGGCAGTAAGTTTGCACACCCTGGCTGGGCACTAAAGAACGGGGGCTGTGGCAGGAGCACAGCTTTCTATCAAGCTTCTGTCGAAATCCAGTTTAAAACAAGAAGTCATTTTTCTCTTCCCTGCCCGAGCCTTTCGAATTCTGTCTCGTTGTGTCAATGTCTATATGTTTACCCTTCTGCAGGAAGACCCACCAAGCGGGAGATAGGGGACAAAAATAGGAATGGAATATGATGACATAGGGCAGCTAGGGAAACAGAAGGGCTATATGCCTTCTAGAACATCTTTGGCTTCGTATCTGAGGCAGGAGAGACGCGATGTCCACCTAGTGAGATCTTTAAGGGAAAAGATTATATTTAAAATGTCAGTGCTTCTGAGAAATGTCAGCTTTACCACACCCTCACTTCCTAATGCACCAGACTAAGAGCTCTGACTGTATCTTTTGATTTAATGCAAAAACTTAGAGTTTTATAAGAAAATGAGGGCCTCCTTCCACCTCTCCTGGACTCTCCGGTCACATTTGAAAGCATTTTCACAAGACAGGAACTGGAATTCCTCATCTCTCCCACATTCCTGCTTGTTTTTAAACCTCTTGAAGCTCTTTTTCCAGACTGTGGGCTATTTCTTGCCCCAGTAGGAGGAATTGAAGCTGCCATAATCCCATGGAGCCTGAGTTTATAGAGAGATTGGCGTGCCCTACAGACCTTTTCCCAACAAATTTTGAAAGGACCTGGCTTTAAAACACACACACACACGCACACACATACATGCGCGTGCACACACACACACACACACAAATAACCACACATATGAAATCACCAAAAGACTGCCCACAGATCTTTAGGCTTTCTGCATTGACATAAATACATTTTTTAAGGGAAAAGAAGAAATTAAAAAACACCTGTTCAATTTTAAACACATTTTTTAAGAAAAAAATAGCTGAAAAAGAAACAGTGCTCATGTCATAAGCTGTGTTGACAGTTGCCAGTGGAAATGTTGGGTTGGTTTAAAAAAAAAAAAAATAAAAGCTACACTTATATCTCTCTAAAGACAGCTTGCTTCTCCCCATGTTGCCTCAGGAAAAGGTCTAGGGGGTCACCTTGGGTTCCTTCTGGAGCTGAAGTGGTTGAGGTGAAAGTGTCATCTCCTATTTGTGTCTCCTGTTTGTATCTGTCGTCTCCTCAGATGCCAATGTGCCAGACCCAGGATTTTTAAAGCAAAAAATGCTTCAGGACAATGCCACCTGTCAAAGTCTGGACTTTAAGATGCTGGAGGACGTAAGAGGTGGAGCTGTGATGATTAAAGGGGAAAGAGCTTTTTGTATTAGAAAGGCCTGGTAGGGCAGGATTCCAGCTGGACAAACAGCGCCCTGTATTAATTACCAATAGGCACATTCATTCATTCATTTATTCATGACTCTTTCAACAAATGTATTTTGAGCACCCTGTGTGCCTTTAGCTACATTCTGGTGCTACCATGAAGAGTAAGATAGAGTTCCTGACCTCAAGAAACTCACAGTACAGAGAGGCAGGTAGAACTTCTTTTAACCAAGGCTCTTTTGGTTACAAGAAGCAGAAACCCATTAAGCTAGTTCAAGAAATGAAGGGGGTGGGGGCGATACTGCGAAGGCCTGGTGGGGGGCTCTTGTGGAACCCAAGGCAGGAGCACGGCAGGCCATGGGCGCCTGAAAGCCCTCAGGAACCAAGGCCACGTTCCACCTCCCCGAAACCACAAGGTGTCCCCCGTCCTTCCTCCTTCTCCCTGTCAGTCCTATCCACTTCCTCCCCCACCCCCAACGTGCTCTTGCTTTGTTTGTCTTGCACGTGGCCGGCACTGCCACCAGCCCTAACACTCTACCATGACCTCACAGCTCTGTTCCCCACAACGAACTAGAATGTCCCTTTTTAAATCTGAGTGCGGGTTCAATGGAGAAAATGTGACCCATTTTCCATCCCCAAAGGGCCAGTCCCCAAAGGCAGAACCCTTGTAGAAGGCTGTGTCAAAGGGGTTGGGGTGCTGTGGTCTGATTACTTTGTGTCATGTGTCCACTCTTGGTCCGAACAACTCAGGTAAGGAGAGGACGGTGGCGACCACGTTGTATGTACTGTCACCCTTTCCAAAAGCTAAGTGATGGGAAGAAGCCTATGAAGCATATGAGCCATCAAGGTGTGAAGAAAAATTACAGTTCTATGCCATGAGTGGTCGAAGAATGTCATAGACAGGGCATCACAGGGACATGACAGAAAGAAACACTGACTCAGCCTGCAAGAATTGAAGAAGGCTTCACAGGGAATGGAACAGTTAGGTAGGATCTTGAAGGAAGAATAAGTAGTGATTTAACTTGGTGAGGGGGCTTGGTGGTGAAGAACATTCGCGAAGAAACAGCATGCTCGAAGGCACAAGGGTAAATCAGGGGCTGGTGGGGTCATGGGTTAACAAGAGTTGTCATGGCTAGAGGATAGCATTCAAAAGGACACAAAACAGCACCAAAAAAGCAGTCCGGGAGAAGGGCTTGGCTGGAAGACTCTTTCAATTTTTTGCCAGCCACAAAGTTGATAATGAAAAATGCCCTTCAGCCGAGGAAATGGTAGATGCAGAATCATGAAATCAGTTCCTCCCCATCTCTCCCCTTTTGTGAGTCCTTTCTGGGTTATCCAGATGTTAGGCTTTGTCAAGCTGGGATAAACCACAGAGAATGAGGAAGAGGAATCTGAGGACCTGGTACTAGTCGAGATGCCACCACTGACTAGTTCTGTGGACTTGAGCCAGTCCGCCTCCTCTCAGTTTCCTGAACTACAAATAAGGTTTTAATAGATGGTCTCTGAAACCCATTACTTCTACCTTTAACACTGAGATTCTAGAATATATATACAAGAGCAGTGTGTGTGTGTGTGTGTGTGTGTGTGTGTGTGTGTGTAATCAAACTGCCCGGCAACCTCATCTGACGGAGCATAGCAGATGTCCATTCACAATCCCTTGGCTCCATGGCCTGTCTATTAGTGTGAAAAAGACACGGCCAGCCGTTGTGCACATGTCATTTTCAGCATTTTTTCCTGGCGGAGCCACAGCATTCCCATCCCCTTGACTCATTTATTACTTAGAGTAATGTTAGCTGCTATAATAAAGAAACCCCGGTATGTCGGGGCTGAGCAAAATGAAAGTGCATTTCTCACTCATGTAATAATCCAGTGAGAATGGTCCCAGTCAGCAGGTGGCTTTCTTCTACACGAGGCAGCAGGCTTGTCAGTGTTTTAAAACAAACATTTTGTGTAAAAATCTGGATTTGGGCTTCTCTGGCCACACCGCGTGGGCATTCCCTCATGGCAACACTCCAATGGAGCTGATCAGTGGTCACCCCATGTAGACAGGCTCTATGTTCTCGATTCACCAGAGTCCCTACCCAGCCTGCCACTTTCATTCACAGGACCTCCTGGTCCCTGGAGCCATTTATGCATGTGACACCTGCTATGGGGTCAAGGTCTGGGTTTTGCATTTTGGCCTTCCACGTGTTGGTGCTAACCTCCAGTATTCTGTGAGGTTTGAATCCCAGTTATACCATTTTTACCTTTCGTGGGATTTTTAAACAAGTGACTTTAACCTCCCTTAGCCTCAGTTTCTCCAATCCAGACATACAGTTGTTGCAAAGGTTAAATGAACGATTTTTCAAGGCAATTACCATAGTGCCCTATACCTAGCATGCACCCTGGAAATATTCCTTTCACCTCACATTAATGGTTTGTGGTAAAATCCCTTACAGCTGGTGCCATCGGGGTCTGACATGTTCCAGGGGACTGCCAGTGTTCGGGGTTGGGGGGGTGGTAGATGGATGGCCTCAGACCACTTCATCCAACATACCGTTCCTCTATATGTTGGTCCAGGCAGGCTCCATGGAAGTGGAGAAAAGCTCTCCATGGTCTTGCTTCTGTAGCAGAAGCAGGTCTCTAGCTCCTCAGCCTGCATGGGGCACAGAGGTTAAGATTTAGAGGGATGGCCAAGGGGCACCAGGACCCCCATGTCAGGCAAGCCCCTTGGCACATTGGAGAAGTGGGGCAGATATGTTTGGCATCAAAGAAAGAGTGATAAAGAAAGGGACAACAGCCCATATAGAGTCTTTCATGCTAATAGTAAAGTGGGTCATGGTGGACAGAAATACCTGCGGGCTTGCAGAAGGAGGTGAAGCCTTGGGAGAAGCCACGTAGTCTGGCCAAGGTCATCCTGCAAGTGAGTGGCAGAGCTGGACTTAACTACATAGGTCTACCAGATTTCAAAGTCACTGCTTATTATCTGCATATGCACCTGTTGGGTGTGTAAGACAAGCATTGTTTACTTTCATAGTATTCAAGAAGAAAGTTAGGAACATAAATAGGATGACTTGTCTTGGTTTCTCCAGGACTTTCCTGGGTTTAGCACTGAAATTCACATATTTTAGGAAACCCCTCAGTCCTGGGAAATAGGGATGGTTGGTCACCAAAAAATATTACAACTGTCTTACAGAGTAAGACTTAGTACAGAATTGCTACTACTAGTAAATGGTAGTCCCTGCACACACACCTTCTACTATGTCATGCTGTCATCTTTTCCCAAACATTCCATGTCCCATTACTCTCAGCTAGCACTTCAGCTGGATGAAGTTCTTTACCTGGTGTGAATACTCAAACCTTCATCCCACAGAATTTGAATTCTTGGTGCATTGCTCCAGTTTTTCATTGATCCGTACTCTCAGGAAATGGAGTATGAAAAGGCACCCCCAATGAATCCCAAGGTTCCAAACATAGTCCTTCTTACTCTCATTGTGTAGCAGCCCAGTTCCCCCTAAGTAACTGGGATAATCACCCCACCCAGCTCAGTGATCTCTTCCGCCTCTTAGTTTCTTGACATAAATAGTCCGAAATGGCTAGAGAGTAGCTTCAGCTTCTAAATCATCAGAACCACAACTGTGTTCCCTGGTAGAGGCATTTCTCCATTAGGCATCAGGACCTCCAGACCTACTGAGCCCAAGGTTGTAGGGGCAAAAAGTAAAATTCTTCAAGAGGATTATTGGGCATAATGATGAGAGGGGTCACCACACCTCCACTCCTTGATCCTCAGACGTAGGCATCCTGTCTAAAAGAAGTCAGCACTGTATACTGGCCCCCAATTTAAAGCATACACTGCATTCACTGGGATAGCATCCCAACCTCACAAGGTATTATCTCCTAGCTGGTGCTGTAATTGAGCCTGCAACAGGTCATTCCAATATTATGTCAAGACAGCCACCTTTGAGTGATAAGAAATGTGCTAAGACTAGTGCCTCTGATTAAAGGCTGTGTTAAAAAGATATCATGGCAATAGATAAGGCACTCTGAGTCCATGAAAGATGTTAGCAGAAACACCATGGCCAAATCCCTTAAGTTTGCTTTCTATGTCTGTGAGTCTATTTCTGTTTTGTAAATAAGTTCATTTGTATCATTTTTTAAGATTCCACATATAAGTGATAGCCTATGATATTCGTCTTTGTCTGACTTACTGCACTTAGTAGGATAATCTCTAGGTCCATCCACGTTGCTACAAATGGCAATATTTCATTCTTTTTTATGGCTGAGTAATATTCCATTGTGTATACATACTGCATCATCTCTATCCATTCATCTGTCGATGGATACTTAGGTTGCTTCCATGTCTTGGCTATTGTAAACAGTGCTGCTATGAACATAGGGGTACATGTGCCTTTTCAAATTATAGTTTTGTCCAGACATATGCCCAGGAGTGGGATCGCTGGATCATACGATAACTCTATTTTCAGTTTTTTAAGGAATCACCATACTGTTCTCCATAGTGGCTGCACCAATTTAATTCCCACTAACAGGGTAGGAGGGTTCCCTTTTCTCCACACCCTCTCCAGCATTTATTATTCGTAGACTTTTTGATGATGGCCATTCTGATCAGTGTGAGGTAATACCTCATTGTTGTTTTAAAATATCAAACAAAGAAAATCTTTTCACCAACTCAAGGATTTTCATTGACCACTCCCCAGTGACAAATTAAGAAAATATGCTAAAATAGTGACTGCAATTTTCACTGTATTCCTCCTGAAAGCTCAGGGCCATAGCTAGGGTATGATCAGGGTGGTTTAGGAGAATTCAGGAGGAAGCACCAAGAGTCAGACTGGGTGAGCCAAGTTTAGAAGGACAAGACATAATTAGCTATACAAGGAAGACAGGTGAGGACAGACGTCCCAGGCAGTTTGGCAACGCTGTATGGAGAAGTGATGGAGAGAAGAGAGTGGCTTATTTGTGGAGACCTGGGTTCAAGTTCTGCTGTCATATCACTGGCAGAGTGACCCTGGCTATGTCACCTAAGGTGCTGAAGTCTCGTGTTTTTCAGTCCATTGCATAATTAAGGTACTTTTACCTCCTCTAGAGTTTGGGGGATTAAAATATATAACTGATATAATTTATGCATCTCACTGCTTAGTAGATTTCTCATTATTTATGTTATTATTGATATTGTTGCCCCAGGAGGAAGCATGAGAAGTGAAGGCACTGAACAGCGTGGGGCACGGAGCGGTGTAACGTACATGATTGAAGAGTGGACTGAATGTGAAGGCAGCAGGGCTTAACTGGACATACACCAGTGTAGTGTGCCAGCATCACAACAATGAGATGTGCACAATTTTCAGGAGAGTGTATATGGGAGGAGTGGTTGAAGATCACAACCAGATCAAGAAGTTTAGCTTTGTGGGCTAAACTAAGGCAACTATATTCATCTCCAAATCTATTGTATTAGTCTGCTCAGGCTGCCATAACAAAATAACACAGATTGGGCGGCTTAAACAACAGAAATTTATTTTCTCACAGTTCTGGAAGCTAGAAGTCCATGATCAAGGTGCTGACAGGGTTGGTTTCTGGGGAAGCGTCTCTTCCTGACTTGCAGATGGTCACCTTCTCACTGTGTCTTCAAATGACCTTTTCTCTGGGCACAGAGAGAGATCTCCGGTATCTCTTCCTCTTCTTATGAGGACACCAGTCCTATTGGATTAGGGCCTCATCCTTATGACCTCATCTAACCTTGATTACCTCCTTAAAGGGCCCATCTCCAAATATAGTCACATTGGAAGTTAGGGCTTCAACATATGAATTTGTGGGAGGGACACAATTCAGTGTCCCCCCACTGAAGGACTTTGGGCAGGAGGGTAACATGATCTGATTTGCCTTTTCATTAGCTCAGTCTGAGCTGTCTGTGTCATGGAGGATGGTTGAGGTGGAGAGTGGATGGAGGGAGGCCAGAGACCATTTACAACTATCGACCACTGAAAGAAGCAGATGGAATGGTGGCAGTGGGGGGGTTGGAGAGGAGGTCCCAGAGGAGAGAGAATTAAGGGGGGGAATTCACAGGACACGGCAACAGACTGGATGGGCAAGGAGGGAAAGACATTGTAGGGAGGAAGCAAGCAGGGCTCTGGGGTCCCAGGCTTGGGGGAGTGGTTGGCTGGTGTGCCCAGCACTGAGGAGAGGTGGGTGGAGATGGCGTGTCCAGTTTTAGTTATATTGAGTTTTCAGGGCTTGTGGGACACCCAAGTGGAAGTGTCCAGCAGCCTGGATTCAGCAGAGACCTGGGCTGAGTCTGGAACAATCTCCCTAGCAGATTTCCAGAGCAGTTGCCATTCTCCTGAGAGTCTATTCTGAAATTACTTAAAATAGCCACACGCTGCCCTGCAGCCCTCCTTAGTCACCAGTGTGAAAACCTCAAACCCCAGCAGCCCAGCAGAGACACCTCAGCCAATTTCTAGTTTGTTTTTCCAGTTTGAGGTGTCTCATTCCTCCCAACCCCTCTTCCTCCACCCCTCCCCCAGGCCTTTCATTCCTCTCACACGTCCCCTCTCCCACCATAGTTTTTTCCCCTGAACTCAGACTATCTTGGCTCTTTATCAGCCTTGACCCTTCTTCATGGCTCTCTCAGCCGCTCCTGATTTCCTTCTTGCCTCTCTTCTCCCTCCCCCTGCACATCGCTTTACCTCTTGCTCTGTCTGCATTTTATTTCCTCTCTAAAGCATACACATCTTCTCACTTTTTTTCTTCCATTACTGCCAATCACAGCCCCATAATGTGGATCCCCTCCAAGGAGGCTTTCTAACTCCTGTCCCACTTCCTAAAGGTGCATTTGTTTCATCTCCCCATTCTGCACCAGCCCCACTTCACGCTGTGGACCCTCAGCATGTCTTCCCGTTTGGTGTGCCTCCTCATCCCCTGAAACGCACAAACCTCCTGCAGTGCAAGACCTGTTTACCTGTGCACAGAAGAGCAAAGAGCCCAGACAGAAAGAATCTGTCTGTGAAAAGTGAAGGGAGTTACCTGAAGCCAAAGATAGTCCAATGGCTGAACCAGGATGAAAAGCTGACCTTCTGACTCTTAAGTCCAGGACCCTGGGAAATTAACAACACCAGGTGCACTAGGGTCTACATAGACCCTGACATCTCCCCTCAGCTGGGCTCCTGCTGCTGCCCAGGGGTCCTCCCCACCATCTCCCGCTGACTCCCCATTACCCTCCCCAAGGAGAATGCTGCAAAGCTTTCCCAAACCTCCTGCCTCAAGCCAGTAGACCTCCTCTGGTCTCTGAGCTCTGCTGGGTCCTGGTCTCCACCAGGCCATTCCACACCCGGTCAGGGATTTTAAAGGGACCTAGCTTCAACGGGGTCAAAGTAAATACTCTGGAGTCAGCTCTGCCCCACATGGCTCGACCTGAGTCTCAAGGGTGACCCCTCAGGAAGCAGAGTTTGCGTCTTTAGCGGGGAGTAGGGATGCCTGGAGAAGAGAGTTGCTGAACACTGGCCGGTGGAGAGGATGGGGGACTGAAAACCCTGGGGTTTCTGTTTGCAGCTACATAGCGCATCTCTAAAAGTACTCCCCTTAAAAAGCTCCAACTCCTTCCTCTGGGCCAGTATCACAGGGGGTTAAAGAATAACAGAAATGGGCCACTCATGGGAATATAGGAGATGTATTTATACAGCACAGAGGTCTGTGGGAGGACTGGAGGTGAGTGGGTCACCTGGAGTCTTACCTGGTCCTGGGGTCGATGCCCCGAGGGCAAAGTTGTCTAGGACAGCAGGCCCATTAGGGCTCTGAGATGATGGGAGCCTGAAAGTCCCTGGGCCTGGAGTTGGAGCTACTGGGAGATTCTCTCTGGGATCATCTTCCCTTGAATCTATCACTACTAAACCCACCATAATAGGACTTTGAGGGGGGGACATTTTCTACTTTCCCAGAATTGGTGATAAGGGCCCAAAATGAAGAAAAAAGAGATGCTAAGTATCCCATATCATAAAGAACAACAGTTAGGGCCTGATACCCTCCCCAAAGAGAGCATGATACTTGAAATAGCTCTGTAACTAACCACCCTTCTCCATCCCATTCTATAAAAGAAGGTTGGGGGGAGAGAGCAGAAGGAGATAGACAAGAAACTCTGGGTTGCTTCCTCCCCTCCTTGAAGCTGAGAGAATTGTTCGTGGGGATTTAAGCTGGCTGCTGGCCTGACATCTCCTTTCCCACTGGACATCTGTGACGCAGCCGACTTGCTGATCAGTCCCCTCTACCTAGTGAAGCAGGGAGGGGAGAAGTGGGAGAGATGCAGAGCCGAGAGAGAAGGCATTGAGGATCGACCTGCACCCCATCAATTGGTACAGGAAGGATGTGTAAGTTTCCCACGGGTGAATGGACACCCCAGAAGGGAGCCAGGTGGGAGCCATAATTCAGGTACAAAACCCAAGGCAGGGTCCTCGGAGCAAAGTGGACATGGGGTATATTGCTGTAGGGAAGTGTGGAAAAGGTCAAGCCAGAGCTGGACTTCCCACATAAAGGCCCTGTGCAGTGGGGGGCCCCACCCAGACCCAGCGTGGGCTCCATACGAGGACCAGTATTTGAGCATCTGCTACAGAGAGGGCAAGCAGCGCTAATCTGAGAAGCTGCTACAATGAATGGAGAGGGCTACAGCTGTTGTCTGTTAGGAGGCCTCCACAGTGTTCCTTTCCCTCTTCCCTACCCTATCATCTCAGGAGAGCTGCATCAGGATAAAGTGGAGGACGAATTGTCTCAGAGCCTGACCGAAGCCCCCCTGCTCTCCTCCAAGCCGTCGGCGGCCAGTTAACGATTGTGCCAGGGCAAGGAGGGGAGGAGGATCTAAATCAAGCTGGAGACTGAAGCTTTGTCATTGGCTGGAACCGAGCTTGTAAATACCTGAAGTAACCAGGAAGTTACGGGAACTGCCCAAGTTGTCCTGAGGGATCCACTACGCGGAGGAAGGAGGATGCAGAGGAGCACAGCTGACAGCGATGATTGCGGAGGGAAAGTTTCACATCTGTACCCCAGGGTGCTGCCATTCCCCACTTGCTTTCACCCAGAGTTACTTGACGCCCCACCAAGTTCTCAAGCACTGGGGGCATGGCTAGCTACTCCAGGGCCTCAGTTACCTGAGACTTAGCTCCCAGGTGGGGTGGGGGGAGCTCACTGGAGGGAAGGTGCATTCACCCTCTGCTTTACCAACGACGGGGAGAACGGTAATTACCGTAAATGTGATAGATCCGTCAGAAATAATAGGTGTAAAATGCACCATGTAAACTGTGAAAAGCAAGTCTTTTTATTCTTGGACAACATAAAAATTGCAGATTTTTTCATCAATATGGAAAACACAAAGATAATCTACATTGTGATAGTCACCAGAGCTGTTCACCAAATATTTCTAATTCTACTTCTGGGCACTTACCAACTGCCTTTGAGCTAGATGGGACCATGTGATTTGAGACAGTAGTCATCTGAGACGTGAACAAAGTGACAAGTCACTTCCAGATGGAAGCTTTAAGAACCAGGGTACAATTTAGCATGTTCCCCCTGCCCCCTCCCCCCCCCCCTTTTTTTTTTGCCTCCAAGATCGTGGAGAATGGAGCCTCCCGCAACCTGGGTCCCTGATGAAGAGCAGCGCCCCCTGCTGACGTATGATGGATATGTTCCAGGAGGGAGAAGACTAGCTTTGTGATTTAAGGGTGGGGGGGATGTATGTTACTGCATCTTATCCTGGTCTCTCCTGATTCTTATGAGTAATTCACCAATGTGCCCATCATCCAGTGAAGACACCACATCCAGGTATTCAATGCCCCTCCACCACCAAGCGTGTGGATGATCAAGGTTGCCCTGGTTGGGTGTGTCACATACAGGATGGTGCACCGTTAGCTGTAGTACAGTCAAAGCTTTGCTACGAAGACCCCAGGCAAAAGGACCTTCACAGAGCAGCTGAGGGAAGAAGGGAAGCAATGCAGACAGTGGGAAGGATGAGGCTTTTGGCTGGGGTGTTGGCTGGGGTGACATAGAAGAGTATAAGGGATGAGCCAGATTTGATAAGAAATGACAAGAGATACCTGTGTCACACACCTAGCACAGGCATTCATTGGCAGGCATATAACCAAGGTCATGACCCTTCCCTGTATTAATTCAGGAAAGTCAGACAAAGGAGAGTAGTGATCCAGGCCATAGGAATGAGGGCTTGATTTGGTGGTACTGCATGAAAAAGGTCAAGTTTCACCTGTCACCCCTTGTACAGTTAAAAAAAAAAAAAAAAAAAAAAGACAAATGCCACAGACCAGAAGATCAGGTTGCCAGGAAGCTCTTCAACCTCCTTGGTGGGCACACCTGTGGCCCTGTGGGTCATTCAGGAACTTGGGAGTAAATGACCAGATGAGCAGGCTGGCTCTCTCTCTGGGAGCCCTTTTTCTACAAGGGCTCTGGTGCTGCCAGCTTCCCATCCCACCCAGATCCCCTGGGGAACCAGGGATGAGTACCAGCCTGGAAGCCCCTCCTCTGATGGCATCTGAGGGGCCCTGGCAAGATGCCTGGCCCCAGCAGCAGTCATCTCTCTTTTTTTTTTTTTTCTTTCTTTCTGGTCATGCTGTGCGGCATTTGGGATCTTAGTTCCCTGACCAGGGGTCAAACCTGCACCTCCTGCATTGGAAGTGCAGAGTCTTAACCACTGGTCCGCCAGGGAAGTCCCAGGTCATCTCTTGACAATGTCCCCAGTCTTCCCCTCCCCACAGAGGCCAAGCATGGCTCAGGAGACTTTTGGTGAAGGAAGAAACAGGATGGATCTACTGTTCACTTCTCCTTGACCGCTACTGGGAATGGCCCGCCTGTCTTTGGAGAAAGCAGAGGAAGGCTGAGTGGGGCTGCAGGCTGGCCCTGCCCCCTTCCCACATCAGCCTGGATCTCTCTGCTGGAGGCTAGGTCAACCCCAAGTCTCCCAATGAGGTCCTGCATGGGCAAATACCGCCCTTATTTCTCTTCCCCAAATCCCTGAAGTCCATGATAGACCTCTACAAATTAGTGGTTTTTAATAAGACTCTAAACTATGCAGAGAAAAAGGTGTACTCACAGCTGAATGCAGCCACCCGGGGTTAAGGAGGGAGAAGGCTGTTGTTCTGGCCCCTCCAGGAAGGCAGCTGGGCAGGGGGCAGAGCTCCAGGCCTGGAGAGGAAGATCTGAGGGTGACACCCAGCTCTGCCTTTCCCAGCTGGGTGTAACCCAGCAAGTCACTGAGCTCCCAAGTCTGCGTCCACACCTGTGAAATGGGATTAATGACGCCAGTAGCACTGGGCTGGGCTGAGTATTAAGTATTTCAGAGCCTGTGGACAGAGCAGCTCAGTGTCAGCATTAGAGGAGGGGGACCTATATGACCCCATTCAAAGGCTGAGATCCTTTCCCGGGAAAAAGCTGAAGGAAAGGCTAGGGGAGAATTTCTCAAGGGCATTATCTTCTGTTCACCTGCAAAGGACAAGGGAACAGAGGTGACAAAAAGAGACTGGTGAGGAAGCCACATCCGGGGACAGCTGCTTGTGGGTGGGGGGTGGGGGGGGCAGACACAAAGGGAAAAGACGCCCCGTAGCACCAGACACAATCTAGAGCCTCATCTCTGCTGCAATGTCCACGCTGAAGGCCTCCAGCAATGCCAAACAGGCCAGCGGCCTTGACCTGAATATGTGACCTGAACATGTGTCCCACAAAAGCGGGGCACGGACGGTGTGAACCTCATTGGGGGCCTGCTCCCTGTCTACGGCTGCTTTCCAGCCTGGGGTCTTGTGATAAGGATGACGGCCACAACGCCCACTCCCAACAGCCTGAAGCCACAGAACGGGCTACCCCCAGCCCTGCCCCAAAAGCACCACCACCAACATCCCCTACCTTCCTTGTGAGGGCAGCTGTATGGGTGCAGGCAAGAGGGAGAATTACAAAGAGGGCACCAACGCTGTAGGTGAGGGCCCAGGGGATCGATGTCCTAACCGCAAAGCATGGCACCACCTCACGGCCCCTTCTGGGTTCCTTTCCCAGCTAGCACCTCAGACTTCCCAAGATCAGAGTGGAGGGCACCCGGGCCACAGAAAACAGCTAACCTTTTAAGGAAATGAAACCTTTCCATCAGAGGAAGCCACCCAAAGGAAGAGGCAACAGCCACCAAGGTTGACTCATTTTTATTTTCTATAAAACAAGCTACAAATAGTCTCCCTCCCTCCTCACAAAGGAAAACCACACAACACAGCCTCCACATATGTGTGAGAGAGAAGATACCCAGGGGAGAGTCTGACTTTCTACAAAGAGGTGCTTCCTCCTGGCCAGAGTAGGGGACTGGGGTCTCCTGGAAAGTCCATCCAGTTCCAGCACGCTGAGCCTTCTGGTCCAAACTAATGGGCTAGGGCTCCCCTTCCACCTTACCATGCTGGGATGGGGCCTCCAGTCACCCTAACACAACCTCTGGGACTTTCACCCAGACAGCAAGAACCTTCTCCAGTCAGAGGATGGGATACTGGGATGGGGTATGAGATGCACAAGATGTGGCCAGATTTCCAAAACCAATCCATAGAGGCACCAGTCCTGGGCTACTACCCACCCTCCCTCACTGCTGCCACGCCCGCTCATGGAAGGGGTGCTAAGTGCCACTTGTTGCTCTTTGATGACTGTCACATAGGCATGGTCACTCGGGCAGAAGAAGCTGGCATCTGACCCGAAGGCTGCCCAGCACATTGGATTCCACGTTGGAATCACAGTAAAACGTCTGTGGAAAGCTAGGCCTGGATTTCCCCATAGCTGGGTTATTATCTCTGCACTTCTAGGCGAGGCAGAAGTGCGAGGCCCAAGATGAGCTTTGCTCTGGAATTGGCCTCAAGCCTGGAAGCCTTTAAGAGCATTTAAGGGAACAGGAAGAACCTCAGTACTGAGTTTTAAAAAAAAAAACTGAGTTTCCAACAAGGTGACCAACACAACTCTTCCCTCAGGCTTATGATGACCAGAGGATGGCAAGGGGAGATAGAGGAGAGTGGAAGTAAAAGCCTAATCTGACCTTGGCCCTGGGAGCTGTCTCGGGAAACCTCATTCGTGGGTTTGCAGGAGGTGAGAAGCCTCCTGTGGGTACTACGCTCACCAGGGCAGGCCTTCTGTCCTCTTCCCTCCGCTGCTCAGATACTAAATAGCTACTAAATAAAAGGCCCCTCTGTGTGTCTTTTCCTTCTTTGCCTCCCTTCTCATGCTTTACATGGAGTACATGCTAAACATGGGTGGAAATGTTTCAACTGACCCTAACGCAAATCCTTGGAGGACAATTTGCTCAGTGGGCCACCAGGACACTGTGCCCCCACAGTGTCAGGGTCACCTGGGGGTCCGGATGGCAGGAACACATGGGCACGGGAGCCCTCCCTCCAGGGGCCCCTCCCATTGTCCCACACCCAGCCTCCCTTGAGAAGGTCAACCGCCAAGCGACTTGCCAACTCTGACAGCCACGGCAAGAGGCGGTGCCCTCCTCCCACTAGAAAAGAACTAATGCAGTCTGCACTATAATCGCAGGGGTCGGTCTCCAAACAGAAGCCAAGCGGGCTGGGGATGGAGTCCTGGGTTCCAGAAAGCTGGGCCGTGTGTCCAGAGCCCTCACAACCCAGAGCGGGAAAAGGGAGGGGAATAAACAGACAGCAGTGCCAATGGCTGTACAAAAGAACTATACAATTTACATATATATTTATATACAGTATATAAATCTCTTTCTTCTCAGTCCCAACAAGACCCTCACCCCCTCAGAACCCTAAAAGTTGTCAGTAGCAGATCCAAAACCTTAACAATAAAAGAGGATGAACAGTCTTTCTTCCCTTTCCTTTTCCCACCGTAATATTAGATATTGGTGTTTAAACATGAAACCAAAAAGAAAACACACAAGTAAGAGTTATTAAAAGTGCAAACACGGTGGCACCACTCATGTTACATGGGATGTGGCTGGGCTGCGGGCAGCGTCCAAGGTCAGGTGTCTGGTGATCCATCCTGCCTCCCTGGTCTCTCCACCTGCCCTTTGGTTTTCTGCTCCTTAGATGAGGCGTCCTACTGAGAAGGGAGGTATAAGTGAGAAGTTAGAGTTGGGTTTACGAGCAATCCAACTACACATGTCAATTTCCTCACTGGAGCAGGCTTTTCTACCTGCTGTTAAATACGGGGCTGGGTGGGACACAGGTAACCTGGACTTGCAGATAAGCCCATGTTTTACCAGCCCATGAGGCATCACAATGGCAGCAAAATGAGGCTGCCATTCCAGAGAACTGGGTTTTGCCCAGTAAACACAGTTGGGGGACGTGCACTCTGTACAAACCATCCTATTCTCAGATGCCGGCCTTTCAACCTGGGGTTGGGGCGGAAGTGGTAGGTGCTTGTTTATAGGTGGGAATGGTAGGATCCTTGTAGCGCTAACTAATTTTTCTCTTGTGTCCTCAGCAAACACATGAACATGGGAGTCCAAGTAACTTGGCCAATCCCAACACTCCCGCTGCACTACCGAAGCTGCATCAGGGGGCCCATAGAAAGGACCCCAGAAAGAAGGCAACTTACTGAATGGGTTTTTGCCTGCTCATTTTCCCTGGGGGAAGATGCCAAGACTACCACCTGCCAAAACAGGAACTTAGGATGCTCGAGTGGCCTTGACCCAGAGAACTGGTAGGGCTTCTTCTATACCTGGGCCCCTGGCCCCTCTAACCCCCAGAATGAAGGGGGCACTTGGGGAAGAGCCAGAGATTGTGTGGCCAGGCTTCCGGTTCTGCCCGGGTAAAACCCTTGTTAGCCAACACCTTTAAACACAGTCCCTCTTCCCTAAGGCCAGGGCCCCCTCATTAGCTGAGAGGGGCTTTAGTGCTGATGGACATTTGCGTAACTTTCTTGGGTCCTGGCTCTCCCAGCTGCAGAAGGTCAGGTGGAAGGAATCTTAGCCATCATCTGGTCCAGCCCCTTCACTTAACAAATCCGGAAACCAATGCTCAGAGCAGTTGAGGATCTTAACGGAGGTCCAAGGCTTGTTCCGTGAACACCCACTCCACCCCACAGGGCGCTGATCGGTTTTGGAGGCTCTGCAGGGCCCAGGTCTCCTAAGGGAGGAGCAGGGAGCTGCGAGGCAGGCACACCAAGAGCTGGGCCAGCTCCACGTGGGCCCTGGAGGCTGTGTGATTTTGTGCACAGCCCTTAACCCCTCTGGGTCAGTCTACGGAGCAGGAATTAGGACCACAGCTGCGCTGCTTCTGCTGTGCCTCTCATAGGGTTGCCTTGAGGACCAACTGAATTCATGGAGAAAGGGCTTGGAGGAGTGTGAAGTGCTGTGGGAATCCACGCCCACCCTCAGCTCAACCGCCCCCAAGTCACACTAACATTCCTTAAGACCCGAGAAAAAAGACAGAACACAGCGTGGGCTGGGGTGAGGGGTAGATACTGGTATATCCAATGCCACGGAGGAGAAAACAAACTTGGAAAGATAGAGGGACAAGCCCAAGGCAGGCGGGTGGGAGGTGAGCCAGGTTGCCAGGCCCTGAATCCCATCTTTCATCTGCTCCAGCCAGCAGCTGCTTCTCTCAGGGGTGAGAGGAAAGATCTACACGTACAGAGGACCTCAAATAGTCCTGCCCGCCAGGCTGAGACTCAGGAGAGAAAACGTACAGCCAGCGGTAACCAGCTCTCACCCTGAAGGCTTACTGCACTAATCCCTTTACCAAAATATCGCTTCATCCTCGGAACAACTGCGTATGGTTCTAATAAAACAATCAAATTATCCCCATTTTATGAGGATGAAACTGAGGCTTGGAGATGGTGTAGCTTTTACGTGGTGAAGCAAACTCAGACCTGACTGTCTGCTTCCAGAGTCGTGCTCTTAACTACCAAGGAAGGCAGGGGAGAGAAAAGGCCCGAGCCCGGAGCAGGTGCCATCCTTGGGCAATTCATCGGGAGAGCTGGCAATTTTTTTCAATGGAAGAACTCGGCTCCAGCCTGCCTGCTTCTCAGGGTGGTGACAGTAATCCTAATAATGGTGCTTTATATACTGGGAAGGACCAGTGAAGAAAGACCAGCCCTCAGAACACTGTGCAGAGAATTCAGCTCCCCAGTGAGGAGTCTGGTTGGTAAAAATGCCTGTGTTCATGGGGCATTTCCCAAAACTTCAGTCCCTCACACCCAAAGCTACATTCACCCTCAAACTCTGTGTCCTTCCCACCCACACCCGACTTCTGCCCCCAACTTGGTGTGCAAGCCCCCTTCAGCCCACCAGAGGGCACTGCACGACACCAGATGACCAACCTCTGCTCCATTCCCTACATACCATCAACCCAAGTGGCTTTTCTGCTGCTCCGCAGAGGAAAGAGACCCTGCGAAGCTGCCGGCAGCCTGGGGGTGCGTTCCTCTACTACTCCTAATTTCTTTTTTGCATTCACCACTAACCATGTACTGAGCTAAGTTCTTCACAGGCACCGGAATGTTAAATCTTCACAGCGAATCTGTGAGGCAGATGCTAACATCTCCATTTTGCAGATGAGGAAATTGGGGCTCAGAGAGTCTGGGTAGCTTGCTAAAGATTACAGAGCTAGTAGGTGTCAGGGCTGGATGCTTCCTTTGGGTTCTGTGCACCTGGTGCCCCACAAAGCTTCAGAGGACAGCCGGGAGGCCTCCTTGAGCTCGGTGGACCCGAGGTCACCACACTCAGCCTCCCCTTGGCCGCTGTGTGCTGCACGGACCTAACTACCAGCACAGGAAGGGGACTGAGGGCAGAGGGGCTACAGAGCTCTGTGATTCCAACCCCAATGAGCCCAGAAGTGCTCCTGGGTGGGCCTGGGGTCTATACTAACACTGCGTAGTCTCTTTCCAATACTGGCCCTCAGCCTGTGCTCTGAGAAATGGGCACAGATTCCAAATGCCAAAGCATAATGTCACCACACAGGACAATCCCTCTCCTATCCCTTCATCATATGACAAGGATCTAATGCACCGTTACTGGGCGCCGTGCACCATGCACCGTGCACTCTGCCTGAGGTTAGCAATTGAGAAGGCACACGCACGGCTACAGGGGAGCTGCAGGGGAGAATCAGGAGCGTGAAATGCAATGCAGTGTTATAAGGCTTCTGACAGCGGCAATAATCTTATGAAGAAGAATAGTAGTACTGAACTTCCACGGAGTTCCTTCAATGTCTCAGGCACTATGACAACTGCTTTGACTCGCTGTCCCAGTGAATCAGCACAACAGCCCTATGAGGTGGACGCTGTGATTATTTCCATCTTACAGATGAAGACACTGAAAGCGGGGATGGCTGAGTAGTTCGTACTTGGGTGAAAGAACTCGTCTGTGGCTGAGGCAGGGTCCTGGGGACTCAGAGTCGTGGGAACACGGAGAGGCGTCCTCATCAGACAGGGGTGCCCAGAGGGATGAGGTCACTCACCTAGGGCCACACGCCCCAGAACCAAGGCCAGAACCCAGTGATGGAGCGGGCAGGTCCCGAGACTGGGTACCTCATGGTAACTCAGCCACTTCCCCAGCTACCTTTTGGGTTTACACTGTCAAACAAGGCTTAGAACGAGGAAAAGCCCTTATGTTTCCTCCAAGGCAATCTCAGCATTTCCCAAGCTTCCATTTCAAATAAGTCAGCACCACCCGAATTGGTATCTTCAGCCCAGACCTTTCACCGGCACTACAGACCCTCTAATTCTTTGGGTGCGTCCAACTTGACACGTCCAAGCCATCCTCGTCCCCTGCCCCGTCCCCCTGCACCCGCTCGGCTCTTCCTCCCACGTTGCCCATCTCAGTGAATGGACCCACTGTCCAGTTGCCCAAACCAACCTTCATCCCTCTATGCACTCAATCACCAAGGCCTGCAGGTCTACCTAGTCACCTCCACCCACTACTCTGCATCCCCTACCGGGTTTTTCATAACTCAGGCCTCCATCACCTCCTGTCTGGACAGCCACAGCCTCCTACTGCGGATTCTGCTTCGCTTATCCCCAGTCCATTTCCCACACTGCACCAGAATAATTTTTAAGCAAAACTGATGCTCTTGTTTCTCTCACTGAATCCCTTCAACAGCTTCCCCACTGCCCTTGTAGAGCTGAAACTCTCTCACCTTGCCTCCTACCCCTTCCCCTCCCCGTCCATCTTCAAACATGCATCTCAGTCACACTGACACCCTTCAGCTCCTCTAAAGCTCTGCTCCCTCACCTCTGCAGCTGCACTCTTCACTGGCCTCCGCTCAGAACACTCTTCCCTCCCCTCATCTTTCTGCTTGGCCACCTCTTACTCATTGCTCAGGGACTGCTGTAGAGCAGGGGCAGCAAACTTATCTGCAAAGGACCAGCTGGTAAGTATTTTAGCTTTGTGGGCCATGTACGATATACAAGTCTCGGTTGTATATTCTTCTTTTTTGAAAATTACATCCCTTTAAAAATAGAAAAACCACTCAGCTCACAGCCCGTACAGAAACAGGCCGTGGACTAGATTGGGCCCATGGGCCACGGTTGGCTGACCCCTGGTCTAGACAACACCTCCTTCCCAAAGTTTTCCAAGCCTGTCTGCCCCTGCACCAATCGGGGTGCCCTACGTACGTTCCTACAAAACTCTGCACTTGCTCCACTGTGACAGAGATCATTAGGTGTCCACCAGAATTCACGTTCTCCTCCTCTTCCTGGCTCCCAGCCTTCCTTACTGTGGCGTGTGGTCTAGTGACTGAGTTCAAGCCAGTGAAATAGGAGAGGTGATGTGTGTCACTTCCAGGACTGGCCCGTCAACCCCCCACCACAGGCACTGCTCCAGGCTTCACGCCATCTGGCTGGCTGGGAAGGGAGAAGACCCCCAGGGTGACCCTGGATGCCACATAATACTGATGGCAGAGTCATTCTCAGCCTGAATCTCAGTGACTGCACACGAAGCAATCCCTACTCCTATTCCTTCCCCTGCATACACCACACACACACACACACACACACACACACACACACACACACACACACACACACACCTAGGACCTGGAATCTTGGTGAACTATTATATGGGCAAGATGAACTAGTATCCACTGTGTTGAGCTGAGTCATTACATGTGTGGTTCTACTTGTCACTGCAGCCTGGCCTATTTTAATACACCCTCATAGCACTTACCACAAGGTATGTAAATACTTTAGTATCTGTCTCCTCCATAGACTGTGGAAGGATAGGGACCTTATCCATCCATTCCTCCACTATATCAGGCATCTAGCATGAAGCATAACACACTCCCAGTAAGGAGCTGAATCAACACGTGCCTGGGATCTCACCTACTGGGGGAGCCCTTGGCCCCCGGGCCTGGGAGGGGCAAGTCCTAGTGGGCCAGGAGCACAGGCGAGCACTCACCTTCTTTGCTAACACCTAGGCAGCCCTTCAGCTCGGGAAGTGAGATGACCTTGTCCTTGTTCAGGTCACAGTAGTCAGTGAAACGCCGGGCGCATTTCTTGGGCTTGGCTTTCTTCTTCACGTAGCGCTTGAAGGGCTTCATTTCCCTCTTGTTAATGTCGTCGCTGCTGTTGCTGTCCAGCTGGCTGAAGTACCAGTGCACCACTCGCTCCTCCAGGGTGTGGCTGGGGTCTGGCTCTGAGAACCTGGGCCACGGGCAGACACCCCCATCCCCAAGCACACCGCTCAGGGTCCTGCAGGCGCCACCAGCCCAGCCTCAGTTCCCTCCCACATGCTCAGACGCCAGGGCTGCCGGCAGCCAGGCAGAAACGGCTTATCTGAGCCCAAGCCCGCCCAGGCCCAATGATCCTGCAGCCGAATCAAGCCATCCTTTCCAACTTGAGCCGCAAGACTGGACAGTTCGTTCTTCGGGGGTCCCCAAGTAGGTGAGCCCACCACCCCCTCCGCCATAGCCAGCAACATTCTCATACAAGACGGACGCTCAACACATATTGACTGGATACAATTCACCTGAGAAAACCACAGGGATCCAAACTGTCCTTCTCCTGGCCTAGTGTCGCTGCCACACAAGCTGCCCGTTACACATGAACTTGGCATCCAAATGAACATGACTATGGGAAAGGGTGCTCAGAGCCTGCACCACCCACCCAGCACCAGTGCAGGTCCTGGGAGGGCTTCCAAAGCAGGAGGCAGAGCCCCTGGCTTCAAACTGCTGTCTTGGCGAGAAACAGAGCCAAAAAAGTGAAACCGAGCAGCAACAATTCAGTGTGAATGAAGTGTGAAGTTCCCGGGGGCCGTCCCTGTCAGGTATCAAGTGCGGTAAGAACTGAGGAAAGAAGGCAATTGAGCTGGACACAAACAGAGGTTCTACAGCTGGCAAGTCCAGACCTACTAAGCGTGAGTCTGTCCACATAGAGGTTTTAAGACAGGAGGTCCAGGGTGGACCCAGGAAGCCACATGTTAACTAGAACCCTCAGGGGATTCTGCTAAGAAGCAATGGGCTAGAGTAACCAGGAAAGCTTCCCGGTGTCAAGATGCATAGCGGTGACCGCATCTAACGCCGCCCATGTATGCGTGGTGACCGTAACGTGGCAAGAGCAATACCTACACATGTAATGTACACAAGGCCCACCCATCAGTTTCATCTCCTCATGCCTCATCTTTTCCCAAAAAGGATTCAGGGTGCTAGCTGAAACTTTTGAAGCCAATGATGAGTCTGGTCTAGAGGGGGTGACTGGGGTCTCTGGCCAGGAGAACAGAGTCACACGAGTCCCATGGTTCCTGCTGCCAGGGCGTGGCACGGAGTGAATGTGGTCCAGGCCCTTTTGTTTAAAGCCCTGGGTAACTTTCCCTTGGTTGGGGGACTAAGGCTGAGGTTAGGAGGTCCATACATTCAAATACTTAGTCTTCAGGGCACTGGGACAGACTACGTGACGACCATGGGTGAGAAGCACGGGCAGAGGGGCTCGCTGTCACACAGGGATCCTACACCAGGGATTCAGGGCCTGCCAGCACACTCTGAAGCCGTACCTGGCAAGAAGAATATTCAAGGCACTTCCCAGCGCCTTGGGGTTCTTCCCTGGGGTTTGCCGAGTTTTCCAGGAGGGAGGGGACCATCCCTGACGCATCCGCTATGAATGAGCCAGCAAACTCCCACCCCTACCCCAACCCCCAAGTGACCTCACCATTTAGGGAAAAAGATGTTTCATTACCCAAAAAAAGCCAGGCATCCCTGTTGAATGCCCATTCCTAATTAAGTGGATTGCAGTCTTGGGCAGGTCCCCCTGGGCACCCTGGACCAATTCCAAGAGAACACAATTAGTGGATCTGCCAGCAGGACCTCATCTTGACAGGTCTGGCGCAGGGAGCACCTGGGGAAGGTGTGAGGGACCGTCTGCTTCTGGCCCTTGGGGAATCTGCTAGGTCTGTCATAGAACCAGGCTCGGAAGGGCTTTCAAACAGGCATGGCTCAGACTGTTGTCTCTGCCAGTACGTGGTACTTTGGTGGTTTTAAGCTTCCTCTATTTTCACTGCAACATTCACTCTCGAGCCTGCAGGGTATACCAGGCGGGCCCCAGAAAATTCTCTATCAGGATGCTCATGGAGCAGGAGGGAGGGTGGCCAGCTCCCTCGCAGGGCACCCTGCCTGCCCTCGCCTTCCCCTAAAAGCGAGGGAGGACCCAGGTGGGGGAGGAGAGCCGGGAGGGACCCAGGGGAGACGCTCCAGCTATTTCCACCCAGGCTTTCTAAGGCGGCCAGGGGACGGCTTTCCCCCTCGGCCCCTCCCGTGAGGGGGCCACGAGAACCCCGGGCGAAGGCAGCTCTTCCTTTAACCTTTAGGCTCAGCATAGCGTAATGTCTACCTAGAGGCTGGAATAATAAAGCCTCACTTGCTGAGACGGGAAGGGATGAGGTCATCCCGCCCAGACGCCCTGCCAGGAGAGGCTCGCTGCCTTCAACACGTGTTCCTGGGCTCCCGCCTGCCTGCCCAGTTCTCAGTGACTCTGTTGCTGGAGCTCCCCGCACCTTCCTTTGGGCTAGGCTGCAGCAAGAAGCAGCTCTTCTCCCGCGCTACAACCTCGAAGAGTTTCCTCTCATGCCAGAGAGTGACTGTCATTTGGCTGCTGCCCCTTTTTCCCTCCCTTCCCTGCCTCCTTGTCTGGAGAACCGTGTTCCTGCCCTCGTCACCCCCAGCAGGAGCTCCCCAGCCCAGGGCGGCCATGCCTTCTGCCTGCTACCCACCCATATGTCCCCCATACCCCCCAGCCGCGGACACTTCCTCTGAGACGTCCTGACACTTCCGCGGAGACGTCCTCTGAGGGCCCTCCAAGCAGTGCCTCTGGCTCCCTATAGCACTTCCCCAACCAGCAGCCTGCCCTGGGGGCCTGAGGGCCTGCCTCTCCCCGCCCCGATCCCCAGCTGGTGTCAGGCACTCTGCTTCTGAAATCCTTTGACTTCCAGAATCCCATGCTGCCCGCTCCCCAAACATCAGAGCCAGGCTCTACGTGTGTAGCTAGGCAGCACTAGGGTCCTACTTTGGAAGCCAAGGCTTTGTCTAGGCCAAGCGCCAAGTACATTTAAGGCAAGAATTTCTTAGCGGAGGTGCAGGGTGGGGGGGTGGGATCATGGACCCTCAGAAAGTGTAAACAAAGCCATAGTCCCTCTCTCTAAAATGCACATGCGCCCAGAATTCTGCAGATTTTAGGCGTTTAATGGACTCCCTAAACCTCACCCAAGGTCACGGACTCAAGTTAAGAACCCTCGTCTAGAGGGAAGGAGACTCCAGCCATGACCCCAGAAGAATAAGTCTGAACCTTCTGGAAGAAGATCGGGTGAGACAAAAGACAGTAACTGGGAGGGGTTGGGGGTAGTTTTCATGCTTCCAACAAAGCATACTAGAAAAAAGAAAACTACTGAAGGCATCTGGCTCAAAACGCTGAAAATGAGGTTTCTGGCTTCACAACAGCCTCAAGTCCAAAACTACCGTGCTTCATGCAAGAACTAGTTAAGACTGACATCTATCAGGAGTCCTGATTTAGCCAAACCAGCGGTGGGCATGTGTGAAAGAAGACACGAGAAGCCTCTGTTAACTAAGGAGAAGCTCAGATTTTCCCAGGGGAGTGCTGGCTGGGGTGGGGCAAGAGGGCCTCCCCAGAGTCTCCAGGAACCTCTCAAGCAGTCTGTGCTGGAGTCCTTTCCATCACAGCTGGACTCCTCACAATTTACCCTTGACCTCAAAGCCACAGCTCACTGATCCCTCCAGCTCTTACAGCTTTCTAGCAGTATCCTTTAAAAACACTGGCAACTTGCACTCCCAGTTCTAGGGTTACACTGGCATCAGACTCCCGACCTCTCTCTCACACATGCGCGCAGAATTGTGATCAGAACCGCTGGAATCCAAAGCTGCTCATCAGGCAAGGGCTGGGGACCCTACGTTAGAGAGTGTGGTGTGGTTCTTTAGGATCACTTAACAGTGACGCCCAGGTCCTTGCTATGGGCCTCCCTACAGGTACAATTCCACTTCCATTAAAAGGGCTTATTGTGTGTGTAGAGGATCCAAGTTTCCTCGGATATGGTGTGGAGAGACACAGTACAATGTTGGCATCAGCCCCGCCCCTGGGCTGTTTTTGTGGCCGTCCTGTTGCCTCCCGTCTCCAGGGATGAGGAAAGCCACTAGAGCCGGGTCCCTCCCTGGACTGGCCGGGCCCCACCGAGTCTTCTCCCAAATTAAGAGGCGGCAGGTGCCACCCTTCCCCTGCAGCCCTCTCAGTGTCGCTTCTGCAGCCTCAGCCCGCCGGGCCTTGGCTGCAATGCACAGCTGGTGAGTCAGCCCCTTTTACCACAAGGAAACTGGCGCTGGCCAAGATCTTGGGCCCAATTCCGCTGTCCCAAGCAGTTTTAAACAAGGTGAGGTGGGATGGCCTGGAGGCACGGGCCAAGCCAAGCAGGCCAACTGAGCCCCATCTGGAGCCGGGTCCAGGCCCCGCCAGCTGGGCGGGTGGGTAGGGTTGGGAAGTGCCAAGTCAGCCGCATTCCAGCCTCCTCCTTCCAAGAACATTAACAAGTCACCGCACTGGGCAGGAAGGAGGAAGCCTCAAGACCAACGGTCTCTTCCTGCAGGACCATGGAGTGGGGGCAGCAAGGCTCACGCAGCCCAGCCCAGCTCCTCTCAAGGCTGACTTTTTCTAGGGTGGAGTGGAGAAAGGAGAGGGTTCCCCTGCTCTAGAAGGCTCTGCCAGCTAGGGTCTCAGAACTCTCTCTTTGGGACTGATAAATGCTGATGGGAAGGCGAATTTAGCCGGTGGGGTGGGGGGACGGGGGCGGAACTCTGCCTTCTGGAGCGGGAAGGACCAATGATCCAGCAAGCCTTCACTGAGAACAGCTCTCATCTAATGATACCTGCAGGCCACCCCCTCCCAGGCACTAGCCACAGATGTTTCCATGGATACCCCATTCTACTTTGCCTATTTTTAGATTTGGGCAGCACTGCTTTCCCCCTGAATCAGGCTAGAAGACCAGAAAAGGAAGTAGCTATCTCCCTCTTCCACTCCCTACATCTAACAAGTCTTCAAATCCTATTGATTTCATTACTAAAGCTTCAGTAAATCATCCCGTCCGCCACAGCTTTAGTCCACATTCTCATCACCTTTCCCTCTGGTGTCGGCTGTAACCTTCCTGCCCCATTTAGCTCCCCTCCCCCACTGTGGCTTCCATAGGAATGCCCATCTAGTCACATGGCTCCCTGTGGCCCTCTCTGGCACGAACCACAAGACCCAGCGTGATCTGGGCTCTGCCCAGCTCTACAGCCTCACCTCCCGCCTGTCCACAGCCTGCCTCCCAAGCTTAAACTTTACTCCTCACAATTCCTTCCACAGACCCTACCTCGTTCATACCTTGCTACCCCTAGGGTCCCTCTGCTGGGATACCCTTATTCCTGGTCCATCTAGGTCGGGGCATTTTCTCACTCGTAAGTGAAGATGTGGCTTAAATGTCACCTCCTGTGGAAAGCCTTCTCTCACACGCCCTCCCTCCCCTGAGTCCCTGCAGGACTTCATCTGCCTCTGTTGTCACACTGGCTTTACAGTGCACTCACGCGATTACATAGCTCTTCTCCCAGGAGCTCCTCCAGCCCGGAAACCATGCCCTCATCCCTCCATGTCCCCCGAACCCAGCACAGAGCTTATGCCGGGGGAAGATGTAAGCGTTTGTGCAAAGCTAAAATCTCCAAGCCTGACAGGTGGTGGTTTGGGGGGAAGACACCCTCTTTTCTGCTCAGCCCAAACATCTTCCCTGTCCCTTCCTCCCACTGTCCCCAAATGGGACTGCTTCCCCCTGGCCCCAGCTGGTGTCCAGCTTTAATTGCCAGACCCTGAGAGGACGCAGGAGGGATCAGCTGTGGCTTCTTTGACCTTGTGCTTGCAACCTCAATTCTACCTGAATTCAGAGCCAAGGCCCAAATCCAGGGACCCTGGATTCCATAATTCTCTTCGCCCGCCCTGCTCCAGATGTGCTGCCCTCTGCCTTGCCTCTTCCATTGTAGAAGGGTGCCTGACCAGGGGCTGTCCACATGGTGCCCAAGTCCCTTGGTCCCAGCCAGGGCGCTGTAAGGCCCTGGTGACAAAGAAGCATTACAGTGAACTTCAGGGCTAGATCTGGCCTCATAATTAGCCTTAAATTAGTTGCTGGACCCTCTGACGTGTGCCAAGAAAAAGAGGCCTTATTGAGACATCCCTCTCTGTATCCAACAGGGATCCATCCATCTATCCACCCATCCTTCTGGCTATTTATTCATTTGACAAATATTTACTGAGCATCTACTGTGTGCCAGGCACTATCCTGAGTTCTAGGAATACAGCAGGGAAGAAGGCAGAAAAACGCTCCTTCCCTCATCGAAGTTCAATTTTCGTTGGGTAGGGGGAGACAGATATAAATAAACAAACCAGTAAAATATCAGATAGGGGTAAGCACTAGGCTGAGAATTAAAAAGCGGTGTTGTGATAGAGGGTGACAGGGCTGCTTCTTTAGTCTGGATGGTCACTGAGAAGATGATATGTAAATGGAACAGCGGGGCCGGTCACGGGAGGATGGGGGATTCACGTTCCAGGCTGAAGGAGCAGCCGGCATGGAGGCCCTGGGGCAGGCAAGAGCTTGGCCTGTTTGAGGACCTGCGAAGGACCAGTGGCTGGGACATAATGACAGGAGGGGTGAGCGCCAGCAAGACCATCCTGCAGGGCCAGTTCATGGTCAGAGTTTGGGCTTGCTTTTTCTAAATATAATAGGGAGACCTGAGAGGGATTTAAACTCAGTAAAACCGGTAACCCTGGCCAGCCACCTCCCTGTATAACTGATTCCTTCTCCTTCTCTCCGCAGGCCCACTCCCACTTCCTTGATTTCTAAACTATTTCTTGATTCATCTTGTCTGTCTTTTGATTACAAGTCTAGCCTCCAGGTAACACAATTACCAAATGCAGTTCAAACCTTTCATTCTCATCAAAACTAAACACGGTCAAGTTCATATGAGCTTGAAATGAAAAACATGTTTAGGAAAGAATTTTCTTTTTTTAATTTCTCCCAACATTATATGATACCTAAAAGAGGTTTTTTGGAAACCACAGCAACAAAAAAATCCCTTCCCTAAGGACACACTGGGATTAAAAGCATTTATGAACTTCTTCGTTTTTATTTTCTGTAAAAATTTCTTCAGCCTGCAATCCGAGGGTCAAGCGTCCATCCGAACTTGCCCTGGCAGCGGGCCCACCTGTGATTTTGGCCCCGCTGGCCCAGGACCTAGCTGGGTTTGGTCCTTTCCCTGGCACTGAAGGCTGCCTGGATCCGAGGCCAGGCCGGGCTCAAGGGCTGGGCTCCCGCAGAAGCAAATGGGATGGAGGGTGAAGTCTTGTCTCCTTAGAACCCAAGTATAAGCACCCGGCAGGCTCCCCGAGCAGTGGGTCAGAGCCAGCAGCCCTGGGGATTTGTGGGTGGAAAGCACCCAGACCTGGAATCGTTAAGGCCATGCCCCCTTCTCGTTTCTTTTTTCCCTCTCTTCTAAAAACCATAAATAGCTCATACCCATTTCTGCATGAAACAACAGGTATGTTTTCACATTCCAAGCATAAATAACAAAAAGGCATATAATACTGAATATGCCTTTTCATAATTTCCCCTCCCTCTTCCTGGAGATTGGGACACAGCCCTCTCTATTTTAGACTTCCAGTTGCTGAGCACCGTGGGCTGCCTCTGGGCAGTTCTCATCTGCCGACCTGTCAGACCCTCTCTCCACCTTTTCAGACTTATTGCTGTGCTCCTCCCAGGGGAGGCCTGGACCCTTCCACGGGGTGACCAAAACAGAGCAGGGCCAGAAACCAGCCTCAGAGCTCACAGGACCATGGGGGTTGCTGAGAGCAAGCTCCCTGGACGAGCAGTTTCCTAGAGTGGCAACCCACAAGGCAGCCACTGCACTCACTGTGATGTGACATAAAAGTGGGTTTTCAGGGCTTCCCTGGTGGCGCAGTGGTTGGGAATCTGCCTGCCAATGCAGGGGACACGGGTTCGAGCCCTGGTCTGGGAAGATCCCACATGCCACGGAGCAACTGGGCCCGTGAGCCACAACTGCTGAGCCTGCGCGTCTGGAGCCTGTGCTCTGCAACAAGAGAGGCCGCGATAGTGAGAGGCCCACGCACCGCGATGAAGAGTGGCCCCCTCTCGCCGCAACTGGAGAAAGCCCTCGCACAGAAACAAAGACCCAACACAGCCAAAAATAATAAATAAATAAATTTATAAAAAAAAAAAAGTGGGTTTTCAGGATTGCTGCCCTTGTCTGCCTCGGGACACAGAACCACTGACAGCTGTGCTGGGAGTCCTGGTTCCCACCCCAGATACACGCCCTTCGGTCGTGCTGATCGCTGCTGAGGCAGTCACGTTGGGGCCCTTCCACCAGCCTGGGGGCCTGGGCCTGTCTCGTGGTGGCACTCCTTGCCCTTTGACAGCTCTGCCTCTGGGCAGATGCGGAGGGACTAGTGCTCCCTCCTTGGTGAGCCACGTAAGCTCAGGCCCATCCCAGGGATGGGCAGAGTCAGGCTGCCCATCCCTGCCAAGCACATGGTACTTCCCGTTGTTAAGGAGCCAGAACTCTCCCTGCTCCTGCTGCGCCTCCCGCTCTGGCTTCGTAATGGGAAGCACATCTCACAGGCCCTTTGGGACCTGCATCCTCTGTGTCATCTACCACCCCTGTCATCTCCTCCACCCCCTCCTCCATCCACCCCAGCCCTGCCATACTGAACTACGGACGTGCACTTTCCTGGGGTCACAATATTCTTTCCTTTTTCCTGGAATGGCTTTCCTTCTTTTACTAGCTGAGTCCTATCTATCCTTCAAAACTCAGTATCACCTCCTCCAGGAAGCCTTCTCTGACTCCTCAAGACCAAATTAGCAAACACTTCTCTGTTCTTTCACCTCAGTTCTAGCACTTACCACACAGTTTGTATCTTTCTACAGCCTAGTATCCCCAGTAGGCTGCATTCTTTGAAGGCAGGGACATGCCTCGCATCCCTGGATTCCCAATCCTTAGCCCAGTGCTTGGTGTGCCATGCACGTTCAATAGTTCTGAGCAGCGGACAGATGAATACATGCGTGCTCCGATCAACTGACCCAATGGGCCCAAATTAGTGAGCGCCGGTGATGCTGGTCGCTGGGGAGCGTGTACATTTCGGCCTCGTGTCAGGACTGTCTCGGCCAGCATATCAGCTCCTGAACTAAGTTGGATTTGGCTATGGCAGTGTCCTATCCCACTGCCCAGAGTCCCTTGGGATTCTCAGGAAGCCAAAATGGCACGCGACTCCTGCCTTCTCAGAAAAGAAGAAAACCACCAAGTGCTCTGGACTCCCTCCCTGCCACCCCTGTCCGCATCGTATGCCCATCCCCCTTCCTGCCATTCTGGACTCACTCCAATGCATCCATTTCTGAGACTGAAGTGCTGGAAGTCTCCAGACACTCCTGGACTTGCCTATAGCCAGGTAACTACAAGCTAGAGAAAAGCAACTCCCAAAGACTAGAAAGAGGAGAGGGGCGGCGAGATTTTTGGTGGAAGGTGAGACAAAGTCACAGCTACACCGTTTCAGGAAGAGGATCAACTTCCAGCTCTTGTTCTACCCACCCCTCCCCCTTCTCCCAGGGACCTGCAGCATCTGAAAAGTCAGGGGCCCCGTGGTCCCACTGGGCCTGAGTCCTGCTCACATTCTCACCTCCCACCTCCAGTGGGTGCTGCTGAGTTAATGGCCTGCACCATATCAGTGGTGAGAGCATCCAGTAGGCTGGTGATAAATTCCATTTTCTTCCCTTCTGGACAGCCTGAAAGACAAAGTGAGATTTGAAGGCAGATGCCAGGTAAATGATCAAGTAAACAGCTTCCTCAACTACCACTGTTTCCTCAACCTCTCCAAGTCCTTCTTGTCCAGCTAAATCCACTTTGGGAACTGTCCACAGCTCAGATGATTCTCATAAACCTCCACAGTTCCTCTGCCCACAGCCCTCGAGGGACCAATAGACCAAATGGATAATAATGCTCTCAGTGTTCTTCCATTCCTCAAATTTTTGCTGAGTATCAACTCAGGCACTATGCTAAATGTTAGGGATATAACACACATGGTTCTTCTCCTCGTAAAGTTCATAGTCTACTGGGGAACTCAAGCTCGTTCTGTTACAGGAGGACGGAGCGACTCTAGCAGCAAGGACCAGGTGCTGAAGGGGCACGAGGAATGCAGAGAACTCCAAGGTCAAAGCTGACTCAAGTAGATCCACCTGTTTACCTATCCAAGCACCTCCTCCTTTTTTCACATCTCTCCTCATCCAGCTTCGATTATAAAGATCAACCCTCCCTTATAAGTACTCTCAAACCCTTTGTTTCTCTATTCCTCACTGTGTGATTCCAGCAAAACCCCAAGCACGGATGAACCTTCTCACCGATATGCCTTCTCCAAGTCTACACCCCCATAGCTGAATAGTGCTGGTGTAAACACCACCACACAACTGGAGAGATGGTTCTCCTGCAAATTCATGCCTACCAGCCCCAAATGGGCCCTCAACACTACCTACAATCCTCCTCTCGGCAGCAACTATTTCATTCTCTGCTCTCTGCAGATCCCCTAGGTCTCTGGTTAAATGCTTCCTTCTCAGAGAAACCACAGATTCTTCCTGTCCTGTCCAGCACCTCACTCTTTCCCTTTAGAGTACCTGTCACCACCTTTTATCTGTGTTTGGATTCGTTTATTCGTATACTGTCTCCCGCACTAGATAAGCTTCACTTTGGTTTTGATCATTAGACAAACCCAGCGCCTGGCACATAGCGGAATCTCAATTGACATTTGTTGAAGAGATGGCTAGAAGGAGGGACCCTGGTCTCTACAACTCCATTCTCATGACAGAGTGACCTACAAACCTCACTTGGGAACCCCTAGACTTTCAGGAGCCTCGGTTTTCAGTTCTCCTTTGGAGTCCTGATGGGGAATAGTGGGCCCAGCTCCCACCAGCACTGACCTGCATCTGTGCTGATTAACACTACAGCATTCTGAGCCATCAATATTTAGTACTCTTATTGTAACTCACTGGCAGAGAACACTATAAATAAGGGAAACCCAACCCAGAAGCCATTTAGAGATCCTGGGTCCCTGCCTGTGAGTCTTGTGTCACACCCCAGTGACGGTTCTGGGCCACCAGGAATCACTGCCCCTCAGGACAGCCTTTCCCTGTGAGCTATCTTCTCTTTGCAGCCCTGGGGCAAAGGGTCCACAGCCCCCAGAGCATTGTCCCAGTCACCCTTAGAGAAAGAACTGTAGAGCTTTCAAGGGTAGGATTTTAACCCAATGACTACATTTTAAAGATAAAAAGGTAAGAGCAAGGAGGAGAAACAGTGTGGCCAAGAGCACAGGACTAATTAGGAACAAATCCCAGACCGGATGCAGATCCCGTGGCTCCTGAGATGCCCCTGCCCAGTGTCCCCGCTCCATCTTACAGATGGGGAAGCAGACCCAGAGGAGGGCGCTGCTTCTGCAGGGTGACGGGCTGGAGGAACAGGAAGAGATGAAGGCACCAGCAAGGGGTAGTGTCGTCTCCCACCTGGCAGCTCCCTGTCCTTGAAGGGGTCGTCCACCTCCGCACTCTTAGCCCTGGCGTCACTGTCACAACTGGGCATCACGTAGCTGAGAAGAGAGAGATGCAGGGGGTGAGGAGGGGCTGGAAACTGAGCTGACTTCAGCCCCTACTACCAGCAATGATCTGTGTGGTCACTAAGTCTAGATGTCCCAGAGCTGGCAGCAAAATATCTCCTGTAGTGTCCAGCAGCTACAAGGCAATCCCAGCATCGGTGTTCCCACAGAGACATGTTCAGGCATGTCATCTTAGTCAGTCTAGTAGAGCGATGTTACCTTATGTCTGCACACAGGATCTTTTTGATCCATAGAACCTAGTGACTCAGGCAGGGCAATAACCTTCTCACTGGTGAACTGAGGTTCAGAGAGGTTACCTGCTTTCCCAAGGTCGCCCAGCTAGGAAAGGCCAGACCTGTGACCAGAATCCAGGATACTGGGACCTCATCTGCCCACGAGCAGAGAGGCTACTCCCCTAGTGCCTCGACTCCCATCAGGCCAGGACAATAAAGCCAGGAGATGTGAGGTGACAGCCTAACAAACAGGAAGCTGGCTCTCCTATCCCAGGCTTCACCTGAGGGGTGAGGGGCAGGACGGGCTCTGGGGGACTTACCGTGTGGAGGTCCCGGGCAGCGGACGCCCCGTGTCCACCAGCACACACCAGCAGTAGCCAGTGGATTGGTGGCACTGCACTGGCTTATAGAGCCCCCCGGGGGCACACTCGGGGATGACAATGCCCTCGCGGGGGTTCTGCCGGGCCTCTTCCAGGGCGCTCTGTCTCTCCTGGTCACAAGAGTGAACTTTCTCTGCAAGAGAAGACACAGCCTGCAGTGACTCCCACTCCTGTGCCTTCCCTGCCAGGACCTGGCCTGGCCCTAAGGAACTGATGGCTGGCTGGTGAATCACCAAGGGGAGCTGTGTCTCCCACACCAGCCCTTAGTGAGGGGCTGCAGTCCCAGAACCTCCCTGCGGCCCCCTCACTGCCAGGGTGCCCTAGCACTCACACCTGGTAGGTTCCAGCAGCCACAAGACAGCCGGGGACCGCAGGGCTGCTCCACATCACAGTAGCCCTTTGCCCAGGGGTAGAATCTCCTGACTGTTTTCAGAGTGGGCCCTGCTGATGTCTCCTGGCTCGGGAGGGCGGGGGCAGGAGCTGGCTGCCCTGCGAGCTGACAGCTGATGCAGGAATGCCCGTGCGTGTGGACACTCTCCCAAGCCCAGACGCAGCAGGACAGGGCCAGGCCACTGTCCTCAGGGCAGGGAGATACTCTGATGCTCGGCACCCAAAAGGAGCAGAAACAAGGCCCAAACCCACTCCCTTCCAGGCCTCCAACAGGGCTGGACAGAGCAGGCTGAATGGAGCTGAGCTGATCACACAACACTGCTTCCATCCAGTGCGAGAGAGAAACAGGCCCGCAGGAAGGTGTCTGCACTCAGCGGCCTCACGAACTATGTCAACGTCTCTGAACAGCCAAACCTGGTTTCTCCAGAGTCAGGCCCAGGCTGAGGCAGTGGTGCATGGTGTCCTGTGCCAGGCCTGGGGGCCTCAGACCCACACGACCCCTGACCAGTCAACCTGCCTGACTTCCCTTTCTTGTTTTTTTGTTGATTCTGTGGGGATTTTTTTTTTCTTTTTTTCTTTTTAGTTATTAAAAATAAATAGCATTGGGTTCCTTTTCTTGTTAGAAAGAAAAATTTGAAAAAACCCTAATCCCACCAAAGTTAAACACTGTCTGCCCTTGACCTTTTCTTTTTCATGTACACACACACAAATACATATGCATACACCTACTGGGGGGTTTTTTAACAATAAAAGGGACCACATCACATACCTGTACTATTGCTTTTTTGATCTACTTATTTATCTCTTTATTTATTTACTTTATTATCACTTTATTTCTTTCATGAACAATATTCCGCAACTTTCCCCTTGAAGAAGATGACAGGAATCGTCTTGGGTATCCCATGATATTTTCACAGCGTTTTACAAAAATACCATTCCGAGAGCCAGGAATTTGGTATCAGCAACGTGGAGATTCATCCTGCTCACTGAACAACAGCACAAATGATGAAAATTCAGAAGCTCAACTCTGAAGGAGCCAAACCCTTTGAAATAATGACTCTGGTAATGATACACATATGAACCGGACAGACGTTGAAGCAGACTGTAGGTGCACACAGAGACTCAGAGCAGCTCCATGCTGTCTTAGAGGGAAGTCAGATGATGGGAAATGATTTTTGTCTCACTCTGAGGAAAAATGCTGAAAAAATTCTCATTGCAGGGTGAGGGAATATTTCCTTAAGCGCGTAAAAATATCTGAGAGTCAGGAGACAGGTATGAATAGCACGTTTGCTATTAAAATATAATACTGATCTGGAAAATGAAAGAAAAAAAAAGAACTATTGTTTTCATAACGCAAACACAGCGAAACTAAACAGAATCTCCTTAGCTAGAGGAACAGGAGTTTAAAACAGTTGACAGGCACTAGACTCGAGATTCTGAACCCAATTATAACTACCACCAGAATTGCCCCTAAGAGGCAGCTTAGGAAAGAGACATAAACTGATTGGAAGAGGGGGGCCATGGGGAGACCTGGCCTGAAGACCCAGGATTTTGAGTTCGGCCCCTGGCTGGAATGGAGCCTGGCACCTTCCAGGGGATTACTCAAGAGTTTTTCAATAGCTCTCCCAACCCCAAGTTGGTAACTTTCTTTTCCTATCTCATAGTTCATGCCACAGAAAAAGTGACAGAGGAGAAAAACCAAAGGAAAACAGCTTTTTTACTGGCACTGGCGTTCGTGTAACAACCTCTGACAGAGGCTTTAAATAAAGATCTTCCAGGCCAACATTCTAAAGCCATAAATCAGATGGAAAGCGAGATGCGAACAGAGGTGGAGAAAGCTTCCCCAGGGACAGAGCAAATGATGGACCTGACTTCACACCATTGGGGATCCTGAAACTGCGGGAATGTGGAGACCAGCCAGCCGAGGAGAGGTGGGAACCTGTGGTTTGGGGACTGTCGACAGATTTCTGGAAGTCCTTGAAGGCTGTTCTGAAATGTTTGTAGCCCGCTTCCATAGAGGCTGCACAGAGTTCCACGGAGAATACTACAAACCATACAAATGGCGACGCTCGATAATTTGGAAAAACTGGGGGTTAGCATGGAATTCGAGAAAAGGTGAAATGCAGGGTTTATTACTTTCTTCTTTATTTGCTTGCTTATTAATTTATGACGATCCCTGCAAGTTCAAGTGCTCCTCTAAGAAAGAGACAGGAAAGGTTTATAATCATAGCACTAACTGTTTGTGAAGAAAACACAGAGAGTTTGTCTTCCAACAGAGACAAAATCTCCCCTAAAATCCTCTTTATACTACTAATAGTCAAAGCAAATATTCATTGAGGAGCAAGTGCCAGGCAGGCGATAGACTAAGGGCTTTACTTGCCTAATCTCTTTGTCCGTGTGAAGTAGGCACCGTTATTATGCCCATTTTGTAGACAAGGAAGCTGAGTCGTGGAGGGATTCATGAATTTTCCCAAGTTCACTCACCCCGGAGAGAGGAGGGCTGGGGCTCCAGTCAAGGGCTTCTGACAGTCAAGCCTGTCTTGCTGAACTCTAGACAGAGGTTACTGTCTCTAATTATTTGCTTTCCGGGAAAAATACATTTATTTTTACGGTGTGAAGATTTGCCAGGCCAGTCGCTTTGTAGACTGCCCCAAATCTGCTGCATTTGAAAGCAAATGTGTAAAAACATGTACTTATCCATTTGAAACAGCACTGCTTCTTCTGAACCAACGATTTTCTCAGCTTAAGCACACTCCAAACCTTGTACCCTCGTATTTTTCCCTCTTTGCCTCGGAACTGGAACACCTAAAGCCAAATTTGTAACTCACCCACCATTTACAGACAGTAACGTGAATAATAATGGCTAACAGCTACCTGAGTATTTATGGTGTGCCCAGCTCTGTACTGGGCACTTCCATTAACTCACTTCAAACTCATCACAAGCCTCTAAGATAAGTGTTATTATTATCCTCACTGAGCAGACTGGCTGTGTGATGTCCTCAAGGTCAACAACTAGGAAGTGGCAGAGCCTGGATTCCAGCCCAGGCAGTCTGCTCCCAGGCCATGGTCTTCACCCCTCTTTAATATCAGCTCTCACTGCCATGTGCTAACCTGATTTTTAATCTAACCTATGTTTTTCTTTTACTTGGTGTGGTAGATCGTTACAAAACGGTACCAGTGAATTGCACCTCCCTGTATTCATGCCTTTGGGTAAACCCCTCCCCGCTGACTCTGATTTGCTTTGACCAATGGAAAGGACGGGGGTGATAGTGTGTGGTTACCAGACCTCGGCCTGAAGAGGCCTTGTAGCTTCCACTTTCCCTTTCTTGGAATCCACCCTGAGACCACCACATAAGAAAGCCAGTCCAGCCTCCAGGAGGATGAAAGGCCACATGGAAGAAAACCAGAGCCCCTCAGCCCACAGCCAGCACCAAGTGCCAGGCGTGTGCGTGAAGTCATCTTGGACACCCCAGCCCAGCTGACCCTCCAGCTGGACAAGTCCAGGAGTGAGTGCAGGTAGAATCAGTCAAGGAACCACCCAGTCAATCCACAGACACATTAGAAAGAATAAATTATTCTTGTTGTAAGCCATTATATTTCTGGGTGGTCTGTTACACAGCCATAGATAACTGAAACACTTAGACTTGCTCAACTCTTTATCAATTTACCCCATAAGTATTTTTGTAGCCCTCTCAGACCCTTCGGCCAATCAATCAATCAATCAATCAACCAATTATTCCTTCAGTGCTTCTCCAGACCTCATGCGAATACTAATCGGTACATACCAGGGGGCATAAGCTTATTCTGTATCTGAGGACCCAGAAGCCAGCCCCATCCTTAGGGCCACTGTCACCCTCTGCCCTTCTCAGTCACCTCCCAAATGAATCTTAAAATTCACAACTATCAGATTTTCCAGATACCAAGAAGTCACCTTCCAGAATGCAAGCCGGGGGATCTATTTCAAGGGCCTCTTCATGACCACTGGTTCAGAGAGGAAGCTCCTCAAAAGTGGATACCCACTGTTCTAAAACATTCAATCTCTGCTCAGGGAAGTTCAGGGAAAGATGACAAGATTAGAAGGTCCGGCCTGATAACTATGAGAATGGGCCAGGACCATCTGTAAATACTCGGAAGACATAAACAGCGGGGGAGAGGGAAATATCAGGGCTGCCCAGGGCGACACAGGAATACCTCGCCACACGTTCTTACACACCCATGCTCACCCAGCCCCTCTGATCCTATTCTGAGAACAAGTGAGAACCGGTTCACTCCCCACCTGGCAGTGGGTGGTTTAAATCTCACTCACAAAACTCTGACTGCCTGAGAGAAGAAACACAACAGAAAAGTAGCCTGTGGAAGGAATGAGAACGTGGTCCAGCCCTTGCCACTGGAAAGCACACAGCCCTCTATCCCAACAATCACACAGCAGCCGAGCAAAGCAGGGCTAAGGCTGGGTGGGAGTGGGCAGGGAGGGGGACCGGGGAGAGGGAGACTGGGCTGAGGCAGAAAACCCTCTGTGTAGGCCCAGGGCATGGGTTCTCAGGTGTCCAGCCAAGACAGGAGGAGCGTGGAGGACAGCCCCGTCTGCTACGGGCAGCCCCTGCCTCTGTGCCTCTCAGTGACCTGTGGTAATTAGGAGCAAAGGGCGTGGACAACCTCAACCCTCAGCTAATCCCCAATTTTGATTTTAGCCCACAGTTTATCCTTTGTTTCTGGGAACTTTTTCTCCTTTATCATCTGTTTCTTTTTTCTTCTTCACTTAAGAAAAAAAAAAAATGTCCAACAAACATAAACATTAAAAGATTCGAGTTTCAGGTCCTTGGACTGGTCTTTCTTTCTGGCTGCTGCCTTCCAGAGGAGAAGCTGCTGCAGGAAGGAGCAGACAAAAAAGCTGGGATGCTGGGTAACCCAACACCTGAGTGAGCAGGTATTGGTGAGCCAGTCATATCTTGAACTCTTGGGAGAAAGAGCAGGGGAACCTTATGGTGATGGAGGCCAGGGGAGATGGGAGGAGAGAAAAGGCAGTAGTCAGAGAAGATCACCAGCAGTCAGGGTTCTCCAGAGAAACTGAACCAATAGAAAAAAATAGATAGATAGATAGATAGATTTAAAATATATATATATGGATATGGATACGGATATGGATATGGATGGATATATATATGGAGAGAGAGAGAGAGAGATTTATTTTAAGGAATTGGCTCCAGGCTGGCAAGCTGGAAATTCAGGTAAGAGTGATGGGGCAGTCTCAAGTCCAAAATCAATAGGTCAGGCCAGCAGGCTGGAAACTCAGGCAGGATTTCTATGTTACAGTCTGGAGGCAGAATTCCTTCTTCAAGAAATCTCAGGTTTTGCTCTTAAGGCCTTCAACTGATTGGATGAGGCCCACCCACATCACAGAGGGTCATCTGCTTTACTTCAAGTCAATTGATTATAAATGTTAATCACATCTAAAATAATACCTTTGCAGCAATATCTACACTAGTGTTTGACCAAACTGGCTACCGTGGCCTAGCCAAGTTGGCCCCTAAAATTAACCATCACTAGGTCCCTGTGAAAAATGAGACCAAGAAAAAAGCCAAATCTTACAGAAAACCATACACAGAAAAGCTGAGAAGAGTCATGGGTCATAGAGACAAGTATTGGGAATATGCCTTGATGAATGATGCAGTCTTCCCAGAGGAAGAACCAGAAGCTCTCCTCTGAGTGGCGGCTCAGTGGCTAATTAAGGGCAGCTTCTCAGGCTGCCCTGACTAAGCGTTGCCTATACTACAGACAAGGGAAGTGGAGTGCTGACAGGGCTGAGGGCAATGTCCTGAGAGAGGATGGTGTTCCTGGCGTCTCAGATCTAATGTGTGATCCTGAGTAACAGAGGAGATTAGGGCTCACGGAGAGGATGCAGAGGGGGTCAGGGGCCTTCCTGGCCCCAGGCTCTCACACAGGCTGGTACTGGGTGTGCGCTGGTACCATGGCAGGCTCTGGAGAGGTCAGAAAAGTTTTGTAAGACGTAGCAAGAAGAAAGAACTAACCACAAGATCTTAACTTACCCTCATTCCGGGCCTCCTCCATCCCCAAAGCTTTCCCTGGGGGTCCCACCTAGAGCAAAGCCTCTCTCTGCTGCGTCTGACTATCTGTTCCCCTCCTGGACCCCTCACCCTTAGCACCAGGACTTAACAAGACTGCAAGCTCCTGAGGGCAAGGACCCTATCTCATACTTCCTGATCCTTCCCCGCACGCATCCCTGACCTGCAGCACCTCACTCGTAGGAGAACCACGGAGTCTTGGGTATAAAGGATCCACAGAGTATTTAGCCCAGGAACCCCTCTATTGCTGAATCTCTGCTGTTCCACCCCCAGCCACAGGATTCTGTTCTAGCCTGACACCTCAGAGATGGGACCACCCACCTCGGAGTCAAGGCCAAGTTATGGGGGATGAGACCACAGAGGCCAGAAGAAGAAAATGTGTCCCTTTGACTCATCCTGGGAAATGCCACATTCAATCCTCAGACCATCCAGCACTAGATTTTCTTAAGGGAAAAATCAATACACAGGCACCCGCCTGAAAAACAAGAGGAGCTTATCTACGTTTCGTTGCAAAAGGAATCATCCCACTGGGCCAAGAATATTAAGGGAAACACTAGCGTTGTGTCGGCTACAGTTACCCTGAAGCCCCTTCAAATACCCCACACCCACTTAGCCTCTTATCAAAAATGAATGAAATGCTGAAGGATAACCCAAAATGACAAGCCTTCTGTTAAAAACAACTTTTCCTGAATCACAACATGAAATTCCAGAGGCGTAAGAAATCACATGGCTCCTGCCTCGGGAGCCTCTGGGTTGGCATGAGTGGCGTGCGCGGTCGGGACAGCTGCAGAGAATCTGGCCGAAGAGGAGACTGCAGGAACAAAAGGAGGGACCAGAGGGACCAGGCTTGAAGGCACTGACTTCCCTCTTTTTGGGAAGGGACTGGCCCAGGGACTGGACATGTGGTCTCCAAGGAGGAGATGCTGCAGAGTGCACGATCTTGGGGAGTGATTCACAGGACATCACTGAACAGCCCTTTCTGTTCATTTGGCCACACAGGGTTCAGCACCCATCCCCTGGAGGACTGCTTTTCTGCCCTCCTGTCATGTCTGGCACCAAGCTGCCACTTGGCCATCACCAATCCCCAAGTCTCAGAGTCATCCAGGGGCTCCGAGAACACCCTGAAGAGGAGGGGACCCCGAAGAACCATTCCTCGGGGCTCCCTTTGGAAACAGACAATGGCCAAGAAAAGAGAGGTCCTGTCAGGGCAGGGAAGAGGCAGACTCCCTGATAAACAGAACAAAGTCAGTCTTTGAAATTGTGCTCAGGTGTGTATCAAGTAGGGGTGGAGGGAGTGAGAACAGAAACAGAATATGCGCAAATTTAAAATGTCACCTCTTCCACTGGAATGGGTTTCTCCATTTAATTTAATCTAAAGGCCCTTTTCCCCATAGAGTAGGCAGGCAGATGATGTGAAAAAGATAACATCATCACCCAATCTTAACCTACAAAGGGACCTCGGACCACGTCTCTGGAGGAGGGCACCCCTTCCGATGAACTCACTGGCCAAGTGAAGAGATGCTGTTCAGCTCTGGTCCAGAAGGAGAAATGAGGATGGTGTAAAAGCTCAGTGGGACGGCTGTTCCCAAACACCAGGGGGAACTCCAGCAGTCAGAGGGAAGAGCTTCTAGGAACAGGAGTCAGGGTGAGATGGGGATACCTGGGCTTCCTCGCCAAGGCTGAGAGCAAGAGTAAGCGCCTAGCACTCCTGCCCCTGCACGCTCCAGTCCAGGCCTGGCACGTGGGAATTTCTGTCACTGCTCATGGAAGTCAACAACGATCAGAAGAGAGGCAGAATAGCTCGGTGGTCAAGAGCACGGGCTTGGGGTCAGATGGATCACCTTCCACCACTTGTTAGCTCTGTTTACTTTAGCTCTCTAAGTCCCAGGTCCTTACCTGTAAAAGTAGGGTAACCACAGCACAGGCCTCACAGGGTCATTGTGAGGATGAAACACAATAGTATATGTAAAGCATTGAACCCAGTGCCATAGTTAGTTGATAAGCGGTAGGTTATCAGCTGGTCTAGGGTAGCAGTGTCCTCAGCCCATGTAGAGCAACCCCGGCCTTCCTGACCCATCCCCGTGAATGACCAGTCTCTCAGGTGGATTGCAGGGATGACCAAGGGCGGGGTGGCGGGGGCAGTCTGCTCTAGGTACAGGCAATGAGGGGCACACTGTCTTTAGTTTACCTCAAAAAATAATAACATAACTAAGAATCAGTCTACTTTCTAAGATCACTATGTCAGCGACTCCAAACAATGTCTGTGATAGAATATCCCTCCCCTCTGGGGAGGACCACACCTCCGCCCCTGCCTTTGACACACCACTGCCTGATGGTCAGCTCCTTCCTTAGATACTCCTTCTGTTTCTTTCCTTGGCCCCCTTAGCACCAAGTAGAGGCCTTGGCACACGACAGCTATTGATGGGCCTGTGGCCCTGGGCAAGGTCCTTACTAGTCCGGGCTCCTTTTCCTCATTTAAAATGAAGTGGTGGCACCTATGGTCACCTTATCTTTGACAAAGGAGGCAAGAATATACGATGGAGAAAAGACAGCCTCTTCAATAAGTGGTGCTGGGAAAACTGGACAGCTACATGTAAAAGAATGAAATTAGAACAATTCCTAACACCATACACAAAAATAAACTCAAAATGGATGAAAGACCTAAATGTAAGGCCAGACACTATCAAACTCTTAGAGGAAAACATAGGCAGAACACTCTATGACATAAATCACAGCAAGATCCTTTTTGACTCACCTCCTAGAGTAATGGAAATAAAAACAAAAATAAACAAAAGGGACTAATGAAAGTTAAAAGCTTCTGCACAGCAAAGGAAACCATAAACAAGACGAAAAGACAACCCTCAGAATGAGAGAAAATATTTGCAACTGACAAAGGATGAATCTCCAAAATATACAAGCAGCTCATGCAGCTCAATATCAGAGAAACAGACAACCCAATCCAAAAATGCGCAGAAGACCTAAATAGACATTTCTCCAAAGAAGATATACAGACTGCCAACAAACACATGAAAGGATGCTCAACATCACTAACCATGAGAGAAATGCAAATCAAAATTACAGTGAGGTATCACCTCACACTGATCAGAATGGCCATCATCAAAAAATCTACAAACAATGAATGCTGGAGAGGGTGTGGAGAAAAGGGAACCCTCTTCCACTGCTGGTGGCAATGTAAATTGATACAGCCACTATGGAGAACAGTATGGAGGTTCCTTAAAAAAACTAAAAATAGAACTACCATATAACCCAGCAATCCCACTACTGGGCATACACCCTGAGAAAACCATAATTCAAAAAGAGTCATGTACCATAATGTTCATTGCAGCTCCATTTACAATAGCCAGGACATGGAAGCAACCTAAGTGTCCATTGACAGATGAATGGATAAAGAAGATGTGGCACATATACACAATGGAATATTACTCAGCCATAAAAAGAAATGAAATTGAGTTATTTGTAGTGAGGTGGATGGACCTGGAGTCAGTCATAGAGAGTGAAGGAAGTCAGAAAGAGAAAAACAAATACCGTATGTTAACACATATATATGGAATCTAAAAAAAAAAAAAAGAAAAAAGGGTTCTGACAAACCTAGGGGCAGGACAGGAATAAAGACGCAGACGTAGAGAATGGACTTGAGGACACAGGGAGGGGAAAGGGTAAGCTGGGATGAAGTGAGAGAGTGGCATGGACATATATACACTACCAAATATAAAATAGGTAGTTAGTGGGAAGCAGCCGCATAGCACAGGGAGATCAGCTCGGTGCTTTGTGGCCACCTAGAGGGGTGGGATAGGGAGGGTGGGAGGGAGATGCGAGAGGGAGGAGATATGGGGATATACGTATACATATAGCTGATTCACTTTGTTATGCAGCAGAAACTAACACACCATTGTAAAGCAATTATACTCCAATAAAGATGTAAAAAATAAAAATAAAAAATAAAATGGGGGCTTCCCTGGTGGCGCAGTGGTTGGGAATCTGCCTGCCAATGCAGGGGACACGGGTTCGAGCCCTGGTCTGGGAGGATCCCACATGCCGCGGAGCAACTGGGCCCGTGAGCCACAATTGCTGAGCCTGCGCGTCTGGAGCCTGTGCTCCGCAACAAGAGAGGCCGCGATAGTGAGAGGCCCGCGCACCGTGATGGAGAGTGGCCCCCGCTTGCCGCAACTAGGGAAAGCCCTCACACAGAAACAGAGACCCAACACAGCCAAAAATGAATAAATAAATAAATAAATTTTAAAAATAAAAAAAATTTTAAAAATAAATAAATAAATAAAATAAAATGAAGCGGTGGTACTAGAGGCTATGGTTCCCATGGCCGGCAGTCTTACAGGTAGCCCAGAGCTTCCCCATGGCTCAGAGGGGGATCCAGCTCAGCCTCCCCCGCCCCAGGGGAGCCCAAGCACCAGCAAGCGGCTGAGTGAGGGGCAAGGCTGCTGGGGGCCTTCAGATTCGCCCCCATGCCTGGCACCCCCCTCCACGGTCATACTGTGTCCAGCCGTCTGTGGCTCAGAGGCTCCCCCCAGAACAAAACTAACCGCCTGCCCCACGTCCCCAAAGCACCCACTCACAGGAGCGTTTGCAGGGGGCTCTGTAAATAGGGCACGGTGCTGGGATGAAGTGTAGTGGGTGAGGGGGTGTAAGGGACAATTACAAACCAACCAGCCTGCCTAAATAATTTCTCCCTGGGGCACCTAAAATGGCCATGCACGGTTCACCGTTGTCTGAAGCAGTGACCTAGTCCTTCCCACACAGACGGAAACTGAGAAGTGGAGGAAAACAAGATATAAATTCTACAGAAGATATTTCTTCTAGGATGGATTGTCCCAATATAGTATGTAGGCACTTTTTTCAAACTTTTCCCCCAAAGCATCACTGACTCACAGCCACTCAAATTTTAGAAAAGGCTCCATCTCTCCTGACTCATGCCATTAAGTGAGCTCATATGACCCTTCCACCAAAAAGAATACGAAACGCTTCAGAGTGGTTTTGGAACGAGAAGTACTGAGAAGTGGCAAGCTGGCGTCTTTCTAGTTTTTCTCAGTAACTTTGTTGACCTTGACCTGATAAGCTCTGTCCTTTAAGGACAAGAGCTAGCAAATAAAAATTCAGGCGAGAAGGAAGGAGGGGTCAGGGGCCAAGGTGGGGAATTGGAAGAGGTATTTTTTAATTTGCCAAATAAAGTGTCATAACTTCACACTTCATCCCCCAAACAATAATGTTGCACATGTGCGTGTGTTAATAAGATATGTACCCTGCTTACTTCCAAAGCCATTTTACAAATAAACACAGAATGAGGACCCTCGGACCAAAGCAGAGATAGCAGTTGCCTTCTAGCAAATTGGCAGAAGCCAATTACAATACCTCGGCAGGGCCTTCAATTAGGTTTTTTTAGCAGCAGAGGCCAAAAGGAGAACATTGGGATGTGGTGGTTTTACTCTGAACGCCACAAAGCATACATACTCAATAAAATCTCTGCTGGTGGAGCAAGTTCCAGACCCCTCCCAGCCACCCCTGCACCTCCGTGTTCCAAGCAGACAATGTGGGGTGCAGGAGCAAGGCCACTGGGAAAACTAATTTTAAAACCAGGTTAAGATGGACTGTGGAGCCAGGCTCTCTGGGGCCTCCGAATGTGTTTCAGCTCCTCCTGGCAAAGGGAGAACTTGAGAAAGGCCTTTGTTGCCAGGGAGAAAGCCATAGGGATGGCCACCCACGCCTGTCCCCGGCTCTATTCTACTGGCCCTGGTGGACCAAGACACCTGCATAAGATAGTTGGGCAGACGTCCAGAAGGCCAGTGATAGACATAAACATCAAGGATCTGGTTTTATACAGGTCTTTTAAATGCACACGAGCCCAGCCCCATCCGTGGCTGCTAACGTTCGTGGATGACTCGTTCTTCCTTCCAGCCACATTGTGTGCGAGGTTCCAGGTGGCTGTGAGGTATTCGCTTACAACAGCTACCGCTGGTTTCCCCCTAGAACTGTTTGTTTTTCCAGGCCTGAGGTTATTACGTCACCCCACGGTTTCTGGGCAGGCCAAGAGCACTGGTTTGGGGGGTGGGGGATCCAGCCAGGAGGTGCTGTTGCCTCTGTGACCCCAAATCCCAGTCCTAGCAGCAGCCATCCCAGCAGGAGCTTCCAGGTGAGGGAGGAGCATCAAAAATGTGACCAATGGGCCCAAAGCAGGCCTAGAAGAGCACCGATCCGAGCCTGGCAGGTCAGGGCAGGATGCTGTAAACAGCTTACTTGTGACGTGGATGGTGAGAGAGGCAAACACTCTCACTTACCAGGGGGACAGGGGTCACTGTCACGGCAGAGCTTATAAGAAATGCATTTCCACTTTGCGTCCCCGCTGATGGCTTGTTTCCAGGGAGCAGAGTTACCACCAGCTGCTGCATTCACAGATTACAGAAGGAGGGTCTGCCAGGCAAGGAGGTAAGGAAGGAAAGGCGTGGTCCTTTTGGATTTAACACACAGGGTCAGGTTCTAGGGCTTCTTGGAGTCCCAGATCAGATCATGAAGGAAGTGAACTAGAAAAGATGGAGATAAAGGAAAGAAAGAAATGGGGGGGAGGAAGGGAAGTCCAATGACCTCAGAGTGGCCGCAGGAGGGAACCAGGCGGAGACAGAGACAAAGGGCCTTCGTACATGCCTTGAGGGCGTGGTTTGCAAGAAGAAAAGAGTGAAGGCTCACGCGACCACATTTCCTGAGAGATGGCATTTACCCAGAGGAGAAAGCACAGAGTTTTGTCACACAGAAAGAGAAAAAAAACAAGACTTTTATCAATCACAGCTGTGGGAAAGTGCCTGCATGTAGTAAAATCCAAAGCAGTAAGATATGGGTGAAGGATGAGATGAAGCCTAATTTTTGTCATTTCCTCAATCTCTTTACTCTCTTCTCTAAGATGTATTATAGATGATTACAGTTTTTTGAAATTCTAGTTATATTGAGAAATGCCTTCGTCACTAGCCCCTGATACCAAAAGCTCAGCAAGAGTTCCTGTTTTCTTATAAAAGCAGAACAGAGTCTCTGGCCAACTTGTATAGGAGAAGATGCTGGCTCTCAAATTCTAGGATGTTCGCCGCCAGGTGTGCTGTCCGCCTGGCTGCAAGAAGAACTCCTGGTACAATGGAGGCGAGAATCAAACAGAAGTTCAACAGGCAAACCTGCTGCCCCTGAGCCTGCCACATACTCAGAAAGAGACACTGACCATGATGAACACGTGACAAAGCCTTAAAAATAAGGGCCAAAACCTCCAGGAGGAGGGAAGGAGACAGGATAAGTCTGCAGGCATATGTGTCATGTTATTGCAAAACTTCAGCTGCCCAGTGGAACCTTTCCAACATCAACAGTCCCCAGGCCAGAAGACAAACCTGGCGTCACAGGGTCTGAGTGTGAAAGAAGGATGTTTGGGGTGTAAAAGAAACTGGGATGCCTTTTTGCCTCTGAGAGAGAGAAAGCTGAGAAGAGCTCTCACTCAGTCGGCTCTCAGAGTCCCACTCCAACCTCCCCAGAGGCAAGGGCAGAAGCTCGCCTCGACCCAGAATCTTTCATTAAACTCTAATGGGAAAGTGCCCCAGGGACCTGACTCAGAGGCTCTAATCCATACCAGAGCCAGCCGCCCAGGCCCAAGTTAACATACAAGTCTATCTGACTTCTCATCAGACCAAGTGAGATCATGTGAAAAGTGGCTAGCGCAGTACATCAGGATATTCCATTGAGTTTTTTTTCAATAATTCACCTACTATGTACACCTACTATGTGCCAGGCATTTTAGATACATTGAATTCTCAGAAAAATCCTGCAAGGCATTAATGATTTTAACTAATAAGTAAGGAAATCAAAGCTCAGGGTAGTTAATTAACTTTCTCAAGGTAACCCAGCCTCTCAGTGGGAAGCAAGCATCGGAAGCCAGGTCTATAGGTTTGCCTGATACCAAAGCCCCTGTTTCTACCAGTACATGGTTGATCTCTTCTATATACAAAAGATTCCCTACCCCCGACCTATGAAGGCCAAGCCTCAGGATGCTTCCTGGGCAACCCACTTGTGAGAGCACGCACAGGACAGGATATTAAAGCTCACGTGAGAGCAGAAAGTGCTATGTGAGCTGCCTAAAGAGTTTTGCGCTAATGCAGGCTTCCCCAGGCATGTCAGGAAACATCTCAGGAGGCACAGTCCCTACTTCTAGGAAAGGGGCCCCAAAACGTGAGAAAGACACACCCCCCGACACACGCTCCCATCCAAATGCTTCTACTTCAATCTTATATAACAGGGCCAGCAAACTTTTTTTCTGTAAAGGATCAGATCATATTTTAGGCTTTGTAGGCCAGACGGTCTCTGTCACAACTCTTCAACTCGATGGTTGCAGCACGGAAACAGCCATAGACAGTATGTAAAGAAATGGACATGGCTGTGTTCCCACACAACTTTGTTTGCAAAATCAGGCAAGTGGCCATTTGCCAACCTCTGTTACATGCCTGTGTGACACAGTGTCCCTCACACCTAATTACATCAAAAAGGTTGACAGGCACTCAGTCAGTTTTACCACCTGATCATGATGGAGAATGTCCCTAGTTTATTAGAAAATGCCTATGGTATCAATCTGAGATAATGACTGCTGGTCTCAGTTACTCCCAGGGAACCTTTAGCTCTCCTCCAACTATCCTGTCCTATATGCTAAACTTACAGACATAACTGGGGCAAACCAGGAAAAAATAAACGTGGCTGGGTGCCTCTCACAAAAGGAAGGGGATTGTACCTTCCTGGAAACCATTTTTCAATATGATCCCATACTCATGCAATTGGAAACTACACAGGGGAAGAAGGAGTGGGAAGGGGAAGGACTTGAGTGGAAGCAAACATCATCAAACTTGACACTGCCACTTTACTATACACAGAGAATACAGCCCAAGAAGATAGGCACTCTATTCCCAAAGAGAAATCATTTTCTCCAGCCCCACCACTTATTAGCTGTGACCCAGGACAAGTTACTTCCTCTCTCTCATCCTTTGACTCTTCATCTGTAAAGTGGGGATAATAACAATACTTATAGGGTTATGGTGACGCTCAAATGAGATTACACACAGCTGATATGGACTAGCTATGATGACACTGATGGTTCTGACTTTACTGATGATGATCTTTTCTCCTCATCCTTCTCCAAAGCAAACACGTTGAGCTAGATTCTCTAATAGATATAATAGACAGGCAGTAAAGCCCTTGCCTTCACAGAGTATAACTTAGGTAGAGAAATTAACCACTGGCAGGCGGAAAAAGATCATGGAAGCAGTTGCTAAATGTCAAACGAATGCTTCAGGCAAAAGGTGCTGTGTAATTTCAGAGAGAGCTCTCCCTCTTATCTACCCCTTGGTCACCGTATGAGAATTGAGCCTCCTACTGGGGCTCTGCAGACCTGCTGGGGGCTCAGGGAATGCGGGGACCTTTTGCAGATATCACTTCCAGATACCACAGGCACCAAAACCACTTCTCTTTGACTTATCATATTTGCCTAACAGTGAAGGGGGAGTGGAGGAAGGATCTAAGAAGCTTCCTAATAGATGTTTTTGCTTAGGGTGACAATCACAAATTCTTTCTTGATTGAAGAATTCTCACTAGAAGAAGTATCGTTAATATTCCCATTTTCCCTACCAATGATGATGATAATAATAAACACAATTGTACTTACAATTTATCATGCACTTACTATTTCTCACTTAGCCAGACATTGGTTAAGTACCATACAGACTAACTCAGTTAATCTTTACTCGCCGTCCTTTAAGGGAGAGATTATGATCCTGGCTGAGAACTGAGGCTCAGTGGGCGTGGCCAGGGCAGGGGTGGGGCAGGCATTTAACTTGACTGGGTCACTTACTAAGTGTTGGAACCAGAACGAGAACCCAGGTTTGCTGATTCCAACGCCTGTGTTTTAACCATGGCACTGTTCTGTCAAAGACTCTGGCCCACGGGACGTCACATGGGCTCCTTCCCACCCCAGCATCCCACACCTCCTCCGGCTTCTATCAAACAGGGAACCAGCCACATGCCGAGGTACTCAGCAGAAAAAATCAACCAGGACTATGTGACTTCACCTCATGGTCTAAACCATTCCGTGCACTCCAGTCCCCACGACCTTTAGGACAAAGCTGGCATACTATACAGATAAACCAAAAGGGGGGCAAGGACAGCACACTCATTCATTAATGGTCATGCAAAACCCTGCCTGCCAGGTGAAAGGGATGTATCTTTAGTTTACAGTCCTTGCTATCTATCAGGAAACGACGCTATGGCTAAACTCCACAACCAGGCATAAATATGCCAAGTAGCATTTCTCACAACGAAGCCTGAGGCTGAAAGAAGGATGATTTCCCCCCCCCCCGATAGAGATACAGATTGGATCTGTCAATACATTTTCCTGTCGATGGACATCTGATCTCTTTTGATGGTAAATGAACTTTATCAACTTTGGTTTTCATCGATGGTAAATGAACTCTAATCTGATCACTCTTCAGAAATTACCACCTTTCTACAAGGGTTCAGCCAGTACCAAAACCTGAACACTCACAAGACCCTCAAAAGATCAAACCAGAAAAGATAAGATTGGAGGCAGCTATTTGGAGCCTTAAAAACACATAGATCCAAGGCTCTTAAGGTTTGAAGTCCAACTTCTCTATGCCCAGCCATTCTTCTTTCAAATTCTTGTGCATGGCATATAGAAAGTCAATCAAAATATTAAAACATACCATCAAACTTTTTTTTAGCTAAAAGGATCAACTACTCATGAAAGACGATCTCTAAGCTATTAATTGAAGACAAAGTTGGAAGGTATTAACCCATCTCATCTCCGCATTTTACAGCTGTGGAAGAAACTGAAGGCCAAACTTGTTAAATGACTTGCCCAAGCCCACACAGTGATAGTCATGAAGCAACCATATGGCACCCGTGGACAGATCAGGTACATATTAGTACATAATCCAAGGCAGGTTATTTACCTGAATTTCTTACATTGGTATTGTTCAATTTGGAGTCCTTGATTACCAAGTGCTTAATCCAGAGAGTGGGAGCTGTGATTTCTGGAAAAAAAAAAAAAGAAGAAGAAGAAGAAGAAGAGAGAAAATAACGTCTGGGCAAAGAGAGTATGTTACTTGGAGTGTAACCCCCAGACTTTTTAACAGCTTTTTTAAAAGCCTGAGGCATCAAGGCTTGAGCCATCTCCCTCATCCCATATCCACTTTGTCCCAACACCCTCTTGCTTCCTTTCTATGGAAGATCATCTCCCCATCAGCTCACAGGAGTCAACCAGGGCCTCCTGCGCTGGGAGGCCGAGTGGTCAGAGTCCAGAGGCGCTGAGCCACTCCATCCAGGAATAAAAATATTATCCCAGGAGGTGAGGAACATGCGCCAAGCCAGGCCTTTCTCAGCTGCTTCCCTGGAAGAAGATTTAAAGGGGGTAAATCAACAAACGAATGCCAAACAAACCACAGAGACCATTTTAGAGGAAACAGCTGAGCCACAGCAGGTTTTAGCTTGCTGAGACTCTGCTTCACATGGAGAAGAAAGTAATGGGTCTAATGTGTGCTTCAATCCCCTTTCTAATAGTTTCTCATCAAACAGAGGCTGAATTCCTCCATCCAGAGAGCTCCAGGGTGCCTCCAGGCTCTCCAGGGGTGGGGTCACCCAGTGGACAGGTGCCGTGGAAATCTGAGGATGACCCTGAACACACTGTAGAGTGATGAGATCTTCCATGAGTGTGTTGGGAAGGTCTTCCAAGCTGACATGGTCTCCATTCCACTCCCCCACCACCCCCATCAATCCTCCAAGGTCCCAGACTTGCCAATGATCTAGGACATTTGTAGATCACAGAAACATTTTAACTTCTAGGCATGAACACACACATATGTTCCACTCCATGACCAGTTGCAAAGGATATTTCACGTTTCTATCTAAAGCTGAGCCTGGGCTAGGGACATCCTTAGCCACAGAACCAACCAGTGGCGTCATTTCTTTTTACTCCTCTGTCTCACTGTCCGGTCTTAGGATCCAAGCCTGGACATACTCGGCTGAAAGCTGCTGAAAGGCTGCCATATATTGCACTGAGCTCCACATCTCATTGTCAGACTTTCTAGAAACCGCACTCTGCCGAGCTTCCTGCTCCTCCTCATGGGAGCCTGGAGTACTTAGCAAAGCACACTGAAGAATGTAGGCCCTGAGCAGCTCAAATTCAAATCAAAGCCAGCCTTCTGCACCCAAGCTCCTCCTGTCCGTTCCCCATACCTCCAGAGATATCCAACCTCTATTTTGCCACCAACCACCACTATTTCTCTTGACCTAGAATTTCTCCTCTCCCAAATGTCTTGACTCAACTCTCAAGGTCCCTACAACTCAGCCAAACCAGCTCTATACACCAGTCTCTTTCCTGCTACTTTCCTCACTATACCCTGTCTCCACCATATTCTCTCCTTTGCCCATGCCAGTGCCCCTGCCTGGAACGCCCTGATTCCTCCCCCACATTTTCAAGATCCAGCTCAAGTTCCCTCTCTTCACAGAATCTTTTCCCATACCACTGTGATCTCTTTCTTCCATACATGTCTATTACAGAAAACAAACAAACAACTGAGACCATATAGTTCCATACATAAAGTTCTCCTATAGTTGCCGATCTCTTGAGAGCAAAGGCTTCCATCTCATCTACTTCTCCTTTGTCCCCCAGAGGCCTCCCACAATGCTGGGCACAGAGCACTACAGGAACTTGTTAAGTGCTGATTCATTTAGAAAAGGGAGGCTGCTGGCCCGTCTTTCTCAGCCCTGGCTCCTTGGTCTTGGCAGCCCACAGGGCCCATCCAGGCTGTGTTATTATTGGACGTTAGCAGCCAGCAGGAAGCCTGGCGAGAACAGAGGGCCTTTCCAGAAGTGGAGGGTGTACTAGTTCCTGGGAGGGTTTGCATTTTTTAAAAGGTTAAAACAACCTGGCTTAAACTGGAAAAAATTGAAATTAAAAAAGAAAAAAGACAATAATAATAAAGCTTAAACAAACAACCGAAGGAAAGACCTCCCCAAATCTGAAAATGGGTGGGAGAATTCGAATCTGAAGTAATACAAGAGCTTACCATCTCCATCGAACACCGGCTGGGTCTCCATCGTGGGTGTCGGCTTAGACCCGTCATCTGAATTGAGGGTTAAAAAGAATCGAAAAGAGACTACCATTATTGAGGTAAATACTATCTACTCTCCAGCACTGTTGAATGGTTGGGGTTTGCACATGGCCCGGCCAAGTCCCAGTGAACAGACCAAAGAGAAGGAAAAGAAAGAAGAAAAGAACAAGAAGGAAAAGAGAATCACAGAGAGACACCAACAGTAAGACAATCCAGGTGTGTGCTCGCCATTCCAGGGAAGGGACCCAAGTTGTCATGGCTCTGGAGGACCCCTTCTCATAACTCTATACCAGCATGACTCCACCAGCCCTTGTTCTTTCCTCAGGAAAGCTGGGAGGGCTATCTTCCCCAGCAGCCCTGAGTTTTGGCCAGAAATGTTAGGAGATGTTGGCACACTTGTGGCATCAAATTCTGATGTCCCCAGCTCCTTCCTGCCCTCTTGTGAAGGGTACTAGCCAGTACCTTTTTAGTGGCCTTCACTGAGGAGCTTAAGGAAAACAAGAGACCATGGTGCTATTTCCTCCCAAAATCCTAGCTATTTCTCCATCCTCATCTAAAAACAAAGTGAAGGTAAGAAGGACTACTTCTCTCTCCAGCATGCTGAACTAAAAAGAATGGGGAATCCTTAGAACACTTTTAACTCTGAAACAGCATGCACCCCAGTTCCCAAGGAGAGATGGGGGCAAACAAAATGGGAGAAAACATGAGTAATTGCCCTGGATTTGCTTTGAAATTTCTAACACAGATGATAGGAGCAGGGAGTTCTCAGTAACAAAGTTCTAATACTTATGGTCTTAGTAGTGTTGGCAGCTCTCTCTGTAGACCAAAAACCTCTACGGATCAGAGTAAGTTCAGACTTTATTTACCTTTCAGGACTCTGAATTATGCTCATCAAGATCCCAAAACCTTAATTTTGAACAGTGTTTCTCAACTTTTTTTTTTTTTTATTCCCCATCTAAGGAGTATTTTTAGACTTTTTTTCCTAATTAATTTCCTAGTGAAATGTTAATAACAAAGATACACTGTATACCTGTTTGTGTACTGTATGTATATCTGTGCTTTATATGTAAAAAGAGCAAGTGCTCTTTTGTGCCCTAAGAACCAATTTCCACCTCCTTGGTGAAAGCTGGGAGCAGGTATCTTTACCTGCGTTGAGAACGCATACTTCCGAGATTTTTCTGTTTTCTCCCTTGGGAGGGGGAGGGAAGGAGAGCACTGTGGTCTCGGACACTGTGGTTACACAAGCCCTTCTTCCCAAGACCCACAGAGATCTTTCAGGACTGAACACTATATTCTCCAAGCATTAGCTATGGAGAATGCAAGTTCTCATATAGACCACAACGCCAGTCAGATCATCAGTGATGACAGCCTTCACCATTTGCAGCTCCCAGAACTCTTGGCAGAGTTCCCTGCGTCTTATCAGGGGAGGGAGAAAGAACACAGAGTCCTGATGCCTTTCTTACGCCAACACCCCACCTCTGGGATCTTAAGATTCAATAGCTATGGAGACCCTAACCCTTGCTTGAGGCTGAGGCCAGCAACCTGGCAGTTGTGTGAGACCTGACCCTGCTATAATTCTCATGTGCCAACGTAAGACCCAACTCTCGCAGCGGCCAGGGTGATCCTGAGCTATCCGACAATCACCCCCAGACATGAGACATGGCAGGAGGAGAGGAGTAATGAAGCTGAATATCTTATTTGCCTCAAACTGGGGTCCAGAACAGCCATCTTTTGATGCCAAACTGTGTACGTTTGATCTGGAAGTCATTGAGGGAGAAGAAGCACAGAGCAGAGTCACACAGTGTCATTTTTTAAAATGGCATCACTTCCCTGACTCTATTAACACCTCTTTCCATTGAATTCAGTGAACCACTGAATGAAGTCTTGTGGCAGCTGCAGTGCACATTTGGTTGCTGCTGCCGGATGCAGAGTTCACAGTCTAAATAGACCTGCACAGTGTGCTCAGCCCCTCCACACAGGGTGGCTTCATTTCAGGAGTCTTAAAGGGAACAAAGGGCAAGTGAGAAATCAAACATTCTCAGAGGGACAACGATGACAAGCCAAGTGAAAAATGGCTTATGAGATATTTTAATATTCAATTAAAATCCTCCCCTACTCCAAGAGCCGTATCTCTCTCTGGAGCAGGACGACAGAAAATACTCTGTTTACTTCTCCCATCATCCACATGAGAGTCTGGGACTGCCCATCTGGTCCAGCAATCAGTAAAGAAATCTGCTGCTCAAGGAGAGGAAGGAGGGTTTCCAGTGTCCCCGGGGAAGTCGAGGACCTCCACGATTGCCCAGATGCAGGCCCAGAAGCCCACATAGCATGAAGCCACGTGCAGGGAGTGAATCCTCCTGCAGGGTAGGGTCACCAAGGGTGAAGACATACAGCTGCACTGCCACCCTGGAGGCCCTAGCTGGAAATCTTTATGAAGTGAGAAAAGACAAAGTGCCCTGCTGCCAGGAGAGCCACCTGTGAAATCCAGCATGCCCCAAGGATGGGCAGCCAAGCCAAAGCCAATAGGACCCTCTGACCATCATCTCCGGGCACCTGGGCACCTGGCATCCAACCCAGCAAACAAGCACACCCTTCTACCAAACATAGTCCAAGGCCTGGGTCCAAGGTCCACATCAGGCCTGCTTCCTGGCAAGCCCTGGGGCAACACCAGGACCCACATTGGGCCCGGGAGAGAGAGAAAAGCTTCCGCATGTGCCCCTGGCCTCCCGGTCTCCAGTGGGGTCACAGTGCAGATACCGGCTTTGCAACCAACTAAGTTGGGTAACCTGAACCCCTCACTTTTCTTCTCTGGGCAGTGATATCCTCTTCTAAAAATGAAGGATGGCTGCACCCCTAGCCTCAGGACATGGGTAGCTGTAAAAGACTCTAAAGGCCTCTTAAAGAAGGTATTAAATCATCGAGTGTTAAATCATCTTATCCAACTGCTTACTTTTAAAACTGGATTCGTAGAATTAAAATTCTATAAAGTTTTAAAAATAAAAAATAAAGTAAACCTTACAACTCAATAAGAAGACAAACAGCCTGATTTTAAAATGGGTAAAATATTTTAATAGACATTTCAAAGATGCACGGACAGCTAATAAATACATGAAAAGATGCTCAATATCATTAGTTGTTAGGAAACCACAAATTAAAACCACAGTGAGATACCACCACATGCCTACTAGAATGGCTAAAATTTTAAAAATAGACACTATCAAGAGACAAGGATGTGGAGAAACTCAAACCCTCATTCCTTGCTGATGGGAATGTAAAATTGGGTAGCCACAATGGAAAAGAGTCTGGCAAATTCTTTAAAAAGTTAAACATAAACTTACCATTCAATCCAGAAATTCCACTCCTGGGAATCTATCTAAGAAAAATAAAGACATATCCACCCAAAGACATGTATACAAATACTGATAGCAGCATTATTCGTAATAGCCTCGAACTGGAAATAATCCAAATGATCGTCTACTGGTGAAGAGATAACCAAATTGTGATATACCCATACAATGGAATATTACTTAGCAATTAAAAGGAATGAATTACTGATACATGTAATAATATAGCTGAACTTCAAAAACATTATACTAAATGAAAGAAGCCATGTGCAAATACTGCATATTGATTGATTCCATTCATATGAAATGCCTAGTAAAGGTAAATCTATAGAGACAGAAAGCAGATACATGGTTGCCTGGAGGGGGGAGTGGGGTATAACTATAAATGGGTACAAGGTTTCTTTGGGGGTGATGGAAATGTTCTCTGGTAATGACCGCACATCTCTATAACGGTACTAAATTCATTAAATTGTGCATTTACAATGGGTAAATTTTATGGTATGTAATTATACCTTAATAAAGTTTTTAAAACAAAGCGGGGATGGAGTACCAAAGTCATCACAGATAAATCATCAGGTGGCAGTAGCTAGATTATTTGAGCAATCCTTAATTTGGGGGGAGACTCTCCTGTATATCTTAAAGAAAAATATATCTGAATCTCAATTTACATGAATGCATGTGATGATTTCACGTGCGTGTATGTTTAATCTTGGTGATTCTATTAGACCTCAAATAGTAAGACTTTCTTTCTCTTTGATACCATAATACTCTTTCAGACCGAGAAGAAAATAGAATACTGAAAAAACCCGATTCAAAGATGACCATTTCTTTTACAGGAAGAAAAAAGTAAATTAGGAAACATTAAAAAAAAAAAAAAAAAAGGCAAACCTGAGAGAATTTCTCAAGAATGATGTCAAGATCAACAATAATAAGTGTTACCACATTTTGCAACACTCAGAGTTTCTGGCAGGTGGCTTTCTTCATCTATTCTCACCACCGGCCAGGGCAGAGGAAGTCACCAGGCAGATAAAAAGAGATTGAGTTTCAGCGCAAGAAAGTGATTTGCTCAAGGCTCCTGAGGCAGTGAGCAAGCGGTGCTGGAAACCACCCAGGCCCAGAGCGGGGCGTCTGGCCGCACGAGATCCCCCAGCCCCCAACCACGCCTCTCCTTGCAGGTGCAGCCCCAGAAAGCGGCAGCCCCCGCACGGGCTCTGCGAGCCTATCCAGACAGTGGGTTTGTGTGACAGCACAATTCTTTGCCCTGCAAGAAGGCCTGGCCCACGCACAGACAGCTGGAAGTCACTTCGACCCCTGATGACACCGTTCAAAGCCTCCTCTGTTTGGCTTTTTGATTCCTGATTGACATTCGCTGGCGAGTGGAGAAAAATGCCGGCTGAGCACAATGTTGACCCGCTCTGACTATTCTCAGGGAAAGACTTTTCAGAATAACAAACAAAACAAAACAAAACCCCCAAAACGTTGGTGTGCTTATGGGACTGAATAGAGCCCAAGAGGTCCGAGGAAGCAGGGCCGGGCCTTTCAAGGGGCTGGCAAGTCCATTGAGGAGTTAATTGTTTGGGTGTACAATGAGTTTATTCTGACCACATACAAAGAGCTTTCTCTTCCAGGTCCTTCAAAAGCAAATGTGTCAAAGAGGCCAGAGGAGGAATCTGTATTAATGGCATCTCTTGGGGTCTCTGAGACTGAGGAGCCTTGGAGAATGACAGAAAAAGAAACCACCACCCCCGTCCTGAGATTCGGAAGGTCTCTCAATGATCCCGAGTCCCCTTTAATTCTTGGGCTCTGCCCAAACCATGTCCATCACTGGTCACCCTCCCTCTTGTATTCATTTAGGCTGCCATTGGCCGTCTTTTACCAAGACATGGAGATACACTTCAGCCTGGTAGAAGTGCTGGAAGGTTCTTGCTTTTGAAGGGACCACATTTATGCCAGAGCCATCATTCCCCTCAGCATGTGACTCAGGGACCCAGTGTGAAAGTCAAGATGACTTATTCTGGGCCTCACAGGGAGACAGTGGTGCCTGTTTGCAAAAATGTCCCTTAAGAACCTGGCCTGAATCATAGCAGGAGGAGGATGGAATGTTAGTTAACCTCAACCTTTCCTGAGATGCATGTTCCCATGACCAACGAGGCTCAGAAATATACTGTGAGCTGTCCCGATTCTGACCTTTGAGAACACAAATTATCTGGGTACTTCGGGTCCTTTCCAGAGCAAGAGATGAATCTTTTACATTCCATCTACCCACCTGCACACTCCCTCCCAAAACAAGCTTAAAGCTGTCTTTTTGCAAGCAGTTGCCCACACCGTCAAGCTCCACATTTTCTTGAATAAGAACGGAAACAAGAGGCTGGTGAAAAAGGTAGACCAGAGATGGAAGAAGGGGGCGTGGTGACAAAGCACAGGAGAAGTAGGGGAGAGGTGGCACTGGCAACAGCAGAGTTGGCTCAGGGCTGGGTTCACCCAGAGACGGGGCTAATTTTTTTAAAACTCTTTATTTTGAAATGATTTTGCAGTGGGTAATTGCAAACAAAGAGGTCCCATGTACCCTTCACCCAGTGTCCCCCAATGATAGCATCCTTGTAGTTAACATAATTATACGGATAACATCATAATAGTATAATATCAGAATCAGGAAATTGATATTGGTATAATCCAGGGACCTTATTCACATTCCGCCAGTTTTGCATGTACTTATTTGTCTGTGGGTGGGTGGGTGGTGTGTTGTTCTATGCAATTCTATCCATGTGCAGATTCATGTAACCACCACCACAATCAAAATATAGAGCTAGTCCATCACTACAAAGATCTCCCACGTGCTACCCTTTTATAATCACACTTCCTCTCCTCCACCCCATCTTTCACCCCCAGCAACCACTAATCCTTTCTCCATCTCTATAATTTTGTCATTTCTGGAATGTTATATAAATGGAATCATGCAGTATATGATCTTTGGAGGTTGGACTTTTTCACTTTGCATAATGCCCTTGAAATCCATCCAGTTGTTGCTGCATGTGTCAACAGTGTGTTCCTTTGCATTACTGAGTAGTATTCCATGGTATGGATGCACCTCAGTTTGTTTCACCCATTGAAGGACATTTGGGTTGTTTCCACCCTTGGCTATTTATTACAGATAAAGCTGCTGTGACTATCTGTGTACAGGTTTTTGTGTGGACATAAGTTTTCATTTCTCTGGAATAAATGCTCAGGAGTGCAATTGCTAGAGTATATGGTAAGCGTATGTTTTGTTGTTTAGTTTTTTAAGAAACTTCCAAAGTATTTTTCAGAGTGGCTGTATCATATTACATTCTTACCAACAATGTATGAAAGATCCAGTTCGTCTGCAGCCTCATTAACATTTGGTATTGTCACTATTTTTATTTTAGCTCTTCTAATAGGTGTGTAGTGATATCATGGTCTTAATTTGCACTTAAAAATTTTTTTTATTGAAGTATAGTGATTTACAATATCATGTAAGTTTCAGGTGTACAGCACGATTCAGTTTTTTATATATGTATATATGTGGGGATATATATATATATATTCTTTCTCAGATTCTTTGCCCTTATAGGTTATTACATAATATTGGGTATAGTTCCCTGTGCTATACAGTAGGCCCTTGTTGGTTAATTTGCACTTTTTTATAGCTAATGATGTTGAACATCTTTTTGGGTATTTATTTGCCCTCCACATATGTGCTTTGGTGAGATGTCTATTCATTTATTTTGCCCATGTTTAAATTAAATTGTTTTTCAACTGTTAAGTTTTTTAGCATTCTCTGTATCTTCTACACACGTCCTATGTCAGATAGGTGGTTTGTAAGTATTTTCTCCCAGTCTGTAGTTTTTTAATTCTCTTAACAGGATCTTTTCAAGAGCAAGTTTTTAATTTTGATTAAGTCCAATTTATCAATTTTTAAAATTTTTGGATCATGTGTCTGATGTTCTCAGACACCAAAGCTCAAGGTTCACCTAGCTGTAAGTTCTGAAGATTTTCTCCTATATTTTCTTCTAAAAGTTTTAATAGCTTTAGATTTTACATTTAAGTCCAAGATCCACTTTGAGCTGGTTTTTGTATAAGGTGTGAGATTTAGGTTGAAGGTCTCGGGGAGTTGTTTTTGTTTTTGTCTGTGGATGCCCAGTTGCTACAGCACCTTTTGTTGAAAGGACCGTCCTTCCTCCGCTGAATTGCTTTTGCACCTTTGTCAAAAATCAGTCTGCCATGCTTGCGTAGGCCTACTTCTGGGTTCTCTTTTCTGTTCCATTGATCTCTAGGTCAATAGGACAGTGAAAATACTCTGTATGATACTATAATGGTGGATATCACTACACGTGTGTCCATTCCCTCAGAGAGTACAACACCCAGAGTGAATCCTAATATAAACTGTGAACTTTGGGTTATAATGATGTGTCAATTTAGGTTCATCAGTTGTAACAAATGTACCCACTCTGGGGGGGGGGGCGGATATTGATGGTGAGGGAGGCTGCACATGTGTGGTGGCAGGGGGTATATGGAAAATTTCTGTACCTTCCTCTTAAATCTGCTGTGAACTTAAAACTACTCTAGAAAAACTTAAAAAACAAAAAGAAATAAAATAAACATTGAAAAAAATGTGGAGTCACCACATTTGTTCAGATGATCAAAGGGAAGCATGGATTGAAAATTCATAAAGGGTCATGAAGGGAATAAAACACTAAAGATCTCTTGGTTTAAAAAAAATCACATAGAGTGATTCCTCCCACTTTCTTTTTCTTTTTGAAAATTGTTTTAGCTACTCTAGTCCCATTGCCTTTCCACATCAATTTTAGAATAAATAGCCCTTGAAACTCATGGCTTTCTTTCAACGGGTGCAACAGGACCGGAGAGTGGCAATTCCTCGGCCTTGACCACAGGAGCTACGTGGCTTGGAGCTGGAGAACTAGTTCGGATGTGGCCCTGAGGCCTGTCCACCCACAGGCTGAAACCCCTGGCTCCCTCCAGCTTGCTGGGCCACAGCTGGAACTGAACTCATTCAGCCAAGGAACAGTGAGCAAATGAACGTATTCTCAGTGGCCTGACAAGCTCTGGGCTGTCTCACCTGGACTTTGGGGGCACCACAAAGGTACCGGGCATAGGAATCAAGAACTTGCCAGTGGGCCATGCTCATGCCAGGAAGCCTTCTCCAAGGGTCTTTCCTTAGAGGCTCTGGCCGTGGGAGCTGCCGACCAGGGCGTTTGCAGGCGCCACCTGCCTTCCCTCCCCTGCTTCCAAGCATCCCAGCGTCTAGAGGTCTGTGCCCCTCTGGGAGGCTTCACCTCCACCCGAAGATTCCCTCTACAAGAAGAGGCTAAGAACCATTAGAATGTGAGCTCCACGAGGCGAGGGCTCTTATCATTTCACTCGTTACTGGATCCTCAGTAACTAACAAAGCTGGCACTTAGTAAGGTCTCAATGAAAATTTGTTGAATGAAAGAATAAAAGAGCCAAGTATAAAAACACTAATGGTTCCTAACAACACCAGGGACTCATTAGAATCCATGGCTAGAAGGCTTTTCCAGATCACTAAACCCCATTTCCTCTCTAGTCCTTGGAAATCAGGATACGACAAGGATTCAACTCTTCGTTTAGTATCCTCCATGCATAAACTTTCTTTTGGACACCACATAATAGGGGCTGAGATGGAGGGCGGGGGGTCAGTAGATGGAGCCCTGCTGGGTGTGTAATTAACCGTGGGTAGAGGGAGATATGGTACATGCACGAACACTCAAGCACCCTCGCACACACCCCTTCTGCAACCAATCTCTTCAAAGCTGATATAGTGATATGCCAGGCTTGGTCCAGGGTGGCTCAGACACCAGAAAGCAGCAGTAACCTGCATGCAGAGAGGAAAAGAGCCACCTCTCATGGGCCTGGAGCTGCTTAGGCACAGTTTGTAGTAGGCATGTATCAGAATGAATGCTTCTCCACAGGGAATTCCAATGTGAGCCAAGGCCAACCCACAGAGGTCATTAGCTGCCCAGCTCCATTCAAATCCAGCCCAGAAGCAGCTGCATGGCACAGGGAGATCAGCTCGGTGCTTTGTGACGACCTAGAGGGGTGGGATAGGGAGGATGGGAGGGAGACGCAAGAGGAAGGAGATATGGGGATATATGTATATGTATAGCTGATTCACTTTGTCATAAAGCAGAAACTAACACACCATTGTAAAGCAATTATATCCAATAAAGATGTAAATATATATATATATATATATTTTTTTTTTTTTTTTTTTTTAAAAACCAAAAAACAAAGAAAATAAATCCAGCCCAGGCTGGTAGGTAATCGGACTTGAGCTATCTGATGGCAAAGCTGCCAGATTAATTATGGATCCAGCCTCCCCCTCTGTGCTGGGGGGAGAGAAAAAAGAGGTAGCTGGGAAGAGGTTAAAGTCACGTGAACAGGGGTGACACTCCACGTGTAGAATGCTCGGAGACAGGCAGCCTTGCACACCTCAGCCAGGCTTGAGGCAATGAAGTAAACCTCCTTCAGGTGTGCCTAACCACCATGAGGGCGGAGGCTAGAGGCTGCTTGGTCCCCTTCATCTGGGAGGCCCGCCATCCGTCATCCCTGCCCTAAGCACCTCCCTCAGCCCTGAGTGAGAGTGCTGCTAGCTCCGTCACTTGAGTGACAAAGGTCTCCAAGTTGGCACCAACCTGTAGCCCAGACGTCAGGAGAGATTCTAAAAACCGAGACCCAGAGAGGGACCTTGGAGAAATAACTGTGACTCACTCTTCACTTGGAACACAGACTATGGAGTAGCCAGTGGGGGAATAAAAGAAGTATCAGCAAATTAAAGGTAGGTTGGATTTTGGAAGTTTCGCTTCCCTCCAAGATTGGTTTGACAAACACAGAAGCCCAGGCAGAAAGTGTAAGCAGTTTGCTATTGTTTTTATTCTTCTCTCATTTTCCTTTCACTGCTCACTCCCAGACCTCTTAGAAGTAAGAAAAGAGCAAATTGCAGAAAACTCCCAACAACCCTAAATTTTCATTTGCCATCTATCGAAGCATCACCCTGGGATCTATAAGGTCCTGGGCGGTCAGGAGAAAAAGTTCCCAGAGAACTGCCAGAAATCATTGCCCAAGTGCTCTCCCACCATTCTCCCATTTAATCATTCTTCACCCGCCCCACCAACACCCCACTGGAGGCTGAGAACTTCCCTTCCACACCTCATAAGTAATGAAGCCCAGGACCAGTCCCTGACTTTGTGTTTGGTTATCCTGGAAAACTCCCAAATCACCCACATTTGTTAGCATCAAGACCCCTAAAAGAGGCACCTCAGGAAAATCCACAAGCCTTGGGGGGCCAGGAAGAGCTTCTCAGGGTAAAACCACCATCTCTAAACACATTTTGCTTCCCATCCACTTTCCCGCTTCAATGGAAACCCAAAATTCCTTTCTGTCTCTCAACTTCTGCAGCTTTCGACTGTTTTAGCAGCAGATCGTCAGAGCTCAGGGGGCTGCTGGGGGTCCTTTCCTCTCTTCTGATATTCCTCTGTGGCATCAATAAAACACATGTGGATGCACGTGTGCCCTCCACCCCCCAAAACACACACAGACCCCTTCCATCTCTCTCCAAGGGCGAGGATCGACGGAGAAGGGAGGGGCAGCAGGATGGGAGTGCCCCAGATCAATGGATATTTGAAACTCAAGCACATGGCCCGGGACCTACCCTGCATGTGTTAATTACCACACATGTGCCCATAAAGGAGTCTGTGAAACACAAGGGACCCAAAGAACAGAGCGAGGCAAGGACATTCCAAGGGATTAAGTAAATAGTCTGAAGTTCTGACCCTCCTCCCCTCCCGGAGCACATGCATCTGGGTAAGATAACCGGACCTCCCTCCCTCCGTCCCCCACTTCTCCCCTCGGGCCCACACCTGTGGACCCAGGATCAGGAGTGACCCAGACCTCCTTGCGAGCCAGACGGCTGTGGCCTGCTACCGCCTGGCCTCTCTCCCTCTCCCCCTCCCCTGCCTCCCGCTATCTCCCTGGGCCTCTTCCCCCAGCCTCCTCCCGCTCTGCCTTTCTCCTTTTTCTCCTCCTCTCCCTTGGAGGACTGATTCCTGGCTGGCAACCAGACCCTCCGTCGCACAATACGCCTTTTCATTCCTCCCCGGTGGAGAGAACTGATCCCTCCAAAGCCCCATCCGTGGAGCATTGTTCAAAAGGGCAAGAGGGTGGGGAAAGAAGGAGCTGGGTCCGTTCCTCCCCACCACCACCAATCCCCCCCCACACACACCCAGACCCCCGGCCTCGCCCCCTTTCTGGCCATCCTCCGGGCCTAGCATCCTTCTGGGCAGGTCTTGGGCTGCAAGCTCCGGCTCCAGGGAGATGCCTTCTAGGAGACCCCACATGTGGGCATGAGCTCAGACAACGGCCCTTTGTGTCCTCCCACCTGCTGCCCTCCGGAGCACAGTCCATTCTTAAGCGGCAGCTGAAAAAGGGACCTCGGCGGGGCCGACACAGGATATTACAAATGCCCTCTCGCACCCTGTTCCCATTCAAACCCCAGCTTCCTGGACAGGTGTGGCTTCAGGTGGCCCTTCCTACAGGTGGCCCGAACCTGCTTTTCACTGCACTGCCCATGGCAGACAAACAGAAGAGATTCAACACCTCTGTGGACCCTCTGAAGTAGAAGGAAAGAGAGGCCACTGGGCAGAAGTCAAGTGTCCAGGGGCGAGTCAGCCCTAGCATGTCCCCCACCCCTCTGCCAGCCCTTTGCACCAAAGAGGAAGCCTCCACACAACCATCTAGGAGGGAGGAACCCAGCGGGGTAAGGGAGCAAAGAGCTAGAAACTGCTGGAAACTTATCCCCCTGACACGAGGCTTCAGACTCTACCCCCCCTGTTCCCTGCATCATCCCTGGAGGAATTGGATTCCCCTGCCTTTTTCCAACTGGATCAGCAAGAGCCCGCCGTGACCACAGGTCTGGTTCTTATTGTCATCCACAGGGTACAAAGCCACAACAAACTGGAAAGTACAACCGGGGAAGTACTTCTCTGTGCAGTTGAAGAACCAAAATCCTCTGGTTGGTCTTTCTTGCTGCAGGTGTTTCATTCAGCATCATGCACTCAGTTCCCTTTGGTGGGGAAAGTCTGGGTGGTCCGTTTTGCATGATTGCTCTTTTTTTTCCCTACCACCAGGACCTCATGCCCAGGAATAAAGGCTATGCTCCTGAAGACTTCAGTTGCAACAAGCAAAACTGAAGGCAGCTCCCTTTTCCAACCCCAGTAAATTACAGGCAGACACGCCCCTCACAGTGTTGATGATTTCAGATCTTTGCAGAAAGAAACGTTCATCCCCTCTCCTCCCTTCCCTCCTAGAAGGGAACTACCAACACTTGAGGCTGTCTCCCCCTGTGCTTGGAAGGACCTGGAAAGGTGCTTGCTCCCTTCTTTCACCCACTTACTCGCTCCTGCTCGCTGGAAGGGGAGCAGCCCATCGGGTCGCTTGGTCCATGGTTTCTAGTGGGTGGTGGTATCACCAAGCTCCACTTCCATGTCTTCTTGGAGGGACAGCATGCAGCGACAGCAGGTTCTCCAGACTCTCGGCTCCTGCGTTCAGGCAGTGGGACTCTGCCTCCTGTTCTGGTCCCCAAGGAATAAGCACTTGGGGCAAGGTCCAAGGCTTTGCCTTGGTCTCCCTGTGACCGCGGTGTAGGATAAGCCTGTACACCCCACACTGATCCTTGCATGCCCAACTCTCCATGTGGACTCTTATGAGCATGAAGTTCCCAAGGCCCAGATTCAGGTGGGAGGGCTCAAACTCAGTCGAGACCTCCGGTCTGAATTTTACCCGAGGGCACAAAATGGGGCTTCTGAAGTGCTTGCATGTGCAATAAAACTGATACCTGTTTTCCATGCAACTACCAGCGTGTACGCTGTCCTAGAAGTAAGAAGCGGTGAATCCTAGTGTCAGCACACTGGAAAGTATGGTCAGCTCATCCCAAGGACCTATTCCTCATGTCGGCTGGTCCACTAAACAGCACTCAGACAAATGCCCTAGTCGGGCCGGCTGCACAATTTGTAGGGCCCAGTGCCAAGTGAAAATGCAAAGCCTTTTGTTCAAAAAGCAGGAAAAAAGGTGCCACAAAAGACACTAAAATATCAAGCCTTATCCTCTCTTCCATAGCCTCTCTCTTGACTTGTCATAATGTTTTTTAACTTTCCATTTAGCATTGTTCTAGGTAATGAAAAATGAAAATTCTAAGCGTACTATGGAAGCCCTGTAGCCTGCATCACAAGAGCTATCTGCCAATGAGGCTGCAGCAGGTAGGCATAGTACACGTGTCTCTTTGCTCACACACACACTTCTTTGTCCCATTGGACTACACTTACAAAACCCAAGTTCAAAGGAAAATAATTAAGAATTTCGAGATAACAGCTGCATAAGTCACCTGCCCATGAAGCATCTAGTCTTAGTGAAAAGAATCTGGATGTGCTGGGACAATTATCAAGGAAAATCAAGGGGGAAAAAATGTTCAGATGGGTTTCCAAAATAAAAGAGTCAGGGCAGACTTGGGCATACCTGCCTTCTTTGTGCTTTTCTGTTTAATGCTGGCTACGCTGGTAGCTTATTGACTGAACTTCCCAGGAACCAAGAGTCTCAGGGTCCCTTCCAGCTCTGTGCACTGCACTTGCTCACCTCTCTCAGAAATTCTGGGAGCTTGGTCCCCTCCGCCCTATGAGCCTTACTTACCTCCGGGCTTCTGGGAGGGAACACAGAATAAGAATGGGAATTTTCTGCGGGGCACTTTTAGCTTTCACCCCCAGGCTCCTTCCATCTTGTCTAAGAATGCCTGCTTGGACTGGCTTTAGAAGCAAACATTTAGATAAAGCGTGAAACTCCACTCACCTTTCCTTCCTGAGTTACCCTGGCTCACGGGCTTATCGGTGACTGAACCTTGGGTGAGAGGGGAAACAAAAACACAGACATTCAGAATGCATCGCGGTTGGTTTCTTTCAAAGAGTTGGTAAAGCCTGATGTTATGAGCATGTGGTTATGTATATATATATATTGTATACACATCTAGGAACATTATATACAAAGTGAGTACATACATACATGTGACTGGGGTTTGTTTAACATCAATGTCACTGATATCACAGCACTGTTGAGATGAACAATGATTTCCAGGCTCCCTGGCAATAGTCTTGACCAGATTTTTACAAAATTCCACATCCACATAACTCCTTTGTTGAACATTCCACTGACTGCCCCTCACCTCCACTTCCCACCAACCCCATGTTCTGAGCCCTATCCAGCCAGGGGGGCCAACTGAAAAGAAAACCCCTCTCGCTGCAAATGCAATGATTGACATCCCTTGCTGGTTAGGGCAGGAAATCGGCGATTTTCCATCTGCATTAAGTAGAAAATTGTTGGCCCAATTGTAATGAATGGGCCGAAATAGTCTGAGGCATGGAAACAATTTTCTAGATGCAGCGTGTTCCTCAAGGAGGGGGCAGTCTGGGGGTTTGGCCAAACGCTTTGCCCTGCATGTGCTTGGATGCCCTGTGCCGTCATCCGACGGTCCTGACCCGGTTGCACCTGCCTTTCCCATGACACCCAACCCCGCACGTGCAGGGCACAGCCAGCTCAGGCACACCAGGGCATCTGTGGAAGTCCCTGCAACAAAAGAGAAGAAACCCATCCCAATCCGTATCCAACCCCTTCTCCGTATACTAGCTTTGTGAGAATTCAATTATATTTCCCTGCATGACTTGTTTCTAGCACATTTGTTTGCTTTAAATGAAACTTTCCAGGTCATTTGCAAGGAGGCCTCATTCCTCCCCCTCCCCACACCAACCCCAATTAAGGTTTCCAGTTTCCATGTAAACCACAAATAAAGTAAACTTTCCTTTTTGGCCTGCAAAATTTTGGTTTCCTAATGTAGATACTTACTGCCCTTTCCACTCACTTTTCCCCTTATATAGCAGGGCTGGTTGAAAAATGAATAAATTGGGGGAAAAAAGGAAAACGTTAGGACAGCAGGACTGCCTTTGGAATTTCCCAGAGGTTTTAGAATAACGTTTTATACTTCGCTTGCACTTAAAAATTAAAAATAAGTAAATAAATAAAATCTCATATACACAGATTACAGAGAAATAGGAAGCAGCTGGTGGATGGGATAGGCTTTTTTTTGTTAGCGTGGGCTGAGCTGCATAGTGAATTAAGGGAGTGTCTTGAAGTCCCTTACCATCTGAATGGAAGTGGGAAGTGTGAAGCTTGCCTAAATCTGTAATGCACAATCCCAGAAAACTGACCTAAGAACAAAATTTCTCTACGCCTATAAAGTCCTATGGACTCACCCAGAGGGTTGTTATAAAGCAGTGGTTCCCTAACTTGTCTTATCATGAGAACCACCTGAGAAGCTTCCTAAACATGTGGACTCCAAGTCTCCGTGACCACTGGATCCGAATACGGAAAGAGAAGCCTAGACACCTGGGTTCTTTTTGAATTCCCCAGGCACTGCTGATGACAGCCAGATTTGAGGGCCGTGGTTATGAACGTTTTCCATCACCATACATTACATTGTTCAGGGGTTGCAAACATACGGCAACGTAGACCACCACTCTCCTCTCCTGCGCCCGTGAAAGACATCACTAATTGGTTGTCACAGCCTTTGATGTTGAATTCCAACGCAGTCTTGAAATTTATCTCAATAAAGTGTGCACCCAGGGCCACTAGCAACCAAGAGCACACAAGCTACAAACTTATATGCCATGCTCTCTAGAGGTTACGGCCGATGCTTGAGAAAAGAGCATTGAACCAGAAACTTAACTCAAAATAAATAGATACGTACACACAGACACATACTGACCCTATCACCCAGCTGACGACAGAGCAAGCAAGTTTGGGTAGACTTCTCCCTGACCTGGAAGAGGGCTCATAACCACCACCAATCTTTCAAAAGTGCACCCACAAGATTCAGGAGACCAGCCAAGGGGTCTCTCTCCAACCCTTTTCTTTCTTCCCGCCCTTCCCTACGGTACCTGAACATACAGGAGTTTTATTCTGCACAGAAGAGCCACTGATGGGCTTCCCATCTGGGGTGACACACCAGCAGTACCCCGTGTAAGTATGGCACTGCACCTGTTCGGGGAAGTGGGAAGGGGAAAAGAACCGTAAGTCTTGGGTCACAGTATCGACAGTCACCTCCCACCTCCTTCAAAGCATCCCCAGCATAGCGGAGAACTCGTTCACCTCTCACCCAGCATCCCTCCCCCGAGTGTCCCTTGAAGGCTGGCCAGACAACATTGATTACATTTTCTGTGTGACTCCCAGGAGCAACCATAGCAATTTACTGTTTCCTTATGACATTTAATGCTTAATCTTTTATACCGTACTCGGCTACGTCCGCTGTGTATCCCATCCATTTATAAAAAATTGATTGGTGAACTAATTTGGCAAGTACAAGTTGGAAAGTCCCCAATGTAGGTTGATATGACCCTTCTTTAAGAAGTAGAGACAAGGGAAAAGCTTTTCTTTTTCTAGCTTTTCCCAGCATCCGTTCCTATAGTCAGCCTGCCTATTGATCACATGGCTTTCTTGAGAAAAGGGCACATGTGATGGGGTTAAGGTAAAAACAAGGCCACTTGTGCCTGCAGATTCTAGTTCTAGATGCCCTGCTGCACCACTGTGTGATCTTCCTCAAGTCTCCGTGATCTGGTCCACGCTGCCTGGGAATAGTAAATAAAAATGAGGCTTTTGGCTTCATTCGGAGTAACTCTCCTTTCTCTCTCAATAGCTGTCATTCTGTCCACCTCCTCCACCCCACCCCACCATCCTTTTCCCACCCACTTTCTACACAAATCAGGGCATCATTCCCCTGCTTAAAACCCCTCGATGACTGGCCATCGTACTCAGGATGGAGATGGTGCTGATTTGCACGAGCTTGAGGGCCCCCATGATCTGCCCCCTGCCTATCCCCACAGCCTCATTCTACTCCCAGGTCTCCACACCCCCCATTCCAGCCACAAGCTGGAATGAGCCTTTGAGCCTTTGAGCCTTACAAACACATCCTAGTGTCTCATGATTCTGAACTTTTGTTTGTTCCAACTAGTCAATCTGCGCAGAATACCATTCCCCAACCCATCCCAGCCCACTCCCAAACCCTCTGTCTTCCCACCCCATTCATGATACACCTTCTCCTTAAAGTGGTCCCAGCCTCCCCACCTCCTCTGCCTCCTTCCTCCGACCCTCCACACACCCTGGTTCCCCAAATTCAGAGCCCTTATTACAATGAGCTTAACTGTTGATCTGTCTAGTCTATCTCCCCCATTAGACTGTGACCTCCCTAAGGCAAGGGACTGAATATTGGCTCTTTCTATATTCCAGGCATCTAGCACAATGCCTGACGTTTATTGTAGGCACTTGATGAGTTGAATAAATGCATGAATTATCATATTTCCTAAATTCTTGGTCTCCACCCATTCTAAAAATATAACAACAATTTAAACAGCCCCGCCACATTAAATGTAGACCTCAATTACAAGATGTGTGCCAATTGTACAGACATTAAATTGTGTGGAAAAGGTGCCTCTTGGGATCAAGGACACATTAGAATCGAGGATAGACAATAATAGCCTACAAATCAAGTGGTGAGGGCTACAAGGGGTACAGGGGTAAAGGAGAGATTTGACAGCCTGGGTAAAATCCAGAAGTTATCAGCAAGACAGAAAAGCTACAGAAAAGGCTTCTGCTCTTGTATGGGTACCAAACATCACAGTTTTCCGCAAAACTAGTTGCTTCATTGAGACCTACCCATAGAAATCAGGATAAGAACAAGATGCAGGGCATCTTGTTCCTACCAGTAAAAAATGAGCATTTTTATTTACCTCTACTGTCCATGCAGGGAAACTGTAGTCAATGCCTTTACCCCAGGACCATGTGTCACTCCTGCTTCCTCTCGTGGAGACAGTCCATAAACCCCATGGCCATGGTTCCTACCCCAGATGCTCACCCAAGATCAATGTCCTAAGGCAGGTTAGTGCTACCTTCTGAGGAAGCCTGAGGGTGGAAGGGAAAGAAACCCAGACACACCTGGGTTTGAATCCTGGTCCAGCCAGTGACGAACTGGCATGTTACTTAGCTCTCTGAGCCCCATCTATAAAATGGGGATGACGGTGCCAAACCTGAAGGGCTATGACAATGAAAACAGTGTGAGCCCAGTGCCTGGCACGGGCCGGTGGCCGGATACAGGATGGCTGCGGCAATGATTGCTCTCGGCTGTGTCAGAAACACCCGGCAAGCCGGCCTCCTAGCGGGCCAGAGCTCCCCTGGGAACCCCCAGAGGTTCAGGTGGGAAATACTGCTGGAAACTTGGAGTTCGCCCCTTCAGATTCTGTCCGGCCCACAGGGGATGGCTCCGAGGGATGACTCCTTGCCAGGGGCAGCATTTTAATGGGGCCTGGGTGGCTGCTTCTTCCTCTTGGCCAATAATCACCTCTGGGGAAGCCTGTCCCTGGGGGCAGGTGGCCACGTCGACTCACCCCCGGGCCCCTTGGCTCTCACGGCCAAGGCCAGCCTCCCTTTCCGTGAGGATGGTACCCCACCCAAGTCCAGCTCCGAGGCTGCATGGAGCGCCCCTCCTCCTGGGCCTGCAGAGTCCCAGCCAAGGCTGCTGGGGACAGAAGCACATGCCTGAGGAAGAGACTGAGCCCCAAGCTTTGTTTTAGGGGATTTAATCTGACCTCGCAGCTCAGAAGGTGCCAAGGGCCACATGCTCACTGAGAGCACCCATTGTATCCGTGTGGGCTCGGGGACACTGCCTTCCAGCCCCCAGCCAGGCCCACAGGCCCAAACACGGGCCCTTTCTCCCCAGGGCCCTCGGCATTTTGCTCAGACCAGGCTCCAAGGAGCAGACTCCAGATGACAGACTCCTCAGGCTGAAAGCTGCTTCCAAGTCCTTTAGCGTTTTATAACTGGAATTGAATGAGGAATTGTTGCCATGTTCCTCTGAGGCTTGGAATCCACCGTTACGGGCACACCTGCCCCAGGTGTGCTGCAGGAGAAGGAACAACAGTGAACAAAAGAAGACCCAGAGGTCCCAGGCAGGGTCTCTGCCTGCAGGAAGTGCTGGGAGTGCCCAGCAAGGTCACTTCCCTTTGCTGAAGGAGCCCTGAGTGAATGAACCCATGGTTCTCAATTGAGAGGTTGTTTGTAAGTTGTCTTGGGGAGTTTCCAAGATGTCTTCTTGAAGAAAAAGAAGTTACATGGAGATAGAAAGCAATGGTCACGGAGTCAGACTGCAGCCCACCTTCCTTAACTAACCAGCTCTGCCACTTCATTTTAACTTAACCACTGAACTTTCCAGCCCTCTGCAGCCTTGGAAAGGTTCGCAGTCCAACCAAGCTTCAGACTGTCCATGACTATTTAAAAAGGGGGAGATAATAATACCTACCTCACTCAGTTGCTGGGAGGATTAAACTAGATAATGTAAATATAGCACTCAGTTCACATGGTAAGTGCCCAGTTAAACTTAGCTATTTATTTTTATTATCATTATGTTATTTTTTAGCCAACTCTCTGTACACTCAAGAAAAGCACAGCCAAATTCTCTGGTAGAAACTAAAGAACATTCTATTCTGACCAGCCCCAAGGGAAGGGGCGATCTGAAATCAGCAAAGAGTGTGAACAAGTTTGAGTAAAGGAAGGGAGAGCTTGTTTTCATATAGAAATAGTTCTGTTACTGTCAGATGAGAGAAGTCAGGTTTCTTGCAGAAAAGCAATCAGGATGTAAATTCTATAGAATCGATGGTTTATATATACATGATCAAGAGGTAAATCCTACCTAGTTCCACCTTCTCCCTTGCAAATGTATTTATTCTTTTAAATTAGTAAGTAATCCCCTTTGCTCTATCTCTGCCCCACAGCCCACACACCAGCCTCAAATTAATCAACTTTCAGACTTAATCTATGTGAAAAGCATGGGCCAAGGGGAACTGACAAGGCAATTGACTATTCCTAGTGTCTAGCATCTAGTGCAGTTTTCAAATCTCAGTGTTGTTCTAGCCAAAAAGGTACAGATACAAACTGTGGCGTTTGTTCCTATCCCACTCTGGAATATTCTGGGAAGGCTAAAAGGTAAATTGATGGGTCTTCCTTAAGAGACAAAAAGTGTTTTTACATCAACCTAAGTGAGGTTACTCTCTGGTTATACTGTAACTACACTGTGGATATATATCTGGTACTCCTAAAGGTGCTTTAAAAACAGTGTATTCTTAGGTAGGTAAATTTCATCTCTGACTCACATACTTAAATATTTTTGGCAAGAAGCCCTTTGCAAAAACAGCCCAGCGGTGTACTTCAGGTCAACCTTTCTGTCCAAATTAAGGCAAATCTGAAATTATTTTAAGCCTGTTACATTAGGTCAGCTTGTGGACACCTGGAAGAACGTGGGAGGCTAGCACTCCCAGTGAGTGCAGTTGAGTGACTGATGAGCAGAGAAGAACAGAGCAAACACCAGCTCACAGGGCAAAGCCAATGGGGCTTTGGAGGAAAGCCAATGGAGGAAAGCAGGAGAAAAGCAAGGGAGACAATGGACCATGTAGAGAGACAAGGATCACTCAGGTGCCACGCCCCAAATGGAAAACAACACCTTCTACATTTACAATGACTTTTCAATCACCACCACGACAGACACATTATCTCTTTTGGGTCTCAAGGTCACCCAGTGTGCAAATCTTTCCTAGGAGAGGTACAGGGAGCAGAGGTTATTTGGTCAAATGTTACAGCTAGTTCGTAACAGCACAGGAATTCAGATACCAATCTCCAAGCTCTCATAAAATTTCAGAATTGACAGAGCTGGAAAAAGCCTTAGGGATCACCAGTCTCATCCAAATGCTTTACAAATGAGGAAACTGAGACCCAGAGACAAGAGAGGTAGCGTGATGGCCAGGACCTAGTCCTGGCAGACAGAAGTCCCCCCAGACCTGGAAGGGAGACGAAGAGAGGCCTGGGTCCCAGTGCTGGTGTCTGAGGGAACTGTCTTTGTGCCCTGTAATTCTCTGGCAGATGGAACTCTTTTGGGGGAGAGGGAGAGGAGGTAAGATAAATATTCAAATCAAGAGTCTTTTGCTCCAATTTGAGTGAGAGGCCGTATCTGGAGTAGTTCAGACGATAGCATGGGGGCCTCTGCTGTGCCCTCTGGCCAGCCTGCTTTCTTCTGGCTGTTCTTGGGGGGCTTCTCGGACAGGGGTCAGACCTTGCATCCTAAAGTAGCTTCTTTGTTGTTGGACTTTTGCTGTTTTTCCTACCAGCTTCCCTAGGATAACAGTCTCCCTTGCGTGTGCCCACTTCCTTCCCTTCTCCTGGAATGTGAAGCTGCTCTTCCTCCACCTTTACGTCTGTCACTTTGATACAGTGATGAATGCAGTTGGTGTCCTATTGGGTGTGACTAGGAATTATTGGAGATGAAAGGGTTCTCTAGCCAAATAACTTTGGAATATTGGGTCAAATAAAATTAAAAGATTTCTTGACTGCAGAACTTCTCAGAGCCTTAAATCAGTTCATGATTCAGCTCTAAGAGGAAGATATCATTTGCAGCAATTCATAAACTCAATTAACTGTGGGACCCTCCCTTAACTTTGTGTGGGTGAAACCGAATCCCTCTAACACTGAGTTTATTATTTTTAACCTCTCTATCTAAAGCGTTATTCCCTTTCTTGTCCCACCCTTGTTCCCCTCAGGATTGAGGAGTATCAAAGAAAAGGGGGAAACCAAGCAGGACCCTGCGGGGCCCTTCCAGGTACCAAAGCCCCATTTCTTATTTGTAGAAAACTACACTAAACTAAAGGCTTTAGTCTCCTAGGCCTTCCCTGAGTTCCAAAGAGCAGACTCAAGCAGTTACTAATTAGGGGAGTGAGAGAGTACAGAAACAAAGGAAAAGTAGTCAAGCAAGAAAAGTAATGATAGCTTAAACGATACTTCAATGATTGTAAAACAGAGTCCTAGTTCCTCCTCAAGGGATATACCTAACAATCTGACACAAATCTTTGAGTTGTTCTGCAGAAACTAAGACCCCTCCACCCAGGTGGAGGGTGGTGACTACAAGCTGAATAGAAGCATGTGGACCCCAGACTGGTTGGAACCAGAAGGTTGCTGATTAAGATCCTGAAACATCACCCTGTTACCTCACCACCAACCAATCAGAAGAAATTCCATGAGCTGCAAGCCTCACCCCAAATGTTGCCTTTAAAAACCCTTCCCTGAAAGCTGTCAGGGAGTTCAGGTCTTTTGAGCGTGAGCTGCCCGTTCTCTTTGCTTGGCACCCTGCAATAAATGCTCTACTTTCCTTCACCATAACCTGGTGTCAGTGGATTGGCTTTGCTGCACATGGGTGAGGGCAAATGGACCCAAGTTTGGTTTGGTAACACAGGGAGCATTCCATGGTAGTACTAGTGTTTTCTGAAACATGATTTTTTTTCAGAAAAGAAAGAAAGAAAAAGAAAACAAAAAGCAGTATAATGAAGTGCAGGGCCTTGCTATATTTCTCTGCTTTTCCCAGTCATACTTTCTCACTATCCAGGTATCAGGCTTTCATTTAGTTTACTCTTTTTTGAAACAATTTTCCTCTGGCAAATCCCCACCTCCTTTTCTGTAATGCTTTCTCATGATCTATCTATTAAGAAATCCATCCTGGGGCTTCCCTGGTGGCACAGTCATTGGGAATCTGCCTGCCAATGCAGGGGACACGGGTTCGAGCCCTGGTCTGGGAAGATTCCACATGCCACAGAGCAACTAGGCCCGTGAGCCACAACTACTGAGCCTGCGCGTCTGGAGCTTGTGCCCCGCAACAAGAGAAGCCACGACAGTGAGAGGCCCGCGCACTGCGATGAAGAGTGGCCCCCACTCGCCACAACTAGAGAAAGCCCTCGCACAGAAACGAAGACCCAACACAGCCAAAAATAAATTAATTTAAAAAAAGAAGAGGGAGGAGAGAAGATGGCGGAAGAGTAAGACGCGGAGATCACCTTCCTTCCCACAGATACAGTAGAAATACATCTACACGTGGAACTGCTCCTACAGAACACCCACTGAACGCTGGCAGAAAACGTCCGACCTCCAAAAAGGCAAGAAACTCCCCCCGTACTTGGGTAGGGCAAAAGAAAAAAGAAATAACAGAGACAAAAGAATAGGGACGGCACCTGCACCAGTGGGAGGGAGCTGTGAAGGAGGAAAGATTTCCACGCACTAGGAAGCCCCTTCGCGGGCAGAGACTGCGGGTGGCAGAGGGGGGAAGCTTCGGAGCCACGGAGGAGAGCGCAGCCACAGGGGTGCGGAGGGCAAAGCGGAGAGGTTCCCGCACGGAGGAGCGGTGCTGACCAGCACTCACCAGCCCGAGAGGCTTGTCTGCTCCCCCGCCGGGGTGGGCGGGGGCTGGGAGCTGAGGCTCGGGCTTCAGTCGGATCGCAGGGAGAGGACTGGGATTGGCGGCGTGAACACAGCCTGAAGGGGTTAGCGCACCACAGCTAGCCGGGAGGGAGTCCGAGAAAAAGTCTGCAGCTGCCGAAGAGGCAAGAGACTTTTTCTTCCCTCTTTGTTTCCTGGTGCGCGAGGAGAGGGGATTCAGAGCGCCGCCTAAACGAACTTCAGAGACGGGCGTGAGCCGCAGCTAACAGCGCGGATCCCACAGCAACAGGGGCGCAGAGGAAAAAGCGGAGAGACTCCCGCACAGAGGCTCGGCGCCGAGCAGCGCTCACCAGCCCGAGAGGCTTGTCTGCTCCCCCGCCGGGGCAGGCGGGGCTGGGAGCTGAGGCTCGGGCTTCGGTCGGATCGCAGGGAGAGGACTGGGGCTGGCGGCGTGAACACAGCCTGAAGGGGTTAGCGCACCACAGCTGACTGGGAGGGAGACCGGGAAAAGGTCTGCAGCTGCCGAAGAGGCAAGAGACTTTTTCTTGCCTCTTTGTTTCGCTGCGCGCAAGGAGAGGGGATTCACAGCGCCGCCTAAACGAACTCCAGAGAAGGGCGCGAGCCGCGGCGATCAGCGCGGACCCCAGAGACGGGCGTGAGACGCTGGGGCTGCTGCTGCCGCCTCCAAAAAGCCTGTGTGTGAGCACAGGTCACTCTCCACACCGCCCCTCCCGGGAGCCGGTGCAGCCCGCCACTGCCAGGGTCCCGTGATCCCCGGACAAATTCCCCGGGAGAACGCACTGCGCGCCTCAGGCTGGTGCAACGTCACGCCGGCCGCTGCTGCCGCAGGCTCGCCCCGCCTCCTCCGTACCCCTCCCTCCCCGCGGCCTGAGTGAGCCAGCGCCCCCGAAGCAGCTGCTCCTTTAACCCCGTTCTGTCTGGGCGGGGAATAGACGCCCTCAGGCGACCTACACGCAGAGGCGGGTCCAAATCCAAAGCTGAACCCCAGGAGCTGTGTGAACAGGGAAGAGAAGGGGAAATCTCTCCCAGCAGCCTCAGAAGCAGCGGATTAAAACTCCACAAACAACTTGATGTGCCTGCATCTGTTGAATACCTGAATAGACAACGAATCATCCCAAATTCAGGAGGTGGACTTTGGGAGCAGGATATATTAATTTTTCCCCTGTTCCTTTTTTTTTGTGAGTGTATATGTATATGCTTCTGGGTGAGATTTTGTCTGTATAGCTTTGCTTTACAATAGCTTTATTTTACTTCACTATATTATAGCCTCTTTCTTTCTTTCTTTCTATTTTTTCTCCCTTTTACTCTGAGCCGTGTGGACGAAAGGCTCTTGGTGCTCCAGCCAGGCATCAGGGCCGTGCCTCTGAGGTGGGAGAGCCAACTTCAGGACACTGGTCCACAAGAGACCTCCCAGCTCCACGTAATACCAAACGGCAAAAATCTCTCAGAGATCTCCATCTCAACATCAAGACCCAGCATCACTCAATGATCAGCAAGCTACAGTGCTGAACACCCTATGCCAAACAACTAGCAAGACAGGAACACAGCCCCATCCATTAGCAGAGAGTCTGCCTAAAATCATAATAAGGCCACAGACACCCCAAAATACACCACCAGACGTGGATGTGCCCACCAGAAAGACAAGATCCAGCCTCATCCACCAGAGCTCAGGCACTAGTTCCCTACACCAGGAAGCCTACACAACCCACTGAACCAACCTTAGCCACTGGGGACAGATACCAAAAACAACGGGAACTACAAACCTGCAGTCTGTGAAAAGGAGACCCCAAACACAGTAAGATAAGCAAAATGAGACGACAGAAAAACACACAGCAGATGAAGGAGCAGGGTCAAAGCACACCAGACTTAACAAATGAAGAGGAAATAGGTAGTCTACCTGAAAAAGAATTCAGAATAATGATAGTAAGGATGATCCAAAATCTTGGAAATAGAATAGACAAAATGCAAGAAACATTTAACAAGGACATAGAAGAACTAAAGAGGAACCAAGCAATGATGAAAAACACAATAAATGAAATTAAAAATACTCTAGATGGGATCAATAGCAGAATAACTGAGGCAGAAGAAAGGATAAGTGACCTGGAAGATAAAACGGTGGAAATAACTACTACAGAGCAGGATAAAGAAAAAAGAATGAAAAGAACTGAGGACAGTCTCAGAGACCTCTGGGACTACATTAAACGCACCAACATTCGAATTATAGGGGTCCCAGAAGAAGAAGAGAAAAAGAAAGGGACTGAGAAAATATTTGAAGAGATTATAGTTGAAAACTTGCCTAATATGGGAAAGGAAATAGTTAATCAAGTCCTGGAAGCACAGAGAGTCCCATACAGGATAAACCCAAGGAGAAACACGCCAAGACACATATTAATCAAACTGTCAAAAATTAAATATAAGCAAAACATATTAAAGGCAGCAAGGGAAAAAAAACAAATAACACACAAGGGAATCCCCATAAGGTTAACATCGGATCTTTCAGCAGAAACTCTGCAAGCCAGAAGGGACTGGCAGGATATACTTAAAGTGATGAAGGAGAAAAACCTACAACCAAGATTACTCTACCCAGCAAGGATCTCATTCAGATTCGATGGAGAAATTAAAACGTTTACAGACAAGCAAAAGCTGAGAGAGTTCAGCACCACCAAACCAGCTTTACAACAAATGCTAAAGGAACTTCTCTAGGCAAGAAACACAAGAGAAGGAAAACACCTACAATAACAAACCCAAAACATTTAAGAAAATGGGAATAGGAACATACATATCGATAATTACCTTGAATGTAAATGGATTAAATGCTCCCACCAAAAGACACAGGCTGGCTGAATGGATACAAAAACAAGACCCATATATATGCTGTCTACAAGAGACCCACTTCAGACCTAGAGACACATACAGACTGAAAGTGAGGGGATGGAAAAAGATATTCCATGCAAATGGAAATCAAAAGAAAGCTGGAGTAGCAATTCTCATATCAGACAAAATAGACTTTAAAATAATGACTATTACAAGAGACAAAGAAGGACACTATATAATGATCAAGGGATCGATCCAAGAGGAAGCTATAACAATTGTAAATATTTACGCACCCAACATAGGAGCACCTCAATACATAAGGCAAATACTAACAGCCATAAAAGGGGAAATCGACAGCAACACAATCATAGTAGGGGACTTTAACACCCCACTTTCACCAATGGACAGATCATCCAAAATGAAAATAAATAAGAAAACACAAGCTTTAAATGATACATTAAACAAGATGGACTTAATTGATATTTATAGGACATTCCACCCAAAAACAACAGAATACACATTTTTCTCAAGTGCTCATGGAACATTCTCCAGGATAGATCATATCTTGGGTCACAAATCAAGCCTTGGTAAATTTAAGAAAATTGAAATCGTATCAAGTATCTTTTCCGACCACAACGCTATGAGACTAGATATCAATTACAGGAAAAGATCTGTAAAAAATACAAACACATGGAGGCTACACAATACATTACTTAATAACGAAGTGATTACTGAAGAAATCAAAGGGGAAATCAAAAAATACCTAGAAACAAATGACAATGGAGATACGACGACCCAAAACCTGTGGGACGCAGCAAAAGCAGTGCTAAGAGGGAAGTTTATAGCAATACAAGCCTACCTCAAGAAACAGGAAACATCTCGAATAAACAACCTAACCTTGCACCTGAAGCAATTAGAGAAAGAAGAACAAAAAAACCCCAAAGCCAGCAGAAGGAAAGAAATTATAAAGATCAGGTCAGAAATAAATGAAAAAGAAATGAAGGAAACAATAGCAAAAATCAATGAAACTAAAAGCTGGTTCTCTGAGAAGATAAACAAAATTGATAAACCATTAGCCAGACTCATCAAGAGAAAAAGGGAGAAGACTCAGATCAATAGAATTAGAAATGAAAAAGGAGAAGTAACCACTGACACTGCAGAAATACAAAAGATCATGAGGGATTACTACAAGCAACTCTACGCCAATAAAATGGACAACCTGGAAGAAATGGACAGATTCTTAGAAATGCACAAACTGCCGAGACTGAACCAGGAAGAAACAGAAAATATGAACAGACCAATCACAAGCACTGAAATTGAAACTGTGATTAAAAACCTTCCAACAAACAAAAGCCCAGGACCAGATGGCTTCACAGGTGAATTCTATCAAACATTTAGAGACGAGCTAACACCTATCCTTCTCAAACTCTTCCAAAATATTGCAGAGGGAGGAACACTCCCAAACTCATTCTACGAGGCTACCATCACCCTGATACCAAAACCAGACAAAGATGTCACAAAGAAAGAAAACTACAGGCCAATATCACTGATGAACATAGATGCAAAAATCCTCAACAAAATACTAGCAAACAGAATCCAACAGCACATTAAAAGGATCATACACCATGATCAAGTGGGGTTTATCCCAGGAATGCAAGGATTCTTCAGTATACGCAAATCAATCAATGTGATACACCGTATTAACAAATTGAAGGAGAAAAACCATATGATCATCTCAATAGATGCAGAGAAAGCTTTCGACAAAATTCAACACCCATTTATGATAAAAGCCCTGCAGAAAGTAGGCATAGAGGGAACTTTCCTCAACATAATAAAGGCCATATATGACAAACCCACAGCCAACATTGTCCTCAATGGTGAAAAACTGAAACCATTTCCACTAAGATCAGGAACAAGACAAGGTTGCCCACTCTCACCACTATTATTCAACATAGTTTTGGAAGTGTTAGCCACAGCAATCAGAGAAGACAAAGAAATAAAAGGAATCCAAATGGAAAAGAAGAAGTAAAGCTGTCACTCTTTGCAGATGACATGATACTATACATAGAGAATCCTAAAGATGCTACCAGAAAACTCCTAGAGCTAATCAATGAATTTGGTAAAGTAGCAGGATACAAAATAAATGCACAGAAATCTCTCGCATTTCTATACACTAATGACGAAAAATCTGAAAGTGAAATTAAGAAAACACTCCCATTTACCATTGCAACAAAAAGAATAAAATATCTAGGAATAAACCTACCTAAGGAGACAGAAGACCTGTATGCAGAAAATTATAAGACACTGATGAAAGAAATTAAAGATGATACAAATAGATGGAGAGATATACCATGTTCCTGGATTGGAAGAATCAACATTGTGAAAATGACTCTACTACCCAAAGCAATCTACAGATTCAATGCAATCCCTATCAAACTACCACTGGCATTTTTCACAGAACTAGAACAAAAAATTTCACAATTTGTATGGAAACACAAAAAGACCCCGAATAGCCAAAGCAATCTTGAGAACGAAAAATGGAGCTGGGGGAATCAGGCTCCCTGACTTCAGACTATATTACAAAGCTTCAGTAATCAAGACAGTTTGGTACTGGCACAAAAACAGAAATATAGATCAATGGAACAGGATAGAAAGCCCAGAGATAAGCCCACACACATATGGTTACCTTATCTTTGATAAAGGAGGCAAGCATATACAGTGGAGAAAAGGCAGCCTCTTCAATAAGTGGTGCTGGGAAAATTGGACAGGTACATGTAAAAGTATGAAATTAGAACACTCCCTGACACCATGCACAAAAATAAACTCAGAATGGATTAAAGACCTAAGTGTAAGGGCAGACACTATCAAACTCTTAGAGGAAAACATAGGCAGAACACTCTATGACATACATCACAGCAAGATTCTTTTTGACCCAGCTCCCAGAGAAATGGAAATAAGAACACAAATAAACAAATGGGACCTAATGAAACTTAAAAGCTTTTGCACAGCAAAGGAAACCATAAACAAGACCAAAAGACAACCATCAGAATGGGAGAAAATATTTGCAAATGAAGCAACTGACAAAGGATTAATCTCCAAGATTTACAAGCAGCACATGCAGCTCAATAACAAAAAAACGAACAACCCAATCCAAAAATGGGCAGAAGACCTAAATAGACATTTCTCCAAAGAAGATATACAGATGGCCTACAGACACATGAAAGAATGCTCAACATCATTAATCATTAGAGAAATGCAAATCAAAACTACAATGAGATATCATCTCACACCGGTCAGAATGGCCATCATCAAAAAATCTAGAAACAATAAATGCTGGAGAGCGTGTGGAGGAAAGGGAACACTCTTGCACTGTTGGTGGGAATGTAAATTGATACAGCCACTATGGAGAACAGTATGGAGGTTCCTGAAAAAACTACAAATAGAACTACCATACGACCCAGCAATCCCACTACTGGGCATATACCCTGAGAAAACCATAGGTCAAAAAGAGTCATGTACCAAAATGTTCATTGCAGCTCTATTTACAATAGCCAGGACATGGAAGCAACCTAAATGTCCATCGACAGATGAATGGATAAAGAAGATGTGGCACATATATACAATGGAATATTACTCAGCCATAAAAAGAAATGAAATGGAGGTATTTGTAATGAGGTGGATGGAGTTAGAGTCTGTCATACAGAGTGAAGTAAGTCAGAAAGAGAAAAACAAATACAGTATGCTAACACATATATACGGAATCTAAGGGAAAAAAAAAAAAAAAGGCCATGAAGAACCTAGTGGCAAGACGGGAATAAAGACACAGACCTACTAGAGAATGGACCTGAGGATATGGGGAGGGGGTGGGGTGAGATGTGACAGGGTAAGAGAGTGTCATGGACATATACACACTACCAAATGTAAAATAGATAACTAGTGGGAAGCAGCCGCATAGCACAGGGAGATCAGCTCGGTGCTTTGTGACCACCTAGAGGGGTGGGATGGGGAGGGTGGGAGGGAGGGAGATGCAAGAGGGAAGAGAAATGGGAACATATTGTATATGTATAACTGATTCCCTTTGTTATAAAGCAGAAGCTAACACACCATTGTAAGGCAATTATACTTCAATAAAGATGTTTAAAAAAAAAAAAAAAGAAGAAATCCATCCTGAATTGCCTTAGACCTTCATTGACAACTGGGATCCCCGCCAAGGCACCTCTACCCTGTGCCCACATCACCCCACTCCCACCCCTTTTCTTTGCACTTCTTTTGTAAAATAGAAAAATGTGAACCATATGCAAAGGGACAGGCTTGATTCAGCATTCTTCTAGCAACTATCAAACTTGTAATGAAATGACTACTATCACGTACAGGAACATTTCCTAGTGGGAAAAAGTTAAACTAAAAGCAGAAGGCATGTGACTATTTCTCTAACTCTCCTTGGCAGTGGGAGTATGAGACCTTTTTTTTTTTTTTCCTTATAATCTTCCAGTTGCTCCAAATCGGTTAGTAGGTTTTTTGGATTAAGCTAATGCACAGTGATAGTTAAGCATCTTGCAGTAGATCTACCCAATAACTTTGTTTCAGGGCAGTATTTTCAGCAGGCACATTTTCCTTTTGTCTGCATACTCTATAGGACCTCTAAGAAATTGTTTTTCCACGGGTGCCATGTACCCTGGCTGGATGACTGAGTCCCCGGGCCATCTGAGGTTGCCACTCATCCCCCTAGAACCTCTCTCTCCATCAGAAGCTGCAGGAGAACATTGTTTATTGCGTTCACAGTAAGATTTACCTGGAAGGCTTATGAAAACAGATTCCTGGGTCCCACCTACAGAATTTCTGGATTCATTAGTTCTGGGGTCATCTGGATAACATGCATTTCTAAGAAGTCCCCAAGTGATGCCGCTGCTGGTTCAGGGACCACAGTCCAAGAACCAGTGTTTTAAAAGACACTTCGTCACTCCATCCTTTCTGGCATTTATCATGAACTACTCAAGAAACAAATACTTTTCTAGGTGGGAATTTGGGAGCAAGGGGCCTTGGGACAATACTTCTCTCCAAAGTTTTTCTGTTCCAGTTGTTCTGATGACATGTGGTCTTTTAATTCATGGATCTAGTGATTCGTGGCATTAAATCTTCTGGGTGATTTCACACATGGAAGAAAGTTTGATTGCAGTGAGACGAGCAGGGGAGACAGGAGGGACGGTGTAATCCTTTTGGTCTGGCTAGCATGAGCTGTTTCTCCCTCTGTTTAGAAGAGGTTATCCCACAAACGTCCCCCTCATCTTTAGTCAGGTTTGGCTGAGAAGCAACAGGATGCAGAAGAAAAAAAACATGGCTTTGGAGTCAAAATGAGCTGGGTTTAAATACCATCTCTGTGTAACTTTGGCAAAGTCACTTAATCTCGCTGAGCCTATTTATGAAATAAGGCTAATGGTGCCTACCTTGAAGGTTACTGAGAAGACAAAATGAGACAAGATACATAAAGCATCTAAAATAGTGTCAGGTGTAGAGTATGTACTCAGCACAAGCAGATTTCATCCCTTTCCCCTTCCGTTTTACAGAGAGGATGTAGGTTGTAGCTTCAAAGCCCTGCTATTCTTACTGGCTGTAGACACTGTCTCCTGCTCTATGCCAAGTCTAAGGAGGACTGTCTGCTGGGGAATGAGGGATTTTCCTTTTAGAGTATTTGCCTCGTCCTCCAGATTTTAATGGAGAAGATGCAAGGAAGGAAGATAATCCCTCAATTTCAAATCCTCTTAAATGTGGGAGTCCTTGTTGACTATGTTTTTTATGAGTCGATGGTGTAATGTGGCTGCCAACGTGATATTAGTCAAGCAGTAGTTTGTTTAGAACAACAGATAATCCCATTCTTCCCCAAGCTGTTTATGACCACATCTGAAATACTGTGTCTAGTTTGGGGAAGGACACTCTATAAGGGGCACCTTAGCAAACTGAATTAAGAGGAAAGAGGCCAGGAGGAAAGAGAGACATAAAACCCTGTGATATGGGAATGAGCAATAGAACTAAAGATCTTTGCCAGGGTGAAAAGAAATATTTGTTGGCTATAAGACAGGATTTCACAAGGACATAATGGTGTCTGTCTTCAGATCTTTCTGTGGAAAGTGTGATTTCTGTGGATTCTGTAAGTTCCTTAGCTAGAATGGGGGTCATCTGTTGGAAATTACAACTTTCAAGTCAATGTAGGGAAGGAATTTCCAACTAAATTGTCCCAAAATGCATTATGTCGTCATTGGTGGTAATAAGTTTCCTGTCTTTGGTGGCAATCAAGCAGAAGATAGATGACTGCTTGGTGGGAGATTGTCCCTGGATGTGGTGGGGCAGGGAGATGAAGGAGATGAACCAGATACATCTGAGGTCCCCTTTGACCCAAAAGTTCAGTGATTCTACAACTGTGCCCTAAGTTGAACTTTCACTGGTTAAGAGTAAGGTGGAAACTTATGAACCGGTACCTAATTGTCAGTGTTAGGACCATTTTTCCAAATACATGAGGAAAAACATTTTTTTGTATTTTCCAAAAAGTGCGAACACCATCCCCTCCAACACACACATAAAGGTATTTTTAAAAATCTTAGTGTTAGGGCTTCAGGGACACAAAGAACTTCATTTTCTTGACTTCTGCCCTCTGATTTGGTGCCTAGAACGGCCCAGGTTTTGTAAACAGCAAATATGACACCTCTTGTTCGTTCACTTCTATTTCCATTTCAGGGGGAAGATATCAAATACGTTTTTACATTTTAAAAATATCCAATGGGGGGACCTTCAAGATGGCGGAGGAGTAAGATGTGAAGATCACCTTCCTCCTCACAAATACATCAAAAATACATCTACATGTGGAATAACTCCTGCAGAACACCTACTGAACGCTGGCAGAAGACCTCAGACTTCCCAAAAGGCAAGAAACTCCCCACGTACCTGGGTAGGGCAAAAGAAAAAAGAAAAAACAGAGACAAAAGAATAGGGATGGGACCTGCACCAGTGGGAGGGAGCCGTGAAGGAGGAAAGGTTTCCACACACTAGGAAGCCCCTTCGTGGGCGGAGACTGTGGGTGGCAGAGGAGGGGAGCTGCGGAGCCACGGAGGAGAGCGCAGCCACAGGGGTGGGGAAGGCAAAGCGGAGAGATTCCCGCACAGAGGATCGGTGCCGACCAGCACTCACCAGCCCGAGGGGCTTGTCTGCTCCCCCGCCGGGGCGGGCGGGGGCTGGGAGCTGAGGCTCGGGCTTCGGTCAGATCCCAGGGAGAGGACTGGGGTTGGCTGCGTGAACACAGCCTGAAGGGGGCTAGTGTGCCACAGCTAGCCGGGAGGGAGTCCGGGAAAAAGTCTGGACCTGTCTAAGAGGCAAGAGACCCTTGTTTTGCGGTGCGTGAGGAGAGGGGATTCAGAGCACCGCCTAAAAGCTCCAGAGACGGGTGTGAGCCGCGGCTATTGGCGCGGACGCCAGAGACGGGCATGAAACGCTAAGGCTGCTGCTGCCACCACCAAGAAGCGGCAGCTTCTTTTTCTTTCAGTATAGTTTTTAGCGCTTGTTATTATTGGTGGATTGGTTTTTTGGTTTGGTTGTTTTCTTCTTTCTTTCTTTCTTTTTTGTTTTTTTCTTTTTTTCTATTACTTTTTAATTCTTTTATTTTTAATAATAATTTTTTTATTTTTTATTTTAATAACTTTATTTTATTTTATTCTTTCTTTCTCCCTTTTCTTCTGAGCCGTGTGGCTGACAGGGTCTTGGTACTCCGGCCGGGTGTCAGCCCTGAGCCTCTGAGGTGGGAGAGCCGAGATCAGGACATTGGTCCACCAGAGACCTCCCAGCCCCATATAATATCAAATGGCAAAAGCTCTCCCAGAGATCTCCATCTCAACGCTAAGACCCAGCTCCACTCAGTGACCAGCAAGCTACAGTGCTGGACACCCTATGCCAAACAACTAGCAAGACAGGAAAACAACCCCACCCATTAGCAGAGAGGCTGCCTAAGATCATAGTAAGTTCACAGACACCCCAAAACACACCACCGGACTCGGTCCTGCCCACCAGAAAGACAAAATCCAGCCTCATCCACCAGAACACAGACACCAGTCCCCTCCACCAGGAAGCCTACAAAACCCACTGAACCAACCTTACCCACTGGGGGCAGACACCAAAAACTACGGGAGCTACGAACCTGCAGCCTGTGAAAAGGAGACCCCAAACACAGTAAGATAAGCAAAATGAGAAGACAGAGAAACACACAGCAGATGAAGGAGCAAGGTAAAAACCCATCAGACCAAACAAATGAGGGGGAAATAGGCAGTCTACCTGAAAAAGAATTCAGAGTAATGATAGTAAAGATGATCCAAAATCTTGGAAATAGAATGGAGAAAAAACAAGAAACGTTTAATAAGGACCTAGAAGAACTAAAGAGGAAACAAAAAATGATGAACAACACAATAAATGAAATTAAAAATTCTCTAGAAGGAATTAATAGCAGAATAACTGAGGCAGAAGACCAGATAAGTGACCTGGAAGATAAAATAGTGGAAATAACTACCACAGAGCAGAATAAAGAAAAAAGAGTGAAAAGAGGAATGTGTGTGGAGCCCATGGCGGTGCGGGATCTGCGAGCCGAGCTGGACTCGCTTCTCCTGCAGCTGCTCAGGGACCTGGAGGAACTGGAGGCAAAGAGGGTGGCACTGAACGCCCAGGTGGAGGGCTGGCTCTCACTCTCCAAAGCTCGCTATGCCATGGGTGCCAAGTCGGTAGGGCCTCTGCAGTATGCCTCCCACATGGAGCCCCAGGTCGGCATCTGCACCAGCGAGGCCCAGGATGGACTCCAGAAGTTCTGGATGGTGAGAGCCGGCACCCAGACTCCAGAGGAGGTGGGACCCCGCAAGGCAGTTCTGTGCAGGCGCAAGGGCCTCACGAGGACCCCAGAGCCAGACCCCTCCGCAGCTCCCCAGGACCCTCTGAACTGGTTTGGAATCCTGGTTCCTCACAGTCTACGGCAAGCTTGAGCCAGCTTCTGGGAGGGTCTGCAGCTGGCTGCAGACATGGCCAGCCTTCAGATCCGCATCGACTGGGGTCAAAGTCAGCTCCAGGGGCTGCAGGAGAAACTCAAGCAGTGGAGCCTGGCGCTCCCTGACCTGCCACCACAGAAGCAAGGCAGTGAGCACAGCTGTTCTTTGATGTGGCTGCATTATCTCAGGCCTTCTTCCTTCACAGATTGCCCCCCACCCCAGCTGTTTCTCCCTCCTTAATACTTCTCTGGTCTGCATGTTTATAAAACCTGCCATTATCTTTCCAAGGGTGAGTCTTTTAATTTGTTGAAGGGCCAGGAACCCTGTGTCAATTCATTTTCCTACTGGCTTGTTGATAATTTTAGCAGTTTCTAGGAGCTAATTGTTATGTTTGGTGGATGTTAGTTTTCTGTTCATAATACGAGATGTAAATTGTTTTTCCCAGTTTGTCTTTTAACTTTGCTTATGGTGGTTTAAAAAAAAAAAACTTTTTATTATAAAATAAAATACATTATATTAAACTGCAAAAAAAAAAAAAAAAAAAGAAAAGAATTGAGGACAGTCTCAGAGACTTCTGGGACAACATTAAACACACCAACATTCGAATTATACGGGTACCAGAAGAAGAAGAGAAAGAGAAAGGGACTGAGAAAATATTTGAAGAGATTATAGTTGAAAACTTCCCTAACATAGGAAAGGAAATGGTCAATCAAGTCTAGGAAGCGCAGAGAGTCCCATACAGGATAAATCCAAGGAGAAACACGCCAAGATACATATTAATCAAACTATCAAAAATTATATACAAAGAAAAAATGTTAAAAGCAGCAAGGGAAAAGCAACAAATAAGATACAAGGGAATCCCCCTAAGGTTAACAACTGATCTTTCAGCAGAAACTCTACAAGCCAGAAGGGAGTGGTAGGACATATTTAAAGTGATGAAAGGGAAAAACCAACAACCAAGATTACTCTACCCAGCAAGGATCTCGTTCAGATTCGACAGAGAAATTAAAACCTTTACAGACAAGCGAAGCTAAGAGAATGCAGCACCACCAAACCAGCTTTACAACAAATGCCAAAGGAACTTCTCTAGGCAGGAAATACAAGAGAAGGAAAAGACCTACAATAACAAACCCAAAACAATTAAGAAAATGGTAATAAGAACATACATATCGATAACTACCTTAAATGTAAATGGATTAAATGCTCCCACCAAAAGACATAAACTGGCTGAATGGATACAAAAACAAGACCTATATGTATGCTGTCTACAAGAGACCCATTTCAAACCTCGGGACACATACAAACTGAAAGTGAGGGAATGGAAAAAGATATTCCATGAAAATGGAAATCAAAATAATGCTGGAGTAGCAATTCTCATATCAGGCAAAATGGACTTTAAAACAAAGACTATTACAAGAGACAAAGAAGGACACTACATAACGATCAAGGAGTCAATCCAAGAAGAAGATATAACAATTGTAAATATTAATGCACCCAACATAGGAGCACCTCAATACATAAAGCAAATACTAACAGCCATAAAAGGGGAAATCGACAGTAACACAATCATAGTAGGGGACTTTAATACCACACTTTCACCAATGGACAGATCATCCAAAATGAAAATAAATAAGGAAACACAAGCTTTAGATGATACACTAAACGAGGTAGACTTAATTGATATTTATAGGACATTCCATCCAAACACAACAGAATACACTTTCTTTTCAAGTACTCATGGAACATTCTCCAGGATAGATCATATCCTGGGTCACAAATCAAGCCTTGGTAAATTTAAGAAAATTGAAATCGTATCAAGTATCTTTTCTGACCACAACACTATGAGACTAGATATCAATTACAGGAAAAAATCTGTAAAAAATACAAACACATGGAGGCTAAACAATACACTACTTAATAACCACGAGATCACTGAAGAAATCAAAGAGGAAATCAAAAAATACCTAGAAACAAATGACAATGAAAACACGATGACCAAAAACCTATGGGATGCAAAAAAAGCAGTTCTAAGAGGGAAGTTTATAGCATTACACTCCTACCTTAAGAAACAAGAAACACATCAAATAAACAACCTAACCTTACCCCTAAAGCAATTAGAGAAAGAAGAGCAATGAAACCCCAAAGTTAGCAGAAGGAAAGAAATCATAACGATCAGATCAGAAATAAATGAAAAAGAAGGGAAGGAAACGATAGCAAAGATCAATAAAACTAAAACCTGGTTATTTGAGAAGATACACAAAATTGATAAACCATAAGCCAGACTCATCAAGAAAAAAAGGGAGAAAACTCAAATTAATTGAATTAGAAATGAAAAAGGAGAAGTAACAACTGACACTGCAGAAATACAAAGGATCATGAGAGATTACGACAAGCAACTGTATGCCAATAAAATGGACAACGTGGAAGAAATGGACAAATTCTTAGAAATGCACACCCTTCCGAGACTGAACCAGGAAGAAATAGAAAACATGAACAGATCAATCACAAGCACTGAAATTGAAACTGTGATAAAAAATCCTCCAACAAACAAAAGCCCGGGACCAGGTGGCTTCACAAGCAAATTCTATCAAACATTTAGAGAAGAGCTAACACCTATCCTTCTCAAACTCTTCCAAAATATTGCAGAGGGAGGAACACTCCCCAACTCATTCTACGAGGTCACCATCACCCTGATACCAAAACCAGACAAAGATGTCACAAAGAAAGAAAACTACAGGCCAATATCACTGATGAACATAGATGCAAAAATCCTCAACAAAATACTAGCAAACAGAATCCAACAGCACACTAAAAGGATCATACACTGTGATCAAGTGGGGTTTATCCCAGGAATGCAGGGATTCTTCAGTATATGCAAATCAATCAATGTGATACACCATATTAACAAATTAAAGGATAAAAACCATATGATCATCTCAAAAGATGCAGAGAAAGCTTTCAACAAAATTCAACATCCATTTATGATAAAAACCTTCCAGAAAGTAGGCATAGAGGGAACTTACCTCAACATAATGAAGGCCATATCAGCCAACATCGTACTCAATGATGAAAAATTGAAACCATTTCCACTAAGATCAGGAACAAGACAAGGTTGCCCACTCTCACTACTATTATTCAACATAGTATTGGAAGTTTTAGCCACAGCAATCAGAGAAGAAAAAGAAATAAAAGGAATCCAAATCGGAAAAGAAAAAGTAAAGCTGTCACTGTTTACAGATGACATGATACTATACATAGAAAATCCTAAAGATGTTACCAGAAAACTACTAGAGCTAATCAATGAATTTGGTAAAGTAGCAGGATACAAAATTAATGCACAGAAATCTCTTGCATTCCTATACACTAATGATGAAAAATCTGAAAGTGAAGTTAAGAAAACACTCCCATTTACCACTGCAACAAAAAGAATAAAATACCTAGGAATAAACCTACCTAAGGAGACAAAAGACCTGCATGCAGAAAACTATAAGACACTGATGAAAGAAATTAAAGATGATACAAATAGATGGAGAGATATACCATGTTCTTGGATTGGAAGAATCAACATTGTGAAAATGACTCTACTACCCAAAGCAATCTACAGATTCAATGCAATCCCTATCAAAATACCAATGGCATTTTTCACAGAACTAGAACAAAAAAATTCACAATTTGTATGGAAACACAAAAGACCCCGAATAGCCAAAGCAATCTTGTGAAAGAAAAACGGAGCTGGAGGTATCATGCTCCCTGACTTCAGATTATACTACAAAGCTGCAGTAATCAAGACAGCTTGGTACTGGCACAAAAACAGAAACATAGATCAATGGAAGAGGATAGAAAGCCCAGATATAAACCCAGGCACATATGGTCACCTTATCTTTGAAAAAGGAGGGAAGAATATACAGTGGAGAAAAGACAGCCTCTTCAGTTAAGTGGTGCTGGGAAAACTGGACAGCTACATGTAAAAGAATGAAATTAGAACACTCCCTAAAACCATACACAAAAATAAACTCAAAATGGATGAAAGACCTAAATGTAAGGCCAGACACCATAAAACTCTTAGAGGAAAACATAGGCAGAACACTCTATGACATAAATCACAGCAAGATCCTTTTTGACCCACCTCCTAGAGAAATGGAAATAAAAACAAAAATAAACAAATGGGACCTAATGAAACTTAAAAACTTTTGCACAGCAAAGGAAACCATAAACAAGACGAAAAGACAACCCTCAGAATGGGAGAAAATATGTGCAAATGAAGCAACGGACAAAGGATTAATCTCCAAAATTTACAAGAAGCTCATGCAGCTCAATATCAAAAGAACAAACAACCCAATCCAAAAATGGGTAGAAGTCCTAAATAGACATTTCTCCAAAGAAGATATACAGATTGCCAACAAACACATGAAAGAATGCTCAACATCATTAATCATTAGAGAAATGCAAACAAACCTACAATGAGATATCATCTCACACCAGTCAGAATGGCCATCATCAAAAAATCTACAAATAATAAATGCTAGAGAGGGTATGGAGAAAAGGGAACCCTCTTGCACTGTTGGTGGGACTGTAAATTGATACAGCCACTATGGAGAACAGTATGGAGCTTCCTTAAACAACTAAAAATAGAACTACCATACGACCCAGCAATCCCACTACTGGGCATACACCCTGAGAAAACCATAATTCAAAAAGAGTCATGTACCACAATGTTCACTGCAGCTCTATTTACAATAGCCAGGACATGGAAGCAACCTAAGTGTCCATTGACAGATGAATGGATAAAGAACATGTGGCACATATATACAATGGCATATTCCCAGTCGTAAAAAGAAACAAAATAGACTCATTTGTAGTGAGGTGGAAGGATCTAGAGTCTGTCATACAGAGTGAAGTAAGTCAGAAAGAGAAAAACAAATACTGTATGCTAACACATATGTATGGAATCTCAAAAAAAAAAAAAATGGTCATGAAGAACCTAGGGGCAAGACGGGAATAAAGACGCAGACCTACTAGAGAATGGACTTGAGGACACGGGGAATGGGAAGGGTAAGCTGGGACAAAGTCTACAAAGGGTAGTCTCTCTGTGGCATGGACATATATACACTACCAAATATAAAATAGATAGCTAGTTGGAAGCAACCACATAGCACAGGGAGATCAGCTCGGTGCTTTGTGACCAGCTAGAGGTGTGGGATAGGTAGGGTTGGAGGGAGGGAGATGCAAGAGGGAAGAGATATGGGGATATATGTATATGTATAAATGATTCAATTTGTTAGAAAGCAGAAACTAACACACCATTGTAAAGCAATTATACTCCAATAAAGACGTTAAAAAAAAAAAAGAAAATGGTAATGGGAACATACATATCGATAACTACCTTAAATGTAAATGGATTAAAAGTTCCAGCCAAAAGACATAGACTGGCTGAAGGGATACAAAAACAAGACCCATATATATGCTGTCTACAAGAGACCCACTTCAGACCTTGGGACACATACAGACTGAAAGTGAGGGGATGGAAAAAGATATTCCATGCAAATGGAAATCAAAATAATGCTGGAGTAGCAATTCTCATATCAGACAAAATAGACTTTAAAACAAACACTATTACAAGAGACAGAGAAGGACACTACATAATGATCAAGGGATCAATCCAAGAAGAAGATAGAACAATTGTAAATATTTATGCCCCCAACATAGGAGCACTGCAATACATAAGGCAAATGCTAACAGCCATAAAAGGGGAAATCGACAGTAATACAATCGTAGTAGGGGACTTTAACACCCCACTTTCACCAATGGACAGATCATCCAAAATGAAAATAAATAAGGAAATACAAGCTTTAGATGATACATTGAACAAGATGGACTTAACTGATATTTATAGGACATTCCATCCAAAAACAACAGAATACACTTTCTTCTCAAGTGCTCATGGAACATTCTTCAGGATATATCATATCCTGGGTCACAAATCAAGCCTTGGTAAAGAAAATTGAAATCGTATCAAGTATCTTTTCCGACTATAACGCTATGAGACTAGATATCAATTACAGGAATAAAACTGTAAAAAATACAAACACGTGGAGGCTAAACAATACACTACTAAATAACCAAGAGATCACTGAAGAAATCAAAGAGGAAATCAAAAAATACCTAGAAACAAATGAGAATGAAAACACGATGACCGAAAACCTATGGGATGCAACACAAGCAGTTCTAAGAGGGAAGTTTATAGAAATACAATCCTTCCTTAAGAAACGAGAAACATCTCAAATAAACAAGCTAACCTTACACCTAAATCAATTAGAGAAAGAAGAACAAAAAAAACCCAAAATTAGCAGAAGGAAAGAAATCATAATGATCATATCAGAAATAAATGGAAAAGAAATGCAGGAAATGATAGCAAAGATCAATAAAACTAAAAGTTGGTTCTTTGAGAAGACAAACAAAATTGATAGACCATTAGCCAGACTCATCAAGAAAAAAAGGGAGAAGACTCAGATCAATAGAATTAGAAATGAAAAAGGAGAAGTAACAACTGACACTGCAGAAATACAAAGGATCATGAGAGATTACTACAAGCAACTATATGCCAATAAAATGGACAACCTGGAGGAGATGGACAAATTCTTAAAAAAGCACAACCTTCTGAGATTGAACCAGGAAGAAATAGAAAATACGAACAGACCAATCACAAGCACTGAAATTGAAACTGTGATTTAAAATCTCTAAACAAACAAAAGCCCAGGACCAGATGGCTTCACAAGCGAATTCTATGAAACATTTAGAGAAGAGCTAACACCTATCCTTCTCAAACTCTTCCAAAATATAGCAGAGGGAGGAACGCTCCCAAATTCATTCTATGAGGCCACCATCACCCTGATACCAAAACCAGACAAAGATGTCAGGAAAAAAGAAAACTACAGGCCATTATCACTGATGAACATCAATGCAAATATCCTCAACAAAATACTAGCAAACAGAATCCAACAGCACATTAAAAGGATCATACACCGTGATCAAGTGGGGTTTATCCCAGGATTGCAGGGATTCTTCAATATGTGCAAATCAATCAGTGTGATATACCATATTAACAAATTGAAGGAAAAAAACCATATGATCATCTCAATAGATGCAGAAAAAGTTTTCAACAAAATTCAACATCCATTTATGATAAAAATCCTCAAGAAAGTGGGCATAGAGGGAACTTACCTCAACATAATAAAGGCCATATATGACAAACCCATAGCCAACATCATTCTCAATGGTGAAAAACTGAAACCATTTCCACTAAGATCAGGAACAGGACAAGGTTGCCCACTCTCACCACTATTATTCAACATAGTTTTGGAAGTTTTAGCCACAGCAATTACAGATGAAAAAGAAATAAAATGAATCCAAATCAGAAGAAGAGGTAAACTGTCACTGTTTGCAGATAACATGATACTATACATAGAGAATCCTAAAGATGTTACCAGAAAACTACTAGAGCTAATCAATGAATTTGGTAAAGTAGCAGGATACAAAATTAATGCACAGAAATCTCTTGCATTCCTATACACTAATGATGAAAAATCTGAAAGTGAAGTTAAGAAAACACTCCCATTTACCACTGCAACAAAAAGAATAAAATACCTAGGAATAAACCTACCTAAGGAGACAAAAGACCTGCATGCAGAAAACTATAAGACACTGATGAAAGAAATTAAAGATGATACAAACAGATGGAGTGGTATACCATGTTCTTGGATTGGAAGAATCAACATTGTGAAAATGACTCTACTACCCAAAGCAATCTACAGATTCAATTCAATCCATATCAAACTACCACTGGCATTTTTCACAGAACTAGAACAAAGAATTTCACAATTTGTATGGAAACACAAAATACCCCAAATAGCCAAAGCAATCTTGAGAAAGAAAAACAGAGCTGGAGGAATCATGCTCCCTGACTTTAGACTATACTACAAAGCTACAGTAATCAAGACAGTATGGTACTGGCACAAAAACAGAAATATATATCAATGGAACAGGATAGAAAGCCCAGAGATAAACCCATGCACATATGGTCACCTTATCTCTGATAAAGGAGGCAAGAATATACGATGGAGAAAAGACAGCCTCTTCAATAAGTGGTGCTGGGAAAACTGGACAGCTACATGTAAAAGAATGAAATTAGAACTCCCCAGCACCATACACAAAAATAAACTCAAAATGGATGAAAGACCTAAGTGTAAGGCCAGACACTCTAAAACTCTTAGAGGAAAACATAGGCAGAACACTCTATGACATAAATCACAGCAAGATCCTTTTTGACCCACCTCCTAGAGAAATGGAAATAAAAACAAAAATAAACAAATGGGACCTAATGAAACTTAAAAGCTTTCGCACAGCAAAGGAAACCATAAACAAGACGAAAAGACAACCCTCAGAATGGGAGAAAATATGTGCAAACGGAGCAATGGACAAAGGATTAATCTCCAAAATATACAAGCAGCTCATGCAACTCAATATTAGAAAAACAAACAACCCAATCCAAAAATGGGCAGAAGTCCTAAATAGACATTTCTCCAAAGAAGATATACAGATTGCCAACAAACACATGAAAGGATGCTCAACATCACTAACCATTAGAGAAATGCAAATCAAAACTACAATGAGGTATCATCTCACACCGGTCAGGATGGCCAGCATCAAAAAACCTACAAACAGTAAATGCTGGAGCGGGTGTGGAGAAAAGGGAACCCTCTTGCACTGTTGGTGGCAATGTAAATTGATACAGCCACTATGGAGAACAGTATGGAGGTTCCTTAAAAAAACTAAAAATAGAACTACCATGCGACCCAGCAATCCCACTACTGGGCATATACCCTGAGAAAACCGTAATTCAGAAAGAGACATGTACCACAATGTTCACTGCAGCTCTATTTACAATAGCCAGGACATGGAATCAACCTAAATGTACATCAACAGATGAATGGATAAAGAAGATGTGGCACATATATACAATGGAATATTACCCAGCCATAAAAAGAAATGAAATTGAGTTATTTGTGGTGAGGTGGATGGACCTAGAGACTGTCATACAGAGTGAAGTAATTCAGAAAGAGAAAAACAAATACCGTATGCTAACACATATATATGGAATCTAAGAAAAAAAAAAGGTCATGGAGAACCTAGGGGCAGGACGGGAATAAAGACGCAGACGTAGAGAATGGACTTGTGGACACGGGGAGGGGGAAGGGTAAGCTGGGACGAAGTGAGAGAGTGGCATGGACATATATACACTACCAAATGTAAAATAGATAGCTAGTGGGAAGCAGCCGCATAGCACAGGGAGATCAGCTCGGTGCTTTGTGACCACCTAGAGGGGTGGGATAGGGCGGGTGGGAGGGAGACGCAAGAGGGAGAAGATATGGGGATATATGTATATGTATAGCTGATTCACTTTGTTATACAGTAGAAACTAAGACACCATTGTAAAGCAATTATACTCCAATAAAGATGTTTAAAAAAATATATCCAATTAAAAAGTCCCTCTTGTGTAGGAGCTTTGTTCACATCAGAACTGTGACAATCTGGCCAGTGGCGGGACACAAGTGGCCTGCAGGAGTGGGGGGCTCTTTCTTGTTTCCCATATCTGACTTCACTTTTAGTTAAAATTTTCTGCCTTCATACATCCCTTCCGTGTTCCTTTTACTTTTCCCTACTTTGACAGGGGAAAAAAAATTCTGATCCTGTTAATTTTTGAGAAGAGTTTAGTTGACTGACCAGCAGGGTCACCTCCTAGCATGTCATATGCATCCATAGCGGAGTGGCAATAGCCCTGAATGTGTGTGTATTAATGGCTCTGCCTGGAAGGTTCCCGAATAAGTGTTTGCTGTGGGCCTACTATGTGCCTAACCACCGGATTGAACATTAGTCGCATAAACTCTAAAAAGTGTGGAGGTTACTCCCAGAGGTCATCAGTTTAACCCCCTTGCCCCACAGCAGCCCTGCTGGATGCCCATTCAGTCCTGCCTGCCCTCTTCCTGGGATGGAAAGTTAAGTCCTCTTTGAGTAAAATAGTCCATCTATGGTTTCCTCCTCTTGAAGAAAGTTCTTCCGTAGTTTGAGTCAGAATCTGAGTCATTAAATATTTTACTCAGTGATCCTGGGTTGGCTCTGTGGGACTGTTCAAGAAAAAGCTATTGTCATCCACAGACAAAGTTTGAAACAACTCTCATGCATCCCTGTGGTCATCTCTTTCCCATTCACCCTTTGGTTCTTCTTATCTTGAAAGCAACCTCTGGCTCCTTTGAATATTCCTCATGTGACATAATTTCCTAACCTTCTCACCTTAGTTATCCCCTGGATATGCTCCAGTTTGGCAACATCATTATAAAAGTTGGCAATCTCCTTTAAGAGGCAGTATAGAGTAGTCGTTAGGACCAAGAACCCTGGTGCCAGGCTGCTTGGGTTTGAATCCTGACTCTGCCACTTGCAAGCTGCATGACCCCGGGCAAGCCACTCAGCTTCTCTGTGGCTCAGATTCCTTATCTATAAAATAAGAATATAATAGTGTCTACTCACAGGTCATAGTGAGGATTGAATAAGTTAATGTGTGTCAGCCACTTATAAAACACCTTGGCACATAGTAAGTGCTATACAGGTGGTGTTGTTATTATCTGAAAAAGAAAAGAACAGCAGAGAGGGTGACTGAAACCTCCGTCACTGAGTCTTCCCTTTTCCATAAGCAGCAGGAAGGCCAGAGAAGCAGGCCTCCATCCTTCCCTCCCTCCCTCCCAGGTACACCCCTCTGCAGAAGAGCAGCTGCAGATACCGCCCAGAGCTTGCTCCTTTCATTTCCACGATAGACTGTAGGGACAGACTCACCAGAGGCTATGCTGAGGTCAGATGCTCAGCTGGGAGCACCCAGACCCTGCAACTTGCTCCAAAGCAAATCATGCCAGCCAACCTGGGAAAGGATGCTCAGTGGCCATAGGCCATTGAAGAGGAGGATGGAGCAGTGGTTAGGGTAGGCAAGTCACCACAGAACACAATGGATACAGTGTTGGAGCTCCACCCACCCTCATCTTGCCCTCCTCTGCACCTGTGGGTGACCCAGGGGGTGCCAGTTCTCTCGCTGAAAAGATGACAGTGGTGGCTCTCACCATGTGTGAGAGATTAGGTGAGTCACTTACTACACATGTCCTTCCTGCACGTGGAGGCATCAGGCCCTGTCCCTGCCCTCATTTACAAAATTAAACATTTACTTTCATATGACCCCCAGTGGGTACAAGGATTTGTTCTTGGGTGATGAAAATATTCTGTCATTAGACAGTGGCGATGGTTACACAACTCTGTAAATACCCTAAAAACCACTGGATCATACATTTAAAGGGATACATTTTACGGCATGTGAATTCTATCTTAATAGAGTTGCTATTTTAAATAACAAAACCAGGTGGCCAGCCCACAGGCCACCGTTTGCCGACCTCTGGAAGAGCCCAACTAGCTCTCCCATTTTACGGTTGAGCAAAATGAGACCAAAGAGGAAGAAAACTAACATTTGCTGAACAGCAAGTATGTGCTGTGTTATGGGCATTTTCGTGTAAATTATCATACGCAACATCTGGTTGTTTGGAACAAAAGCAATTCAATGAAAAACACATGTAAAACAAGTAGTAAGATGCCCTGGGCACAGTAGATGTTCAAACTGTCCTTTAACAGAAAAGGACAAAGAAAAGCAACAGCTGACCCAACAGTGGGTCTCTTGGCCATTATGCCATCTGTACGTAAAGGATGGACTTAAATATTTAACATTGCGACTGCTTTTAAAAAAAGAAAAAAAAAAGTTGGCACAGTCCACTAAGAAATACAGAACTGGCTGTGTTTGGAGACATCCAAAGGAACTGGTTATGGCTGGAGAAGCTCAGAACATTCCAGCTACGGATGCAGCCAGGCTCTTAGTACTTTACCTAGAGAGCCCTCTGCACTGTCTGAAGAGACATCCACACTATTGCTCTAGGTAAGATAGTTTCACATGACAAAAAGATGTAGCCCTTGGACTCATCAAAGATGGGACAAATCCTTTCCCCTAAGACGATGCTCAGTGCTCCAGCCTACCAACGTTTCATCAGCTGAGGTCAACAAAGGTTCACTATTGACGCAAAACATCCCTACCTTCAGTACTTGCTGAGAACCTGGAAGAAGGAGACCCAGATGGTAAACCCAGGTGTTTCCAGGGCAAGCTAGTCACACAACTCAGCCCGCGGGGGTGATTTCAGGACGTGCAATTCTGTACTATGGGGGTGGGGAGAGGAGGCGCTAAAAAGGAACCTCAAGACCTGCTTCACAGCTCAGGCACCAGCATTTAGGAAACAAGCTGCAGTTCCCCAGGTTTTAGAAAATGCAACAGTAAGAGCTATAGAAATGCTGACGAGGGCGACCCACTGTCTTTGCCAAAAAGCCACAGAACTTTCTCTTTGCACTTCCAACTTCTGAACAAAGCATCATCAAGAAGAAAATACAGCTCCCCAGATCCCTATGGCAAAAAAAAAAAAAGTGACCTCGGGAAATAAAAAAGCACATGTACGTGTGTGTTGGTGTGGGGAAGAGTGATTAGAATGAGGAAAAATGGGGAAAGCGTGGGTGCCAGACAGAGCTATATCAAGAAAGACTGTTCCTGGAACATGGGGCTCAAAGTGGGAAACATAATACATTTTTTCATGCAGCAGTAACATTATGAATGTTGTTTTATATTCTAAAGTATTATTAGAACTACAATCCATCTACACAAAAAAATTAAAATGGCTTGGGAATGTATTTGGTAACAACCGCTAATCGACCACATTATTGCTCAACACTAGAAGGCAATTTGGGAGTATATATCAAATGCCTTAAAAAGTGCATGTCCTTTTGACCCAATATTCAACTTCCAGAAATTTAATCCCCAAATTTCCAGAATTCATGGTACATACATACAATGGAATATAATGCAGCCATTTTAAAAAATGAGGTAGAGTTATGTGTAATTAACCTGGAAATAAGTCCACAATATAATTAGTATAAGAAAGCATTAGAAAACGATATATGACATTTTATCATTTTTGTCCTAAATAATGGTAAGTACACAAAGAAAAAAAAAAAACTAGTGGGTTATAGACTTAATTGTTGCTACTTCAAAGAGATGAAATCAGTGACTTTACCTTTCTACCTATGTACTTCTGTATTGTCAGAATTTTTTTTTTTACAAAGTGTACATGGCTTTTCTATTTAGAAAAAAACGAAAATATTTCTCTTTTGATTATTTGATTAAGTCTCTAGTATACATATATACACACACACTATGTACAATGAGCATCTACAACACATCATTCTACTAGCTGCAAAGTATGGCTATGCCATAATTTGTTTAAGCACTTCTCTATTGTGGATATTTAGATTGTTTCCAAATTTTTGCAAATATAAGCAGAACTTAGATGGAAATCCTTGTGGCTAAATATTTGCACGTATCTTTAATTATTTCTTTAGAATATATTCCTAGAAGTGAAATTTCAGGCTCAAGATGTGGGCACAATTAAGGACTTTTGACCCATATTGCAAAATTATCTCATAAAATGTCAGTGCCAATTTACCTTTTCAAGTACAGTGTGGAGGTAGCCTTTTCCCTTCACCCAGGCCTGAATATTACTATCTCTTTTCCAAGTTTGAACAATTTGGTAAGCAAAATGACACATCGTCATTTTTATTTGTATTTCTTTAATTACTAAGGAAAATATCATTCATAGTCACTTACTGGCTATTTGTTATTATTGTGTGACCTGCTTATTGATATCTCTTGCCCACTTTTCTACTAAGATCTTTTTTCTTCCTGGTTTGTGAGAGTTTTTTGTCTAATATTAGCCTTTTGTCATTAAGGCTAATATACATCATTTGCCTTTTTGCTTTGCTTAAGGCATTTTTTATGTTCAGAAATTTTTAATTTATATACGTTTTCTCAACAATAAAATCACTCAGAATTCCAAATTACTGACCTGTAAGTGGGCATTTGAAATATACCCCGTTGTACATATAGGGTCTTGTATACTAACTAGCTACTTCATCATATGTTCTCATATCTTTTCTGCATGTAAGCTCTTGAAGGCACAGACCGTGACATTTCTTGACTCCACCATAGCCAACCACCTCACAACCCAGAACATAGCAGAGCTCCAAAATGTCTGAGATGAAAAAATATTGTGTCTGGGACCTGCTTTGAAGCAATCCAGTTTGGGGTGGGAGATGAAAATAGGGTAAAGATGAAACAGAATCAGCCACGTGTTAATCATTGTTGAATCTGGGTGACAGGTACATGGAGTTCATTATACTATTATTTCTACTTTTTTGTATGTTTGAAAATTTCCATAAGCAAAAGGATTTTTTTTTTTTATGTTTGCTTGATTGATTGGTCAACAGCATCAGAGAGGGGACTTCTGGAATAACAATGGTTATGAAAATGAATTACATATGCATCAAGGACACTTCTGTAGCATAAAAAAGTCAAGAGCACAGGCCTTGAAATTAGGCAGTCCTGGGTACAAATCCTTAGTGACCTTGAACATGTTATTCAATCCCTCTGAAACTCAGTTTTCCAGTATAAATAAGGGTATTAATAACTACCTCAAAAGGTCCTAGTAAAGATTAATGGGTGTAAAACTCAGTGCCTGGTACCAAATAGCACTCAGTAAAGAGTTGCCATCATTATTATTCAGTGCTGCATAAGCTTGACAAGCTCTAGCCAACATCCTGGCGGTGGTGATCCCATACCCTTCACTGCTGAAATCACTACTACGGCTCTGACTTCAGTTCATCATATTGGGCAGCAGAAAACAGCTTGGCAGAGGACTCGGTAGACCAGATGTCAGGAGTTACATTCCTGATACCCAGAAGAGAAAACAGATAGGACCACACCAAAGGACAAAACCAGTAGCTCCCAACCTTACTCAACAGGTCAGCAAAAAGCCTTAACTCCACATTCCAGTGACACAGCCAAGAACAGGAGTGATGAAGCCCTCACAACAGCAGGTCATTCACAACTTGGACTGAACCCTGGCATCACCTGGGAGCTTGAAATAATAACGATGTCTGGGTGCCTCTCCCAGAATTTGATTTAATGGTCTGAGATGTGGACTAGATATCAAGGTTTTTAAAAACCTAATGTTGTAATGTTTATCACTCTGCTGTGTGAGTTGGGTTGGGGGGTATCGAGGGAAGCGGTCAAGGGAAAACAAATTAGAGAACAGAGACCATTGCATCCCACATGAACCCCATTAAAGCCAACCCAGTCATGTGGTCCCAAGCCGTGTCCCATGCCAGACAAACCCAGTCCCATTAGGGTCCCCTCACTCCCTCCATAAACTTCAAGAGGATGTTACTGAGTAATAATTCACAGGACTAAAATATGTTATTAACACCAGGATGCACGCATGTCAATATTCTCTCTGTTTTAAACATCATTTGAATATTCCTCTGTTTTAAACAATATTGAAACAATGTATCTGCTCTCTGGGTTTTGGTCTTAAAAAAGAAACAAAAACAAAGAAGTCCACCTAAGAGACAGTGGAGGTTGGAGGAGGGAGAAAAGCATCTTTTTCTCCTAGCCTTTTGGCAGCCTGTCAGTACAATTGAAGCACACTCAAAGAGGCAGCCTCATTATGTGAAGTTATTGCAGTGCCTTTGATCAAGGGAAAAGGCACATCCATTTCAATCCCTGTAACGGGGACTGACCAGCTGTCTGGCTGCCTAGCTGCCCACCGGGGTGAGCCAGCCTCGAGCCTGCAGACACATGGCAGTGCTTAGTGTGTCAAACACATGAGGGGGCTCTTCATTGTCTATCCACCCTTTGCTGCACTTTAGGGGCCCCCTCACTTAGCAATTCTGCCTGGACTAATCTGGAAGTTCCCCTCCCCGGCAAACACCACCTGGTCCAGCCTGGCCTCCGCGAAACAAAAGCTGGCCAGCGGCTGTCTGTCACAAGGCAGCAAACGCTTCAGAACCAGGAGGGCAGGGGTCAACCGTTCTCATAAGTAACACACTCAGAATTACAGAGGTCTAGAGAAAGGGGAAAAAGGATTCCACCTCCTCCTTATTACCCCCGTCTCAGCCCCAAACTCAGCTGTGAGGGGTTTGATTTTCTCCCGCACACATGAATTCTCAGCACAAAGATCACCTGCACTCTTTTCACTAGAAAAAATGGTAAAGAATTGATGGGGGGGAAGGTTCAACAAAAGATTTTCTTTTCCTTAGGCGACATCATCTGTAACATCTTGGGAAGATTTGAGCAGTAGAGCCAGAGTAGAAATGGGGATAATGATGATGGTAATGACAGATATCCATATAGTATTTATGTGTTCCAAAGATTTTACATGTGTTAACTCATTTAATCCTCATCACAACCCCATGAGGTAAGCTACAGTAATACTCAATAATAGTAATAATAATAGTAACATGTAACACGTATTATATAATAATAATTATTACCACATAGAACGATAATGGAGATCACAGTCTCCATTTTTCACATAAGGATACCGCGACCCAGGGAAGTTCAGCAACGCGCCTGAGGTGGTGGGTGGATTCATGCCTAGTCTACCGCACTAGACTGCCTTCCTCTAGTCTCCACCTCAGAGCCTCCTTTATTATTTTTTTCAATAGGCATTTTTATTTCTATAGAAAAGAAACAAAACAGTATAATATTCAAGTGAAAGGAGAGAACTTGATTAAACCTCTCAGAATGGAATTTTTAGTACATATTTGTTTCGTATATAGATATGAATTTTAATATTTTTATAAATTTCATCTAAAATTTTGCACCATACGTTTATTTTATGTATTATGATAGCTACACATTATAAAGAGTCACATTTCTGGGAGAATCTTGAGATGGGGTGAAGTCACGATAAAATATGGGACGCTTCACGAATTTGCATGTCACGCCTGGCCGTGCTCATCTTCTCTGTATCGTTCCAATTTTAGTACACGTGCTGCCGAAGCGAGCACTCAGAGCCTCCTTTAAAGCTGCCAGTTGACAGAACAGCAAGAGTATTGAGGGCTTTGGAGCTGGAGCGATCTGAGCTGGACTCCCAGCTCCCGGGCCACTCTACGTCCCACTGTGGTCGCATCTTCTGTAAATGAGGACACTAACACCTACCTGGCAGGCTTGTGGTGAGACTTAAGTGAGAAAATGAATAAAAGCACCTCTCACAGGGTGGGCAGCCAAGGTCAGCTTAACCCGGTGGTTCTCGATCCTGGCTGAACACTTTTTTTTTTTTTTCTTTTTTAAAACTCTACTTTATTGGTTGTCTTTTAATTTTATTTATGGATTATTATTATTTTTTAACATCTTTACTGGAGCATAATTGCTTTACAATGGTGTGTTAGTTTCTGCTTTATAACAAAGTGAACCAGCTATATGTATACATATATCCCCATATCTCCTCCCTCTTGCGTCTCCCTCCCTCCCACCCTCCCTATCTCACCCCTCTAGGTGGTCACAAAGCACAGCACCGAGCTGATCTCCCTGTGCTATGCGGCTGCTTCCCACTAGCTATCTATTTTACATTTGGTAGTGTATATATGTCCATGCCACTCTCTCACTTCGTCCCAGCTTACCCTTCCCCCTCCCCGTGTCCTCAAGTCCATTCTCTACGTCTGCGTCTTTATTCCCGTCCTGCCCCTAGGTTCTCCATGACCTTTTTTTTTTCTTAGATTCCATATATATGTGTTAGCATACGGTATTTGTTTTTCTCTTTCTGACTTACTTCACTCTGTATGATAGACTCTAGGTCCATCCACCTCACTACAAATAACTCAGTTTCGTTTCTTTTTATGGCTAACTGGCTGAACACTTGAATCAGCGGGGAAACTTTAAAAAATACGGAGTCCCATTCCCGACCTCACCACCCCTCCCATTTCCACCTCCACCTGCCCTCGGTCTGAAATCAGCAATCCCCTGGGCCCAGCCACGAAATGAAACCTGAAACCCAGCGGACCAGAGGCCAGCCTACAGCCTTCGCCCCAAGACTCAGGATTCCTGGGAAGCTGTGAAGGTCCTGCGGCCTCTGCTTCCAGCCCGCAGGTAGTACCCGGATGCCACTCCACTCCGCAGAGGGAGTCTCGGCACCAGGCCCGTCCCAAGCAAGTGCTGACCCACCCTTGTCCAGTGGTCCTCCCCACTTCCTTAGAGCCACATCCACCCCTAGACTGTGTCCCCACCTGCAGCCTGAAAGCTTTGCCACCCCGTTGTCCCATGCTGCCCGTGTTTCAGTCTGTGCCAACTTCAACAGAGCCAGCATTACTCTTACACAAGCTCTAGCCAGCAGATCATACAGGATCAGAGGTAGGACTGCCTGAAAGGAAATTTTAGAATCTGAGTGCATGCACACACGAGCGTACATGCACGCACATGCAGACACCACACATGCACACAGATACCACATACCACACATCACACGCATACACCACACACACATACACAGGCACCCACATACACAGACAACCCCGCCCACACACGGAAACCACACAACACACACACATGCACAGATACCACACACACAGACAACCCTCACACACACACGGAAACCACACAACACACACACATGCACACAATATCACACACCACACAACACATACATACACCATACGCACACACAGATACCCACACACACAGGCAACCCCCTACACACACACACAGAAACCACACAACACACACACAGACACACAGATACCACACACCCACACATGCACTCACACTCCACAAACCCCAGACACCTTTACACTCAAAGGGAGCAGAGCTTGGTTAGAGGTTTGGGGGCGGGAAGGAGGGGCATATAGAAGGGGTAGCAATAAACAGTGAAGGGAATAAGGGGGTTGCCCATGGAAACTGGTGAGGATAAGAAAAAATAATCACTCTACATTTGACAGGAGAGAAAAATGAAGACAGCCAGCAGGGAGGATGGGGACCAAGCAATGCCAGTTTCCTGGCTCGTACCTGCATGAGCCTTTCAGGACCCACTGCCAGCTGGCAAGGGATGGCATGGGGCCCAGGAGGGGGACGCCGGCCCCAGAAAGCAACATGGAGGGTGTCAGAGAGTTCTCAGCTGTTTCCAGAAAGCGAGGCTCTCAGGGCCCTCCTGCTCCCAGGCCCTTCCCCCCAGCCTCAGTCCAGGACCCAGGCCTGAGAGACGTGGCCAAGGCCTACCTGGGTAAAGGAGCCATCCTCGCTGCACTCAGGGACAAACACCGCCTCCTGGGGCTTCTTGGCTTGCTCGAGGGCCTGAGCCCGCTCCAGGCGACACTTGCTCTGGCCAGCGTCTAAAAGAGGGAGGAGTGCATTTGAGATTCACTTGGATCCCACACAGGAGCCATGGACAAAGCGGCTGCTGGTTCTAGAAATGCTGGGGAAAAAGCACTCTGCCGTGCGGGGGGCCCACACACAGCCAGCTGGTTGTTCCAAGGGCACAAGGGCAGGGGCTGGTGAGTGCCACGTGGCCTCACCTTCCTCTTAGTGGCATTCTTAGAAAAGTAGGGTGGGGGGGGTCATATTTATACCAAGGTCTGTTTATTCTTTTTCTCCCAAGTATCCCCAGGCCCTCCTAGGGAGAAAAATGTTCTACTTCTATTATTTTTCACTAGGTTTATTCAAAAACACACAAGCCCAAGGAGTCTCAAAAATGTTTTGTAGTTCAAGAACTGCAAGCACTTTCTTTGGGAAATCAGAATTCTAGGGCAGCTGGCTTAGCCTCCCACAATTCCTATTATAGCTCTGATCAGTCCAGGGGTCACAAACTCAAATACCTACAGGGCGTAGGAAAGTGATATAAATTAGAGAAGGGGCTGGGCATGTGAAGAATGGCATTCAGCTTGGCAACACCATAGGGAGTGCTGAGGACTGTGGCAAACTGGAAAACGGGCTCCCCTTTAAAGGAGGTAGCTACTACTCAGCTCCAGCCACATGTTTGCCTTGAAGGAGGGAACTCAGACGTAACGTCACCAGAGCTTCCAATTTTTTATGGGAAGTACAAAAATCCAGACTTTCATGTTGAATTTCCCAATTTTTAAATGCTGTCTCAAATGTTTTAAATATTTTTAAACATGCGAGCAGACCAAACAAAATATATCTGTTGGCCAACAATGTGGAATCCCTATTTAGGAGCCAGCCATAATGTCTTGCCATTTTAAGCACCTCTACAAAAAAAATAATAATAATAAAAATTAAAAGCACTAGCCAAATAGCAGCACATCTCTCTAAGCCCTGGTGGCGGTGTTTAAAAGCCAGAAAAGTACTCATCCTTCACTGGGCCAGTCCTCCTTCCCACATTGCCTGGTGGAAAGGACATGGGGAGAGGTTGGCAAGTGAAATGAACAGACTCATTCTGAGCTCTCCCTATGGGGAGCGCCCCGTGCAGGGAGCGTGGTGCTCAGGTATCTCTCCTCTGCTGGGCACGTGCACACTCACCTTTGCATCTACCTCGATGTACCACACCCAGGGCTGGGTCTCGGCACTTGGCTCGCTGGTACTCACACATGGACTCGTAGGACCTGCCGTCAGAGGCACAGATAGGTTTGGGTTGAGTCCTGGAGCAGTGGAGGTTGCACTGAGGGTCACGGTCACTTATGAGAAACTAGGTTGGAAAAAAAGTGAAAGGGTACAGAGGTTACTTTTGCAAGAAAAGTAAGGATGAGTCCATGACTTAAAATACTAGTTTGCCCTTGGGAAGCAAGTCCAGAATAAACCCAAAGTTATTAAACCCTAGAAGTGGTAGGAAACTAAGCAGCCACAAATTCTAACCAAGGAAGGCATCCTGTGCTCAGTAATTCACATACAGGATCTCATTAATCCTCAAAACCCTATGAAATAGGAACTACCTATTTTGTAGAGAAGGAAACTGAAGACCAGAGAGAGGTAACTTGCCCGGTTTTACACAGCTCTAAGTGGTGAATTTGAACCTAGATTGGTCAGAGGTCAAATCCAAGCTTTCACCATTGGGACAGTTGGTCTCCCGGTCCACGCTGATGGTCTCTGCACTTGGCCCTATTTGCGTACCTCCCCAAACCAGGAACTCACTAGCAATCTCTACCTTCCATCTTTGGAAAGTTTTATTGATTAGAAAGTAGTACTGAGCCCCCAAATCTATCACCTTTCCATTCTGCCCACTGCGCTCTGGCAGAATACAAGTTAAGCAATTTTCTATGAGAAAGGAATTTCCTGATTTAATATATCATCATCATCAGATTGTGAAATGCTGAGTTAAACAGTTTTCTTTGCTGCAGGACTTCCCAGACACCTTTGGTACATTCCTATGCATTATGAATCTCCAAGAGGTATAGCAGATTAAAGATAGGTAGCTGCAAAGTATTTGCTACTCTTCCTGTCGAGCTGTGGAGTCTAATTCTCCTCCTTTGAATCTGGGCCAGCCTCAGTAACTTGCTTGACCAATAAAATGCTGTGGCAGTGATGTTTTGGGACTTTTGAGCAAGGTTACATGAAGCCTTGCAGTTTCTTCCTGGGCCTCTTGCAACACTCACTCTGGGGGAAACCAGCCACCATGTAAGAAGCCCAACAAACACTGAGACTGCCATGCTAGGAGGAAGCCCAAGCTAACATGAGGCGAAACCAAGTGGAGAGAGAAATGCCCAACCAACACGGGCACAGAGACATGTGAGTGAGGAAGCCTTCAGATGAGTCTAACCTCAGCAATCATCTGACTGCAACTAACAGAGATGAAAAGGAGTAACTGCTTGAGAGACCCTGAGCAAGACCCACCCAGCTGAGCCCAGTCAACTCGCCAGAACTGTGAGAGTTAATAAGTTGTTGTTTTAAGCCATTAAACTAAAACAATTTTTTTCTATTGAAGTACAGTTGATTTACAATGTTTCAGGTGTACAGCAAGCCATTAAGTTTCGAGTGGTTTGTTACACAGCAATAGATAACCAGATCAAGAGCATATATGATTATATATCTCCCAAACTTATTTGCCCATGAACCCCTTTCCCAGTGAACCCCTGTTAACAACTGCAGAATACAGCTGGAAAACAATAACTGGACAATACAATCCACACCTCACCCCTGCACAGGATCAACTTCCCTCTGGCTGACCCTGCTTAGAACCCTTGGGTGGTGCCCCTCTGTCCCTGGGGACTTTCACATGGTCTCCTAGCCTGGCAGATCTGACGCTGGGGCCCCTTCTCTGGCCTCAGCTCTTCCTGCTCTGTCCCCGCCTTGCTTGCTGCTGGTCGGGCACACTGGCCTACTTTCCAGTTCCCAAATGGGCTACATTTGCTCCTACCCCTGGGCCTTTAGACACACTGTTCCTTCTCCCTTTCCTCCCACCCCTACTCAGATTTGGGTTCATCTGGGAGGTTCTCCCTGACTCTCACAGGTCAGGACAGGTCCCCCTCTAATAACCTCTCACCCCACACTTTTCCTTTAGGGCCCTTAACACAGTTTGATGATGAATTGATTTGTGTGATTTGATTAGCAATGGAATCCCCCACTCTGAGCTCCAAGAAGACAAGGATTCTGTCTCTTCTGTCTGTGAATACATCTCCAGCATCCAGCACAATGCTGGGGCACTTGATTATTTGTGGGATGAACGCATCCCTGCAGCAGCCTTTCCCACCCAGCACTACCTCCAAACCAGCGGGTGTGATGTGACAGGCCTGGTCTCCCAGGCTCCTGCCACCACCGGGGATCACTGGGCCACTCCCCTACCTCACCCCCATCCCCCTTTCTAAGCTTTCCCCCTCCCTCCCACATTACATGGTGGGCAGAGGTGGGCCACAGCTTCTTGCCCTAGCTCCACTTCAGAACATAAGTTATCTCCGAGGCTGAGAGGTGGGTCTCTTCTCTCTCCATCCCCACCCCAGGCCCCTCTGCCACTACAACCCTCCAAGCCTCTGACCCACTGGGCACCAGGGAAAACTTGGGACCCAAAGGTCCAGCTGAATGACGCAGGCTTGGAAGCCCTGGCTGTGGGCACCTGGACGGGCACAGGACCCAGGTGGCTGCAACCAGCAAAGCTGGGCTAGAAGTCTCTCTTCTTCCCTCAGACTCATTCTTAATCTGTCTGCAGCCTAGAAATGCAGCCAGACCTGGCTCTGTAATTCTGCCTGGTGAGCAGCAGACGCCGGCCAGAGGGTGGGATCAGTGTTCTCATACCCTGGCTTGCAGGCCAACCAGTAGCCTCAAAGCTGTCCAAGGGCAGATCGAGACACTGCTGTCACGCTACTCTCTCCTGGTCCATGGAAGTCAGGGCTACTTACATGAAGTAAGACCCTGCTTTTAAGACCTATTGGTTAGTTATTTTGCCATGTCAATCCCCAGGAGCCAGGGAACAGCATGCCTTTTGTTCTCACGATCACACAAGGAGAGAAATATCCGTATCTTCTAACACCTGGGAAAATCAAGGAACTCATCCTTGGTCACAGAGGGATCTGGTTGCCAGACCTTAAGTCTGAAGAGTGATAATAATAAGCGCTGATAACTATACATCACTTACGATACGTTAACTAATTTAACCTTCACAACAGCCCTATGAGGCAGGGTACGTTAAGTGTGCGTCAGTGCTGAACTCGACACCCAGGGCCTGGCTCCAGAGCCACGCTTCTAACCACTACACCAAGCTGCCTTGAATTATTACAGAGTAACACTGCAAACAGAAACTCTGACCCAACTGCAAAATTGGATTCAGTTTGGGATTAGCAGATATGAACTACTACATAAAGAGTAAAAAAACGAGGTCCTACTGTATAGCACAGGGAACTATATTTAATACCTTGTAATAAACTATAGTGGAAAAACAAACAAACAAACAACTGGATTCCCAAGTCAAAAACTGTTTACCAAGAGCCTATTCCATGTGAGACACCAACTGCTGAAGATCCAGATAAGACAGCCCTGCCCTCCAGGCACTTTAAACCTACTGTGAGAAGCTCCTCCTACAGCTTTGTTCACCTTCAAAAAAGAGGAATTGAGGAAGACACAGCTTCTTTTCAAACTCAAAGAGGTTGCCCTGTTGTCTCTTCGCAGCTCATGGGAGAGGGGAGCTGCAGGCATCCCCGTGGTGTTAAGAACAGGCCATAAATTTGGTTTGGAAATGGTTTGCCCTGGGCCAACAGAGATGCCATGGCAGCTCTGCCAGAGACCAGCTTCACAACCAGGGGAACACTACCTGGAGACAGACAGGTTAAAGGCAGCTTCAGAAGAAGCCCCACCTGTCCCCACACACGGAGATCCTTCCGGGCTTCAGACGAGCTCCCAAAAGGGTCCATCTAGATATGACTGGTCCCCAAGGCCAAGTTAAAAAGTTCTGAAACAGTCCAGGACCATTGCTAAAGACCATCTCCAATCATCTGTGGTGACTCATTTTTATCTATTTTAGGAATCAAAAAAGACAATGAGTTCTATAAAATGGAGTTTTGTTTTTTTTTTTATTGAGGTATAGTTGATTTACCATTTTGAATAAGCTTCTGGTGTACAATCAGTGATACACAATTATTAAAGATTATACTCCATTTATAGTTATTATAAAATATTGTCTATATTCCCTGTGCTGTACAATATAGCCTTATTTATAAGGCTATATTGTACAGCTTATTTATTTTATACATAGCTGTTTTTACCTCTTAATCCTTTACCCCTATCTTACCCCTATCCCCTTCCCTCTCCCCACTGGTAACCACTAGTTTGTTCTCTATATCTGTGAGTCTGTTTCTTTTTTGTTATATTCACTAGTCTGTTGTATTTTTTAGATTCCACATATAAGTGATGTCATACAGTATTTGTCTTTCTCTGCCTGACTTATTTCACTAAGTGTAATACCCTCCAAGTCCATCCATACTGTTGCAAGTGGCAACATTTCATTCTTTTTTATGGCTGAGTAGTATTCCATTATATATATATATATATACCACATCTTCTTTGTCCATTAATCCATTGATGGACACTTAGGTTGCTTCCATATCTTGGAATAACAGAATGACTATGCCCTAATAGGTTCACCCAAACCTCCAGGGACCCTAGGGCATTACTTGGGTCCACAAACACTGCTTGTTCAGCCATCCACTGATCCACTTTTATACTTAGCAAGCAAGCACTATGATGCCCCCTGCACTGCGAGGCATGGGAAGCAGAACACAACCAGCATAGTCCTGCCCTCAACGAGCTTGCACTCTAGGGTGGAGAGAACAAGCAACCTGACACTGATCGTGCAGCAAGGGAACAGGATACCACAGGACCAAGAGAAGATTTCATTCTTGGGACTCTGCAATGCTACAAAGCCACAGAGTCCAAAAGAACTTTCTGCAATGATGGACATGTTCTATATCTGTGCCGTCCAATGTGGAAGCCACAAGCCACGTGTGGCTATGAAGCACTAAATCGTAGCTGATGCAACTGAAGAACTAAATCTTTAGTTGCATTTAATTTTAGTTAACTTAACTTTGCATAACCATATGTGGCTAGTGGTTGCCAGATTCAAGAGCACAGCTATTGTGGGGAGGGGTGGGGGGGTGGGTAGAGAATGGCTCACCCTCACTGGAGTTTCTCCTAGTTGAGCCAAGCTACGACGGACTGGACCAAGAAGCAGATCCTGAAATAATATCTGCATTTGGAAACTGGACATGAAATCATGAATTCATTATTATGGGTTTCAACAGCAGAACATCCCGGGAGTTCAACACAGTCCATCTGAAGTCACAAAGGCAGATTTTTCTTCTCTTCTGAAGGAGACAAGAGGGACTGGCTGCAAGTCCCCAGGACCTCCGGTGGCTGGGTCAGTTCTCTCGGCCCACAGACAAAGCTTGAAGAGTCTGAGTCACCCTGCTGGAACTGAACCCTCGGGCCACAGAAGTCTGTTGTGGGCTCAAGAGCAACCAGGGTTGGTGGAAATTTTTGGTGTTGGGCAGAGGCAAGCTGTCTCCCCGACGAGGCAAACGCTAAACCGTTTCCCTCTGGGGAGGAAATAGTATTTTCATAAAAATCCTCACATCCATTCCCTTCCTTCTTCCTCACCAAAAGACAACAAAAACAAAATAATTATGTTAAGTATGATTGTGTAATACAGAAACCAAACAAAAGGGGCCGGGACAATTGTGCATTTGCAAATGGCTCCTACTCCCTCCCTCTCTCCTTGGGGAGTGAGCGATTCCAAAGCAAACACACAGCATTTTGTGTTCTGCTCACATTTGTAAAGTAGGACAAGCACTTGAAATACATAAAAACAATCCATCCTTCCTATTGGAAAAGTAAGCTGCCGATGGGGGCTGTGTTCACCAGACGAGACGGGAGTAAATGAAATCAATGTTAGACCAACAGTCCCTTCTGTCTGAAATGCACACACGCTGCTCCTTGCCCTCAGTTTCCAGAAGAGTAGAATGTAAACCCTGCCACAGCTTTTGCTCAGGGCGACCACTCCAGTACCACAAGCTGTGTTAGGTTTGACAGACCGCCAAGTTTCCATGACAATAGAGGGAACAACAGAGGCAGCCTAAGATTCCATCTGGGAGGAGATGTTCAATTCTTTATAATAGGGAGTTGGTTTCACAGCCTTAACTTCCACCTGTACCATGCTGATTTCACCAGCATCTAAAATTCTAAAAAGGCATCTTGCTGGAAACATGCCTATATCTATATTTTTCCCAGGTATAGAAGAGGGGGCAGGAACTGTACTCTACAACCAGGGCAATGGTTTGGAAGTGTGATGTCCACAGTTGGAGGAGCAAGTGGCATTCCCCTTCATGAGATCAGACTAAAACTCACAGGCCAAACTCAGATAATTTGAGGTTTTTTCAAATAAATTCATTTGTAACACAGCTTTGGCTACTCACTTTTAACTTTTTTGTTTCACTCATCAATTGCTGGAAAACAAACCACCCCCAGACTTAGTGGCTTCAGACTATTCATCATTTCTCTCAATTCTATGGGTTGGCTGGGCTCAGCTGGGAGGTTCTTCTGCTCCACATGGTTTCAGCTGAGACAACACACAGGCTGCATTCAGCTGGGAGCTTGGCTGGGGCTGGAACATACACTGTGACTTCACGCACTGGTGCCTAGTTGGAGCGGCTGAAGTGGCAGGGAGCCTGGCTGGGCCTCCCTCTCCAGCAGGTTTTCTTCTTTTATCCATGATGACTTCATTCAATCCTAGATCTCTTGTATGGATGTGTGACTTTTTGCCACCAAACTTTCTCCCAAGTTCCAATTCCACACCGCCACTGAAGTCATCATCCTAAGAAGCAAATGCTTTCATGTTTTAAACACTACTGTTAACTTCGTTGGCGCTCCTGCTGCCTTGTGTTCATATGTCTATCAAAACCCTTGATATACTTCATTATCATTTATGTATGTACATGTCTAGAAAAGACTGTGTCTTATTCTTCTTTATATACACAGGGCCTAACCCAGTGCCTGATCCAATGCAGTTGTTCAATACATGTTTGAAGAATGAATGGGTGAATATCAAACCTTACCTAAAAGATATCCTTTTTCTATTACTTACTATAAAAAGAGATACTCTTTGTCCAACCACCACCAAAAGCTTAATGCTCTCAAATGCATAGAATAATGGAAGCTGTTGGTTCCTTTTTTTTTTCCTTTTAAGAAAAACCTATCAGATAAAGAAAGCCATACATTAACCATTGGATTTTCCCCTTGAATTTAAGGAAAGGAAAAAAACATCCCTGAGTCACTGAAGAGAACGTAGCTGAGCAGCTGAGACAGTATCCATATACCCACAGTATCATCATAAGGTATCATCAGTAATTGTCCCTAGAATTCATTCCCAGTGAAACTGGCCTTAGCCTGAGAATTTTCCTCACAAAGCCTTGGAAGGCTTTCTACCACCCTGCAGATAAGTCATGTCACCCATAAGTCTGGCAGTCATCTGAGATGCCCAAGGTTGCTAAGCCTGAAATGAGTTTTGTTAAGGCAGGAAACTGACAATTTAACAGCCAATGTGATTAGCACTCTGGTTTTTCTGAGCTACCATATGCATGTACTTGAGTAAGAACAACAGCCAGATTCATTTATAAATCATGTTTTTGACACCCTGAATTTATTTTTTCCATAGAATCAATGTTGTAAATAATGGTGAGTGTCCCAACCCAATCTGCTAATGTCTACTTGGAAGGAAGAGAAGGAGAAGGAGCCCTACCCGTGTGCCTGCTGAGTAGGTAACAGGCACGGTCAAGGCCCCCAGTGGCAGCCCCCCGAACTGGGTAGAAATCCTTGGCCCCCTTGTGCTGTTCCTTCCTGCCTCGGGACTTGGCACGTGTGGGCCCTTTTCCCTGGACTGTGCTTCCACCTCATAAACTCCTATTCATCCTTCCACTCTCACTGCAAATGCTGCTTCCTCAGGGCATTTGACTTCTCTGGTAAGTCAGGACCCGGTGATAAGCCTCCACACACCCTGCACTTTCCACTGTGGCCTGGGTCACGATTGTAATTAAATAACCAACTATTTAATTATATGTTTCTTGCCCCTCCTCCCCACTAAGCTGAAAGCTCCCTGCAGGCAGGAACCACAATCTGCTGGGTGTCACCCTGCTAGATCCCCAGTGCCCAGCAGAGGCCTCGCCCAATAGATGCAATAAATATCTATTGAGTGAATGAATGAAGAGTAAACTGAGGCTCGGTCAGGTTGAGCTAGTAAGTGGTAGAACACGCCTCTAAGTCTGACTCAGTGGCCCAGATTCTTTCTGCTACACCTCACTGCCTCCTTCAAGGCCGGATGGCGAGCGCTGAGCCCCAGAGGGTGGTGCTGGGGGCGGTCTGTTGTTAGCTCTGGCATCAGTGGCTGGGGTCTTGGCGGCGGCCCCTCCGGTGGACAGGAGAGGAGGAGAACCCGGCAAGCAAAGGGAGCTTTCCTCAAGGAGGGATTCTTTTTTTCCCCGTTATGTTTGTAAGTCCAAGTCCAGCTCAAGTTTTTAGAACTCAGGCACTAAATAGCATTTCTGGGAGGTAAATCTGCTCTTGAAAGGGGGAATAGCAGTGCCTGGAACAAAAAGTCGAGAACCACATTCCAGACGTCTAGCTGCAGCTCGGCCGCTCACTCTCCAATCAGGCACCGTCCGCCTCCCGTCACCGGACTCACCGTCCTCACAACCAGACTTTGGCCTTTTTCTCCGAGGTCCGCGCCTTTGGGAACCAGGAGCCGTTTCACATGAGAACATCACTCAGCCACCCTCTATCTAATCCATCATCTGCCCTGAAAATCCACATCCCCATCTCTGCCAGCTTGCTCTCACCCTTCCCTGACCCCAGAGCCACTGCATTTACACAGGTGCAAAGGAGGGCCTCGATCAGGGCCGGCCTCAGAGTGGGGCTCCCGGAGATGGAGGAGGGGAGATAAGGGAGGTCAAAGGGAAGGGGAGGTCTGCAGTGTCGGCGGCGTCTGCTCTTCTTCTCCACACCTCCACGAGCGAGGCCTGACAACAGCACGCCCGATTAAAGGGCTTTTCACGCTGCTGAGGGAAAGCAGACGTCCCCCTCCAGCTGTTTGGCAGCTGGAACCACTTCTGTTGCTTTAGCCAGGAGAGGCCTGACCCCTGTCACCCCAGCCCCACCCCCTACCCAAGGGAGGAATTTCGTGGTCACCCCAGCCTGTCCACCCAGTTTCCCTCCTCCACTGCGCCCCCCCACGGTACAGGGATGATGGAGCAGGACCCAGGGGACGAGGCTGTCTTACACCAGGTGTCATTGTGGGGGAGGGGTGGGGGAGGGTCAGTGGGTTGGACATAGCAGCTGGGACCCTGGATCGAAAGGGGCACTAACAAGGCTGCAAAGGTAAAGCTTCTAACTCACACAGCCCCCGCCCACACCCCCAAACCATGCCCCATGCCAGCCTGTTAGAAAGGCGGGCACAGATCAAGTGTGGGTTAGGGCCCAGGTCATCAGATTTCCAAAAAATGAAGCATTCTTCCAAGTGAAAGGAGCCAGACTCAGAAAGCTACATACTGTCTGAGTCCATTTATGTGACATTCTGGAAAAGGCAAAACTATACGGATAGAAATCAGATCTGTGACGGCCGGGGATTGGAGGTAGGGGGAGGAGTATGAGAGAATGGGAGAGGTGGAAGTAGTCTCTATCTTGATTACGGTGGTGGTGATGCAACTGCATGAATTTGTTAAAAACCATCAAAGTGTACACCTAAAAAAGGTGAAGTGTACTGCGTATAAATCCTATCTCAATAAACAAAAAAAGAGAAAAGCACAAAACTAAAGAAAAACATCAGACCTCCCATAGGCACACAAAGAGGTTTCTGGAGATTTCCCTTCCCACCCCCTTCAATGACCAGGCATCAGGCTAGGTGCATTGGGGGTTATGAAAATAAACAAGAACAAAGGCCCTGCCCCCAAAAGTTGATCCAGTTGCCAAGACGAACATGTGTACAGCTAACTCCATCAGGACATCATTTTCAAAACCAGCAACCAGGAAGCAAAGCCTAAGTCACAAACAGACAAAAGGTTAGACTATTTGAAAATGGGATGCCAGGAAGTCCAAGATGTGAGATGGCTAACTCTTTAAGAGAGAGAGGAGAGGAGAGGAGAGGAAGGAAAAAGAGGCATCCATTCAGCAAAGAATAACTGAGCACCTATGCTGAGTGTTGGGGACAGAGCAGCGGGCCCCATGTTCTGAGGGGTCAGAGTGAGAGGTTAACGCAGACCGCAAGGATGCAGGAGGATTTCTCAGAAAAGGGGCCGTGACTGGGTGGTAAAGGATTTCGACAAGCAGGAAGGGTTGTTAAGGGCATTCTAAGCAACAGCAACAGGTACACAAGAGTACAGAACCAAATTCAAAAGGTAGTTTTGAAATGACCATTTATGGAAGACATAAGTCTTTAGGGCCAGGTTCGGGGTGAGATCATGGAGGGTCTTAAAACTCCCATTTGTCTTTTTTTTCCTTGAAGAATTGGAAGCCAGTGAAAAAAGTAAAAGACAAGATCAGACGTGAGCTTTAGAAACCTCTGGCAGGGATGTGAAAGACAACAGAGAGACTGATTAGGGGGTTACTATAGCTGAACATAAAGGCAGGAGGAATTTCGAGAAGAGGGGGCATACATGAGCCAAGGAAGTGGCTGAGTGAGACAACTGGATGAGATAAAAGCACCAAGAACCAAATAGCTGTCTGTGGGGAGTAGGATTGCTGCCCGGTGGAGATGGTCTGTGCTCTCCATCAGAGCCCGGAGGGACTTCCGCGAGGCTAGGAAGGGAAAGGGTGGGGGGGGGGTGGGCAGGGGGATGCCACAAGCATGCGTGTCGGCAAGGAAGAGGGAGACTCGGAGAACAGGTAGAGATGAAAGTATTTCTTTGAACGAGTGGAATCCCTTAGCTTAAAAACCGTTTAGGTTTTAGCCCTCCTGGATCACCGACAGGGCGACAAGTCTTCTGATCAGAGGCACAAAGCATTTATTTTTGTTTCCTGCTTGCAAGACCCCGGTCACTAAATTCTAGCCAATGGAACTCAGGAAGCGAGGGCATAGAGAAAGTCACTCGCCCATCCCTCAAACTGTGCCACCAGTGTAAATAAAAACACCTTGCTCTCCAAATCAAATAAACAGAGGGCTCTCCAGGACCCAGGTTTTTTTTTTCAGTTCTCTCAGCCCATTAGCCCCGGAAAGAAATAAAGGTTACGTTGATGGTATTAACAAGGAACAACAAAGTGGTCTTGTACTCAGGGTGCATCCAGGAGATGGTGGATTACAAGAGAGAACTCAGACTTGGGATGCAGAGCAAAGAGGACAGCGAAGGTGTTCTTAAGTACCTGTTTTGTCCTAAGCGCCAATTCATCCCAATGACACACACGTCTGGCAGTCGGCGTTTGCTAAATTAGCACTCTCTCTCTACCTGGCAAGAGCAATTTATTCCACCAAGGCTAGTGGCTCCTTACGAGGTTATCCTTGGACACTCCCACAGGCTCTGCCCAGGGACATGCTTCAAGTTTCCAGTGGGTATTACTAAGAACGGAACTATCTCACACATCACTGAACATCCTGGCTAGTGGCAATGGGGCCCAGACACGACTCCTGCACATCCTGGCCCTGCCCCACCATACTCGGTCCCACCCTCACTAGTAGCATTTTATGCCTTGTGATGTGTGACATTTGTTTTATAACCAGGGGAATGAGTAAGGAGATTGGTCAGGATTGGGGGTAATGACTGTGGTGGGAGATGACTGGGGTTGGTCCTGATCCAGCTGGGTGCTGGGCAGTGACTGAGACCCTCTGGCTGGAAGGACAAGGTCCCCAAACAGAATTGTTCTCACAGGAGGCTTGGTGAGATTCTGGGAAAAGTAGGAGGTGCAGAATCTGAAAAGGGTGTTCAAGAGGTACCGTATCACTTTGAGAGATTCTAGGCATACACAGAGCTATTTCAGGGCCTAGGTGACAAAGAGACACAGAAATGAGGCAGGACCTTTCCCCATCTCTGCCTGAAACCCAGCCCTGCTCTGGCAACTGAATCAACAGCTTTGGCAGCAGCTGGAGATAGTTTCACTGGCACAGACTCGGGTGTCCTCATGATGGGCATTGTCAGCAATGAGGTTCCTTTGGGCAAAGGGTAAAATTATGACTAGTTTGTGGAAATATGTAAAGCACCCCAAAGAAGGGACTGAGAGGAATTGCCGTTTGAGTAGATGAGGGTCTTGTAGTCACTGCAATTTGGGAGTAAAGGTCAATGTGGCACCATTTTGTCCTCAACAGACAGAAGAGACCTGGAAATACCAGTTCCAAGAAAGACGCTAGCAGGAGTGCAGGCCCGCTTAGCAGGCTGCAGAAGTGAAAACAAGCAGCCTGAACTTAAGGAGAATTTGCAAAGGCCAGTTGAGCATCCAGAAATCCATTTTCCAAAATGGCAACATTGGATACGGTTGTCAGGCTCCCAGGCTGCTCAACAAAATGCCTCAGTAACTCGTTATGTGGCTAAAATAAAGCGACTAACACGCAGCCCAGAACAGAGGGGTGGGAGTTGGATAGTCCCCCAAATGAAAGGGCTGGTCAGCTGAACCTGTTCGTGAGCTAAGACCTGAATGTGTCCACTGTACGGACACACGCACATGTGTGTGCACACACTCACACACTTACTAAGAGCCCTTAGCAAGTAATCTTTTGTGGGGCGCAACTACCACCTCTGGTTCCAGAGTGCAGGGTCAAGAACATTAGGGGAGAAAGCTGCGAGCTAAGTTACTCGCAAAAACAATGACTCTGGAAGTCTCTGTTTTCCTCTCCTTGTGGATTTGCCCTGCGCTGTCAGCTGTAAGTCCTTCAACACCACAAAACGTTCCCCAAAGGAGGGGAATGGACACTGCTTAGGGAACCCCACAGCACCCAGAGAGGTCACGATCAGACACTCCTGGTCCCCTCCCCCTGACAACGGGCGACTTGTGCAGGTGACCCCCAACCAGCGTGCTTCATGTCCACGCCCCTTGCACCCAGAGCCCGCAGCATCCTGTGTGGTGGAGAGGCCCCAGAGCCCCCTTGGGGACTGAACCCCTTAACCTGAAAAACAGACTCTCGTCTCGGCCGCGTTCCCTTCCTCATCTTGCTCGAGGGCCACCTCCAGCCCTCACCATCCACCACTTGGGATTCTCGATGCTGCTGCTGTTAGCTTTCTGCCCTTAGAAGATATTTGTCCACTTGCCTATTCTGCAGTGTGTCCTCCAGCCTTTTCCACTTACTGCTCCCCTTATCACCACAAAAGGGCCCCGAAGAGCCTCACCACAGCCCACCCAAGATAAAAGGCTTCCACACAAAGTCTAAACATAACGGGAAGGAGAGGCAGGAGTATTATACCCTCCCAGCCCCTGGGAATTATTCCATGGCTCCACGATAACTAAATGGAGAAACTGGTATACTTTCAATGTCATGGGATTATCACGGAGGAAAATGTCATTTTAATGCCCATTTCGCTTGGGCCAGATACTATGGCATATACACACAGGCGCATCTTCGTCTCTACTTACACAGCGGAGCAATTTACATTGACAAGGGAGATAACAGAGGAAGAAACGTTTTATCCGCAGCACTTGAGGAAATCCACTCCCTTACAGCACTAAGCCCTGGGGATGAGAGCTGAGCAAGTACAGACTAAAACAAACAGAAGAGGAAATCCCAGTCTTGCTATGTCATCGAATTATGTCGGGGCTGTGTGTGCTTAAACTGTGTGTTTCCTTTTATTGCTCTTTCCACTGTCATCTGCAGCAGATCCTGCTGCAGTATGCTGGGCTCCAGATCACCAAACACACAAGAATAGACACACACACCCAATGCCTTTAAAAGCCGCTTACAGACAAAAGAGAAGAAAGAGCTGGGCCCATGCGGGACTGCCATGGGCCACGTTAAACCTGATGCTGTCACATTGTCTCGAGCTGAAAATCCCCACTGCGTAGCTCAGACAAGGATTAATTACCGCTGTCCAGAGCCCGGGCTCACGTCTTACTTCACACAAGTTTGAGGCTGTTCTGGGCAGGAGAGAAATCCTGCCCAAAGTGGGCCAAGGAAAAGTCAATAAAACCATGTCAAATTCTACAGGCAGGGATGGTCGTGAGTGGAAATCCAAAACAAGCCCATTCCTGAGAGAGAGAGAGAGAAAGAACGGTTCTTCCGCTTTCCAACCCTTTTAGGTCCCGGGCACAGAGAAAGTCTTTTTTTTAAGGATAAAAACTTGTATTTGACTTGTGAGGACCTTTTTCTTTTAGTCCAGACATTTATAACCCTTACGTTCAGATCTCCCTCAAATGTTGGATGAGGTGACCTGATTGAAAGGACATCTACCTTTGCACTTAGCAGATCCCATCAGGTAAGCAATGCTGTGGAAACGAGGCAGCAAGGGGCAGGCTAGATTTACTCAGCAGAGCCTGCAGGGCCCACAGAGCAAGCCCGCCCACTCCCAGGGAATGGGACTCCTCCTTTGTGCTGTGAGGTACAGTGCCCACAAAGACTGCGCACTAAAGACTTAATCCAGGCTCTGAGGGCGGTCTCAAGGCCAAGGAAATGCTCACAATATAAAGTGAAATAAAACCAAAGCAGAATAGCAAACATATATATGTGTGTGCAGATACATAGATAATACTAGAGAGATAGATAAATGTGCATGTATATATACACACACATACATACATGCATATATATAATACATACATGTACACATGTTTACTTAGGTATATCTTCCTTCCACTCCAGAGAGAGAGAGGGAGAGAGACAGAGAAAGAGAGAGGACAAAAGATAGAAGGAAATACACCAAAATGTTAACAGTGGCTATCTCCGAATGGTAGGAATATAGATGTGTTTGATTGGTATTTTCCTTTGCACTTTTCTTTATTTTCCAAGGTTCCGACAATATGCTTGCTTCAAGGAAGTTTGAAACGGAAGCACACACAAAACTCCACTGACCCAAGGCTGCCTCTTAAGCAAAGTTGCCTTCAAAACTCTAGCCCAAACTCTGGTGTCACCTCAGGATCATCAAAGCCTGAGAGCCAGAGGCCCACCCGCGCCAGGCACTGGGAGAAACTTGCCCTAGCTGGGAGTGGGAGGGCAGGGTGCCTTCCTCTGGGCTTCTTTATCTCCTGGCGTCTGATCAGATTTCCTGTTCTGCACCACACACACAGCTGTCGTAAAGAAGACACAGAACAACTCAGCATCCTTTGCACGGGGTGTCACGCTGGGCCGGATGATTCCTGAGCATCATTCAGCCAGGCAACAGCCCTGTCACCACGTCATCTCCTGCTTCAGTTCAGGTGGCCCAGCCAGTCTCCAGCCTTCCCGACTGAAGGAACTCTGCATCTCACCCATCGGAATGAACTCTAATCTTCCAGTCCAAAGCAATGCAGTGACAGGGTGCCTTCAGCAGCCTTCCAAAGGCACACATGTAGCCGGCATCAACCATCACACTGCAGGGTGATGACGGGTGGTGAGTATGCTGTCATCTGTGGGGATGGGGGAGGAGTGAAAACCCATGGCTAAAAATGAGGCCTTGGGGGACAAGCAGCTCTAGCTTCAGGTATGGGAGGGAAAGAAAGGGCCATCTGCTCTCCCATCATTCCTGCAAGATGCCGTTTAGAACAAAAATGTCCTTGCATTTCCTTCCTTGCAAAACGAATCAACACTTGCAAAGTAGTTTTGTATCCTGGCTCCACAAATTGCCACATTCATTCATGGGATAAATAGTTACTAACCTTTCTATGCACCAGGCTTGGTGCTGGGCACTGGGCACAGTGAGGGACACAGTGACGTGGTCCCTGCCCTCGAGGGCTGTGCTGAGTCTCTACAATCCTCCTGCTCATATTTCACATACACATAATGTTCTTCTAGATCCTAGGTACCCCCAAGCCCCACAGAGTCGAGACCCAGGCACAGATGTCAGAGTCGGAATAAAGCCAAAGCAGGACGTGCGACTCCTCGGGGAAGGTTCTTCTTGGTCTGAACCTAACACAGCTGCTCCCACACACAGAAGACAATGCCATTCCTGAGCTGATCTGGAGAAGCAGATCGGGCCTAAAGAGAACCCAGAAAACTGGCTATTAGAGGCACTCGTGAGGCCCCCAGACCAAGTCCTGATGCTGCTCAGGGTCAGACAGTGTCAAGATCCAGGGGAGACTGCCCCCCAGTCTGGCCTCCCAAAAGACAGGGCTAAGGGTAACATGCTGGAGCACTCGAGGAAACTGTTCTTCGTAGGGAAAGCAGAAAAGACAATTTCCCAGCGGCCCCTTTTTACCTGGATAGAGTATGTCCTCCCAAGTCTTAATGCATTTAAAAAACATCTCTGGGGGCTTCCCTGGTGGCGCAGTGGTTGAGAATCTGCCTGCCAATGCAGGGGACACGGGTTCGAGCCCTGGTCTGGGAAGATCCCACATGCCGCGGAGCAACTAGGCCCGTGAGCCACAACTACTGAGCCTGCGCGTCTGGAGCCTGTGCTCCGCAACAAGAGAGGCCGCGATAGTGAGAGGCCCGCGCACCGCGATGAAGAGTGGCCCCCGCTCGCCGCAACTAGAGAAAGCCCTCGCACAGAAACGAAGACCCAACGCAGCCAAAAATAAATAAATTAATTAATTAATTAAAAAAAAAACACTTCTGAAGAAGATGCTTAAAGTAGAAGCATCTTTACTTTAAATAGATTCTCCATGCCAGATCTAAATCTGTTGGGGGTCTCAGTATCCACCAGAAAACTGCCTAAAAACCCTATATTTTAGTACAGAAGTCCCAAGAAAGAAGACTATATTCATCTAACCTAGGTTATAAAACACCTAATTGCACAGCTAAAATTTCAAAGCACTCTAAGAGAAAGTTGGAGGGGAAGGGGCCATAACAGAAATAAATTGCAGGGAAAAGGGAGGGGGTTCTCATTTGTTGTATGACTTCTATGTGCGAGGGACAGTGCAAGGCATCTTGCATAAATTATTTTCAGTGACCCTGACAACCCAGGAGATAATACTTCGCATCCTACTTGGCAGGTGAGAAAACTGAGGCTCGGAGAAGTTAAGCAACTGCTCAAGGTTACACAGTAAGAATCCAAGCCCAGAGCTATGACTCCTTAATGTCACAGCCAGCAAGGACCAGAGAACCGTTTGAGGCCCCACAAGAGTTACCTGATCTAGCCTTGGCCTACATAAATGCTCAGCAATCTAAAAAATGCAATCTGACGTGGTTATGTCCTCACACATAACTGAGTAAAGAAGATGTAGACTTCTAATACCCTGTCACCACAGTCTCACTGCGTCCCACCCACCCCCTTAAAAAAGGATGGGACAGGAGGGCAGGGAGGAAGAGTAGGACTAAACAAAGACTCTGGATCCTTCACAGGCCGCAACAGCTGGTCCCCAGCGGCACTTGTCCCAGTACCTCACACTTCCCACCCCTGTGGTCTAGCTCAGTCCCACCTTCCCAGCTCCTCCAGCTGGATTGTGGCTGCTCTGTCTCTCTCTCGGGGAGCTGCTCTCTGACACAGTCAGGTGAAAATAACGGGGGTAAAGTTCAGAGTCAATGCCATTCTATTTCTGATGTGGGGAAAGGGGGTTGTCCTTCTTTATGAGTCAGGGGAAAGATGGATGACAAACTAACTCAATACCCCAACTGTCAGGCAGCTGTGACATCTGTAATAGGAACCAGATCTGAGCCTTTCACAGGACACAGCAAAGAAGGTTATATTTGGAAAGTGCTCTGTACCCGGCAGAAAATGCAGGTGTTAAAGGCACAGACTTTGAGTCCCAGGATCCAGTCCCTGGACTGTGGACTTCGGTCAAGATACTCTATGAGTCTCAGTTTCCTCATCTGTTAAGATTAGAAATGTAGCAGTTCTACTATCAAAAGTAGAACTGAGAATAAAAGAGTAGGTCGGTATCTTAAAAGTTCTTGATAAATCTTAGCTACTACTATATCACTACTTCTATTATCAACTAAATCAGGGTTGTTCAAACTGCATTCTGAGTTCCACACGTTCTCACTAAAGATCCTTGGGGACTGTTCGGCAAACAAAGTTAAACTTTGGATATTTTGTGAAATTGCCCATTTTCTTTGTATTTTCCATTTGTGTGAGTGCATTTCTTTCTAATTTTATAGTACAGTGATTTTCAAGTCACAGCAGTATCATCCAGAACCACGGCAAAAAGAAGTGGAAAATATTTAAGTTCCAAAAAGTTTCAAATTAAAGAACAGTACCACAATTACTAACTATAATCAAAATGTCTGTATGGAGAGGGCAACAATGAATTTTTTTCAATGGGAGAATAATATTACTACAAACCCACAATTGCCATCTGACTCCCACAGTAAGTAAATACTACTCCTCCAAACACTCTATTTAGACCTCATTCTTTCCAGTAAGGGTCACTGGCTTGAAGAGTACGATAAAAACTTAAACATTCATGTTGCAACAAAACTGTACCCTTTTTTGCTTGTGCAAAGGGTACAGCTTTGTTGCAACATGAATATCAGAGAAGCATATCACTTTTAAAGTTTCGCTTTGTACATCATAATATGTGTGTCCCCCTACACACACGAAAATATGGTTTGACAATGTAAGACTGCCATGTATTCAAGAAGTCTCAGAACTGCTGTCCTAGGCTGGTCTGGTCTTATGTAGCTTATCTCAGAATCGCTCAGAACTCCTTGTGGGGTGACAGAAGGTGACAGTAGGAGAACCAGTATCCCCATCTCCCCAAATCTTTCAGCCCTGCCTGACAGAGCACCTTTGCCCCCTCCCTCCATCCTTCCCATCCCAGCTCCTGCAGTCACCAGGAGACAACCGACACGGCCCTGCCAGCCAGAATCTCTCATCTTCAGGCCCAGGGGTTCCCAAAGCAGAAGGATCAGTCCCCAGACCTACAGAACGGCCCTTGAATGAACAGAGCAGCAGAGGCCCGCTGGATGCACCTAATCTGGCCACTGTGAGCAGGGAAAAAGGGCTGCACCCATGTGAACAATGCTACATCTATAGCCCAAATGGGTACCGAAAGGCCCCTCTGGCTCCCACGACCCCTTTCCTCCTGACTCCTTTGTTTTTCCCATCTCCCACTCCCTTCCCTCAGTGCCCCCCAGCCCACCCCTGGAGAGACAGGGGAGCACGGGGCTGGGGGCAGGGGGCGCAGGCAGCAGTCTGAAAGTGTGCTCCGGAAAGCACCCTAAACAGCAGAGGAAGGTCACCCCTGGGGCACAGCCTATTCTAGCTTGGCAGGCATGCATTCTGCTGCAAAATACGTCACATTTACTAAAAAACCAGCGTCCCACCTCCTCCTCGGATAGGCCCTTTGAGAGGCTTTGACTGCTGAGGAACTAAACCCCTGGCTCCACACATCTCTGGCAAACCAAAGCCCTCCCACTTCCCTGGTGGCCAACTTGAGTTTGGGGAAATGCGGGCATCGTGGTGAAGAGGGGTGTTTCCATTCCTTTGAGCATGCCAGCACCTTCCAAGGGCTGCACACCTGGCTGCTGGCTGATGAACAGCTCAGGTTGCGGGGCACAGGATGGCAAAGCCACTGTTTGGTTGGGGACGCCCAGAGCATGCAAGTGGCTCTGAGGCTTTGGCCCTGGCCAGGTTTTGCCCCCCCCCCCCACCTGCCTCCTCTCCCCTTCTCTCCCCACCCCTGGAATCCAATTCACTTACGGCCACACCAAGGCTGGGTAACAAGAGGGAAAAGCCAAGAAAGCCCTGAGCCAATGACAAGAATCGGCAGTCAAGAGGCAGAGAGCCTCTGTAAACAGGAGGCTACGACCGGACACGGCCGTTTTCTTCTTCATCCCCTTTTGCTGCTGCCGCTACTGCCACCACATACCCTGACGGCATTTCGCAGGAGAATTTTCTCTTATTTTTCATAAACGTTATAAGACCTAGTACCGCTACAGCCTTCCCCAGTCATCGTTTCGAAACATCTGAAACATCTAACTGCTGTCTAGAAAGCCTTCCTTAAGTCTAATCTAAATCCCTCACGGGACTTCCCTGGTGGCGCGGTGGTTAAGACTCTGTGCTCCTGATGCAGGGGGCCTGGGTTCGATCCCTGGTCAGGGAAGTAGATTCCGCATGCATGCCGCAACTAAGAAGCCCGCGGTCGCAACTAAGACCCGGCGCAACCATATAGACAAATAAATAAATAAAAATAAATATTAAAAATAAATAAATAAATCCCTCACGCTGCAGTTTAAGCTTATTAAACTGCAATATTTCTTATTGATTAATATTTCTTATTGATGAATCCAACAATTATTTCTCGAGTACCCCCTTAGAGGCCTGACCCAGGGCCACCCCAGGCTACAAGAGAACCTGACCTGGCTCCTTCCTTCCAGAAACCAGTGCTCTGGTTGAGGAGAAAAGATGGACAAACAGGAAGGCACCAGACCCCGCCTGCCTCATCCCCTAACTGTCAAGACCAGTGATGGCAAGCGGGCTACAGGGTGAGAAGGACGAGTTGGAGCAGCTGAGGGCACTGCACAGACAGCAGAGGACGTGGGCACCTCCTTGAAGGGTAGATGTGATCTGTGCTCACGGCTGAGAGAAGGAAGGGAGAGCGCCTTGAGCAGGATGACCAGGCATGTGCAGGGGGCAGAGGAGAGACCAAACTGGCTGCAGCAGAATGTCTGTGTGAGGACGGGGCAGGGTCCCTCGGTCCTACGGGCCGGAAGGAACCCTGGGAGGCTTGGGCAGGAAAGTCACTTCATAAAAATGGTATTTTCAGCTAGTCATTCTGGCCATTGTGGGTAGAAGAGACTTAAGGGAAAAAAGAATAAATGCAAAATGGACCGTTAAGAGGCACTGGCAGAAAACCAGACCCGAGGTGCTGACAGGGATCTGGGCTACCCGGTGGCAAGGGGGATGGAAAGAAAGAATCAGTTCGGGAGATGGTTTAGAGGAAGATTCTGGAAACGCCTATCACCATCTGCTGCTTCCAGCCCACTTCAGTAAATGCGATGCAACTGGGTCACCTCCTGCCTTCCCCGCTCCAGGCCAAGAGCTGCTTCAGGCGCTGGAGGATGTGTAAGCTTGCCAGGAGCAAGCTTCACAAGTGCCCTCTCCCCAGCCAGGCTCCTCCTGGAACGGTCCCTCCAGGGCCTCCCTGGAGGGGGAGTTTATCCGAAGCCCAACCCCGGAGGCCAGCAACTCTGGCCCTTGACTCATTCTCTAGTGTCCTGGGGGACCCTCGTCAGACCTCAGGCCCTCCAAACTCTAGCCCGGGGACCCAGCTGCTGGCTCCCACCCCGAAGCCTTTGGAAGTGGCTGGGTGGTGTTACTCTGCACCCTGTCGGCCAGCAAAGGGAAAAAGACACCTTCCCCAAAGCCACAGTTTGGTTCAGGCAATTTAACGTCTCACAAAAGACGACTGGGTATCCCCTGACCCTCGCCCCCAGGACACATCCGTCTGCCCTCAGAAATGTCCTTGGTACAAGGCCAGTGCCACACGCGCTTCTTGAGTGAGGTGGCCCAGCAGCTGCCTCTCGGGACCCACTGGAGACTTGCAGAGGTGGGAAGGGTTCCGTCAGGGGTGTCGGTCGCCAGGGGCCAAGGGGAGGCGGGAGGGAGAAGATAGAACAGAGCCAGGAACGATCCAGAAGCAAGGGCAGCAGAAGCATGTGTGGGTGTTGCAGTCCAGTCTCCGAGGCGGACTTGGGAGTCAGGCTCCTCTCTCAGGGCCTGTGACATCCCCTGGCCACCCACCCCACGCCCGCCGACCTCCTTAGAGGAGGATCACTGTGGGTGCGGAGCTGAGTGGGCCCTTGTCAAGTTCTGCACCAGACCCTGGTCGAACTTCCAAAAGACAGACTGTGTCCAGCTCGGTCCAGATACCACAAAGAGGTTTCCTTGTAAAAAGCCTTCTCTCCTCCTTCACCCGCCCAACGCCCCTGGGCCTGTCGCCTTCCGTGTCCACACTGAGAAACAAGCCCCGCAGAGTCTAGCCAAATTCCCAATTAGTACTACTAAGAAGTCCCACCTGTGTTTAATCCAGACCCAAGAAGCTCTTTATTGGCTTGTAGTTTCCCCTGGAGACCACTTCTCTCAGCCCTCCCTTCTCTCTGGGAGCTCAGGTTCCTAACAAAGCCTCCAAGATTCAGTACCCTGTGTCCCAGACTTGACTCTCAAATGGCTTCCAGAACATCTCTCTAAAACACTCACCCCAACATCCTAGAAGGCACTCAGTTTCTCAGGCATTTCTGTGGCCAGTGCAGCACAATATTTAAGAGCATGGCCTTTAGAATCAGGCAGAGCAGAATTTCAAAACCCAGCTCCACCACTCACTTGCTGTGTGACCTTGGGACAGTCACTTAACCTCTCTGAGCCTCAGCTGCTTCATCTGTAAAATAAGAATAACACCCTTCCATGGATTTGTCACAAGGACCAGTGAAATGATGCGTATAAAGCACTCAGCACATGTCTGGCACACTGTAGACACTTGATAAACGGTAGCTATGTTTATTAGGACCACTCCACTGCCCTCAGACCAAAACAGGACCGGGGAGGCATAGGGAGTAGGGAATGGAAAAGAAAGACTTCAGCACATGGGTGGCTCCAGCTGGCTCCTTCCTCTTCCTCTGCTAAGGGTCAGCATAGAGCCTCCAGGAACCTCAGATGTGGCAGATGCTGGCCCCAAAAAGGTCTCTTCCTGTGATCGTTGAGAACCTGTCTCTCCAGAAGAGGCTCCTGTCCCTGAAAGAGGTCTTCCTGAGAGATCCAGACCCTCCAGAGAGTTGTCGCTCCAGTGTAGGGGGACTTCCAGAGGATTGTTCCCTGTCCAGAAACGCTTCTGTCCTCGTCAAGTATCCCAGCACTCACACCATCTACCATTTGGGGGTTCAAGAGCTATGTTTCCTGACTCGCTCTTGGAGAATTTACGATAAAGGTGGAAAACAAGAATAAATGCAAGCATAGGATGCATATATATGCATGGTTTAATTATTTGGGCTCTGAAGATATGTAATGTAAATAACTCTACCCAGATGGACACATGAATTGGGCAAAATGAATTAATCTAGATTTTCCTCCCAAGGTGTTATGTGAGGCAGGTTCTTATTTCACTTGCACTCTGAAATAAAGGTCCCAGGAAGCAGAAAAAGGGCCCACCAAGGAGTACCACAAAGTAGGGCACATAGAAAACCCAAGACCCAGCCAGACTACATGCACCAAGGATCAGAAGGATCCAGAGCTGGAGCCGCCCTGGAGTTTGTAAATCCAGCTACAAAGCTGTCTGGCCTGGGCTGGACCCTCACCCCTGGCTGGCTCTGGCTCTGGCCTCAAACACACTGAGCCTGCAGAAACAAACAGGGGATTACACTGACCCAGGCTATGAGGAGACTGCGGTCTTGCTTTCTGAAAAAGTTGCAGCTTGCCAAGAAAAATCATCTCTGATACAGACGAGGAAAATCTCGAAAAGAATCAGCGCTGCACACGGGCACGACAAAGCCTGCTTCCCGGAGAGGAGGCCTATTCGAGGTCAACCCGACCTCCTGCTTCCCAACCTGGGTGCCAGCCACAGACATTCCTCCAGGCCTGGCCCTGGGTAAGTCTCTTCTCCCATCTGGGTCTCGGGTCTGAAGCCTCCTGCATTTACTCAAGGCATCTCTCCTCTTTGGCAGGAATCCCACTGCACCAAACCCAGCAGCCCTCCTTGACTTCATTGCCCAGTTCCCGGTCACCTTCTCTTCCCCACACTGACCCCTGCCTCTGTTTAATCTCCTTCTAGTTTCATCAAGGGCTCTCTCTTAACCTCATGTTACAGGACAGAAAGGAACTCTGCTCCACTCCCCCTGGCCGAGGTGGCTTGGAGGTCCTGCTGGCTGAGCAGTCCTGCCAACTGCTTGGTCCAGCTGTGAGCAGGGAAGGAGGACCAGGACCTTCCAGCCTCCGTCCAGAAAACCAGAGCAATGGCTGGAGAAGCGGCCTGGCCCCGAGCAATCCTGTACCTCCTCTGGGTTCTCTGGCATGGGGAAGAGGTTTCCTCTTACCACCTTACTGAGTCCAGCTCCTTATCCTGCCAGACCCCTCTCATTCTCAAGTGATTGCAGAGCCCTTCCTGCCTGGCGTTTATCAGGCCCAGCACACACACGGCACATGCTCAGCTGTCAGTGACCTCCAAGACCAAACCCAAGGCCTGGACCCTGCAAGGCCTCCTTGGATATGTAATACCAAAGCATCTGGAAGTTGGCCAGCACTCGCCAAAGCACGTCCTGCACGTACTACCTCAATCGGTCATGTGAAATATAGGCGTGGGTTCAATCCCTAGCTCTGGTCTGTGGCCTTGGACATGGTGTTTAAGTTACCTGTGCCGTAGTCCACATCTGTAAAATGCACATGATAATAGAACCACCACCACATCAGGATACTTTTTAAGCAAAGTAAAATGCGAGTGAAGACATGTAAAATCACGCCTGGTGTCAGACAGCTCTCAGTAAATGTTCACCATTGTTCTTGTCACCACCATAACCACCTTTAGGCTCTCACGACAACCTGGCAGAGATTAACGGAGGTTCAGAGAGGTCAAGCAACTTCCTCAAGGTCACCATGGAAAGAAGGGTTAGAACAGAGCTTTCAGCGAGGTCTTCTTCCTCCAACATATCTCCCACCATTCAACATCCAGGAATGCGTGACGCCTACGCGCCATTCTGCTCAAGGAGCTACAACAGTGAGCAAGGCAAACGTGGTCCCCGACTATGCCCCCCTGGAGGAGCAGAACGTGTGAAGAGAGCAAGCTGGTTTGGGAGCAGTTTGACAGGCTTGGTCAGAGGTGCTGGCTGTGGGACAGAGCGGGGCTCAGCTGCCTCAAAAGAAAAAGCCATTTGTCCTCGGCAGAGCCTCTAGGACTGGAGGTCATGAGAGAGAGATACAGCAAGAGAAGGACTCCAAATCTCTCCTGCATCCGCTGCCTGGCCACTGCAGCCCTATTTTTTCCACTTCCCCTTCCCCATGCTCGCAGAGGAAAAAGGACCTTTCCTGCCCCATGGCCTGACCCGCAGCTTGAAACAGGGAGGCTGGCTCAGTCCTCCCTGACCCCCTGGCACAAAATCAAATACTGAAACCCAACCTAGTCTGCAGGGGCGTGATTAGTCCTAGGACCGAGGCGTCTCCTTCTGGAACTTCTCCTCAGAACACAATTCAGAGGCCTGGCCGGCTTAGCCTCATTACTGCCCTAAGGCTCTCCCATCAGAAAAGTCCTGTTTCTTGCTCTTCAAACAAAGCTGGCATTTGGAGAACGTAGTTCATTTGTGTTTGTTCTCTGGACGTGTAACTTCCAGACTTTGTCAGGGTTTTGGTCATACCGAGTCAGGAGATGGAAAAAAAATTCAAAAAGGCTGTGATGTTAACCAGCTCCATAGGCCTCGGTGCCAGAGGGTCCCTGAGACAAGCCCCTTTGAGCCATCCCTGGGGAGGTGTGTCTTCACTTGGGAAGAGCCAGAACACCCCTTCTGTGTGTGCTCAGATTTTTTCCAGATCCATCTGTCTTTCCTGGTGGTCTGAGGTATAAGCAGGAAACTGGGTTTCGTTTCCTGCTCTGCTTATTTTGATAAGAAGAAAGCTGGAAAAAGAACAACTTCTAACCTACAATGAACTTTCTGGATAGAGCTGCCTGACCTTAAATGGGCCCCTAAAGATAGATTCCCAGAGAGCTCGCAGCCCTCATGTCTCTTTGTTCACTTCTCCCAGTGTTCAGTCATTCAGTCAACACATACTTGAACCTAGTCTGGGCCCAGCACTGTTGTTAGTGCTGAGGATACGGTGGTGGGCAAAATACACCAGGCCCCTGCTCTCGTGGGCTTTACATCTTAGGGGGCTGAGACAGACAGACACATACACTAAGAAGTGGACATACTATTTCAGACAGGAATTTGTTCTCTGAAGAAAACAAAACAGTTGATGGCACAGCAAGTGACTGGATCATGTGGTCAAGGCAAGACTGGAGGGGGGATGACATTTGAGCACAGACTTAAATGTCAAGAATGTGCTGCCCACACAAAATCCGGGGAAGATCACGGCTCCTCCCCTCAAGAGCCTCCCAGTCTAGTAGAGGAGAAAAGATGCACAAACACAAGAGACACATCCCACCTTACCTACCTTACCATATCCTACCTGATGCAGGAGGTGGGAGATGGTGGGGGAGGGGAGAGGGGGGCAACAGTCAGATTATGTAGGACTCAACACAGGCCAGGGTGAGGAGTTTGAATTTCATCCCAAGTGCCATAGAAAGGCATTGAAAGGTTTTACACAAGGAGATGATGTGATTTGATAAATTTTTTAAAAAGATTCACCCTTAATAAAAAAAACAAAACAATCCAATTAAAAAGTGGACCAAAGACCTTAACAGACATCTCACCAAAGAAGATATCCAGATGGCAAATAAGTACATGAAAAGATGCCCCACATCATCAGGAAAATGCAAATTAAAACAACAGTGAGATACCACTACCTGCCATTAGAATGGCCAAAACTTGGAACACTGACATCAAAGGCTGGTGACGGTGTGGAGCAACAGGAACTCTTGTCCGCTGCTGGTGAGAATGCAAAATGGTACAGTCACTTTGGAAGACACTCTGGTGATTTCTAACAAAACTAAGTATATTCTTACTATACAATACAGCAATCATGCTCCTTGGTATTTACCCACAGGAGATGAAATCTTATGTTCCACACAAAAACCTGCACATGGATGTTTGTAGCAGCTGTATTCATCATTGCCAAAACTTGGAAACAGTAGGTGAATGGCTAAATAAACTGTGGTACATCCAAAGAATGGAATATTATTCAGCATTAAAAAGAAATGAGCTATCATGAAAAGACATGGAAGAAACATAAATGCATGTTTACTAAGTAAAAGAAGCCGATCTGAAAAGGCCACGCACTGTATGATTCCAACTATAGGACATTCTGGAAAAGGCAAAACAATGGAGACAGAAAAAAGATCAGTGGTTGCCAGGAGTTGCAGGACAGGGATGAATAGGCAGAGCACAGAGGATTTTTAGGGCAGTGAAAATACTTCGTATCAAAATATGATAATGGACACATGCCATTAAACATTTGTCCAAACCCAGAGTACAACACCAAGAGTGAACCTTGATATAAACAGCAGACCTTGGGTAGTAATGATGCGTCAATGTCCATTCATCAGTTGTAATAAATGTCCCACTCTGGTGGGGGAAACTGATAATGGGGGAGGCTGTGCGTACGTCAGGGCAGGGAGTATATGGGAAATCTCTGTATCTTCCTTTTAATTTTGCTGAAAACATAAAACTGCTCTAAAAAATAAAGTCTTTAAAAAAATTTAAAAAAAAAAAGATTCACCCCAGCTGCTATGTGAAGAAGGATAAGAAGCAAGGGGATCAATAGTGAGGTTATTGAGGGTATCCAGGCCCAAGAGATGGGGATATCAGTTCAGAGCAGGATGGTATAAGTGGAGAGAGCAAGAAGTCATTGCAGACGGGATGTAGTGCAACAGGATTTGCTGATGAACCAGATGTGGGTGGTTAAAGAAAAAAGAAAAAAAAAAAAGAAGGACCAAGAGTGATCTCTAGACTTCTAGCTTGAGCAAATGGGTGAGTGGTGGTGCCATTTACTGAGACCGGACAGTCTGGAGAGGATTAAGCTTGCAAGGGAAGAGCAATTTGAGACTTATGAACTTATAGATGCTTATTGGACATCAGTAGTAGATCCCCTTTCAGGCCGGTGCGTCCAACCCTCAATTGCTCAAAGTACTGCAGACCTTCTCTACAGAACTGCCTCGATGAAGGAGCCACTGCCCCCGGGGACACCAGGGAAGTTACGTGTCTGTCCCCACACCCCCATCCAGTAGTTCAGGTCAAAGCCAGATATCTCCTGGCACCATATCATTTTTTCCCAGCTTTATTGAAGTATTATTGACAAAAATTGTATATATTTAAGGTATACAGCATGATGTTTTGAAAAAGATATATATTGTGGAATGATTACTACAATCAAGGTAATTAACACGTCCATCACCTCACATAGTTACCTTTTTTGTGTGGTGAGAACACGTAAGATCTACTCTCCCAACAACTTTCAAGTATGCAGGACATTGTTATTAACTATAGTCACCATGCTGTACACTAGATCCCTAGAATTTATTCCTCCTATAACTGGACGTTTGTACCCTTTGATCAACATCTCCCCATCTCCCCGACCCTCTCCCAACCCCACCACCATTCTACTCTCTGTTCCTATGAGTTTGACTTTCTCAGATTCCACATGTAAGGGAGTGGCACCACATCCTTGCTTAGCCTCTTCCCCGCCCTATCCTGCTTCCCTCACTCCCTTTCCCCAGAGAGCACGTTCTCAATCAATCCTGCACCAGAATCCCTGTCTCAGGCTCTGTCTGAAGCCAGGGAACACAACCAAGGCAAGGCCTAAACAACGATGTCCCAAAGGCAGCCAGCATAGGAGTCTGGGGGTGAGGGCTAGAGATGTAAACTTGAGAGTCATCCGGGCACAGATTGAAAGCCATGGGCTTCGATGAGATCATCGGGGGAAAGAATATAGCTGGAGACAGAGGGTCCAGGACCAAGGCATGGGGCAACCCCACACCGAGAAGGGGCAGAGTGGGAGGAGGTGGCCACGGAAACTGACAAGGAAAACCCAGTGAGATCACAGGAGGGCCAGCAAGTCTCTCGCTCCTTCTAGCCCACACGAAGTCACCACACGCTTCCACCACACCCACCATCTGCACCCAGGTTTCAGAACCAAGGAGAGGAAACTACATTTCCGCGGAAATAGAATTGCTGTGTTCACTCAAACATTTTTTATTGAATCCTACAGTGAGCCAGGCAGTGAGCCAGTGTGGCGGGTGTAAAGACTGCAGACCCTGTCCCGGGAGCTCACTTAGGGGAGGAGAGAGTCAGCAGGTAAGTGAGGTTCAGTGTGACAACTGATGGGATGCAGAAAGTCACGGGTCAAGTTCTGTTGGCTTTCAGTTATCTCATCTGCTCGTTCCACTCCCCTCCTCTTCTCAGAGGTACCCTCTCCTCCACACACCAAAAACAGAGTGAGGCCTTTGTGCCCATGAGCCGAAACAATGTCGAGCAGTGCTTCTCAACCTTTAAGGTATATGCATCACCTGGGAGCTAATAAACATGCAGATTCTCATTGAGTGGGTCTGGAGGGGACCCAGAATGCTGCATTTCTAATAAGCCTCTAGGTGATGCCAGTGATGCTGGCTGGGGACCACACTTTGAGCATCAAGGGTGTAGAGAACACATTACACCCAACAGCAAGGGTCCAAGGCAACAGCAGGAGGCCAACCTGAGCCATGATTTCCCCCAGAAAAGCCTGTTCCTGCAGCAGGCAGGGCTCAGCTAACCCCGGGCCCTATTCCAGCATTTCCAGCAACAGCACGTACAGTGCCTGAGCACATAGTGATGCGCAGAAACTTGACAGCCTGAAGCACGATAGGAAGAGTAAAAGAAGCAGGTAACAACATTCACCTCTCTTTATCGAGTTCGCTGACTTTATGCCAGGCATGTGCGAAGGACATTAAGTGCCTTTTTCAGTCTATTTGTACAGCTTGTGGTATTTGCACTTATATCTTATGAACGAGAAAGCTGCAGAGGATAAATTACTCACCCAGGACAGCACAGCCAGTACAAAGGGAGTCCCACCCGGAAGCCTGCACTCTGCGTCGTGACATCTGAGCTGTTCTTCAATGAGCGAGTGGAGTAGGAAGGCCAGTAGCTCTGCGCTGGGCACTGCCTGATTCTGCAACAGAGCACTGGGTCCAGGGAGGGAGGGCGTCGGGCAGATAGGAGCAGTACGCCTAGTGGGGCATCCCATGACCACGGCCAGCCATATTCACCAGGGACACTTCAGGGATCCTGGGGTAGAGCGGAGGCCTTCTTCCCTCAGCCCCCATTTTTCCCCATTCTGATGCCTAGCCTGATGTTTCTGGTTTTCACCACAAAGTACTGGAGGCTTCAAGACTGACTGAGCGTTTTATAAAAGGAAAGAAACACATGAGAAGCATCGGTTCGTTTTCCAGCTAGACGACGCAGTGAGACCACCCAAGTTAGGGCCCCAGCCCAGCCCCTGGGAATGCTCTTTCGCTGGAAACAGAAAACTAATAAGATTCTCCTGGGATTTATGTCAGCCGTCTCCCTTCCCAGAATACAAAGCCCTGCACAGACATGGGATTTCATTCACCCACCTCGCAGACAAGTCCAGAGAGGGGGCGGGGGTTGGCATTGTCACCAGGATGGGAGCCCCAGAGGACAGCGGGTGGAGCCTGTTCACCTCTGAGGCCCTGGGACCCAGAGCCCAGAGACTCGGAACATGACGCATCAGGGGTGCGCAACAAATGTTTGTTGAATGAATTAATGTCTCCTTCTGCTCTACTGGGAAACTTGGCCCAGAACAGAGAAGAACGCATCACTCTAAATTCTGCGGTGAGTAAGTGGAAATGGGAAACTTGGCCCAGAACAGAGAAGAACGCATCACTCTAAATTCTGCGGTGAGTAAGTGGAAATGGAAAACAGGGCTGGCTGTGAGCCTCGTTCGTGACCGGGGAAAGTCCAGGCACACTGTGTGAGAAGCGAGGGGCTATTCAGGCCACTCCTTCTCCCCCCCCAGCCTGCAAGATCTCACCCACGATGGAGTGACCAAGGCAGATAGCTGTGGGGCTGCGGGCCACATAGTCAAGCTCACTCCCCTCCCTGCCCCTGGCCTCCCCAAGCTGTGACTCAGGCTGGAAGCAGAGCTCAGGAGGCATCTGGCCAGCCCTGCGGCAGGAAGTTGGTGTGAAAGGGGGTAGCTCCGGGCACATTCCCGGCAACCAAGTGTGGGCTCTCAGCCCCTAGGAATTGTCTCAAAGGACCCAGGGTGTGTGGAACACCCTAAGGAGCCCAGTGTTAAAAAGCACAGAGCAGGGCTCCCCATCTGCACGGTGACTGTGAACTGGCTTAAAGGGTGGGTGGAATTGCAACAGGCCACCTCCAGCCTCCAAGCCGTTCCCCATGCCTGCCCTTGGCTTAGAGCGCTGCCCTCCCCTCCTCACTGAGCAAGTCCTCCTCCCCCTCCAGACCTCACCTGGAGCAGTGCATCCTCAGGGAAGCCCTCCTGCCCCTCTGACCCTCCAGATAGGGTCCAAGCCCTGGGGCCAAGCAGCTCTCCTCTGTAGCTCTCACCACGCCCAAGTTGTATTTTGTTTCTGTGATTACTTTATTGCATCCCTGACTGAGATACCAACTCCACGACTGAGGGCCACGTCTGTTTCGCCATCATCATTGCATCCTCACCTGGGGCTGAGTCTGGCACAGAGCAGAAGCGAATGTGCTGGATGAACGTTCGAATAAGGTTGGGAGGACAGAGTAATGGCGTTTGGGGTGGAGCAAATAGTTTGATACGGCAGGAAGGGGCCGTGATGCATGAGCATCTGAGTTACGACTCCAAGTCCCAGTTGTGGCAACAGCTGTCAATCAATAATAATTGACAATCAATAATAACACGGGGGCTGCGGGCTCCCAGGGAAGCACCCCCCTTCTCATCTGCACCTGCCTAATTTGCATACTGGTAAAACCTACAGCCAGGTGGGTGGCAAGGACAGAGCCGGTCCGGGCATTAATCTTATCAGCACATTAGGGCTCATTCATTCACAAAGAGTCAATCACAGCAAAGCCCTGGAGAACTAGTCATGAAAGGAGTTTCCCACAACAGAGTGTCAGGACTCTGGGCCTCGCTCTGATGAGATCCTTCAAAATGAATCCATTCTACAGCCACAGCCTCAGCAGCCACTACGGAGAGAGGAAGCCCACCCACACCTCCCAGGAGACGGTGGGTATGGCAGGTGCCCACGCTGGTCTTAAGGTATGATGTTTGCTTCTTACCTCCACTCCAGGAGTGTGTGTGTGTGTGTCTGTGTGTGTGTGTCTGTGTGTTGTCTTAATAGGACAGTTGAGTCCAGATGGTTGTGTTAATTCTATATTGGCTAATCCTCCAAATTTGTGTTGAATAATTATATAATAAAAACACACTTTTTGAGAAATCTACTTCTGGCAGGTTTCCACTGATTTCCTCAAAGCCAGGAGAGGGAATGAAGTAGGACTCCCTGTGGGTCTTAGGTCCATCCCATCCCAACTGCAGTTTGACAATGGTGGGTTAAGAGCATGAGATCTGAAGTTGCCATAAAAGCTTGAAGGCCAGCTTCACATTCACAAGCCAAGTGATCTTGGGTTTAGGTCAAGTTAAATACCCCAGTTTCCTCTGTATGTCCATCACAGGTCTGTGAGGATATTGCATGTGCCTGGCACCTTCTAGGTCTCCATAAGTATTAGCAGTAATAACTGCTGTGATTGAAATAATAATCATTATCATTTTTGAAAGTACATAACGCAAAGCTTTCAGGGTATGTGTGGGGAACAGTGTCTCCCCCCATTGGCTGGAACACAAGCTGGACAAGGGACACGAAATGCTGGGAGGCAGAGTCCAAAATGGGAGGAAGGGGCTGGGAGGGCCACACCAGGGGGCTGGGTGTCACTCTTCAGCCCGTAGGAACGCATGGGTTTCTGAGCATCCACTCTGACCCAGGATGGGAGAGGGTTGCTTAGTCCAGCTCTTCCCATGGGCATGACCTGGCTGTACCAGGCAGCAACAGCGTTTCCCAATGGGAAGCCCGCTCCATGAGAAAAAAGATTCTACCCCCTTCTATAAAAATAACCCTAAGTCAGCACTGCTCCAGCTCAAGTGTGTGGGCCCCCAGAGGCAGCAGCAAAGAAAACATACAGCTTAAACTCCAGAGAAGCAGGAATCAAAGGCACCACAATCACCACCCCCTTGATTATCCACGTTAATGGAAAGAGGACGTGTCCTCATCCCTGTATCATTTGCCTGGGTGTGTTTGGTGTCCTGAGAATTACCCAAAGCACCACAAAATGCTACAAGTCAGAAGGGACAGAGAAACTTTGTTCTCAGTATCCCACGGTCTTTGCCAGCTGGGCAGCTATGAAAAGTGTTACCTCTCAGAATAATAATAGTAATAATAATAAAAACAAACATTTTTTATTGTCAAGCATCGTTCTAGGTATTTAATATGTTAATTCATTTAACCCTCAAAACAGTCCTGTGGGACAGGTATTGTTTTACAAAATTTAAAGTTGAAGAAACTGAGGCACAGAGAAGTTCTGTTCCCTGGCCAAGGTCATCAGCCGGTAAGTGATGGAGCCAGGAATGGAATCCAACCAGTCTGACGCTAGGGTTCATGGTCAAAACCACATCATACAGGCAAGAAGGAAGGTGAGGTAAGGTTTTGTCTTTTAAAGAGGACACTTCACGTTGTCTCTCCTTCTGACTTCCGTTGTGTTCATTCAACATCTAACATTCATTAATTGAGCGTCTACTGCGTGCTTAGACTTTGGAATCATCCCTAAAAGCCTTTTGGAAAAGACATCCAAGTTCACTGGCCTACTGCACTTTGCTCAGAGGATTTTGTTCATGTAGAAACCAGAAAAACAGTGTTTGCTGTTTTAAAAAAGAGGGTTAAGAAAGAGAGTAAGTCAGAAGAGTACAACTGCGTTAAGCCATTCTTTAAACGGGCTGACGTGTTGCAGTCCAAATGTTAACACACAGAAGACTGCAAACATGCTGTCTCATGCTGTACACGAGGCTATTGCACAACACTCAGTAAGAGAACTTCTCCCAGGTTATTGCTGTGCAATATTTAGATGCTTCCTAAATGTGTCATTCATTGATTAAGAAACTGTAGGTCTATGTGTTTTATTTTCATTCAGGCTGCACATGTCTGTTCATGTGAAATTCTAGAAACAAGTAAAGGTCACTCCATCAGCACATGTGCACTAGGTCAAATGCGCAGGCACATATACTCAGCAAGTATTCTCCTCAAAGCGTTTGGGTCAATTGCTTGAGAACCCATGAATGTGTAACTTAACACGTCATAATAACAGCCCGCTGTTGACAGTTTGAGACTCTATTATAAACCTGGATGCTTCTTCCCTGACTGACGTATGGGGGGAGGGGGAAGAGAATGAACAGCTGTTAAATGCTACTAGTAATGTGAAATAAAAAGTATCTTACGGGCTTCCCTGGTGGCGCAGTGGTTGGGAGTCCGCCTGCCAATGCAGGGGACACGGGTTCGTGCCCCGGTCCGGGAAGATCCCACATGCCGCGGAGCAACTAGGCCCGTGAGCCACAACTACTGAGCCTGCACGTCTGGAGCCTGTGCTCCACAACGGGAGAGGCCGCGATAGTGAGAGGCCCACGCACCGCGATGAAGAGTGGCCCCCGCTTGCCGCAACTGGAGAAAGCCCTCGCACAGAAACGAAGACCCAACACAGCCAAAAATAAATAAATAAATAAATTTATAAAATTAATTAATTAATTAATTTTTTAAAAAAAGTATCTTACTATCCTTCCTTCATACTTCTGGGTCAGTTTAACTCAAAAGTATTCTGCTACTGCAATGTAAATCCAGACTTTCTCAACACTTTACAAAAAGACAACAAAAACAAGATAAAAATTAGATAACTTCGAACCAATCAAATATCACTGATATCTGTCCTGCAGATTGAAGTTTCTTCCAAAATTTTTGGAAGAACTATCTTGCTTTTTAAAAGTTTGAAGGTCACTGCCCTATGATAATGCAGTTTAAGTCTGAGAAGTGAAACTTCATTCGTTCCACATGTTGCCAGCATGTTCTAGATCTCAGGCACTGTTCTAGGCACCGGGTCCCTGCCCTCATTGGGCTTTCATTCTAGTGGAAGGACATAGCTAATAAACAAGTAAATCTATAATCTAACAGGTATGGATGTTGCTAGGGAGAAAAACAAAGCCAGACACAGGATGTCCGTTCTTAGCCACAGGTTGGTCAGGGAAGAATCTCTGAGAAGGTGACACATGAGCAGAGGCCCAAAGGAACTGAATGAGCGAGCCCTGCGGTTTTCTGGGAGGAGACCATTTCACACAGAGGGCACGGCAAGTGCAAAGGCCCTGAGGAGGGAGTGTACCTGGAGTACTCAAGGAGCAGCAAGGAGGCCGTAGCAACTGGAGCAAAGGGGCAGCACTAGGAGGTCAGATCAGAGAGGCAGCAGAGAGCAAATCTCACGGGGCTTTGGAAGCCGCTGTAAGATGGGAAGAGGGGAAGCAGAGCAGTGACTGAGCCGATCTTGGTCACAGAAGGCTCACTCTGCTGCTGTGTTGACAGTGAAGAGGGGCAAAGGCTGAAGAAAGGAGACCACACGGCAGCTATCGCAGTCATCCCGTTAAGAGGTAATAGGCATGGACCAGGGTAGAGTGGCAGAGGAGGTAAGAAGTGGGTGGATTCTGGACACACTTTAAAGTAGAGTCAATAAAATCTGCTGACGGATATTATTTGGGAGGTGAGAGAAAGAGAAAGATCAAGGATGACTCCAATGGTTTTGTCATAGGTGTGAAGATGGCTTTGTCACTGATTAAGTTTGGAAGATGACAGGGTAAATGGGTTTGTTTGGTGGGGTTGGTGGGAAAAATCTGGAATTTGGTTTTGGTCATTATTAGCTTCAGATACCTGTTAGACATCCACGTGGAGATTCATTGAGTAGGATGTTGGTGTATGGCTATATCCAGACTAGAGACATAGGTTTGAGATCGCTCTGCATACGGATGCTATTTAAACTATCAAATTAGATGAGATCGGCAAAGGAATGAGTATAGATACAGAGGCGTTCCAAGGACCGAGCTCTGAGGAGCTCCAGTACTCAGAGGCGGGAGAGAGGAGGCGGAACCAGGGGATGAGGAGGAACTGGAAATGAGACGGGTGGGGAGCATCCGAGAAGGTAAGATGAGAACGGAGTGTGTCATGAAGGAGGCAGAGAACAGGTGTGTCAAGTGCTGCTGAAAGCCCAGTAAGATGGGGACTGAACTGACCGTGGAATTAGCCAGCCTGGAGGTCAATGTGACATTGACAAGTCTCAAAGAAGAGGTGAAGAGGGAAGCTTGATAGGTGTGAGTTCAAAATGAAGACAGAGGTAAGGACTTGGGGAAAGTGTGTATAGACAACCCTTCCAGAGAGTTTTGCTGTCAAGGGCAGCAGAGAAACGGGGTAGTAGCAAGAAGTACACATGGGAGAAATTATAGCAGGTTGGACATGGAGGAAATGGTCCGGTAGAGAGGGGGAGAAATAGTGATACAGAACACAGGGAGGCAAACGCCAAAATAATGTCCTCATAAGTGCAGGGAGATGAGATCTAGTGCCAGAGTGGAGGGCCTGCCTGGGAGAGATGCAACGGCAGTTCATCCACAGTGATGAGAGGACAGATGGAGCCTCTGGGGACAGACATGGCCTCTAGGTCTGGAGATGTAGGAATGGCAGACTGCAGAGGTTCTTTTCTCTTGCCTATATTTTCTCAGTGAAAGAAGAAGCAAGGCCATGAGCTGAGGATGAGGAGGGAGGAGGAGGTGCTGGAGGTTGAGGGGAGAATGTGTGGACTAGTCTTCTAGAACAAAGGGAGATTGAATGGACTAGAGACACAGAACAGGATTGCCAGGTAGCCCTTGGGATAAATAGGAACAAGTTCCAGTGAGAACAGTCAGAATGGTCTCATCAGTGAGCATTCCAGTTGGAAACAGGGTAAGACTTACAGATGGACAAAGACATTCCAGTCACTGGGCCCCTCAAGAGGGAGCCTTCTCTCATGACAGCAGCTACTTCACCAGACCCAGGCAGCCCTGTTTTGTTTTTTCTTCCTTCTTCCTTCTGGTGTGTCCCACTTCTGACTGCTTGGCTGTTTAGGAGCATTTCACATCTGTCAATGAATAGAAGAGGCAAGGAACAGCAAGGCTGACTACCCTGAAGGCGTCTTAGTTTTTGCAGAGGTCAGCAAACTACTCCGGGGAGACACATCTGGCCCAGCTCCCTGTTTTTGTGAATGCAAAGCTGTATTTACTTTATAACACAGCCACACCCACTCTTTGACTTATTGTCTGTAGCTGCTCTCACACTACAATTAGCAGAGTTGAGTAGCAGAGACCCAATGGCCCGCAAGCCTAAAATAGTACTATCTGGTCCTTTACCAAAAAGTTTGCCTATCTCTGATTTAGAGCAATGGTTTGCAAACTTTACCACGCATCAGAACCTCTTCTGGGACTTGTTAAAAACAGATTACTGGGGGATTTCCTTGTTGGCGCAGTGGTTAAGAATTCACCTGTCAGTGCAGGGGACACAGGTTCGAGCCCTGGTCCGGAAGATCCCACATGCCGCAGAGCAACTAAGCCCATGAGCCACAACTACTGAGCCCGCGTGCCACAACTACTGAAGCCGTGTGCCTAGAGCCTGTGCTCCGCAACAAGAGAAGCCACCGCAATGAGAAGCCCGTGCACTGCAATGAAGAGTAGCCCCCGCTCGCCACAACTAGAGAAAGCCTGTGTGCAGCAACGAAGACCCAACGCAGCCAAAAATAAATTTTAAAATTAAATCTTTAAAAAAAAAAAAAAAAACAGATTACTGGGCCCAGCACTGAGAGTATCTGATTCAATAGGTCTGGGGTGGGGCCCAAATTTACATTTCTCACAAGGTCCCAGGTGATACTGGTGCTGCTGCTTCAGGGACCACACTTTGGGAACCACTGGTTTAGAAAAAACCCTGAACATGTCCACATTGGTCTACTGTGCTCATCTCATGAAGATCTTATTCATGACTCTGTAGTAAACTTGAGCTTTTCTGTTCTAACTTTAGGTTCAAATGTAAAAACAGTGATTCAAGAAAAAGACACACAACTCTTTTTTTTTTTTTTAATTCTCTTAACAGGGAAGGGATGAGCCAAGGAGAAAAAGCTGAAAGAGCCTTTTCCCATTCCTGCTCTTCTGCCTGGAAGGTAAGGCTATAGCCAGAACTCTAGGAACCATCTTGTGACCTTGCGAAAGGAAGCCACAGTCTAAGGATGATGGTACAGAAAGACAGAAGAACCTGGGTCCCTGGTGATGTAGAACCATGTAGAACCACCAAACATCTGGAGTTCCTTTATGTGAGTGAATAAATCCCGATAGAATGAAGCCTTGACGATAGTTGAGTCTCTGTTAATTGCAGCCAGACACCACTCCTAAACGCTACAGGCCCGGGGTGTATCAAAACATAAAGATATACTAAAACGAGGTTACCAAAATTGTATTACATTTTAAATATATACACTTGACAAATGAATGGGCTTTTTCCACACATAAAATACAATTTACTATAATTGTGCTATTTACCTCTTTCAATCCTGAAAATTGTAACCTCATTTGGAAGCAATATCCAAAACATTTAAATAGAAATGCAAGTTAAAACCACAATGAGATGCCACATACCTACTAGAATGCTAAAAACAAATATAAATAAATAAAAAATCATGACAATACCAAGTGCTGACGGGGACACAGAGCAACTAGAACCCTCATACACTGGTGATGGGAATACGAAATGGTGCAGCCACTCTGGAAAAATGTTTGACAGCTTCTCTAAAGTTAGACATACACTTACCCTATGACCCAGCAATCCCACTCCTAGAAGTGAAAACTCATGTTCATACAAAAACCTGTACGTGGATGTTTCTAGCAGCTTTGTTCAAAATGGCCCAAAACTGGAAACAACCCAAATATCCTTCAAGTAGTGAGTGGATAAACAAACCGTGATATATACTCAGCAATATAAAGGAACAAACTATAGATACGTGCAATAACATGGATGAATCTCAAATGCACTATAATAATACATGAAAGAAGCCAGACTCAAAAGACCACATCATTCCATTTATAGGATATTCTGGAAAAGGCAAAACTACAGGGACAGAAAACAGATCAGCGGTTGTCAAAGGTTAAAGTAGGATGGGTCGATTAAAAGGAGCAACATGAGAGAATTTTGGGGGGTGGTGACACTGCTCTGTATCTTTATTGTGGTGGTTACACAACTCTGTGCATTTGCCAAAAGTCATAGAACTGTACACCAAAAAGTGTTTCATTTACTCTATGTAAATTTAAAAATAAATTTAAAAAAAATTTAAACGAATGCCCTTCAGGAAAATAGCTCTGGGCATGGCTTTCCTGGGCTGTTCCCCTTAGCTCCAGCCTCAGCGTCTGCCCCAATCTATTCTGTCCCCAGTCCCCACCCCAGACACCGTCTGGACATCCCCTCCCCCGAATCTAATACAGTGGTAGGCAGAGAGGATTCTCTGCCAAATCCTGGACACATTTTAACACCAGCCACTAACCGGCACCCCTGAAACTCAGAACAATAGCCATATTGTATGCGGCTCCTTACAAGCCACTGCATAAACATTAGCAACAAGTTCCATGGTGACTCCCTGCTACTGGCCTTTGCAGCTGCCCAACTCCCAGGACTTGAGGATCTGCCCAGGGTAACGTGGAGTCTGGATACAGTTCAATATGTCAGTTAAATCTATAGCTCATAACGGTCTCAATCCTTGGAAACCCCCTGGTAATAATATAGACAACAGACCCACTCCCACTGGAGTCCCCCAGCATCAGGCTTCCTAACAGTTTTCCTTGATGACCTCCCAGAGGACACTGTACCCTAAAACTTTGAATGTCCAGGGTTAATCCGTGAGAGTCAAGCCATGGAAAATCCATCAGCTAAGGAGGGATTCCGACCAGGGGCACACTTGACTACACACCTCCTCTGTATAAACACAGTGTGTCTCTCTTAACCTTATGCAGCTACTAAGCCTGGTTTATTAAAAATTGAGTATCCAAGACTTATTGCAATAGGGGTACTTTTGTAGACCAAAAAAAAAAAAATCCTTCGAACATAAATCATGTATGGCACCCTCCACATTAGCTGGCATGAAATAAACAGAGCCTGTCTTATGGGCAGATGGTGCCAGAGTAGCTCGCCAGCTTCAGGCCTCCTGCCTGGCCATCATAAACTCCACCCTACATGCTTGAAATACAGTAAAAACCTTCACAGAAAGGTTTCTTCCCAACTGTTTCTTTCCACCCACCTGTGCTTGGTAACCTGAAGCCCGCTCTGATGTGCTACGAAGGCAGAGTCGTGTGCTGGAAAACACAAGGACTTGGTAATAGACAGACTTGGATTCAAGTCCAGTCTCTTCCTAGGGCCTGAGCACTTTTCTCAAACCTTAGCTTGTGCATTTATCAGTGGGGATAACCGGTCCCCTCTGCAGGACTGTTGACAGAAATAAATGAGAGTCTATGTAAAACATCTAACATAGACTCGACTCATAATACATGCTCAGCACATTTAAGGATCCTTTCCTCCCGGTACTTGCCTCTATCTGGAATTAACCCGCATCAACCTGAAAACATAGCTAACACAGAAAGCGGAGGCAAGTGATCAGCGGCCAGGAGGAGACCATCTGCTCCAAGTCAGGGAACCTAGTTCAAAGGGGTAACTGATATGTGAGGGAAGAAAAAGAAACTTGGTCTCCAGTTGTGTCCCCTTTCTTTTTTTTTTTTTTTTTTAAATTTATTTATTTATTGATTTATGGCTGTGTTGGGTCTTCATTTCTGTGCAAGGGCTTTCTCTAGTTGTGGCAAGCGGGGGCCACTCTTCATCGCGGTGCGTGGGCCTCTCACTATCGTGGCCTCTCTTGTTGCGGAGCACAGGCTCCAGACGCGCAGGTTCAGTAGTTGTGGCTCACGGGCCTAGTTGCTCCGCGGCATGTGGGATCCTCCCAGACCAGGGCTCGAACCCGCGTCCTCCGCATTGGCAGGCAGACCCCCAACCACCGCGCCACCAGGGAAGCCCCCCCTTTCTTTTTTAATTGAAGTATAGTTGACTTACAATGTTGTGTTAATTACTGCTGTACAGCAAAGTGACTCAGTTATACACATATATACATTCTTTTCCATATTCTTTTCCATTATGGTTTATCACAGGATATTGAATATAGTTCCCTGTGCTATACAGTAGGACCTTGTTGTTTATCCATTCTATATATACCAGTTTGCATCTGTTAAGCCCAGACTCCCAATCCATCCCTCTCCCACCCCCCCTCCCCTTTGGTAACCACAAGTCTATTCTCTATGTCCGTGATTATGTGTCTGTTTCATAGATAGGTTCATTTTAGATTCCACATATAAGTGATATAATATGGTATTTGTCTTTCTCTTTCTGACTTCCTTCACTTAGTATGATAATCTCTATTTGCATCCATGTTGCTGCAAATGTTGCTGCATTATTTCGTTCTTTTTTATGGTTGAGTAGTATTCCATTGTATATATGTACCACATCTTCTTTATCCATTCATCTGTCAGTGGACACTTAGGTTGTTTCCATGTCCTGGCTATTGTAAATCGTGCTGCTATGAACATAGGGGTGCATGTATCTTTTTGAGTTATAGTTTTGTCTGGATACATGCCCAGGAGTGGGATTGCTAGATCGTATGGTAATTCTATTTTTAGTTTTCTGAGGAACCTCCATACTGTTTTCCACAGTGGCTGCACCAACTTACATTCCCACCAACAGTGTTGGAGGGTTCCCTTTTCTCCACACCCTCTCTAGCATTTGTTTTTAATGATGTCCATCTTGACCAGCGTGAGGTGGTACCTCATTGTAGTTTTGATTTGCATTTCTCTAATAATTAGTGATGTGTCACCTTGACTAATAATCACGTGGGTCCCTTCCTAGGGATCGTTAGACCAATAAACCTCTGGTCTCTCGATCCCCCCATCCTCATTCACACCCAGGTGGAATTCTTTTTAGCCCAAGAATCAATGAAAAACAAATTAAATGGCCAAGGTCCATGAGAACACAGATTTTTTAAAGTATTTTAACTGTTCCTACCCCCTAGGGTACTCCTGGAAAATGCCCTGACATTTTCTGGAAACCTTTTACACAGCATAACTTAAAACCCAAAATTGTTTTCCAATGGAAAATAGCTCTTCACAAAAATAAGAGAATGAACATTCATGAAAGAGACAGTCACAATTTTGAAAACCTTATGCAAACCCTCACCAGAAATCATGTTACCCCAATGCTACACTCTGAAATGAAAGCTGTCTTTCTCCCCAGGCACACTTTCCACCACCTAGACACGGCAAGGGGAATTTCCTAAGTTGGAATTCGATGTATCAGTCTATAAAATCAATGTGAAGTCCAACAGAGACATGCATTTGCTTAGAGAAGTTTCCAACAAATAGAGAAGGGCATGACCCAATCCCTGCTATCAGATGGAGTTTATCACCTGTTCAGATCATAAGGTAATATTTCACACACTAGTTAAATTACACAGCATACAGAGTAAATATGCACTATGATTCAGACTTACAAGAAACTCACACACTTAGGATGGAATGCTGGTTGGTACCGTTACCAATAGGTGGTTATTCAGCACCCGATACAATGTTGGGCCTGGAAATATAGAAACTGAAGACAGGTCTCTTGTCTTCTGAGTTCTTTTGATGTAGTTGGGAATGGGGTTCCTGCCCTCAAGGAGCCCACAGTCTAGTGAGGCAAAAAGACAAATTACAGCAAACAAACCAATCCATCACCATCAAGGGCTTCAGCAGAGGTGAGTGTATAAAGTGCTGGGGAACAGAGAGGAAGAGGAGAGGGGCACTTCAAAGAAACAATCTGGAGAGTCGAATTCTCCCAAATAAAATTCTCCCCCAAAATACACACACACACACACACACCCCAATACCTCAGATCAAAGGGAAAAAAGGGGGAAGGAAAGAGAAAGAAAACAGAAAAACCACTCCCCTGCACCATTTCAAGCCCAGCCCGCCCCAAGTCTTAACTACCTGAGGAGGTTACCGCAATAGACCAAAATTGGTCCCGTCTTCCAGCCCCCAACTCTAACAGGAAGAATGTCGGAGGGCACCGGAAGGCCAGCGTGCCACCCGCAGAACCCAAGGCACCGTCAGAGTTAGAGAAGCAGCCAAGATATACATATTTTTCAAAGAAACGGGAGAGAGGCCAGATGAGACAGAGGGCAGAAAGGATGCTGAGGCCCAGGCCCTCCCAGTCTGGCTAGCAAACTCTCAGGGGTCTAGCTGTGTTCTTTCCTTCTCTGCATTTAAACACAGCCTGTCCTGTGGCCAGTCTGTCCTAGTTCCCACCATCCTCTGAGCAGCAGCCAGCAAGAAGGTGCAACATGGCCTCATGAAAGGGGACAAAACGTCAGGAAAGGCGGCAGCCAGGCCTTACCTTCTTGCCTGTAGATAACTGTGCAATCTTATCGGTCAACGTTCACATTTGCAATGAACAGACATGCAGGTTCAGTGGTGGCTCCATTTCTTTTTTTAATTAATTTATTTATTTATGGCTGTGTTGGGTCTTCGTTTCTGTGCGAGGGCTTTCTCTAGTTGCGGCAAGTGGGGGGCACTCTTCATCGCGGTGCGTGGGCCTCTCACTATCGCGGCCTCTCTTGTTGCGGAGCACAGGCTCCAGACGCGCAGGCTTAGTAGTTGTGGCTCACGGGCCCAGTTGCCCCGCGGCATGTGGGATCTTCCCAGACCAGGGCTCGAACCCGTGTCCCCTGCATTGGCAGGCAGACTCTCAACCACTGCGCCACCAGGGAAGCCCCATTTTTATTAATTGCTTTTATATACACAAGAACCACAACTTCCTTTTAAACAAGGAAAATGAAAATCTCCATAACCCCACCACTCAGAGGAAACTATCAACATTTTAATGTGTATTCTTTTTCTGTGCATATTTATCATGCACAATATGGGACTCTACCATACTATATACAATGTATGGACCTCCATTTTTTTCCACACTAAATCCATTGTGAACTTATCCATGTCAAAAACAAAGCACAATTTTTATAGATTGTGCCATAAGTCTATGCCACAACCTACCTACTTTCTATTTAGGTTCATTCTTATCTCTTCTCTTCTGTTTCTGTCTTATCCACCCTCATTTTTTACTGACTGTCACTGAATTAGAGGCACATTGTCCTTACCAGCAGATTCGGTGTCTGGTGAGGACCCAACTCCTGCTTCCTAGATGGCATCTTCTCACTATGTTCTCACATTAGCAGAAGGGGCAAGAGAGCTCACTGGGGCCTCTTTTATCAGGACACTAATCCCATTCATGAGGGCTCCACCCTCATGACCTAATCACTTCCCAAAGGCCCCCCACCTCCTAATACCATCATATTGAGGGGTTAGGATTTCAACATATGAATGGGGGGGGGACACAAACATTCAATCCATAACACTCTAAAACTCAGCAACTTAAAGCAACAATTTTGCCATGCTCACAGATTCTGTGGGTCAGGAATGCAGAAACGGCACAGTGGGGATAGTTTTTCTCTGTTCCATGAAGGACTCAAAGAGTTGTTGAGTGGTCTCCCCTCACGTGCATGTGCTGGAGAAATCTGTCCCTTTGGAGACAGTGGCACTTATCATTCAGATAAGTTTCCTAACACGAGCAAGAAATGCATTCCACCAACAAGTGAGTTCATGCACACACCCAACAAGTGAAGATCTAGATGGAGACAGCTGATTTCACTGCCTCCACGGCAGAGGTGGGAAGAAGTTCCACAAAGGTCCATTTCTTGTAAAGCTTAGTTTATGACATAACTACGTCAGTCAGAACTGTTGCAAATCAGTCTCTGTTGCAAATGACAGCAAATAACATCAAACTGACTTAAGCCAAAAAAGGAGTATATGAGCTATTTATTGATGCATAACAAACCACTCCAAGATTTAGTGGCTTGAAATAACAATTTATGATTCTGTGGGCTGACTGGGATCTTCCTCTGCTAGTTTCACTCATGCAGCTGTATTCAGCTGGAACGCCCATGAGGCTGGAAGGTCCAAGCTGGCCTCCCTGACATGGTGGGCAATTGGTACCAGCAGTTGGCTGGAGCACTCCTGTTCTCCTGCACATGGCCGCTCATGTAAGAAAGACTGACTTTCTTACATGGTGGCCTCAGGGCAAAAGTCCAAGAGGGTGAAGGCAGAAGCTGCAAGGCCCCTTGAGGCCCAGTCTCCAGAACTCACACAGGGTTGCTCTCAACACATTATATGAGTCAAAGCAAGACACAGGCCAGCCCAGATTCAAGAGGTGGGGCCATAGGTTCCACCTCTTAAAGGAAGGAGCCACAGAAAAACTGTGACCATGCTTTATCCACCACAGAAAGTTATTGGCACATATAAATGGGAGAAACAGGGGAGCTTTAAGCCTAGCTGTATCCGGATGCTCACAACATATTATCAGAAATCTGTCTCTTTCCTCTCTCAGCTTTGTTTTGCTCTGTGCTGGCTTTATTCTCCGGCCAGCTGTTCATTCATCAGGACCAAGTGACTACCAACCACTCTAGGCCTGCATCCTCACAGTGTCCCAGCCCAACCAAGAGTTTCTCTTCCCCAACAGTTGCAACAAAAAGTCCCAGAATTGAATTCATGGGCCCAGCTTGTGTCTCCTGACCATCCCTGACCCGAGAGACAGCACACACTCATTGACCAAGCCCAGGTCACACCCACACCCAGCAACTGGGAGGTGGGAGCAGTGCACTTCGATGATGGGGACTGAGAGTAAGGGAGGGGTTTCTCCCAGAAGAAGGTAGAGATTCTATTACCAGGAAAGAGCGAGAAGATATTAAGCAGACCAAAACCACAGATGTTTACTACAATAGGTTTCTCAATAGGTCACAGGGCAGAGTCCCCACAGAATGCAGTGAAGAACGGCTCTCTCCTAATGCATCATGCAACTATGCCAGCTGAAAAGTCCCGGTTTCCCAGTGGGGTAGTATGTGAACCATTGAATGACTTGTTGCACATCTGAAAAACAAAGACGTCAGACAAAGCCTTTGGCGCCATGCACTTGCACAATTCTTCCATCTGGCAAAAGATGTCCTTTCTCGGGCATTTGTCCCATTGCTCCCAAAGATGCCCCTCCCTAGTAGGAAGCAGAATGCTTTGTCTTTTAACTCAGTGGTTTTTCTGGATCAGATGCAAACACAATTTCCCCTTCGCCCCCCACAGTCCCATCAAGGGCCAACTCATAAATGAATAAATGAATGAGAGAATGAATCAAAATACCCCTCCCTAACTAGAGCTGTGCTCAGATCCAAAGCCCTCGGGTACAGGAAGCAAAGATGGTCATGGAGAAATCCAACCAGTCTGTCTCTTTGGAACCTCTTGGACTCTGCTGTACAAATCTACATTGGAGCTTTCATCTTTTCATCTTCACGGACTTCTCCTGAGTATGGGACAAGGAACTGGAAAAAGCAATCTTCGTTTTAAATTTTATCATGTGGTAAAGCAGTTGCACGTGGCCCTTAAGACTTGTCTGCCACGGAATTGGACACTAATCTTTTAGAACTGCTGCCCAGATAAGATTCTCAATTTCATGCCAGTACAGGAATGGCTCCAACCCCAAAACAAGATGCTCCTCTACCCTCAAACATGAACCTAACACTTGGAAGTGTAGAGGCCAGAGACTTCAAGAAGCTCCCTTCCTTCCAGGGAGCTTGTCTTGATATATGTAAGTAACTACTGGCAAGAGCAAATGGAATTTACATTTGTTTATGTTCTTTTAAGTCACAGGTTGCATAGGCCATGGATTCCAGTCCTCGCCTGATAGACTTTATTCCTTTCTAAAATTTTAGCCTAAAGAAGCCTCAAACTAGAGTATGCATGAGAATCACCTGTGGTACTTTTTAGAAATGCAGATTCCTGGACCCTGCAGCATCTCAGGTGAGCTACAGACTATACTTTAGGAAATATACTCTTTAAGAAATGCACAGGTACAGGATGTAACAAGATTCTTATCTGCTGGGTCTCAGGTCCTCAGAGCTGGCAAAATTAAACGCTCCATGAGTTGGACCAAGCTATTGGGGTTATATGGTCATGAGCCCAACCAGCCTTGGTTAGGACAGGTATGGGCAAGCAATCTACACTGTGATGCATAATGGACTTGCTTTAGCTCTGGGGAATACCTGGTTATCAGGTTTTTCACAGTTAATACAAGGGGAGAGTCTTTGGGTGTTGAAGACAGGCAAGAATATGTCCCAGGGTCTCACAACAAATATCAGAGAAAAATCCTTTCATGCTTCCAGCAGGAGGAGAAGCAGACTTTTTGAAATAGCCAGAGCATTCTGTTCATGCTGTTAACGAGGCCTGCCCTCCAGAGAAACTATTTTACCAGGACCTAACTCATTGGGGTTTTATCAGAGCCTAACCAACCTGGGGGGAAGAGAAATACCCAATTCCAGCCCCTTGTAGCCATCCTGACCACCTAAGGAGAGGAAGACACTGAGAAGCACTTGTGAAGTTCACAGTCCAGAGGCCCAGGCTCACTAAAAGACTGAGCCCTAATCATAGGACTGTAGAACACTTCCCTGGCCCCTACACCTCACCACCATACCGCTAAAGGTCTATTTACTTACAGTCACTTCTACCCAGTACATCATGTCTGACTTTCAATTCAAAATTACAAGGCTTACTAAAACGGAAAAAAACATAATTTGAAGAGACAGAGCAACCACTGGAACCAGACTCAGATATGGCAGAGATGTTCGAATTATCAGATCAGGAGCTTTTTAAAAACTATGATTAGCATGCTAAGGGCTCTAATGGAAGAAGCAGACAATATGCAAGAATAGATGGGTAATGTGAGGAGAGAAATGGAACTTCTAAGAAAGAATCCCAAAGAAATGCTAGAGATAAACACTGTAACAGAAATTAAGAACGCCTTTGATGGGATTATTAGTGGACTGGACACAACTGAGGAAAGAATCTCTGAGCTTGAGGACATAGCAATAGAAACTTCAAACAGAAAACTGAAAAGCAAAGAAAAAAAAAGACTAAAAAAAAAAAAAAAAGGAACATAATATACAAGAATTATTGGACAACTACAAAAGGCATAACATGCATGCAATGGGAATATCAGAAGCAGAAAAAAGACAGAACAGAAGAAATATTTGAAGAAACAAAAATTGAGAATTCTCCCCAAATAAACATCAGACACCAAACCACAGGTCTAAGAAGCTCAGAGAACACCAAGCAAGATAAATTCCAAAAAACTACACCTAAGCATTTCATATTCAAAGTGCAGAAAATCAAAGATAAAGAAAAAAATCTTTTAAAAAGCCAGAAGAAATAAACACCTCACCTATAAAAAAGCAAAGATAACAATTACATTGGGGTTCTCCTCAGAAACCATCCAAGTGGGAAAGAAGACAGTGAAATGAAATATTTAAAGTGTTGAGAGGAATAGAAAAAAAAAATCAACGTAGAATTCTGTATCCTACAAAATTATCCTTCAAAAATGAAGAAGAAGTAAAGACTTTCTCAGACAAAAACTGAGGGGATTAGTTAAGAAATGATAAAAGAAGGTCTTCAGAGAGAAAGAAGATTCCTTAAGTCAGAAACTTGGATCTACATAAAGAAAGGAGTAGCATTAAAGAAGTAATAAAATTTTTATTTTTCTTATTCTTATTTGATCTAACAGATAACAATTTGTTCAAAATAATAATAGCAACAATGTATTCAATGATGATAGCTTATGTATAAGTGAAATGAATGACAGCAATGATACAAGGGACAGGAGGGAGGAATTAGGAATACTTTGTTATTATATAAGGTACTTGCACCACCCGTGAAGCAGTATGGTGTTACTTGAAAGTGGACTTGAATTAGTTGTAAACGTATATTGCAAATTCTAGTGCACCTACAAAAAAAGTAAAAAAAAAAAAAAAAAAAAAAAAAATATATATATATATATATAGAGAGAGAGAGAGAGAGTTGATATTCTAAGAAAGGAGAGAAAATGAAATCATGTAAAATGCTCAATTAAAAACACAAGAGCAGAAAAAAAAAGTGGAAGACAAAAATGGGAACAAAGAACATGAACAACAAATAGAAAACAGTAGCAAATATGGGCGATATTAATTCAAAGATATCAATAATCACTTTAAATGTCAATGGTCTAAATACAGCAATTAAAAGTATTTAGATGGAAAAAAGTGGGTGTGGTTGGCACAAGCCGCCTTATCTGGAAATAGCCCTCCAGGAAGTCATGCTAACAGCGATGATTTTTGTTTCTGAAGTGCTCTAAAAGCAGCCTGGAGATCAGATGCAGGCCCACCCACAGGCTCTGATGGGACTGGCTTTCCAACCCCAGGTAAGGGAAAGCTAGGCATCCAGTGAGAGGAGGAGGAGACCTAGAAAAACCAGGCGCTGCTCCTCTAGCTCCATGGAATTTGCCTGGGGACCGGATCTGGGCACGTACTGGGCAGTCACTGGGCAGCCTAACCCTGAGCTCAGAAATAATGAGGAGGGCACATCAGCAGGGCCTTCTGGTCACCTCTCACCAGCAACCTACCATGCCAGGAAAGAAGGAAAATGAAAGAAGACTTCAGGAAGGAGGCAGTGTACAGTTGTCTGGAGAAGACATGGCCACATGGCATATGGAAGAAGATCTCGCCCAAGAGCATCTTTCCTCCACACGTTTCCATGAGGGGGTCCTCCTGACCTATGTTGGGTAGAGAAAGGCACAGGAGGAGGGAGACATTTGATTTACTGCACAAAAAAAACTAGCTTTGTTTTAAACAAAAGGAAATAGAACCACAAATTAGACATCTTCCACATATTGATGAGCTTTTTAGCTTTAATTCCAAGGGGAAAACTATAGGGGAAAAAGTTTGGTTCTCCTATGAGTCATCTTCCTTGTTACCTCTGTTCTTTTTATGAATAGTTAACATTTACTGAGCCTCCTGCCATTACTTCGTTTAAGCTCCACAATGACCCAATGAGGTACACGATATCTTCAAATTACAGATAAGGAAGCTGAAGCTTAGAGGTTAGTTAATTTGCCCAAGGACACAACAGCTAGAAAGCAGCAGAGCCAGCAGAAAGTAGCTTAATCTTAGGTCTCTTTGGCCCCCAAACCACTACTCTGCACTGACTCTGGAAGGGCAAGAAAGCCTCGAATGATGACAGCTCAGACTTCTCCCGTCACCCAACAGTGAGACGGGAGGTGCATTTCATTCTCCAGGTAAATGCAGCTTTAATGAAAGAAAAGATACAAACTGCGAATCAGCAACAGATGTGGGCCCAGTCTTTTCCTAAGCCTCTCCCTTGACGGGAGAAGAAAGTACAATAACACACCACTAGGAGAGGGCACGTGATCCTCAAAGCAAAGGAAAAGATGAGAAGGATGGAAATGACTCATCTTGTCCTCTGTGCAGCTCCTGACTTCAGGCTGCCTGGGCCAGCGCAGATGTGAATCTGCCCCAAGAGGCAGGGAAAAACCATCCACCGAAGGAGAGCCCTGGACGTTGTCAGACGCTCTTCAACAAACACAAAGGGTTTCCACGTCAACCCTCAAATTGAGTATTGATTTTAAAAGGTCTCCCAGGAAAATATTGCACCAACCAAAAAACACATTCCCTGTGCTCTAGACCACTTGCCATTTAATTTGGGCACGTCTGTACGGATTGCATTGCTAGTGACAAGCACGAAGAGTCTTACACCAAGATCTACCTTCACTTCAAACTGTATGTATCGCGGGTGACTTGTTCTATTTGCTCAGCTGCACATTTCTTAACTGAAACCTTCAGAATTTGCGGAAACCGGAATCCATGTCTTTTAGGGACTGAGAAACCAGAACCCTATGAAATGGAAGGTATAATAACATGGGTGGTGAAGATTCTGCATGTCCTGAGTTTTTTGGCCACATGTTCCAACCACTGTACATTGGTGAATTGGCCAAAGGCAACTCAGAAATATAATCCTCTCCTAAGATTCAGGCTATTTCCTCCCCTTGGCCAGACTTTTGCCACTTTCCCAAGTTCTCCAGGACATCTATGAATGGAAAAGTCAGGGACAGAGCAGTGGAGAGTGGAGATCTGGGGTCTGGCTCCAGCTCTGCCACCAGTTAGCTGTGTGGACTCAGGACAGTCCTTACCTCATGTAAAATGAAGGACCCCTGAGATTCCTTCCAATTATGGGACTATGTGGTCATGTTCTCCTCATGTTGGGGGCCCTCTGGAATCATCTTCATTTGGCCGATTCTACTCTGAAAGTATCCAAACTTTTCCTACGTTCCCTTTTTCTTATCAGCTCCTAACCTTGGGATGTCTGCCCTGGTGGTCACCTTGGAGGTCACTTATTCTTCCTGTAATGATGAGGGGACTGGTCACACAGTAACAGGAGATCTCCCTCTCTGGGCTCTGACCATGAATGTCTGCACACCTCTCACCACACGTCCCATCCACCACTCTGCTGGGCTACGAATGCAACAAATCCCGATGGATACTGTGCTTGTTGCCCCAGCATCCTTTCCACCCTTCCACCTTATACAGCCATGTGGTCAGGAGGAGGTAGGAAAAATAACCTGACCGCCAGCTCCAGAAGTGGGTATCTTCTCTCCTACCCCTCACAGAGATCAATCTAAGAAATCTAGGCCTACGTCACTCACAGCACAGCACTCTCCTGGCCAAAGGGGTTGGTTAAAAATGGGCATTTGATTCAACTTAGATCAATAAGCTAAGAGCCAAAGTTTTCTGAGAGTATCTAGGAAAGGGTGACTGGAAGCCAATTCTCTCTTCCCTCCCCTAGAAAGTGAGATGTTTAGATATGAAGCGTGGAACCACTGCAGCAATTCTGCCACCAGGAAAAGCTAGGCTTCAGATTAAACAGACACCACAAAAAGGCGGAGGGAAGAGACATAAACGCACTGAGTGTTTGATAACACCGTTAAGTCACCCAATCAAACCAATCTTGAAACCTACTTTGTATCTGTACCTTCTATTACTGGAGCCAATGAATCCCCTTCATTGGATAAGCCAGTTCAAAACATGGTATCTGTTTCTTACAAGATACATTCCCAACTAATGTGTACGTACCAAAGATCACACACAAAGCTGATCTACAGTTACACTTCAAAGGCCTCCCGATTAGCACCAGAGAGTAAAACCAGCTCCCTCAAGCTCTTACCACTTCCACCAGAAACCAAGGAGACTCCCTTCCTAGGCCACCAACCAAGAGTTCAGGCAGAGTTTCTCTCACAGTGCTGGGGTCACATGCAGCCTCCCCACTGGGAGGCCGCTGCTGAGAAGGGAACATTGGTCCCCAGGCCCCCTTCCTCTGTACCCCTCCATGCCAACACAGAGACGGAAAGACGGCAGTGCCACACAAAAGGTAGAAGTGCTTTTCAGTATCACCTATTACTTGTTTAAAACTCAGTGACAACACCTAACAAATTAATGGGTCCCAAAATGACCATCGCTGGGTGCTAATATCACAGATGTTATGTGCCTCCTGATGGAAGTACACACCAACTGCCGTGAAACGTACTTGCCCGAAAATATATCAAATCTACATCTGATCAAGCCTCTGGATCTCACTATCATTTTCCAGGAACTATAAAGGATACAGGAACATGTTACACAACTCTATGGAAATGTAATCAGCAAAAGCTAGTGTGGAAAACCCTAGAACACCTGTTTATTCAACAAATAAATTACAAAGTTAAAAGGAGGTGGAGAGGAAACTCGTGGATTAAAAGAGGATAAAGAAACAGAGAAGCCAATACGTGGACCTTAATTGGATCTTGATCTGAGACATAATCAGGGAGATTTGAATGTTGATTGAATTCTACATTGTAATCCCTATATTAAGGGGTGGTTGTTAATATTCTTTGGTTGTGATGTGGTTTTGTGGTTAGGTGTTTTTTAATGTCTTTTTCTTTTAGAGATATATATGAAAATATTTATGGATGATAAGATATAATGTCTGAACTTGCTTCAAAATAATATGATCAGAGGACAAGAGGATGGGTGGAAGAATCGAGATTGGCCAGGAGTTGTTCTTTGTTGGAGCTGTGTGAGGGTTCCATAAGAATTCACTAATGCTAGTCTCTGCTTTTCTGTATATATTTGGAAGTTTTCATAACATAGAAAAGTTTTTTTAATGAATGGAAAGGACCCAAAGATGAAGGAGAGTCTAAGCTCTTTGCCAAAGTCCTAGTGTCATTTCCAAGAAAGCCTGTTTACTCAAAGTAACACTTTCTATCTAAATTTCCCCAAGTAATTACCTTGACAGAATACTTCTGGTTGACACATCTTCTTTCCAAATGTTACTGAGAATTTCTGGAACACAGGACAAGCACTCCTTCCACAGGGTTACATTAAGAAGTTTAATTCACAGAAAATACTATATAAATTCATATCAAACATTAAATCAATGTTTGACCTGTGTATTGTATTTGTTGCTGCTTGTGCAATCTGAGCCTTCATAAACTTATTCACCTTAATTTCCATGATCTTAGCAGGGAGAGACCTTTCTCATCCTGACACCGAAGACAGAAACCATAATGACAGATGAGTTACACAAAGATGTAAAATTTAGAAGATTGAAACCAGTGTCTTTTCATAATGAAAGGCATTTTCCAGACATGACAGCAAAACAGATTAATATCTTAGTATTTAAAAAAACAAAAAACAAAAAACCTCTTCCCAAGTCAGTCTGTGAGGTGAAAAAAAAAAAAAAAAACTACCACTCCTGTTTGAAAAATCAGCAAAAATTCGGGACAGATGATTCCCGGAAGAAAAGGAACTAATGTAGGACTGCCAGATACAATATAGGATACCCAGTTAAATTTGAATTTCAGATAAATAACAAATAATTTGGGCCATACTTATTCTAAAACACTATTTGTTGTTTATCTAAATTCCAATTTATGTAATTTACAATTTAGGCAATCCTACTTTTCATTTGCCAACTCTGGCAACCCTAACTAACGGCCAATAAATTTGAGAAAATGATCAACCTCAGCTCTAATTATCAAGGGAGAGCAAGTACAGCAAAAAGAGCAGAGGTCCCACCAGGCAGGGGCGGAAGAAGGACACTGCACCTGCACCCACCTGGCCCACCTGGAGCTCAGGGGAGGAGACATGACCTTAGGGCCTCACGAGGGCAGGAGGGAGGTGGCCAGCACTTGAGGCAATGGGGTCACAAGTTTGGTTGAACGGCCCTGAGCACCGTCTTCAGGGGAAAGGAAAAATAAGATCAGCGGCTTGGAGCAGAGGACCCCGTGCAGAAGCAACACTTTTATTATTTGCTCTTAAAACTTTGTTGTGATCTATCCAAAGGCATTTTTATCTTTTATGGAAAATCTTATGATGTATTATGTAATACATACAAAAAGGAATTTAAATATCTATGTACTCACCTTCCATTTTAAAAACATAAAACATTACCAACCAACGTTTCTCTCCCTCCTGCCCTCGCACCCTAGGTAACCACTATAACCTGAGCGTCAGAGTTACCATTGCCCTTAACTTTCATACATTTTTTATTTGCACCCCTAAATAAAATACGTATAGCTGTCACATGCTTTCATCCTTCATATAAATAGCAGCATAACATATGTATTCTACAATTTGCCTTTTTTCACCCCGCATTTTGATTATGAAATTGATCCATAATAATGAGTGGTGCTTTATATTAGTCAGTTTCAGCACTGTATAATATTCCATTATTTGAATATACCAAAATTTCTATTTCTCGTCTCCTGTTGATGGACAGTTAGCTGGTTTACAATGTTTGCTACTACCAAAAATTGCTGCTGTGAACATGCTTAAACATGTCTCTTAGTATACATTTCAGCGCGTTTCTCTAGGGTATATGCCGGCGTGGAATTACAAGCTCAGAGAGTGTGTGCAACTTCAACTGTAATTCTACAAAGTGATTGGACTAATTTATATTCCCACCAGCATCAATAAATGCATTTTTTACAGTTACATCCTGCTGAGGTTAATTGAAAACTCTCCTTTAAAGCAGACTGAGTTCAAAGCATGCAGAAATGGAGTCAGAGGCCTGGCACTAATAGTTACTAACCCTAAAAATCAACCCAACATGAACACGAGCTGGCTGTGTCTGATGTAGATGGGGATCGGGCTGGATTGAGACAGCTTTGGGGATTTCTTTAAATCATGCATGTTTTAATCTTCATTATTTTCCTCTAAGATTAAAATATGCTCATTGTAAACAAAATTATTTTAATAATTACTAAGACGCATCGCATAGAAATGGAATATCCCCCAATGACCACCGTTAACAGCATGACATATAATCCACACAATTTTTCTATACATAGGCCAACTTTTTTTTTTGAATTTTATTTTATTTATTTTTTTATACAGCAGGTTCTTATTAGTCATCGATTTTTTTTTTATTCAAACAGAAAGTCACAAAAATTATAATCATCCTCATCAGTTCACTCAGTCCCATGTAATTAATTTTTTTTTATCTTGATCTTTTGTTAGCACTTTTATGAATTCATCAGTTTTCCATTAGAGTTCTGAAAATGCTTATTCATTCCGTTTAGCAGTATAGTCAGTTACCAGAAACCTGTACTTGCCAGAGTCTTTTCCATGAATTCCTTGAAGATGAAACACTTTTATAGGAACATTTTTGCAAAAGCATCAGAGTACACCCAGAACTGTCTGTAAACGACAAAAGACTTAAAAATGACCACAGTTAAAGATTTGATGAAAGTTCATAATAATGCAATTGACAAGAAATTTAGTTATTTCTGAGATACACATTTTAAAATAATAACTAGAATTATGACTTATAACATTATACCAGAACATATAAGATTTTTAGGAATTTCATGTAATGTCTGAAACATTTATATTAACATATTTCCATACAAATAACCCAAAGAAAGTTTAGTACTAGTTTTTTTTTTAATTTTTTAATTTAATTTTATTTATTTTTTTATACAGCAGTTTCTTATTAGTCATCAATTTTATACACATCAGTGTATACATGTCAATCCCAATCGCCCAATTCATCACACCACCACCTCCAACCCTCCACCACTTCCTCCCCTTGGTGTCCATACGTTTGTTCTCTACATCTGTGTTTCAATTTCTGCCCTGCAGAAAAAAATGGTTCATCTGTACCATTTTTCTAGGTTCCACATATATGCGTTAATATATGATATTTGTTTTTCTCTTTCTGACTTACTTCACTCTGTATGACAGTCTCTAGATCCATCCACGTCTCAACAAATGACCCAATTTCGTTCCTTTTTATGGCTGAGTAATATTCCATTGTATATATGTATCACATGTTCTTTATCCATTCGTCTGTCAATGGGCATTTAGGTTGCTTCCATTACCTGGCTATTGTAAATAGTGCTGCAATGAACATTTTGGTCCATGACTCTTTTTGAATTATGGTTTTCTCTGGGTATATGCTCAGTAGTGGGATTGCTGGATCATATGGTAATTCTATTTTTAGTTTTTTAAGGAACCTCCATACTGTTCTCCATAGTGGCTGTATCAATTTACATTCCCACCAACAGTGCAAGAGGGTTCCCTTTTCTCCACACTCTCTCCAGCATTTGTTGTTTGTAGATTTTCTGATGATGCCCATTCTAACTGGTGTGAGGTGATACCTCATTGTAGTTTTGATTTGCATTTCTCTAATAATTAGTGATGTTGAGCAGCTTTTCACGTGCTTCTTGGCCATCTGTATGTCTTCTTTGGAGAAATGTCTGTTTAGGTCCTCTGCCCATTTTTCGATTGGGTTGTTTGTTTTTTTAATATTGAGCTGCATGAGCTGCTTATATATTTTGGAGATTAATCCTTTGTCCATTGATTCGTTTGCAAATATTTTCTCCCATTCTGAGGGTTGACTTTTCGTCTTGTTTATGGTTTCCTTTGCTGTGCAAAAACTTTTAAGTTTCATTAGGTCCCATTTGTTTATTTTTGTGTTTATTACCATTACTCTAGGAGGTGTATCAAAAAAGATCTTGCTGTGATTTATGTCAAACAGTGTTCTTCCTATGTTTTCCTCTAAGAGTTTTATAGTGTCTGGTCTTACATTTAGGTCTCTAATCCATTTTGAGTTTATTTTGTGTATGGTGTTAGGGAGTGTTCTAATTTCATTCTTTTACATGTAGCTGTCCAGTTTTCCCAGCACCACTTATTGAAGAGACTGTCTTTTCTCCATTGTATATCTTTGCCTCCTTTGTCATAGATTAGTTGACCATAGGTGCATAGGTTTATCTCTGGCCTTTCTATCTTGTTCCATTGATCTACGTTTCTGTTTTTGTGCCAGTACCATATTGCCTTGATTACTGTAGCTTTGTAGTATAGTCTGAAGTCAGGGAGTCTGATTCCTCCAGCTCCATTTTTTTCCCTCAAGACTGCTTTGGCTATTTGGGGTCTTTTGTGTCTCCATACAAATTTTAAGATTTTTTGTTCTAGTTCTGTAAAAAATCATAAGCCAACTTTTTTTTTTTTTTTTTTTGCACAAAGGGGATTATGTATTTTGGGTTGCATTTTACTTCTTTTTACTGTGTTATATTTCTTTACTAGGAAAGAAATAATCTACATTTATCAAAAATTCTGTTATTTAATAAATATTTACTAAGCACCTGTTCTTGAACAGGATGGAGTCTATAAAGAAAATTAAGCAACACCACCATCGCAAGACTCCCATGCTAAAATGAAAGAAACTCATAGATGAAGGTCATAATAATGGCCCCCACTTATCAAGCACCCTCTATGAGCCAGGCACTGTAACAGACCCTTAATGAATGTGGTAGGAAAAATAATGGCCCCCCGAAAGATGTCCACGTCCTAACCCTAATAGTGCTACAGTATATGGCAAGGAGGAATTAAGGTTGCTAATCAGCTGACCTTAAAATAAGGAGAACAGTCTGGGCTCTCCTGGTGGCCCAAGTGTCACAAATCACAAGGTCCTTAAGTGGAGAAGAGGGAAGCAGAAGAATCAGAACCAGAGAGATGGCAGCATGAAAAAGACTTGACCAGCTATTGCTAGCTTTGAAGGTGAAAAGGGGCTACAAGCCAAGGCATGCAGGCAGTTTCTAGAAGCTGGAAAAGGCACGAAAATGGATTCTCCCCTGGAGCCTCCAGAAGGGAACTCAGCTCTGCTGATTACTTAACCCAGTGGGACCTGTGTCAGGCTTCAGACCTCCAAAAATTTGTGTTGCTTAAGCCACTAGGTTTGTACTATGTGTTACAACAGGAATAGGTATAGGAGTAGGAATTGGAATAGGAAGCTAAGACTTCCCACTTCATCCTCCCTCCACCCTGGAACATAGATGCTATGCCTTCCATTGGACAAACTAGGGAACCGAGGACCCAACAGGTTAAGTTACGAGCCCAGGCTCACAGTGGCAGAGCCAGACTCAAACTTGGGTCTGTCTACCTCCGAAGCCTGTGCTGAGGCTGCCCGACTACCCTCCCTCTATGGTCAGCTAGAATACAGGGCAGATGGGGACACACACTGCCCCAGGGGTAAGCAAAGCAGAGTGGGTGAGAGAACCCTTCCTGGGGCGAGGCTGGGAGGACTGTGTGGAGGCTTTTGAATGATGAGCGGGATTCTGACAGACAGAGATGAGGCGGGCAGGAGAAGTCAGGAAATGCAATGCGGTTCAGTGCAACCAAAGTCTGGGACACGTGAGGGTGGGGATATACAGTGAGAGGTAAGGCTGGGCACCTTGGTGAGAGACCGACACTGTCCAGTATGACAGCCACTAGCCACACGTGGCTATTAACGTTTACACTTAATTGAAATCAAATTAAGTTTAAAAGTCAGTTCCTCAGTTTTACTTACCACATTTAAAATTGAATAGCAAAAAACCCCACAAAAACAAACAAACCAACCCACAAAAAACCCTTCAATAGCCACATGTGTCTAATATTGGACAGTGCAGATGTAGAACATTTCCATCCTAGCAAAAAGGTCTATCGGACAGCACCACTGACGAAGGGGAGTCGTTGGAGTCGTTGTTTTTGAGCCAGTCAGGGGCACTGTGCACCTGAAAGCAGGCTCGATGTCCTTTTATAGCACTGCCCACCTCACCCTCTTACTTGTTACTACTTTTGTGTCCTCTCTCCTGGGGCTTTGCAGAATTTTTCAAGAAGAGATGCATGATAAATATGCCCCCAAAATATTTTTAACTCCCAGCGCTGTCTTAGAGATGCTATCTAGTCCTACAAATGAACCATTCTGGGAAGTGGGTCCAGTTTTTCTCCACTACCAATACTTTAAAACAAACAGACAGACAAACAAAACGTTTGGCCCTTATCTAATGGAATCAGATCAATGCTGCAGTGAGAAATGGTTTTTAAGGGGAAGGGGCACAGTCGCTCACATTTGCAGAGTATTTGTCAGGTTTCAAAGCACCTGACACACTATCTCCCAGAACCTGGCTCCGTCCTGGTCCTCCGTGATGGTGACAGGGGCTCTTCTGAGACTCCAGCTCTTCTGAGTGGCCTTTCCTGCTTTATAGAGGCTGCTCTGCTTTGGCTCCAGAAAAAGGAGGCCGAAATCAATCAAGGCAACGGCTGGGAAATACACAGAGCTCCACACCTAAGGTGCTTAGATGTCTGCCAAAGGTAAGATTAATTTGTGATCTAGCAATTGAGTTTAGAATGACGTCAGGTGCAGAAGGAAATCCAGTTAATTGCTATACTGACCTATGTCGCTTTGACGTCTCTGTGAGGCCGTTGGGAGTGTCGGTGGAGATCGAGTTCTCCTATCCCCTCAGTGACTCAGGGCTCCTGCACGGCACATATGTACAATGCTAACCCTGTTTGGCATGCCTCACAAGCAGCTCCGATCGATTTCCAATCCGCAGCTTAACCCTTGTCCTCTCCCAAACTGCTCCGCGGTGACAAGCTCAGGAGGAAGGGGCGCTCCACACAGACATACCCGCCCCCCCCCCAGCAATGCCAGGAACTTGGCTGCTTAAACAATAGATCTCTATGTGGTCGGGAGAGAAAGGGTGCCCTGTACCTGCTAAGCGGGGCCATGCTCCCCTCCCCATCCTCTGCCAAGGCAGGCGAGGGAGGAGGTTGGAATGAAGGCAGGGATCAGCCCGAAACACGCCTCCCCCACCCCCGCTGGCAAATAAGGCTTCTGGCCCAAGCGTCGGCTGGTGAACTTTTCTGCTCTGCAGGGCTGGGGACTCAGATGTACAGGGTTGATCCCCCTGAGCAAGGGAGAGGGAAGACTGCCTACCAAGGGCTCAGCTTTACAAATGAGCTCATCGGCCAGCTGATGTAGATATTTACGCCGGAGCCTGGGCCGGCTCTGGGTATAACCCAGCGGTCCCCAACCTTTTTGGGACCAGGGACCGGTTTCGTGGGAGACAGTTTTTCCACGGACGGATGGGGGGCGGGGATGGGTCAGGCGGTAAGGCGAGCGATGGGGAGCAAGGGGGAGTGGCAGATAAGCTTCACTCGCTCGCTCGCCGCTCACCTCCTGCTGTGCGGCCAGGTTCCTAACGGGCCAAGGACCGCTACCAGTCCTCCTCCGCCCCGGGGGTTGGGGCCCCTGCTCTAACCAGCCAAGAATTCAAAGAAAAACCAATCATCACTCCCCAACGTGGTATTTTCTAAGATGCACATCTGGAAAGGGGGAGGAGGGAGCAGAGGGAGGCAAGAAAGGAGTCTCTACAAAGGGAATTTGTGTTTGCCTGACCTCAGGTGCAAAGAATGGAATTAAACATAATCTTTGGTTCGTGACACATTCAACAACATTGGTCTAAGCAGGAGCCACTCTTATTTTTTATTAAATAAGCTATTGATCTTTACCAATGGACAAATACTTTCAAACTCACGCCCCCCCCCCCAAAAAAAAGGTAAAGTATTGATACTAACTTACACTAACCATATGATTTTCCTGGCCAATCCATCCCTCTGCTTCACCCTAACCTCCCCCGATCCTGTGTACCTTGTTTTTCTTTTCATATAGTTCTCTTGCAGCTATATGTATTCCTAAAAGTGTTTTTATTTAATTTTAGCTATTTATAAATTTATAAAAGATGTCACGCTGCATCTTTCAGTGCATTTCTTTTACTTAATATCATATTACCCAGATGCGTCCATATTTTTGCATGTCACTGTTGTTCATTTGTTTTGACTGACTATAATTCTCCATTGTGTGAATACATCACAATTTATTCATCTACCCTCCAACTGATGGGTATTTGGGCTCTTTCCAGGCTTGTGATAGCGTGAACACGGTTGCATATGTCTCCTTCTGGACATGAGTTTCTCTTGGGCACATACACCTAGGAGTGGAATCCCTGGGCTCTAAGAAATGTGAATGTTCGGGGAATTTCCTGGCGGTCCAGTGGTTAAGACTCCGTGCTTTCTCTGCCAAGAGCTCAGGTTCGATCCCTGGTCGGGGAACTAAGATCCCACAAGCCAAGAGGGGCGACCAAAAAAAAAAAAAAAATGTGAATGTTCAACTTTAGGAGATAATGAGATAATATCAAAGTGTTTTCCATTTGATTGAATTTCCTAGAGTTTCTAAGATGATTGTTTCCTCTTCCTGTCTTCTTCAGTTTTATTTCTTTAAATTTCACATGTCAGCTCTATCAAAATATTTAAATCAAATTCTTGGCCTAACACCTTGAGTAGCCTCTCAGCTAAAACCCCCATATGGAAAAAAAAAGGTTTCTGTCCTGAACACAGATAATAAGAAAGGCATCTCTGCAGACACAAGGACCCACCCCGGTCCAGACACTGAGACAGGTTAGTCAAATAGAAGGGAACTGTCTACAAGCTGCTTCACATTTGGCAAATGCAAGATTTTTTTAAAAGGGTCTAGGTGGAGCCAAAGCCTGTTCCCCCATCCAAGTCTGCTTGCTCAGTCTCTCCTCCCCCACGCCTCCTATAACCACCCCACATGCTTATTTTTAAACAAGGAACAAAAGCCTAAAATGGGGAAAAAAAATAGTTTGTTAAGTAACCAATTTCACATTTAAATGAGAGCAGGAAGTCCGCAGGGACATCACAGTACAGTCGAATTCATTTCAATAAATATTTACAGAACACTTTGCAGTGTGACCGGCACACTGACAAATAACATCGCTATTCTGCCCTCAAGAGGTTGTGAGCTTGTTCACTTAACAAGACAGAATTATGCTTGGAGTGCCGAAGGGGCAAGTTAGAGCTGAGAAGATGAAGGTGTTGGTCTGATCTCAAGATGCTCACTGTAGAAGAATTAGCAAAAGCTGGAAGACAAGTGAAAGCGATACCGAAGTTGTACAAAGGTGAGAATGATCGATTCTAACCAAAAGGCTGTTTTGCAGGAAAGTTCCCAGAGAGTGATGCTAGAACTAGGTTTTAAAGGATGAATCAAGTATGTGAGAGGAGAGAGGACAGATAAAGAATATAGCTAAAACAATTAAGAAATAAAATTTCTTAGACTTCTTGGCCTTTTCTCCTACTTCTCAAACTTCTTAAATCTATTTCCTGCCTCCAGTCCTGCACCAAGAAGGTGGAACCTGTGAATCACTGTTAAACATGCATTATCTGCATTTATTTGTTCATTTCACAAGTGCCAGGCCCTGTGCTGAGCTCTGGGGATACACCGATGGACAAGACGGGCACGATTCCTGCCCTCACCCAGCTCCCAGTCTGCAGGGCAGACAGAGGTTTAGACAAAGACAGGCATCAGTCAGACTCCATCAGCCTGGCAGAGCCCCTCCCCCATTCAATCCTCCCCAGAAACATTTTCAGTAAAGTGTGCAGGATTAAAGAAATGGCTGTCTCCTCCATAATTAAAAGGCTCCTGACCAGCATCCCAGGTAGCCACGCGGCTGCTCAGAGCTGAGAGGCCAAGAAATCAGGTGCTTCCTACATAATAGCCTCCAATCTGATACTTGATAGCTGCTGGTTTCCAGAGTCAAACAAATGTCAGGCATTTTATGAAGGCAGGAAACAAATAAGGGGGCAAGGATTGGGATCTAGGCCTCGGGGGAGCTCAATTAGTGAGCCAGATAAAGTTAAACCGAAAGGGCATGCTCTCGGTTTCCTAGAAAGCCAGCTGGAAAAGATGCCAATCCTTAAGCCTCTGTCACTCAAAAGATTAGCAGAAGAGACCCAGGGATGCCCAAGGGAATACTGCAACAGCCAGATGTTTCTGCTCCTCCTATGACACTGCCATTCACAACCAGGGCCACATTTCTGAGGCCGCCAAGAAGACACAGAAGAGAACTGCAGTCTTCTGGAAGAGGCTGAAACTCAAAGACATCACCCTTTAGTGATACAGACACCCAAAAATATCATCAATAATGCTTTCTTACAGACTCGCCTGATGCCCATTTAACAGGAACGGCATGACTAGTTGGACGAACACTCCCTGCAGCTTCTTGGTGGTATGGAAAGCACACGACCTGCACATCCATATAAACTGGGATTTGGCTCCCACCGCTATGGATGCACCATGAGTGTTTCAAGCAAGGCTTTTTAGCCTCCCTAAGTCTCACTTGCAAAATGACACTAAAAAGACCCATCTTCTTGTTCTTATAAACATAAGTGATCATGGAAAGTGCCCAGCTCAAGAATTCATAAGCGGTGGCTTTCAATGGGGCCTATAAATGCATCCAGGTAACCACACGCTCAAGACAGTAGCTTCCTCTTGGTGCTTTCTAAGTGTGTGTGTGTGTGTGTGTGTGTGTGTGTGTGTGAAAGACAGAGGAAAGGAGAGAGAGAGAGAAAATGCAGCTGGGACATACAAGCCTATTTACAGTTCCTGTTTGTGTTCCACCATTTTTGTCAAATTAATAAACTAAAGAAGCTGGAGGGAAAACTAACCAATGTCTCTATTTTCCCCTGAAGTCCCTAGCTTTCCCCTAAGAGCTGCTTCCTCCAGATTCAGGAGGCAAGGAAGGAGAGCCATATGGCTTGAGACGCTAGACCCGCCCGGCAGCAAATGAGCCCCCCACCATTTGTCTCTGGGCCTCTCAAGTGGGCGGGCATCCAGATTTCAGTTGGGGTGCTCTGGTCTGCGTCTCTTGTCTTGACTGTTCCTAATTATTGAAGGGAACGCCGTGGCTCTCCTGACCTCAGAGTTTAACAGCTGTGAGTCCTAATATCAAACCAAGCAGCTTCATTTAAAAGGCATGCTCATCTGCATCCATAAAAGTCACTCCTGGAGCCCTGACTTGCCCCAGCTTTGGGAATGCCTGCTGTCGAGGATTTATGACACGCCCTGGATCTAATCGGCCGCACTTTAACTGCTGCTGTTGCACATCTGGTCATAAAAGCAAGGGCCGGCCCAACACGGGGACAAACACTTTTCTTTCCTAAGTGGCTGCAAATCTGATCTCACAGTGATAGCCGGGCTCAGATGTAATCAGCCAGCATCTGGGCAGTCATTACGGCTCGTCAAGCTTTGCAAGGCTTTTCCCACACACACGACAGCTATAAAGATGACTCTCATGGTAGCAAGAGCTATGAATAAAGAACCTGCAATCCGAGCAGGTGGCAACAGGCTAGGCCGAACGATATCCAGGAAAGCATGAGTTGGTTAAGGAGCCAACCTTTTCACAAAGATCCCAGCTACTTTCACATGGACTCTCCCACTGCCTGGCAGAGGCAAGCAGCTATCTCGATAGACAACTGCCCTGACATAAGTTAATCCTCGGCCAGAGATTGTCTGGATAAGTTTGATCAAATGAACACCTACGTGGTTTAAGAGGACACTTTTTAAGGCAGTGGAAACCTTCATTAGACCAATTGGGCGCATGGGAGCAATAATCTAGCTTAGCAATGCACACAATGCTGTCGGTTCCGGGAGGTTTTATAATGCCCTGAACAGCCTGTCCTGTGCACAGAATTGGCACGTTTCACATCGTTCAGGAACTCCAATCAGACCAAGGTTCAACAAGTAGTTCAACCTCCCGCGCCCGAACGCGGGGGAAGAGACCCTTGAACACTGCCAGCTTCTCTCCACCAGCTCTCCCCAGCCTCCACCTCTACCCCTCCTCCGCGGCTGTGCCTAGCGGGAGGGAGCGTTAAAATTATCTGCTGTGGGTTTTACGAGCAGCGATCGCTTTTTAAAACAGCAACAACACAAGGTCCTTGTGTGGCTCTCGGGTAACCTAAAACCCTGGAGGCAGAGCTGCCCCCCACCGCCGCCTGCCAAGAGCACCAGCGCTCCGGGACCGCGAGCAGCAGGAGGCACCTCGGAGGCGAAGGCACCTCTAAGGGTCTTGGAGCAAAATGCCCTGGGAGGAGAGACTGGGAAAGAGAACGCACCAGTGACAGCGGGGGAGGGGGGGAGGAGGGAGCAGGCAGAATCGGTGCTGCAAGAAAGAATGGGGGGGGGGGGCGGGGGGAACAATGGGAGAAATTTTTATTTCAGCAGCTTCGCCGAGAAGCCCGCGGGGGACTGGGTAGTAGGTGAGGAGGGGGACGAGGTCTGACGCTTCCCTTCCCCCTCTCCGCCACCTCCCCGCTACACACCACCAGGAGAAGGGTCAGCGACCTGGGTCTCCTTCCGCAGGTGGGCGCGCGGCTGGGGGGCGCACTTACCCTGGGGCCCGTGGTGCGGTGGCCGCGAGCCGGGGACAGCTGCACCAGCACGAGCAGCAAGTGGGGCGCGAGCAGGCGGGCGCAGCGCGAGGGCAGCATGGTGCCAGGCGGGCCGGGCAGCCGGCTGCGGGCGGGGGTGGCGGGCTCCACGGGGCGCACGGCCGCGCCGGCCTTCCTGCCTTCCTTCCCCCGGGGGGCCCTGGCGACGGCGGGCCGCGGCGGTGCGGCGCGGGCTCGCGGAGGCTGCGGTCGGAGCGCGCGCTCATGAACCGCCCCGGAGGGGAGCTGAGCGCGAGCGTGTGCTCTGCGTGCGGTGCTCTCCGCTCGGCCGGGCCGCGGCGGCAGCAGGTTGGATGCCAGAGCTGGGCCATGGGAATTCCCGTTATAAACCCCCGGGAGGGGTGGGGCGGAGCCCGGCGGCCCTGACTGACGGGCGGAGAGGCCCGTGGCAGCCGCCCCTCTGGCAGGTGAAAGCCAATGGGAGAGAGGAAAGAGGGGCGGCTCGCGGTCGTCCCCACTGAGGAACGACTCTCGGTGGCTTGGCCGAAGTGGGCTCCAGGAGAGAGCGGGATAAAGAGGAACTTTCTCTTGGCCCTTGGGTCTGGTGAAGGCTCCGAGAGCTCCAGCAGCCTGAGCCTACCAGAATGCCCGCCCGGCTAATGATAACACCTTAAGCATGTACAGTTTTCAGCACGAGTACGTGACTTGTCACAACAGCTGGATGAAATAGGCAGGGAAAACACTCCTAGCCTCGTTTTTTCAGATGAGGGTGCTAGGGCGCAGAGGGGTTCAGAAATCTGCCTCCTGGCTGCATCAACACCAAGAACAACTGGGAAGTCGCCAGGTCATCTGCACAGAGCGCTGGCTGTGACCGGTGTTGGGAGTGGGGATTAGGCGCGTTCGCTGCTTGCAAACAAGCTTCCAGCGGGTTGACACACTAAGTCCTACAGCGGCTGCCCCGGGAGCAGTGTCGAGAAGAGAGAGAAAGCACGTGCTGGGCATCTCCTTGCTGGGGAGGGCCCCTGTGGGTATGGCATGATGCCGACCCGTGGCCCTGTGGTGGATCTGGGATTAGAACCCAAGCGTCCTGGCTCCCTGCCTGGAACTGGAGGGCCAAAAGGCAGCCTCTCTGTGGCCTAGGAGCCCTGGGAGGAGAGGTTAGAGGGGAGCTGGTTTCCTGGTGGGGGGAGAGAGAGGAAAAAGCATTGGTAGGAGGGGTAGTCTGTGGGTGCAAAGACCCCAGAGATGGGTCAGGAGAGGGAGGGAGACCCCTCCTGAGTGCCCGTAGGATGTTGGAAGGCTCTGCCCAGGGCAGTCTCCAGGGGTTCATCTTGGGAATGGTCACAGACACATCACACCAGCTTCTCAACGGAGCCAGGTGGTCCACTGCATTCAACCCAAGAGAACCATGGTTTACCTTCTTATGTGGAATACAGCCCTTAGTGTTTATTTTCATTGGTATGGACCACTCACTTCAAGGCGAGGGATACTTTTCTCCAGCCAGGCTGGAAGCAGTGCCAGAATTTAACTCCTCTCCCTGTGGGCTTGAGAGGTCCAGACAAAGGTTAACTCCTCTCCCTTACTGCTTCTCTCCTGGATTGTATAAACAAGCTTCTCACCCAACTCCTGCACTCAGTTTTGCCCACTCCCCTTGTCTGCCATCCAGCCTCCACCAGGCAGCCAGTCATCCGTCTAAAAAGCAAACCTGAATCACCACACTCTGCTTAAAAGGCTTCAACTTTCCCCAGCGCCCTCAGATGAGAAAGCCCTGACTGGATGCTGGAACAATAACAAAGTACTGGTTGTTCTCCAAACAAAAATGAAGAACTGCTCTAAGAGAATCACCTGTCGTCCTCTGCTGGGAAATAGTGCAACAGTCTGACATGCTCTCTGGAGCCAGTCAGGATGGGTTCAAATTCTGGGTCTGCCACCTAGTGGTATAACCTTGCATCAGTCACTTTACTTATCTGGGGTCCAGTTTTCCTGTCTGTAAAATGGGGATAAAAATAGTGTCCACCTTTTGAGTTGTTCTCAGGATTGAAGGAGATGGAGTATATAAAGCCCTTAGAATGACTAAGTTATAAATATCACCATCTGGCATATGAAGAGGGCAGGACAAATGCCTCATCTCATTTTATCCTCAGAACGATCCTGTGAAGTAGACAGAGAGATCCAACTTTACAGGTAAGTAAACGGATACTCTATGCGATTGGGACTTGCCTGGCCTCATTTGGCTGGTAAATGACAGGGAAGATTCAAGTCCAGGTTTTCAGAGTCTAATTCTGCCTCCATCATCTGATAATTGCAACATCCAATCGCAAATGCTGTAGGGTTCAACAGTTCCTGTGTGCTTACTGGGAATTTTTTCAGTGGCCTGCAAGGGAGCTGAGATTCTTAGCGTCACTGAGCTTCAGGGAAAAGCAAGGGTCAGCCCTTCCAGCAAGGATCAGCCCTTCCTGGAAACAGCCCTTATGATCTGGCATCCAGGGAATTTGCCCAGCTGGACTTGTCCATTTCGCCTGTGCCTTGTGAAGCACTTACATCAATTTCCCTGTGCCCGCCTAAGTGCTCCTCCACCAGGGGCTTGGAGGGATGAAAATGTCACCATCAGGCTCAGCAGTCTGACAGGTTTGTCCTGACTCTACCACGTGGCCACATGCACCCCCATCAAACTGGTCAACTTCTTTCTGTTGCTGGAATTATTGAGACATCTACTGGAGTAAGTAAATATGCTTGAGATGCACCCCCCCCCCCCAGTATCTGGCAGCACAAAGCACCAAGGGAAAAGACACTGCAATAGTCCTTTCCATCCACAACACCACAGGCTGCTCTCCAGCCAGAAAGCTTATTTTCAAGTAGTCACTGGTCCAAAAGTCTACATTATTCTGGACTTCAACCATGTAGCTTAGTTTAAAATATGAGCAACTGCTTTCCAGTTACTTTGCTCAGCAAGTATTTTCTTTCCCTCTGGTTGGCATGTGAGGCCTGTCGTAACCATGGCCATCATTCAAATGATGCATTTTCTTCTCCCAACTCCTCCCAAGCCCAGAGAAGGTTAGAAATTCCAGAGAACTACTAGTCCCAAAGAGCGTCTCTCTGCCAGGCTCAATCGTCTGATCCAAGCAAAAAAGTGAAATTGACAAGTTCCTTCTTTCCCTGGAGGCCAAGCTTATGGTCCAAAAATAAATCTAGCTCTCCTGGCATCTGGTCTGTCCAGTTTCAGCCATGCTCTTTGTCCTGTGGAACTTCTGTTTGCAAGGAGGTATTTCAGTGAAGAAAAATAATACTTTATATCCCATACTGAGGTCTGAGGGCCTCAAATATTTAGTACTAGCTAGGAACGCCCATTTCAATATATGTTTTTGTATAGTCCAGGAGTCTTGTCTCATATTCAGAGTAGAATCTTTCTTTTCATTTTAACAAGCATTTTGATGCATCTCCTTCTGTGCCCAGCACAATGCTCATTATTATGAGATCTTTGGATGTACACCCTGCCCTCTGAGAGGTTATAATCTAATTTAAGACACAGCAGACAGATACCTGGAGACCGTATTTAAGAACAAAGACTGCAATGTGTTTTGGGGACTCAGAGAGCAGGGACCCACTATAAACCTAATGGGCAAGGAAGGTTTCAGGAAGGTAGGCCTTTAATAGTGCTTTGGAAAAAAGTGCTTCTATAATATAAACATACCTTGATTCATACTTGCTTCACTTGTGACAACACTACCGACAGAGAAAGGTGAGTGGTGTCTAAGGTTCAGGACTCTTTTCAAATATACTACTTAGCTCAGAAGCCTGGGACATCAAGAATCCTGGGGTGTGTTTCTGAATTTATGACAACCTGCTGTAACAGCTAGCATTGGGCTGAGATAGTTATTATTAGTCCCATTATGCAGGTGAGATTGACCCACAGAAGTTAATCTTACCAAGGTCAGTCCTTACACTTTAAATATACATGACAACTGATACACAAACAAAGGTAAATATGTGAGGTGATGGATGTGTTAATTAACTCGTTGGGGGGAATCCTTTCATAATGTATATGTATTATATTGTACACTTTAAATATCTTACAATTTTGTCAGTTACACCTCAATAAAGCTGGAAAAATATACATATATACATGACAAAAATAATTAGAATGACAAACTATTTAGAAGATTATTTATCTCTTTTGTACACAAACTCCCTTCAAAGTCTAGGATATCTCTCTCTAACATAGGCTCCTTCTAGTATCAGTCTGTCATTCTTAATAAGCAGCTTCTCCCTCATAGTCCAAGATGGCTGCTCAAGCTCTATCCATCACATCTGTTTTCCAGGCCGCAGGGAGGAAAAAGGGGAAAAGAATAGCATGCCCCTCTCTTTAAGGATAACTCCCAGCAGTCATATTTCACTATATCTCTTTGGTTAGAACTTAGTGACATGACCACATCTAGCTACAAATAAGGCTAAAAAAAATTGTATTCTTAGTTCAAGGTGGCCACATGTATCCAGCTGAAAATCCGGGTTTATGTTACCAAGGAAGGAGAAAATCCTGGGGCCATCTGGCAGTAGGGGCCATCCTTTCATTAACATCATCATCATCATTAACATATCTTGAGCTGCCAAGCGAAGGAACCATGGACAATGCAATGCAGTCCAGAGTGTTTAGTTGTGGCTTTCCTCTAGCTCTGCACATCTAGCTCCCTCATGCTCAAAACATTAATAACCTTAGGGCCAGACATGCAGACTCTCGATGCCACAAAAATTTACTTCTGGTATTCCCTCTCTTAGGCACCTTCAAGTGGGAGGATCTGAGAACATACTTGGATGAAGCTCAAGCCACGTAGTGCCAGGGTGGCAAGAAAGAAGCCCCCTGAAGAGACCAGCAGTCAATTAGGACCATCGGGAATAATGCCATCTTTGTGAAAATATTCTTGGCAATGGTCTGTATTCTTCTGTTTCTGTTTCTTTCCCTCCCTCATCCACCTATAGGGAAATCTCTCTTTTCACCTGGTTACTTTTCTGTGACCTGGTTTCAAAATTACTAATAGAGCAGTAACACAAAGACTTTAATACACACTCTTGCATTTACTCTACAAGGTAGGTACCATCATTTCCCCCGTTTAATTAATGAAGAAACGGAAACTTGGGGAGGTTACATAACTCAGCCAGAAACAAATAGCAGAATCGGAACTTGAGCCCAATCCACCTTATTCCATCAAGAGCTGAATTTTTTGCTAAGCACTTTCCCTACATGATCTCATCCCTTAGGCTCAGCATATGAAGTCAGCATTATTAGTCCCATTGTGCAGATGAAGAACTGAGGCTTAACCATGTAGGTTACTTTACCAAGGGTAGTCTTGAAATTTGGCTTGCACATCAAAAGTCTTGGCATCCTCATAAACCTATCAGTCCTAAGAGTCAAAATCACATGCTGTATTTGCACTTGCTATTTTGTGTATTACTGAAGGTTAACTCCTATTTCCATGTGTATGAATTTTCCCCACTTACCTGCCTTATCTTTCATTTGCCTGCTTTATTGATCTGTATTGTTCACGCAGGAGCCCATTAGGCAGGGAGCCTTTCCCTGTCTCCAGGCCCATAACCACCTGTGCTTGGGTGCTCCAGAAAAAGCATCGTTACAAGGATCCCATTTAGACTGGGGTTTAAGACTCCATCGGAAATCATCACTGTTTGGTCCTGATCCATTGGGACAGAGACAAACCAGTCAATCAGACAAATTTTATTGCATTCCTACTGTGTGCCGAGCACTGCACTAGGCATTGGGTATACAATGAGAACAAAGAGAGAAGGCTACTGACCTCAAGGAGCTTACAGTTTAGTGGGAAGACAGACATTAAGCAACTAATTGTCAATAATTAATTCATTAGTTACAAGTGTCCGGTAGTACTGCAAAGATGTACAGGGTGTTTGGGGAGTTATTAAAAAGGCACCTAACTCAGTCTGGAGAGTCAACTTTCCTGAGGTTGTGATGTTTAAGTTTAGATTTAAAGGATGTCTGGTTTAAGCTGTACAAAGATTGGGGGAGGGGAGCATTCTGGGCATAGCAAACAGCATGCGCAAAGGCACTGAGGCAGGAGAAAACATAGCAGTAAATTTTCAACTAACTTGGTCACTCTTATCCCTTTAACTCTCAGTATCCCAGGAAAGGTAGTTACCACCACTCACCATCTGAGTCTGATAGACTCATTTTACATTTTATGTTTTTAAGTCATTTTACAAATAATTTACAGAGGTAGGAATAAAGGGATAGTGTATTAGCTATCTATTGCTATGTAACAACTTACCCCCGAAACTTAGTTTAAAACAACAAACATTATCTCATAGTTTCTGTGGGTCAGGAGTCTGGGAGGGGCTCAGCTGGGTAGTTCTGGCTCAGGGTCTCTGAGGTCACAGTCAGGGCCAGCGTCATAAGCATGCAAGCCGTGCAGTCATAAAAAGTTCCACATTTAGCTTAATATTCTGTGGTTGCTGAATTTAAATTTGTAATAATTTTTTAACAAGGAACTCCCATTTTCATTTTACACTGGACCCCATCAATTATGTAGCTTGTTCTTGTTTCAGTCAACCTAGCAACCAGGGTTACAGTCATCTAAGGCTGGAAGACCCACCTCCAAGTTCACTCCCACAGTTGTTAGCAGGCCTCAGTTCTTCACTGGCTATTGGCAGGACACCTCCATTTTTCTCTACATGCGTCCTCACAAGATAGCTGGCTTCTCCCCAGAGCAAGAGAGAGAGCCCAAGATGGAAGTCACAGTCTTTGATAACCTAATCTCCGAAGTGCCATACCATCACCTCTGCCATAGTCTATTGATCACACAGACCAACCTGGTACAATGTGGAAGGGACTTTAGGGGTGTAAATACCAGGAGGCAGGGATCAGTGGGAGCCATCTTGGAGACTGATGACCACAAATAGTGAAAAACAACTTTGTCAGAACTGTTAATAAGAATTTAAATATAATAAACCCAAAATTGTATTCCATGTTTTCCTAGTTTTGAAGGTAACATACCTGAAATAGACAACAAATTTTGACTGAAACCGTCAAATGTCATGAACCTGGAAGATATTCATCTTGTAAATCTTGATTCCAGATTTCAAATGTATCTCTAATTGGTCTAGCTTATCATTCCTTATGGTTCTTCTGTCCGCATTTGCATCATCAAAACAGTACTTTTGAAAGTTTTGCTGGCTCATAATTTTGTTGAAGAGAGTATGGCCATCTTCTTTGCTCCATAATTGCAAAACATTTTCATTTTCAGGTTCATAAACATAATTTAAAATCTTCAATCCAATTAATATTTTCACTCCTACATCATCTATTTATTCTTTGCATAGACACCTGCCTTCAACATTTGTCCATTTAAAAAACCACTACAAGTAAATTTTGGTGCACAAAAATCTAAAAGATTAATGAATATCATCATACGTCTTTTTTGCAAAATAGGAAGGTTCAGGTTCTTGTCATAAAATATTGTGCAATTAAGTCTATCTTGTTGAGTGAATAAATGGATGAAAATACCATATTTCCTTTTTGTCCTTAAAATATATTCTTAATTCACTGATAATTGAGTTTGAGAAAAATCATCTAGGATATTATCATCTAAAGATTCATAGGCTAAGATTTCTCTTACATAATCAATTTCACTGATTTGCTTATATTCTAGAATGCTACTGTCTCTTTGCATTCATCTTTTGATTTATGTAATAATTTTGAAACCTCTTCCTCTATCAGTTTTTTTCTTGTTGCCTGTATAAGTAGAAAATGAAAAGTCAGAATTTTCAGTTGTATCCAATGAAAGGTAAGTGCAGACCACAAAGCTGGTGTCTGCAGTCTTTTATATCTTCTTGGAAGATGATGTAATACTTTAGGCAGTGACTTAAGAAACCTGAAAGATGATAAAATACTGATGATTTATGACACTATTGCACTATTCTTCTAGGTAATTCCATCATTCTTCAGTTTTCATATTATTTTTAGTCTTTTTCAGCATAGTTGGGAATAACTGATGAGTAATGGTAAGATAAGTCCTAGGATGACAAAATAGCAAAATGTTTCACGACATAAAAAATAAGATCACTAAGATCTCATAATGTATCTTACATTTATAAAAGAGTTCCCATGTACCCATATCATAATTGCAAGATAGAATGAGTTTTATTCTATCTTTAAAAAATAAGTTAATTTTATCTTTGTGCTTTGGAAGATATCTTAAAAAGAATAAAAGTCAAGAAAAGATGCTTACAAGAAATGCTTTATAAAAGATACAAGCGCTTTAAGAAAATGAACAAAATTGGATCCAGTGGAACCTGGATGGTATTAATATAACTAACCCAGTAGATTTGGGAGAAGTGGCACCAGTGACAGGACCTGAAGCAGATACTATTCGTGTCCGACCCTCATCCCCTTGACTTCTGCCTGAGGGTTTCCTTGGGCTATAGGTGCCAGCTCATCCTCTGTAGAGAGCAGCTGGAAGTGTCTGGAAGATCATAGCCACCCACCCCCACCCAGGTGCAACCCTCAACCAATGCGGAACCAGAATTAGTGGGTAAATTCCCCAACTTCCTCACCCCCCAGCAAGACAGTTCTGAGGTGTGTCCCACAGTCTCTCAGTGGGCCCCCAACAGGATTAAGCTCCAGTTGCCCACAGCAGTAGCCCTCTCATTAATAAACCATTAATTGTCATTTTTCCTTTCCCTGTTGTACTTCCCCACTGTCTTACTATGCTCCCTTGGATCACCTCCACATAAACTACTTGCACTGAAATTCCTTGTTTTAGAATCTGCCATTGGGGGGAAGAAAAAAAGAATATGCCATTTGGAGAATCTAAACCAAAACACAAGTTGAAACCGCATCACGATAAAGCAGCTGCAGCTCCAAAAATCAATCCTAGGGCTCTTCTTGCTCTATCTGGAGGCCTCACGCAGAACAGAGCAGAGTGGGCTGATGCCAGCAAGCCAAACAGAGAGGAGACTAGTTAATGATGGTAGACTGCAGTTTAGGAGAAAGAATGATTTTAGAGGTCTTTAGAATAAGGAGCTGTCTAAAACCATCAGAAATGCTTTCTCCGTTTAACAAAAAGTTGGAATGGGCTCCCGGGGTGGCAGATGGACAGTCTGATCTCATTTAAGAAACTGCCTAGGGCAGCGGAATAGTCCTGAGCGTGGAGACGGAGGACTTGGATTCCAATCCAGGCCTCTCGGAATTCAATTGCCATCTCTACCAAAGAGGGATCATAAAGTCTTCACAAAGTTGCTGGGAGTAATAAATAAAATCATGCATTGTAGTAGAATGCTCTGTGTTTTTCATCTTCTTTAGCAACGTAATTTGCCAGCTAGCTTGGGGTGCAGGCAGAGGCAGGCACCCACCTCAAAATGGATAGCCTTGTTTCCGAAGAGTCACTCCAGTCCCCTTTAGTCATGTAAATGAAGGGTCAGTAGGCATCCGTGTCCTGGGAAAAAGAGAATAGCAAGCCCTTTTTTGTGCTATAAGCAGCTTTGCTCCTTTAGAGGAATTTGGCCACTGGAGAGGTAGAGGGACCCTGGTTCTGTGTCTGGGCAGTGACAGGGCTGGGGCCTTTCTGACTCACAAACCTCCTGGAGCTGTTCCCACCCTGGGGTGGCTGTGTGAGAGAACCAGGACAGGCAGAGAGCGGGGCCCCAGGGCTCAGGTCTAAGGGGAGGCCCAGTGGCTTGTGTGTGGCTAGGAGTGGGGAAAAGGCAGCAGCCCATCTCAGCACCTGCACCAGCAGCAAGATCAGAAGAGAAGTCAGCCTCCATCCTCACCTAAACCATCTTCTCTCCTCTTCCACAAGTCAACTGGCCTCTTCCTCCCACTGAGGTTGACCGTGATGATATAGCTAAAGTGACAAAACTGTCCAACAACAGGGAGAAATAAATATAAATCTAGTGGTTTTTTTCCACTTTGCATGTATATGCATTTTAATGACTTCTGTTTATTGAGCATTTACGATATACCAAGCAATTTACAAACATCTCGTTTCATCTTCATGACAACATTACTATCCCTGATATAATTCCCATGTTTCAGAGGAGGGAACTGAAACTCAGAGAGGCTGAGACATTTTCCTGTGGTTATACAGCAACAGTGGCAGAGTTGTTTTCAACCTGAACATGCCTGACCCCAGAGCCCATGTTCATCACCACTAGCCTGTGTTGGAAGAACTGGATAACCAGATGGAGCTTTTCCTATGAGGCAGTCTAACAGCCCGGCTGGCGCCAGAGACAGGAGCCATGTAGTCACCATGGGACCTAGGTTCAAAGCTAATGGTGCAGTCTGGGGGTGGTGGCCTCTGTACACTCAGGAAGGGTCTAGAGAGGTAGGACCACACCAGTCATAGCCACCTTCTGTAGTGTGAACTGTCTCGAATCACACCAGGCTTTGCACGCAGCCAAGGAGGCAGGCTGCCCTCGGCCAGGAGCACTCCCTGACTGTCCACAAGGTCACTGCAATCAGCCCCAGCCCTCCCGAATTTCATCCTCCCAGCAGCCCACCACTTCCTGTGGCCCTGTGTCTGTGCTGCTAGATAATGCCTCTCAGGTGGCCACATCTCTCTGGCCAGTTAGACCACAAACATCTTGAGGTTGGAGTCCGTATCTTCTATTTTCTGGCTTCTCCACCCTACCCCTTCCAAAGTCAAAATCCATGCTCAATCACACCTGTTAGTTAGGCCATTTAAATGGCCAGATGACATTGAGGTAGAGGGCTATGGGGCAGCCACATTGAATAAATTATTTGAAAATTAACTAGGATGAAATGCAGATTAAGGAGAAATTATTTGCTATTACTGTTTTCCCAAGTGAGAGGTGTATTTTCAATAAGAACATGTAAAAACTCCTTGGACATATTTCATTCCTACTTTTGTGCTTTTACCAGATGTCTTGCACAATTAGACATCTGCACAAAGACAGAAAAACTTGCATCTGGAAGCATGTATTAGAGGCAGGAAATATAACAGTTAAGAGTCCCAATTTGGGAGTTAGACAAACCTTGGTTCAAATTCCATCTCTGTGACTTGCTGGTTGACCACAGACAAGTCATTCTACCTCTCTGAGCCTCAGTTTCCTCACTTGTGATATTGTAATTAAAAGTGCCTTCCTTGTTGACACCCATCAGGATGGCCATTATTTAAAAAAAAAAAAACAAAAAAAAAAAAACGAAAATAAGCATTGGGAAGGATGTGGAGAAATTGGTACCCTGTGCATTGCTGCTAGGAATGTACAATGATGCAACTGCTGTGTAAAACAGTATGGCAGTTCCTCAAAAAGTTAAACATAGAATTACCATATGACTCAGCAGTTCCACTTCTGGGCATATACCCCAAAGAAGCAAAAGCAAGGACTTGAACAGATATTTGTACACCCGTGTTCAGAGAAGCCTTATTTACAATAGCCAAAAGGTGTAATAGCCTAAGGTCCATTGACAGATGAATGGATAAACAAAATGTGGCATGTGTACATACAGTGGAAGATCATTCTACTTTAAAAAGGTAAGAGATTCTGACCCAAGCTACAACATGGGTATATCTTAAAGACATTGTGCTAAGTGAAATAAGTTGGACACAAAAGGACACATATTGGATGATTCGACTTATATGAATAGTCAAATTCAGGAACAGAAAATAGGGGCTGGAGGAAGGGGAAATGGGGAGTTACTGTTTAGTGGGTACAGAGTTTCAGTTTGAGAAGATGAAAAAGTTTGGGAGATAAATGATGGTAATGGGTACACAACAAGGTGAATATACTTAATGCCACTGAACTATATACCTAAAAATGGTCAAAATGGTAAATATTATATACAATGGAATATTATGCAGCCATAAAAAAGAATGAAATCTTGACGTATGGGGACAACATGGATGGACCTTGAGGGCATTATGCTAATTGAAATAAGTCAGATAGAAAAAGACAAATACCGTATGATCTCACTTATATGTGGAATCTAAAACAACAACAACAACAAAGTCAAGCTTATAGATACAGAGAACAGATGGGTGGTTGCCAGGGACGGGTGGTTGGGAGTGGGTAAATGGGTAAAGGGAGTCAAAAGATAAAAACCTCCATTTATAAAATAAATAAGTCATGAGGATGTAAGGTACAGCAAGGCGACTATAGTTAATAATACTGTACTGTATATTTGAAAGTTGCTAAGAGGGTAGATCTTAAAAGTTCTCATCCCAAGAAGAAAATATTCCATAGCTATGTATGGTGACAGATGTTAACTAGACTTGCTGTAGTGATCATTTCACAATACACACAAATATCAAATCATTATGTTATACACCTGAAACTAATACAGTGTTGTGTGTCCATTATACCTCAATTTCTTTAAAAAGGTAAATTTTATGTTATATATATATTTTACCACACACACATGCACACACACATGAATGCCTTCCTTGTAGTTTTATTGTGAGGACTAAATGTATTAACATTGGTAAAGCAGCTGACAGTGTCTGGCACATAGTACGGGGTTACTAAATTGGCATTACTGGCTTTAGTCCTCAAGACCAGTGGCTGAATCTTGACCAACACAATGCCTACAAGTAGGACTGAACAAGGAGGAGATGAGTAGAGAAACCCCAGACTAAGACGTGAGGGGATTACAACCATACCAAAAGGTAGAGGGACAACAGGGCCCCAGGGAGACCGAAGTCCCAGAAGAACCACAGGATATAAAGAAGAGGCCCTAGAAGAGATCAGGAGAGAAAAAGCTCTGCAGGGCTTCATGTGAAAGAGGACCAGAGCAGAGTTGCCAGAAAAATACAAGCTGCCCTGTTAAATATGAACGTCAGATAAACAACGAATAATTTTTTGTAATAAGTATGTCCCAAATACTGTATAACCCTGTTTTATTGCAAGGGACATACTAATACTAAAAATTTACTCATTGTTTATCAGACATTCAAATTCAACTGAGCTTCCTGTATTTTTATTTGCTAAATGTAGCAACCCTAGGCCAGGGGTACCACTCATCCTTCATTACTTTACACTAAGTCAGTTTACCACGATTACAGATCCTAGAGCATCCTGGTATCTAAAAATCTGGACAGGGCCGTGGGTGGGAGAGCAGAGAATGCAACAGGATTCTTTGCTTTACAAATATGTTCTTTCACAGCTGAGTTCCGATAAATAGCAAGCTCTTCTAACAGTCTTAACATAGAAATTCATTTTTAAAACTTAAATGTACAGCCCCACTTTTGAAGGCGCCCACCTGTCAAAGTTGAAGGCGGTGCCAGCCACGGTCCCAAAAACTGTGGTTCTCCTGGCTTCAGAGATCAGGAGGGGCGGTCACGCATACCAGAGGGCACTGCAGACAGAGGGGCCCCATTGATAAAGGCCAAATCACCACCCTGGGCCCCAGGGTCTGGCCTCCTCCCCACAGGCCCAGCTTGAACCAGCCCCAGCATCTCCTGCCCAGGCTGCTGTGGCCGCTTGCAGAAAGGGCAGTTGAAGATTCCTCTGAAATTTCAGCAGAGACCTAAAAAGGGCTTTGTCGATGTAAAACCAAATGCAATTCCCCGGCCTCAGACCTAAACTGATTAAAAGCTGGAGTCATTCGTTTTGTTTTGAGAAGTGCCAGGGTTTTAAGCTCGCGATCCCCCCTTCCCTCCTCACTAGTTCCAGCTGCAGGGGCACATCAGTGTGGAAGACCACACAGCAGCAGGCCCAGCGGTTCGGAGGCCTGGCGGAGATTAAACCCCATGCGGCGGGGAGGGTGCCCCACCCTCACGCAGAAGGGGAACGGAGCCTGGAGCGGGGAGTTCAAGGGGAAGAGCCCACCCGGTGACCAGGGTCTCGTTTACCTCACCACGCCCCTGCTGCATCCCTCCATCAGACCTGGGAGGGCGCAGAGGCCAGTTCCCTGGAAAGGTCAGTGCACCACACTGAACGTGGCCAGATGTGACTTCCCTCTCGACTTTTTTTTAATTTACCAGATTTATTTACCACGCAACAAACTTAATTTGGAGGGAAATCCGGGGTCGGGGCGGCGGGGGGGGGGACCTAAAAGAGGCATAGTCTGGGTTCTCGTCCGGGCTCAACCAGCTCACTGGGCGACCTGGGACCACTGCCCCAGCTTGGCCCTCTGCCTGCTCTCCAACTAGGGAGGCCGTGAAGCAGGACTGGAAACCAGTAAGATGTGTGATTGGGTTATTTCCTTCGCCCCACGCAGCACAATCTGAAGGAGCGTGTCTGCTCACTTGCTCATGGTCTGTCTCACCCAACAGGATGCTGCAAGCTCAGGGCTGGAGCCCCGGCAGCTAGCACAGTGCCAGGCGTCAAGTCTGGCCTGTACATGTTTTTTAGTCACCTGGATAAAGTATGGAAGGGGAGCTGCTGAGGGAAAGGAGAGCTGCCCTTCCTACCTGAGTGAACCTTTTCTCTCTCCTGTGATGTTTTCCCAGGATCAGAAGGGACATTTCTGCACGCTTGGGGTTCCTGAGCTGTTTTTCTCACACCAAGTCCTGAAGCAGATGGGGGTTCAATGTATGGTATCAGGCATGGATATCTTACTCTTTTCTCCTTTGCCTTTGGGACCCAGTGTCCTCATCAGCAACACCAATACCCTTTCTGCCAAGCGCCCTACCAACAGAATGGGGTGGTCAGAGGTTAAAGGAAATAAAGAGAGGGCAGAAGGTACCTGAGGGAGGAGACCAGAGCTTCTGGTGGGCCCCAGAGCAGAAGCAGGCACAGACCCAGTGTCACACAGGCTTGAGTGGCCTCGAGAGGACTAGGAGGCCTGCCCATCCCCATGTGGCGATCTTTGGTGTTTCCTACTCCCCTCCTCCACACACCCCCTCCCATGACATAATGACATGTTAAAAGCTTCACATGTGACCTGATTTTCAACACTTTAATTGGATTAATAGAAGCCGGGAGTGTAGTGAGCCCACTACACTGGCCCTTCCCCTCCAGGGTCCCCCTCCCCACATTTTCCCCGCCCCCTCCACCTTGCTCCTTCTCCATGCTTAGCTCTCTCTTCCCAGACTCACTCTTCTCTCTCCCTCCATGCTGTGCTCCCATCCACACCTCCCTCTCATACTTTCTGTCCAGCTCACTCGAAGCGGCCTCTTGCTCTCAGTGCCCAGCACTTTCTTGAGCTCCAGTAAAATTTTCTCTTTCTTCCCCAAAGGAAGAACAGCAGTCCCATCACTCAAAACCTTGATGAATGGAATATTTCCAAATACTTGGTGAATGGAATGTGTCTAAAGAAATTCAATTTTATTGCATTCTAGAATATACACTACCTGGGCTTCCCTGGTGGCTCAGTGGTTAAGAATCCGCCTGCCAGTGCAGGGGACATGGGTTCAAGCCCTGGTCCAGGAAGATCCCACATGCCGCGGAGCAACTAAGCCCGTGCACCACAACTACTGAGCCCGTGCACCACAACTACTGAGCCCGTGTGCCACAACTACGGAAGCCCGCACACCTAGAGCCTGTGCAGAAGCCACCGTAATGAGAAGCCCGCGCACCACAACGAAGAGTAGCCACCGCTTGCAGCAACTAGAGAAAGCCCGCGCGCAGCAATGAAGACCCATCGCAGCCAAAAATAAATAGAATATACATTACCTATCAAGAGTTACAGGACAACAGCACGCAAAGTCTTTAATAGATATGAATTAAATATAACTCGTATATTGGTTATTAGCATGCACCTGTTACCATTAAAGGTCCTTATTCTTGAGGTGACATTTTCCGGACACAATCTGGTCAATGGCACCACCTCATTTTTTAGAGATAATAGCTGAACTACAGAGAGAACAAAACACCCTACACTCTTTCCACGATTGCATAGTAAATAGCTGTGAGGTGCTATATCCTTAAGAACAACAACAAAATCCCATACAGCTAAAATGCTCTAGACAGGCACTCACCAGAGACCCAGTGCCTATGTGGTACCCAGGACTAGCTTACAGTGAGAGCCTGAACACATGGCTTGATTTCTTTCCCCTCAATTACTTCATCTCTACAACCAGAAGGGCAGTCTGGATGGGTGGGCTCCAAACTTTTCTTATTGTATGCCTCTCTCAGTAAAAACATTTTGAGCATTCATTCCCACTATACGTATTTCTAGTTGTACTGTACTATTTGTACTGGTATATTCCAGATACAACATACAGAAAATTTTAAACAATAAAATAAATGTGAAATCAATGGTATTCTTTTTATTAACCATAATGGCTTCAATTTATCACTCACTAATATTTCAAGGCAAAATATTTTCTTAGGACAAGACTCTTCACTGTTGCTGTAAATCCATTTTTCAAGTAGACTTAAGATAATTTCCATTTGTTTTTTGTCACTGATTTCTTGCCAGATCATTGTTTTTACCTCGTAACGTGGCTGAAAAGGGGAATTTATAAGAAAAGCTAGAGAAGTCTCAGCTCAGACATTGTCGTTGTTTGTTTTTGCTTGCAAAACAATATTAGATTATTAATATTATCTTTAAAATAGTTTTCTTTTGCAGGAATCTTTTCAGGCTGCCTGTCTACTTTGTGAGGGCAGCTATTAGTTCAAGCTAAATAATATACTTCGTAAATGATTATTAACAGGCACAAGTATACTATAATATATGACAGCATGCTGGAAGCATGGAAAAGGACGAGGACACTCCCTCCTGATAACACAGATTTCCACTCACACAGCCGGCATGGCGCAAAGCATCTGATGTATGGACTGATGGAGGGAATAAGAGCCACTCTGTGATTAAACATTAATAAGGACTTGTGTTAGAAGTTCTAGAAGTTCTACTCTTCTCTTCTGACTGTCCAGAAGACTGTCTTGGGGCCACCTTTGAGCAGCAACTGCAATCTCCTTATCAATAAAGTTCTTGGATGCTCCAGTGTCTCCATAATTGGAATCTTTCTCTGCTCTTCATTCCACTTGCTGCTGGTCAGCACGCCCTGCTTGAGAGCTGAGCCAAAGTAATGTCTTGCACTGGGGTCTACACACCACAAAGCGCCATGCTGTCTGGGGTGAGCAGCACTTAGTGCCCTTGGGCGTAGCTGGGCCGTCGACCCCAGCCTCACAGGGTGAGCCAGGGTGGAGGGGGGAGTCTTGCTCTGGGGAATGATTCTCCACTGCTCTCTCATCCCCACTCTCCACACCCAGTAGGTCTCTCCCTTCTCCACAGTACTTGTCCCCTTCCCCTCCCCTCTTCCCCTACCCAGGAACCCAGTTTTTGCTTAGGTTTTGCAGCCCCACCTCTCCTGCCAGGAGAAATAAGGAGAGCTCCTTTTGATGTATAAAGTGTTCACACAGGTGGAACTGCATTGGATTTTCCATCTAGGACCTTTCAACCAGTTCCGCTTCTAGGGAGAGTAAGTGACTTGACCTGGGTCACAAATCTACTATGTGGCAAAGCTAGGATTGGAAGTTGAGGTCTAGATAATTCCAAAACCCACACTGTTTCCAGCTCTCCAAAAGCAGGGAGTGACTAGGGTTTGTATGTATAACGTGTGTTTCCGTATGTGCACGTAAACATACATATCTAGTCATTCAGTATAGTTGAATACAGAGTGAATGGGTAGATAAGGAACTGAGTAGGGAAATGCTGACATGTCCCAGAAAAGCCATAGGTCCAAACACGGACTGACAGACTGACAGCCCCTGGAGCAGACCCTCTCCTCGGCCCACACCTGAGACCAGCTCTTGGTGGCTGGTAAGGAATGAGGGTGTGCCCACTCATAACCTCCCAGGGACACTGAAAAATAACCCAGATTTGTCTGCTTCTAACTCACCTGTTTGGCCTCTTTGAAGTGATGGGCATTTACTCCAGCCTTGGACAGAAAACTGTTCTTGTTTGAAGAGGAATCAAATTTCTTGTCAAGGTGATAATGACCCAAATACCATTTGGGACCTTCTGCACCAGCTGTCCAAGCTTGAGGGAACAAACTCAGTGAGGAATTTATGGTCCCTCTGCATCTGCGTGACTGAGTGACTGGCAACCAAGTGCAAGTTTTAAAAATAAGAGAGCAGAGAAATAGAGGCAACGAAACACGGCTTGGTGCACCCTCCTTAAGTGTGACTAGTGGGGGAGAGGATTTTGAAATAGCAGTCTACACTGCCTTTCGTCACTCCCCGCACGGTATTGCCAGGCCTTAGACCAGCCCCACTCTCAGTTATGAAGCATCTCAGCATCAAGATAATGAAGATGACCATGACCATGACGACAATGGTACCCCATTTGTTGTACACATACTTTGTGCCAAGAATTGTCATAAACACTTTCAAACTTTATCTCAATTCACCCCACGGCCCTATGGGACTATTATTACTATCTTCAGAGGAGGAAACTGAGACTCAGAGGTGCTGGGTGATTATCCCAGGTTCGAATTACTATTGAGGGGTGGAGCCAAGATTTGAATCCACAGCTATCTGACTCCAAAGGCCGTGACCTTACCACTGCTCTAGGAACCCCAGATTGGAAACCAAAGAGAGAAGCACCACCTTCTTACAATGCATTTCTCATGAAATAACTTGACCCAACAAACATTTAGGGCCAAGTATTTTCTTCCTGGTAGGTGATCAGAGACTGTCACCATCCCCTCATCCATTCATTCAATAAATACTAACTGAGCACCTACTATGTGCCAGGCACTGTTCTAAGTGCCATGGATACAGCAATGAACAAAACAAGTTCCAATTCTCATAAGACTAAGAATGTAATGAGAAGATTGAAAACAAACAAAACAACTAATATGTAATATGACGGGGGTGATAAGCACCACAGGAAAAATAAAGCAGGTAAGGGAGCTAGAGACTGATGGGGAAGACGGGTGCTATTTTGGGTAGGGTGCTAGAGGAAGACCGCTCTGAATGGGTGACATTCGAGGAGAGGCCTGAAGGAGTGAGGGGCAGAACCCTGCAGAGATCTGGGGCAAGAGCATTCCAGGGGGAGGGAACAGCAAATACAAAGACCTAATGGTGAGAGCGTGCCTGGAGACCAGGTTGGCCTGCCTTTCAGGTTCTCAAGCTTGATTTCCCTTTTGCTAATTTTCAGGACCACATTATCCTTATTTTGCAGTGAGGAAATCAGAGACCTCGATTCAGAAAGTTCTTCCGCTCGCTGGTTTCACAGAGAGAGGAAAAGGAAGTAATTTTTGTTGTGTTTACTTACCTAACCTTATCTATCCTTACAATGTCTCTGAAAAGTGGGGATTTTAAAGTTACGGTCTGCTAGCTCGAAAGCCTATGCCCTTTCCATCATACCATGTAAAAGTAAACCATATGACTTCAGACTGATGTGATTCCCTCCTTCTTAAGAGCACAGAGCACCAGGAAACCAGACTTCAGGTCTTCATCCATCCATCCAATGTTAGCTGAGAGCCTCCTGTGTGCTGGGCTCATGCTGGCCACTGTAGGGGTACAGTGATGAATAAGACAGACACAGTCCCTCCTTCCAAGGATGGCTCCAATCACTCAGCAGGGCCACTTCCAAGACATACATCCTCAGGGTGTCACATGTACTCTCACCCACCCTCCAGCCCCAGGCCAGGACCCCAGAGGAATTCCTCCCATTCTGGTTCTGGCAGAAGGAGAATGAGTCCCGAGTTTCTGGTCCGCAGCCAACTTTGAACTGCCAGCTGGGGCTCAGTACCTTGCTCTCCACCACACTCTATGAAATCCTCCCTGATAACAGAGAGCTGGTTTTCAAAGCAAACTCTCCTGCTCTTGCCCACTGACTGAGGTAGAGTGAATGAGGTAACTAAGATTCTGTTGCTTCCCAAGGAATGGAATTCAAGAGACTCCATAGGGTGGGCCAAGCCGTTAGAAGCATCCAAGATGGGTTTGGGGATTCAGACAAAGGTCTAGCCAGTTCTCATTTGATCCAAACAATATGCCTGACAATAAGCCCACCACACCCCCTGCCCCCAAAGGGAATTAAACCCTGTCGAGTGTTGCCAGGAACCCATCTCTCAGTTCTCCCACAGTGGGATGTAACTCCTAAACCCAGCGGATCGACAAACAGATCCAGGGACAGCCAGCAGATAAGTGTGACTGGGGGCTGTCAAAGCTCATTCAGAAATGGGCCTGGGCTTCCCTGGTGGTGCAGTGGTTGAGAATCTGCCTGCCAATGCAGGGGACACGGGTTCGAGCCCTGGTCTGGGAAGATCCCACATGTCGCAGAGCGACTAGGCCCGGGAGCCACAATTGCTGAGCCTGCGCGTCTGGAGCCTGTGCTCCGCAACAAGAGAGGCCGCGATAGTAACAGGCCCGCGCACCGCAATGAAGAGGGGCCCCCAGTTGCCGCAACTAGAGAAAGCCCTCGCACAGAAATGAAGACCCAACACAGCCATAAATAAATAAATAAATAAATAAAAATTAAAAAAAGAAATAGGCCTGGCAGCCACTGCTTCCCTCCATCCAGAAAAACTCAACAGGGTGGTTGGAGATCAGACCTGGAGGGAGGGCAGAGGGGAAGAGTGTTAAATTGCAGCCAAAACCCACCTCCCCCAACCTCAAGGGCTGCTCCTTCAGTGTCAACAAATATGCAACCAATTAATGTAATTACAGAGTTATTTATGGTGCCCAGCAAAGTGCAGCTGGGTCCTAACAGACAAGGGTGGAAGCAGAGAAAAAAGCTCTTTCTTGGGTTTGGGAGTGTGATTTTGTTGGCTGGGTTTTCTGTTTTTTTTCCTTTTCTTTCCTATGTTTCAGTCCACTTGTGGTATCCATGTGTCTGGTGGTCATGGCCCCTTGCAGTCAGTGTGCAGGTGTTCCTGCCCAGAGGGGAGAAACAGGAGGGGAAGCCAGAGGGAAAAGCTAAAGGTCTTTGGATTTCAAACTGTGACCTGACAGAGAAGACTTTTTCAAGGTCCCCACTCCGACTGGACCCCTGTCTTAATCCTCTTCCACTGACCCTTTCCATAACAACCACCACCCAAAATTTGCATCTAGAGCCCTTTTTTTTTTCATAGCTCTGTCATGGGATTGTCTGAAATAACAGCTGTGTAGCCATTCAGTGCCCCGCACAAGACAGGTTTTAATTAGAGTTCTTGAGGGGGTTGAATTGGCACAATTAGGGCCCGCATTAATGGGGTCTCCATGTGTTCTTTTGAACAGTTTGGCCCTATTTTTTGTCCCAGGCAGGGTGGGGTTGCAACTAATGAAGGTGGAGAGTGCAAATTATCTCAACAAAAGGACGGCCAGTGTGAGCCACCCAGGGGAGGGGGAATGAGCAGAGAAAAGCAGTTACATATGGTGGAGGCACACATACACTCATTTTCGTGTCTTCCTTCTTCAACATGGTCCTTTTAGAAGGAAACTGTGGCCACCAAATCTGTACCATTGGCTAAGAGGGGAAACAGAAAAGATGTGAGTCCTGGGCCAAACTAAACTAAGGATGTGTGTGTTTGTGTGTGTGTGTGTGTGTGTGTGTGTGTGGTGCACACACAGTCTGCCCCCTCTGTATCCACAGATTCCACCAACTGCAGATCAAAAATATATATATTTTTTAATTCCAGAAAAGTCCAAAAAGCAAAACTTGAATTTGCTGCACTGGCAACTATTTACGTAGCATTTACACTGTATTAGGTATTATAAATAATCTAGAGATGGTTTAAAGTATAAAGTGTATGGGAAGATGTGAGTAGTTTACATGCAAATAGTACACCATTTTCTATAGGGGACTTGAGCATCTGTGGATTTTGGTCTGGTGGGGAGTGTGTCCTGGAACCAATCCTGAGGGACAGCTTACACATTTTTATGCTTGCCCCAAAGGCATATGGGCATGTTAGAGGAAGAGCAAGATACAAACTTCAATTATTGAAAGTACTAACCCTTCATTATCTGCAATGTTGATTGCTCGTTACTATCCCAATCTCCCACTTCCTTTCTATCCAGATGTCTGTTCTTTTTTAACTCCTCTGAGTCCTTATCCTCTATGCTTTCTTGACTGGGCTCCATCAAAACGGATAAGACCCCATCCCCAAGTCTCTGAGCCACCCGACCCCCCATGAACTGCAGCCCGGGAGGGTACTGGGGACAAGGGTAAAGCCTGGTAGGCCCTGATGTCTCTGACTTCCCTGTGGACCTGACACTCCTCCCAGAGGGTCTTTTGTAAATGGCATTTCCAGTAAAAAGTCAACACAGCCATTTGGGTGGTAGGAAGGTCAGAACTGGAAAAACAAATATGATGGAGCTCAGTTATCAATAAACTTTAAGTGAGAAGGAGGCAGTTGGACTGAAACAGGCCTCAGTTCAGTATGGGCCTAGAGCCTGGGGTTGGCTTTTTTTTTTTTTTTTTTTTATGTCTGTGTTGGGTCTTTGTTTCTGTGTGAGGGCTTTCTCTAGTTGCGGCAAGTGGGGGGCCCCTCTTCATCGCGGTGCGCAGGCCTCTCACCATCGCGGCCTCTCTTGTTGCGGAGCACAGGCTCCAGACGCACAGGCTCAGTAATTGCGGCTCACGGGCCCAGTCGCTCCGCAGCATGTGGGATCTTCCCAGACCAGGGCTCGAACCCGTGTCCCCTGCATTGGCAGGCAGATTCTCAACCACTGCGCCACCAGGGAAGCCCCTGGGGTTGGCTTTTGAGTGACCCAAGCAGCTCTGGGGACTGGGGGGGTGGAACCACTGAGTAAGCTAAAGCAGCAGCAGGCCACAGCAGGACAAGGAGGTGGAGGAAGGGTCACACGTAAGCTGCAGCTAAAAATGTTGTGAGCACTTACTTATGAAAGTCAGATTCAAGCCCCTTCCCCTCATCGTGAGCCAGTAAAGCAGCTGGCTGCCTGCAACAAGGTCCTCTGATTTCACAGGAAATCTCAGGCTCCGTTTTGCATGGGTAATGTCACCTTCCTTCACGCTGCCTTCACAGACTGCGTTCCCTAAAATTTTAGCCCTTCTAGTGGACAAGGCTACGTTTGCTCTTTGGCAGAGTGAATGGAGGCGGGAGGTTGGCTCACCCTCTGTGGGACCGTCTTGGCAGAGAGAAATGGAGAGAACAGTTGAAGGGTCTGAGGGTCACTCCAGACAGACAGACAGACAGATACCCAATTCAAAATACCCTCAGCACTCAACATAGCTTTGGCTTCTGGTGTCCAGACAGTTTGGCCTTTGTCTGATTCAGCCAACTCTTCTTCTGCCATACCCTCTACAAACCACACAGCTGATCTTTATGAAAAGAATCCCACATTGCTGGTCCAATTGGTTTCCCCAAAAGATGAAATACTGAGCCCAGTGTAAACCAGCATACCAGGATGTGCAGCATGCAGGGGTTGCTTTAAGACATTGCCTCTCAACAGGGGGTGAATTTGCCCCCTAGGTGATATTTGGCAATGTCTTGAGACATTTTGGTTGCCATGACCAGGAAGGGGTGCTACTGGCATCTAGAAGGTGGAGGCCAGGGGTGCTGCCATACATCCTGCAGTGCACTGGACAGTCCCCCAACAAAGAGCTATCAAGGCCGAAATGTCAATAGTGCCAGGGTTGAGAAACGCTGCCTTAAAGTCAACAGACCCGGGTTCAAACTCCAGCTCGGCCATTTCCTAATTGCAATTTTAGCAAGTCAATAACCTCTTGGTTTCCACATCTGTAAAACAGGGATGGTAAATACCTCACTCCTAGATAAAGCATTGTACTCATTCTTTCCTTTTTTTTTTTTTTAACTTATAAAGAATGTTCTGGGCTATCTTTATTAGAATCACTAAAAGAATGTGGCATTTGGTAATCTCTAATGAAGTCTTCCAGCCTCGAAACCGTCTTTTACACTCGCAGCTGTCACCAGCCCCCTTCTCCAGATGTATTTCTCCCACAGAAACTAGAAGGCGGGGCGCCCAAGCCCTTGGGGAGACACCTTCTGGACACCTGATCTTCCGATCAAAGCAACACTGGGGAAAGGATTCTGCAGGGTGCACGTCTCCCTCGCCGCCTGTGGCCAGCTGCACTGTGGTCCCCAGCTGCGCCCCCAGGGACTGACCCACGGGGTAGGGGGTCGGGGAGGGCGGCCTCATTTCCGGTGGAAGTGGACTTGAGTTCGGCCTTTTCTTTTGAACCCACAGCGACCGAACGTCAATTAGCACAGCCCTGAAAAATGAGAGCTCTCTGGGCTCTCCGCAGGGAGGGCAGGGCACCCCGGGCCCGGCCTGGGGTTGCTGCCCCGTTCCCCCTATTGTGCCGCCAACAAGAGCGTTTTATTGAAAAGAGCTGAGTGCATCTAATGCAGTTATCCGTGTCCGCCCCATCGGGCCGTGGGCCGGGGGTGAGGCGCGCAGCTGCCACTGCCTCACACGCTCTCAACAAAGGAGCGCGCCGTGGAGAATGTGCTCCCCTTTGAACGGCTCATCTGGTTTCCATTTTTTGAACGGTCCCCCATCTTCGCTTCCAGCCGGCCCCCACCCACCTTCTCCCCTCCCTCCTCCCCTCCCCTGTGCGCCATCCCTCCCCCTTGGAGGGGGCGCCCCACGCAGTCGCCCCCACCCGGCGAGTTGGAGGTGTGGGCTGACCCCCTCCGGGCAGGGCCGCAGGGCAAAGAGCCTGGCTTCCCCCGCCAGCCTGGACCACCTTCCCAGGCTCGGGCCTCAGTTTCCCCACCTTTTAAACGCCGTGGTTGGATGCCACCTGGATGCCTTTCAACTCCAGTGGTCTGTGTGTTGTAAAATATGTGGCAAGTACGTAAGAGTATAATTTAAAGTTTTTTAATTGCTGCTAATTTCACAGCGGGGAGAGAACCACTACCGATATTCCAGAGTCTTTTCTCCTGGCCTTTTTCTATGTGTAATAAGTCATATATAACTTTATCATTGTTTACTCAGGTATGTTGTAGAAAGTTTTTTATCTTCTGCTTTTACTTTATCTGGAGCATTTTCCTATGTTAATAGTCTTTGAAAATATTTTTAAATGGCTGCAAAATACACCATCAAGGGCTTGTATCATAACTGAGTTAAGGGGTTACCCCACTGTTGATCATTTAAATTGTTTTCCTCTTTGCTTGGGGTTCGTCTTTTGGTTTCTTTCCCCCCCCCCCCACTATTATAAATTACAAGGCAATTTTCTTTTAATAGAATCTTCAAGTGGCTTCCTAAGTTGACGGTGGGAACGAAACCCCATGCCCCACTATCAATCAAAGGCATAAGGAACGTTCTTCCACCTCTTCTGAGGGCTGGCGTGAAGGGGAAAGGTCACCACTGGCCTCCTCCTCCCCTCCCTGACACCTCCAAGTTGGAAATTCACGTGTGAAATCATGGCCCCAAGCAAGTTGTATAAACCACAGAGTCCTCAGTTACACAATAAAGATACAATCCTACTGACCTCAGAGGGCAGTTGTGAGAACTAAATGAAACAAGATATGCAACCGGCTTCCGGATGGCTGGCACCTAGACATCCCTCCTTGTTAACTGAGGCCCAGCTCCCACCAATCTAGTGGGGCTGGCAGGGGAATGTAGGGCGAGCTTCACCCTGCGGCTCACAGGGCAGAGAGTGTGGCTAGGACACAGCTGCCAGGCTGTCCCATTTACTAAGTGTGTAACCTTGGGCAAGTTTCCTAATTCTTCTGTGCCTCAGTTTCTCCACCAATAAAATAGGAAGTTGTGAGGATTAAATGAAGTAATACATAAAAAGTACATAACGCCTCACATCTGTTAGAATAGCTATTATCAAAAAGACAACCGATAACACATTCTAGTGAGGGTGTGGAGAAAAGGAAACACTTGCGCAGCGTTGTGGGAATGTAAATTGGTGCAGCCGCTATGGAAAACAATATGGGTTCCTTAAAAACATTAAAACTACCCTGTGATCCAGGAATCCCACTTTTGCGTATATACCCAAAGGAAGATAAGAACAGGATAATGAGGATAATGATATACGCCCTCCCATGTTTGTTGCAGCATTATTTACAATAGCCAAGACATGGAAACAACCTTTACGATGGAATGTTATTCAACCATAAAAAAGAATGAAATCTTGTCATTTTCAACAACATGGATGGACCCTGAGGGCATTATGTTAATTGAAATTAATCAGACAGAAAAAGACAAATACTGTATGATTTCACTTATTTGTGGAATCTAAAAACAAACAAACTCATAGATAAGAGGAGAAATTGGTGGTTACCACAGGTAGGGGGTGGGGAAAATGGGTGAAACAAATCAAAAGGTATAAACTCCAGTTATAAGATGAATAAGTTCTGGGGACGTAATGGACCGCATGGTGACTCTACTTAACAACAGTGTTGTAGATTTGAAAGTTGCTAAGAGAATAAATATTAAAAGTTCTCATCACAAGAAAAAAAAAAAGTAACTGGGAGGTGATGGATGTTAACTGAACTTACTGTGGTGCTCATTTTGAAATAGATACAATTATTAAATCATTATGTAGTACAGCTTGGAGGAGTACAATATTATGTCAATTATATCTCAATAAAACAGGGAAATCGAGATTGGTTCAAGATGGCAGAGTAGAAGGACATGCTCTCACTCCCTCTTGCGAGAGCACCAAAATCACAACTAACTGCTGAACAAAAATCAACAGGAAGACACTGGAACTCACCAAAAAAGATACCCCACATCCAAAGACGAAGGAGAAGCCATAATGAGACAGTAGGAGGGGCGTAATCACAATAAAATCAAATCCCATAACTGCTGGATGGGTGACTCACAAAGTGGAGAACAATTATACCCCAGAAGTCCACCCACTGGAGTGAAGGTTCTGGGCACCACATCAGGCTTCCCAAGCTGGGGGTCCAGCAACAGGAGGGGGAAATCCCAGAGAATCAGACTTTGAAGACTAGAGGGATTTCACTGCAGGACTTCGACAGGACTGGAGGAAACAGAGACTCCACTCTTGGAGGGCACACACAAAGTAGTGTGCGCATCGGGACTCAGGGGGAAGGAGCAGTGACCCCATAGGAGACTGAACCAGACCTACCTCCTAGTGTTGGAGGGTCTCCTGCAGAGGCGGGGGGTGGCTGTGGCTCACTGCAGGAACAAGGACACTGGCAGCAGAAGTTCTGGGAAGTACTCCTTGGCATGAGCCCTCCCAGAGTAGCCATTAGCCCCACCAAAGAGCCTGTAGCCTCCAGTGCTCTGTTACCTCAGGCCAAACAACCAACAGGGAGGGAACTCAGCCCCACCCATCAGTAGACAAGCAGATTAAAGTTGTACTGAGCACTACCCACTAGAGCAACACTTAGCTCTACCCACCACCAGTCCCTCTCATCAGGAAGCTTGCACAATCCTCTTAGCCTCATCCGCCAGAGGGCAGACAGCAAGAAGAACTACAATCCTGCAGTCTGTGGAACAAAAACCACATTCACAGAAAGACAGGCAAAATGAAAAGGCAGAGGACTTTGTACTAGATGAAAGAACAAGGTAAAACCCCAGAAAAACAACTAAATGAAGTGGAGATAGGCAACCTTCCAGAAAAAGAATTCAGAATAATGATAGTGAAGATGATCCAGGACCTCGGAATAAGAATGGAGGCAAAGATTGAGAAGATGCAAGAAATGTTTAGCAAAGACCTAGAAGAATTAAAGAACAAACAAACAGAGATGAACAATACAATAACTGAAATGAAAAATACACTAGAAGGAATCAATATCAGAATAAATGAGGCGGATAAGTGACCTGGAAGACAGACTGGTGGAATTCACTGCCATGGAAGAGAATAAAGAAAAAAGAATGAAAAGAAATGAAGACAGCCTAAGAGACCTCTGGGACAACATTAAACATACCAACATTTACATTATAGAGGTCCCAGAAAGAGAAGAGAGAGAAAAGGACCCAAGAAAATATTTGAAGAGGTTATAGTCAAAAACTCCCCTAACATGGGAAAGGAAATAGCCACCCAAGTCCAGGAAGCATAGAGAGTCCCAGGCAGGATATAACCAAGGAGAAACATGCTGAGACACATAGTAATCAAAATGACAAAAATTAAAGACAAAGAAAAAGTATTAAAAGCAACAGGGAAAAACAACAAATAACATAAAAGGGAACTCCCATAAGGTTAACAGTTGATTTCTCAGCAGAAATTCTACAAGCCAGAAGGGAGTGACATGACATTAAAGTGATGAAACGGAAGAACCTACAACCAAGATTACTTTACCCAGCAAGGATCTCATTCAGATTCAATGGAGAAATCAAAAGCTTTACAGACAAGCAAAAGCTAACAGAATTCAGCACCACCAAACCAGCTCTACAACAAATGATAAAGGAACTTTTCTAAGTGGGAAACACAATAAAAAAAAAAAAAAAACTAACAAAAACAAACCCAAATGATTAAGAAAATGGCCATAGGAACATACATATCGATAACTACCTTAAATGTGAATGGATTAAATGCTCCAACCAAAAGACACAGGCTTGCTGAATGGATACAAAAACAAGACCCATATATATGCTGTCTACAAGAGACCCACTTCAGACCTAGGGACACATACAGACTGAAAGTGAGGGGATGGAAAAAGATATTCCATGCAAATGGAAATCAAAGGAAAACTGGAGTAGCAATACTCGTATCAGATAAAGTAGACTTTAAAATAAAGACTGTTACAAGAGACAAGGAAGGACACTACTTAATGATCAAGGGATCAATCCAAGAAGAAGATATAACAATTATAAATATATATGTACTCAACATAGGAGCACCTCAATACATAAGGCAAATGCTAACAGCTATAAAAAAGGAAATCAACAGTAACAGAGTAATAGTGGGGGACTTTAACACCTCACTTACACCAATGGACAGATCATCCAGACAGAAAATTAATAAGGAAACACAAGCTTTAAATGACACAATAGACCAGATAGATTTATTTGATATTTATAGGACATTCCATGCAAAAACAGCAGATTACACTTTCTTCTCAAGTGCACATGGAACATTCTCCAGGATAGATCACATCTTGGGTCACAAATCAAGCTCAGTAAATTTAAGAAAATTGAAATCATATCAAGCATCTTTTCCGACCACAACACTATGAGATTAGAAATCAAATACAGGGAAAAAAACGTAAAAAACACAAACACATGGAGGCTAAACAATACATTACTAAATAACCAAGAGATCACTGAAGAAATCAAAGAGGAAATCAAAAAATACCTAGAGACAAATGACAATGAAAACACGATGATCCAAAACCTATGGGATGCAGCAAAAGCAGGTCAAAGAGGGAAGTTTATAGCAATACAATCCTACCTCAAGAAACAAGAAACATCTCAAATAAACAATCTAACCTTACACCTAAAGCAATTAGAGAAAGAAGAACAAAAACACCCCAAAGTTAGCAGAAGGAAAGAAATCATAAAGATCAGATCAGAAATAAATGAAATAGAAACAAAGAAAACAATAGCAAAGATGAAGAAAACTAAAAGCTGGTTCTTTGAGAAGATAAACAAAATTGATAAAACTTTAGCCAGACTCATCAAGAAAAAGAGGGAGAGGACTCAAATCAATAAAATTAGAAATGAAAAAGGAGAAGTTACAACGGACACCACAGAAATATAAAGCACCCTAAGAGATGACTACAGGCAACTCTATGCCAATAAAATGGACAACCTGGAAGAAATGGACAAATTCTTAGAGAGGTATAACCTTCCAAAACTGAACCAGGAAGAAATAGAAAATATGAACAGACTAATCACAAGTAATGAAATTGAAACTGTGATTAAAAATCTCCCAACAAACAAAAGTCCAGGACCAGATGGCTTCACAGGTGAATTCTATGAAACATTTAGAGAAGAGCTAACACCCATCCTTCTCAAACTCTTCCAAAATATTGCAGAGGGAGGAACACTCCCAAACTCATTCTATGAGGCCACCATCACCCTGATACCAAAACCAGACAAAGATACTGCAAAAAGAGAAAATTACAGACCAATATCACTGATGAATATAGATGCAAAAATCCTCAACAAAACACTAGCAAACAGAATCCAACAGCACATCAAAAGGATCATACACCATGATCAAGTGGGATTTATCCCAGCAATGCAAGGATTCTTCAATATATGCAAATCAATCAATGTGATACACCATATTAACAAATTGAAGAATAAAAACCATATGATCATCTCAATAGATGCAGAAAAAGCTTTTGACAAAATTCAACACCCATTTATGATAAAAACTCTCCAGAAAGTGGGCATAAAGGGAAACTACCTCAACATAATAAAGGTCTTATATGACAAACCCACAGCAACATCATTCTCAATGGTGAAAAACTGAAAGCATTTCCTCTAAGATCAGGAACAAGACAAGGATGTCCACTCTCGTCACTATTATTCAACATGTTTTGGAAGTTTTAGCCACGGCAATCAGAGAAGAAAAAGAAATTAAAGGAATACAAATTGGTAAAGAAGAAGTAAAACTGTCACTGTCTGCAGATGACTTGATACTATACATAGAGAATCCTAAAGATGCTACTAGAAAACTACTAGAGCTAATCAATGAATTTGGTAAAGTTGCAGGATACAAAATTAATGCACAGAAATCTCTTGCATTCCTATACACTAACAGTGAAAGATCAGAAAGAGAAATTAAGGAAACACTCCCATTCACCATTGCAACAAAAAGAATAAAATACCTAAGAATAAACCTACCTAGGGAGACAAAAGACCTGTATGCAGGTCCTAGAGTAATGGAAATAAAAACAAAAATAAACAAATGGGACCTAATGAAACTTCAAAGCTTTTGCACAGCCAGGGAAACTATAAACAAAGCAAAAAGACAACCCTCAGAATGGGAGAAAATATTTGCAAACGAATCAATGGACAAAGGATTTATCTCCAAAATATATAAACAGCCCATGCAGCTCAATATTAAAAAAACAAACAACCCAATCCAAAAATGGGCAGAAGACCTAAATAGACATTTCTCCAAAGAAGATATACAGATGGCCAAGAGGTACATGAAAAGCTGCTCAACATCACTAATTATTAGAGAAATGCAAATCAAAACTACAGTGAAGTATCACCTCACGCCGGTCAGAATGGCGATCATCAGAAAATCTACAAACAACAAATGCTGGAGAGGGTGTGGAGAAAAGGGAGCCCTCTTGCACTGTTGGTGGGAATGTGAATTGATACAGCCACTATGGAGAACAGTAGGAGGATCCTTAAAAAACTAAAAATAGAATTACCATATGACCCAGCAATCCCACTACTGGGCATATACCCTGAGAAAACCATAATTCAAAAAGACACATGCGAAGCAATTATACTTCAATAAAGATGTTTAAAAAAAAAAAAAAAAAAGACACATGCACCCCAATGTTCACTGCAGCGCTATTTACAATAGCCAGGTCATGGAAGCAACCTAAATGCCCATCGACAGACGAATGGATAAAGAAGAGTGGTACATATATACAATGGAATATTACTCAGCCATAAAAAGGAACGAAACTGGGTCATTTGTAGAGATGTGGATGGACCTAGAGACTGTCGTACAGAGTGAAGTTAGTCAGAAAGAGAAGAACAAATATCCTATATTAACACATATATGTGGAATCTAGAAAAATGGTACAGATGAACCAGTTTGCAAGGCAGAAATAGAGACACAGACATAGAGAACAAACGCATGGACACCAAGGGGGCAAGTGGGGTGGGGGTGATGAATTGGGAGATTCTGATTGACATATATACACTAATATGTATAAAATAGATAGCTAATAAGAACCTGGTGTATTTAAAAAATAAAATAAAATTCAAAAACAAAAGAATTGGAAATAATCATAATACAGCATACTGCAAAACACCTTTAAAAATAAATTTCAAAGCTGATAAAAGAAAAAAAAAACTGGAAATAAAAGTGCCTAAAACAGTACCTGGCACATACTAAGTGCTCAGTAAATTTAGTTATCTTCATTATTGTGTACCTGCCCTGCTTATGAAAAGAAAGGTCAGCTTCCCCCAGGAAGCAGTTTCCTCTTTTGTCCCCCAGGACTAGCTCCTTGCAAACCCTATCAACACAGGCTCCTGCCTTCAGCCTCAAGCCCAGCACCACCTGGAGGATCCCAATGTCTTGGAAAGCTGGACCCCGATGGGATGCAGAGCTCTGGCACAGAGCCCAGGCCCCAGAGAAGTTCTCACAGAGCAGCCTCACCGCATCTGCACCCCCAGCCTCTGCCTCTGGGATTCGGCATGCCCTCTGGCTCAGAGAAGGGGACAGGTTAGGAGTGAGGAGGCTGACTTGCCATGACCCTGAATCTCTTCTCTTGCCTTCTCAGGACTTTCTGTTCGCTTGTCCAGATGAGAGTAACATCAATAGCAGCCACCACTGACTGAGTGTCCACTAAATGTCAGACCATTTAATCCACACAGAAACCCTATAAAGGGACTTCCCTGGTGGTGCAGTGGTTAAGAATCCACCTGCCAATGCAGAGGACACAGGTTCAAGCCCTGGTCCGGGAAGATCTCACATGCCGTGGAGCAACTAAGCCCGTGCGCCGCAACTACTGAGCCTGTGCTCTAGAGCCTGCAAGCCACAACTACTGAGCCCGCGTGCCACAATTACTGAAGCCTGCACGCTTGCAGCTCGTGCTCCACAACAAGAAAAGCCAACGCAATGAGAAACCCGCGCACTGCAACGAAGAGTAGCCCCCGCTCACCGCAACTAGAGAAAGCCCATGCGCAGCAACAAAGACCCAATGCGCCAAAAATAAATAAATAAATGAATTAATTAAATATATATATATTAAAAAAAAAAGAAACCCTATAAAGTGTTATAACGGCATCCGTGAATTATCAGCCCATTGCATGATGGAGTATGGAAACTGAGCTCAGAATTGTCAAGCAGCCTGCCCAAAGCAGGGTGTAGTGAGATTTGAACTCATGAGACTCTGACAAAGTCTTACTCTTCCCAGGACACCACATAGCTTGAGCCATGTGGTCAAGTTGAAGTTGCAGAGCTACCTTCCCTGGAGTACACGCCCTGAGGAGCCTAACATGGGCGGGCACTTGGGGTAGGGGCCCAGGACACGCAATTAACTTTGAGTTTCAGATAAACAGTGAATACTTTTTTTAGTATAACTATATTGTGCTTATACACAATATACTTGTGCGATATATGGGACATACTTGTACTAAAAATTCTTCATTACTTATCTGAAATTCACAGTTGGCCGGGTGTCCTGTATTTCATCTGGCAGCCTAGTTTGGGGGAGCCTCATTCATACTCCCCAGCAGCCAGTTCAGCAGATGAGGGGTACAGTCTTGGCCTCCGGATGATACCACAACGGTGTGATGTCACTTAATCCCCTCTCATCTCTGTGCCCCTTTTCTAAGTCAGAGGTTATGTGACTCGTCTATGAGCGCGAGGCTGAAACTTGAACCACACACGCCCCGGTCTCCCAAGCCTCCTGCTATTATCACAGTGCTCAGCGAAGTGGTCGCCACAGCCCAAGGGAGAATTGGTTCTTTCCAGGGTAAAATGGTCATTCAGCTGCATGGACATAAGAGAAATATTGGCAACATGTGAAATGTTCAACAAGTAATACAACCTAAGCACTCTCTCTTAAGATTTGTTAAGAATCTGGTGGTTATAGATGATCTTATTGGCAAAGCAGAAATAGAGACGCAGACGTAGAGAACAAACGTATGGATACCAAGGGGAAGGGGGGGATGAACTGTGAGATTGGGATTGGCATATATACACTACTATGTATAAAATAGATAACTAATGAGAACCTACTGTATAGCACAGGGAACTCTACTCGGTGCTCTGCGGTGACCTAAATGGGAAGGAAATCTGAAAAAGAGGGCATATATGTATATGTATGGCTGATTCACTTTGCTGTACAGCAGAAACTGACACAGCATGTAAAGCAACTATACTCCAATAAATAAATTAATTAGTTAAATAAACGTATCAAGGTTCTGAGTGGGGGGAAAAAAAGAATCTTGTGGTTACAAGCGACAGAAACCTTCACATAAACTGACTTTAAAAGTATAAAAAAACTAAAAAGACTTAGACTAAATAGAAATTGATAGCTCGTGTCACTGAAAAGCCCAGGTGACCGCAATGATGGAAGCCAACTGAAAGACCACCCCACCCCCCAGTGCTCAAAGCTGGAATAGTCTGAGCAACAAAATAAATAAAGTAGCACTGGATTATATCCCAAAGTGTAATATGAATATGCAAGAGTCCATACTTATATAAACAAATGATGAATACATAAATGGGGGAGAAGAGAAATCTCCCATACAGAAGAACTCCAAATAATTTATGTAGATACTCCATCCTCAAAAAAAAAGCAACATAAATCCCCACTCCTTAAGCATGGGCTGCACATACTGACTTCCTTCCAAAAAGAACAGTATAGAAAGGGCGATAAAAGAATAATTTGACAGTGTCCAGCCATTGTAAAGTTAGGCACCCTTAAGATTTTTTGAAAGAGTGTTTAAAGAATAAATATAACCATTCCTTAAATAAATAAATAGCTTGACAGCGGAGAAACCTGACAGACCCCACCTCAGCCAGGTGATCAAGGTCAACATCAGCAGGGACGTCATGTTGACCGTAGGCACCCTTGATATGATGTGATGAGAATGACACTTTGCTTCTGTGGTCTTCCTCCAAACACATACAGCCCCAGCCTAACCATGAGAAAAACATCAGGCAAATCCCAATTAAGGGGCACTTTACAGAATATCTGACCAGTATTCGTCAAAAGAGTCAAAGTCACCAAAAACAAGGAAAGTCTGAGAAACTGTCACAGCCAACAGGAGTCTACATGGAATGTAGTATCCAGGATGGGCCCCTGAAACAGAAAAGGGCATTAGGGGAAGACTAAGAAAACGTGAATAAAATATGGACTTCATTCAATAATAATGTGCCAATATCAGTTCATTAATTGAGATAAATGTGCCACACTAATGTAAGATGTTAATAATAGGAGAACTGGGTATGGCATCTATGGGAATTCTCTGTACTGTTTTCACAATGTTTCTGTAAAACTAAAACTATTTTAAAATAAAAAAGGTTATATTAAAACAAAAATCCAGAGGCTTCAGGTGTGGCTGGACTTGGTGCTCAAATTACATGCTCACCTTTTGACTCTGCCTTCCTCCCTGTTGGCCTCAGGCTCCCAAGCTAGCAATATGGCGGCACCACCTCCACGCTGTGTACTCTCAGGTCAGAGCTCAGCAGAAAGGAGCAGCTGCTTCTTCCCCAGAATCCTAGTCAGTCTCTGTGCCTCACTGCATCTGGTTGAGCCGCATTGCTGGGGCCCGAGGTGAGAGAAGCCCTGATTGGCTTACACCTGTCCCAGGCTTCAGCTCTGAGTCAGGGGCTGATTGCTAGGGAGAGATGGACATACCAAAATAGGGGCTGTTACCTAAAGCAGGTGAATGGATGCTTGGGGATCAAAACTCATCAATGTCCAATGTTCCCTTTCAACATTTTTGGTGGTAAAATGTCCCTGTATGAAATGATGATTATTCTTTCTTTAATATTCCCACTTCCCCAAATAGTTAATACTCTATATCCATCTATCAGTTTTTATTTTTAAATCTGATTTAATAAATCTCAACATGGAGAAACCACTGTTCAAGTCTGGCCCACAGAGCTAAAGCATCTCAGATGAGAGTGGGAATGATGAATTACTGGACCGCCCTGACCTCCTATTAGGACTGCATCTTGAGGGCCCCAGAAGCTGATGCACCATCTGTACAGAGACCAATGGAGCAGAAAAGCCAGAAGGGTCCCCGAGAAGAGCCCTTCTTGGACCGAAGCAGGAAAAGTTGAGAAACCCCCAGTTGTCATAATAATATTTAGCGATACTTAGAATGAGCCAGACACACTTCTCAGCAAGTATATGTGTGAACTCCTATGGTCCTCACGGTAGTGCCATGCAATAGGTATTACCATCCCCATTTTATAGGTGGGGAAACTAAGGCAGAGAGTGCTTAAGTCTTGCCCAAAATCACACAGCTGGCAAGTCATGGAGCTGGGATCTGATCCCAGGCTCTGACTCCAGAACCACTATACCAGAAACCATCATTTAAAAACTAAAATAGGAAAATGACCCCAAAATACAGATAGTACTCAGTATCCAGCTTCTCACACCCAGTATTTTAGGCCTGGAATACCAGTGACATTCCTTTGGTTGGAAAGTCACTTCACTTCAGGTGCCTGGACCTTGCAGGGGAAAAAAATAATTCATCTCTCTCTCTAAAAAGGAAATAAAAACAAACAGGTGGGGAACAGTCTACCTGAAAAAAGCACAGGTTCAAGGTCCTGAACTCAATTCACATCTGTGTGTTGTTTTTTCCTTGGGTTATACATGAGATATTTTAGAGCCAGCTTGACTTTCTTTTCCTCTTCTGGCCTGTCATCAGTTTGTATAACCAATTCACCCTGCTCCGGCTCCCCAGCTCCTGGCTGGCACCCAGCAGGTGTTCAGAATGAGGCTGGCATTCCCAGGCAGGAAACCTTCCGGCTGGGGACTCAGCCTGGTCCAGGGCCCTCGACTGAAAGGAGACGTGGGGACCCAGCATGCTGACTGTCCTCCAGGAAATGCCCATGGGACTCTTTTTTGGCTCTCAGTTCATGCTTACGCACCTTGAGTCCACAGTAATCATCAGAAAGGAAGTCATTCCAAACCCAACTCATTATCTTGCACTATGAACCTACACCTCAGTCTGTATTCCCTGCCAGTCACTCAAACCAGCGCCCTGGGCTGTCACAGCCCATAGCCAACCAGCCCTGGAGTCCTGGGAATTCATCTCCTCCATGTCCGTCAACGCTGCCTGCTCCTCCACAATGCCTCTGCCTCACCTGTCCTCACCCCTCACCTGGTTTGCTGCAACTCCTTAGTTTTTATTGAAGTATAGTTGATTTACAATGTCGTGTAAATGTAAATGTTAGCTTCAGGTGCACAGCACAGTGATTCACATCTATCTATCTATCTATCTATCTATCTATCTATCTATCTATCTATACTCTTTTTCAGATTCTTTTCCCTTATAGGTTATTACAAAATACTGAGTAGAGTTTCCTGCGCTATACAGTAGGTCCTTGTTGGTTATCTATTTTATATATAGTAGTGTGTATATTTTAATCCCAAACTCCTAATTTATCCCCCCCCTTTCCCCTTTGATAACTGTAAGTTTGTTTCTGTGTCTATGGGTCTATTTCTGTTTTGTAAATAAGTTCATTTACATCATGTATGGAGTGAGGGTGTTCCACATATAAGTGACGTCATACGATATTTGTCTCTGTCTGGCTCACTTCACTTAGTATGATAATCTCTGGGTCTTCCATGTTGTTGCAAACGGCATTACTTCATTCTTTTTTATATACATTGTATATATGTACCACATCTTTTTTATTCTTTAAAATTCAGATTTATTGAGGTACAATAATTTATTCACAGTAAAATTTGCTCTTTTCAGGGACGCAGTTTGATGAATTTTGACAAATGCACACAGTCATATAACCACCATCCTCATCAAAATATAGAATATTTTAATCACTCCAAAAAGTTCCCTTGTGCTGCTTTGTAGTCAAGTCCCTTCTCCCACCCGCATCTCCTGACACCTACTGATCTGATTTCGGTCCTTACAGTCTTCTTTTTTCTAGAATGTCATATAAATGTATTGTAATTATGCCATATGTCGCCTTTTGAGCTTGCCTTATTTCTCTTAGCATCATGCTTTTGAGATTCATACATGTTGTTGCATGTATCAAGAGTTCATTCCTTTATATTGCTAAGGAATATTCCATTGTATGTATGGATGTACTGTAATTTGTTTATCCATTTACCGGTTGATGGACATTTGGGTGTCCAGTTTTTGGCTATTACAAATAAAACTGCTTTGAACATTCACGTACAGATTTTTGTTTGGACATAAATTTTAATTCTCTTGGGTAAATACTTTAAATTCTTTGGGAGTAGGATTGTTGGGCTGAATGATAACTATATGTTTAACTTTGTAAGAAATTGCTGCAGTGTTTTTCATGATGACTGTGCCATTGTGCTATCCCATCAGCAATGTACGAGAGTTATTGTTACTCCACTGTCTCACCACTACTTGTACTATCTTTTTTTAAAAAATGTGGCCATTCTAGCAGGTATGTGGTCGTATCTCACTGTGTTGGGTTTTTTTTCCACATCTTTATTGGAGTATAATTGTTTTACAATGTTGTGTTAGTTTCTGCTGTACAACAAAGTGAACCAGCTATATGTATATGTATATCCCCATATCTCCTCGCTCTTGCGTCTCCCTCCCACCCTCCCTATCCCACCTCTCTAGGTGGACACAAAGTACCGAGCTGATCTCCCTGTGCTATGCGGCTGCTTCCCACTAGCTATCTATTTTACATTTGGTAGTGTATACATGTCAGTGCTACTCTCTCACTTTGTCCCAGCTTCCCCTTCCCTTCCTGTGTCCTCAAGTCCTTTCTCTATGTCTGGGTCTTTATTCCTGCCCTGCCACTAGGTTCATCAGTACCGTTTTTTTTAGATTCCATGTATATGCGTTAGCATACAGTATTTGTTTTTCTCTTTCTGACTTACTTCACTCTGTATAACAGACTCTAGGTCCATCCATCTCATTACAAATAACTCAATTTCATTCCTTTTTATGACTGAGTAATATTCCATTGTATATATACACCACATCTTCTTTATCCATTCATCTGTTGATGGGCATTTAGATTGCTTCCATGTCTTGGCTGTTGTAAATAGTGCTGCAATGAACATTGGGGTGCATGTATCTTTTCGAATTATAGTTTTCTCTGGATAGACGCCCTTGTGGAGACTGCAGAAGCTCCTGGTGGAACTGGGCCCACAGTTTCTTCACAAAATAATTGTTGCAACCTGTCTACCTCCAAGTCATTCCTCCATCCTCTCAGTCATCACGGTGGCTAGGGTCATCCGAAACCCAATGACAATTACCCAAAACAGGCCATGGACCTTCAGTGCCTACCGGATAAAGACTGAAGAACTCTTGGGATTCCTGAGGGCCCAGCTGAGTTCTAGGAATTGTGGGAGAGATGAAAGAAATGGGGGGCATTGCCTTTGTCCTCAGAAAGTCACAACAGAACTGGGAAGACCAGAGACTCATAGGAAGCTGCCCATGAAGCAGACCCAGAGGTTTATATAAGTAGTGTTTAGCAGAAGGCTTGGCACGTAGTATATAGCTCACTAAGCAGAATCCGTAATAGTCACAAATAGCGCTATTATTATTATAGGATATTATGAGTCAAAATCTTGAGGTGCTTGCTCTAAGTGGAGCCGGCAGATTCCAGGAGCCAGTTGCGGCCAGACAGAGAACACACCCCCATCCTGCACACTCTGGGAATTTACATTTTTTTTACCTTTGTCAAGTGGAGACAGCTTTGGAAAGGAGCTCTGGGATCCTGAGATGAAAGATGTCTGAATATCAAGGCTTTTCTGGACTTGTTTCTCAGCAACTCTCCAATTCCACACAGCCACCCCTGCTTTCCCACCCAGATGTTCTGGGCATCTTCGTGCTGGTTCAGGAGGGCCCAGCTGCTCCGGGCCCCCAGCACTGCCTGGTCTTCCCCGAGACATCTCCGGGCCCTCAGACCCTCAGGCCTCAAGACCTCAGGGGCCTCTCTCCAGCTTCCCAGGCTCAGTGGACGGCAGACCCCAGCCCAGCCCCTGTGCTGACCAGGCCCTGACACCTTCAGCTGTTATTTAAAGGTCAGCCTTGCTTTGCAGAGAGCCGGTGGCTTGGCTGGGGGGTAGGCCAGGCGCACGTGCGCACACGCGAGCGCACACACACACACACACACACACCCTCCACCGCCTTTGGTCTCCCAGGCCTCTGCCCTCCCAGACCCTCCCCCACTTCCCCTCTGCTCTCAGCCACTTGCTCTGTGCCAAACTCCAGCACTCTCAACGGTCCCCAACTGCTGTCACTAATCCTGTTCTGGGGAGCAGGTCAGCAGTGGAGGAGCTGCAGCTCGTGTGAAAACAACCCCGCTGGCCCCAGCCGCTCACACCTGCACGCTCCATTCATCCCCACTGTTTACACATTGTCATCCGCAATTAATGCTTTCCCAGGAACCGCAGCGGGCTGATTGCCCCTCCGTCACACAGGGACCCCATTCTGAGCCCTTGTGTCTGTTAAATTGAGCATGGGCTCTGTGATTAAATTAGAGTTTGTGGCTCTGCCACTCTGGCCCCCACTCCATCCCACTCTGCCTGCTCCACCCCCCCTCCTCTCCCTCCTCCTCCTCCCCCTCTTCCTCCTCCCCCACCTCCTATCCCCCTCCCTCCCCTTCCACTTTCCCTTCCCATTCATCACTGGGCCTTTTGGCAGCTTGATGGGGGGAGGTGGGCAAGGGGGAAATGGCCTGGCCCCTGGGTGGGGAGGAAGAGTGGACGTCCTTCATAAAGCAAGGATAGGAGGGGAGGCATGGCCCCTGGATGAGAGGGGCTCTGGGGAGAGGACACAGTGCAGGAACTAGAAAGAAGACGATGGTGTGAGGCCTTTGCTAAATTAATGACTTAATTCCTAGAACCAGCATGGCAGAGTAGTTAAAAGTACAGGCTCCAAGGTAAAGCAGACTGAGTTTGGGTTGGATTCCTGGATTCTGCCACTTTCTACCTCTGGGATCTTATTCAAGTTTAATAAATCTTGTATTCTCTAAGCTGGGCCGAGGAATCGGAACGAGCGAGGAAACTGAGGCAGCCTGTACCCTTGCTACGATGGGAAGAGAATGGCATGTTACCTCTGGGCTCTTCCTCCCCAAACCCATAAACTCAGTCTAATCATGAGAAAAAACATCAGACAAATCCAGTTGAGGGACATTCTACAAAATACCTGACCGATACTCCTCAAAAACAAGGAAAGTCTGAGAAACCGTCACAGCCAAGGGAAGCGTGAGGAGGCGTGATGACTAAAGGTAATGTGGTGTCCTAGATGGGGTCCTGGGACAGGAGACGACGTTAGTAAAAAGTGAGGAAATCTGAATAAAATATGGACTTCAATGAATAATAATGCATCAATATTGGTTCATTAATTATAATGAATGTACTGTACTAACGTAAGATGTTAATAAGAGGAAAAACCCAGAGGCAGAATATATGGGAACTCTCTGTACTATCTTTACAATATTTTTGTAAATCTAAAACTATCTTCGAAGATACAGTTTATTATCAAAAAGTGGGGGTAAGAATGGATTCGGAGAAAACAGTGGCAGGGGCACGGTTTTTTAATCTCCCATACACAGATGGAGTTTTCAGGAGAGCAAAGTCAGAGGCCCCAGACAACATCTACAACAGTATTAGGTGACAAGGTACCCCCAAACCACTAAATACCCCCAAATCCTAAAACTTCACTGGAAAATGAAGCAAGTCAATCTAAGATGAGTAGCTGAAACCTAGAGGGTCTTCTGCAGGACCCATTCACAGGTCAGGACAAGGGCACCACAATGCAGTGTTGGCTGGTGGTGTTAGAAAAGGCTGGGCCCTGTGAACTCTCAAAACTAACAAGCCAAAACTCCTTTCCAGAGGAAGCCCCACACTGAAGAGGAGGTGCTGGAAATAGTATCCAAATAGAACAGGACTGGACACTAGAAGCAAAGGATAAAGTCAGATAAAAGTAGGAGAGTGAAGTAGAGGAAACAGACGTCAGAAAATGCCGGACCATATTTTTTATCACTTTGCAAGAACAACAGAAGAAGGAGCTCTAGAACCAAGAAGCTACAAAACTCTTTTGACTCAACACTTTCTCCAAAAATACTCAATTCACTTAAAAAAAAAAAAAATAGTAGTAACAGAAAAGGATTGTTTGGGAATTCCTTGGTGGTCCAGTGGTTAGGACTCAGCGCTTTCACTGCCAAGGGCACAAGTTCAATCCCTGGTTGGGGAACTAAGATCCCGCAAGTCACATGACAAGGCCAAAAAAAAAAAAAAAAAAGAGGATTGTTTGAACATCCAGGCAAAAAGACCAAATCACTTACAAGGGAAAGAAAACGAGGTTGTCATCAGACCTTCCGACAGTGATGCTTTCTACCAAAATACAATGGAATAACATATTTAAGACACTCAAGAAAAGAAAATGTGAGCTGTGGATTTTATATCCAGCCAAACTGACCTTCAAGTATAAAGGCCACAGGTAAAACTTTTGATAACATGCAAGAACTCAGGAATATTTTTCCATGATCCTTTCCTAAGGAATCTACTAGAAAATTAGTTTTAGAAAACAAACAAACAAAAATACTGAAAAGATATATACATAAGCACTGGTGGTAGGCACTAAATGTATATTTACCTGTAAAATTAAGACCAAATGATGGTTATAAGTGAGACAGTATAGCATGTGGTGCTTACATGCTCTGACAATGTAAATAAAATGCAACTATCATAAACTGGATAAGAATGAAGAGTGGGTACGAAAAGTAGAATAAGCATGCTGATTGCCTTATAAGTATTATTTGGGAATAAGACAATATTACTTCAAGTACTGGTGGAAAAGGCGGGGATAAGGAGAAAAGGTTTTTTTGGGGGGGGCTGCACTGCATGGCTTATGGGATCTTAGTTCCCCCACCAGGGATTAAACCCGGGTCCTCTGCAGTGAAAGCACCGAGTCCTGACCACTGGACCTCCAGGGAATTCCCTACTACCTGATTTTAATGTTGTTCATATTATGGCACCAAAAGACAATAGGCCACCTCCAAAGAAAAGAAGAGAGGGTACTTCAGGCATTATGTAAAGGTATGAATATAAAGATGACCATTAGAACAAAAATTAAAATTTCCTAAACACCAAAAGGCATATCAAGAGAGAAAGAACATAAAAGTCCGCATAGTGAAAGTTATATGACAAGATATATGAAAGATAAAAGAGATATATGACATATGTCATAATAATATGACAGAAATGAGCCAAACATATTGATCGTATCATTTACCTTTTAACTCACATATGAAAAGGAAAAGGGCTTCCCTGGTGGCGCAGTGGTTGAGAATCTGCCTGCCGATGCAGGGGACACGGGTTCGAGCCCTGGTCTGGGAAGATCCCACATGCCGCGGAGCAACTAGGCCCGTGAGCCACAACTACTGAGCCTGCGCGTCTGGAGCCTGTGCTCCACAACAAGAGAGGCCACGATAGTGAGAGGCCCGCGCACCGCGATGAAGAGTGGTCCCCGCTTGCCACAACTGGAGAAGGCCCTCGCACAGAAACGAAGACCCAACGCAGCCAAAAATAAATAAATAAATAAATAATAATTAAAAATGAATATCTGCTTATAAAAAAAAAAGAAAGAAAAGGAAAAGATTTTTAGATTGGCCAACAAAACAAAATGAAAACCTATGGACGCTATGTGCAAAGGACACACCTAAAACAAAGAAATTCAGATAGGTTAACAATTTTTAAATGACAAAGGTATGCAGAGAATATATAAATGTAAAAAACAAGAGGAGTGACATTGAAAGAGACAAAGAGGAGCACTGTATGATGATAAAGCCTATAATTCACCATGAAGATATAAAGTTGTTAATATACAACAACCACGTTCATAAAGAAGAAACTATAACATTTGCAAGAAAAATATAAAGAAACACACCAATAAAAGTTCATGGCATTTTCAAGAACCAGCCTCAGATGTCACATAGCATCATTTCCACCATACTCTACTGGCCATGGTAGTTACAAAGGCCGGCACAAAATTTTTGGCAGCTCTCTGTTGCTTGACTCCACTTTAAACCTTGCTTCACTCTATTTTCTATGACCGAAAATTTTGCCGTTGATATTTATTTCCTCAATACAGGAAGATCATTGGCAAATTATTGAATGCTTAATTTACTCAACACATTAAATCTCTCAGAAAATTTAAGTTAAATTATCAATGAAGAAAATACACAACTGAAAACGTGAGCAAGTGAGGGGATGGGAGAGGTAAGGTAGGAATGGTGAGACCAGCAGGTAGAGGCGCTATCAGCACAGACTCTGAGGTTGCTCCAGGAGGGGGATGGAAAGGAAATCTGAACCAGCCAGCCCAGGCGTAATCTAGAAGGTCTTCTAGCATCAGTCTCCTGCCCCACCTGGAAGGGGTCCTCACCCATTGCTGCCTAGATGCAAGCCCATGGTACTGCTGGAATACCAGCATTAGAAACTGTCCTAGTCCATTTGAGCTATGAACACAGAAATACTATAGACTGGGTGGCTTATAAACAACAGAAATGTATTTCTCACAGTTCTGGAGGCTGGAAGTCTGAGATCATGGCTGAGTTCTGGTGAAAGTCCTCCCCTGTCTCACAGACTGCCAGCTTCTCATTGTATCCTCACCCGGTGGACAGCAGGGACAGGAAACCATCTCTCTCATGACTCTTAAAGGGCACTAATCCCATTCACGGGGCTCCATCCTCATGACCGCATCTAATTCTCATCACCTCCCAAAGGCCCCACTTCCTAATATCATCACTTTGGGGGTAGGTAGGGTTTCAGCATATGAATTTGGGGGTGACACAGACATTCAGTCTGTAACAGACACCAAACCCCAAGGCAGGGGCTGAGAGAGAGCAGGGTCTCCACACACTCACTAAGAGTCACAAGTTTCCCGGCACTACTGGGATCCACTGGGAGCTGATTCTTCATTTGTGAGCCTACTTCACCTCATACCTCATCTCTGCTTGATGTAATTAATCCAGTCCCACAACCCCAGCTGTGGCTGCATGTGAAGAAAGAGAGAGAAGTCACACGGGATGGAGGTGGAAGCCAAGGGAGTTGGGATTCTAGTCCTCCCAGAAGAAGCTCATTAAAAACATTGTCTTAATATCTTCAGCCTAGCACAGGGCATGGCACCCAGATCAATACACACACACCCACACACACACACACAGAGCAACCTGGACCCAGTGATGGATGAAAAGTGGAATAGGAAACAGACTTACAATAACAGTAAAAACACTGGACGGTTTTCATGTATTATTTGTATCATTAAACATAAATTTTTTAAAGAATGTGGGAGATTTAACTAAGAATAAATTTCAGGTTATACAAATAATATGAGACATCATGCGAATATTCCCTGAGTGTTGACAATCACAAACCGAACAGCCTTTCCAGGCATTTGCCCTCACTCCCAAACCTCCACCTTCACCAAGCCCCCAGGGCTTCTTGGCCAGCCTGGCAGCACGTAGCTCAGCTCCAGCCGTGCGGAAGCACTGATTATCCTTGGCAGCCAGACCCAGGCTTGTGACTGGCCAAAGGAGGTCTGAGGGTCATTTCAGTGTGAATCTTTTGAACTATTTATTTTCAAGCAGGCTTAGAATAGGCGTAGAGCTGTGTCTAAGACTTGGAGAAACGTTAGACCCGTTTCATTTACTGACCTGGCTCATCCCAAATCACATGTCCAGGGCTTTCCATGCAAACTCCTGGGAATTTGAGGAGTTAGTCCTAACAGGAGAGGCAGTGAGGATCCCAGGAAGCAGGTCAGCAGGGCCTCAGCTTTATCTTGGAACTGGGGAGGGCCAGCTGTAAGGAAGGAAGGTTGGAATCCGAGTGAGATTCTGTAATGGAAAAAATCCCACATCTGTGGGGTTTCCCACACTTTAGGAGACAAGGAGATCCACAGCCTCTCTCATCACAGCACCAACACTACCACCTCCACCAGGTGGCAATGCCACGTGGCCTATGACATCCATGGGTTTCACAGCCCAGTTCCTAATAATCAATTCAAAAAAATAATATGGTTCATGCGGAATAATAGCTTAATGAGCATGGGGGTTGATTTCAGGGTGATTAAATGTTTTGGAACTAGACAGAAGTGGGCGTTGCACAACACTGTAAATGTGCTAAATGTCACTGAATTGTTCACTTTGAAATGGTTAATTTTATATGAATTTCACATCAATTTAAAAAATAAGATGGTTCGATACAGTGGTTGAATGGAAAATTAACACATAAGAATCAGTTACCTTGACATAGAACAGAAATACCCAGTTAGAAAAGGAAACTGGAGGGAAAGTCCATTTTAAAGCAGCAACAGAAACCATGAATTACCTAGGATTAAACTTAACAGGAAAGATGTGAGGGTCAGACATTTTAAATTATCACACCTAATTTAAGTGTAAGGCAGAAATAATTTGAATATATATGGGAAAGTTTGCCATAATCCTAGACAGGAATTCTGACTGTTATATATGGTAATTCTACCCACAGTATTCTATAAATTAAATGCAATCTTAATCAAAATCCCAAATTTCTTTCTGGAACTTGACAAATCTATTATATAATTCATTTAAATATAGAAAAGAGAAAGTGTAATCTGCAATTTGCCCATGATCCTAAACAGCACAGATTACTTCTTTCAACGGTCTTACTGGATCATCTTACGTGTGTATACATTTCTGAGAAAGCTATAAAGCACAGTGGCAGAGATTTCAGGCTCTTTAGTCAGAACTGATCCCAACTCTATAGCTTAAGGTTGTAGGGATGACCTTAGCCATGCTACTTAAACTTCTAAAGCCTCAACTATCTCTTTTGCAAAATAGATAGGATAATACAGTCCTCATACATATGAGGATTAAATGTAATTATCATGTCTGAGTGCTTAGCCTAGTATTTCAGACATAATGGATCTCAGCATTCAGTAAATGATTACTATTACGGTTATACAAATACATGATAGCATATATGTGATTTTATTATACACTGTGAGCTGGAGTTTTTAAATTTAATATTCTATTATGGACATCTTTGCAAGTCAAAACATGTATTTCTTTATTATTCAGTGCTTAACCTGGCATCAACACATACTATGTGCTCAGAATATATCTGTTACATGGGTAAATGAAGAAATGAATCTTAGCTGGTCTTTTAAAGCTTGGCACTGGTTGTAATGGTTGCCTTGGTTTCCAGCCTGTGGATATACTATAAATGAATAACCAGTCCTCCACTGACAGACATGTATTATTTATAATGTTCAAAGCACTGAAAACAGCTCACAGATACAGAGAACAGACTGGTGGTTGCCAGAGTTCGGGGGTGGGAAGTGGGAAAAATGGGTGAAAGGGGTCAAAAGGTACAAACTTCTAGTTATAAAATAAGTCGTGGGGATGTAATGTACAGCATGGTGACCATAGTTACTAACACTGTATTGCATATTTGAAACTTGTTAAGAAAATAAATCTTAAAAGTTCTCATCACAAGAAAAAACAATTCTGTAACTATGTATGGTGACAGATGTTAACAAGACTTATTGTGATGATCATTTCACAATATATACAAATATCGTGTTGTATGCCTAAAACTAATATAATGCATGTCAATTATACCTCAATAAAAAAAAATTTAACTGAAAACAACATTATAAATATCCATTAATGGGGATTATAGGTAGGCTTTGTACTTTAAGTAATTCCAAATGAGTTAAAACATTCCCACCCCTGTATTAATTGTGACCAAATATACCTGGAGGTCATCTCAGTGTGAATTCCACAAGATAGATCCATCTGGGGGGAATTGGGGCAGGGCCATCATTCCAAGCCATCTTATCTCCTCTGCAGAGCTGGCTGTACCCCCCAGGAGCCTGCTTTGAGGACCGCTCGGCTGGTGAGACAGCCCAGATGAGCCCCACCTCTCTGTGTGTCTTTGTTGGTTTGACTCCTTTCTGCTTTTCCAGGAGGAAAATGCTGTTTCTTGGTGAGAAATGACCACCAAGTGAGGAATAAATATAGTGAAAATTTCTCTGCAGAAAATGTAATTCAGGAGAAAGCCTGGAGCCTAAGAGCCCTTTTCTGTTGGCAAACATGGTGATTCTGAGGTCTTCAAGCCGATGGGTCAAAAATGTGTGACCTACAACCACACCGCCCGCCAGCTATACCAGCAGCTGGGGTCTGGAGAGGCCACCAGAACATCTGCAGGCTGATTCCACAAGATTCCAAGGGCGGCCCCTGCCCATAGCCCACCACCCTTCTCTTCCCACCTTCACCGCCATCCTTCATCGGAAGGGCCTTGTGTGCATGTTTGCGTCCAAAACACATAGTTTGCATGTCTAGCATGCCTTGTTCCCCGCTCAGCCGACATGCTGGGCCACCTCTTGGGGGAAGGCTTACACTCTCCATCTGCCGGGAGAACTAGCAGTAAGTCCTCATGGGCCCTGGAGAATAGAACATGGTCCAGAAGGGTGGGGTTGCTCCAGGTGGGCATGTCTCCGTGGACTCCTCACCCTGTGGGGAGGGCAGCAGCTGGAAGGCGGCCAGAGCAGGACTCTCGAACAGCCAGCGCCTGGCAGAGCCCTGTCTCCCTGCTCTAAGGCAGCACCCCGAAGCCCAGCCAAAGCTTCCAATACATCAGTTTTTCTCAACTGGTGATGGCTTTGCCTCCCAGAGGCCATTTGGCAGTGTTGCAGACATTGTTGGTTGGCACAAGTCGGGAGAGGGGCGTTGCTGGCATCTAGTGGGTAGGGGCCAGCAGTGCTGTTAAACATCCTGCCATAACCAGGATAACGACCACACTGCCCCCACTCCTACCCCTGCCAACAAAGAATTATCCAGCCCAAAGTGTTAGCAGTGCTGATGTGGAAAAACCTTATGAGACATGCACGAGTGTGGAGGCCGACAGGTTTGGGGTTCAGCCCCCCAACCCAGCCACTGACTGGTTATGGGACCAATCTTTAAATCTCCCTGTGCCTCAGTTTTCTCATTTGTATAATGGGGTTAATGGTAAATATTTCACAGTGCTGTTGTGAGAAATAAAAGGAACTTGATATGTAAAATGCCTCACACAAAGTAGGTCTTCAACAAACTTCATAGGTGCTTCTTAAATGGGAAAGGAAGCCAATTTTGAATTCTTCATGGTCTTTTTACAAATCAATTAGAAGTGTTGGAATTTGGAAGAGAATATTTAAACCATGAAAGCAAGAGAAGCTTATAATATTTCAGAACTACTGTGCATAAAAGATGAAGAGGAAATATAGATGTGTAGAAAAATAGTCTTAAATTAGGCTAATCAACAAAAAAGTTGTTTATACATAGTGCTGTAAGACGCTGTGAATTGTGTAAAGCTGAGTTACACTTCTAACAGGTTTTTCCCTTTTCTACAAAGAATTTTCTATATCAAAACGCCATCCTGGGAACTCCCTGGTGGTCCAGTGGTTAGGACTCGGCACTCTCACTGCCTGGGGCCCGGGTTCGACCCCTGGTCGGGGAACTAAGATCCCACAAGCATCACCTGTTTCCTTCTAGGATCCTCAAGACGCGATAAGCCCAGAAGCATAGAGCAGGAGATAACCTCTTACAACCAGAAATTTTCTTGATCTAAAGGAAATCAAGGCCTTTCCTCAAATGCAGCTTTCCCCTGGCGGAGATTAGGGGCCACCTGGAGACATGGCTCAGAGCCAGCAGCACCTGGCTGGGCGAGCTCCATCAGGGCTTGGGGAGTTTCCACTGGGTCTCAAGAAACTGGTAGCCAATAACTGTAGATATGTCACAGATTAAACTTATGCATTTAAAAATGCCTCTTGAGATTATCATACTAAGTGAAGTAAGTCAGAAAGAGAAAGGCAAATACCATATGATACCACTTGTATGTGGAATCTAAAATATGACACAAATGAACATATCTACGAAACAGAAACAGACTCACAGACATAGAGAACAGATTTGTGGTTGCCAAGGGGGAGGGGGGGTGGGGGAGGGATAGATTGGAAGTTTGGGGTTGGTTAGCAGATGCAAACTAGAATGGATAAACCACAAAGTCCTCCTGTATAGCACAGGGAACTATATTCAATATACTGTGATAAGCCATAATAAAAAGAATATAAAAAAGAACATATATATACACACACATATATATATATGTATAACTGAATCACTTAGCTGTACAGCAGGAACTAACACAACATTGTAAATCAACTCTACGTCCATAAAAAGTAAAAATTTTAAAAATAAAAAATAAAAAATTTTAAAAAGATCCCGCAAGCCACGTGGCATGGCCAAAAACAAAATCAAAACAAAACAAGCAAACAAACAAAATGCCATCCCTACCCCTTTTGTGGCCTCTACACACACCCCTGTTTTCTCCCTGGTCCCCAGGCCCCAGCAGTCCTAGGTGTAGGGCAATCCCATCAGAGGTGACTCACTGCCATCTGGTGGCAGCATTGGTAAGGGCAGCTAAAATTTTGTATTCGTTTGATTTTTCTGGTAAAAATGACAGAACGAGATCTAGCTCGCACAAAGCATTTTTTTTTAAATTGAGATATGATTGACATGGAACATTCTGTAAGTTTAAGGTGTAAAACATTTTGAGCTGATACATTTATACATTGCAATATGATTGTGGTTGTAGCAAACATGTATTTAACAGCGCTCTAGGGGTTACAGGGAATGTAAGGGTGGACCAACACACCCGCACTCCTTCCCACAATCAGACGGAGACATCTGGGTTCCTGGCAGTTGACGATAACTTGGCGACCCCTCAACCTGTTTTAACATATGTTTAGTTGGAGTAGGGATTCTCTATTTAATAAAAACAGAAATTGTATCATTCCTTATGCTCAAGTAAGAAATCTCCTTCACGTACTCATATAAAGCTCTAATCATTCACACATAACCAAGGAAAGAGATCATTTACAAGCACGCAGATATAAAACAATGTCCAGAAGTGCTTAAAAATTTTCTTTCTGACTTTGTAAACAAAATGTTTCCAACTTTCCTATATTTCTTCCCTCTTCTGTTTTCTTTTACAATATTCCTAATTGGACAACTTTCTGAGAGGCAAATTTAAGGATTTATAATGTAGATAATAACTCACCCCTATGATAATATTATGCCATGATTATTTGAGTTCAGCATTTCAGCTGATTTCAAATGGCTGTCAGGGCTGGTAGTGTGACCTAGCATTGCACCGAACAGACTGTATGTATATAATGAACAATAAAATATCTACTTCAGTATGCATCCTCCAGATCAAGAAAGAGAACCCTGACAATTACCTCTAAGGCCCTGTGTGTTGTATCTCTCCCCTCACCATCCACTACCCCCAACAAGGGGAATCCAGTATAACAATGTTTTTGCATCTTGCGTGGGCCAGAGTGCCCAGGAAACCACAGGAAAAAAATTTTTTAAACTTTGATGGTCTTAAACAAAAAGGGGGGGGGGGGTGGGTAGAAGAAAAGAGGGGTTTTCACAGAATTCACAGGAGGTTGGAGGGTCAGATCAGACTAGAAATAGAAAAGAACCAGCAGGGTTTGGGGTTGGCCTGCCACTGCCAACGAGGATACAGGGCCCCTCTGCACCCTTCATTCAGAATTACTTTTCTAAACCTGGGTCCTGTGCCCACAGCAGGCAGGGGGCTGCCTAGACCACAGTGGATTCCCCCAGGCCCCGCCCAGGAAAGATCACAGGTCCTCTCTGCCCACCGAGCCCCCAGATTTATTCAGGTGACCATCCTGAACCTGGGGTCATGATCCTGAGTGGGATGGGGGGACAGGATGCAACCCCTTTCCAAGGGGGGCTTCATTTCTCTCTGGCTTCCTCTCTGATTCTCTTTCCTCCCACTCCCAGATCCTCTGAGACTGTTGTTCAGACCTTGGTCTTGAAAGCGATCAAGACTCCTCTCTAAGTTTCAAATAAAAAGCTGAGTATTCCCTTGCTTCTTTCTCTCTGCATTTCTGAAATCCTCCTCTAAAGGCCAGGCAGGGGAAGGACCTCAGGATGCAGGACTGTGTGGGTTTAGGGATGGGGAAGGTTAATATTCAGCATTATCATCCTGCCACTTATTAAAAGTTATTTCTGTTCAAAGATATTTACCATGCCTCAATAATAAACATAAAAGACCGATGCTAAAATGATCCATCGTACAATGCAACGGCAACAGGATGTGTTACAAATTCACCTCTTGCTGCACAAGCTGTGACTTCCCTGAAAGGTGAACATCCACGTGCGAAAGGGAAGGCCCTGAGCCTGGGGACCTTTAATCCAGACCTGCACCGTGCGCTGCCTGGGCTCCTGTGGGATTTCCCACAGGTGCACCTTCCCACCAGGCTCCAGCCTGCCGACAGGGGCACGTCTATGACAAAGTGTGAGTGAATGCCCAGAGCCAGCAGAGGGACGCACATATTCCTATGTTGGTGGTCCCCACGAGGTTATTGCTATATGTTTGCTTACTGCAACTTTTATGTGGTTATTTTTCTAGGTCTTTGATTAAATTCTAACTAGCACTTATGGAGTCTTAAAAGCACCTCCACAGAATCCTGGATCCTCCAGGAGCCCAGCTGGAAGCCACCAGACTGAAATATTAACCATGCTCATTGAAGGTGGTGAGACTTTTATTTTCTTCTCTGTGTTTATCGTCACTTTCTGCCTACTCTAAAATCCACCTGTGTGCCTTGTGTAATTTTGTGTAAGCTGAACAGAAATCAATGTTATAAAGGACTGCTGACCCTCTGGGTCCACGGCTCTCTGCCCCCAGGGACTTTAGTCTCCCATGCACTTTGCTCTCTCCTGGCCACGGAATATTTGCTTACATTTACAGGTAGGTAAGAGTGCTTCAGGAGGTGAAGCTAAACTCCACTCAACCAGCCTCATCATTTTCCAGGCTGAGTGGTGTAGGAACCATAGTGAGTGTGGCAGTAATCACAGCCTGAGCAATTCTGGGAGGATCATGGAAGAACTTCTTCGGTAAAAGTTGTAAGACACTGGGAGCTGTCTTCCTCATCCCCCAGTTCTAGCTCATAATCATCAAGTCAGCCAATCACGGTCCATCAAAGGCCTAATGCCCTCCACCCACCACTGCCTCCTCTCAAGGGAATCCACGTGACCTCTGAGCTCACAGAGGTGGGCCATGTCCTTGATTATCAGCGTCACTTGACTACCTGAAAGCTTGCTGTGGCCCCAGCTATGAAGCCCCCAGTTCAGACAGTTACAGATGTGTTTTGTTGACTAGAAAGTGTCCAGAAATACTCCAGGAGTGGTATCGCTCTCTCCAGTGGTATCTCTACTCCAGGAAACACGAGGACCAGATAGCTGTTCTTTCAGCACCCCACATGTACCTTTCAGCACATTTCATATTTACTTTGTAATTATATCAGTCCTCTGGGAGTGTTTGAAAGACAGTGCTTGCTGTATTGTATACACATTTCCCACCACACGTTACAACACTGAGCAGGTACCATTTTGCTTTAACCACAACAGACTTATAAATAACAGGCGATGCTTACAATGGTATGAACCCCTTCTGTTCATCCCCCTTCTCTAACATAGTCCCCTCCCCCAACCAGTCTAACCCTAGAATCTCTGTTTGGATTGATACTTGATACTTGAGTCTCATGAAAAATGGTCATCTCTGCCTGAACCTCACCTACTCACCTGCCCCCAGCCCCAGTGACAGGCACTTCAAGATACTTCATTCCTTTTTTAGACAGCTACAGGTTAAAAGTTTTCCCTATATGGAATTGAAACTGAGCCCCGTAGAACCAGATTACCTTACTGAGGTTATGATTACTCTCTCTATCCAAAACTTTATTTCCTTGCTTGTCTCCTCTGACCTCAATCCCTTTCTTGTCCCCTCTGACCTCAATCCTGTGCTAACTAAACACTAATCAACCAGAGTCAGATGACTGAGATTGCTGTGGTTGATAACATCGTTAATGTACTAAAATTGCTATTATAGATATCACCATTAATGTGCAAACTCAGGTTGTTTCTCCAGGGCAAGATGAGCTCACAGACACCTCAAGCCATGGACCAGCTGCCCAGAGAATTGTAAACCAAAGACATCCTGCCTCCGAAACCACGATTAAGAAATATCACAGAAATGTCACAAGGTGATGATTAATTCCAGTTTCTTTGTTCTTCCCCTTTAAAACATCCCTAACTCAAAGACCAAGATGGAGTGGGTCTGATACTTGTCTCCCACTCCTTGCTTAGTGCCCTGCAAAAAAAAAAAAAAAATTCCTTACTTTGCTGCAAACACCTGCTGTCAGAGTTTGGCTTTCTGATCCTCAGGCACACAAGCCCTCGCTCGGTTACAGAATCAAATACAGATTCACTTTCCCAATTCTGCATTTCCTAAATCAAAATGTTCTGAAATCTGAAAGTTTTTTTCTAATTCTTTTGACAGCAAACCCTATAATGAACTGGTATGAGGCTATTTATAGTCTTTATTTAACTCATCATATGATTTACTGCAGAAATATCAATGTGTTTGATTATGGTACTGCCCCAAACCCCAATTGGGATGTTATATAATGTACGATATATGTACTATATCACCATTCCAAACTTTGAAAAATTACAGAGGGTTTTGGATAAGAAATTGTGAACCTGTATCTGTTTCTTCAGATATGATATTTTGGTCTTCTACATCCCGATTTATTTTTTCTAGGTAATCTAGATCACTGATTGAGAGAGGTGAATTAAAGTCTCCCACTATTTGTTTGCTTGTCTGTTTTTTCTGTATCTCCTGTAATTTTAGCTTTATGAATATTGTGCTTTGTTATTTGGTACACGGGCATTCATAACTGTTATAACCTCATTGTGAATTGCATCTTTGAATGTTATAAAGTGCCTCTCTTCATCTTCACCTGATGCAATATTGAGGTTAGGACTTGTGCTTTCTTTTCTTTGCATTTGCCTCATGCAGCGTTAAACATACTTTTATTTTCAGCCTTTTGGAAAACACTTTGTCCTAGATGGGTCATTTGCTTGATAACAGCATAAGGTCGGTTTTGCCTAGGAATACAGTCTGAATTATTTTTTCTTTTAATAGGTGAGTTAAGCCTATTTAAACATTTATTGATGTCACATATGTTAGCCTTAGTTCTAGCATGTGAATATTATACTATACTTTCTATTTTTATAGTTTTTAAAAATCTTTTACTATGTAGTCTGTGTCCTTGTTGCTGTGAGTAATTCTCAACTTTTGGAAGTTTTCAGAAGTTACTTTTACAATGAAAACTTTAACTAACACCTCTAGTTTTCTATTATTTAACAAATGTCTATTAGTTCCTTACTATGAACAATTTAAAAACAAAGCAAGCACATTTCCTCTTCTTTCCTTCCTCTCCTCTCCTGGTGGATTTTAGTCAATAATATCTTTCTCAGAGTTTATCTTTGTATTTAAAAGTGCTATTTTATTGCTTGGTTTGTCAGCTTTAAGGAATGTTTTTTGACTCCCAGTTATTAAAGGTGTAGCAATCAGTAAACATATTCTACTTTGCACCTACTCTCTCACTTCCTCTGCAAATATTCGCTAATTACAGTGTTTATATATTCTCAGGACACATCATTTTTATATCCTTTTCAATCACCCTAATGTGTAGAATTATTTTAGCATTAGTTCACAGTAAATGTATTCAAAACTTGCTTTTTCCATAATTTCCTCAATTATCTCTTAGTTGGCTGACATTCATCCTCTGGTTATTTCCTTAAGAAACGTTCATAAAGTTGATATTCGCTGAATTCTTTCACGTTCAAGACTATCTGTAGTCTTTACAGTTGAAGGGTAATTTGGCTGGATATGAAGTCCTTGGGTAACACTTTTTCCTTGAAGATCTTTTAAGTATTGCACCACCATCTTCTGGCAGTGAATGTTGCTGTAGAGAACTCTGAGGCAATCTCGATTTTTCTCCCCTATAGGTGACTTGATCATTTTGCTTGATTGATCATCTTTGAAGTCTAACAACTTTACTAGGATATTATCTCTAAGTTAACTCTTCTGGGTTAATTTGCCCTGATACAGGATATAAATTAAAGTCTTCTATATTTTCAAAAATCATGTTCCTATTTGATAAGTTCCATTGTTTTGGTTTTCTTCTAGAGAAACTCCAATTATATACATAATATTAAATCTTCTTTTCCTGTATTCTATATCTATCATTTTCTCTCTACTCTTTTTTTAAATCTTCATTTCCGTTCTATTTTGTTTGCCTTTCTCATTTCTCTCCTCCATGTCCCTTATTATGGTTTTCTTAATTGCCTATTATTTGTATTTCTTCCATTTCATCTTTATCTCTCTGATACTTAGTTTTTCCTGAGCTCTGCCAGCCCATGCTTCATCTCCTCCGGTTATCTCACCATCTCTTTTCCTGTGTTCTTTTTCTCTCCAACTTTTTATTTTGAAAAATTGCAAGCTGACAAACACATTGGAAGAATAATACAATAAGCATCCATATATCCTTCACATAGATTCACCAGTTGTTATCGTTTTTGCCATATCTGCTTTTGCTCTTTCTCCATACACACAATACACAAACACTTTTTACAAACCGTTTTAAAATGAATTGCATACATCATGACACTTCATCCATAAAAACATCATCCTGCATCCCCTAAAACAAGAACATTCTCCTATATAACCACAATACTAATTTAATAATTATTCCATAATATCATCTATTATATAGTCCATATTCAAATTTCTCTACTACCCCCAAAATGTTTTTAGATATTCTTTAAATCCAGTATTCAATCATATACTGCATTGGTTGCTATGCCTCTTTATCCTCTTTTAATGTAGAACAGACCCCCAACTTCTGTTACAACAATTACTCATTTAAGAGTACATGCCTTTCTGAATTGGGCAATTGGGATTGACATGTATACACTGATGTGTATAAAATTGATGACTAATAAGAACCTGCAGTATAAAAAAACAAACAAAAAAACAACTAATACTAAAAAAAAAAAAAGAGTACATGCCTTTCAACAAAAACAACAACAGAAGTTTGGAAGCTGAACTTATGTGTGGAAGCAGTGCAAAACTGTCACATAAGAAGCACTGCCTTGGACTTCCCTGACGGTCCAGTGGTTAAGACTCCGTGCTTCCAATGCAGGGGGCGCAGATTCAATCCCTGGTCAGGGAACTAAGGTCCCACATGCCTCTCAGCAAGGCCAAAAAAAAAAAAAAAAAGCACTGCCTACTTCCCACCCCAAGCTCACCTCTTCCATCCTTTAAAACAAAAAGAGAGAGAGAGAGCGAATACATGCCAGTTATTTTGTAAAATGTCCCACATTCTAGATTTGTCTGATTAGTTCTTTATAGTTCATTTGTGTTTCTAACACTTGGATTTCCAATAAACTGCTAGCTAGGTCTAAAGACGTTAGATTCAGATTAAAGAGTTTTGGCTGTAATTATATTGTGCATTTGATATTACATTCCATCAGGAAGCACATAATGTCTGGTTGTCTCACTATTAGTAATTCCAAGTTTGATCACTTGGTTAAAGCGGCTAGCTGCCAGGTTTCACCAAAGTAAAGTAGGCATCTTCCCTCTATAATTACTAATGAAACTGTAAGGTGATACTTTATCACTGTATGAATATTCTGTTCCCCAATTACATTTTACCTAAAGGTTTTAGGATCTATTTGATGATCCTTACCTGAATTAACTATTACATTAGAGGTTCCAAAATGATGAGTTTTTAAAAATTAATTGTGTTCTTGTACTTCTGTTTTGTAGTCCTCCTTCATAGAAGCAATTACTGCATTCACTTTTTAAAATTCAATGGCATAGGGACTTCCCTGGTGGTCCAGCGGGTAAGACTCCGTGCTCCCAATGCAGGGGGCCCGGATTCGATCCCTGGTCGGGGAACTAGATCCCGCATGCATGCCACAACTAAGAGTTTGCATGCCACAACTAAGAAGTCCGCATGCTGCTGCTAAAAGGTTCCGCATGCCACAGAGAAGATCTCTCGTACCCAAACTAAGACCCGGTGCAGCCAAAATAAATAAATAAATAAATAAAAATCAAAAAAAAAAATTCAATGGCGTAATGCTTGGACAGTTTTCATCTGCTCTGTGGCAACATTTCCTGGTGAGTATTCTTTAGTTGTTGGAAACTCTTGCTAGTCTTTTCCTCTTTGACTTTAGTTTGATGCTGTATATTACTCGTTGAATGGGCCAGGTATTTGCCTGAGGCTCCGGCGGAAGGGGCCAGGGTAGCCTTCCAGGCTAGCTGGTTTTCCCCACCTCCATCAGCCACAGACACAGGCCTGCTTCTTATGACTACCTCCCATCCATGTGATTCTTTGTGCAGCCCCACATGTACGATTAAAGATGGCCACAAATTCTTTGCTGATCCATTCAGGGGTGGAATGTATTCCTCCCATCCTTCGAATCTGGGACGTCTTAGTAATTTGCTTGACAAATAGAATGTGGTGAAAGTGACATTGTGTAGCTTCCAAACTAGCTCATAATATGCCTTTCAGCTTTGGCCCAGGCCACTCGGAGGTATTGCTCTGGGGGAAGTCGGCTACCACAGAAGAAGTCTGACTATCCTGAGACCACTATGCTCTGAGGAAACCCAAGCCGGCTGCATGGTGAGGCCACGTGGAGGGAGAGGCCTGACAAACCGAGGCACCAGACACGTGAGTGAAGGAGACTTCAGATGACTCATCCTTAGGCACCATCTGACAGCAACCATATGAGGAGCCCCCAGCAAAAGCCACCAGCTGAGCCTGTCACATCCCAGAACTGCGAAAGATAATAATAACTTGTTGTTCTAACTAAGTCACTAAGTTTGGGGACCTCTCTGGCAGTCCAGTGGTTAAGACTCCGTGCTTCCAATGCAGAGGGCACGGGTTCGATCCCTGGTTGGGGAACTAAGATCCCACATGCCGTGCGGCCGGAAAAAAAAAAAAAAGTCACTAAGTTCATTACACAGCAATGGATAACCGAAACACCCACCTCCACTGGTGGTGTGAACCTAGACATTTGGTTTCTGCTTTCAGCCTTGCTCACCCAGTTCCCATAACTGCTTGAGGCTGCATCCTCCACCTTTAGGAGGTGTAGATATTTCTGGAGCTGTCTCACCTCTGCGCCTCGGAGCCCTCCTGCATGTCACATTTCATCCCCCTTCCTTCACTTTCTTTTTTGGGATTTCTGCCTCATATCAGGCACTTTGGCAGCCTTTTCACATATTTTACAGTCTGCAAATTATATTTGTCCCTGAGTTTCACCAAAAAATATTGTCTGTGGGTTTTCCCCTCCATTTTTCTTATTGTTTTTGAATGATTTCCAAGAAGAGAGAGGAGAATGCTGATTTCTACAGCCACTTTCATAGCATGTCACCACCATATTTTTTAAATGGCTACATTCTTTTAAATGCACCATAACCAATCACCTATTAATAGACATTAAGGTTGTTTCCAGCATTTCACTGCTACAAGCAGTGCTGCAGTGAAAATCCTTCTACATCTAAACTTCCCACACTCAAACACATATTTCTGTAGGATAATTTTCTGCAAGTAGAATTTTGGGGTCAAGGGCAATGGCTGATTGAAGGATTTTTATGCCACTTCAGAACGTGGCAAAACAGCTCCTTTTGCTAGAGCTGAAGCTACAGTGTCCCTTAAGTAAATTCCCTCAGCCCTTATTGTTGGGCTGTTGTGTTGCTTGGTGTATCCAGTCTGTGAAAAAACCAGTCCAGTCCAATTTGGATAGAAATATGTAATTACCAGGACTTTTCCAGTTGAAGCTTCCTGGTCTCAAAAAGCAGGGTAAGTAGAGAGGTAGGATGAGGCAGAACAAGGAACACAACACAGCACCACTGTTAGGGGCATAGAACCAGCTGGGTGTCAATACCCAGACTCTCAGACCTGCGTGTGAATACCAATTCCACCAATCAACAGCTGTGCAAATTGGGCAGATTGCTTAACCTCTCTGAGCCTTACTTTCCTAATCTGTAAAATAAGGATAGTAATAGTACCTACCTCATGAGGCTATTGTGAAGACTAAATAAGAAATGTAATTGAAACCACTGTGTCTGTCACATAGCATGTGCTCAATAGCTGTCAGCTATTGTTAATATAACACAAAAGATCCTCCTGCCTTCCAAATTTTACGGCATTAGAGTAGGGGCAGAGGAGACATGGAGAAAAGGATGATGTTTAGCAGCTTCCAGGAAGAGATTTTCCCATTATCTGTGAAAGCATATTGCTGAGAACAAACAGAATGGATAAAGAAAGAGAGGGGAGGGAAGCGAGGCCAGGGCAAGAAGATTTCCTGAAGGGAAACATCCACAGTAGGAGGAAGAACTTTGGGTTTCTGAGAAGGGGCAAGGGGGGAGTGTTGGAGGAGATTAAATGGCTTAGTATCCAGGTTACAGGTGCGTTAATGGGCACTCTGCTCTTTCTATGGGCATGATCCGATCAATAGACACGTCAGAAACCCCTGATCTTTTAACAGATACTGATTGATTACTCCTCACCCCCTTGGGCATAAGACAGATGTATAAAAACTGGTTGCACAGGATGTCTGAATGGGTGGTGTCCCTAGTGTTGTTCAGTGCACAGCTTGCACAACTGTACATGGCAGTCCTGCCTGGACTCCACCCTCAAGTATTTTTTGCTTTGCATTGTGAGCCATCATATGGACCACAAGTTTCCCGAGGGCGGGAACATGGATTACATAATTTTTTATACTCCCACAAGTGCTTGGCACTCAGTTGATGATCAGTAATTCTCCCTGGGACTTCCCTGGTGCCACAGTGGTTGAGAATCTGCCTGCCAATGCAGGGGACACGGGTTCAATCCCTGGTCCAGGAAGATCCCACATGCCGCCGAGCCACTAAGCCCGTGCGCCACAACTACTGAGCCTGCGTGCCACAGCTACTGAAGCCCACGCGCCTAGAGCCCATGCTCCGCAACAAGAGAAGCCACCGCAATGAGAAGCCCACGCACTGCCACGAAGAGTAGCCCCTGCTCGCCACAACTAGAGAAAGCCTGCGCGCAGCAACGAAGACCCAACGCAGCCAAAAATAAATAAATAAATTTTTAAAAACATAATAATTCTCCCTTAGCAACTCTGTTAGGGGGCCTCTTCTGACCAGCCTTTTTGGGCCTGCCCCTGACCCTCCAGGCATACTCAGTCCAAGCTCCACACACCCCCATCGGCATCTAGTAAACCCCACTCGGCCCGCCCTCCCCCTGAGACCAGATCAATTCAAGCACCAGGAAATCCTTAATATCAGAACTCTCAGAGGGAAAGGAGCTTCAAGTTCTTGTCATTGAGGGCCACAGGATGTAGCCCTGTGGCCTGCAGGACCCCAGAGAGCAGCCTTCTTGAGCGCACGCAATGCGTGGATCCTATCCCAGCCCTTATCTATGCAGGATTCTAAAGGCCCTGGGGCCATTGTTGGAGAGCTCTTATTTTTGGGTGCTTCCTCATACCAAGCCACTCCCCACCCCCACAGAGTGGTTCGCACCCTGGTCCCCATCCTGTCCTCGGTAGTCCCACACAAAAAGCCTAATCTCCTGTTTCAGCAACTGTGAAACTATGAGACACCACTCAGGCCTCTTGGGTTCCAGCCCAGCCTAGACGCAATTCTTCTGAAGGCTGCTCCCTGTCCTTCCTCCGAAGGTGCTTTTCCCTAGGCTGGGGTGGGAGGAGGGAGGCCCGGGATGCCACACACACCAGGCGTGCCTGCCTCTGTCCACTGTCACCCGCTCAGCCAGAGCCTGGTTCCCAGACAGGCGCAGAGCCAAAGTAGAGCAGTCAGGACACCGCAAAGAAAAGGCTGTGCGTTCCTGCTTCCTTCTCAGCAAGTTTCCCAAGCAATGGGGCTCCTCGGGCTGCCGGCCAAAGAGCCCGGGCAGAAATAAACCTCCCCAGCCAGGGCTCCTTCAGAGCTGCCCTTTGGGGAAATTGCCCCCAGTCCTCCTGAGGGCCCCTCAGCCATGGCAGCAGGCTCTTCCCCGGAGTTAGGTGTGTGGGGGCACGTTCCTCCCCCGGGGTCCTTGCCGTCAGGTTTGGGGATAGGACCAAGTTTTCCCAGCACAAGTGAGACGGACGCAGGCACCTCTCATCTCCCAGGACAAGGGTCATGGACACATCTTCTCCTGGAAGCCAGCAACTCACCTGCCCCTACCCTGTCCCACACCCCCCTTTCCAAGAGGGAAAGGTAAAACTCAACTCTTGTCATTCCCTGGGGTTTGGGGGCAGATGCAGGTGACCGCCTGGGCATGGGGAGACACCTTCCCCTGAATCAGAAACTGAGGCCTCAGGGGCTGAGCAGAGAACAGAGGGGCTGGACCTGGATTGGTCCCAAGAAATAGAATGCCTGTGGGCGTGCTCAGCGGGGGGATGGGAGGGGGGGGATATAAGCCCTCTTGTCCCAGAAGCAGCCAAGAGGTGAGGGAGGGGTGTGAGTGACACCCAGGAAGACAGCAGAGGCTGAGGAGCTCAGGAGAGGCCAGAACAGCCCTGCAGATAAGGCTCTGGGCTTTCTCTCCTTTGGGGCCAAAGCCAGAGAAAGCACAGCCAGTTGCATAATCCTTCTATTTGCTCAGATCTACATTTTGTCCTGAAGCTCCCTGCCCTGGGAGGTGATTGAGGAAGGCACCCAGCAAGGACTGGGCAGGGCAGGGAGTCAGCAGGCGAGCAAGGGGCGTGCTGGGTCTTCAGCCTTTTTTCCACCGCTGCCGTCCAGGAGGATGGAGGCCCTCAATGAGTCTGCCCAGTTCAACTTCTCCCTGCCGCACAACTTCGGCAAGCGGCCCACCGACTGGGCGCTGAGCGTCGTCCTGGTGATCATGCTGTTAACCATCATGCTCTCACTGGGCTGCACCATGGAGTTCAGCAAGATCAAGGTGCACTTCTGGAAGCCTAAGGGGCTGGCCATCGCCCTGGTGGCGCAGTACGGCGTCATGCCCCTCACTGCCTTTGCACTGGGCAAGGTCTTCCAGCTGAACAACGTCGAGGCACTGGCCATCCTGATCTGTGGCTGCTCACCGGGGGGGAACCTCTCCAACGTCTTCACTCTGGCCATGAAAGGGGACATGAACCTCAGGTAGGACGGGGGGTGAAGAAGGAGCAATCTGGGGACGGCGGCTGCATGGGAGATCACAATCAAGGCGAAGAGGGGGGCCAAAGCCAGAAGCGTGAGTGAGTGGGGGCTGGGTGGGTGCTAGGGCATGGGGTGGCAGGCATTGATTGTCAAGAGCTCACACTGGGCTGGGGACAGGACCTGGGGTACATCTTGGTTTAAGCACCAAGCCAAAGGGGCCCAGCTGGTCCAGGGGCACCCTGGAGAGCCCCCTTACTCCCAGAGTTGCCTCGAATGGGGCACAAGGATTGTCTTGAAGGAGTACCGTACTGACTTAAAGCAAAGGGACCTCTGGAGAACTTTTACCTGTCTGCCAGGCAGGGCAAGTTGTCTGCTTTGAGGCCAGAGATATGAAAGGGAGTGCAGATTAGTTTCAAAGATCTCCAGGGAGATCAAGGTGGCTCGGAACCAAAGAGCACCTCCAATTCCTGCAGAGCAGGAAGGAACTTCCAAAGATTCCCCCCAGCTGTCTGGGCTGCCTTCTCCGAACTTCCCCCATCCGCCCGTCAGACGCAGGAACACTTCGATGCAAAGACACAGCCAGGTAGATCCTAGAGTTTCCCAGGACCAGGTCGGGGTCCCAAGTCCTGATGGGCCTCGCCTTGGCCAAAGTGGTAGGAGGGAAAGAGCAGCAGCCCCACCCAGCTCATCACAGCAGAAATCAGCGAGGGCTCCCTCCTGCAGGGGCTGGTTGAACACCCGTCCTTCCAAACAGGTGGGACTCTGGTCTGGAATGTCTCCCAGGGTGAGGCCATGTCAGGCCTGCTCCAGCTGCAACAGCAGCCCCTGCTGGCTAAAGAAAACTCACCAGCATAAAAGCTCTTGCTTTTATCTAAGCCTCCGTCTCAAGCCGCTCTCTTCTGGTTCGATCCACTATTCCATGCCGGGCAGGGCAGTAAATTCAGACAGTCCATCTGCTTGTGCCTGTCAGTACCCTGTCCCTGGCTGAACTTTACTAAGGAAACTAGCCAGGTATGGAAGCCTCCTCCTGGGGATGCCAAGCGATGCTGGGGTTGATTATTAGATGAAAAAATGATAGTGATCACTGGGGGTTCCCTGGACCTGCCTTCTGAGAAGCTCTGGACTCTCTACCCATATGATTTGACCCTTACTGAGGTGGTCGATGGAGAGAGAGCTTGGCTTGTACAGTCTCCCATGGGAACATATCCAATGTTCGACCACCTCACGGTGAGGAAAATTCTTCCCTCTATCTAATCCAAGTCCTTCCTGCTGCAAAACAAGCTCCTGGTCTTGATCTAGCCTGTGGACAAGGCCCATTGCAGCCTCTGTGTCCTGGAGAGAGAAACTTGTACTATACCTTAATTCTGACGTAGAAGGGTTGCAGGTCAGGAAAGGGGTACTCAGGGCTTCGTGGCTCTGTAGAAGCAGCAGAGCTGGGTGGCAAAGCGTAAAATATCATGGGGGAGCCTCTAAGTGTGAGTGACCAGATGTCCCAGCCTTTTGAGCCAGTGGGTGCCAACGAGGTCTCTTCTGAAACACCTACGTTTCTGAGGCTCTAGGCCTCCACCGGCAGAGCCCCCAGTGACTCATGCTCTCCTGCTAGGCCTCCTGGTCTGGGCACCTGGAAACTGTCACTTCCACCTAGACCCTCAAGAGACAATGCTCTGCCAGGACGGCCACCTTCTACCATAAAGCCCCTACCCGCAGACAAACTTCCCACGCACGTTAAACCAGGCTTCCGACCCCACCGGAGGAGCGAGAATCTCATCCTCCACCATCACGTGCTGCCAGACCTCGAATTCCAAATTGAGTTATTCATCTGGGACAACTTGTTACATGTATTATAATAATGATAATGGTGCTGATAATAAAAGTCAGCCAGGCACTGGGCCAAGCACTTTACATGGGATCCTCATACAGCTTCCCATGAGGAGGTGTTGTAAAGAGCCCCATTCTAGAGATGAGGAAACTGAGACTTAGAGAGGTTAATACATTTGTCCAAGGTCTGAAGGCTCCAAAGCCTGTGCTTTTACTCATATATCTTCAGGGTCGGGTGTGTACATAAATGAACTGAGTGGCTGGAGGGTGACCGCCAGCCTTGGAGACACGGGCCGCCCTCCACGGGGCAGATGCCATGCATCTCTGCCATGGGTGTTGTGGGAACGGGGACTCAGTGCCTGCACAGCTCCCTGCTTTTCAGGAGAAGATGGAGTCCCCCTTTTTATGTGAAATCTCCAAATTTTTAATTATTTGGTAACTCGTTCCAAATTTTTACAACACTGTGCAAGCCAAACAGTACATGACAGAGGCCCAGATGTTACACAGAAGCTATGGGTTTGAGATCTGTGTACAACACCACACGATTTCCCATCTAGAGCAGAAAGGAATGTTAGGACACCTATTCCACTTTACACGTGAGGAAGCGGAAGTCCAGAGACTTTCCAGAGGCTTCCCCGAGAATCTGTGGGCAAGTTGTGTCTGGAGCCATTCCTGGGCTCTCTCTTCCCAGTCATTCTGCCTCACAGCTGGAGTGAGACTGGGGGAGCCGCCGTCACAGGGCGTCGGGCACATTCACGGAGGCTGGGCCGCCAGGTGGGCCTCTCAAGGCAGCCAGGCCCAGCAGCTCCTTCCTCAAGGATGCTGCTAGACATACTCCAAAAAAGGCAGGTGACCCACAAGAGAAAGAGAAAGTGCCCTCATCGGGGACAGAGGAGACAGTGCCAGAGGGAACTGGGCCCCTTTGATGACCACCTCTACCACCCCTCAAGTTCACCTGCTCCCCCTCTCCCCTCCAGCCAGCTCACAGCTGAGACCAGAGCCAATGGCTGAGGGGACAACCCAAGGATTCCCACAGCTCTCCCCACCGTGACAGAGGAAGACTAAGCAGGAGGAGACAGAAGCTACCCGGGTTCCCAGAAGTTTCCCACTTCACCACAGAGACTCTAATGGGTCCCCTCACAACTCTCTCAGCTTCCGCCTCCAGTGCCTCTATTGACAGGAGTTCAAAAACTGATCCTCAAGCAGGGTGTACCGATGCCCCAAAGCAGGCTGTATGCAGTGTTCCGAGAACTTAAGCAGGAAGGGTAAAGAAAAAACCAAATGTGCTCCTTTCTCCCTGGTCCCTGGACCCCTGAGAAGCATCCAGGTCCACAGTGTTACTATGGAACAGATTCCAGTCTCAGAGCTAGAGTCAGGAATTTGCCTCCCATCCCTGTCCTTCAGGGTAACAGGATCATGACAGTCACAGATACCAGAAAGTTAGGACCAGTGCCCAGCACTCGCACCTGCGGAGGAGGTTCGGGGGTCTGGGAGCATGGCTCCCACACACCTCAGTGCATGAGGCTCACCAAGTCTCAGAGCAAATTCCAAAGCTCCCGACATGCCAAGCCAAAGTAAGCATGACTCCTCTGTTCAAGGACATCAGAACAAGCACACAAGTTTTGTGTGGCTTTTCTCCTAAGAAGAAATCAATAGCTAGCACTGTAGCCCTCTGTGTGCCCTTCCCAGTCTCATTCCCCTCTATCCACCCCGAAGGGAGCACCTCCCAGGATTTGACTTTCAGCACTTCCACAGACCCTTTTATACTATTACTATATATGTATATATCCATCAACAAGATACACTGTTGCATTTACATGGTTTTAAATTTTATATAAATGGTATCATACTGCCCATATCATTTGACAGCTTGTTTTTTTGAGATAATAGGTATATAAATAAAAGAGCTACTTCATGCATTTGAACTGCATTATAGTTTGCTTGCATTTATCCATTCTCCTGTTGTCAGACATTTACATGGATTTCATGTTTTGTGGCATGAGCAAGTCCTATGCATGCTCCCCCTGTGCTCACATGTGAGAGCATATATAATGAACGCAGGAGTGCTGGGTCTTGAGGTTCACACATCTTCAACTAACAAGTCTCCAAAGTAGTTATTCCACTTCACACTTCCCAGGGCAGTGTATGAAGAGCCCTGTTTTTCCATGTCTTCATCTGTATTTGGAATTGTCAGACTTCTAAATTTTGTCATCTGGTGAGAGTGAAATGAGTCACGGTGGTTTTAAATTTAATTACATGGGAGGTCTAGCAACTTTTCAAATACTGTTGGCCATTTGGGTGTCCTCTTCTGAAAGTAATGCCCTTTGCCTATTTTTCTATAGGACTGTGGTGTTTTCTTCTCATTAATTTACAGTTATTTGTTGTTTTTACATGTTGCAGCAGTCTACTCACAGTTTTGGGGTTATCCTTACGTTTTGATAATGATGTCTTATAAAACAGAATGTTTAACTTAACCAACTATACGAATATTTTTCCTTGACAGTTTATGTTTCAGGGGTTTCTTTAAGAAATCCTTTACTGCCTTGAAGGTCATAAAGATATTCACCTATGTTTGAAAAGTTTTACAGTTTTGCTTTTCACATGGAGATCTTTGATCAACTTAGAATTTATTATTATGTATGCTGTGATCTAATTTTATCTTTTCCATATGAATAGAGAAAACTCCCAGGACCACTGAGTGAATTTTTCTCCATCAACTTTTAATTCCATCTCTCTCGTTGACCAAATTCGCAAATAAGCATGAGTTTGTGTCTGGGATCTCTCTTCTGTTCTATTGTTCTATGTCTCTATCCTTGAGCCAATATCACACTTTCTTAATTACAGCCTTTTAATAAATCTTGATATCTGAAAGTTGCCCTACCTTGTTGTTCTTGAAAATTACATTAGCTATTCTTGGTCCTTTACTCTTTCACTTGAATTTTGGGATTAAGTCTCACGTCTACAAAAACTATTTCTGGAATTTCGGTTAAATTTGCCTTAAATTTATGGATAAATTTAGAGGCTATCTTTATAATACTGAATCTTCCCATCCATGAAAATGGTACAGATTTTCTTTTATTAATCATTATTTTATACCTATGAAGTTTTATAACTTCTTTCATAAAGATCTTGCATATCTCTTTTAGATTTATTTCTAAATATTTTATAGTTTTTATGAATATTATAAATGGTATCTTTTTAAAAAATTCATTTGCTAATTATTTTTGTAGTATATCAGAACTCGATTGTTTTTTATTGCTAGTGTAATCAAAATTTCACGGATTCTCTTATTTACTAGTTATAATGGAAATTCACTTGGATTTCCTCTGTGGACAGTCCTATCATTGGCATATAATGCAAGTTTAGTTTCTTCCTTTCCCATCCGTATGTTTTTTCTATTTCTTGTTTTGCTGTGCTAGAAAAGACCTATATAGTATAATAGACAATAGGTGATGTGATGGGAACAGGTGTCCTTGCTTTATTCCTCTGATTTTTCACCATTAGGTTTACTATTTCCTGTAGATTTTTGACAGATAACCCTTTTCAGGTTAAGGAATTTCCATTCTGTTGCTAGTGTGCTAATTTTTATCATGCATGAACATTGAATTTTGTTGAATGGCACTTTTCTGCATCTATGATACCATTTTTTCTTTAATCTGATAATACAGTGATATATATCAGTAGATTGTCTAATGTTAAACCATTTTTATATTGCTGGGATAAACCCATTTTGTCCATTGTATTATTTTGTAAAGGCATGGCTAGATTCATTTGGTAACATTTTATTTGTGACTTTTGCTTCTGTGTTCATAAATGAGACTGGACCCTAATTTTCCTTTCTCATAATGTGATTTTCTACCTTTGGTTCTAAAATTTTATTATTCATATATAATAATTTGGGACATGTTTCCACTTTTTTTGCTCTCTATATAATACTGAGGCTATCTGTACTTTGAATGTTTAGTAGAACTCTACTGTAAAACCATATGTACATTGTGTGGGGTTTGGATGACAGGTTTCAAACTACTGATTAAATGTCTTTAGTGATTCTAAGTTGATTCAGGTTTTCAGCTTCATTTTGAGTTAGTTTTTGTAGATTATATTTCCCAGGAAATTGTCCATTCAATCTGAATAGAAAAATGAAAGTATAAGACTGTCCTTGATTTCTTCTATGACTCTCTAAAATCTTTATGGTATCTGAAATTATGTTTCCTTTTGCATTCATAATAACATCAATTTGTGCCCTCTTTCCTTTTTCTTGGTTAGTCTCGCCAGCGGTGTCTATTTTATTAGACTTTGCAAAGAACTTGCTCTTGGTCTAATTGATTCTCTCAGTTAATTTATATAATTTTTAAAGTTTACTCTCTCATCTTTGATATTTTCTTTCTCCTGCTTTCATTAGGTTTACTTTGTTTTTCTTTTCAATTCTTGAGTGAAATGCTTAGCTCATTAATTTTTAATCTTTCTTCTTTTCCTATATAAACATTTCAGGCTATAAATTTTCCTCTAAGAATTAATTTAGCTGCTCCCTAGATTTTTAAAATTATTTTTTGAGATATAATTTATACACCATAAAATTCACCTTTTTAAAGTATATGTCAGTAGTTTATAGTATACTCACAAGGTTGTACAACTACCACAAGTATCTAATTCCAGAACATTTTAATCATCCCTAAATGAAACCCTATACCCATTAGCAGTCAGTCACTCCCATTCCTCTCTCACTCCAGACCTTGGGAACCACTAATCTACTTTCTGTCTCTATAGATTTCAGGTAAATGGAATCATATAATATCCAGCCTTTTATGTTTCTGATTCTTTCACTTACCATAATGTTTTCAAGGCTCATCTTTGTGATAGTACACAGCAGTACTTCATTGCTTTTTATGGCTGAAGAATATTCAATTACATGAATACACCATATTTTGCTTATCCGTTGATATTTTGTTTTCCATTTTTTAGCTATTATAGATAATGCTGCTATGAACGTTTGTATACAAGTATTTGTGTAAACACATGCTGTCAATTCTTGTGGGTATATACCTAGCAGTAGAGTCGCTGGGACATATGATAACTCTATATTTAACTTTTTTTAGAGCTGTCAAACTTTTCCAGAGCAGCTGTACCATTTTACATGCTGATTATGATTTCATATTCAACCCATGAGAGAATTAGAAGTTCTATTTTTCCAATAGTCCTTTTATTATTGACGTCTCAGTTTCACCACTTCTTTTTTCATAGGCCTAAAGTCTCAATTCTGGTCCCTCCCTTGGGCATTAAAACCTAAGCCCCAGATTACCAAGACTAACACCCCACCACCTACCCCATCACACACTGTAGCTTCAGCATGAGTTCACCCACTAAATATTTGGCATTCTTTGTTTCTAGTCCCTGGAAACCTCCCTGTTTCTTACAAGCTCAAGTATGTGCTTAGGTGTCTTAGGTGTTCGTAGAGGGAGGGTTTTCCCATTATTCAGTCCACAATATCCCTTGAGGGTCTCTCCTCGCCTCTGGCAGCTTCTTATTCCTTGTGATACGTCTACCTATTGTGTTCTTGATGGCTATACTCCGGACCCTTTGGACTAGGATGTAGTTGATATTCATTTAAGCCATATTTGACCTCTATGGAAACAATGAAGAAGTGTATATAGTGAATAGGGCTATAGGGAGGAGGGACACACACTTAGTGTGGTTTTCCTGGGGTCTTGTCAAGCCCTCATCCACAACCTTCCCACTAGAATGGAAGCCAGAGCATATATTGTAAGGTGAATGTCTACAAATCCAAGAATGTTCCCTAGCAGCTTCTTCTCTCAGTTGGTCTTTCTGGAGGGCCTCTTCCTACACAGCGTCCTGGGATTAACATGTATGAGATTCCAAATGGAGATGGTAATAGGACAGTTAGGATACAGATTACAGCTGGGAGGATATACTATTATTCAGGATCTGAGACTCACACTCAATTTATCTTAAATAATGTTAAGGATAAACCAGAAAGTAAAGAACATGAGAATATCGGTGTTGGGGACTAGAATATTATTCAAGATAAAAAACAGGTCTGATGACCAGATTATCTTGTCACTTACTCAACAATGTGTAACTATTGCTGCCTTCTCTACTGCTCCACCATTGTGGTCCTTCCATTATTCTGTTTTTACTGCTTTGCTGCTATTTTTTACAGTCCTCCTAATCCTGGCCTCTGTTTACTGCTTTTTCTTTGCATGTTTTTTGATTTTTGCCTGACCATGCCTCCCATGCCTCTCCAAAACCAAGTGCTCTATCACTGTGTACACATTCAAACTCCCCAAGTGAGAAAATGCTCTTGATGTACTTAATCCTTGTTATCTTAGTTAGACAGAATCACTATGTCCAGCCATCCCCTAGGCTCTAAGGCAGGCACTTAGCAACTTAGTAGGTCAGGTGTTATTCTATGTTCCAATGGGCTATAGCCAGAGTGATGGGATCACACAGCTTTCTTCAAAATGGGCTGTGCTATGTCAAGTATAGAGAGCAAAAAGAGTTCTACTACAGAGGAGATCAGAATGGCTCCTTCCACAGTGAAGCACACAGGGACTGAAGCAGTTGGACAGACCTGGGTTCAAATCCTGCCTCAGCCTTCCTATCTGTGTGATCCTGGGCAAGTCACAACTCTTCAAGTCCCCAGCTTCCTCATTAGCAAAAAGGAGATAGTAATGCTTACCTCCTAAGCTACTGGGAAAAAGAAATAAAGCAATGTATGTAAGGTTCTTAGCACAATGCCTGGCACATAGCAGGCACTCCACAAAATAGTCTGTACAGGCATACCTTGGAGATACTGCAGCTTCAATTCCAGACCACTGCAATAAAGCAGAATATCACAATAAAGTGAGTCACATGGATTTTTTGGTTTCCCAGGGCATATAAAAGTTATGTTTAAACTATACTGCGGTCTACTGAGTGTGCAACAGCATTGTGTCTAAAAAAATTTACATACCTTAATTTAAAAATACTTTATTGCTAAAAAATTCTAACCATCATCTGAGCCTTCAGCAAGTTGTAGTTTTTGCTGGTAGAGGGTTTTGCCTCCATGCTGACAGCTGCTGACTGATCAGGGTCGTGGATGCTGAAGGCTGGGGTGGCTGTGACCATTTCTTAAAATAAGACAAGACTGAATCTTCCTTTCACGAATGATTTTGCAGTTTGATAGCATTTTACCCAGAGTAGGACTTCTTTCAAAATTGAAGTCAATCCTTTCAAACCCTGCCACCGCTTTATCAACTAAGTTTATGTAATATTCTAAATGCTTTGTTGTCATTTCAACAATCTTCACAGCATCTTCTCCAGGAGTAGATTCCTTCTCAAGAAACAACTTTCTTTGCTCATCCGTAAGAAGCACTCCTCATCCATTCAAGTTTTATCAGGAGATGGCAGCAATTCAGTGCCATCTTCAGGCGCCACTTCTAGCTCGCTCGCTATTTTCACCCCATCTGCAGTTACTTCCTCCACTGAACTGCTCAAAGTCATCCCTGAGGGTTGAAATCAACTTCTTTTAAACTCCTGTTAATGTTGATATTTTGACCTCTTTCCACGAATCACAAATGTTCTTAATGGCATCTAGAATAGTGAATCCTTTCCAGAAGGTTTTCAACTAACTTTGCACAGATCCATCAGAGGAATCACTATCTATGGCAGCTATAGCCTTACAAAATGTATTTCTTAAATGGTAAGACTTGAAAGCCAAAATTACTCCTTGATCCATGGGCTGCAGAATGGATTTTGTATTAGCAGGCATGAAACAACATGAATCTCTTTGTACGTCTTGAGTGACCAGGTGCATTGTCAATAAGCAGTAACATTTTGAAAGGAATCTTTTTTCTGAGCGGTTGGTCTCAACAGTGAACTTGAAGTATTCAGTAAACCAAGTTGTAAACAGATGTGCTGTCATCCAGGATTTGTTGCTCCATTTATAGAGCACAGAGTAGATTTAGCATAATCCTTAAGGGCCCTAGGATTTTGGGAATAAGCATTGGCTTCAACTTAAAGTCACCAGTTGCATTAGCCCCTAACAAGAGAATCAGCCTGTCCTTTGAAGCTTTGAAGCCAGGCATCGACTTCTCCTCTCTAGCTATGAAAGTCCTAGATGGCATCTTCTTCCAGTAGAACACTGTTTCATCTACATTGAAAATCTGTTGTTTAGTGGAGCCACCTTCATTGATGATCTTAGCTAGATCTTCTGGATAACTTGCAGCTTCTACATCAGCACTTGCTGCTTCACCTTGCACTTTCATGTTGTGGAGATGATGTCTTTCCTTAAACCTCATGAACCAACCTCTGCTAGCTTCAAACTTTTCTTCTGCAGGTTCCTCACCTCTCTCAGCCTTCCTAGAACTGAAGAGAGTTCGAGCCTTGCTCTGGATTAGTCTTTGGCTTAAGTGTATGCTGTGGCTGGTTTGATCCTCTCTCCAGACCACTCAGACTTTCTCCGTATCAGCACTAAGGCTTTTTTGCTTTCTTATCATTCGAGTGTTCACTGGGGTAGCACTTCTAATTTCCTTCAAGAACTTTTCCTTTGCATTTACAACTTGGCTAAATGTTTGGGGAAAGAGGCCTAGCTTTCAGTCTATCTGGGCTTTCCACAGGCCTTCCTCACTAAGTGTAATCATTTCTAGCTTTTGATTTAAAAACATGAGAGACATGTGACTCTTCCTTTCACTTGAACACTTAGACACCATTGTAGGGTTAGTTAGTAACTGGTCTAATTTCAATATTGTTGTGTCTCAGGGAATAAGGAGGCCCCAGGAGAGAGAGAGAGAAGGGGGAACAGCCAGTCGGAGGAGTAGTCAGAACACACACAACATTTATATCCTTTGAGTTCACCGTCTTACATGGGCGTGATTCGCAGTGCCCCAAAACAATTACAATAGTAACATCAAAAATCACCATAACAAATATAAAGAAAAAGCTTGAAATATTGCGAGACTTACTAAAATGTGACAGAGACATGAAGTGAGCAAATGCTGTTGGAAAAATAGCACCGATAGACTTGCTTGATGCAGGGTTGCCACAAACCCTTACTTTGTAAAAAAAAAAAAAAAACAATAAACAAACACAGCTGCAAAACGCAATAAAATGAGGTTATGCCTGTATTAACGGGCTCTCTCTCTCTGCACTCTTCCTATGTCTCCCACCCAGCATCGTGATGACCACCTGCTCCACCTTCTTCGCCCTGGGCATGATGCCCCTCCTCCTGTACATTTACTCCAGGGGCATCTATGATGGGACCCTGAAGGACAAGGTGCCCTATGGTGCCATCATCATATCACTGATCCTGATTCTCATTCCTTGCACCATAGGCATCATCCTCAAATCCAAACGGCCACAATACGTACCTTATGTCACCAAGGTAAGAACCTGGGGGCCTGGGCAGGGAGCGAGAACACCACCATCATCACAGTGAATGGCTTGAGGCAAGTCATTTGGGCTTTTTCCATGTCAGTTTCCTTCCCTGTTTAAACAAAACAAAAAAAGTCTGCTATTGGTACAACCTACTTCATGGGATTGTAATGTACATGAGAATATTTTTGAAGAGTTAGGAGAAAAACAGTAAAACACCACACACAACTGTAAGGTATAATCATTTTTTTAATAATAAAATTAAACTTTTATCATGTACCTAGTAGCTGCTAAGTTTTATGCTACACTCTCTGAGGAGTCACTGTCCTCGAAGTTTGTTTGCAGAAAGTCAATAATAGATGAGAAACAAGATCCAACACAATGTACAATCAGGTATTGGCAGAATGTAAGGAGGTGAGGTTAGTGAGGGCCAGGTGGTCAAGGAAGGCTTCCTTAGAGGATGGAAGGAGGGGGCGGGGCTTCAGCCAGACCATGAAGAAAGGGTTGGATTTGGGTAAGCCTAGGGAGATGCCTGAATAGAGGAGTTCCAAGGGAGATCACGGGTAAACATGGCTGACTGGATGAGAAGCCAGAGGGGAGGAGGCCAGGGGGAGAGGTGGTAGGCACACTTGTAGCACTTTAGGAGTGGGATAGGAGGAAAGTGGAGTGAGTTGGCCCCAGCAGGTGGAGGGGTGTGCTGTGAGGGCATCACGCCACTGCCCTGCCTTTGGAAAAATCAGACTTGTAGAGTGAGTGGTTCCTCTACCAACTCTTGTGACCTTGGAGCTCAGTTCCCATCAGTCTCTCCTCTGGCTCACTGCTCAGCCCGGGATCCCAGGCTCCATCCTGGTCCTCAGGAAAATCTCGCCTCCTTGAAGGCCTGTTTTGGTCCCTGCCCCTGGATCTATGCCTTTGGGCCGGGCTACAGGGCATACTACTTGGAGGCCCAAGGCTTCCAGCAGCTTCGGGCCTGGAACAAAGAGGTTTGGTCAGGTTTCCAGGGTCTTTTGATTTTCACACTACCATTGTCAAGGGTAGTTTTTGCCCTTGTCCCGGTGTAGTCCTAATACCATGGCCACAGTCCCCCTCCCCACCTGTTGAAGATGTGAAGTCATTCCTCCTCCTGCCAAATGGCTCATCACCCCACTCTACTCTGGATGGCATCTTCCGTTCTCTCCACCCTTACTTCTCAGAAATCTCCTTTTATTGATCGTGTCCTCTACCCCCATAGCCTCCTCCCCACCTTGCTCTCATTTCTAGAACGTTTCCATATTAGTTCTTCACAGTCAACATTGATACTGGTTCACATCTCTCCTTTTTTTTTTTTACTAAGTAGAGTCACTGGACTCTACTTCTCGCTCCAGCCAACACCTCTCTTTCCTCCCCTTCCTAGCCATGCTCCTGGGAGTCACCCGTTGCCCCCACCCACCTTCCACTCTCACCACACTGGCCCCCAGGACTGTTCTCTAGTGACCAGGCCTCAACAGTCTCTACTCCTTGGCCTCCCATCCACTCAGCATCTTGATGACCACCTGCTCTACTTTCTTCACCAAATCCAATGGACATGTCTCAACTCTTCTTTTAGCAGCTTTTGGTATGGCTGACCACTGCCTCCTTCTCAAAAATCTTCTTCCTCAGCTTCAGTGACAGGGCACCTGCTTTCCTACCACGTCTCTGGCACTTCTTTTCAGACTCCCTTGTGAGTTCCTCTGGTAAAAGTTACTTCTCTGCATTCAGCCCAAGCTTTCTGCTTTTCTTGCTTTTCTTCCCTAAGCCCAGGACCTCCCCACCATGACATCTGGTCCATCTCAACAGCCACCTGCAAGCTGATGACTATCAGAACAGTATCTTCAGCTCTCAGCTCTCTCCTGACTCCTGAATCCATTAACTGCCAAATCTTTCTACCTGAATATGCCTCAGGCATTTAAAATTCAGTATGTCTTAAATTTAAACCACCTCCTTAAGCCTGCTCTTCCCCTCCTCGCCCTGTGTGATTATCTCAGTGAATGGCATTCAACGTGCCCCACCGCCTGAGCCGGAAACCGGACTGTCATTCTCCACGTCCTCTCCCTCCCCACTCACACACATCAGTGATTGTCAGTTCTGCCTTCTTTTGCTTGAACCCATGTCTCTCCATCCCTGTGTCTACTGTCTTCATTCAGGCACTCTCCTCTCTCACTAGACAACTCAGCCTTCTAACCTGGCTCCCTGACCCAGTTTTAACCTGAGTCTGGAAAGAAACTATCATGTCACTCCACTGCTTAAAGGCCTTAACTGGTTCCTTAAACTCCCCCAGGAGTCATGTGGCTCCTCAGCACTTTCTTGATTTGGTCTCAACCAACCTCTCCAGTGTCAGCTCTCTTCTTTGCACATGCCCCACTGGACTCACTCCCACTCACCCTTCAAGTCTCAACACAATTAGCACCTCATCTAGGAAGTTTTCCTTAACCCACAAGCCTGGGCAGGATGCTTGTCCTACTTGCTCCCATTATCACCCAACACCATTGCAGCATGTATCATACTGTATTATAAATACCCACTCCATTTTTATTCCCCACCCACCTGCAAAAAGCAACATCCTAAGGCTGTGTCTCAACACTGACTTCTCAACACTCACAGCTAATACCTGAGAATAAACAAAGGAATAAAGGGCAAGTCCTGTCTCTCCCACACATTAGCAGAAAAACAAACAAAAAAACCAGAAACATGTGTCTATCATTTCACTTACTCAAGATAGTTTATGGGATATAGGAATAAAGAAAAAAAAAATCACAGAACATAAAAATGTGAAGTGACTCCTGATATCACTTAAAGCAGCTCTGCCCCCCTCCACTTTATAGGTGAAACCAAAGACTAGAACCCCAAGTGCAACTGATGTAAGAACATGTCTCCTTACCTCAGAATAAAGTGTTCTTCTGAGAAAGACAAATACAAATATGTGGTACATATATACGATGGAATACTACTCAGCCATAAAAAAGAACAAAATAATGACATTTGCACAACATGGATGGACCTAGAGATTATCCTACTAAGTGAAGTAAGTCAGGAAGAGAAAGACAAATACCATATGATATCACTTATATGTGATATCTAAAATATGACATAAATGAACTTATCCATGAAACAGACTCACAGATGTAAAGAAAAGACTTGTGGTTGCTGGGGGCAGGGGGTAGGGAAGGGATGGAGTGGAAGTTTGGGGTTAGCAGATGCAAACTATTATATATAGAATGGATGGACAACAAGGTCCTACTGTATAGCACAGGGAACTATATTCAATATACTGTGATAAACCATAATGGAAAAGAATATGAAATATATACATGTATAACTGAGTCACTTTGCTGTATGGCAGAAATTAACACAACATTGTAAATCAACTACACTTCAATTAAAAAAAAAAAAGTGTTCTTCTGAGGATGCAAAAAGAATCTCAGATCTTAAAGTGAGAAAGGCCTTCAAGATGAAGTTCAGTCTCCTGCCTTATTCTCATTTTACAGATAGAATTACTGAAGCCCAGGGAATGTCTCCTGTTCCTCTTGTGTTACACATCCGTGACTCAATTCCACAGCAAAAAATGGAGTCAAAATGACCCCAGAGAACATTAAAAGGGCTGAGATATACTTGGGCTGGAAAGACAGAGGCCAGTAACAAAGAATCACATAAAATGCAGGTGTATCTTGGGACACTTTGCTGCTGGCCAAACCTCCAAGGTTAGACAAGCAGCAGGGCAACAGCTCCATTTATCAATTACTCCCAAACGGGAATCACTCCTGTGAGGATGCAGAGAAAAACAAGTGGTCAAGATGCAAATGCTGAAGTTTCCTTGTGTGATGTTTCTTTGAGGACTATGCTCATCCTTCATCTTCCTGTTTCATAATATAGTGAGTTACAAGCTAGAAAATGAGCAATTGTCCCAGCCTCTTTGCGCACCTAACACTCCTAGAGACTTTCAAATCAAAATTATCCAACTTCTGGTAACTGGCTCTGGCAGAAGGTTAGGGTTACCTGCTCAAACTCTGCTCAACCAGTTGCATTCCCTAGAAGGAGGTCACATTTAGACATGCCAAGATACAATTTCAGGGATGCCTCATTTGGAAAGGCAATTCAAGTAGTACTTTAACTTACCCATGCAAGGGTTTATTCACGCCTACGTGGTTAGAAAGTTGGTGAACCTGAGCATGACATGGTCTAAGAGCCACTCTTACCATAAGCCATCCACCACTCTTCAATAAGGATCCCGCCCTGACACTGACTCAACCGCTCTACCTATGCTTTTCCCATACCTGCTGCTACTGATGAACTGACCTGACTCTCCTATGTTTCACAGCTTCTGCCAACTCGTGGCTTCTGCTGCTCCCAGGCCTCCGTGTCAAAATTTTAACACTTGCCTCTGCTCTTGCTTCCCTCTCTGTAACTCTGCAAACTCCCTAAACAAGAGGAAGGATCTCACTAGTTAGGTCATTCACCAACCTGCCTAGGTCACCGATGAGAGAAGAGTTGGGCCAGGTTATCTCCTGGATCACTGGCAAGCTGAGTCGGCTACCCATGAAAGGACACTCATCACAGCTTCAATCAGCGATGACAGGGCAGTGCAGGTGGTAGAAAACATGGTGACCTATGAAGAAGCACCCACCTATGGCCTCTTTTCTCAGCAGGAGGTCATGGACGTGAGATGGCCACAAAGAGCAGGACTGAGAGTGACAAAAAACTTTGGGATGTTAAATTCCTCTCCTTTCCCTATGAGTAGTAATAGGAGCTACAATTTAGTCAGTGGTCCTAATATGCCAGGTCCTGTGCTGTCAACCTCACTCAAGAGAGGTTGCATGACTCACCAGTTTACACGTCTTGAGGACGGCTTTCACACCTGGGTCACAGCATTGTCTGTGCTCACAACCACTCCAAAGGCCTCAAGACTGGGAGAACGAAAGTGCGGGGATGAGAGTGATACCCACACAGAGAAAGAGGGCTTCTGGATTCATTCACAATCCCTGCAGCCCAGTACGCCCTATGTTATCCACTACACTCTTTTGATAGGGGCAAAAACTGGACATTAGGTAGACGACAAACCCAAAAGGAAGAAATTAACTCAAAATGCAAGGGCAAACCAAGCAGCTCATCAGTCTTTCAATGAAACCTGAAGCATGTTGTTACTGGTGAGATTCCTTCCTTTCCTGGGACAGGACCACCATCAGTACAGGTGATGTTTCATATGATCATTATCAGTTGCAACATGGCTTAAAAACACAGAAATGCAGAACTGTACAGCTGAAATTAGAGCAATATAAGTAAATGTTAAAATGTCACTAGGACAACATTGTAATGTAATTAATGCCACTGAATTATACACTCAAAAATGGTTAAAATGGCAACTTTTGTGTTATATGTATTTTACTGCAATTTTTTAAAATGGTACTGGGAAATATAAAACGCCACATGTGCGAATGAGCTGGAAACAGAACCAAAACATATAACCATTACAAAACAACACGGTAAGTTCAAGAAAAGTTTGCTATATATCCTTTTACTCAGAAGATGAGAGGGACAGAGGCTTAGGTGTATGCATATATTTCATCAGTTTAGTGTGTCATCCTCTAAAATGCACAGACATGTAAGCACACTTTGAAAGCTTGCATCCTTGTTACATGCTGAAAAATCTTAACATTCTAATTTCATAAATCTGCCTATTGAAAATTTTAAATGGTATGTCAGATGTTAACTATAAATAATATATTTTAAAACAAATAAAAATATACCATTGTTCCCAATGACAGTTGCTTTCACAGCACTTACCTGAGGCAGGGTGGACCTGCACTTTTTTTTTTTTTTTAATTGGAGTATAATTGCTTTGCAATGTTGTGTTAGTTTCTACTGTACAATGAAGCGAGTCAGCTATATATGTATACCTATAACCCCTACCTCTTGGACCTCCCTCCCACCCCCGCCATCCTACCCATCTAGGTCATCACAGAGCACCGAGCTGAGCTTCCTGTGCTTTATAGCATGTTCCTGCTAGCTAGCTATCTTACGCATGGTAGTGTGTATATGTCAATCCTAATCTCCCAATTCGTCCCACCCTCCCCTTCCCGCCATGTCCACATGTCCATTCTCCAGTCTACGTCTCTATTCCTGCCCTGCGAATAGGTTCATCTGTACCATTTTTCTAGATTACACATATGTGCGTTAATATACGGTATTTTTCTCTTTCCGGCTTACTTTACCCTGTATGACAGACTCTAGGTCCATCTACCTCGCTACAAATGACCCAATTTCGCTCCTTTTTATGGCTGAGTAGTATTCCATTATATGTATGTACCACATGTTCTTTATCCATTCATCTGTCGTTGGACATTTAGGTTGTTTCCATGTCCTGGCTATTGTAAATAGTGCTGCAATGAACATTGGGGTACATGTGTCCTTTTGAATTATGGTTTTCTCAGGGTATACGCCCAGTAGTGAGATTGCTGGGTCGTATGGTAGTTCTATTTTTCGTTTTTTAAGGAACCTCCATACTGTTCTCCACGGCAGCTGTATCAATTCACATTCCCACCAACAGGGACCCGAACTGTTTCTGATGAAGCCATTATTGCCTGAGCCATTTTCAAACTCCTTTTGGGAACTTTCTTATCATCCAATCTGCAGGTCACGCAAGAAAATAGGCTCATCCCTTTACAGTTATACATCATTTAGGATCTAAAACCACATTACCTGACTTCATTACCTGCTTTAACCAGCTTTGCTTCAAATGCCTTTTGGCCATTTCCAGAAGTTAAATTCATCATAAAATGGATGGATGAAGTCCCTACCCGTAATGGAGGTATTCAAGACAAGTATGACAGGTTCCAAGAATAACTTCTCCTGAGCTCCAAAATATCCACAGCAACGGCAGTATTGTAGGGATATGTAGACGGGCTTCAGAGACTTTGAAAGAGAACTTTCATTTACAATATCCACTTTGCCAGAGGACTGAATACTCTCATCCTTCAGAGCCATAGCACTTCACTGAAAACGTGCCATACAGAGATGTCAATCAGAAGCTGTGCTTGGCTGAGTCTTCAGTAACATGTGTTAATCAGATCTATGACCTCCAGGAAGCTTCCCAGCTACGGATAAGAAATCCAAAAAGATGAAAGATAAAGGTCTTTCACATTCCCTCCCACTTCAAATACATTTATTAAAATGTTTTCCGCCTCCAATATCCACCAGTGTTTCCCCAGCCCTCTCCGCTCTTCCATATCCCCAGTATCCTTCTAATTGCATTTTCTCCTTGTCCTTATTCACAGGGAGGGATGATCCTCCTGCTTTTGTGCAGTGTGGCTGTCGTAGTGCTCTCTGTCCTCAATGTGGGCAAGAGCATTTTGTTTGTCATGACACCACACTTGCTGGCCACCTCCTCCCTGATGCCTTTCATCGGCTTCCTGCTAGGCTACATTCTCTCTGCTCTGTTCCGCCTTAACAGACGGTAGGTATTATTTTAGGTCCCACTGTCCCACGGGTCTCATGCTCATCCTTGTCTCTCAGAAAAAGGTAAGATCCATGATCTCGGGAAGGCATTTTTCAAGCAATATATTCAAATGTATCAACTGAACAAGGAACTCTGGACTGAGGAATACTGGAGAGGGAAGGTACTAAACGAATAACACAGACCCAGAAACAAAACACAGAGACCAGAGGCATCGAATCATCCAAAGGGCAGCAGTTCACGGCAAAGTGCTCCCTCCAGAGCCTAGATTCCACCTCCTGCCCAACTCCCTGGTGGCAAATGGCGGTGGAGTAGCTCCATGTCTTCATGACAAGCGCTGACAACCCCTTTCCCACTTCTCCTCCCTTTCTGTCTAGGTTTTAGTCTTGACACAACACCTTGGGGTGGCAACTCTGCTAAGTGGCACTCAGAGCTGAAGTAGTTGCGGACCTCTGCTATAGCCTAATCTAATTCAAAAACACACCTGCTACTTTAGGGGAACAGTCAGCTTGAGTGCCCGGTGTGGACACATCAGGCACCCTAGGCACCCTGTCTATACAGAGTGGTACCCCATTTCAAGATTTCCTATTTTCAGCCACATGGCAGACAGATGTTTACGCAGGAGTCTAAACAGCAGCACTCCAGCCTCGCACCACAACGCCCCGAACAGCTGTTTTTAAAATACAATTTTAAAATAATTATCCATTTCAAAAACCAGGCTAATTTAATAAAGAACAAATTACTGTAGGATGCAACACACAGCGATAAACTAGTCAAAAAGGCTGCCAATGACCGCTCATGAATTTTCACAAAGACAATGATACAGGTCATGATAAATGGCCACAGCATCAAGTGCCATCACAGTAGTCTCCTTCACAGTAAATGTGCTGAGACACTGCTGGCGATTTTTTTTAGCAAAGAACTATTTTAATATACTAATTGCACTTCAGTGAATAAAATGTTGTATTAAATGTTAACAAACATTCCATTCTTTAATCCATAAAATGGAAAGCAAAACCGAGAATGTGCTCCAAAGACAGATAATGGAACCAAGCTTTTATTTAATCATTGTGTTTTGGAGTTAAAGATGTCCAAGCCATAAAGTGGACCACAGGGCAAGGTTCCCAGACATTTAGACAATCTTCTACTTTACATTTAAATTCTAACTGTCCTATATGTAAGCCCAACATATGCCAATGAATGATACTGGCTCCCATCTTCCTTTTATCCCTCCAGCCAGACATTTCTCCAAAATTCACTTTGATAATCCCACAAGTGACAAATTGTAGATTTCCAAGCTACTCAAAAATTCCCTCATAAAAACTCCCCCACAGGAACCTAACAGTCACCATCTCCCACAAGGCTGGATTGGTGATATAAGAGATGGGCCAACTCAACTGTTCTCAAAACCGTGCACTCCACACATGTGGCTCATTTGCATCTTCCTGTGTGTTAGTCACTGTCAGTTTCTCTTAGAGTATTTGGGAGAAAGGAGATGAGCGAGTGAAGTTGCACCCTCACATCCCTTCTCTGAGGGCACATGGGGTTGTTTTTTTAACCTACACAGGTGCAGACGCACCGTCAGCATGGAGACTGGATGCCAAAATATTCAACTCTGCTCCACCATCCTCAACGTGACCTTCCCCCCTGAAGTCATTGGACCACTTTTCTTCTTTCCTCTCCTCTATATGATTTTCCAGCTTGGAGAAGGGCTTCTCCTCATTGCCATCTTTCGGTGCTATGAGAAAATCAAGCCTTCCAAGCGTAAGTACTGAACTGTTCCCCTTTTGAGCTCTGCTCCCATTTCGGACGTGATTCTGCCAGCAACCGTCTCCAGCAAGGACCTTTTGGATGGGGCTGTGACCCATAAAGTCATTAGGAACCTGGCAGCACCAATAAGCAGGAAGGGATTTCAAAGAACCAGGACTAACTATAATAACTGCACTTCATTTTTGCTGGGAGAATCAGCTGTGGAGTTTGCCTCATAGAACAGAGGCGATTTGGGCTGCTTTAACTGGGGAGACCATGTAGGACTCAGGGTATAGAAATAGGACAGAACTGTCTTGGACATTACATAGTTGTGAGATGTTGTGTGAAAAGCCCTATCCACAAGAAGTCACTAAGTTTCCATGTTAAGAGTAGGTTCTCAAGCCATGGAGCCAGGTCAGAGCCCCAGCACCACTGGCACTCCTATATGAGAAAACGTGAAAGCAATGCAGCCCAATAATCCTGAATCAAAAAGTGAGGATTCCAACTCTGGTTACACAGTAAACAAAACTTAGGTATAAGCTTATTAATAACTACTATCAAAATAATCTAATTTAATATGATTTAATGTAATTACCACTGGATTAAATCACTTCCTAGCCAAGAGCACCTCCTTTCTAAGATGCTTAGAGTATTTCATTCTCTTCAAGATATAATCAAACCTCAAGAAAGCCCACTGAGTCCCTTCCTCAAAGTGAACATCAAAACCCCCTGGTTTTTCTTCAAACCAGAAAACTCAAATCTCAGTTGGTAACATATTTCAGTATTTTATAACTCTAAACATTATTAGTATATTCATCTCAACCACTCAAATCCTTCAATTGACTCATTTCCCACAAACTTGAGGATGCCTTGGAGACCTCTTCTAGACCCTGGAGACTGATTTACACCCTATGAGAAAGATACAACTTACCCTGGTAGAATTTATCATCTTATAGTAGCAAATGAAGACTTACAATTAACTTAAAAGATGTAGAATTGGTTATCAAGCAGCCAAAAAGAAACCAATAAATAAGTAACCATACTTCAGAACCATTTTTACTAAGCTTTGGTTCAAAACTACAGCGGAGCTGTGGAAAACAATCTAATCTGATACTTCTCTTGAGAGCAACTCAAGATATTTGTTACCCATTGAACACTCCACCCTCTTTAACAAAAAAAGCAGATTCCCAGGTTTGCAGTTTTAGTCCAAGAAAGGCCTGAAATGCCCTCAAGAGGCCATATTCTGAGTCTCTGGCTCTCAAAACCAATGTACCTAGCAAGACCCCTGCGGCAAAACGAAGTGCAAATAACTCACATCTTTGGAGCTCTTGTACTGTCTGGGCCCAAGCAGCAGTGCTCAAGTTAAAGAATCTGTCACAAGTTTTTGTGCTTTTGACCCTTGTACCCTTCTAGAGAGATGGGAGAACAGGAAAGGGGGACCATAATCGTAGCTCCTCACCACCGCCATGCAGGCAGAAAAAGGGGTAGACCCGACACCACAATGATAGGGGTATGGAAACACCCCTTGGAAGACTTCCCACTTAATGCATTTTCCTCCCTGCCCCCACTGGCTCCCAGAATGCAACAGTCAACCTTTGCTTACATAAACTCAACTCCCCATCTGTACTGTGTGTACTAAGAAGTTAGAGATGGAGTGATGAAGAGTCAGTGCTCTTTATTAGATCTTTTGTTACTAGTATTACCATTAGGGATGTTGAGGGGAAAGCAAATCTTCCCTCAGTTTAAGTCACGGGAGAAGAGGTGGTAAAGAGATGGGGGGAGAAAACAAAAACACAGGACACCTGGGAGTAAGTTGGTATTCTTTTATCTCCCAGATAGAACAAGTTTTTTAACTACTCTTTTGTTCTTCCTAACCTATGACCCTTTTCAACTTTACAGATAAAACAGAAATGATCTACAAAGCTGACACAACTGAAGAAACCATTCCAACAGCTCTGGGAAATGGCACCCACAAAGGGGAGGCGTGCCCCCCTTACACAGCCTAGCCTTCCCCAGTGACCTGGATTCTGGTCAGAAGGCAATTCAGAAAGCCAACGTGGCAAAATATACACAGAGCAGAAAGATGAAACACCATCAGGGGGGTCTGAGTCTTTCTCTAGCATTTCCAGCATAAACTACCAGAATCATCAAGCCTTGCGTGGAGGACAAACTGGCAGTCTACCCCAAAAAGCCTCACCTATTCCCAGCTTAGAACTTGATACTTGTCTAAAAAATAAAAGACTTATTCAATGACAGCCCTGCGAAGGCAGGAACCAAAACTGCCTTTTGCCCTTGCATCTCTAGAACAGTGCCTGATAGGCATAAAAAAGCAATTTCTGAACTAGTCAATAAATGGGTTTTTACCCTAAAATCAAATACCCAAATTCTGTTCCAAGTTTTGTGACCCAAAAGGGAAATACATGCTCAGAGTACTGTAGGATTAATAGACTTCAGAAGTCCTTTCTAACCTTAAATATTCAGATCCCATTCCTTCCCTTTTGACGTCACTGGAATTAAAGCTCCTGAGAACATGACACCAAGTATGCAAAAGCAGACAAAATAAAAGTGCAAAAACAGTTGGATAAGACAAACTCAAAACCTCAGCTATAATGAAATGAAAGAACATTTTAAAGAACACAATTCCAGAAGAGAAGGAAAACTTTAAAAAAGAAAAGCCAGAAAACAAGTACAAATACCAACAGAATAGTTTCACAAATCTAATCATCTATCCCATCACTTCATTAGGTATCAGTAGTTTTCACATTATGCTCCCTCCAAATTCAGAGTACTGTACGCTATTGCCGAAATTAGTGGTTGCTAAGTCAAAGTAAAGTAACTAAAATCCTTAAGTTTCAAATCTTCCCCAATGAAATTTAGACGTTTTCCATCTGGCTCATAGGCATAAAAAACTAGGTGACAGGGCTTCCCTGGTGGCGCAGTGGTTAAGAATCCACCTGCCAATGCAGGGTACACGGGTTCAAGCCCTGGTCTAGGAAGACCCACATGCCGCGGAGCAACTAAGCCCGTGCGCCACAACTATGGAGCCTGCGCTCTAGAGCCCGCGTACCTAGAGCCCGTGCTCCGCAACAAAAGCCACCGCAATGAGAAGCCCGTGCACTGCAATGAAGAGTAGCCCCTGCTGGCCGCAACTAAAGAAAGCCCACGCACAGCAACGAAGACCCAACGCAGCCATAAATAATCTAAAAAAAAAAAACCTAGGTGAAAGATTAATAAGAACACTTGCAAACAGCTGACCATGCCTAGAGTTTCCTGTAATTTTCATACCACTTAATGTGATTAGGTACAATTGAAACCAAGACAAGTAAATTTTAGGGCATCAGTCTGGCAAACGTCCAGAACTACCAGTACTCCCAGCACCAGAACACCAATAACTTGGGTCACTAACAACCTCTTAAAAATGCAAATTTGTTTTAGAAAAGAAATTGTGAGAAGATCTACCACCTATCAGTCTTACATATTTTACCCACATTTACATATCTGTTCAAACTGTTTTCTCTCATATCTAGCTGACATCATCTACTAGTAGACTGGGTGAGGCAAAACAAATGTTAAGTTCAGCTTTTTGAGGAAGGTATAGCTGAACCTGAGATATATTATACTCAAACTTTCCTTAGAGGACTAAGTTGACTAAGCCAACCTCCTCCACGATGCTGAAAATTCGAGTATAATTTAGTCAGCCCTCTGTATCTAAAATTCGTCAACTGATTCAACCAACCATGGATCGTGTAATACGGCAACGCGTACTTATTGAAAAAAGTCTGTATATAAGTGGACCCATGAAGATCAAACCTGTGTTGTTCAAGGGCCAACTGCATATAAAAAACGAGTTACAAGGACTTCCCTGGCGGTCCAGCGCTTAAGACTCCGTGATTCCACTGCAGGGGGCGCGGGTTCGATCCCTGGTCTGGGAACTAAGATCCCACACTCCCCGCAGCACAGCCCAAAACAAAACAAGTTACATTACGCCCTGCAAAACCTGGTCCTAAAACTTTGCTTAGGATTATTTACCCACACTCATTACTTCTCAGGTCCTGTATCTGGGAATTCAGGCCAACCTATCAGTTCAAAATAACTTAGTCATCTCTGCCATTTGTTCAAAGAAAGGGCTTTACCTTGTTTATTAAAGTGGTAAGCCACTGATGCTACCTATTTGATAGGTGAAAAGTCACTGGTAAAACGTCAAACATACACCACGCCACCCTGTTACCGTATCTAAAAAGCCCAAGGGGGAAAATAATTGTGCCTCTCCATTTCAGATACATTGTAAAGAAAAAAAAACCTAGGTTCCCATTTAGTAAGCAGAGTACCCCACATCTAAGTGAATAAACAAGTATACCACACAAACTCTCTCTAGAAGAGTTTGCGTTAAAAAGATCAGCTTCACAATTTTATGGCCCGAGTCCTCCTGCAGTCTCGAACACAGGGAAGCCTTCCTTCATGCCAAGAACTTTTAACCCTAGCCTCCACACATGGAGATTCCCACTACCCCAATCCCCACACTTCGGGGAAGCCCAATCTTTCCAGGGTTTCTAATTCTGCGTTCCTCAAAATCCCTGAAAGGTTAGGTCAGATGAGTGTGGAGTGGTTTGGGGGTTCTGGAACTAGACTTCCTGGGTTCTAATACCAGGAATTACATATATACTACATATAATAGTTAAGGATTCAGTGACTACACAGACAAGGCACTTAATAGTGGCTACTATGTGTTATCCACTGTTATGCTTACAAGTATTTACCTAGACTAGCACTCAAATGAGTCTATGAAATTCCTAGAAGAAACAATAAAACTAATTTCCTATAGGTATAGGGCTCTAACACTTAATAGAGATGGATGTAGAACCTTAGGCAGTTTTCACTACCCAACTGTTTTCCCTTTAACAGACTGTTACATCCATGTCTCAGGACTACAAGAAAAAGCATGTGAAAGCCCCTTCAAGCATTCATGTGCAGTGATTTTAAAAAAGTTCTACGTGATGATCTCCGACCATCAAAATTATATTACAACCTTTAAGTGAGGCATGAAACATTAAATTTTACAATCTTGCTTCCCAAATTGTCCTTCTCTTGGCTATGGAAGGCCTAAATAACGTGATGCCAAATAAAATTGGGTGGTTAAAGGACAGGAGGATCACACACAAGGGAAACTGTCATAACAACTGTTAGTCATCACTGTTTTGAACAGTTCACACTTCTTTGCCCATCTTCTGACTAGCCAAGAAATGTCAACGGTACTAATTAAAAAAAAAAAAAAAAGGGATTTTAAATGTGTCAAATGTGCATGGGGAAGGAGGATGTAGCCGTACTTCCTTCAAACAAAACAGACAAAAGCAGTTTTATAATCTTTTATTATCAATAACAAACAGCTGCTTTAACGTCTTTGCCAGGCAGCTGTTAAAGGGTGGGTGGACGGACACCCTTGACCCTAACAAGGAAAACTCAAATTAAGCCTTTACGTACAAGCAAATTTAGAGCTCTTTTAAGTGTCCAAAGCTATTAATTAGTTTAAGTGAGGCATTAAACTAATTCTGTATTAACATATTTGAATAACCAGGAACTAAAACGTTCAAATTTTTTCTAGTACAAAAAAATTAAATTTGCTTTAGTTATAAAAGAGCTCTGTCAATATACACAAACTATATACTTCAGACATTCACAAAAATGTGAGCAGAAGGCTTATCAAAAACATTTAATACAATTAGTTTTCAACAACCCCTGGTGGTCCACATCTACAAAGATACCCAGCCCAACCCAGCCCAACCCCCCTCCAAATCCCACCCCCACAGAAAAGCACATACTTACCAGAATTTTTAGCAAGTATGGTTTGGGAATTTTTTTTTTTTTTTTTTTTAGAAAAAGAAGGCCCCCAGGGCAAGTTATTTACAGTTTAATTGCCACTGTCAACTGATCTGGACCTTGACCGGGACCTGGACCTGGACCTCTGGCGATCCACAGATGCTGGAGACTTAGATCTACTTGAAGAACCACGTTTCTGGCTCTTCTCAGGCACAGGAGACCTACTAACAGAACGGGACTTGCTCCGGCTCCGGCTCCGGCTCCGGCTCCTGGACCGGCTGTAAGACTTGCGACTCCGGGAACGAGATCGGCTACGAGACCTCGAGGAACTCCTGCTCCGGGAACGAGACCTGCTTCGTGACCTACTAGGAAAGAAAAAAAAACAGAAAACAAAAAACTAACACTAAGTAGCAGGCCCTACAAATCCATTAAATAAAACTTTGACCTAAAAATTTAAACAGGACATCCCTGGTGGTGCAGTGATTAAGAATCCGCCTGCCAATGCAGGGGAAACGGGTTTGATGCCTGGTTCAGGAAGAATCCACACGCCGCGGAGCAACTAAGCTCGTGCGCCACAACTACTGAGCCTGTGCTCTAGAGCCCACGAGCCACAACTAGTGAGCCCGGGTGCTGCAACTACTGACGCCCGAGCACCTAGAGCCCGTGCTCCGCAATAAGAGAAGCCACCGCAATGAGAAGCCCGCGCACAGCAACGAAGAGTAGCCCCCACTCGCCGCAACTATGAAAGCCCAAGCGCTGCAATGAAGACCCAACACAGCCAAAATTAAAAAAATACATTTATATTAAAAAACAATTTAAAGAGATACCTGTGCCTTTTGCTGCCTTCAATTAATTTGATTTTTCTCCCATTTATTTCTTTTCCAGAAAGTTTTTCAATAGCATTCTTTAAGTCACCATAAGAGGCAAACTCAACTACCCTACAAAGAAAAAAATGCCATTTGTAAAGTTACATACTTCTTGTAGTCTCACAAACTATGTTATCAGTCTAGTTTAAGTACCTTTTTAATGTTCATTTTGCTATTGCTATATTGAGTCATCTCTTTACAGATAAAACAGCATGAGAGCAAGACTTTGCAACCTCCAAACCGTTGACATTTTAAGCTAGATGATTCTTTGGGGGTGAGAAGCTTTCCTGTGCACTATAGGATGATTACTAACATCCCAGACCTCTTCTCGCAAAGATGCCAGCAGCACCCTCAATCATGACAACCAAAACGTCTCCAGAACTGCCACATGTACCCTGAGGGGCAAACTCAACCCTGATTGAGAACTGCTACATTCCAGCATGTCCAAATTTTGAGAGCTCAAACATTCAGAGTAAAACTTTCAGAATACTTTAAAAGGCTCTCATACTCCAGTACATACTCACCCTTCATTTAATTTAGGTCGATGTGCATCCGCAAAGGTTACTTCCCCAGCTTGTCTCATGAAATCTTTGAGATCCTTAACACAAGACGATTGTGTTAAGCAGAGAAAAGGAAACATGACACACAAACAACCACATTGTATAAAAACAAGACTACTGAAAGAGAAGATGTTAGATAAAGTACAAACATGGTATTCACCACACTTGTATTCTATCAGAATTTAAAAATAATATATGTCAGGGCACGAAATAAGCAAATAGCATATTGCTTTTAAGCAAAATGCCAGGAAATTCAGATTTTAACATTAAAGTAGTATTAGTCTATACTGAGCTCAATACAAAAGGAAAAAAACAAAACAAAAAACAAGAACAAAACAAAAAGAAACAATACATATTTTTAAAGTAAAGACTAAAGTAGAAATTTTATATTTAAAAACAGAACATTTACAAGACACCAATTATCTTGTGCCCCATATGTCATTAAAAAAGTTTACTTTACCTTTATTATTATTTCCCTAGGCTAGTCAAGCAGCAAACCATTTATCGGTCGGAGAAACCTTCATGACATATGCCCGACTGGCTCTTCGCCACCCACTTGAAGGACACTACCCAATCGATGGAAGCCTTTAATCGCACAGCCCTCCCTATTAGCGGACTACTGGCGGATGCAGACATGTTCTACTCTTGTGTAGTTACCAAGGACCACTTTACTGCGATCAGGATTCCAACGACCACCTAATTTCGTATCTTTCAACTCTTTTCGACCAGGACCTCTTATTCGGAAGCGTTACAGGAAGACAGCTCTCAACTTAGGGATCAGATCACGTTATCAACGCTCTGGGATCGCTGCAACCTGGCACTTCAAGGAAGTGCACCGATTACGTCTAGACCGGCAAACACAGATCTAGAGGTGGCCAATTGATCACTGTAGGAGCTGACTGGCAAAGTCAACCAGGCCCAACCAAGAGTGACCAAGACAACGATTAGGATAACCCACAGGCACTCCTCGTCATAAGGCCAACGACACAGATAGGCTGGCAAATAAAGGGTTTAATATTTGGTTAAAATTGATTTTAAAAAACAAGAAAATATATCCTCAAAACATTTACATTTGATCACTAATATTAAAGTTTGAAATATCCCCCAATTACATTTAATTAAAATTTTAAAATTACGATTAAGTCCATTAATTTAAAAATAAAACTACTTTTAATAAAACATTAATAAAAACATTAGCTACCCACTAATATTTAAAAAGCCACATTGAAATATCTCAAAACTGTATTTCAACAAACCTGCCAGCTGACTCTTGAAGATAAATTCTCAACTATAAGCCGATTTTCTGTTCTTACAGGTGGAGCATTTCTGAGGAAGAAAATGAGCGCTCACAATGGAAGAAATGAAGCAACGTGCACTTATGGTGTTCAGTTGTGGGCAAGTTCAAGCAATCAGATATGACAAGTCATTCAAATGACTTCCGCCAACAGTTTCTGCATTACTTTATGACTCACACACTTACAGGAACAGTGGACATAACAGAACTGATTATACATAAACAGCAAAATCACTTATCGCTAATGGTTTTTAAACATTAAAGACTCCTCCTGCTGTAACGCTTGTTCAAAGCAGCCATCCACCATCCATCACATACCGTCTATCATTTCGAGGTCTGCGACTACTAAAACGGTCTGAGTAGCGTCCTCTACCTCTTCCGCCTCGAGATCGAGCCCGAGCATGTTCAATTGTAACCCTACAGAAAGGGAAGAAACATCTTCATTACCCACTTAAGCTATGTAAGAGACCTATTTAGAAATAAATACCCAGCTGACCTCGTCTGCTCTATTTCTGTGGTGCTAACTAGTGATAAAACTAAAAACGAGGTCCTCACCTTTCACTGCAGAGTTCTTTTCCATCAAGTTCATATACGGCATCATCTGCATCCCTGGGATCCTCAAATTCCTAAAATACAAACGTGAAAAAACCCAAATGCTTCACACGGCTTTAAAAGTGTATTCTACAACCCATTAAAACCAGTAAATACCTGTGAAAGCCCAGGAAGAGTATCTTAATGACAACAGCATACAGCTCAGCCCCATCAAAAAGCGACCAGCAGTGACTTCTCTCAGCCAGCAGTGAGACTCTTTTATCCCTTCAGAAAATTCACTGCCTTAAGGATGCAAAGCATTTCCTAAAGATACTCTACCTGGACTCAATAAAATCAAAGGCACTGCTTACCACAATCTTTACCCTCTTAACAACAGATAAGTCAACCAGTTCTAAATACTCACCACAAAACCAAAGCCTCTTTTCAGATCAATATCTCGTATTCGTCCATACCCCTTGAAGAATCTTTCCACGTCTTTCTCCCGGGCCGCTGGATTTAGCCTCCCGATGAATACTCGACAGCCACTCATGTCCGACTAGTACCTCCTGTCAGGAAATAATTCCATTGAGATAATACCGGTGAAATGTCAGAAAAATGCCTGGTCAAGGGATCAAAAACATAAACGGCATAAAATAAAATGTTTACCCGGTGATGTTATAAACAAGACTGCCAAGAGTGCCTCTTAACTAGGCCAGGTCCCTTGCAGACAAAATTAAAACTCGGCTCCCAACACGATCCTTCCCTGGGCCCAGACCGCAGCAACCGCAACGCCCACTGCCGCCTCTGGAACTGCGCAGCCGCACTCTCTCCCCGGCTCTTCTGGCCCCCTCCCGTCTGCCGCAGTCAGGAAAGGCCGAGAAGTGCGGGCGGAGCCGACCCCCCCTCCGCAAGGCCAGCCCAATGGCGACGGGCCGCGCGCGCGTCGCCGCCTCCCAGGAGAGTCACAGCGGGTGGAAGCCGGAATCTCGCGACGCCACCGCCTCGCCTCGCCTGCGCAGACGGCGGCGGGCGGCCGCGGAGCAGGCACAAAATGGCGGCCTCGGAGCCGGCGGTGGGGACAACCGCGCGTGCCAAACTCCCTGTCCCCTCCCCCTCTCCCGACCCCACCGCTCCGGGTCACCGTACCCGCCCTGGGACAGCCCCGACCACACCCCGAACAAAGGTCTCGGCCCACTACTCGCCGGGTTCGGAGAGTAAAGTAAGGAGGCAGGGAGGGGCACACAACCCCTCTGTAAAAACGACCGTGACCAGGACCGCCCCTCCCCCGTCAGGTCCCCTCAAACAATACCCAAAGGGAGACGTGCCCCAGCGCCCACCTCGAATAAACTGCGCTCATTGGACGCCGTCCTCCGCACAGAGAGCAGCCCTGACCACTCGCGATCTGAGCGGCCATGAAGAAGCCTCGATCCGAGAAGCCTTTCCCTCAAAGTGAGCCACTCACCTACCGGACAGGATCTTTGGCAGCTGAGACGCAGAGAGGTCCGTAGTCTGCGACGGAGCCGGCAGCCTCCCCGCAGACCAGGACTCAACTCGGCTACGTCTCTCCACAACTGACGCACTTAGCTGCTCTGGCGTCCCACAAAATGGAGGGCGCGTCCCTGCGTCACTTCCGGGACCGCCCCTGGCACCGCCCCATTGGCTCGGGGAAAGAGGTGTCGGGGGGCCGGGCCTCTTTATGGTGACGGCCTAAGTGACCCGCACTAGCGGTGGGCGGGGCCGAGGGGAGGGACCTGGCATGGGCGTGGCCGTCAGGTTCTCGGCGCCGGAGGGGCCGCGGTGGAAGACTGGCTGGTTCCCCTTAGGCCGTGAAGTTCAGTTCATAATTATCTCCCCCATAAAAATACCCTAAGGCAAATGACACCTTTTGTTTGTTTGTTTGTTTTCGCCGTGCTGCGGCATGCAGGATCTTAGTTCCCCGACCAGGGATCATACCTGTGCCCCCTGCGGTGGAAACCCTGATTCTTAACCACTGGACCACCAGGGAAGTCCCCACACCTCTTTTTTATCTGAAGTTTTTTTTTAATACCCTGAAGCATACTGGGTGAAAGAAACTCAGGCTTTGCAAAAATACCTGGCCATCTCTGACCCCTTGCTGCTTGCAATTTACGGTTGCACTTTGGAGGGCGCTCCATGATGCTCAAGTGAATATTTTAACCATATCACGGACTTACGGGTTAGTTATAGTAAGAAGTCTAAGGAGCTGCAGTATTGTTTAAATGGAAGGTTTGGGGGTCATGAGATACTGAAATTGGGACTGTGGCTAGAAGGCCATCTGAAATTGAGGCCAGAATGCAGACTTCTGCTTTTCCACACTCTAGGACTGTGCTGGCTAAGAAGGTGTTTCAAGCTACTTTTAAATCCAAACGGTATTTGGTTAACTCCTGTGCCTGTTTCTGTGATGTAACACATAAAAGTCTACCATTCTTCAGAAACAGAAAGTGTGTTTTCAAAGTAAGTGTGAAACGGTAGCCCTTTACATTCTTAACTCTGCGTTTTCCCAGTAAGGTTGGCAGGCTTAGAAATTTAGGCAGTAAAGAGAATGATGGTGAAAAAGTTACTTTTCTTTAATTTAACCCCATTTTTGACAGATGCCCAGAATCTAGGGTTGCCGCTTGCAACTAGAGTTACACAGAAATAAAGTAGTTCAAGAAAGAGCAGAGCTACCAGCCCTTACTCTGACCTCCAGGGCCCTTGGGAACTCTGGATTAGAACTTGGATAGTTTGTATGGCATGAACTCATCCATTCATACATTTGTACATTTATTTTTAAAAGCGCCTCTGCGAGTACAGAGCAAAATTGTGAAGTTAGTTATGGTGTGGCAAATTAAGGATGGATTTAAAAGAAAATATGTATTTGTTAAATTAAAACACTTACTTTTAGCTGCTAGCCTGATAAACATAGGCATTTTATCATGCACAAATTGTTCCAAACCTGTACTTATTTAATTGCATTTGTTTGCTTTCTGCATAATTTAAAAAAAAATCAGCCTCCCAATTATTTTCTACATTCTGTGTTGAATATGGAAGCAACATCTTGTGATTTCACTCACTAAACATTATTTTTGCTGCAATAAGAGAAAGTAATCTGGAAAATATTTTCTGGGGTGAAAAAGAAGAATGATGGTGCTGTACACCATAAAAAAAGTAGCTGCTCTCAGCCCGAGGTGTTGTGATTTTCTTCAGGATTAATTTTTTAATAAAGTCTCTTGATTTATTTACTGTTAAAAAGTTTGTGACTTCCACAAATTGTTCATTAGTAGTTCCTAGTGACTTAATCTACTCTATTCTAAACAACTTGTCTTCTGCAGTGTTTGTTTTTTCCGTGAAAACTGCCTGTCTCCCTACCAGATTTTCTTACCAACTTCTCCAATAAACACAAAGTCATCTTCCATGAGCAGAATTACTCTCCCTTCTATGTGATCCTACGATATTCTGTGTACACCCCTATAATTCCTTCACCACTGACTTATAATAAAGATATGTATTATTCATGTTTCTGTCTCCAGGAATGCCTAGCACAGAAAAGACTCAGTATTTGTAGACCTGGGTTTGCATTAGCATTTCTTTCAGGTGTTCCTGTTCCTATATTAATGTTTCAACAAAATGACTTGGCATCTTTTTCCTAAGACATCCAAGTGAGTAGCAAATCTTTAGTAAAGGAAAAAAGATGCAAAGAAATTACAGATTAAAATAAACAGAGTTTATCAAAGCCATCTCTTTGGGAGACTTTCAGCATAACTGTGGGAAGTTTCCTTCATCACATCCCTGATTTTTATCTAACTCAGGAGTCAGCAAAGTATGGCCTTTGGGCCTAATCCAGCCTCTCAACTGTTTTTGCATGGCCTGAGGATGATTTTACATTTTTAATAATGGGGGGAGGGGAATCCAAAGAAGAATAATATTTCATGACACATGAAAATTATATAAAATTCAAAGGTCAGTATCCATCAATAAAGTTTTTTTGGAACACAGCCACTCCTGTTCATTTGCTTAGTGTCTATATCTGTTGTCCTGCCCCAAAAGCAGAGCTGAATACTTTCGACAGAGACCATATAGACCAAAAAACCTAGAATAATTACTACCTGTCCTTTTTCGGAAAACGTTTGCATACCCCTGAGCTAAGTGATTCCTAAACTTCAAACTGCTCTGTAAATGCTTCACCCAGCTCCATTTGTCAGAAAGTAAACTCATAAACAAGGAGACAGGATTTGATCTTTATTTTTGAATAGTTTCTTTTGTTCCAATTATAAAAAGAAATAGATACTCATTGTCACAAAAATGTTCAACAGGAAGAATAATCGAAAGAAGGGAATGCTCGCAATCTCATCTCATCAAATCAACCTCTGCTTATATTTTGCTGTATTTCTTTCCTGTGTGTGTCTTTTTTTCTGACTTTAATTTTTTTTCCAATTCAAAAGTAATACCTCATCATTTTTTAAAACATAGATATGAGCATTTAAAAGGTCACTCTTATTTCCAACCCTAAGGGATAACTATTTAGGTTTTTTTATAATTTCCCTTTAGTGTTTTTCTATAAGCACAACTGTATTTTCAAATAATGAATCATCCTCATATATAGAAATGGTATCATGAGGGGTTTTATTCATAAAACTTAATCATGGGCATTTTCCCATGTTTCTTATATATTTATGATCAAAAGTGTATATTCAAATTTTTATCTGTTTTCCACTTAATATGACACAACTACATGCCTAAGGAAAAATATTCATTCTGACCAACAATTCTGTTTTTCTGAAAATGTCCTAAATATCACCAGATGCTTAAAAATTCCTATCCAAAACTCCCAACACTACAAGTGTTGACTTCCTTGCTTCTAGATAATAATACTAACAATTTTTTTTTCAAGAATAAGTATCCTTAAATAATTTCTCTTGGAAATTTATGTTTTTTTTAAATGTTCGATTTTTGACTCAGATTCACCCCTACATACTCATCTGACTTCTACTGCTACATCCTGCTTTGGTTGTTGTTTAATATAGTGCACAGTAATTAAAATACCTGTGAACCCACTACTTTAATTTGAGTCCCTAGATGAGTCTTTCTTAGCACCAGCTGTATACTAAAATCACCTGGGAAGTGTTTGAAGCTTTCTGCTGCCTGAGTCCTACTGGCAGAAATTCTGCTTTAATTGGCCTGGGGAGGAGTCCCAGTTTGTTAGTAAGGGCTGCAGGTGATTCTAATACTCAACCAGGAGTATTCTCTAATACTGACCTAGGTTCAGGAACTCACTTTTTTGTTCTCCATAAAAACCATCTTCCCTGCTCCAAATACTCATATGTCACTCAGGTTGTGGCTGGAGCCCTGATTGGGACACAAACCATTCTAACATCAAGATTAAATTCAGGGCACCTAAGCATATTCTCGTTACCATCCCTTTTAAAATTGACAGCTGCCATTTCCTGAGCCACTATTATGTTCCAGGCACGGTGATAAGGACATTACTCCCATTATCTCAGTCAATCCTCAGGCCAGCCCTTCCATGTAGGTGTTATAACATTGTTTAAATGAGGAAACTGGGGCTTAGAGAATCTAATGCTCTGTTCTGCCCAGAACATCCCACTTACAGATTTTCCTGCCACAGCCCTGATCACAAAAGCTGCAGCATGACCTTCATGGGATACCTTTCTGTGCAGTAGGGTGGCCCCAGAAATCCCAGAAACAGGAAACACTTCTGAATTTGCAGAGTTCTCACCACCAAGGCCAGAGAAGTTTAGAGTGAGGTAGAAATTAGAATAGGCAGAGCATCTCTGCATAGGGATTGAACTGAAGGAGAAATAGGGCAGTATCTTTAGAGAGAAGGAGCAAAGGTTAGCATAAGAGCTCCTGAGGACTTCCCTGGTGGCGCAGTGGTTAAGAATCTGCCTGCCAATGCAGGGGACATGGGTTCAATCCCTGGTCTGGGAAGATTCCCACATGACGCTGAGCAACTAAGCCCACAGGCCACAACTACTGAAGCCCACGCACTCTAGGGCCTGCGTGCTGCAACTACTGAGCCCGGGTGCTGCAACTGCTGAAGCCCATGCGCCTAGAGCCCGTGCTCCACAACAAGAGAAGCCACCACAATGAGAAGCCCGTGCACCGCAACAAAGAGTAGCCCCCGCTCCCTGCAACTAGAGAAAGCCCACGCACAGCAACGAAGACCCAGCACAGCCAAAAAAAATTAAAATTAAAAAAAAATTTTTAAAAACCTCCTGAGAATATTTTTTAAGGCAGAGATAGAAAGTAATTCCCACTAATTGAGAATTTGTTGACAAAAATTAGAAATTCTTCATAGGTCCATAGCAGTGTGGTTATTTGATATCAGTTTGTGCTATGACTTAACACCCAATTTAAATTCTAGCTTTAGTTGCTGTTTCTGTCCCACTTTTACCTCTACTCCCAATTAGCCTCTAACTCAGTGGTTCTTGAAAAGAATCATTTGGGCACTACTGTATTTCAAATGCAGATTCCCCGTGCCATTTTCCCAGAGAGACTGATTCAGGAATTGGAGGCTTAGGAATCTGAATATTTAACTGGCACCTTAATCGGGTGGTCTCCAACTATAGTTGCAACCACTAACCAGACCCGCATTTTTTGGTTTTCTCCTGCCTTTCCTGTTATCTCAGCAGCCATCCCATGTTTCTCTCCTTTTCTCAAGTGACCATTTTTCCTTCATTGTTAGCAGGGGTATCTATTACTGTGTAGCAAGTTACCCCAAATTTAGCAGCTTAAGACAGCAAATATTTACTATCTCATAGTCATTGTAAGCCAGGAATTCAGGGCTGGTTTGACTGTGTGGCTCTGGCTTAGAGTCTCAAATGAACTCACAGTAAGCTGTTGGTGTTGATTGGGGCTGCAGTCTTACCTGAACTAGAGGGATCTCCTTCCAAGCTCACTCGCCTGACTATTGATGGGCCTCAGTTCCTTGCTGGCTGTTGGCTGGAAACCTCAGTTCTTCTCCATGTGGGCCTGTCCATAAGCTGCCTGAATGTCCTCACAACCTGCAGCTAGCTATCTTAAGAAGGAATGACCTGAGAGAGAGAGAGAGTACATCCAAGATGGAAACGACAATCTTTTCATAACCTGATCTTAGAAATGACATACCATAGTGTTTTAGTTTGCTAGGCTGCCATAACAACGTACCAAAACCTGGGTGGGTTAAAACAATAGAAACGTATTGTGTCACTGTTCTGGAGGCTGGAAGTCCTACATCAAGGTGTCAGCAAGGCCATGCTCCCTCTGACAGCTCTAGAGGAGGATCCTTCCTTGCTACTTCCCAGTTTCTGGTGTTCACCAGCAATTCTTGGTGTTCCTGGCTTGGAGATGCGTCACTTCAGTCACATGGCCATCTTTTCCTGTGTGTCTTCACATCATCTACCTTCTGTACCTGTCTGTCTTTCTTTGAATTTGTGTCCAAATTTCCGCCTTTTTTTGTTCCTGTTGTTTTTTGTTGGTTGGTTTGTTTTGGCCGTGCCGCACAGCATGCGGGATCTTAGTTCCCCCTACCAGGGATTGAACCCCTGCCCCCTGCAGCGGAAGCTCAGAGTCCTAATCACTGGACTGCCAGGGAATTCCCCAAATGTCCCTTTTTTTTTTTTTTTTTTAATTTATTTATTTATTTTATTTATGGCTGTGTTGTGTCTTCGTTTCTGTGCGAGGGCTTTCTCTAGTTGTGGCAAGCGGGGGCCACTCTTCATCGTGGTCCCCTTTTTATAAGGACACCAATCACATTGGATTAGGGCCCACCCTAATGATCTCATTTTAACTTAATGACCTTTGTAAAGACCTACTTCCTGATAAAGTCACATCTGAGGTACTGGGGGTTAGAACTTCAACATACCTTTTTGGGGGGCACACAATTCAACCCATAACACATAGCTTCTGCCATATGCTATTGGTCACACAGCCAAACTTGGTACAATGCGGAAGAGAAGTACACAGGCTGTGAGGACCAGGAAGGGGGGATGGTTGGGGGGTCATCTCGGAGGCTAACTACCACAATACTTCCTGCTTCACCTGGAAAGTAGAATTGATCAGGCTGCCTTTGCCTCAGTCTCTCTCCCCTCTATCTTCAAATTACATATATCTTCACCCATCTTCCCCTTCTGTCTCAAAGAAAGAAGGAGCTAAATTTCAAACTTTGGTTCTTTATGCACCAGATTCCAGACCTTGCTCCAACGATTTTTTTTTTTTTTTCTATCTGAAGTCCTAACCTCTCCACTATCTCTTTAATCCTTAATTGTCAAACCTGCTTAGTTTCCCTCTTTAAAACTTAAAAAAAAAAAAAAACCAGGGCTTCCCTGGTGGCGCAGTGGTTGAGAATCTGCCTGCCAATGCAGGGGACACGGGTTCGAGCCCTGGTCTGGGAAGATCCCGCATGCCGCGGAGCAACTGGGCCCGTGAGCCACAATTACTGAGCCTGCGCGTCTGGAGCCGGTGCTCCGCAGCAAGAGAGGCCGCGACGGTGAGAGGCCCGCGCACCGCGATGAAGAGTGGCCCCCGCTCGCCGCAACTAGAGAAAGCCCTCGCTCAGAAACGAAGACCCAACACAGCCATAAATAAATAAAAATAAAATAAATTAAAAAAAGAAAAGAGTGAAAGCGTAAACAAAATTGTATTAAAAAAAAAAAAAAACCCACCTCTTAACCTATGTCGCTTGTCAAAGCTGCCCCATCTCACCTTTCCTAAGCCAACACGTTTAGCTACAGAGCAGGTAGTTTTTACACTCCGAGGTGCCACTTTCTCGAGCTCTCATTCACCTACAGCTGGACCTCCACCCCGCCTCTCCACTGAACTGCTCTCAACGTTCACCTTAACCTAATTGCAGAATCCAGTGGCCTCTTTACAATCTTCATCCTCCTTAATGAAAGCTGCCACCAATCTTTCCCTTACTGTATGCCAGGCATAGTGCTTGGGGCTTTGGATTTATTAGCCAATTCAACCTTTATACAACTCTCCAATGTCAGTTCATATCCTCTTTTCTTTTTTTAATATGTTGAAACCAAAGCACAAAGTCACACAGCTGGAAATGGTGGGACCTTGATTCAACCCCGTGTGCCTTTTCTAACTCTGTGGATCTAAAGGATTTTCTTTCCAAAGTTAAATGACTTACTCAAAGGGGAAGTCAAAACCTTATAGCATTTTTTAAGTCAGGAGAGCAAATTTTGCCTCATGGGCAAGTAACTTTAGCTATATTTTTGTCTCTGTGTTACAAAGATGCGGGCTAGAAGGTGTAAAAGGATTCAGCATCAACCCTTACTAGCAAGGACCGAAGCACCTAGGCTGTGTTACAGGTGACATCTACAGGGGAAGCAGCTGAGCCCATCAGCTAAACGTGCAGAGCTGGAATAAGACGTGTGTTGGAACTTCAGACTCAACACTTAGTATGGGAAGCTCCAGAGACTAAAACAGGGCCTGGCATATCACAGGCACTCCAACCACATTTGTGAAGGAGAGAATCCATGACTTTCAGTATGGGGCTGGACCTTTCTAAGCCTCAGTTTCCGCATGTGAGAAATAGGTCAATAATTGTAGTTAATTCATAGGGTTATCATGAGAATTAGGTGAGATAATGCATGTAAAGTATTTGATCCCGTGCCTGGCACACTCCACACATTTCCACTCTAATGAGTGATCCAGGCAGCCCTATCTCTCGAGTCAGAAGGGACAAAAATCACAGGGGAGGTTAAACTGCTATAACAAAGGGAACCAACAAGACTGGAACTTAAAGTACACGGAAGCTTCTTTTTTATGACCTCAAATCCTTTGCAGGTAAATATAAAAGACAAACATTCCAAAGCGAAACCATTCATGGCATTTATAAAAAAGAGAGAGAAAGAACTGGACAAGGGCCTTTTCTACCCAAGAGGTACCCCTCAATGCTGGTTGTCCTCTACACCTACTCCACCCCACAAGCTGCCAGCAACTGGGGACTGACCAACTACCAGGCTCTTTCCATCTCTGATATCCAGAGGGAAGCCTCATCATAAGGGCAGAGCTGTGATCCAATAGACCTGGTACATTTATAAGAGAGGAATGGACACCAGAGCTCTCTCTCCACCATGTGAGGACACAGCAAGAAATCCCCATTAGCAAGCCAGGAAGAGTGCTCTCACCAGAACCTGACCACACTGGCACCAAGCTCTAGAACTGTGAAAAAATAAATATTTGTTGTTTAACCACTCAGAAAAAGAAAAGAAGTAGAAGAAGAAGGAAGCCTCAGAATATCAATTCTCCATATACCGATTCCTAACAGAGCCATTGTGGTGGGGTACACATGTTACCAACCAGGGTTCTTGGCCTCCTTAATCAATAGAAATTGATACGAGGCCAGATAAGAAATTCAGGCAAGACTTTATTGGGACCCCTGCTGCAGCAGGAAGGAGTGAGAACAAACAACATGTTCCCTTGCTTGCTTGCTCCCTGAGGGGAGTGAGCTGGTTCCTTATGGGGTGAGGGTAGGGGCAGGTCGAGGGGTTGGGCCGGAGGCATGGCTTAGGTGGTTTGCCCCTCCCTCTGGTGGTGGTGTGTGCAGGGGGCATGCGCAGTACCCTGCTTTTGCTCCAGGCTCTTCAGAAGTGGCAGTTGGGCTTTTTGGTCTTTTTGTATCTTGTTGTCCATAATTTGCCCCAGCTGCCCATGCATACAGTTCTTTTTAGTCCCTTATAGTTTCTCTGTATTTTGTTGCTTGAGGAGACGTCTGTCCAGGTGCAAGGACTGCAGCCAAGTGTCCCAGGTCCCAGGTCCCAGGGCCCAGCCTGTCTCACACATACCTCCAGAAAGAGACCCCCTCCCCCAGATCAGCCCCAGTCCTGGCAATGATTCCTTCCCTAGTACAATAATTAGAGTCAAGGCACACAGGACCAATCCAGTGAAGAATACCTGACATTTATCTGTTTGATAAATCAGAGTACCCAGAAGTGGGCCAAGGTTAGTCCAGAAGAAATGGCTTACTCTCAGATAAAGGGTTGTGGAAGGGAATGGGAAGCTTCTTCCTGATCACTGTATCTCAAATAAGCAGTCTTCTGATTTAAGAGCTTGGATATTGAGTATTAATTCAAATGGCCTTGGCCTAAGGAGAATTGGGGTCAGATATCCTGCTGGTGAAGCAATTAGTCCATCCTGTTGAGCTCTGTGGAGATCTTGTTGCATCCACAGTGAGATATTATTAGGAACCAGAGCAGCAGAAACTTGGATCCTGGTGGAAAGCCAGTGACCAGGAAAGGCCCAGCACCTCCAGCATTAGCACATACGAACTAGTGCAGCTTCTGGGTTGAGGTTTGGGGCTTCCAGGTGATCTTGATGAGGCTGACTCTAATCTTCTCTGATGGTTTCCACCACCCTAAATCCTGATTAAGGCTCATGTGCTCCCAGACCCTGTTCAGAACAGCAGGGCACATGGTATAAATAGTTGAGTGTTGTATAAAATGGAAGCAAGGAAAGGGGCTGGAGGTGGAGACAGAGAGGAGAGTGGGGGAGTCTCATCTACCATGTTAATGAGCTGAGACTTTATCCAGAGGACACTGAGTAGGTGTTGCAAGTTTTTATGCAAGAAGAAAATATGATTAGATTTATGTTTTAGAGGGGGAGGGCTGGGAGGGGGACAGTGGCCAAAATCAGGACTTTTTATATGACAAGGAACGGAATCCCTGGTACAACCATCTAAAAAAATGAGTTTATTTATTGGCTCGTATAACTGAGCAATTTACAGACAGGCCCAGCTGTAGGCTTGGTTTTATCCAGAGCTCAAGCAGAGCTCTGGCATCCATCTCTTTGCTCGACTTCCTCTGAATATCAGTTTCATTTCCAGGCAGGCTTGTTTTGTGTTAGCAAGATGCCAGCAGCCCTAGCCTCACAACCTCACACCTCCAAAGTCAGAGGAAGAGAGAGCATCTCTTCCAGGATCTACCAATGAAGCAACTCAGATCCTCCCAGAAGCTCTAGCAAACATTTCCTAATGTCTCACTGCCTTTCAGTTGGGTCATCTGCTCATCCCTGACCCTATCACTAAGGCCAGAGTGACTGGGTCTTAGTCTGTTCGGGTTGCTATAAGAGAAGACCACAGATTGAGTGGCTTAAGCAACAAATATTCATTTCTCACAGTTCTGGAGGTTGGAAGTCAAAGAACAGGGTGTCAGCATGGTCAGGTTCTCAGTGAGAGCCCTCTTCCTGCTATGTCCTCATAGGGCATTCCTTGGTGTGAGCACAGAGAAAGAGAGACCCTGTGTCTCCTCTTGTTTTTATTAGGGCACTAATCCCATCATGAGGGCCCCACCCTCATGACCTAATCTAACCCTAATTACCACTCCAAGTCTTCCCCTCCAAATACCATCACGTTGGAGGATAGGGTTTCAACATATGAATCTTAGAGGGACACAAACATTCAATCCATAGCAAAATATACTGATATGGACTTTAGCTAAGCAGGATCCATACCGCAAATGGGGACCCTCACCAGAAATGGTGGTGGGGCAGCTCCACTCAAACTATAGCTTACCAGTGGGGGAGGGGTGGTTCCCCAAAGGAAAAGCAAGAGATTGTTTTACCCAACAAAAAGGGTAAAAGGATGTTGTGGTAGCCAACTCCCAAGATAACCCCCAAGGATCCTTACATCTTGGTATCCACACCTAGCCTCCCACATGTATCAGGTTTGGTCTATGTGACCAATAGAATATAGCAGAAGTGAAAATGTTGGAAATTCAGTTTTAAAAGACGATGGCTTTAAAGTAAATAAAAACACTATGGCTTTTTATAAAGTTCTTTAATTTTGTGTCTATATGAGATGATGGATATTCACTAAACTTACTATGTTAATCATTTCATGATGTATGTCAGTCAAATCATTATGCTGCACACCTTAAACTTATTTGGTGCTGTATGTCAACTATACCTCAAAACGCTGGAAAAAAAAAAAAGAAAAAAATCATTAATTAGAAATTAAAAACACCACAAGGATTTACTGTATAACACAGGGAACAATATTCAATATCTTGTAATAACCTATACGTAACAGAAAATAATCTGAAAAATATATATATATTACTGAATCACTTTGCTGTATACCTGAAACTAACACAATATTGTAAATCAACTATACTTCAATTAAAAAAAAGAAACAAAAACTTAATTATGTTTTAAAAAAGACTATGGCTTTCATCTAGAACTCCTCCCTCCCTCCCTCTCTCTCTCTCTCTCACACACACACACACACACACACACACACACACACACACACCCCACTCCCTTGTGGGGAAGGCAGCTGCCACATTGTGACCCTCAGGCAACCTATGGAGAGTCTAACTGAAGCCCCCAGCCAACAGCCAGAAAGGAAGGGAGGCCTCCCAACAACCACGTAAGTGAGCCTGGAAGCAGCTCCTCCAGCCCGACGAGCCTTGAGATGACTGCAGCCCTAGCTGACAGCTTGACTGCAGCCTCAGAAATGACCCTCAGAACCACTCAGCTAAGCCTCTCCCAGATTCCTAAGCCTCAGAAACTATGGGAGATAATATATATTTGTGGTTTCAAACTATTAAGTTTTGGGGTAGCTGGTCACATAGCAGTAGATAACACAGATGGTGAGGCAAAACCAACAGTTTTGCATTAAGTCAATCATGGGATTGATGGGGCACTGGCAAAGGAAGGGGACAAATGGGAGTGATATTGAGGAGGCAAATTATAACAACTTGGTGATTGATTTGACATGGAGAGTAAGGGCGATAAGAATCAAATTTCACTTCCAGGCTGTAGAGTGGGTGCAATAGAGGATACAGGAAGAAGGGGTAATGCCCATGCACTCACTCACGTTATTTGAGTTGGAACATCCTGGGAGGAGATTCCATCAGGCAGCAGGACCCATAGGTCTGAAGCATAGGAGACAGATATGGGTCAGAGCAGTTTCTAAGATCAAGTTGAAAGGAATCCCCATATATATGACTAGGAAAATTTAAAAAGCCACTCAGGTTTTTGTTGAGACAAAGACATGGAGGGAGTATTTTGTGAACAGATTAAGAATGTGTTTGTCTTGGAAGGAGCTTTCCAGTGACCAGTGGAGAAAAGCCCATCAGCCTATAAAATCCCAAGCATGAACACTATGGGGACGAGGGTTTGGGGAGACTAGAGGACTAGAAACTTACAATCTGGGCTGGGGCCAAAAGTATATGGATAGGACTAATTTGCCTTCAAATTCAGACAAGACCCTGGCCCAGCTGATGTGTGTCTACTTTTCACCTTATACATTTGCATATGTCAACATGGCTCACATACTCTGGATTAGTCCATCAAAAACACATTCTTGTTTTATTGCATTTAACATTTATTTGTAAATACATGTTCCTGGTTGTTATCATAAGGCACGTTAAGTGTATTTTTAGTGTTTCATTCAGTAAGTCATTTGCCAACCTTGACATGGCCCGGAGTCTGGGCTGTTGTCCCCACAGCTCAAAGGCATCTCGCCTGTCTCTAAACTCCTGTGGCACTTCATCTTTGTACATCTCCTCTAGCAGCTGTCACAGACTGCCTTGGAGTATTATTATTTGTGGGCAGATTATAAATTCTTTGATGTCAGAGACACTGTTTTATAAACGTTCGCAGCCCACTCAGTGAGAAGAACGATTCCCCATGAGCCGTAAATTGTAGGAACCAGCTTTCACAGGACGTCACTTGCACTGGCTGGTCAGTGCCCACTCCTTGTCCTTGGGAAGCAGCACGTCCTGTCCTCATAGTAAATTCTCTCAGCAGTTATATTGCTGCTGCCTGGAGCTACTCCACAGGCATCACTAATACGCTCATCACAGATCAGTGAGGTTCTCTCCACCCCTGGAATTTGGAGTTTTGAGCTGAAACACCCCACACTGAGGCATCTTAATGGCAGCGTGCCGGAAAGAAGTTGGCTTCCCAGTCTGTGGCTGACATACCCAGAGCTGCCCTGATGCTGGCACCTTCTGAAACTGATTTAAACCTCCTGAATTTCATGAGATGTCCCAGCACCTTGCACTAATTTCCTCTTTTTGTTTCAGCTAGCTCAAGTTGACTTCTGTAACTTGAGCATGAAATAGCTTAACATGCAACATTATCCAGTGCAAGCTGCAAAAGATAGGTTAATCACTGAGGACTCAGAAAGTGTCTCATGAAATCCAAGGGCAAGAATGTGCCCAGGTCTGAGAAGTAGTCTGGAAACAGGAAGTGGGAACTGTCAAGAACTCAGGACTATAGTCTCCTTTCTCCTGTCTGTTTTCTGTTTTTGTTTTTACTTCATTTCCTCTCTCCCTGCAGCCTGGCTTTCCCTATCTCTCAATGCATATGGCAGAAGATGGCCACATCATATCACCCAGGTTTTATATCTCCTCCATCCACAAGCAGATCCCAGCATGAGTGGAACGTCTTTGTCCCAGTTCCAAGTTCCCTGGAGAGGAAAATCTGATTAGCCCAGTTTGGGCGAGATGTGTATCCCGGTCCAATCGGAGGAAATGATGTCCCATGGCACAAGTATGGCCATCAGAGAGCCCACATCATAGATGAGGATGAAGTTTAAGAGGGGCGTTGTAAACTAGGCTGACACCCCCAATGCTGAACAAACAAGCAACTCAACTTCAAAATGGCCCAGTGTGCCCTGGATCTAACTCACAACCACCCACCACCCTTCCACCAGAGCAAGCCAAACTGGCTTATCTGTCTTCCTACACCAGGCTCTGCTCGGGTGAGGGTGTGTGAAACCACCTTGTCTGCCTGAGTCATGCCTGTTTTCCTCACTATGTCTAACTAGGAAGATGCCCTTATAATTACCTACTGTACCTGGTAGCATTTAGGAAAAATTGGGGGCCTACTATGTGCCCAGCACTGTGCCAGGGTTTTCATAGACTTATCTCCTTTGACCTTCACATTAACCCTAAGATGCGTATTGCTGAGCCTATTTTATGGGAGAGGAGGTATGTCCCAAGAGGTCTATTTTCCAAGTTCAATAACTATTAGTGACAGCCGGGAATTCAAACCCAAGTCGGTCGAAACTCTTTCCACGGCCAAGGTCACCTTCATTATGGAGTGGAGGGGTGGATAGAGTTCAGCGATATGCCTCTGCAAGCAGAGGCTGAAGGTGAAACTGAGTTCAGGCTGAGGAGCTCAGACACTGTGGGTGCCCCCCTTCCTTTCTGAGGCTCTGACACTGACTTCCCCGAGCCCTAACTCAACACACTGCCTCTCTGCCTCTCTGCCCCAACCTTCCCCAGGAAACGGGGCCAGGGAGGAGCAGAGTTAACGTGATGGAACAACAGGGCCTGAGACCTGTGCCGTGGTTTCTCTTCTGAGTCGCAAAGCGTTTTATGAGCATCACCTGTTCCAGGAAGACTTAAAGGATAGGCTGAATGCAGGGCAACTGTCAATAATAATACTAGCTCGCATTTATTGAGTGCTCACTGCTCCCGACACTGTGCTCAGGACCTCGTGTGCATTAAATCACTTAAACCTCAAAACAAAACAAGTTTTCGTAAGAGAAGAACGAGGCTTATGAAAGTAACTTCCAAAGGTTGCATGCACAACAAGTAAATATTTTAACTCAAGCTGTTTATCTCAGAGAGCTCAAACGTTTACTACCATGACAAAGCAATAAATATTGGATATGTGCTGAAGAAAAATTTAAGGACTTACCCAGAGAAGTTTAAGGAAAGAATAATGCACATAAAGGGGTGTATGAGGCTAAGAAGCCACTTTCCCATGGAGGGGAAACCAGCTGAACTGAAAGGCAGCTCTGGGTGTGATGGGCCCCAAAACACACCAGGGAGCAGCTGCCACCTCCTTGCCGGTGAGTCGAGGTTATGTTTACGTCGAGTTCTCAGCTGCAGCAGCTATTGCACCTAGCTTGCCTGTGTGTGAATGCCTGGGCTATGTGAACCCCTGGGGGACACACCGAGACTTCCAAAGGGATATCTGGGCACTAAATTCCATTTTAAGAGGCCCACCTGCCATTCAAGATCCTTGTCATAGCCAGTGTGGGCTGCTATAACAGAATACCACAGTCTGAGTGGCTTGTAAACAACAAATATTTATTTTTCACAGTTCTGGAGGCTGGGAAGTCCAAGATCAAGGCGCCAGCAGATTAGGTGTCTGATGGGGGCCCACTTCCTGGTTCGTAGACGGCCGTCTTCCCACTGTGTCTTCACGTGGATGAAGGCACGAGGGAGCTCACTGGGGTCTCCTTTACAATGTCACCGATCCCATTACCTAATTATCTCCCCAAGCCCCACCTCCAAATACCACCTCTTTGAGGGTTAGGATCGTAATCCTAACAATTTGTGACAATCCTCCAATTTGATGTGAACTCCTTCCCAAGTTGATCTGATTGTGAACTTTCCCATTGGTTCAGGCATCTCCTTTCCAATAGCCCCTTTCCCACTAGACAAAGATTCCGGATGAGTGAGAGGTTAACTTTCTTTTGTCCAGTGGGAGAGGAGCACCTCCGAGGTATCAAACGAAGGGATCATTAGAAATACTATTGGGTAGGTATCGAAAAAACAATGTGTCTAATAACAGGATTACAAATCCCTTGTGAGTCAAATGGTTTCCAATCCTTTGCTTTCAGAGTAATTGGAGGGGGACATAAGCAGGTTGCCAGCTAACACCTCATTAAGCATCATTTTTGATCATTCATAAAAAGGTTTTTTATGTATAACTCGGAAGGAATTTCACAAACTGAGTGGGATTACGGCAACAAAACTCCACCCATTCCCATCGACTTGTCTGTATAAACAATGTTCTTCAGCACTTAAATGTATAGATGTCTCTTTCTTGCAATTAATATTATTCATCCAAGGTTATATGGAAAAAATAGCCCTATCCACCCCATTAAGAGATGTACTTCCAGTAAAATTACTTTTGAAATGGAATAACAATCAAAACTTGCAATATGTTTGTAAGATTTTATGTTGTTTTGATCACAGGCAACTAAATTTTTAAAAATTTCTATTTATACACCTAATTTTGATGCATAGAAATATGAAGCGGTGCTTAAGAATACTTTCAGATATAAAAACACATTACATTGGGGTAAAATTCTATGGGGGCAGTGGAATGGAAGTGAGCTCAAGAAGAAAAGGAATGATATAAATTTTTGTCTCATTAGAAGAGCTGGTTCCTGTGTATTAAAATGGATCATTATGGGTATCAAATTGCAATGATATGCAGCTCCCAATGGATTTATTTGAGTGATCTAATGGTTTCATTTTGAAATGTCAATACTGAAATTACACCTGAAATTACATCCTTTGTAACTATTTAACTAGGTGATGAAAGATTTTAGCTGTCTACTTAAAAATGTGGGGAAAAGTACATAGCTTTTCAAAGTTTGTTTAAAGGCTAGATGAACAGTAAGATCGGAAGACCACAGGCCTGAGCCACCGAACTCAACACATGAGCACTGGGGGTTAGATTTAAAAGGGTGAGTGTTGGGAGTTACCCCACACCCCCAGAGAGACTGAGACCTGGCCTCACCCTAAAGCCTCTCCCCCATTTCCTTTCAGGTGACATTCTACGAAGCACAGGGCTTTTCTCAAAGGCCCATTTCAGGGCCCTCTCGTGGCACCTGTAGCCCTTCCAGTGGGGTCACCAAGTCTATACAACCACCTTCTAAGTCAACAGCTCTCAAACTCAGAGAAACACCAGAGTCACCCCATTGGTGGGTCTGCTTAACAACGCAATTTCTGGCCCCTCCTTAGACCCATGGAATCATATTCTCTGGGGGTTGAGGAAGAAACTGTCCCAAATCTAAGCAGGAGTGGAACTCTCTGGTCTGGTATAAGTAGCTGTTCTTTCTCAGAAGAATTTTGCATTCTTGATAAAGCACTTGAGCAATTTTCTGATAGACATTAACAGGCTTTAGTACATTTTCTGGAACCTCACCACCCTACCATGGTCTTGGGAGGAGCCTACAGACTTTTAACCAGTCCTAGGAGGTTTCTGATAATCTTTAACCAGACATCCTTCTCCCCTCCCCCTCCTTCTCCCTTCCTTTCTCCCTCTCCCTCTCCCCCACCCCCTCCTCCTCCCTTTCCCCTTCCCTTCCTCTCTTCTTTTCTCTTCTTTTTTGCCTCCAGTATGACAATGATTATCTAAACCAACACTGTTCAACAGAAGTATAATGAAAGCCACAAATGCAAACCACACATATTATTTTAAATTTTCCAGTGGCCACATTTTTTAAAAGGTAAAATGAAACAGGTGAAATTAATTTTAAAAATATATTTCATTTAACTCAGTATCTTCAAAATATTATCATTTCAATATGCAATTAATATAAAAATTATTAATGTGATATTTAAAATTTTTGCCAAATTTAGTCTTGGCAATCTGGTGTGTATTCCACACTTCAGCAAATCTTTTTTAAATTAATTTTTATTGGAGTATAGTTGATGTACAGTGTTGTGTTTATTTAAGTGTTCAACAGCTGCATGTAGCTTGAGGCTACCATATTGGACAGCAGAGATTTAAACATTTTTATTATTTCCTTTTAAAATGTCTCTGCCAAGAAAGGAGTCTTTGAATTAGCTTTTTTTTTTTTTTTTTTCTATTTTTTTAGAAAGCTTCCTTCAGTGGAGGAACAAGGGTGTCATTGGTAAGAAAGTAATAATGATTCAAAAGGAACAGGGGTTGTGTGGCCTTGGCCAGGGCCCCTTAGCAACATTGTTTTAGGTCCTGTTAGAAACTTTGTCTGACTACCACCAGGGCTAGGAAGTGAACACAGGACCTGGTTTCCTTACTACAAAATGAAGCTACTTGTGGGATGTTGCATCCCCAAACCCTTTATCCCAAGCTCTGTACCTAGGTTGGAAATCACAGTTGCTATGTGTTATAGTGACCTGCATAGCTCAGAACCTTCAGGCAAGAATGGGACATTCCATTCTCCTGGAAAAGATTTCACATAGTAAAATTTCTCATGGTACATGGATTTTTAGAGAACGGTGTTTCTCAGCCCTATGTTGTTGATGTTAAATAACACAATCGGTTTTATGGTTCCTAATGGTAACAAGAGTTAAGTGAGATAATATATGCAAAGTGCCTGGTGCATAATAACAGCTCAATAAATAAATGGCAGGTGCTCTTACTGTTGGTAGGAACATTGTTAGCATTAGTGTTATTCATCTAGGTTTCCTGTAAAATTATCCTCTCCTTCTGCTGCATGGGCTGCAGCCAGTTAAAGTTGGACAGTTTTTCTTTAAATCTTAGCCCACACAGGATTGCTCCGTATAGAAGCACCACAGAGGCTCCTGGTCTAGGAGTGTCTAACACTTTCCAGAGCCACGAGTTATCTTTTTACCAGTGACCACTGCTTGCCTTACCTAAGACATCTGTCTTTGCTCTGTCGGGGCTTTACTTCTGGACTTTGTTTTATTTTTCATGCACAAATCACCTAAAGGCTCCTTGAAGAAGAGAACCTTATTTTATCAGGAGCCAAGCCCTCATTTCAACCCTGCTGCACTGGGTCAGGGCTACTTGTCCAAAGTGCCCCCACCCTGACACACACAGGAGGTCCAAAGTCTCCCCAGGTCCTGTTTGTTTTTTCTATACAACGCCTACACCTGGATCTCCCACCTCCACCCTCGTTCACACCTGAGGAGACCAGGTAGTTTTCAGTGCCCTCCCTCAACCTGTCTTTGTCAGACAGGTTCTCCCAGCTCTGGAAATTTCTTTGAGTGTAGAACCCAGTTGGTGGTACTTCTTTTTTTTTTTTAACAAGGGATCGAACCCATGCCTCCTGCAGTGGAAGCACGGAGTCTTAACCACTGGACCACCAGGAAAGTCCAATTTTTTTTTTTTTTTGGTGGTACTTCTTGTTTTCAAATGCAATGATACTGGGATTACTAAAATAAAAATGTATTTATTTTGAGTGGTTTAATTGCTTTTAAATAAATTGCTTATTTTTCTATATGCATCTCATAGGGAAAAAAGTGGACTCCTCAGATAAGCAAGAAGAATCCAAAACACCCCCATAAGCACCCTCCACACATCACCGATATGTAGGCAGCCTTCCAGGCCACCTTCCCAGACATTTTTTTAAATTTATTTATTTATTTATTTATTTATCTATTTATTATTATTTTTTGGCTGTGTTGAGTCTTCGTTGCTGCACGTGGGCTTTCTCTGGTTGCGGTGAGTGGGGGCTACTCTTCATTGCGGTGTGAGGGCTTCTCATTGCAGTGGCTTCTCTTGTTGCGGAGCATGGGCTCTAGGCGTGCAGGCTTTCTCTACTTGTGGCACGCAGGCTCAGTAGTTGTGGCGCACGGGCTTAGTTGCTCCGCGGCATGTGGGATCTTCCCAGACCAGGGCTCGAATCTGTGTCCCCTGCATTGGCAGGCGGATTCTTAACTACTGCGCCACCAGGGAAGTCCCCCAGGCATTTTTTTTTTTAAGGCATTTGTTCTTTTGTCAAATCAAAATGAGGATCACCCTGTTGGCAGTATTACACCTTTTTTTTTTTTTTTCACTTAGCAAGAATATACCACAAACATCTTACTCAGATTTTGACACCACGACTTTAAGTAACTGCTTGTCATTTATGAATTTCATTTGCAGTGTTACTGAAGGCCTCGTGGCTTTTTCTCTTTGTGATGTTTTTTCAGCTCCGGAAACACAGCACTGAGGGGGTGCCTAGCGGGTTGCAAAAGTGTGACATACAGCTGTGCATCTCTCTCTGGCCAGGACAGGAGGTTGCTTCACCCTGTCCCTCTAAGCAGGACAAGCTTTCTTGAAAGAAGCCACCAGAACAGGCCACAGATACTAATGGCTCAGCAGCGGTCAGTTGGACATATTTATCTTGTGGCTAATCTGCAGTTCCAAACGTCAAAAAAAAAACTGCATTTTAACACGTTTGGGATCATGCTACACTTGACTATTAATTCTTTTCAAACTGCCTTTTTCCATAAATCAGGAACATCTTTTCCCGTCAATAAGCATAATTTGAACCCCTCATTTTAAAAAATTGTACAAAATTGATAGACTATTGGCAACTGTTGAAGCACAGGAATAGGTACATGGAGGCCTGTTGAACTGTTCTCTAATTGTGTGCCTGTTGAAATTTTCCACAATAGTTTTTAAAAATAGGTTATAGTGTGCTCTTACAGTGCATCTTTGGTTTTCTGAGACCAAACCCTAGGGTTAGGGAGATTGAGGTGGGTGTCCAGCTTGGAGCATTAGACCAATTGGGAGATTTAGGGTAGGTGGGCCTCACTCTAGAAAAGCCGCTGTAAGGTGGGCAGGACCGGAGGCGGAAGAGGAAGCAGAGGGGAGTGTGAGGGTTCGGGGGTGGGGATGGAGGCGGAAGGGGAGCGGTCGCTGTGCGCAGCTGCAGGGCCCCTTCCAGGGAAGCCACGGTTGATGGTTTCTTCCTGCCTCTTGCTTAGGCTTTGGGTGCCCCAGCCTCTCTTTAGCACCTGGGCTGTGTGGGAGGAGTTCCCTCTGTGCCCGCTGGAGGCAGACCTTGGTTGCCCACAGATGCTCAGGATAGGGATGGGGATGGGGTGGAGAGGTCTCCCCAGGGAGCATTTTCTACTTGCTCCCGCCTAAGGCACGCTTCTCCCCTCCCACACATACTCCCCCGTGAGTACACGGTTGCAGAGTAACTCAAGGATACGGGGGAGAGGTGGTCGCAGAGGAGACTGGGGGCTGAGGAAGGGCAGGCAGTGAATTAAGCAAACATGCAACTTGTTCTAGAACCCAGACCTTTCTGTGTGATTCCACTGAATTGATTTGACTCAGGACAGGCCAGCAAATGTGGGGGGACAAAAACAAAAAAAAAAAAAAGAGGATTGATCTCTTACACAGAGAACTAAAACTTCTGGCCCTTCAGGCTTTTTGTTTTCTTTTCCTTCTTTCTCTTTTGCTTGCACAGTATTTAAAAACCAAAATAATAAACTTCTAACATTTGGTCTAAAACCAAAGTTATTACTGCTAACAATGAAAAATTAGGGGATTTCACTTTAAAAATTGTATTTTGGGACTTGTTTAAGAGCATCTGAAGATTGCAGACCCTTTGGCTGTGGGCGCCGGCTGCTGGGTCACCCCCTCCCCCTCCCCCAACCCCAGCAGCCTGGCCCCGGGGGATTTGAGCACAGGTCCCTTGGTTATAGACTCACAGAATGTCAGGAGATCATTTAGTCCAGAGTTTTCCAAACTGTGGGTCTCCCTTCATTAGTGGCTCTTGAAGTCACTTTATTTTGAGAGGAGAAGAGAGGAGAGGAGAATGCAGGCTGACAGAGGCAGTGAAAGTGCTGGTAAGATGTGTGTGCTGCAGGGAAGTGAAGTCCAAAAAAAAACCCCAAAAGGTTTGAGAATTACTGGATTAGCCTAATCCTCTCATTTTACAGATAAAGAAATTAAGGACCAGAGAAGGCGAATAACTGACCCAAAGTCACACAGCTAGCTAGGGTGACCGCTGGAGGAGGATGTAGGGTCCCTGAGCCCAGGCTACCCACCTTGCTGGGGGTTGGGAACACTGAACTCAATGTGGTCAAATCAGGCTCAAGCCAATACTCTTCACTTATTAGAAAGGAAATGCCCAGGTCCTTAGGACAATGTTTCCTCAAGGTAAGGGACCACCTGTACCAGGATCACCCCAGATGCTTTTGACAGATGCAGATCCCAGCCTCAGCCACTTGCTCACCTTAGACAAGTTACCTAACTTCTCTGAACCATTTCCCAGCTGTGAGGTGGGGCTAGTGAGAGCGCCAGCCTCACAGCATTGCCTGGACGTGCTCCCATATGATTTCTGACATAACGGTGGTTACTATCACCTATTAATTCTCAGCTAGGAGCCAGCCATTGCACTGGACCCTGGGGGACAGAGATGACCTAGCCAGTCCCCCTCTTTAGGGAGCCCACAGTCTAACCACTGATCACACCGGGTCCTCCCTCTTCAGAGCAAGACTCCAGCTCCTAATGATTCAACGAGGCCTATGCCGTTTGTATTTTCCCCAGAACAAGTAGGTATTTGCACCAAAGAAAGGAGCCTCTTTCTGGTTGAAACCAACCTCTGGCTGGTTGAGGGAATTCTCCTATCCTGAAGATGATAAAGCCCTTCTCAGTTTCCTTATCTGTAAAATGGGCTTTCTCCATCCTCGGGGTGGGGAGGACAGCGGGCAGATATTTGGGCTGAGTGCAGAGGCCTGGAGAGCAATCCAAGAAGGTGAGACTGGCAGGGACAAGACGTCCTGGGAGCAGGACCCGTGCTGGCCCCTCAGGAAAAGTCCTGGACCTATGGGAAGGGCACCACGGGCAATGAAGCCAGCCAGGTGGGAAACCCCGAGGCCCTGCCCCGCCCACCTGGCCCGCCAGACCTGTCTCCCCAGTAGGGAGAAGCTAATCAGAGACGTCCCTCCTCTGAAGCCTTCACCTTTCTCTTTCTTTCCAAACTTGACTCCCAAGGTGAATGGACACGGTTCTCCTGTTGATTCCAGCCCCCAGGCAGCAGGAAAACCAGCACCTCTGCTGTGACAGCTGCAGGGAGGGCCACAGAGGGAGGCCAGGAGGTGCCTCCCTCCCCATGCACCAGCCTGGCACCAGCAACAAAGCTGCCCTGTTGCCAGTCCTGCAGGTGGCTTCAACTACGGGGTGCCGTCCAGAGAAAAGTCTGGGGAGACACGCCCCTCTCCTTTGGCAAGGCTTTAACTTCTTGCATTTAAGTTTGAATAAATGTAAAGTGATTATTTCACCTAATTGATACAGATCCCTTAACCCTCACACAGTCCTGTTCTTATTCCGAGGCAGCAGAGGAGACCCAGGCTGCCAATAGCGGCAGACCCGGTACATTTGACCACTAAAGCAGATCATTTCTGAAGACCAGCTTTTTCTATACAACAAAATTATTTTCATCAAGAATCATGGAATAAAAAAAAAAAAACATGGAATAAAACAAATAATAATGGCCAGAAAAGAAACACAGTGAAGTTTGTCTCATATTTAACTTTGTATATGAAAGCATATATATTTTTGGCGTCATTTTTTTATTCCTTATCAAACTATTATAGCAACAGTGTATGATTTGTAAGAGAGAAAAAACACACACAAAACTCCTGTCCCCTAAGAAAGCCACATGTTTATTTCTCCGTGGTCCCCTTCCAACCTTCATCCATATGAGCGCATGTCCTTACGTGGCTATAATGAAAGCAAATCTATTTTATGCCTTCTTTTTGTTGCCTGCCGTATTATAAGCATTTTCAACATAGCAACAGAACCTTTATAATTATGGTTCAAAGGATCCTAAGTGAACAACAATGGGGGGGTGATAATGTAAATGCAACAACTCAGTGTTTTTTTGTTTCAACAACTAAAGCAATGAACGCGTCATATTTCTCAGCAGCGGGAATATAAAATCATCCTTGTTAAATTTAAAATAAAACATAAATATTACATTACAGAAAAAAGTAATGGATTAAATACCTTAACTACATTTATGTTTGGGGGTGGTGGGTTTTTTTTTAACAAAAGGGGAAAGAACACACGAAGAAATGTTTCTGAATGAATAAATGAACCAAAGCATTTGTTTCATCCTTTGAATTGATGATCTGATTTTCTCCAGAAAAAAAAAAAAAAGATGCAAATGATTCAATCCAGATCTTATTATACATTCTGTTATTGTAAGTTCCTGGTCTGGTAAGCACACACACACACACAAACACACACACACAAAAACACTTGAAAAAATCCCCCATTCCTAACTATGTGCTTAGTACGCGCCACCTGGTGGACAAATTGCACAGCACTCTGTCTCTCTCACTGGAGCTGACATGAAGTCACAGATGCCGGAAAGCCCTATAAAGGTTCGGAAACAGGTTTATCCCTCATTACCTAATCCATTTTCAGTGTTTGACGGCCACTTTATTAACTTGAACCATTTCTAACCTTCACCAGGATTTTAACTTTAATTTGAAGGAGCACCATGTGCCTGAGCAATAAACTATCCAAATGGAGCAAATAAGAATAGAGCTTGGCATTAAAGTTAAATAAACACACTGAATAACCAATGTGGCTTGTGTCTGTGATAGTGCAGGAGAGCCTCTTGGCACAAGGCAAGCAACAATTGACAAAACTTCAGGGAGAAATAGGTAAGTCAACAATTGTACTTTGAAATATTACCACACTCCTCTATGCCCAAGCAATATAATTAATAGACTGAGCTATTAGCTATATATAACACTCTGAACCTGGAAAAAAAGGAATACACATACTTTCTGAGATATGCAACCTTTAAAACAACATAGTAAGCCATAAAGGAAGCCTCTACAAATTCCAAAGGATCTTTACTGTTCAGACTGTACTTTGATGACAAAGCAATAAAATTAGAAATGTATAACGAAAGTAGAGTTTTTTAAAATCTCAAGACAGGCAGTGGTCTGTGAAATATTTGGTGGATGGATATAATAATTTCCATTTTTTTTTGAAAAAGTTTGGTGACCTCTAAAGAATGGAAATACTATTTTATAGCTTCCCAACTAGACAAGGGAAAAATAGAGATTATAGAAAACTGATAACATTTTCAATCCAAAAGAAAGTAGAAAAAGAAAAGTGAAGAACAATAAAAGGGTAATACAAAATAAGATAGTAGACAGAAGTCCAAATGTATTAATAATTTTAAGGAAGATAAACATAATAAATTCAAATATTAAAAGAACTTATCAGATCATAGTCCTACAAATCCAATAACATGCTACTCATGAGAGAGACCTACAACAAAACCGGAAAGAAAATTTGAAAATAAAGGGATGAAAAGCTGGCTTAGCAACCTTACATAAACAAATAAACTATATGGTGTTAAAAAAATTAATAGGGGATGAAGAGGAAAAGTACATAATAAAGCAATACTCCATTAAGAAAAGAGGCCCTCGGGACTTCCCCAGCAGTCCAGCGGTTAAGACTCCGCACTTCCACTGCAGGAGGCGCGGGTTTGATCCGTGGTCGGGGTAAGATCCCTGCATGCCGCGTGGTGCAGCCAAAAAAAAAAAAGAAGAGGACATCATAAGCCTGGGTAGACTGAATAACAGCTGAATCATTGTTAAATATGCACACAAATTCTTTAACACTCTTTCCTTCAAAAGGTGGCGCCTACTCCCCTGCCTTGAATATGGGCTGAACTTAGCGACTCACTTCTGATAAGTAGAATATGGTGGGGTATGTGGTTCCGAAAGCCACATCATAAAAGACATCACAGCTTCTGTGTTGCACACTCTTGCTCTGGGGAAGGCCACCTGCCATGTCATGTGGACACTCCGGCAGCCCGAAAGACGTCCACATAGGGGGGAGACTGATGCACCAACCTGCCAATCACGTGCATGAGCTTGGAAGTAGGTCCCCGAGACCTGGGCTCACCTTCGGAGGACAGTTGCCCCAGCTGAGAGCTGCAAACTCATGAGAGACCCCAAACCAGGATCACCAAGCTAAGCCATTTCTGAACCCCAGACTCAAAAACTGTGAGACTGTAAATATGCATTGTTGTTTTAAGCCATTAAGTTTGGGGGGTAATTTGCTACACAGTAATAGATAATTAATAAGATGGCCTTAAGTTTTAGAAAGCAAAAACTGACATAATTATAAAAAGAAATTGACAAATCACAAGGCCTAGTCGGAGATCCTAACAGCCTTTCTCAGAAATGGATAGATCAAGCAGAAAAAAAATTATAAAATAGAAAATAATAATACTATTAGCTAATAGTTAAGAACTTACGGTATCGATAAAGGAATTCCCGCTCCCCTCCCCGCACGTTGTCCCGCCGGCGGGGAAATCCTTCCCCGGGGCCAAAGTAGGAGGCACAGACGGCAACTGCACCGACGGCAACGGCAGCTTTTTACCCCGATACACGGTGGCAGGGAGGCGGCACTGACGGTGGCTGTATTTTTCCTGCTGCTTCTCCCCCACGACCTCTTCCGTTTCTCGCTCCATTGAGACGGCGCTGGACTCGCCAGCTCCGCTTTTATCCGGTGCTCAGAGCCTGCGCACTGGAACCGCCTCCGTCCCTAGTGGGCGTCGAGTGACACCCCAACCGAGTTCATCCCGCGCTAGAGGCCAGACTGAGGAGGGGGAGGGAGAAGGGCAGACCAGGGCTGAGGTGGTTTTGGGAGTGGGAGAAAGTGCATGGGGGGGGGGGGTGTCTTTCCAGGGCCTCCAATTATGATCCTCCCACCCAGTAGTGGCGTGCCCAAGCTCACCGATATCCAGACATGAGGGCTACTCAGGGAAAGGGGATAAAGAACCAATCCCTCCCCCCCCAAAAAAGAACTTATGGTATCATTTAAAGTATTTTGCTTGAATACAGAACCTTGCACCAAAAAACAGAGGTATACATTATTTCGAGTGTGAAAAAAGCATCATAAATGCTGACCAGTTGTAATGTCACAAAGAAAATCTCAAGATATTTCAAATAATCTGTTATACTAATCACTGTTTCTACTAAACACAATGCAATTAAACTTAAAACCAATAATTAAAGTGTTTTTAATCCATATTTGAAAACTTAAAAATTTACTCTCAAATAACTCATGGTTAAAGGGGAAATGACACTTAGTAAGAACTGAACAATGGAAATACTACTAATCAAATCTTTTGAAATGTAGCTAGTGGTATATGGAGGGAAATGTGTAGGCTTAAATGCATTTACTGAAAGACGAATTAAAATAAGTAAGTTGTGCTCAATACATGAAGCCAAGCAGAAATACAGAATAAACCTAAATTAAGACCAAAGAAGGAAATTTTTAAAAGGGACAATAACAATAAATTAATGAAATAGAAAGCAACAACAGCAACAACAACAAAAAAAAAAAAAAAAACAAGAGAGAGGGATTAACAAATTCCAAGCTGGTTATTAATTTATTTTTTTTAACTTATGAACTTCATTTAAATTGGAAACTTCTGCTCTTTGAAAAATACTGTTAAGAAAGAAAACAACAAAACAACAATAAAAAACCAAGGAGCAAATATTTGCAAAATATGTATCTGACAAAGGACTTGTATCCAGAATAGAAAATAAGTCTCAAAACTTAAAAAGAAAACAACCCAGTTTTTTAAATGGGCAAAATATTTGAACAGACACTTTACCAGAAAAGACAAATAGCAAATAAGCACATGAAAAGATGCTCAACATCATTAGTCAAAAATGCAAACAACTCAAATGTCCTTTGACCGGTGAATGAATTAAAAAACTGGTACATCCATACGATGGGATACTATTTGACAATAAAAAGGAAGGACTTACTGATACCCATGACAATATGGACAAAAATCAAATGCATTACGCTAAGTAAAAGAAGTCAGACTCAAAAGGCTACATAATGCATGGTTCTATTTATATGACATTCTGTAAAAGCAAAATTTTAATAAAGACAGAAAACAGATCAGTGGTTGCCGAGGGCTAGGGTGGGAGAGGGGTGGTTACAAAGGAATACAAAGGAACCTTAGGGGGTGATGGAACAATCTTGATTGTGACGGTGATTACATCATTGTATGAGTGTCAAAACAAAAAAGAAAAAGGGTGAATTTTACTGTAAAAAAAGTAGACGTTAATAAACCTGACTAAGACAAATAAAACTAATAACAAGCCTCTGGTGAGACTGCTCAAGAAAAAAGTGAAAGTCACACAAGTAAACAATTTTAGGAATTGAGAAATATTAAAGGGTACATGATGGACAATCCTGCAGCCTGTGGAACAAAAACCACATTCACAGAAAGATAGACAAGATGAAAAGGCAGAGGGCTATGTACCAGATGAAGGAACAAGATACAACCCCAGAAAAACAACTAAATGAAGTGGAGATAGGCAACCCTCCAGAAAAAGAATTCAGAATAATGATAGTGAAGATGATCCAGGACCTTGGAAAAAGAATGGAGGCAAAGATCGAGAAGATGCAAGAAATGTTTAACAAAGACCTAGAAGAATTAAAGAACAAACAAACAGAGATGAACAATACAATAACTGAAATGAAAAACACACTAGAAGGAATCAATACAGAATAACTGAGGCAGAAGAACGGATAAGTGACCTGGTAGACAGAATGGTGGAATTCACTGCCGTGGAACAGAATAAAGAAAAAAGAATAAAAAGAAATGAAGACAGTCTAAGAGACCTCTAGGACAACATTAAATGCAACAACACTTGCATTATAGGGGTCCAGAAGGAGAAGAGAGAGAGAAAGGACCCGAGAAAATATTTGAAGAGATTATAGTCGAAAACTTCCCTAACATGGGAAAGGAAATAGCCACCCAAGTCCAGGAAGCGCAGAGAGTCCCATACAGGATGAAAGCAAGGAGAAACACACCGAGACACATGGTAATCAAATTGGCAAAAATTAAAGACAAAGAAATATTACTGAAAGCAGCAAGGGAAAAATGACAAATAACATACAAGGGAACTCCCATAAGGTTAACAGTTGATTTCTCGGCAGAAACTCCACAAGCCAGGAGGGAGTGGCATGACGTATTTAAAGTGATGAAAGGGAAGAACCTACAACCAAGATTACTCTACCCGGCAAGGATCTCATTCAGATTCGATGGAGAAATCAAAAGCTTTACAGACAAGCAAAAGCTAAGAGAATTCAGCACCACCAAACCAGCTCTACAACAAATGCTAAAGGAACTTCTCTAAGTGGGAAACACAAGAGAAGAAAAGGACCTACAAAAACAAACCCAAAACAATTAAGAAAATGGTCATAGGAACATACATATCGATAGCTACGTTAAACGTGAATGGATTAAATGCTCCAACCAAAAGACTCAGGCTCACTGAGTGGATACAAAACCAAGACCCATATATATGCTGTCTACAAGAGACCCACTTCAGACCTAGGGACACATACAGACTGAAAGTGAGGGGATGGAAAAAGATATTCCATGCAAATGGAAATCAAAAGAAAGCTGGAGTAGCAATACTCATATCAGATAAAATGGACTTTAAAATAAAGAATGTTACAAGAGACAAGGAAGGACACTACATAATGATCAAGGGATCAATCCAAGAAGAAGATATAACAATTATAAACATATATGTACCCAACATAGGAGCACCACAATACATAAGGCAACTGCTAACAGCTATAAAAGAGGAAATCGACAGTAACACAATAATGGTGGGGGATTTTAACATCTCACTTGCAGCAATGGACAGATCATCCAGACAGAAAATTAATAAGGAAACACAAGCTTTAAATGACACAATAGACCAGATAGATTTCACTGATATTTATAGGACATTCCATCCAAAAACAGCATATTACAATTTCTTCTCAAGTGTGCACAGAACATTCTCCAGGATAGATCACATCTTGGGTCACAAATGAAGCCTCAGTAAAATTAAGAAAATTGAAATCATATCAAGCATCTTTTCTGACCACAAAGCTATGAGATTAGAAATGAATTACAGGGAAAAAAACATAAAAAACACAAACACATGGTGGCTAAACAATACGTTACTAAATAACCAAGAGATCACTGAAGAAATCAAAAAATACCTAGAGACAAATGACAATGAAAACACAATGATCCAAAACCTATGGGATGCAGCAAAAGCAGTTCTAAGAGGGAAGTTTGTAGCAATACAATCCTACCTCAAGAAACAACAAACATCTAAAATAAACAATCTAACCTTACACCTAAAGGAACTAGAGAAAGAAGAACAAACAAAACCCAAAGTTAACAGAAGGAAAGAAATCATAAATATCAGAGCACAAATAAATGAAATAGAAACAAAGAAAACAATAGCAAAGATCAATAAAACTAAAAGCTGGTTCTTTGAGAAGATAAACAAAATTGATAAAACTTTAGCCAGACTCATCAAGAAAAAGAGGGAGAGGGCTCAAATCAATAAAATTAGAAATGAAAAAGGAGAAGTTACAACAGACACCACAGAAATACAAAGCATCCTAAGAGACTACTACAAGCAACTCTATGCCAATAAAATGGACAACCTGGAACAAATGGACAAATTCTTAGAAAGGTATAACCTTCCAAAACTGAACCAGGAAGAAATAGAAAATATGAACAGACCAATCACAAGTAATGAAATTGAAACTGTGATTAAAAATCTTCCAACAAACAAAAGCCCAGGACCAGATGGCTTCACAGGTGAATTCTATCAAACATTTAGAGAAGAGCTAACACCCATCCTTCTCAAACTCTTCCAAAATATTGCAGAGGAAGGAACACTCCCAAACTCGTTCTATGAGGCCACCATCACCCTGATACCAAAACCAGACAAAGATACTACAAAAAGAGAAAATTACAGACCAATATCACTTGTGAATATAGATGCAAAAATCCTCAACAAAATACTAGCAAACAGAATCCAACAACACATTAAAAGGATCATACACCATGACCAAGTGGGATTTATCCCAGTGATGCGAGGATTCATCAATATACGCAAATCAATCAATGTGATACACCATATTAACAAATTGAAGAAGAAAAACCATATGATCATCTCAATAGATGCAGAAAAAGCTTTTGACAAATTTCAACACCCATTTATGATAAAAACTCTCCAGAAAGTGGGCATAGAGGGAACCTATCTCAACATAATAAAGGCCATATATGACAAACCCACAGCAAACATCATTCTCAATGGTGAAAAACTGAAAGCATTTCCTCTAAGATCAGGAACAAGACAAGGATGTGCACTCTCATCACTATTATTCAACGTAGTTTTGGAAGTCCTAGCCACGGCAATCAGAGAAGAAAAAGAAATAAAAGGAATACAAATTGGAAAAGAAGAAGTAAAACTGTCACTGTTTGCAGATGACATGATACTATACATAGAGAATCCTAAAGATGCCACCAGAAAACTACTAGAGCTAATCAATGAATCTGGTAAAGTTGCAGGATACAAAATTAATGCACAGAAATCTCTTGCATTCCTATACACTAGTGATGAAAAACCTGAAAGAGAAATTAAGGAAACACTCAGATTAACCATTGTAACAAAAGGAATAAAATACCTAGGAATAAACCTACCTAGGGAGACAAAAGACCTGTATGCCGAACACTATAAGACACTGATGAAAGAAATTAAAGATGATACCAACAGATGGAGAGATATACCGTGTTCCTGGATTGGAAGAATCAATATTGTGAAAATGACTATACTACCCAAAGCAATCTACAGATTCAATGCAATCCCTATCAAACTACCAATGGCATTTTTTACAGAACTAGAACAAAAAGTCTTAAAATTTGTATGGAGACACAAAAGACCCCGGATAGCAAAAGTGGTCTTGAGGGGAAAAAATGGAGCTGGAGGAATCAGACTCCCTGACTTCAGACTATACTACAAAGCTACAGTAATCAAGACAATATGGTACTGGCACAAAAACAGAAATATAGATCAATGGAACAGGATAGAAAGCCCAGCGATAAACCCACGCACCTATGGTCAACTAATCTATGACAAAGGAGGCAAGGATATACAATGGAGAAAAGACAGTCTCTTCAGTAAGTGGTACTGGGACAACTGGACAGCTACATGTAAAAGAATGAAATTAGAACACTCCCTAACATCATACACAAAAACAAATTCAAAATGGATTAGAGACCTAAATGTAAGAGCAGACACTATAAAACTCTTAGAGGAAAACATAGGAAGAACACTCTTTGACATAAATCACAGCAAGATCTTTTTTGATCCACCTCCTAGAGTAATGGAAATAAAAACAAAAATAAACAAATGGGACCTAATGAAACTTCAAAGCTTTTGAACAGCAAAGGAAACTACAAACAAGATGAAAAGACAACCCTCAGAATGGGAGGAAATATTTGCAAATGAATCAACGGACAAAGGATTAATCTCCAAAATATATAAACAGCTCATGCAGCTCAATATTAAAAAAACAAACAACCCAATCCAAAAATGGGCAGAAGACCTAAATAGACATTTCTCCAAAGAAGACATACAGATGGCCAAGAAGCACATGAAAAGCTGCTCAACATCACTAATTATTAGAGAAATGCAAATCAAAACTACAATGAGGTATCTATCACCTCACACCAGTTAGAATGGGCATCATCAGAAAATCTACAAAGAACAAATGCTGGAGAGGGTGTGGAGAAAAGGGAACCCTCTTGCACTGTTGGTGGCAATGTAAATTGATACAGCCACTATGGAGAACAGTATGGAGATTCCTTAAGAAACTAAAAATAGAGTTACCATATGACCCAGCAATCCCATTAGTGGGTATATACCCTGAGAAAACCATAATTCAAAAAGAAACATGCACCCCAATGTTCATTGCAGCACTATTTACAACAGCCAGGTCATGGAAGCAACCTAAATGCCCATCAACAGACGAATGGAGAAAGAAGATGTGGCACATATATAGAATGGAATATTACTCAGCCATAAAAAGGAAAGAAATTGGGTCATTTGTAGAGACGTGGATGGATCTAGAAACTGCCATACAAAGTGAAGTAAGTCAGAAAGAGAAAAACAAATATCGTATATTAACGCATATATGTGGAACCTAGAAAAATGGTACAGATGAACCGGTTTGCAGGGCAGAAATTGAGACACAGATGTAGAGAAGAAACGTATGGACACCAAGGGGGGAAAGTGGTGGTGGTGGGGTGGTGTGATGAATTGGGAGATTGGGATTGACGTATATACACTAATATGTATAAAATGGATAACTAATAAGAACCTGCTGTATAAAAAAATAAATAAAATTCAAAAAAAAATAAAAATAAAAATAAAGTAGGTAAGTAAAAAATGTCAGTATCAGTGACCTATTTAGAGGGGTGGCAGAGTGGGAGAGGTGGAAACACCAGGAGTACAAAAGCAGGAATGGTTATATACCAAGCCTCTGGGGAGCAGAAGTGGGTGTGGGGAGGGTGAGGCAAGGCAGATGGCTTTTTCCATTATTACTTGCCTTCTCTGTGTGTGTGTTTTTTTTATACATTATTTAATTTTTATTTATTTATTTATTTATTTTTGGCTGTGTTGTGTCTTCGTTTCTGTGCGAGGGCTTTCTCTAGTTGCAGCAAGTGGGGGCCCCTCTTCATCACGGTGCGCGGGCCTCTCCCTATCTCGGCTTCTCTTGTTGCGGAGCACAGGCTCCAGACGCGCAGGCTCAGTAATGCCTTCTCTGTGTTTTAAACAATATGCTTGTAGTAATTTAAAAACAGAAAAAAAAAATAAAGGTTCATGATGACAGGTAGTAAAATTTTAAAAAATCAAAACACTATATGCCAACAAATTTGGAAAATATACATTTAAATGGATAACTTTATAGAAAAAAATACCAAAATTATCTCAATAAAATGGAAAATCAAATTAAATCAATACTCATTCAGGAAATTGCACATATGGTTTTGTAGGCCAGTTTTATCCAACTGTTAAGAGCCAATAAACTCTGTAGTCTACAGTTTCAGAAAATTAAAAAGAGGGAAGGCAACAAAACATTGTTCCACGGGGTTAGTATAGCTCTGGTAGCAAACAGGGACAAGAAAAGAAATTTTCAGACCGTTTTCACTTACGAATATATGTCAACCGAAAAAAAAAAAAAGCACAACATGAGAGTTGTGAGTTAAGTTTTATTTGGGGCCAGATAAGGACTACAGCCCAGGAGACAGCCTCTCAGATAGCCCTGAGGAACTGCTCTGAAGAGGAGGGGGAGGGCATCAGTATATATATGATTTTAGTGAAGGGGGTACATGCAGCCAAGCACACATTTCGGCCGAAGGTCGCTGCTAGTCACAAGGAGCAGATGCCTCTGTTAATAATTTTAGTCCTTTTCTAGATATGAGAAGATGCAAGAAATTGAGCTCATAAAATCTCCTGAAAATATCTAAGTATCTGAAGGCCTGTTCTGCCAGCTTTTCTCAGAGCACAGAGGGCCTCAGTCCTGATCTCCACCCCGAACTCCTTTCAGGGTGTATTGAGGGTCAGTGACGGCAGGGGATAGTGACTTCAGTCTTGCAGAACCAGATGGTGAGTGACAGTTTTTAATTGGCAGTAGATGCCAATTAAACAAAAACTGCGGTGTATTTTAAGACACATGGGCACACGAGTGACAATTTTAAATTGGCAGTAGATGCCAATTAAACAAAAACAGCAGTGTATTTTAAAACAGGCACACACGGCTACATGCTCTTATAATCAAGTTGGGTTTAGCAAGGATATGAGGATGGTTTAATAGCGATCAATTCTATCACTATTCAATATAATGCATTACATTAACAGATTAAAGAAAAACACGTTACCTCTTATCTTTTCTATCAGTAAAAGCATTTGATAAAATTAAACACTCATTCATTATTAACAGCACTCAGCAAACTAGGAATTAAAAGACACTTAGCTATGCTAGCCTATGAGAGCCAGCCTATGAGAGAATGCACCTAAAGTCACACAGAAGGGGTTTCTTGGTATTTGCTGCCGTGAAGGAGCTTGCACACCTCAGGAAGAAAATGCTACCAGGGGCTTGTTTTGGAAGCTTGTGTTAAGTATTTGAGGTAAGTTTCAAGGCAACATGGTTTTATTCTGGCCTAGGGGCTGTCAGAAAGTGAAGGCAGTTCTGTGATTGGAAATTTCCCTTTTTATCTAGGAGGCCCTCTGGATCCCCTTTTTCACGAGTCTCTCCCTGCTTCAGTCTCTACCCCTGATAATTATGACACCTAGAGCATGCTTTAAAATCTCCTAGGGTGCCCCTCCACCTACAGGGTAGCATTTAAAGTCATGAGAATGTCCCTCCCAGCCCTTTACCATAGAGCAGTCTCCAGGTCCATGCCACTGGGCAGCACATCCCCACACACACACCCTCCCTTCCAGCCACACCAAACTCCCCCCTGCCCCCAACACCACAGCCTCTTTCAGGCTTCTAGGCCATGGCTCACAATTTTGGCTCAGTCCAGAAGGCCCCTTCCCCTGCTCACCTTCTTTCTGCTGAGCAAACTCAAGTCCCAGATTAAATGTCACCTGCTCTGCAAAGCTCTAGTCAGTGGTCCTGCACTACTCCCCCCTATTTTCCCCTGTGCTGTCTCCCTCCTCATCCTTCTTGCAGCCCTTCTTTCCTCTCTCCTGCCCTTCCTCCATCTTCCTTTCCTACTTCAGTGAAATAATGAGTCTCTGGACCTGCCCTGCTGGGCGCTGAGGAGTCAAGGGTGAACCAGGAGGCCACAGATCAGTGGCAAGACTATTAAAGAGCCACGCACGAAAACCTCCAGGACCCAGCAGCGTCCACACCTTCAGCTCCACAAGCCCAGCCCCCAGCACAGGCCTGGCACTTTGCAGACGCTCAGGGAAAATCTGCTGGATGAAAGGAGTCTGTTGTAGGTTGAATTGCGTTTCCCAGAATGATACATTCAAGTCCTAACCCCCAATACCTGTGAATGTGACCTCACTTGGAAATAGGGTCTTTGCAGATATCATCAGGTTAAGATGAGGTCGTATTGGGTCAGGTAGATCCTAATCTGATGACTGGTGGAAACAGGGAAATTTGGACACAGACACAGAGAAGATGGAGGCAGAGATAGGAGGGATGCATCTATAAAACAACAAGCGACAAAGATTGCTGGCAGCCACTAGAAGCTAGGGAGGGGCAAGGAAAGATTCTCCCCCTAGAGCTCTCAGAGGGAGAAAGGCCCTGCTGACACCTTGATTTTGGACTGCTAGCCCCCAGAGATGTGAGAGAATAAATTTCTGTTGCTTTAAGCCATCCGGTTCGTGGTGATTTGTTACTGCAGCCCTAGTAAACTAATGCAGAGTTCCAGGGTCATTGCCCATGAACTCCTGGTCACATTCCCTCTCCACCACCCCAGGAGGCCACAGGTGCCCAAAACTCTGCTGCAGGCTGCGTCTCAGCTTTCCAGTTTATCCCACCCGCCTGGCCTAAGCCTCCCTTCTCTGACCGGCAGAGGACTAGTGTCTAGTCTGACATTAGATGGCGCCAGCAGGCTGAGCCATCCCGGCTCCCTCACCATGGGCTGAGCTCCCAAGGCCAAGACAAGGAACAGACATCAACTTTTTTTTAAGTTCTTCCCAAAGAGTTGGCTTTTGTTCTATCAGAGGGAGGAAATCAGATCCTTTCACCTGCAAACTGTCCTTCCCAGCCTCCGGGTTTGAGCTGCCGTGGGGAGAAATCAGAGGAGCCGAATTATTGCCCTCAACCTCCCCACCTCCCTGGGTTTTGCCCTCCCAGGTGGGCTGTGTTCTGGTCCTTCGAGTTCCCCTACATCTTCCTATGGGAGGTCAACCACTTCTTTTTTCACCCCAGAAGCAATTCCCTAGAACAGGCGTTGATTCTCCCCCTGGACACAAGTCTGATGGACCCTTCCCTGGGTCCTGGTCCCTCAGCCCCATACTCCTGGACCCTTTGCACAGCTCCCTATATTCTCTCTTTCCAATCAAAGCCCTTTGTGCATTTCTCTGTTCTTCCTCTTTTTCTCCTCCACCATAGAGATGTACGGTTGACCCTTGAACAACACAGGGGTTAGGGGTGCCCACACCCAGTAGTGGAAAATCTGAGTATAACTTTACAGTCCAATGTCCATATCCGAGGTTCTGCATCTGTGGATTCAACTCATGTAGTACCGTGGTATTTACTATTGAAAAGAATCCATGTATAAGTGGACCAGCACAGTTCAAACCCATGTTGTTCAAAAGACCTGTACAGTCTTTTCGACCTTTCTGTTTTTTATTCCTTCCCATACAGTACAGTCAACCACAGAGACCTCAGACCTCTTAACCTGAACGATCTTCCCAAATATGTGAGCAATGGTCTCATTTCTTCCACACTAACTCAAGCCCACCTTCTCGTCTAATCATCCGAGGGCTGCTCTCCCTTCTCTCACCAGGATGCCTGCAGTGATCTCCTGGTTAGGTTTCCACTCTAATTTATTGTCCACCAAGTTCTTTTCTAATATACTCAGAGCCTGTCCTTCTGCTCTTCAAAATCCTTCTATGGCTCCCACTTGCCTAGGGAATCACATCCACATCCTTAAGAGGGCAGTCAAAGTCCTGCTCCAGCTGGGGCCGTCATATCTTTCTAGCCATTTCCCTCACAAGCTTCCTCCATGCTGTCTGCCCCCTGGATACGTCACTGTGGGAGAGAGCCTTGGTCAGAGCCCCCTTTGGAAATTGAATGTTATATTAATTTGCTGGGGTTGCTGTAACAAAGTACCACAGACCAGGTGGCTTAAACAACAGAAATTCATTGTCTCAGTTCTGGAGGCTGGAGTCCAAGATCAAGGTGTCGGCAGGGTTGGTTCCTTCCAAGGGCCGTGAGGGAAGGACCTGTCCCAGGAGGCTCTCCTTGGCTTGTGGGTGGCCATCTTCTCCCTGTGTCGCCGCATCATCTTCCTTCTGTGTCTGTGTGTCCAAATTCCCTCTTCTTATGAGGACATCAGTCATATTGGATTAGGACCCACCCTAATGACCTCATTTTAACTTAATTACCACTTTAAAGATGCTATCTCCAATTTCAATCACATTCCAAGGTACTGGGAGTTAGGACTTCAACATATGCATTCGTGGGCTTCCCTGGTGGTGCAGTGGTTGAGAATCTGCCTGCTAATGCAGGGGACACGGGTTCGAGCCCTGGTCTGGGAAGATCCCACATGCCGTGGAGCAACTAGGCCCGTGAGCCACAACTACTGAGCCTGCGCGTCTGGAGCCTGTGCTCCGCAACAAGAGAGGCCACGATAGTGAGAGGTCCGCGCACCGCGATGAAGAGTGGCCCCCGCTTGCCGCAACTAGAGAAAGCCCTCGCACAGAAACAAAGACCCAACACAGCAATCAATCAGTCAATCAATCAATCAATTAAAAAAAAAAAAAACATATGCATTCGTGGGGGTGGACACAGTTCAGTTCATCACATGAACGATTCCAAGCCGTAATTTTTATTTTCTCCAGGAAGGCAGATGGAAATAACAGGCAATGAATACTGTTTATTGTTCTTAAGCAAAGCTCTTTGGGGAGCTGTGTGTCCCTTCCCAGAAGGCAAATTACTAATTTGTAACAAGAGAAAAGATCAGATACATTTGCAAAAATTCTTTGTGAATATTTTCTCTGTACCTAGGTATCATGCATTTTGGTTTTTTTTAAGAAATAATTTAATTTTGAGCAGGTAATATATTCACTTGCTGCAAAATTCAAAAGTACAAAAGGTGTAGAAAATGACCCTTCCTCCCAAGTCATGCTCCGCCCCCAGAGGCACCCAATGCTGACCATATCTGGAATGATCTTCTGTGCATAGAAAAGGATGTACATTGACACATTTTAAAAATCCTTTTTTGTACACAAATGATAGCGTTCCAGCACCCTCTTCTGTACCTGGCTTTTTTTTTTTTTTTTTACAACAGTGTATCCTGCAGATTAGTCCAGAGCTATTTTATTCTCTCTCTTTTTTTTTTCCTGTATTCATTTATGTTCAGATGTATCATATGTATTTAACCAGCCTATGTTGATGATTATTTAAGTTATTTTCAAATTTTGGCTTTATTAGACAACTGCAATGAATAGCTTGTATACTTTTGATATTCCATGTATTATGCGAGGATATCTTTCAGAAAAATTCCTGCAAGTAGAATTTCTAGGTCAAAGAGTGTATTGTAATATTTTTTAATTTAAGTAAATAATTTTATTTAGAAACAAATTTACAGAAAGTTTCCTGAACCATTTGGGGAGTATGCTGTCGGATCCCCTTTAACGTGTATTTCCTACGAACAAGGACATGCTCCTGCGTAACCTCAATATAACCAACAGAACAAGAAATTAACACAGATACATTACTACCATCTAATCCTCACACTCCATTCAGGTTTTGCCTGTCGTCCCAATAACGTCTTTTATGGCAAAAGCATCTAATTTAGAATCATGCCTTGCATTTCTCTGGAACAATTCCTCAGTGTTTCCTTGACTTGTACGACCTTGGCATTTTGAGGACTACAGGCCAGTTATTTTGTAAAATATCACTCAATTTGGGTTTGTCTCATTTTTTCATGATTAGATTTAGGTTGCATTTCAGGGCATGTTATGGAAGTGATGCTGGGTTCTCTCATTGCATTCTATCAGGTGGTGCATGATTTTGATTTGTCCCCCTGGATGAAGTAATGTCTACCAGGCTTCTGTTTATCTATACGGACTCATGGTCTCCTATTGTATTCAATGGATTATGATCTATTATATTATCATCACTTTACTTTGATGCTCATATTGTTCCTGATTTGGTCAGTAGAAGCCCCTTCAAGTGGGAGTCCTTTGGACATGTACCCATCATTTCTTGAGCACTTTTTTTGCTCAATACAACAAAATATTGCAGGCTCATCTAGTACTCTTCCTGCCTGGGCTCTGGAAACAGCCATTTCTCCAAGAAGCCCTGGTTCCTTTTAGTGAAAAACAGTATTTAAATGCCAAGATCTGAACTCTAGATGTGCTCGCTGCTATTGAAGTGTCACTGCTCCCAAACCTTCTGGAAAGAGCTAGGGAATATCGGTGTGTGTGTGTGTGTGTGTGTGTGTGTGTGTGTGTGTGTACATGCATATGTGCATTACACCTATATTTCTACATCTATTTATGTAGATTGAAACCATGAAAACCTACCATTCCAATCTGACACTGCAGGGTTCATGGTGTTTGTTCTGTTTCCCATTCTGATATATGTAACTCTGCCCCCACTTAATGGCATTAGAATTGAATTGTTCAGTAAGAGAAGGGAAGAGGAGCTGCATTGTAATTTGATGGTTGTTGCCAAATTGCTCTCCACAGAGAATGTACCAATTTACACTCCCAGTCTGGAGAGTCCTCTTCTCCATACTTCCCACCCCACAGCTCCTTGGGTTTTTTCCTTGTTTGGTTGTTGTTGTTTTCAGTTTTAATATTCTAAAAAATTGAAGTATAGTTGATTTACAATGTTATGTTAATTTCTGCTATACAGCAAAGTGATTCAGTTATACATATGTACATTCTTTTTTTCATATTCTTTTCCATTATGGTTTATCATAGGATATTGAATATAGTTCCCTGTGTTATACAGGAGGACCTTGTTGTTTCCACAGCTCCTTGTTGACTTACTCCCCCTACCTGTAGTGTTAAAACACAATTCATCCTTCACAATGCAAAGCAAACGGCACCTTCCCTAGGGAGTCTCTGCTCGTCCCCCAAAGAAATGAACTCTTCCCTCTTCACTCCCCAGGCACTTTGCTGGTGCTCCGTTAGACTTCTTTCTTTAAGTTCTGCCTTAAGTTTCAGGCAGCTATTTAATCTCTTTTCTCCCCTGTTAGTCTGCAAACTCTGAGGGCAAAGACTGAGTCTTATTCACTGCTGTGCCCCTGGAATCTAGTATCAGACTTTGTGTAAAGTGAATCCTAAAAAAAAAAATTTTTTTTTTTTTTTTTTTTTTTTTTGGTTGACTGAATTAGCAAATGCATGAATGAACAAATGATTAGAGCAGGAGTGGGAATGGCCATCCCATAGAAAGGCTACAGCACCAAAGTCTCTAAAAGTCTTTGGAGCCGATGTTCAAGGGCTTCAAGAAGCCACCCCAGAAGCCAGAGCCGCCCCCATGCTTGGTGTGTTTGTGTGGAGCCAAAGTCCTTCCTTTACACACCCCAAATTACCCCAGATGTTCAGCCCCAGCCAGCAGGCTGAACCTGCAAGCAGGCTGCCTTTGTTGGAGGCTGGACTACCTGCTCCCACAGGAAGCTCTGCCGGGGGGGAAGTCCACACTTGCCAAAACCGCCTCAGTTTTCTGCCAAGTTGGGAATTGTCTGCCACCCCAGGCTCAGGGACAGTTCAAGCTGCCCCAGATGGGCTGCTCAGGACATTCCTGTGTTGTGAAATTTCCTTTTCTGGGGGCCGTAGGGCATCATGGGAAATCTGAAATGCCAAACAGCTGTCCACCTCTGGGCGTGGGACGGGATGGTCCCCAAGCCCTGTGATGCTCCTCTACCACCACAGAGCTTAGAGCAGCAACCCGGGCCCGTCTTGGGAACGTGTCATGTCTTGCCCAGGTTCAGATTAATTCCTTTCCTCAGGAATTTATCTATCTATCATCTATCTTTCTCTCTCTATATAATGCATTATTTAATTTAGAAGAGGAATCGCGGTTTTGATTTTTCATCTCAAACATGGATGTCTCGGACGTCAAACTTGGACAGTTTTCGATATGTGTCTTTGTTACAAAGAGTAAGCAAATTACATTTTAAAATTCAACTTCAGGAATAATGAAACAAGTGTGAATCAAAGCACCATTTTCTGTCAACTAGCATATTTTTAAAAATGGTAACTCCCCATGCTGGTGAGGTTGTTAGGAAAATGAACGCTGCCAATGACAACAAAATTTGGAATAACTTCCTTGGTGGGCAATTTGAGATATATCAAAAGACTCTAAAATGTGTGTTTCTTCTGATGTAGCAGTTTCATTTCCAGAGAAATAATTTAAAATACTATCAAACCACTGATTATAAGAATTAAAAAAAACTTTTGGCAACCTAGAAGTCCAAATTACCAATACGACAGAAAACTATACAACCATTAAAAATGAGGTCAATGAAATTTTATGAGATTAGAACAACACTGCCAGCAAGAGGTGGAATTATGGGTGATTGTAATGTCTTTTCTAAATTTTCTCAAATGCCTATGTGTTACTTTGGCGTACTGAAAGATATTTTAAGTGGTCTGAGAAAGCCCGGCCCTAGAGACTGTTACTACTTTTGTTCTTGTCTAGGGGTCTCCACTTTCCAAATTGGGAGGCAGGGGTTCAGCAGCAGGGCAGGAAATTCTTCTTCTCTCCTCCCATCCACTTTCCAACCTGAGGCAACCACTTCAAAGACAGCCCTTCCCCCAGCAGCTCTGCAGGTTTCGCGGGCTGTTGCCTTTGTCCCCCTCATCTGTCTGTTCAAGAGAAAGGCCGCAAGCCTGCGGTTGACCCCGTTTTGACAAGACTACCCAGCATACCTTACCTGATGGGACGTGTTTCTGCACCTATTTCCCAACGACAGAGACAACTTACCTCTCACTGAAACAAGCAATCTTTCCTGTGCTTTTTCTTGTAGAGGAACAACTCCCGCCGCTTTGTGAATTTATGTCTTATCACATTTCTGCATAGCTTAAATATTTGCCTCCTCCCAACACCATGATGGGTGCGTCCCATCCTTTGAGATGAGAGTAGTTTATCATCCTCGTGAACAGTGTGCCATTTCCGTGCCCTAAAATTAGTGTTTTTCCTCTACCTGAAGCTCTCTGGTGAGACAGAGACTCTGAAAGGCAGAAAGAAGGGGGTGAGGGCCTGGAGAGGCAGGCAAGAGTCTGATGGGGTAGTAACGGGCCAGGGGAGGGGATCACTCCAGCAGGGGTATCCGGGTTTGAATTCAATCCTGGCTCCGCTTTGGGCAAGTTAGTTCACCTCTTTAGGCCTCACTTTCATTCTATATGGTCTGGGGCTCTGGGCAGGGATGGTACCCGCCTTGTAGAGCTGCTGTGTGGGTTTCATGAGTTTATACACACGGAGTACTTAGAACCCTGCCTGGTACAGAGTAAGTGCTTTTTAACGATCAGCTTTTATCACCATTACTCTTACTGGTACAATACTCTTCTCTTCCTCTCCTTGCAATTAATGGCAGGGATGTCTGTGCGGACCCTTCTGAGGACTGGTGCTCTGAGGCTGAGACTGGGTGTTTGGCACAGATGCCCCTAGAATGTTTTCCCACCTGACACTGTGTGTTAGAAAAACACATCCTGACCATTACCCCGAGGGCAAATTTAAGGGTGGCCTGGTTTTCAATCCCAAAGTACCCTGTACATCTCTCTACTCACACCCTTACTACCTGTTGCAATTGCTCAAGTACTGTCTGTCGGCCTCTCCTACCTGGCAATGATGACCTCTTCACCTCTATGTCCTCTGCCCTTTCACCTCTAGATCTCCATCATTTCCCCTCCCCAAACTGTGCCTTCCATTTCCCCATCTCAGAGAATGGTGTTGCTGTTCACCTAGCTAGCTGCTCAAACTGCCTTATTTCCCACAAGACCAACAACTTCTTACATGGTCTCCAGGTACTTATGTTTTATCCCCCTAAATTCGTTCTTCTTAAGAGACGGAGACAGCTTCCAAAAAAAAACAAAAAACAAAACCAGAGCTTACTAAGTCATTCTATTACTTAAAACCATTAAGGCACTCGTTGCCCTTAGGATGAAGTGAAACTTCCCAGCTTGGCTGGCCGGGGCCTCCTACCATTGGCCTCTGCTTACCTCGCTCAGCCGGTGCTGAGCCACTCTGCCCTCAGCCCTGCCTGCGGCGGCCCTAGGCTCCTTTCAGTTTCTCAAACTGAATGTGCTTTTCTGCTGCCTTCACACCCACACACACACCGTGTCCTGCTCTGCAGCCTCACTCTTCTGGCCCTTCGCATCTCAGCTCACGCGGCATTTCATCCAAAAGGTGTTTGACTGTCCCCCAACATAACTTCGGTGATCACAGCCGTCACCGCACAGTGCTGTGACTGTCTGCTTTCCTGATACGTTAGGAATTCCACGCAGGCCCCAAACTCACGATCCTGCTCACTGCCCAATCCCAGCTTGAGCACAGTGGGGGGCACACTAAAGAGCACCAAAAAAAAAAAAGAGAAGTGATGTATTTCCACTTATGTTTGTGGTCTCTCTTCCCTGTACCTTCATCCTGTCTCCTCTTACCAGGTACCTCTCTCCCCAGAGCTAGCGCTTCATCCCTTCATGAGCTCCTGCCCACAGGAGGGTTGCTGCAAAAACTTTCTGGAAGGATCACATCTCTCACAACTGCCTTCATAAGAACTTTTTTTTATTATTATTATTATTTAGAAATGCAGTTATATACATAGAACAATTAAAATTAAATTAAACTTTGTACAAATATTAAAATACTATCTTCACACCCACTGCAATGTACAGGATACCAAAAAATATATATATAAAATAAAATAAAGCAAACCCAAACTGATTGACATCCTGCACAGTCAATGATGCGTGTGTCACGTGAAACCACTGCAGAGATTCCATAGTGGTGTGATGAGAAGCCTGGGCAGGGTGTGGTGGGCTGCCAGGTAACCCTCCTCGTCCCTCTCTCCTCCCTGCTTGGCGATCTGAGTGCTTTGCCCCTGCTTCTTCCTAGCCCTAGCAGAGGGCTCAGCCTTGGGGTTCTCATTCAAAATTCTACTAGATTTTCAACTGGCAGTTAAGAGGAGTCGCTTCCCAGGAAAGCTGAGCCTGCCTTTCCCTCTCCGGGGAACTGGCTACTCTACCACTCAGGTGCACACATCTGTCAAACAAAATCCTCTCGGGACCCCTCGCCGGACACCAGTAATGACAGGCCCTATGCTGAGAGCCAGGAGCCCTGGCAGGCTCCACGAGAGACGCTCCCAGCCTCTATCCTCAGCAAGCACATCTGGAATTAAGCTGTCAAGCCTGTGTCCCTTCCTTCCTGGGCCTGTTATTCTCAAGGTGGGGGTGGGGGGGGGGGAGGAGGGGAACAGGCAAGGATCTAGAAATATTTGCAGCATTTTCCATTCTCTATGTAAAGATGTTCCCTGGGAATGGAAGTGACATTGTTATACAGAAAGCAAGTGGTTTGAGCTCCTCTGGGATGGGGAGGGAAAAGGCCGAGTGCTAGGATTCCTGAGCCACCACTAACTTAGCAGGAAAAGTATACCTTTGTCTGTCTTGCCATCCAGCTTCTCCACAGAGCTTTAAAGCTGGGGGAGGGGGAGAGGAGGAGGGCAGGAAGAATGGGGATGACAACATGAGTTCTATCTGCAAATGGAGTGTTAGTAGGATGTACATTGAAATACCTTATAAAACCAAAAGAACTCACAAAGTGGCCAGGACTCGGCCCATTTCACGGTTCATACCCAGTGAAGTGGGAGCATAGCACACAAAACTCAAAAATGGCAAAAGATGGAGCCTACGTGCTGAACTAAGGCATTGAAAGGGATGGAAATTTTTAGTAATTTTCACCATATACTGGCCCTTGCAAGTCACTGGAATGTGACTGCAAGTTGCCAGGATATAAGACCTGCACTGAGTCAGCTCATGGACGCAAAAACAAACAAACAAAACAAAACACCCCTTTTTAAAAGTCCTTTGGTGCCAACCGTTCTCCTGGGCAAGTCCTCTGCTGGACTCCCCTGGAGGGGAGCCCAGGAAGTCAGACCATGGGCAGTTTTCCCCACCTGCTCCAGGCCCCTCTGGCGGCCCCCAGCACCACCTTGTCTCTCAGCCAGGCCCCACTCCAGGGCAGCTGTGGGGGGCCCTGATCCTTCGCAAGGGACAAAGGCCAGAAGCTCTAGAAACAGCAGCGCATGGCTGATGTGGCAGCAGAGAACTCACTGCGGCAAGCCGTCATGGGTGTCAGCAGCAATGAGAGGCTGCCTCTGCACCCACAGGCCAGGGGACTCCGGGAGGCCCCAGCAAAGCCAGTGACATGGGGGATGTGGAGGGGAGGTTCCTGACTTTTCTCTCTTCCCTACCGGGTGGCAAGTCTAGGCTTGTGATCCCCAGGGCGGGCGGGCAAAGTGGAAGAAGGGTTCAGAAGGCAGGCTTTTCTTTTTTCAAGGGCCAAGCCGGTCACCTCTGTGGCTGAATACAACGCAAACAAAAAGTGCAATCTCTTGGGTGAAAAACCCAGAGTAATTATATAAAAAAAAGGTAAGAGCTTCCATTTAAAGAAAGATTCCAGACTAGAATTCAGGTATTGGAAGATTGGGAAACGAAAAGCTGCAGGCTCAGCAATGAGACTTTGGATGCCTCCCCCCGGCCCCCACTGGTCCCTGCTCTCTTTTGGAGGAAGACGAGGGCAGCCGGTGGGTGGAACAGAACCTGTGCAGGGTGAAGCGGTGGGGCCGGGGACCCTGCCCTCCAGATGGGCCCCGTGCCAGCAACGGCTAGCAGGCACGTCTCCAAAAATGGCCTCTTCTGAGGCCAAGGACAGCCCTGCTCCGTTCCGTCTCCCTCCGGCTCGCGGGTCCGGGCTGAGGGCACAGCACGCGAGGGCTCCCGCGGGGAGGAGGCCGAGGCAGGCAGGCACTGCCCTCACCTGAGCCGAGGGAAGACCACAGGGGCGGCGGCGAGCCCCCCGCAGAGCGAGAGTGGGGAGTAAAGTGCGCGTGTGAGAGTGGAGGCGGGAGGCTGAGGGCGGGCCGTTCGTTCCTCTCCTCTTGGAGGCCACCCGCAGCCGCCCCGGAGCTACCCTGTTAGGTCAGGAACTGAAAACACATCGGGCTCTATTATTTTCACCACCCCAAACAGAGGCTGGGGGAAGGAGCGGAGGCGCGCTCCTTAGTGCCACACCTCCTGAAGAGGCAGCAGCCCTCTCAGCATCGGACACTCGGCCGAGGGAGCGGCCCCAGCAGGGCCCCGGGGCCAGGCTGCTTCCAAACCACCTCCACCACCAAGCTGGGGGGGTGTGCCGACTGTGTCTTGGGCCCTCCCGGTGCCGGGAAGACCAGGGAGTCGTCCGCCAGCTGTGACGAGCGGAGGGGCGGGCGGCAGGGGAGGGCGGAACGAGGAAAAGCAGCAGCGAGGCAAGCAGCAGGATGCCTCCTGGGCACAGTTACTAAGGCACGTGACTGTGGTGAGGAGGACCCTCGGGACCGGGGCGGAGCTGCCTGCAGCTGCCTGGGGACTCGGTCGGCGCCTCTCAGGCCCCCTTCCCTCACCACGAACCCAGAGCAGGGCAACTGGCCCCAACTGCCAGTGACCAGACGGGCATCCCATGGCATCTCAGCAACACTCCCGTCCCATGGATGATTCGCCTCAGGCCTCGGCCAGCAAGGAAGCCGGAGCTGCGCAGGATCAAACCCAGGGGGCCGCATGCAACTCCCCGCTACGCTCCAGGGAAAGAGAAAGGACCGAGGCCAGGAAGGCCAGATGCTGGAAGTAGGAAGTGAGAACTTGCATATGCGGAAGACGGTCATGATCAGCCACCGTCCTCCCCTCCCTTGGGATCTTCTGGATGCTTCTTGGAAACTCAACAGGGCCAGGCGCCGGCACCTCTGAGCTACAGAGCTGGGTGCTGGGATGGCTCTGGCATGACTTTACACAGCCTCCCTGCTCAGCCAAGCAATGCGCCACCAGTGTCAACCAAGGGTAAGCCAAGGGAGCCACACTCTTGCCCCAATTCAAGCCACTCTCGGATCTGCTCCTGCTAAGGGCAGCGGTGCCAGCCCCCAAAGGAAACAGGCCAGACCCAGGCCCGGCCCCTTGTGTGGCAGAGTGCCGCCACGAAGGCTTGCAGGACAGCAACAAGCCCGCATGACAGGGACACTGGACGGGCAGGAGGAAGGCACAAGTAAACGCAGCGCTCTCGGGCCCACGGGGGCTGCCGCCCAAGCGCTCGCTCGCTGGAGCGGACCCGGAGGGCTCAGGGCAAGAAAGGGTTCAATCCAGCACATTCAACGATGTCCCTGACACAGACGGGAAGGCTGGGCCAGGCAAAAAGCCAGCTCCTCCAGCTGTCCAGCAGGCAGATGGTGAGAATCTTCCTTGAGTTTCCAGCCAAGGTGGGCCTGCAGGCCCTCAGAGATACAGAGATACACAGATACACAGGTGGCAGCTCAGGTATCCGGGCAGGGCAGCTGGACTACGCGGTGCTCAAACCCACAGGGAGAGGGAGGAAGGGCACAGAGGAGAGAAGCCAGCGGCAGCCCTCATGCTTCTTTCAACAGCGGGATATCTGCGGGCAGAGGAGGACGGAGAGCACAGTGGTTAGCCCGTGTGAGTGACTCTGCAGCACATCTGACCCCGTCGCAGGGATCCCATGTTTAAAGAAATAAAATGCCCTACTCACACGCTTCTAGGTAGCCTAAATCCCTCACCCTTTTCTAGGCCTTCCTTGCTCATCTCTCCCTCTGCCTGTGTGACAAAATCTGAACATTCAGTCGGGTATTCAAACCCCTTCTGGTCCTACCACCTTGAACCCTCTTCTCTGCTTTAACTCTGCTGGTTTAGTTGCTTCTCTTTCTATCCTTATTCTCGCCCTATGAGGCTCCTGAGCCCTGGTAAGTCTCACCTCCTCCTTCAAGCCATCCTCCAGCTGTGTGATACTGAGTAAATCACTCCCCGTCTCTGGGTCTTAGTTGACTCATCTGTCACCCGGCTTAGATTGACACCTTAAGGGCCTGGCTCCCTTCACTACTGTCAGCCCCAGACAGCTCAGGCTTAGCCTGTAACCAACTCGATAAACTATGTGTCTTGTTTTTTGCACTCCTCATTCTGACATGGACTCTACCATTCTTGGTTCCATTTTTTCTCAAGTATAGGCTCCATCTTTCCAACTGACTGACAATCCATGTGGGCAGAGCATGTTTCACAGTTCTTTCCATCACACCTGAAACCTAATCCAGCACCTGGCACAAGATGGGCTCTGAAAAACGCTTGTTCAATACATGGAACAAAGCAAGGGAGCAAGGAGGAGAAGGGAGAAGAGCTGGCACCACCTTGGCTCCTTAGGAAGGATAAGGGCTGAGGTTTGTGTCAATACGTGCAGACACACAATATGTAAAGCTGGCTGCCCATGGGGGTCACTGGCTTCCACCTTTAAACCTTGGCCACCTATTTAATGGCCCCTTCCTAGCTCTATATCCCACCAAGAAAAAAGGAGGCATGCTGCTGATAATCAGGAAACCCTACACCTGATCTGCACTTAGGAATTTCCAACTTCTTTGCTTTCAGATATTCTAAACCGTACACATTAACTGTGCCCAGGACTCCCAGGAAACAGAGAGTTTTCTCTAAGGCTCTTTTACGGGGGAGTTGGTACGTATAGAAGTCCTCACTTTCTAAAGGGAAACATCTAGATTCGGTCTGCATCCTGAACCACAGTGGGATTTTACATAAAGATGTTTTTTAAAGTGACAGAGTCAATCCCAACGTTCAACTCTCCAGGCTCCGGTAAAGGCAGAGGTGTCGGGAGGGGGCAATTTTGTTCTCTGGCTGGTTTGCCACAAAGGACCTGGAGTGACCTGGGAGGCAGCATGGCACCATGGGGCTATAACGCAAGTTTGGGAGCAGATCCGTCAACTTCAAATCCCAGCTCAGCCACCTACCAATGGGCAAGTGACTTAACGTCTTTGAGCCTCAGTTTCCCTATCTGTAAAATGGGGCTGGTAATAATACCCACTTCTCAGGATCACTGTGAGGTTTGACTGACACAGTGCAAGAAAACCAACTAGCACGGGACCTGGCATGCTCCTATTTAAAATGAAGCAGCTGGAATGCTCTGGGAGAGGCAGGCTCCAGTTTTCTCTGTCATAAGACCCCACACCTCCTTGTCATTCCTGTTCTTTCAGGAACATAAAAGTTATAACAAGAGAACAGGCCCCACTCCACCTCCAACCGGCTGTCTACCCTTTGATTTAGCATATCCCTGAGGCCATGAATAGTTTCGGAGACTCCAAACCTATTAAAATTCACAGACAACAGTGAAAAGCCTCCCTATACAGAGCCCAAAGTCCTACCTGGGGCTCCGAGGGTAAAATTCTATTTTGTAGGATAATCCCCCAGGTATTATCTTTCTTTGCCCCCAGATACACCAATTATCAGGAAGGTTCGCAGTCCTTCCTCACTCCCAGCAAGGACCCTGAGCAGATAATAACGTATGATCAGCACAGAGCACCTACCATCTGTGTAGTCCTCCGACGTGAGGCTTTGTATGTCACTGTTCTCTGAATCTGGGGCTTCTTTGTGTGCCACGCGGCTGTTCCCTGAGCCGGCCACCCAGGAAGCGGGGGCTGCCTGATGCACCATCACAGTCTCCGAGCCCCGAGAGCCCCGGGCCTCACACAGTCCAGACTGGCCCGGGGCCGCCTCCTCTCCGCCTGCCGAGGAGCAGGCCCCCTGCTCCTGCAGCTGCTGCTCCCTCGGCCCGCTCCTCCCACCGGGCCCAGACCCTTCTGACAGCACAATCTGCACTCTGGGGTCAGCGGGCGGCACGCAGTGACCGGAACTGCCGTACACAGCCTCCTCATACGACGGGAGCGCAACCTGGACTCCATCCACCATGATGGAGACCTGGTCCCCGGACACCCCCTGGTCACGCCTGCATCCGGAGGAAAGGACAAAGGAAGAATCAGAATACATGCACAGGCAAATATCACAGTATCAACAACACCAACCGTTTCTGACCACTTACTATGTGCCTGGCGTGGCACTAAGGGCTTTATACACTTTACCCCACTGAGTCCTCACCTGAGTCCTTTCAGGTAGATTCACCAAGAATGCAGATGAGGCTCAGAGTAGTTAAGTAACCTCCCCAGTCGCACAGCTGGCAAGGGAGGAAGCTAGGCTGCGAATCCATTCCACCTGCTTCCGAAGACTGTTCTTAACCTCTGGGTACACAGGCACCTAACCCTCCGGTCCTGTGCAAAAACTAGGACGCTAGAGACCCAGAAATAAAGCCATTCACTCAGCACAGCTAAGACAGGAAAGTGGGAGAATGATGGCTGCAAACGCCCGTGAATATACCCCTGCCTGTACACTTCGAGCGGGTATACTGTGTGGTATGTAAATGACATCTCCATAAGCTCCTTTTAAAAAGAGGAGGAGGAAAAGAAGCACCGTGGTCTTGAAATGGGACACTGGACTCAAAAACTGAAGAATTTTATTCTTTCGACTCAGCCACTTTGCTTGCCTTTTATTTCATTTTTTTAACTTCATAAACTTAAAAAAATATGTGAATTGTAACACAAATATTAGACAAACATTGAAAAACGTACAGCTGATTTATTCCAGAGGTAACATGGCGTACAAGCCCTAGCTGGGTCAAGAAACAGAACACTGCCAGCACCGCCTACCCCACCCCCGCCGTGTCCATTCCTATCGCCTCACCACCAAAAGTAACCACTATCCTGACTTTCATGAAAATCGTTCCTTTGACTTTTATTTTAGTAATTTTACTGCCTAAACATGAATCCTTCAACACCAGTTATTTCTGCGTATTTTTGATCTTTATATGAACGGGACAGACAATAAATGCCTGTGTGTGTGTGTGTGTGTCTGGCTTTGTATTTAACTCAACATTATAACATTACATTTGGGAGATTTATCCATGCAAATACTTCTTTCCTGGATTACTTTTATACACGCACTTTTTTCTTTTTTGCCACTGTGAGGCTTGCAGGATCTTAGTTCCCAGGCCACAGATTGAACCCAGGCCCCCCGGCAGTGGAAGGGCAGGGTCCTAACCATAAGACCACCAGGGAATTCCTGAACCATTTTGAAAATAAGTTATTTCTTACTAATTAAGACAGTAGTTAGCACACACCTCCCAAGAACCTCTTTTCCTATATAACTACAACAGTATTTACATCCTGGAAATAACATTGGTATAATACTGTAATACAAATGTTCCCAACTACCCAAAAATATATCTGCTTCAGCTGCTGTCTTGTTTGTTTTCATCCACAATCCAATTATGGATCATGCATTGCATTTAGTTGTCCTGTCTCTTGCATCTCTTTTAATCTAGAACAGTCCACTATCGTTTTCTTTCATGACACTGACGTTTGTTCTAAGGTCCAGGCCAGCTGTCTCCTAGAATATCCCATGATTTGGACCTGTCTAATCATTTCCCTGGGATTAGAGTCAGGCCAATCTCTGCCTAGAACACTACACACCACAGCACTGTCTGTGATGTCGTGTCCTCTTCCATGTGTCACACCAGGAGACACATAAGGTCTATGGCTGGACCATATTATTATTGCTGGACTGTTTTATTCGTTCTCAATTTCCTCACCTGTACTTGCAGATAAAAATCTGTACTACCCAGTTCAAATGGCACACACACAGTGAGGATGACAGAAGTGGCACTCATAAAAGTGCTCAGACGTTTCTGGGAAGAAGGGAAACTTTGATGGCAGGGTGGCATCCAAAAGCAGAGTGCATTCTGGCATGCGCTTAACTTTCGTTATTCAAAATAACATTTTTTTTTGTTTAAAAAGTAATAGATGTACAAAATTTAAACAGGGTCTATAATGAAACCCAAATCTCCCTTCCACTTAGGCAAAATCAGTTACTTTGAACACACTGACTAGTTAACTACCAGGGGGAAATGATCCCTAATTTGGATGAAATGAGGAACAGCTCGAGTTGACTTTATGTGGCAGTAGCCAATTCTTTCAAATAAACAGTCCCTTCCAAATCTTCTCTAGTCTACTAATCGTTTAACTACCTTTAAAAATAGCCGCTACCCCCTGCCCCAAACAAAACAAAATAACAAGAAGAAAGAAGAATCACACACACAGTACACAGATATTAAACTGGTCCTTGTCTGTGCATTCCAAACCAGGAGCATTTTATTTAATGCAGTTTAGTCTGTTCCTTCGTGCCTGTGCCTGACAACAGTCACTGCGGAAGGGCTGTGGATGGACATAAACTGTTTTCTTCGGAGGGAACGAGGAAGGGCCAGGGCAACCCAAGCAGGTAAGGGGGCCATGCCAGCCTGGGAGAGTCCACCCTGAGGGACCCACCGGGGGCCAGGTCCCCACCATTGGCCATCCCCACCCCAACCTCACCTATCCAGTCTGGGATGATTTGTGGCTGGTGCACTCACCTGGAAAAAGGAAAGTGACAAAGGTAGGCAAGAAAACCACTTCCTCGGTTTCTAGTATGGTATAGTGCAGTGCTTGCCAATCCTAGCTGCACGTCAGAACCACCTGGGGAGCTTTTTAAAACACTAATGCCAGGTGCCCATCCCAAACTAAATAAATCAGAACGTCTGGGGATGGAGGCCCAGGTGTTGGCGTTTGTTTTTAGTTTCCCACAGGTGCCTCTATGTGCATCCAGGAGAGGGGAACAGGGAGACAGGGCAGTGGCTCACAAACATGAGCCTGCATCAGAAACGCTTGGAGGGCCTGAGAGACACAGTTTCTCATTCTGTTGGTCTGGGGTGGGGCCTGAAAATCTGCATTCCTAACAAGTTCCCAGGTGATGCTGATACTGCTGGGACCCCCACTTTGGGAACCACTGATGTAGGGGAAATAACATGGCACTAGAGTTGGACAGACTGGGGTTTAAATCTCACCTCTGTCATCACCTAGAGGGAGGACCCTGAGTGAATGACTTAACCGCTCTGAGCCTCAGTTTCCTAATCTGCAACGATCCTGTGAGGATGAAGACAATGTATGCAAAGCAAAAGCACAGTGCCAGGCACATCTGGAACTTTAACACACGGCAGGGCCCTCCCCTTTCCCTGGGTGCACACAGACCAGGAGAGGCCAGCAGGCCCACCAGCACCCCTCTGCCAGCCGAAGGCCAGCCTCCACCGTGACGCCCGCCGCCCGCTGCCACTGGCTCACCTGCTGTGATGGAAAGACTTCAGCTTTGGCTGCAGCAGCACAAACAGCACCACGAGGAGGAGAATGAGTGCCACGGAGCTGGCAGTGGAAGCCACGATGGACAGCGTGGGGACCCCGAGCGACGTGTGGGCGTCTTTGTCTACGGGAACAAGCCATCGTCAGACGTGTTTTGATACCCTGACACACGGAACGTGAGCCCCACGGCTGACCTTGTCAAGGGCCCCCTGCACAGTGCCACGCTGAGACACGCTACGTATGGCCAGGGCCACTTTTGGAGTAACGGTGCAGAGTGGCTTTTACATCAGGGAAAGGGGACATTTCCCTATTCTGTTCCTGAATCTGAAATTCCCTTCACTTTGGACCTTTGAGGACCATCTAACACCTAAACTCACTTACCCCTAGAGATCTTACCTTTATAAACCCCATATGATCCTGTCCTCAGTAGCAGGCTGGAAGACATGAACCATCCAAATGCACACATCATTCCACCATCTGAAGTCCCACCCACGTGGCAGGAAAATTTATAAGAACAGGGTGGTAATAACAATCTGTTCTAAGATCCTGCAGCTTTAGTTGTAAACCTCAGGCCTGTCCCCACCCTTCTCTGGGGTGTCACGGTCTTGAAGCTCGAGTGAAAGCACAAAGGTGGCTGCATGACACACTTTCCCGCAGGCAGCTGGATTTCCCGTCATGCGTGACAGGAGGAGGCGGAGGGGGATAGGTCTTCTGGCCAGCTGGACTGCAGCTCCGTAACAAAACAGTCCACTTCCATTCAAGGAAAAACAATTCAAAAGAGACACTACAGAAGGTGCTCGCACTGTGCTCATGGATTAGCAGAACACAGTCAAAGGTCACCGGCACTGGGCTAGGCAAACAAGAGATCCGGAGCATCAAAGGGACTTCACATAGCACAGCAGATGCCTCGGTGGCTCGGCTGAAATGCACTGGGACACGCACCAGCAATCCAAACGTCTTTCCCAGAGACATGAAATCCCAAGGGAAGGGAGGCTGCAGGGCATCAGAAGGGCCATGCTGCCCCACAGCACAGGGTGCTCCAGAGGGAGCGGGCACCACTTCCCGGGAGTTAGAAGAAAGCAGAAGCCCAGCAGCACCCCCCTCTCATCTGCCAAACTGACCCTCGTTGAGATGGCAGCTGATCTCCATGGCTGGCTTCCACTCGCCATTCTTACACGTCAGGTATTTGTAATCACCCTTCAACATGTAGCCTTCGGCACACAGGTACTCGATGACGCTGCCCGAGTTCAGGGGGTCTCTACAGGGCCGGGGGTGGCAGATGTAGCCACCATTCTCTGGCTCCGGGGGCAGGGAACACACTGCAAAGACAGAGAGAGCAGAGGTACAGTGGTGAGGTTTTCCAGCGAGACTGCCGCCAGCGACAGAGAGGGGCAGCTCTGAGGGCTTCGGCAGGAAACACACCAGGAGCAAAGAGCCAGCCCCTTGGAAAGGCTGCTGGCCAAACTCTGCAAGTTCAGGTTGCCAATGACAGAGGGAGGCGCCCTGGCAACAGGGGAAGCTTGGCTGCTTGCAGCACTTCCCCTCGCCCTCCCTCCCCAGCACTGCGCCTTAGGACAACTGCATCCATCACTGAACAGTAGGCTTCAACAAAGCTGAACTTACAGAGATCTAGCGCATGTGGGATTTTTTTCAGCATTTTATTTTTTTATGATTACAAATCGTGTATTCTTTTTTTTTTTTTTAACTCCCAGTCTATCCCTCCCCCTGCCACCCTTCCCCCCTGGTAACCATAAGTTCACTCTCTAAGTCTGCAAGTCTGTTTCTGTTTTGTAGATAAGCTCATTTGTATCTTTTTTTTTTTTTTTTAGATTCCGCATATAAGTGATATATATTTGTCTTTCTCTTTCTCTGACTTAGTTCACTTAGTATGATAATCTCCAGGGCCATCCATGGTACATATGTACAATGGAATATTACTCAGCCAATAAAAAAGAATGAAATAATGCATTCGCATAATGTGGTTTTAATAAAACTTACTGAAATACACAACGAATCAGAGTGACAGGTGATAAAACACCAGTAACCTGCACAGGGGAAACATTAGCCTTGTTTCCAACATCAATACCAGAAAGGATTCCTTCGCATAATAGAAATGTGACTTCTTGGCATCAGAGGGGATTTCTGATGCATTTCCCGGGAGGCTTCCCAAGCCCCCATGCACCACCCCCATTCCCTGACGAGAGCGGTCACTGGCATCACTCGTCTCTATCCCGCAGTAACGCCCATTATTTTTCATTCAGGTAGGACTGTTTAGTTTTAAAAGCACCTTCATTGACCTCCTATCTTATTTATTCCTCTGACAACTCCGTGAGGTAGTTATCATTTCTCCCTTTGAAGATGAGGACACTGGCCCACAGAAGTTAAATGACTTTTAGCCAAGTCAGGCAGACCTGGGAGCAGAGCCAGGGCTTCCGATTCTAAAACCTGTGCTCTTCCCACCAGCAGACACTGCTTCCACCCCAGGAGTGAGTGGGCCTTTAAGGAGTGCATATGTCAAGGTTGCCTCCCCTTTGAACAGGTCAGTTAGGGAGATGGCAAGTGGTACCTAAGTGTGGTGGGAACGCTGGTGTAGGTAAGTTGCAGTAATACGTCAGAGGAGCCGGAAGGCCTGAGCAGCCCAGGGAGAAGGCAGCCTCCCCTTCTGAGCCCGGACAGACACTGCAGAACTGAAGTCCCCCGGCAATGGATCATGCGGTGTGCCTAGCAAAAATAGGAGGGGACAGGAGGGGCATTATGGGATCACTGTTAGGAAGGCTGGGCTGGGGGAGAAGACATGCTGGCAGATGGCCAGGCACCCACAAACTTCAACTTACCACAAGCCTTATTACCAAGCCAGGAAAGACCAAAGTCTCTAAAGGACATTTGATTTTGCTGACAAATACCCTGTCCCCATTGTGACTACCACAAGGACATCAGTATGAGAATAAGAACTGCTGGGTTTCTTTTCTTCACTTCCTCTAACAGACCTGGAGTCTCCGACTGTCTGAGATAAGGTGCTCTCCTCTCCCTTCATGGGACCACCCACCACTCTCTCACCAAATACCACTTCCCTTCAACCTACTATTAAGCAAGATGACTGCCAGCCAGGCTGCGGGGTGGATACTAAGTCGAAAAAGAGATGGTGGCTCCCTGCCCTTGGGCTGCGTATCACTGAGACTGGGAGAAAAGACTCCATAGTTAAAGCTATTAAAACCCTAGGGTAGGTCCACAGGGATCCAGAGAAGTCTGGGCAGCCTCTCTGACACCCGCAGATGAGCCCAAATAAGCCCCCTCAGTCCCCTCGAAGCACACACCTCCTCCTCCTCTAGACTCTTCCAACACCACCCACCTCGCCCAAGGTCTTGAACGGGAGGGAGACACAGGCGTCACATTCCTTCTGGTGCCTCTCTAAACTCTGGCCAAGTAGTTCAAAGAGCTGGCCAGCTGGATTTCCAAAGGAACCTCAGCAAACGTGCTTTACCCCTTACACTTTCCCTCTTTTGTTCAGGGCAACAAGCCTGCCACGGATTCTCCCGGCTCTCCTTGGGTTGTGTCTAATTGGTTCATTTCCTCAGTGTAAATTAATGATGAGCAGCCAGGGGGCAGCTCCCGAAAACAGGAAGGACCCACTTACAGGTCCAATGTGCTGGGGAAGACGGTCCCAGGGGAAGGGCTGCTGATTCTAAAACCATTCCTGCTCTGCTGGGTACTTCTGCCCATAAAGCCCACATCTTCACGGAATCTCTGAGAGGGGCCCTGGACATCACCTGGCACCCATTTTATACGTGCAAAAAATGAGGTCTACAAAGAGGCGACTTACAATTGTATTTCAATTCAACTAATATTTACTGATTACTGTGTAGGGATCATTGTGCTGTGCTCTGAAAAAGGATTGAAAGATAAGCACTTCAGGTACTTGTAGCCAAATAGGGGTATGACAAGTAAGTCCACACATATATATTTTAAAATTAATTAATTAATTAGGTTGGTTGCACCAGGTCTTAGTTGCGGTAGGTGGGCTCCTTAGTTGCGGCTCGCTGGCTCCTTAGTTGTGGCATGCGAACTCTTAGTTGCGGCATGCATGTGGGATCTAGTTCCCTGACCAGGGATCAAACCCGGGCCCCCTGCACTGGGAGCTTGGAGTCTTAACCACTGCGTCACCAGGGAAGTCCCGACACATATATTTTAAAAGTTGTTTTCTTCATGGCTTCTGGGTTTTGTGTCTTGGGTAAGGACATTTTCCTAAACATACTCTCCGATATCTTCTCCTAACGTTTTATAGACTGGGTCCTTTGTTATGCAAATAATACCTTCATAGAAAAAATAATCATAGGAAATATATACATGGTAAAAACCCAAAAAGTAAGAGGGTGAACATGGAAAGTAAGCCCTTCTCCTTTCCTAGTCAACCCAGTGCCTCTCTCCAAAGATACTCCACACAGATTTATTCTAATACACATCAAAGAAAGGGATTAGTGTCACAAGAGAGGGAGCTGAGAGCAGGAGAGACCAACCTTGTGTGGGGAATGGCTGGGAACGGCTCGTGGAGGAAGTGGCATTTCCAATGGGGCTTGATTTCAGCAGGAAAGGAGGTGGTGGTTTGAAGCTAATGCACCAAAGTAGGACAGTGTAGATTAAGCCCAGAGAGCATCAAGTAGCCTAGGTTAGCTTGGTTGCATAAGAAAATTTGGCCGAATAAATAAATAAAATATAATAACAGTAGTAGTAGTAATAATAATAATAATAGTAATAATATTGTGATGAAACCATCTTGTAGAGGGGCCTTGGCTGCAACAGGAGGTGTTTATACTATATTCAATGGGCAGAATTACAAGAGGAGCTGAATTTGATGTAAGATGGACAGAAGTGGAGAGAGCTTTTAGAGTAGGTCAGCAGTAGAGCAACCCTTGCATGGTGAAATAAACTGGACAAAAGTTCTCTTATGTTTGTCTATGAGGATCATACAAAGGAAACAAACTAGAGTACATTAGGTTCAGCGTCACAAAGGGACTGCCCCAGGTCCGAGGAAGAAATAAGGAGGCCTTAGAAGGAAAAGTCAGAAAAAGGCAAGATTGTTTTAAGACGCCAAGAACATAAGGAAAAAATATGGCCCTCTTGCCCAATCAAAGAGCAGAGTGGGAGAGCCATGGCAAAGGGCAGGTGTTGGAGAGGACCGTCTCGGTGATGCCTGGGGTTCACAGGAACGGGAAGGACATCAGGAAGAGCAAACAAATCATTCAGTGGCTTCCAGAAGCCCCTGTTCTGGGCAAGAGGCTGACTTCATCTGTGCATCAGGCTTGCTTCCGCTCTGACAACCCCAGGTCCGCAGGGGGAGTTTCAAGCTCTGTTCCTAGCCCCAAGAAGACAATGAACTCATCTGATTTGGCAAAGCTGCATAATTTTAAAAAGAGAAGGAGAGAGCCAGAAGATGGAAATTTTACAGGAAAATATCAATTAGCTCTCCTTAGCTTCCTTCTCCGCTTTCCGTTCTCTCTTACACCCACTTAGGCCTCCAGTGAGCACAGGAAGCAGCGAGGTAATTCTCCAGGGGGCCCGGCAGAGTGCCTGGAGCACGGCAGTCATTGAGCGAGAGACCATGTGACCAGCTGGTGAGGGTGCAGACGGAGGAGACGCAAAGCCATCTGGCTGATACTTCTACCCCAGAGTCCCCACAGCCTAAAACCATTAGCAGAAACCAACAAGAACCCACAGTCAGCACTTCTAAATGTGTTTTGCTTTTGCCGTTTTGGGGACCAGACTTTTAGGAGGAAGAGACAAATTAAAGACAAAACAAAGTCTTGTAAGATTCCATAACAAGGGAATCAAAACAAGCTCCAGGAATGGCCCTGGGGTCAAAGTATTCAGCTTAACAAACTGAACAAATACTTGAGCCCCTTTAAAACGAGGTGTGGGGCGTAGGGAGTGTGAAGATCAGCTTGCGGAGCGGAAGCAGACCTGTAAACACCTCCTGCAGTTAAAAAGACTCAACACTAAGAGGTGTCCATCTGATGTCACTTACCAAGAAAACACTACACTCCCATACACAGTGCCTGAGGGCTTAAGAAACTGTGTCAGTGTTCACTGGCAGGTTTGAAATAATGTCGTTTTACACCAAAACCAGTGCAGTGGCATTTAGAACACAACTGAGCACAGAGAAACAGGTCCTCAGTGAAGGTGTTCAAAGGATGGCCAGAGAAAAGCTTCCCTGGGAATTCAGGGGAGAAGGAAGTGGTTTCCGCAAACCCAGCAAACCAACACGGCAGCTGTGGTCATCAGGGACACGGCTGAGGCAGTATCAGACGTGTCCCTGTGTGGCTGTAACTGCATCAAACAGTTAGAGCGAGCCTCTCCTCACAAGACGCTCTAGCAGGGCCACAAAAGTAAAGGAGACAGGACCATGCCCTCAGAAAGTTTACCGTCTACAGGACACGGACACGCGCACAGCCAACTCTGATGTAAATGAAAGAAGGAAGTGTTCAAAGGTGAGCTCTTCTATTGGCCTGGGGTGACCTTCTGGGTAGGGACATCTTTTCCGTTCATCTGAGAACCGCTGGCGACCAGAGGAAGGTGAGAGCCCAGGCAAAGAGAAACGGGAGAAAGGGGAGGAAGGAATGGATGGAAAGCACACACCTAGCACAATACTGTCCAACAGAAATATGATGCGGCCACACAGGTGATTTTAAATTTTCTTAGTAGCCACGTTAAAAATGTACAACTGGTGAAATTCATTTTAATAATGTATTTTATTTAACCAATATACGCAAAATACATTTTTGATAGCTCAACGCATAATCAATATAAAAATTTATTAAGGCGATATTTTGTATTCTTTTCTTCATAGTAAGTCAGCACTTAACAGCGCATCTCAAGCCACACTAATCGCATTTCAAGTTCTCAAGAGCCACCTGGGGCTAGTGGCCATTGTACAGGACGGCAAAGATGTTAGGGATCTGAGAACAGTGGGAAGGGTTCAGACCACACGACCGAGTGTGAGACGGGAGGCTAACAGCAGACGAAGACACCATGGAGCACTGAGGGTCCCTTCAGGTTGTGTTTTAAAGCACTGTTTATGTGCTTGCTCTCAAAGCCCTTTCTTGATATATGAAGGTCCAATTTCTACTTCGAGCCCTCAATGGTTTGCTAGGAACAGAGAGAGCCAGAGAAAAAGCAAGGCAAAAACAGCAAAAAAAAAAAAAAAAAAGGCATTCAAACGTGCAGACTTCTTTTTGCACGTAAGACAAGGAAAATAATAATTACTGCAAACAGCGTTATTACGTGTGCCAGGCACTCTTCTGAGCTCTCTCTTTACACGAAGCAGGTACTACATTTTCTCCATTTTATAGATAAGAACAATGAGGCTTAGCTGAGTTGAGTCATTTGCTCCAAGCCACACATCTCTTAAATGACTCAACAGGCGCTCTGGCTCCTGAGCTGCAGGCCTGACCACGAAGCCAAGGTGGGCCTGCAGAGGAGGGCAGGACACCAGGCTCCATTCTGCGGCTCACCCCCCGATGGACTAGGCCTAGGGCCTTTGGAACATCTCGCTACTCTGTGAAAGCTGTGAGCTTGCTAGTTCAAAGGGGAGATGATTCTCCTCAAGAAAGCCTCCCCAGAAAGTTGGTACTGGGCATTCCAGACAAATGCAAGGGGGGGATGGGGTATCACATCTGACCACAGTCTAAAGGTTCCTTCTGAGGCCTCCTTGAGAAATCTCAGTAATTACAGCTCCTAGTCACTGACCTTCTACTATATGCCAAGTACCAGTCTAAGCACTTTACATGTTTAACTCATTTAAACTTCACAGAAACCCTGTAAGAAACATTATTATAACATTATACAGATAAGCAAATTGAGTGAGAGAGGTTAAGAAACTTGCTCAAGGTCACCCAGCAGGTCAGAGGCAGAGTCAGGATTTGAAGCCAGGAGCGGTGGCTTTCCACTCCACGGCGCTCCCTGGACAGCGGCAAGGGTGCTGAGCCCAGCTTCTCCTCCCACACCCGCACCTTGGAAAGGGAGCCACAGAGAGAGGAGCCCAGTGACGAAGACAAATCTGGGTGCTGCCTGTGGACACTGGTCTCTCTGGGACTCAGTCCACGCAGGCACTGAACCAGATGGCCTCCAAGTCTGCCATTGGCAAATCTGCCTAAGTTGGGTGGACGGCCAGCCTCACCACCTCCCGAGATTCCTTCATAAAAGTCCTACAGCCACCATGGTTTTGGACTGAGCACAGGGTGTGAGAAGCCCCAGGAGAAGCGCCCTGTCTGTGCAGAGGCTCCTGCATCCGGCGTCAGGGCAGATTCCTACCTTGGGCGCGTGGTGAGGGCAGAGGACCAGGCAGGCGGAGGTCAGTTAACTCAAGAGGGAACCAAGGGCTGCTTCTGTCCATGGCTTCCCCTGGCTTTCTGCCTTCCTGGCCCCACTCAAATAGTCAAAAGTCTAAAACAGGCTGCAGCGAGAGGGAAGAGAGGATTTCTCATGCCATTTGCAACCTTCCTCTCCTTTAAGACAAACCTTCCCAGCAGTCAGACAGGAAGCCCATTGTCCAGCCAGGATCCCTTTTCTCATGAGAACCTTCCACATGCCGGGAGGAGGGCCAGCTGTGGCGCTCAGGCCCTTCCCAGGGTGTGGCACTGGAGCCGGGGTGTAGGCTCAGTGGCAGAAGCCACCGAGGCTTAGGCTGTCCCCACAGCTCCTCGCAGGCCCCCAGAGCCACCATCCTGAGAGCGGCCCAGCCCAAGCCCTGCTCCGGGGGCCTGGCAGCTCACAAATGGGTCTGGCTTCAGAGCCTGTCCCTCTTGTTTTAGGCCTGAGTCCCTCACTCCCCCCACCTCACAGGAGAGGGGACATGCCAGCCAGCAGGTCAGAGTCCACAAGAAGGAAGAACATTTTCTTTACTGAACCCTGCCCCAAACATAAAAACTCTTGCCACCTGGAAGTAGCCATCAAAGTCCCTAGTCGTTCTGAAAGAAGAAGTGCTAATCCTCTGCCTGGAAACCCTGACTTGAAAGTACAACGGGGTCACCTGAAACCCAGCCCATCTTTCAAGACTCAGTTCCAAGGTCGCCTGCTCCAGGACACTGTCCCAAAGAGAACTAAGCAGCACAGGGTAGAGATTACCAGCCTGTGCCTACAGTGAGAGCACCCGGGGTGTGTACCGCTCTGACAGCTTCCCACCACGTGGGCTCAGGCAGATCTTCCTATGCGCCAGTTCCCTCATTTGTAAGATGGGACACTAAAGGTATGTACCTCACAGGGGTGCTGTGCAGATTCATCACAATCATGCAGGTAAAGTACCTGGTAAAGGGCCTGTCACACTCCAAGTGTTCAATAAACAGCAGCTTTATTACTCCTCCTCTGTTTTCCCCTAACGTCTTCACACCTCTCTATAAACATCACTGTATTGTTGTCTCTGCAATTATTTTCTCACAGGTCAGTCCTTCCCCTACCTCTCCATTAACCCACCCACCTACCCAAGCTGTAGGGCAAGCATTTGTTCTGCTTCCTGTTCTGATTCTTGTATTCCCAGAACTCGGCACAGAATCTGGCAGAGAGTAGACGCTTAGTAGAAAACTGACTTGACTTGGAAAATTTTGCCCACATTTCAAGGCACTACCTTGTTTTTAAATGCAAAGGGTCACATGGTTTCCGATTTGAGATGAGTCAGGAGCAGGTAACAGCTGAAACAGGAGGGAAGGGGGTAGGGCACAACCTTTAAAAGAATGACACAGCCATAGGACAAGACAAAACTGGTTAGAACTAACCAGATCCACGATGGCGGAAGATTCCACTTCCAGTGGACCTTGAGCCTCATTATACGCTCACTGTAATGCATTAGCTAAATGGTACACCCACTAGCGCCATGACAGTTTTGAGGCCAACCATAGTAGGTCAAAAAGTGGGCGGTGGCCCAATTCCTGGAAATCCCCGCCCCTTCCCCCAGAAATAGTTGGAATAATCCTCCCACTCATTAGCTTATGAAATTACCCCGCCCATAAAAACTAACCACCCCATATTTCCAGAGCCTCTCGCCTTCTGAGATGGCCCACTCTCTGTCTGCGGATTGTGTTTCTCTCTAAATAAATCCACTTCTTACTTATCACTTTGTCTCCCACTGAATTCTTTCTGCAACGAGACATCAAGAACCTGAGCTTCATTAAGTCCTGAAACCAGGTGTGTGATCTCCATTAAAAGACCTTGGGTTCAAGTCCCAATCTCAGTTTAGGCTGGGTTCGAGTCCTGGCACATGGGTTCAAGTCCCAATCTGAGCTGCACAGTTTCCCAGCAGAGAGACTCCCTCTGCATAGTACATCTCATGTTCTGTAAGCTGGCATCTACCAGTGAAAATATTCTCCCAGCCAGCCAGGATCAGGGCCACAAAGAGTCAGAGCATGGTCTGATGGATGAATCTGGGTTTGACCTAGTGGCCTGCCCTGCAACCCTGTCAACTGCCTGAACTCTTCTGAGCCTTACTCCTTGACCGCCAATACCCACCTCCGTAAAGTGTTTGAGGGGACAGATGAAACTGTGTACCTGAAACTGTCTTGCATCATGCCTGGCACACAGTAGGCACTGATAAATTCTTTACATTTATTTTCACATTGTAAACTAAATTCTTACCTCTGGTTTTTGGAATGGGGTAGGGCAAAGACTCTGGCAAAGAAAAGAAAAAGGGCTGCTTCAGAAATTTCTGGATATCTGGAGAGAGGACAGGCAAGAGAGCAGAGAAGGATGAATACCTTGGAGGGGCTTGCTTTGCTCCCTCCTCCTCCAGCTCAGTAATATGCCAGCCCCTTCCCCACTTCTCAGCAGAGACCGGGCTGCTCTTGGCTGACAAACGGCCTCCATATGGCCTGGTGGTACCCCTTCACCCCCTCTTGTTCTCACAGCTCAGGGACCTGGGGGACATGCTGTCAGCTGGGACTGCACCCCCCTACCCCACCCCTACACTGTATGACTGCTATAAAACGGGCAGGCAGGAGGACCACTCTCCTTCTCCTGCTGCTCCAGGCCTCGGCTGTACAGCATCTAAAGCCCCCCACCCAATGTAGTGACCTACAGAGCAGCACCCACAATTGTCTGCCGCCCCCGCCCCCAGGATGTTGGGACACAGGCAGAGCTAGGGAGCCAGGCCATTCCACAGGCATTAACAAATGATACTGTGTTCCCTTGAGAGTGGTAGTTAAAGGGTTAAAGGGGTTAAGAGAAAACAGATGTTTATTTTTTTTCCTCATCAGCAATTGCTACTTCCTGGTCTCATCTCCGTCATCCTATCATCTAAGGAAGTTGCGCATGAGTCAGCTCTCGCCCTCAGAATTCCTCACCTCCAGGAGGACGCAGGCTGGCCCTCTGGAGGAAGGCCCCAGTCAGCTGCTTAAGGCACTGTCCAACCTCAGAAGGATAATTGATGAGCGAGTGATAATTAACTTAGGAGTCGGGCTTGGAGTTTACAACAGGGTTGGACTCTTGGGTACAAAGCTTGGGTACAAAGCTCAGAGCTTTCCAATTCTGCCATCTAATGGAAATGCTTTATGCCGAGTCTGGTGCCAGGCACACACAGTAGGCCTTCAAGAAACACAAATTTAAATTTAAAATAAATGTAGAGATCTCTGTTGTCCAACAGGGTAGAAGGGACTAAGAGAATTAACATTTATCACCAGGCGCTACACTAGGCACTTTAAAGTTGCCATCCTAATTAATTCTCCTGTCCTATGAGGAAGGAAAGTGAGGCTCTGAACAATTCAGTAGTGGCCTGAGGTTACACAGCCACCCAGCAGTAGAGTCTGGATTCAAACTCTGGCTTGCCTTTCTCCCCATTATAGGGAAGCTCCCTGTCTACAGATGCCACCAGAAAAACTTACCCCAAGACCTACAAAAGTATAGCACGGGGGTGGGGTCCATCTGACAAATGTTATAGTAATTCCTGTTTGGAGAAGAATGTGGACTGGTGAGTTTGCTTGTGCCCAGAGGACTCAGCTCCTATCTCAAGTGGGGCCCCATTTTTCCAGAGAAGTGGTGGGGGGAAGGTTAAGACAGCGTCCTTCACTAAGCTCTGAGCATTACAAACAATGGAGCTATTTAAGGAGCACAGATCCCAAAGCTGCAAGTGGGAGAGGGTATGGGGGCGTTTTCAGCTGGGAACACAAGCCTTCCAAGAGGGATGTATGAAAGGAAGCTTGCCACTAAACGCAGAACAGGGACGCGAGCTAGAGTAGGTAGAGGGCTGCCCTTCTGCCAGCTGCCCAGAATACACAGGATCACTGGGGCAGCTCTGCCAAAGCCCAAAATAAACAGCCTCTGCCGTGTACCTCCAAACAGTGAGTCAGGCAGCGTCTTGCTTATGCCGGGTGCTCAACAAGCCACTGCTACTTACCGAGGCCCACACAACTGCAAAGAATGAAAGGAAACAATCAATAAACTCTACCCACAGACGGTGGCAGAAATCAGCTGAGGTGGCAGAAATCAGCTAGGGGGATGGCCTAAAACCAGCAAGCACCACACTTCTTTGAAAAACACTCACCAGTAATTGAGGGGTAAAGGCCTGAGTAATCTTTCCTGAAAAAACAGATGTGACTGGGTCTCCCTGTGACAAGACAAGGTGCAAATAACAGACTACGAGTCTAAGGCAGGCCACGAAGTGAGCCCTGTATATTCTGTAGGGGCTTGTGTCAGGCTGACCCTACCACAAGACTAAAGGAAATATAAAAGGGAAAAGCTGTTTTTTTGGAGGGGGGGTGGGTGGCATGGGGAATGAAGCTAGGGCTAGGGGTCTTGTCTTTATCACCTCTGAACCAACAAGTATAAGGAACACTGTGACAAACGGACCATGGGAAGACAGAGTCAAAAGTTACAAAGTCCACTCATCTGGAGAGTCCCCTCCGTCCTGTGGGGGATGGGATTCCCTTATTCAAACACTTCATCTGTTTAAACCACCCTGTCTCACAAAACCACCACAGGAAAAGGAGCTTGTCAGGCCTTCTTGGTTTCCTCTGCATCTCCTAGAAGGGGAACTTACCAGCCTGCACTATCATTAGCTGATCAAAGGCGGTGAGGAGTCAAATCCGCCCAGAGGTTATTTTGTTCTTCCCTACTTTCAACTTGTGGATCTTTCTAAATTTCTGGACCAGATGGAGCCAGAGTACTCCTAGCAGATCCCTTTCCTCCCCCCAGGCAGCAAGGAAGACAGGAGAGCCTCTCACCTCCTGTGAATCCACTCAAACCCGCTGTCAGGTCCAAAGCAGGGCCCCTGGCCCCCAAGGTGCTTTCTCACACGTCTGGGACTGGCCTCCCCTTTGATTTTAGCCTGAGTATTTATTAGCCTGACTCTGACATACTGTCAAGACTCCTTGATCATTAAACAGAGCGACCCCAAAACAGATTACGGAAGCTTTGGGGATAGAGTCTCAACCATGCTTTTATTTGTCACACTGAGGCCCACGCTCCTGTTACCTCCCCCGGCCTCTCTTGGTCTTTGGACCCCTGACCCTGGCAAGCCACTTTTGACTGACCAATCGAGATTCCTGGTCAGAAGATGTTGCCTGTTGCAGCCTCACCCATTCTGTGCCTCAGTAGATAATCTTTTGTATTCCAAAGAATGACTTCCAAAGAAGAGAGGTAAAAAACATTTGCAAGCACTGATTCTTATTCTCTCTGGATTTCACTCTCCTAATAGGAATGCCTTCTTCAATGTAACAAATAAATATCTATGAGCACCTACCAATGTGCCAGGTTGGTGCTAGAAACCCAAGAGCAAATAATACACAGTTCTGTCCCTGAGGAGACTTCAGACTCTTTGGGGAGATAGATGAGGAGCCCCAAGTACCTTATAATAATAGTAACAGCTACGCTGTTTATCCTCCAGAGTTCACGTAGGGATTACATGTATCCATCCATTCTTTCAACAAGTTTTTAGTAAGCACCAATGCACTGTAGCAGGCGATGGGAGAAGAAGGGTTGGGAAGATGGCAAAGATATAGGCCCTACCCTCTGGGAGCTTATAATAAATAATCACAATAGACACATGTTAGAAATCACTATGGACTACAATATGAGGTTCTAAAGAAAGATTAATCCAATGAGGAGGAGATCAGAAAGGAAGAAAGAAATGATAACAGAACTCCAATTCTAGGGGGAAACAGGATTGTGACCACGGGATAAAAGACTGTGACTATGGGATTGTGAGTGGGCTAAAGGAAGGGGGAAGAACACGCAAGGGGGAAGATAAGGGCATGAGCAGCAAAGGCAGAGGAGCAAGAAGAGGCGGGTGTGTGTGTGTGTGTGTGTCTGTGTGTGTGTCTGTGTGTGTGTCTGTGTCTGTGTAAAGCAGCAGGTTTAGCAGGAGATAGCTGGAAACTGAGAAAGTCAGGCTGGCGCCAGAACAGGGAGGGCCCTGACTACATAGCTAAGGAATGAAAAAATCTTGGGTTCCTCTTCCATAAAATGAGATTTTAAGGACCTTTCCAGTCCCAAAATGCAAAGTCATGTTACTACTAATAAAAAGAAAGCCTGCTCTACGGTACTAATCCAGCTGAAGAAGCCAGCCATCTCAATCTCCCTGGCCTACCCTGGCAACTATTTTTCAGTGGAGCTGGCTGTGCTGGTGCGGTGGAGTGGGCACAGGAGAAGAACAGAAGGGGAAACCACGTGAGTTTCCCAGTGCAGATGCATCATGCTTCTTAAGTTTGCCGAGGTGAAGGGGGCCAGAAAAAACTGGAGGGACTAGAGCGGAGAAAAGGAGTACAAAGACATCTCCCGGTCAATTTCTTTCCCAGGGTTCTCTCGCATGGCAGCAGATGGCCTATCCCTGAAGGACTGGATCTCAGAAAGCAGCTGCTCCCAGGTCCTGGTCTAACAGCTGGGGTCACAGGACCTCTCTGCACAAGCTGAATGCCAGAAATCAATGGGTTGCATTGTGCCTGCACGCATGAACTCTCGTGTCCAGGCTCCTGCCCTATGCCTGCCTGGAGCAGAGACCTGGGAAAAACAACACTACACACTTTGAAAGACTGCACTTGCAAATTAATGGAAAGATATAGTATTATAAAGTCCAATTTCATTTAAATTACCTTGACTTTGCTAGGAAACTACTGAGATGCTAATTATTTGAGAGATAAAAGACTCATCAGTGAGAGGGTCAAGGGGAGAGGGAGCAGAGGGACAGATCATAATCAGAGGAAAACCCCTAACTGCCTCCAGCCCTCCTCTTCTTCCTGCCCAATGCACGGAGGAGTCTGACTCCACCATACCAACCAAAAAGCGGGCTAGATGTTCCATGTACTGGAAAGGGGGACTAAAATCCATAAAACGATGTGTGTGTACACAGAGGCGTGTAAGTGTATGATTACATAATTAGGCACATTAAAGTATTTATACTGCTGAGACTAAAAGCCCCTACTCAAAGGCATTCCACCAAAGTTGAAAGGGGAAAAAGAAAATAGAAAATAAAGCATCTAATTGCAATCTTCCACAAAGCCAGACATCCCCAGCTGGTGCCACAGCTGAATTCTCGTAATTAACATGTTGTAATAGCAAGTATGAAAGACACTGTATGCTTATCAACTCCATGCCGTGGCCGGCCAGGCATGGGAGAAGCCTGCAGCACTGCTACAATTAAAGAGATTTTTCTCTTTCCATTATAATGGTACCTTGGTGTAGGAGGTCGGTTATTTTTTCTTAAAAACTTAGCTGTTTAAAGCACACGCATAATAAAACTCTATACCCACAAAGTCAGGGACTGAGACTGGAGAACATAAAAAAGTTCACAGTCTAGGAGCTGGTTTATTTTTGGTGGTTGGTTTTCTCTTACCTCCCCAAACGTGGGGCTTTCCCAGTTAGAGAAGGCTAGCAATGCTTGAGCAGCCTACACTTTTAAATAAATAAAGCCCATCTGACAGCTTAAAAATCATAGGTTAAAAGTATCTAAATAGAAAAAAAGATGACAGAAAGTAGCATATAAATGAGTACAATGCAAGGGGAAGAAAGGCCTTGATACATCAAGAGAGTAGATCAATACGGACTGTGTTCCAAAGGGCACACTCAGTCCCAGAAGGGCCGTGCACATTTACAGAAAGGGTTCTGTGGGACTTCCCTGGTGGTCCAGTGGCTAAGACTCCACGCTCCCAATGCAGGGGGCCTGGGTTCAATCCCTGGTCAGGAAACTAGATCCCGCATGCGTGCCTCAACTAAAGATTCTGCGTGCCACAACTAAGACCCAGTGCAGCCAAAATAAATAAATTAATTAAATTAATAAATATATACATATATATATTTTAATTTAAAAAAAGGGTTTTGTTTTTGCACAATTCTTGGTCACAGCAGAACCTGGTTTTAGATAGTCCCCCCCATTTCCCTGAAAAGGCCCCCCCCCCACCAAAGTCAAATAATAGGTTTACATATTATAAGGAAGTTGTGTTCTCAGAAAGCCAAACAAGATGGTAAAATGCCTAATTATACTCTGCCTTTTACACTCTTGGACAACATAATTTGCGCATTTTTTTACATTATTCTGTAACTGTGTTTTTTCCTCTTCATAACTGAGCAGGGCTGTTGACTTAAGAGTCAGCAAGCGTTCAACTGACACTAATGATTCCCTACTTCTGGCATGCTCATTGAGTTTCCAAATCTCTTCCTCTATTATATCAACTTTAAAAGTCCTACCCTTCTTCTAACTACCATCAGCGATGTCGTTTTCCCATTGTCAACCACCCTTAGAGCATAAGCGTCCAGAAATTCAAGTTACTGCTACGGCGTACACGGCTGCGCAGGCGGAGGCAGCGAGGCTGCCCAGAGCGTGCCGCAGGCCGGCCGGCAGCCTCACCGCAGACCCGCCGCCAAGACGTTCCTTCTCAGCTGCTGCACCGAAGCCCAAACTCATCACCCAAAGGTGAGCGGGGTGTCGATTTACAACGCGCCGAAGCACAGGCTGTTCCTAAGACAAATGTTCAAAAGCTGACTGCTCAGCACTGCTTCAGAACTACCTCACGAGGAATCCAATTTGGACCCCTCGCCCCTCGCTCCCCCAGCCCCAGAGGCCCGGAACCATTTTTGGTGAACCTGGAGAAAATACATTCTTAGGTAGGCCCAGATACAAATGAGGAACGTGTCCAAGGATCACGGGCACTCAGCAACACACACACCTGCACTTCACAAAGAAGCCGGGACTGCAGCCAGGGTGCAGAGGTTTGCACAGCACCAAGGGAAGTCAAGCTAGTCAGCACCTGCCACAGGCCTGTTACTCTGATGACAGCTCATCCTGGGTTTCCCCGGCCGCTTTGCCTTGTTGATGGCACACGCGCAATCAGGGATCCTGAGTCTTCGCAGATGCCTCCAGCCAGACCTTGCAGTGAAATAACGTTGGCAGAACAATAGTTCCTTCCCCACTGCCAGGAGCAACTTGGCCTACGGGAGACAGAATCCACGTGCTTCAAAGACTCCACACAAATGGGTGGGCACTCCTTTGGGGCTAGGCCATTTGTACTCGCAGCCCTTGTACAAAACCGAATGAAACCATACACCCCAAGACAGCACAGAAGTTGCAGAGCAACTGATTCTGAACTCTGGGCCTTCTCCTTTCTCCCCAACAATCCCCTCAATTTTCCCAGCTAGCCTCACCTCTCAGAGGGACAGAGAAAACACAAACTCAAAGACAGCTGGGCCTTCTGCAAATGTGGGCCGGGCCACTAAAGTCAAACCTCGCTTTATGGACCACCCTGTTACTCAACTGTAACAAAGTGATTACTCAGAATTACTTAGCAGTTTATCTACCAGCAATCCAAACAGAGTATCTGGGGCCTTAGTTTTCACAAAAAGGGGAAGAAAGCACTGGTCTTTTACATGAGGTAAAAGCTGAAGTTTCAAGGCTCTAGGCTAAGCCCCGGCACCTCTCCTGCACCAGGGCCCCAAAGCCCTCAGTGGAGAGAGCCAAGGCTGGCAGCGGAGCCTCTGCCTGGCCTACACCCTGGCCTGGTGACAGGCTGGGATGATCCCCAAAGAGGAACTGCTCACTTCCCAGGGCTGCAAACTTGACATCAGCCCTGGCCATGTTGTGGGTCCGTGCTGGGGAGCTTGGGGTGGGTCAGCTGGGAGTGGCAGGCCAGGCCCAGGCCCAGCAGCTGGTACGGAAACTGTGATTCCTTTTCTGACTCAGGCAAACTGGGCAGTACCTCCCTTGGCAATCATTTACATTTCCCTCTTTCTACTGGAAATTAATAGATCTTGTGATATGCAAAACATGTTTATGCTTGTTTGTCCCCACTGATACAATCTCTCTCAGCAAAAATTTATTTTCTCAATTTCCATTTTTCTCGAAGAGCAGCTACTAGACAGTCTATTAGAGCACTTTCTGGGCTTCCCTGGCGGCGCAGTGGTTAAGAATCCGCCCGCCAATGTGAGGGACACAGGTTCAAGCCCTGGTCTGGGAAGATCCCACATGCTGTGGAGCAACTAAGCCCATGCGCCACAACTACTGAAGCCTGTGCACCTAGAGCCCGTGCTCCACAACAAGAGAAGCCACCGCAACGAGAAGCCCGCGCACCGCATCGAAGAGTAGCCCCCGCTCGACGCAACTAGAGAAAGCCCGCGCGCAGCAATGAAGACCCAGCGCAGCCAAAAATAAGTAAATAAAATAAATTTTTTTTAAAAAAGAGCACTTTCTGACTGATACTCTTTGATATTATTTATAATGCAAAGTTACCCAAATTCCTTATTTAAAGTTGTTAAGGGGGTGAAAGGCACAGGGGATGGTAATAGTACTCAGCACTGGCAAGGATTTTGGAAACAGCACTCTTTTACTCCTGATTAGGCATGAGGTGACTTGTGTCATCACCTGGATCTGAGCAATCATCCCTGGTCAATCACATCCTAAAATGACCAGCTGGAGGGATGGAGCTCACTGCACCTTGTGCCTGGCTCCACTGGGCCCACCAGGGCACATCACACCTCCACGGTGGGCCTGGTCAAAGCTCAACTCGAGCTGGCACCTAATGGCTGGTCCTACTCAGCCAGCACTAACCTCATGGCCTGAGTTGCTGTGTCCTGCCAGGGGGAGCTGCAGGGGGCCAGAGGCCACAGGCACTGTGGGACCGCGCTCACTCAAGACAGAAGCCTTCTACCAGGCCACCCCTCCCTCCCAGGACCCAAGTACAACTTCCTTCCAAGAACTGTGGATGGAGCTGGGGTTCTCCTACTGCCCGCCTGGAGGCATATTCTAACTCACCCTGATCAGCTAATATTCCCCCAAACCACATTTTTCCTAATGATGCTCTCTTCTCAGAATCTTTGAAAGTCTGCCAATTTCTCTCTGTAAGTCTGTGTTTCTCCTGGATACGCCAGGCTCTCCACAATTTGGTCTGTCCCATTTCTCCAACGTCAAGTCCCGTACTAGGCTACCCGTACTGGCCTTATTCACCCACACTCATGGCCTCAGATGGGCCTTCAGGCTCTTCTCAGCTCCTTCTTCCCCTCCTCTCAATATCCTTCATTTCCCTCCATCAACTCAAACCCCTCCCATAGTGCAAGGCCTGGTCTTAGTGCCTTCTTCTACAGGAATTTCCTTCCTCTGAACTAAAGTACCCAAGACTACACAATCTAGCCCACAGTTACACACCATTTTGTTCGCCATTGCTACGTGGGAGTTGGTCTTGCCTCTCCAGGGTACCGTGAGCAGCTCAAAAGAACAGAGAACCCACCTTCACCAGCCTGGACACACTGAAGGCACTGAACAAACACCTGATGGAGCTTGTGTGCAGAAGGGCTGATACCTCTTACAACGTGGACTGATTAAATGCTTAAAAAGTCCCCAGCTCTTGCTTCTCAGGGAGCCTCTCCTCCCCACACCCCACTCCTGGACCCAGTCCTGGCAGACTCGGAGACTTCTGCCTGCAGACAGCCAGCATTCCAGCTTGCATCAAAGCGTCAAACAAAGGATTTCACAATGCCCCCACCCCGCTTCAGACTCCAAAGCTCTTCAAGGGCACCCTGTCTAAACAAGAGGTGCAGTATATTTTTGGGAAATGATGAAGCAACTTCCCATAAGAGAAAAGAAAAAATTCCCCAAGTGCAGAAGGCTTCTTGGAAAACAAACAGAACAGCTTCCCTTGCCAGGGCAGAGAGAAAGGATTTGACATCCAGGCTCCTCGTCCTTGGCAAAGAAGCTTGCTGTGCGGGAACAGGGGAGACAAGCCATACGGGGAAAAAGGAGGCAAATCCTTATTGCCAGATGTAGAGCACAGCAGTTTTCAGAGTTGGAGGCCCAACCTAACGCCTCATTTCACACTGCCCAAGGTGCCACTGGGAGCTCCACCATCTTCTCTTCCTCTTACACACCTTAAGCAACAGACGTGACCCTATGAAGTTGGGTGCTAATGCAGTATTTCACACACACCAGGAACACTTCTACTTAAAAACAACTGCATAGGGAATTCTCTGGTGTTCCAGTGGTTAGGACTCGGTGCTTTCACTGCCAGGGCTCAGGTTCAATTCCTGGTGGGGGAACTAAGATCCCGCAAGCCGTATGGTGCAAAACAACTGCACAGTGACTCCTCTGGTGGATGGTAAAATCCTTTTGCAGTAACCACACTCTTGGACTTCCCTGGTGGCGCAGTGGTTAAGAATCGGCCTGCCAATGCGGGGGACACGGATTCGAGCCCTGGTCCGGGAAGCTCCCGCATGCCGCGGAGCAACTAAGCCCGTGCGCCACAACTACTCAGCCCGAGTGCCACAACTACTGAAGCCCGCACGCCTAGAGCCCGTGCTCCACAACAAGAGAAGCCACCGCAATGAGAAGCCTGCGCACCGCAACAAAGAGTAGCCCCCGCTCGCCGCAACTAGAGAAAGCTCGCGCGCGGCAACGAAGACCCACTGCAGCCAAAAATAAATAAAATAAATAAATATTAAAAAAAAATAACCACACTTTTTTTTTAATGGGGGGGGTGGGTTTTGTAATTCATACATTAGGTTTGATTATAAGGATTGTTTTCTCACATATTGCAGAGTGTCTGCGTTTCACGGGAGGGGGCATGAGCAAACTGGAGTAGAAGGAGAAAATTCCTATCATTGTGCTTGATCTTCAAGGCTTAACTAACTTCTCATATTTCATATTTATAACCACTACTCATCAAACAGTACAGCAACATTAGCCGTACTCTTCAAATAAAAAGAAAGAAAAGCATCACCCACAAAGGAAACCTCTCAGGTCCATATCCATATAAAGACCTAATGTTTCCATACCTAGTAACCAGCATCTGTGTGTTCAGACCTCACTTCTTTGGCATACGCCTCTTCTCCCTGAACTTGAGAATTCATGTCCACCTGGACTGTCTACGTGGACCAGAAGGCAGTGTGAAACACGTCAAATCCTAGCTTTGCCCTCATCAGCAACACGAGCCAAGGAACAACTCTTCCCCTTCTGCTGTCTTACTTTCCCCACCTACCTAGTGACCATTCTCAAGAACCAACGAAAGGGCCATAAACAAGTTGCCAAAGAAAGTCAACTCTTTCAGACACAATAACGATGTGAAGAAGGCTCCCGCAAGCTTGCAGTCTCGGACTTGAATCCCTTCTCAGGTACACACCCCAACCTCTTACAGCAGGCATGCAGGCCTGCAGTCTTTCCAGCAGTAGCCCCCTTTCTCTGTACCCACGTGGATTCCTGCTACAAAGCTCTTTCAGAAAATAAAGGTTAATCTACCTAATCTGCATCTCTAACAGATTTCGAGGGTTTGTGAAATTTTATTTTTTAAGCTGCTGAAGGGGAGGCAGGAGGCTGGGTGGGGCTAAATGGGAAAAACAGCACCATCCAGAATTCCTTCCCTGAGCAGGGCCTTTCCGCTGGCAGCATTAATGCACACATACAACTCGTGCATCACTTTTAAAATATGCCAGTCAATTTAAAATAAATGTCAATTTATTATTTTTCAAAATGAGCAATAACTAAATTGGTGGTAGGGAAAGCGAGGGACTAGGTGCTTTCATTCGTCAGTTCAGTGCATTCCCTTCCTGCAGGCAAGATATGCTGGAAGAAAATTTATTAGGACGTCTACATCACCTCCTTAACCACAAAAAAGAAATCCCCTTCTCTTGCAGCTACTAAAGAACTGGGATGCAAAATAACAACGGGAGTCAATCTGGTAAACAGAATTTATAGGGAAGGAACTTGTGGGGAAGGGATGGAGATGTAGCAGTTGTCCCCTAACGAAGCCACAAGTGAAACAAAGACTAAAAGAAATTAACTCCAAGTCTTCATTTTAATCGGAAACACTGAGTTAGTGGGGAGACAAAGATGAAAAAGGGATCATCTTCTTAGAATTTATATTTGAGTCTTGTGGGGACTGAGAGTCAAACAAGCTCTCAGATGCGGAGCAACATGTGAGACGGAGGGAAGAGCGTAAGCGAGGCACTGGGCGCACATGCGATGGTGTGTTATGGGAACGATAAAATGCCTGGTGATGTTCCAGGACGGAGCACAGGCTAGGGAAGTGGCTAGAGAGAAAGCACAGACGAGGGTTACGTTGCTAAGGAGTACAGACCTTAAGAGCAGCCTTATAGCAAGACCTGAATTTGTTTTCGTCTGTTTTAAGGAGAGAAGTATCATGCTAAGTCTGAGATTTTAAGTTATTCTGGCAGCAAGGTGGAAGACAGATTTGAGGGGAGGGAGGTGGGGAATACACTGGAGACAAGAGAAATCAGTAAGCCTGGTGAGAGGTGATGAGGCCTGGGATGTCAGTAGCGTTATTTTTTTCTTGGAGGGGGCTACCACTATACCCCTCACTGTAGTCAACCTGGTGGCTGCGTGCCCACCCACTGCCCTCACCCACCCAGCCCAGCCCAGCCCAGACACAACCAGGAAGAAGAAAGCTAGTGCTTCTCTAACAGGAACTCAAATGTCCGGGGCTTTAGAGAGGGGACGCGCTTCCAGAATCCCTGTCACTAGTGAATTCTGGTCCTCTGGACAGCAAGTTGGCAATGAACTAATGATGAACACAAGGATCCAAAATGAGCATGTACAGCATCTCAAGGAGAGACTGCTGTATTCTGCAAAATGCTTGGCGACTGACTATCTTGAACAAAGGGGTCTGGAAAAAGTGACTAAATCCCTGCCTATCCTTCCATCCCTTCCCACCCCACCCCCAAACCACCCCCCCCCGCCCCCCGCCAAATAGAATTCTACTATAAAGGTAGATGTGGAAAACGTTCTATTCAGGCTATACAGATGTTTTGAGAAGGTGTAAAATTAAGCAGCTGACAGGCCTGGGAAATGGCAGACAGCACCCACAAAAGTACATTCCTAAACTTCTAGAAGAAAATATGAGCCCATCTTCATGAAATTTGGACAGAATTTCTTAAGCAAGTCAAAGAAAACATATTCCACATATACACACTACTATATATAAAATAGATCACTAATAAGGACCTACTGTATAGCACAGGGAACTCTACTCAATACTCTGTAATGACCTATATGGGAATAGAATCTAAAAAAGAGTGGGTATGTGTATATGTATAACTGATTCATTTTGCTGTATGTCTGAAACTAACATAACGTTGTAAATCAACTATACTCTAATAAAAATTAATTTAAAAAAGGAAACATATTCCAGGAAGAAAAAAATATATGAATAAAGTAGCAGTGGTTCTCAGACCCCTTGTTCGCAAGTCCCCCTTACACTATCGAAAACTACTGAGGGCCCCCAAAGTTGTCTGTGTGTTATAGCTATCAATACATACCACAGTTGAAAATAAAGCTAATTTTTACTATTTATAAATTCATTTAAAAATAATAATAGGGCTTCCCTGGTGGTGCAGAGGTTAAGAATCCATCTGCCAATGCAGGGGACACGGGTTCGAGCCCGGGTCCGGGAAGATCACACATGCCGCAGAGCAACTAAGCCTGCAGGCCACAACTACTGAGCCTGCAGGCCACAACTACTGAGCCTGCGCGCCTGGAGCTTGTGCTCCGCAACAAGAGAGGCCACGACAGTGAGAGGCCCGCACACCGCGATGAAGAGTGGCCCCCGCTCGCCACAACTAGAGAAAGCCCTCGCACAGAAACAAAGACCCAACACAGCCAAAAATAAAATAAATAAATAGCGTTAAAAAAAAAAAAAAAAAAAAGTCAGAGGCACATGCAGTAACTCTGAGCATGCACTGTTTTGAAGGTCCTCAGCCTCAACGGCCCCACCACCTGCCTTCAATTCAAGAGAGCAGCCAGACTGACCCAGCCACTGTCAGAGTCAACTTCACTTACATCATTTAATACCACTCCTCCCGTTCCTCCTTAGTTTAGCCTAAACACTTAGTCCTCAGGAGTGGGCCCTCTATGGTGTCAAAACCCAGATCCCCAGCCCCTAATGCTTCCTGCAACATGGAGGGCATTTCCTTGGAATACAGTGTTTCTCAGAGGGCAGGCCACTCTCACCACCTGCAACAGTGTGTTAAATAGCTTCCGCCTCTGGAAGGGAACAAATGAAACCTGCACCCTTGCTTTCTTCTGTTCAGGAAAGACAACCCAAGGGCTGGGAGACTGATATTACTTTAAAACTTTTAAAGAATGCATATTGCTGGGCTGCACTCCAGACTGACTGAACGGTTCCTTGTGGGCATGGGGTGTGCGAATCTGGTTTTAAAAGCACAGTAAAGTTGGAAAAGCATCACCTCAGAGGATGTTAGTTCTCTAAGTCTGATGAAGGACTCAAACCTCACCACCTTTTCTGTATCCCAGAGTCCTAGGCGGCCAAATACCAAACTCCCCTTTCCAGCTCTCCCTTGGTTTGGATCCTGCCTTCCCACCAGGCCCAGCGTTAAGTCTCAGCTCTCTGGAAGCCTTCCTGGATGACGTCTGGGTTAATTCTCTTCTTTCTAACAGCACTCAGTACCTGAACCACTCAAGGTGTATTCTGTCTTATCTTTCTCCCCAATTAGACTATGAGGACCTCATCAGTTTCTGGCAGAGGGCCCAGCGCATACATAATAGCTTCTTAACACTTCAGTGGTTGAAATAATGCTAAAGACAATGACATGGGAAAGTCAGTGTGAAACACACACACACACACACACATACACACACACACACACACGCAATGTAGTACGAAAAGTATTTCATTTGCAAAGGGAGGACCTGGGTTCAAATCCAGCTTTACCCTTTAATGGCTGTGATAAGTTATTGTGAAGACACCAGTATGACATGATATACAAGAAAGTGCTTTACATTCTGTCAATTGCCAACAATAGTAAGCTGTTACAGCTATTGCTACCCATTATTTCTCTGATCTCAGGAGGTGGTTCATATTATTTATTCCTCTTTAGAGCCAAGAAAGGAAAAACACTGAAATAGGCATTCTTACCATAAAAACACACAGAGAAAGCCTTAGAGACAATTCCCACGGTCTGCCTGCTGGAACCTCAGCTACTCAGGCCTCTGTGCTTCCACCAGGGCAGGGGGGAGGGGCAGGGAAACACTCAGTAACTAGACCGTGCCCGGCACACCCAAGAGGTCTGTAAATGTTGAGTGATGAAAAGCCTGCATACAGAACTTGGGACAAGTGAGCATTCTCCCAGTGACCCCTTCCCACCGGCACACCAAGAACTAGTGGAGTTTTATAGGAGCAAAAGGTGAGCGAGCCTGAGGCCCCCACGTGGGTGTCAACTGAAGGGCAGCAACAGTCTCAGCTTCTGGAAGTACTGTCAAAGCCGGTCGTTAAAATCACCCTCAAACTGCTCTTCCAGTAAATGAAAAAGCAGCGTGCAGTATCCAGCTGCCTCAGATTAAAGCAGGGGAGTGGGGGGAAATGAGAAACAGAGTCAGGGTTTCCAATTACTGCTAACATGAGGGTATTCAAAAGGGAGGAAATTAATGGAATCATCAAAAGGCTGGTGATTTCACTTAAAGTGAATTAAATCAACCTCAGTCTTTCCCCGTTTCAAAGCAGACCTCAGGCTAGTCAGTCCTTGAGCTGCCTGAAAGCCACCCACGCAGGATCAGAGGGGCTAAGTGACAATCAGCCAAGGCTGGGAAATCTTTCATTTGCCCCTTCAGACAGAGGCTGGAGAGACAGGGTCAGACAATGGTTCTGAGGCAGGACGTGCTAATGTTCTCCAGGCCAGGAGTCCTTTAGTCTGCCAATACAAACAGCAGGAAATAAAGGCTGTAAATGGGGTCAAATTCAATCTGAAGAACAGCAAACTCCCCTAGGATGGCAAAAACATTCTGTAACTCACAGCTACCCCAGACAAAGTGGGCAAAAGAGAGAAGGGAAGAGGAAGAAGACTGGGGAGCTCTGGATGTGCCCCTCACACAGATGGCGTATGTAGGGCCTTTGTGATCTCCCCAGGCACACCCCAACCCCTACACACACAACGTACAAACATCAACGGCTGGCTCTGTCGGAGCAGAGAGTAGTTAAAATGAGCACAGAGGAAGAAGAGGGAGAAGGGCAAAAGAACAATTACACGAAGTTAAGCAGGGAGAAATCAAAGGCAAGGAAAAGAGGCACATCGATACATCCCTCTATTCCATCCACCAGCAAATATTTTCACAGGCCTACCATGAGCACTGTGCCAGGCAGTGGGGAATGCAGGAGCACCTGGAAATGAGAACTGATCAGACAGCCTGGGAAACACTGCAGTCGACAAGTGTGATGATCTGGAGTGAAGGGATCAGCACCCAACAAGGATGCTAAGTCACTCGTCTGTGGACAGTTTTACGGAAGCAGCGTTAACCGTGGAGCCCAGAGGCTCTCTAAAAAGAAAAGTTACTCCAATTTCCAAACTTCTCTAGTTTCACTTTCCAGACGGGATGCTGGCTCAGTACTGCGTATCAATGGAAGTTCTCACCCACATTAGAAAATAAAAAAACAAGTAACAAGCAAGCAGAAGTTCCTGACCCTGCAGAGGAAGCTGTCAGAGAAGGCATTAAAGAATATCCGGTATCTAAGCTCAAAGGGCCCTGGAGAGCTGGTCCAACCCTTACCTCACCGCTGAGCAAAGTGAGGGGCCTTCAGTTACTGCTCACTAGAGGCAGTACAGGGGCTGAGGCCCGGGACCCCGGCTCAGGGCCCTGCTCTTCACACCACAGATCCCAAGCTGGGGAAAGACTTTCTAAAATGCAGACTTTCGGAGCTCACCGCTGCCTAAGAGGGCAGAATAAGAAGTGGAGGGAGGAGATGCCCAAGGTGATGCCTCCAGGGCTTCACCAGGCCTGGTCCCTCCCGCTCTGCTGGATAGTCGGCAAGGACCAGAACCAGACTGGTGAAGGTTAAGAGGCCTGCCAGCACCTCCCTTAATCATTTAACCTTTTCTCAGTTTTCAAGTTAGGCTGGTCCACCTGCAGCGTCCTATTTCTGAACTTCCTCTCTCCCCAGAGGTTCACGACCTCTCCAGCCCTCTGTCTCCACCTTATCAAATTTGCTCTGGAAGGGTTAAGTGAGCTTGTTCAGCCCCACTGTAAACCGGTGATTCTCAAAGTGTGGTCCCCAGACCATCAGCAGTAGCCTGTGAGAACTCAGTAGAAATACTGATGCAAACTGGAGGTGGAGGTGGGGCCCAGCAATCTGGACCCTCCAGGGGATTCTAACGCACACTCAAATTTGACACCCAATGGTGCTTATAACGTACATGCTTCAGCCCGTTGCTTCTCTCACAAGTAGGTGACTTAACTGGCACAGCTGAATGACCTGAACTTCAAGCCCAAGAGCCCACGGAGCTGCCACTGGGGGCAGGAGGAGCTTCCCAACTCAGCATCCTCTTCCCCTGCTTCCAAGGTTCAAGGTCTTGTACAAGAAAGTACACAAACTGTCCTTGAAGCTGTGACCAGAGGCTGGAAAGCACAGACTTGGGGAGAAAGATCTCGAGGACCCTGAAGGGCCTGACCTAGTAAAGTGAACAAAACAGAACCTCCCTTCGCCAGCTCTACACTGCTGAGACCAGACTTCAGAAGGGACAACGGTGGGCCAGAGGGCTCAGGCCTCTTCCTGACTGGAGAGTTGACATGACTCTGATCTGCCCAGATGCCATCCTGCCCCATGGAGGCTGCAGTACTTGTTCTGCAGGAAAACTGGCCTGGGTCAGACACTCAGGGAGTTAGTTGCCTGATCCCACCTCCATGGGGCTTCAACATGGGACCTGCAGAAGACAACAGGCACCTGCTGTGGGTGCCCTGACACACTGGGTCACGTCGGGGTGGTGAGTGGGTTTCCACTGGTGTGTGCCAGGGAGCAGTGGTACCGTGGTGCAGAATCTGGTGCCTCAGGTATCGCCAACCACGGCCTAAACAGAACAGGACCTGTGTCCAAACCTGCCGTAATTAGCCTTCTGCTTCTCTAGCTTATACCAGGCCCTCATTCCTAGCAGGGACTCTGGGGCTTCCCAGAGGAAAATGGATGTCAGATTTCTAGGCCTCTAAAAATCCTGACTACAACAACCTTGTCTGACATGACCATGTCTGTGAAAAAAAGACTTTTTTAAAGATCCCTCCATTTCTCCTCTCACCTTCCCTATTCTCAGGAGTGAGGCATTCTCACATTTGGAGGTCCAAGCTTTAGGCTCCATAGATTTGGGCTTCAGACTCAAGATCTGGGGCTCTGTTGGAAACTTTAGTTTGATCTCCTGCACAAAGGGGGCTATCAAATGCCAGCCTCCTGCCCAGGGAAGGATGAAGGATTAACTGGTTAGTGTTAACCAAGTGCTTTGAGCAATTCAGAAAAGAGATACTCTCTTTCAAAAAAAAAAAAAAAAAAAAAAGGGGCATTATAATAATCCTTTCCATTGGAATAGACTTTTATTACTTACCCAGAACTTTTACACATATTATCTCACCTAATCCTATCATTCACACTCTTAATTATTCCTGCAGGGCCAGGGTCTGCCATTACTGGTAACAGAATTTGTTACTGAGACGGACTGCAAAGCTTCTCAAGTGCCTGACAAATTGTTACTGAGACGGACCGCAAAGCTAAGAACAACAGCATGAAGAACAGGTTCCTCTGCTGAAAGCCTCTCTCAAGAAACTCGAGACACTGGGACTTCCCTGGTGGTCCCGTGGTTAAGACTCCACGCTTCCACTGCAGCGGACACAGTTTTGATCCCTGGTGGAGGAACTAAGATCCCCACATGCTGCGTGGCCAAACTGGAGACACATCTCTGCTGGAAGGCACAGCGGTTCTCTGCACCCTGAACACATCAAATCACAGAGAGTCCTCACCGCAACAGCTCCAGTCACGCCGGCCTGACCCCAGCTGAGGGGTCCTGGATACATGCGCATGCCCGTGGCCAGCTGCTGCTCTTCCTCTCTTCTCCCTTCCTGAGCATTAGGAACTTCCCCATGGAATTCCTGACGCAGAGATCCACATGGGGACCCTATGCAGTGCATCAGACTGGCTGCAATAAGCCATCCTTGTCAGGCACGCCTCCCACGGGTTGGCTGGGCTGAGGTAAGAGGATGAAGGGCCTATCCTGAGTGACGCCCTGGAGGGGCGGCCTCACTGAGCCAGTCACTTCCTGTTCCCACAGGCAAATAGGAGCCCATTCTTCTCATCCCCATCTTCTCCACAACTTGTACCAAAATCAACACCCTCTGTCAGCCCTCCTTATTTCCCTGTTTAGACTCATTCAACCTTTAATCCATTAACTGGTGTTTGCTTTTTTCTTTAACCCTTTGATCTTTCACACCAAGCTTGTTCCTCCTCCACACCCCCTACCCCTCCACAGCTCTGACAGCCAGCTAGGAAGGGCACCTACCTGCCTCCACCAGCATCTTACCCCTGGAAGCTTCCCCCAAACTGTGCTTCTGGTGATGTTCCGTCCCATCTCTGAACTCTGAGGCTAAGGACAGACTTCACTTTTCTTTTCTGAAACGCCAGCTTCCAAACATACCCCACCAGGGACATCCCTGGTGGCGCAGCGGTTAAGAGTCTGCCTGCCAACGCAGGGGACACGGCTTTGAGCCCTGGACCCGGAAGATCCCACGTGCCGCAGAGCAACTAAGCCCGTGCGCCACAACCACTGAGCCTGCGCTCGAGAGCCCGCGAGCCACAACTACTGAAGCCTGCGTGCCTAGAGCCTGCACACCGCATCCAGGAGTAGCCCCCACTCGCCGCAACCAGAGAAAGCCCACGTGCAGCAACGAAGACCCAATGCAGCCGAAAATAAATAAATTAATAAATTAAAAAACAAAACATACTCCACCAAAGTAGAAGAGACGACTCATTCATCCAGCAGGGTAAGAGGAAAACCAGTTTAGAGAACAGAGTATACTGGACTTCCAAAGTTTCAACAGAAGTGACAGTGCAAGTTCCAAAGGAAGGAAGAGCCAAGGTGAGCACAGCAGACACGAAGCTAACCCTCTCCCTCTCCTCCCTCCAGACTGCCCCCAACATGCTGGCTGAGGTGACACAGAGTAACGTAATGATAGTAACACCACAACCCTATATGGTAAGTATGTTATCCCAATCTCACACATATGAAAACTGAGGGACACTGAGAAACTTGCTCAAAATTAGACACCGTGTTAGTGGCAGAGTTAGGATTCAAACCAGCCTACTTGGCCCAAGAGACTGCATTCTTAACCTCACTATGCCATCTTGTCCCCCTACTTGCCTCCAGGTCTCGGTGTACACTCCTCTCCTTCAGAGAGGCCTTCTACGACCACCCCTATCTGAATCAGGAGCCCCGCCCATGCGTATTCCAGTGCAGCAATGACTTCCCTGACCACAGCAAGTATCTCACAGAACTGGAGCTGGCACAGTCGCAGCACTCAGCAGGAGCTCAGCAAGTAACTGTGGATAAATCAGAGTCTGAACCATCCCGTCCGCATCCCTGCTGGTATAGAGTACTGCTCCTGGCTGCAACCGCCCGCCTCTCACAGGCTGACTGTGAGGACCAACTAGATGTGGTAACTTCCAACAAGAGCCAGTCCAGTACTTGGCCCCAGGAAGCCCCTTACGGCATTACCCATCTCCTGCTGTCCTCCCTGCCCGCCTTATATCAACGCACACTTGCTAAACGAGCTGATGCCGCTTATGAAAACACCAAACCCAATCTGTCCCAGAGCAACCCTGGCAACCCTGGTCATTAGGGTTTGGAACAAGTCCATATAGGGTTTGTGTGTCATGATCTGCAGAACTAAGAGTTCAGGTTCCCCAAAGCTGAAGTCTTAACGAGCTGTCCAATCCCTTCAAATAATCAAAGACAGTTAAGATTCTAGGAGTTGGAATCCTGTTCATAGGAAAAACTCTCTGACATCCTCCCAAGAGAAAGGACTGAGACCAAAGAGCTCCTGCGAATTCCATTCAGCAAATACACACATGGCCCACTCTCCTTCCTGCAGACCCTATAAATTCTAGTGGTAAGGGGATGGGTCGGTGTCTCAGAGGAGGTTAACTTTGAATTTGATCTTAAAGGATGAAGTGAAGTACAGGAGGGAGGGGAGGCTGGGATTCCAGCCACAGGAATCTAGCCACTGAAAGAACAGCGTGAGGATAGGCTTGACTGTGCTAATGTTCAGGAAAGGGGAATAAGGAGTCCCCTTAGCCTTGACTTTAGGGACAGAGGTAGAGGGAGCTGTGGGTGGGGAAGGGAAGCCAAACCCATGCAAGCTGCCTTTCCCCCCCTCCAATGTCAGTATATTTTTAGAGCCAGCACGGTTCTCCCATGCATTCTTCCACATGACTTCCACTCCCCATAGGTAATGAAAGCCTTCCTTTCCTCCCTCTTCATCACCTAAAGGGACCCACGCTGGGTTCAAAGATCCTCACTCGGGCTGAAAGTTAGCGCACTCTGTGATGAACTCCTCTGGGCAGCCTGCCCAGTCCCACTCCCTTCCTCTCAGAGGAGCCCCACCACCTGCATCCCCTGAGGCATGAAGACACTTTCACATCCTTCTCCACTCCCAAGAAGGCTGTGGACAGAATCTCACGGGGAACCGCAGATCAGGCTGCTGCGGCTCACAGGGCCGTGGACTCGTCCTGCTTATCCTCAGGCACAGGACGGGCCATGATCCTGCACAATCCTGCCAGGAGTGACCCCCTCTGGGGTGATCACTGGCCTGGTTACAACAAAGCACAAAGGACTTTGTCTCTGCCTTCAACGAGCTTATATGCAAACACTTACAAAACCAAGAACAAAGAACACGAACTAAGATCAAGTGGCTCGTGTACAGAAGACTCAAAGATCAGAGACTGAAGGGGTCTACTGTGTGACAGGTATAAAGCAGAGGGCCACACAACCTACTGATGTCACCACCTAACTTCATGGACCATTAATTAGCAATTCGGGGCAACCGTGCATGGTTTTCAGGAGCCCGAGTGGGGCTGCACTGACTCCAGACACCACTGGGTCCTCTGCAATCTGGCCTCCAAAGGGAAGCAGAAACATCCAAGGCTTCTCTCCTGTCGGCCCCCGCACCTTGCTGTGCCAAGATCAGTGCTCGGCAAATACTGACAGGTGGCTCCCCACGCCCACTCAGTCCTTGTCTGGTGTGTGACAATCCCAGCGACATTCTCTCGTGCCTCCCACCATTGCCAGAGTCAACAAGGCTGAGCTGTCAGAACTCCAGCCAGTGACAATAAACACACAGGTCCCGCCCTCTCCCAGGGAGACATGTGTCCACTGCACGTGAAGAACTGATCATCAGGCCCATTGTATTTCATAAAGTGTCACTAGTTACTCAGAATAACAAAGGCTAGAGCAGAATTAATTTTATAATCCTGCGGGAGTACTTGGCCATAACTTCCTGAAACACATTTCCCCTCCTTGGTCGAAAACACCTAAAATACTCTTGTGAGTTTGAAAAGAAAAAACGTTTTGCAAAGAATAAACCTTGATGAGAATCTGTTTGTGTTCCCTGCACTACTTCCCAGAATTTTGAGTGATTAAACAGTTGTACTTTTAAAAGATTTGGCTACTGGCAAAGCTAACAAGTTAAAGAAGTTAAACAAGGGAAAAACCTTGTCTCTGGGGAAGCAAGTGAATCTAGGTAGGAAAAAGCTTCTCACAAGAAGAAATGCTGTCAAATATAGCTAAGCAGGAGGAGGCAAAAGGACTCCCAAAATGGACAGACGAGAAGAGAGCTCCTATTTTTTAACTGTAATGTTGTATTCTCACGGATGTGTTTAGGAATTCTTTAAAATGTAATCCTTCAATCATATATCACTGTGCTGATGAAATGAAATACCTCATTAAAAGAACAGACCCTTGGCATTCTCAAATTTTTAAGGTTTCAAAAAAACTCTGAAAGTTCCTAACAAATAGCAGCTTTGAGGAATCCCAGCTCTGAGATGCCAACAAGACAGCCTCACTGAAGGGAAGGGCTGACTGTGAGATGACCTAGCTGACCCCTCAGCACAAATATCGCCAAGGGCCAAGGCCCCTCTTTTCTGCTTGGCTTCATGCGTGAGATGCCAACATGTGGCATTTGAGAATTAGGAACTTGTGAACTATGAAGAACTCATGCAGTACGTGTCTAACTCTGCTCAGGATGTACTGAATTGAATCCAAGAGAATCCAAGACACACGGAAGAAACAAGGAACTCCTTCCAACCCGAGCTAATCAGCTATGGTGTCAGAAGTGTAGACTGGTATCAGCTGGTGCTAGAATCTGGTCTTCAAACCTAGGAATTACTTCTTTGTACGCCAGTCAATGTCCTAAGTGCTTTACATATTCTATCTTATTTAATCCTCGCAGCAGTGTGTTAAGTAAGATTATCTAGTGTCTTCCCTATTCTAGGGAACATCGACAATGATGTCTGGAAGATTATCCAAGGTAATACAGGCAGCTAGGCATAGAGGCAGTATTCACCCTCATCTTCCAGTGAATTCAGAGTTCACGCTTCAGGTTGGCTGAAGGTGCGCTGGGTGAACAGGGCTGGGAGAAACCAGCGGCCAGCACCCCCCTCAGTCACACCACACCATGGCAAAGTTGTCTCTAAACACTGCTGTCCCTCCGGGCCCCAGAGCTAAACACGAGGCGGGCCAAGGTCACTCCTGATCTGGCCCCAGTCCAGGCAGCCAGCTACACCAGTACCAGCCACCTGGAATGGGAGGGCTGCTCACATCCTCACAGGCTCATGGCTGCTGGGGTGACGCAGAAGAAAGGCATCTCCCAGTGGGTAAGAGGTTGTCAAAGAATTCATCTGAAAACCTACCTAGAATAATTAAAGACTCCGAGCACTAACCCTAGTTGTTTTTTTTTTTGTTTTTTTTTAAGCACCCTGTGACCCCCTTTTGTGGAAAGAGCTGGGCAGGTAAGGATAACCTCTAAGCTTGCAATTAAGGACAGGGTAGTGAGGCACCTTTGTTTGGTAGGTGGAATCTGTGCCTCGTGAGGGCTTTAACCCAGACGAGAGCCACTGAGGTGTTCGGTCTGGCGGACTCCCGGCTTCTTTTGTTCGAAAGCTACAGTGCAAAGGTCGTACCACGTGTTGGCAATGTTCTAAACATGGCACAACAATCAGCCTGCAGAGGGTAATTTCTCAATGTCTTTTCATGACGCCAGGGTTCAGCAAGCTCTGTAATGACCCATCCAGCCTCCTACCACAATCCCCAAGTCTTTTTATAGTCACAGGTAATTACACCATGGAGAGATTACATCACGTCGCCAGCAGGGTTTGCAGCTGACAGGAAGACGCTCTGCGGATGTTTTGGGAACTACAGCCTCATTTAGCAAACAATTTGCTGTGGTCCCTATTGTTCCTTTCCAAGAATAGAACTGCCTTGGCAAACCTTGTGCCTAAACTGGGACCCAAACCACCAAGGGCCACTGTAGATAAGAACAGAAACAACCACAGAGGTAAACATGGTAACCCAGAGATGACTCCTGCATCCTATATCCAGGGAAGAAAACAGATGGTGCCTCTCTTCCTCTGTCAAAATCACCCTCTGAAGGGTGATCTGAGGGCTCCAACAGAGCAACACAAGACACAGGTCTCAGAGAAGCCCGCCACTCAGCACAGGTAGTACAGTTCTCGGCAGAGCATGGGCGACACGGTCAGACAGACTGCACGCAAATCCAAGCCTGCCTCCCCACCTACGACTGCGTATCTCTGACTGAGCTACCTAACTTCCCTCTGCCTCGTTTTCTCACTTGTCAAACAGCTACATGACCACCTAGCTCACAGGCACTCTGAGAACTTCACATGTGACGACACAGAGCCCGACACACAGGTGATGGCTCCATACGCATCGTTTCCCTGCCTGTTCTCTCTTCCCAGTTCAGTGTATGTTACCTCTGACTCCAGGTCCCTTCTTCATATGTTACCTCTGACTCCAGGTCCCTTCTTCATATGTTACCTCTGACTCCAGGTCCCTTCTTCATATGTTACCTCTGACTCCAGGTCCCTTCTTCATATGTTACCTCTGACTCCAGGTCCCTTCTTCATATGTTACCTCCGACTCCAGGTCCCTTCTTCATATGTTACCTCTGACTCCAGGTCCCTTCTTCATATGTTACCTCCGACTCCAGGTCCCTTCTTCATATGTTACCTCTGACTCCAGGTCCCTTCATATGTTACCTCCGACTCCAGGTCCCTTCTTCATATGTTACCTCTGACTCCAGGTCCCTTCAGAGACCGTGAGGCGAGCCAGGCCACCTGCCAACATCTCTCTGCCATAGCAGTGCTAACGGCCAAAGCCACATCATCCCCCGAGGGCCTAGCTCTCCACATTTTCCACCTTCAGTGAACACTAACCGCCTGGCTTTCTCCCTCTGCCACACGGAAATGCAGATGGCTGCCTTCCCTGCTTAGGTGCTTGGGTGACGTTTAACATGGCTGCCTTCCCTGCTTAGGTGCTTGTGTGACGTTTAACATGGCCGCTAAGCGTTGTGGCAACATCTTAAAGGGGAAAAAAAAAAAATCAGAAACAAGTAAAATACTAAGTTTTTTTTCAATAAGTATGCTCAGAACGGGGAGAGAATGGAAATTAAAAGCTTTTTACAGGAGCTAGGTTGAGACCATCAAACTATGCAAACATGGAAGGCAAAAGGGATTCCGGAAGTAATCAATCCTTCCTCAACTGGTCCAGTTTGACACCTCCTCCCAACCCTTCATCCCCAACCCAAAAAGTGACTCTGCATCTCCAGTTTCGTTTTTTAAAGACAGCAGAGGACGTCATCCACAGGAAGTCTCTTGCCCAACATGACTCAACAGGAGGTCAAATACCGTCTCTGCTGCTGTTGTTACTGAGGAATTACGCTGAGCATTTTTATATGTCAAGTGCCTTCCAATCATTTTTATTACACAACACCAACCTAACATCCTTAAGTATCTTATTTCTGTTTTACAGGGCACACAAAGAGGTCAAGTGATTTACCTAAGGTCACACACACAGCAACTTTCTTAAGGTCACAGGTAAAGACATCTGGGAGAGGCTGCTACACAGCTGGGATCCTAATTCCTCTCTAGCCCAGGAAAAGCAAGTTGGGTAGCATGAGCACAGATCTTATTTTTAAATCTGGTCTTCCCCTGCAGGCTGTGACCAGGTGTGAAGAATAAGATATGCTTCCTTTTGCCACCCTGAAAAAGGGAACTTTATCAATAACTCTCTCCATCTCTGCTACAGGCATGACCATGGGGCAAGCTGAACCCGATGTCTCCGTAACCGCTTCTCTGTTATAACTCCAAATCTCCAGCTGCAGATAAGAGGAACCAGGAGGGAAAACAGAACTTTGAACATGACATATGTAACTTTTCCCAGAACTTTACCCCAAAACTCTCAAGTTCCTCTTCATACATGATTCTTTTTTCTAAACCCGAGCAATTATGGCCAAGACTAGAGGTGCCTGTGGGACTTATGACCAGAGACTGTGCAGGCCAACGCCCCACCGAGGGTGCGCACTGACCTCTGTCCCGTGGGATTCTCACCGTTGCGAATGTGCCGGGACACACAAGCATATCTACTAGAGCTCACTGGGTAACAAGCGCCTCATTTAAAAAGGCCTCTGGAATGGGTATTCAGGGGAAGCTACAGGAGCAGGTAAGAAATGCAGGAAGAGGAAGAGGAGACCTTGCCTGACCTGAATTGCCTTTCCTCGACTTCAGAGTATCTGAGAGCCTTGGTTTCTTGGCAAGCTTGCTTGGCACGCTGCTCAGGGCAGGCACAGCCGTACAGGTGTGCTCTGGGTCTCAGGCCAAGGTGTGGGCACCTCCTTCCCCCAGAAGCCACTCCAGAGAGAGGGACAAACATCGTAACTTGGTGCACTGGGTCGAAGAAATGATGAAACCCCTTCCCCCGCCTGCACCCTGCTCTGTGCCAGTACATTTGTTTTACGGAGAGTAAAAAAGATTGGGCAGAGGGAGTGGGGTGGCAGGGGAGGAAGGATTCTTTGCAGATGGGGGAGGGAAAGAAAACAACAGAGCCAACTTTCCCATCCTGGTCTGAGCCCACACTACAGATATATTTTTCCATACTGGAGAATAATAATCCCTTTATTCAGCCAGTCTGGAAGCATCGATCCCTGATAATTGATTTCAGACCTTGAATGGAAAGTTGGGAAGGTGTGGGTAGCTGGGAAATGGGGTGGGGAATGGGAGGAGGAAGGGGGGAAGCCCATAAAAGAGAGAGTGGCGGTACAGGGGATGCCTTAATGGAGCTAAAGAGGCTGAAGGCATCAGACACAGAAGGCAGATGCTCTGCCCTCATACTGCCACGTAACATTCCAGGACCGCTTCCCCAGCAGAGCCCTGGAAGAGGATGGTGGTGGTAGCGCACCAGGCACTAGGCGAGGTTCTGGTCCAGGCACTGCCATGAGCTGGCCCTAAGGCCCTGGGCCAGTGCATAGCCTCTGAGGGCCATCCTAGCTCTGCCCAGTCAGTCCTTCCTTCCTTCCTACTCTGACAGCCACTCCATTCATAGGCATTCTTACTGAGCACCGTCCGTTCCGGGCTGGGGGTAAGGTGGCAAACCTCTGTTATAAAGGGTCAAACATTTTAAAGCGTACATATTTTAGGCTTTGGGGGGCCACATGGTCTATGTCACAATTACTCAACTCTGCCATCTGGCACAGGTGAGGGAACTGAGGCTTACAGAAGTAGAGACTCGCTCTCGGTCACAGAGCCCGCAAGTAGCAGGACTGGGCTCTGAAAACAGGCAGTGGATTCCAAAGCCGGCGCCCTTACCTGCACGTCGCACCCTGAATCCTGCACCTCCGTCCCACCCGTGTGACTACAGCCGGCGGAGGGGCGCGGTCCCGTCATCCCCGGCAGGCTCCTACACCCCCGCCCCCGCTGGCTCACTAGGCACCTCAGCCACCAGTCCCACGCCCTCAGCTGGCTCCCTGCTGCATCAACAGAACAGAAGCCCTCACCCTCTGCCCCCCCCGGCTAACGGCGCCACAGAGAATCCCTTCTCCCAGCCTTCGGGAGAAACGGTGGTATCGAGTCTTCTCCCTCCCACACACAGGAGGCAGGCTGGGGCTCACCTGAGGCGAGACCGTCTCCAAGGAGGGTGCTAAGAATCACCAACAGAAGGAACACTCCATGTCCCACGGAGGCCACGGCAAGCAATGAGGTGCTCTTTGGTGCTATCCTGCCATGGCACATCTTTCATCCGTCCAAGTTATTTTAAAAAGAAAAAATTTTAAAGCCGGAAGTAAGAACACTGAAGTCAGCCCTGGGTAGATTCACCTATAAAAAAGGAACCAAAAACAAGGACGTAAGTGAAAACTTTAGCCATAAGTTACTTACAATAGGCACTTTACGGTAAGGAAGCCATAATCACATACAAAGTTGAAAGAATTCTAGCAACTGAATCCCTACTGCCAGGAGAAGAGACAAGCACATAAGCGGCTTTCCGACTCCTGCCTGGGGAAATGCCAAGGCCCAGAGCAAGCTGCCATGGGCGTCAGCATCCGGGCGCCAGATCCTTGCGACAGGACAAGGAGACAAGCAGCGGCTCACCTGGAGATCTGTCAGGCTCGGCAGAGCTTTCAGAAACTGCCGTGGCTCTGCCCTGCTGCCTGCCTTGGAGGCTCGAGCAAAGAGGAGGAGAGGGATGGCTGTTGACTCAGAGCTGCTACACCAGAGTCTGGCTTTGCCTTTGCCACCGGACTCAGAGCAAGTTCAACTAACCAAAAAGAAAAAAGAAAAGGAAGAAAAAAAAAAAAAAAAAATAGAGAACACATGTCTTAAAGGGAGAAATACACCGCCTAGAGAAGGAATGCAGCGGCGGGAGCCAAGGGCCCCGGGCTTGGCTGGATGAGCCCCCTGAGGACCTGGCTCTGACTCGACAGCCACGAATCTCAAAAATGGACTAATTAATCAAGGCTCACCCAACGCACCTGTGACCCCAGAGCCCAGATTTGTTGGCTACACTTGACAATGATTGAGCGGAGAACGGGTTGTAACTCTTAATTAGCCCCACCATCCACTCTAGCTCAGACAAAGACGTAAGAAGAATAGGAACCAGTATCTTAAAAAAAATAATAATAAAATCAGGGATGAAGACTTTTCAGGATTTTTTTCTACTTGCCTTCAGGGAAGCAGAGGGTTGATGATACATTATGATATAGGCCTATTACATTTTAGTTAACCCATGTGACTTCATTTATCCTAGTTTATAACAGGTATTCCAAACAATAAGGTTACACTTCCTTTTTAAATTCCATATACAGCTCCTTCTCCAACAAGGCTTTAAGTAAATAGATAAAGGAGCCTGCCATCTACAACCCTAATAAAGGATGTCCCTGAGGGATAACACCCAGACCTGACTTTAATCCACGTATGAAGCCTTGACTCAAGCCTATGCACCCCTTCTGAAGAGAGTTACTGCAAACAGCAATATGAATTGTCTCAGTCCAAAGGAAAAGCAGCTATGAGGGTCTTCAATGAGAATGAGCCAGGGGTTCAAGAACAGAGCTAGCCACCGGGTCTTTATCCACTACCCCCAAATAGTTGGGACTGTAGCGGTCCTCTGTCCCCAGCTTTTACCCAGATTCCAACTTGAGCCTTTACGGCTGTAGAACAGGGATGGTTCATGGAGAGCTCTAGGGGTGGAGTCCGTGACTGACCCAAAACAGTACACAAAACCATGTGTAAATGTGTAAACAGTTTTGTGGCTAAGAATGGTAGAGTCAGAATGCCAGAATTCAAATCTATTTCCTTTATTATGACCTTGTGGCCAAATTACTCTCTTAGCCTCAGTTTTCTCATCTGTAAAATGGAGACAGTAACCATGCCATCATCTTCACAGGGTTGATGTAAGGAGTAGGATCAAAGTGCTCAACACAGTACCTGGCACTTAGCAAGTCCTCAGTCAACACCAGCGGCTGTTGCTATCGTAATTATTAATAAGATCTGAGCGTCGAGGACCTTGGAGGTCATCAGGCTTCACCTCCTCTTTTGACAGATGCCAAAACCAAGGTCCAATGAGTTAAAGGATATGCCCAGGGCCACCAGCCAGTTAGCAATGGGTCCTTGGTGCTGCCCTTGTACATGCAGCCACAGCAGGTAACCCTACCAGGCAGTCATCATCCCCTCAAGGCAAGAACCAATGGATCATCAAGGATGACACCTGCCCGTGCCACGTCACAGCACGTGCACAACAAATACTTCTGCAGTGAATGGATGAGGCTGGATCAGGGTGACGCTTAGTGTTCCATGCCCGACTGGAGGAACGAGGAAAGATTACCCACAGGAGGGGATGCTAAGCAGATTGCTAAAGGACGTGTCTACTGGCAAAGGAAACGGAGACACCAAGTACAAGTGGCTCAGAGCAATGGAACCCAGCGCTCCGGCAGATGCTAGAGGCAGGGGCTAGGCTAAGTTTAAACTGTATCCTGAAGACCACGTGAAGCTTACGAGGATTATAAACAGGGAAGTTACAACACCAAATTCATTTAGGAAGGTCACTCTGGCAAGGATTTTAGAGGGCTGGCGTGGTGGGGGGCTTACCAAGTGGTAAAGAATCTTACATTTCGTATTTTATAATTAATATAGAGCTCTTTGGAGAACCATGTGACAATATCTGTCCCCAAAACGCACACATTCTCTGACCTATCAATTCTACTTCTATAATCTGTCCTGAGAAATCACGTGTGCAATGATATATATGCAGGATATTCAGTGCATTATTTTTACTGGCACAAGACTGAAGGGTGACTAGTTAAATAAGTTGTCATACACCCACATAATAGAATACCACGCAGTGGTTTAAAAAGAACTGGGCAGTCCAGTCTGTACTAATATGGAATGACTTCCAAAATTAGTATATGAAGAAAACTATGTGTGTGTATGCATGTATTTTTAAAGGGGACACACACACACACACACACACACACACACCCCTGTATGCACTGGAAGTCCCTCTCTGGAATTGACGCACAAGAAACTGGTAGCTACCAAGTGCTGTCAGCGAGGGAATCTAGTGGTTAACAGGGAAGAAAGCTCATTTTTCACTGTATGTATTCCCTTTTCATCTTCTTGAGTGTTGTACTTTGTGTATGCATTACCTATTCAGACAGATAAAATACAGAATAAAATTAATGTAGCAAGGCATTCCCGTAAGCCACCTGTCTCCTCCCTCAACAAACTGACTGACACTCCCATAAACCTGACTGCTCTCTCTGCCAGGAATACAGTCAGTTCCAGGGCTCAGCACAAGGGTCACCTCCTGGAGGAATTCTTTTCTGACACGTCCGTCACGCCCGCCTCCAGTAGAACTAACCCCCTCCTTACTCCCAAAGTGCCCTGAGCACCCTACTATGACTGTACCTCTATCAAGCTATTATATCTGTTTATCTGTCTCACCTCACTAGGCTCAAAGTTCCTTGAAGGCAGGGACTGTGAATTACTCAACTTGGAATCTTCATAAGCCAGCACAGGGCCTGGCACCTGACAGGCAGGCAGCGAATGTCTGCCAAACTCATGAACACTGTGGGGAGGAGCCAGTATGGGACTGGGGAGAAGATGCACACAAATGAGCCCATGTTCTGTTTTGTTTTATAGAAACAGCTGGTTCCTCCCTTACTGCTTAAGCAGCTACCTGGGCCAAGGGACCGATTCCACCATGAAGCCTAAGACCTGATCAAGTGCAAAACAAATGGGGTGATGGAAACGGGGGCTCTGCAAAGAAAAGAGAAAAGATGAACAGAGGAGAGTCAAGGAATGTTTATATGCAAGGCTGAGCCAAGGGTTAGTGCTTCAGAAATAATACAGAGAAAAGTGAATCCCCACAGCCCCAGGATATCACCCAAAATGGGAAAACCCAGCTACTATGAAGAAAGGGTCACACGACATCTAATCATTTTCAGAAAGAATCCACGTGGAACACAGAATTTTAAAAAACAAAATAAAACCTGCCCTTGAATCATGGCTTTAGACCCAGTGAAAAGAGGAACACTTAGAACAAATTAAGACTAAGTATTCATTATTATCCCTAGAGAAACACACAGACGAAAACGTAGTTAAAAAAAAAAACAACAAAAAGCAATTCATTTCGCTTCAGTATTCCGCTGGTGTGTTAGTGACCACTTCCCCTGATTTAAAAAAATTATAATTTAGAGATAAAGTAAAATGGTGGATGTCAGGGGCTAAGGGGAGGGAGGAATGGAGAGTTACTGTTTAATGCGTATAGAGTTTCAGTTTTGCCAGATGAAAAGAGTTATGGAGACGGATGGTGGTGATGGCTGCTCAACATTATGAATGTACTTCATACCACTCTTCTCTGGCTTCCATTTTCACACCTAAAAACAGCTCAAAGGTCTCTCTCAATCACAGAATTCTCCAGAGCAGCCACGCTTCTCTTTGTATAACCTATCTTTTCCTCCAGCTTTTCCAAAACACGGGGTGGGGCGGTGTCATGGGAAGTCTGCGTTCACCCTTCTGACTTTCCTTCATGGGACCAACGCTGCCGCCTCAACAGCCTGTGGCAAGGGGAGACCCCCGTGAGCTAGACTGCCAGCCCCTTAAGGTCAGGATCTGGCCTTTCCCCACCTCTGCGAACCCAAAACATCAAAAGCTGAGTGACTGCTCTGCTGAACGTGATGCCACGAACACTGGTCTCCTGTCCAGAGTGATCCTCCAAGAGGAAGGACACTGCCCTTAAGCCACAGCTCTGAACCTGGGGAAGAACCGTCCCACGTCTCTGCCTCTGTTTCCTCATCTGTAAAATGGAGGTGCTGCTTGCTTTGAATATCTCACCAGTGAATATCTCACCAGTCTATAGTGAGGTTCAAAAGGAACAAAATATAAAAGACTGCTTGCTCTTTAAACTGGTTAAGACTCAGGTCCTCCTATTTACAGTCTTAGCCTATAAGCCAAGACAGCAGAGGGTGATCTGAGGAACTGCTCATAAAAAAGATGATGATAAGCATGGCAGGCTTCTGGTGTTGAGGAGAACCTGTAACACGAGCTGAAAGTTCACACAATTCGCTTACTTGTTGTTGCCACAGATGCTTCCAGATTAACCAAAAAAGCCTGCCTAAGGTGAAATGTGTCCTTAGAGTCACCTTGAAAACTGGCTCATAGCTTAGGGAGGCAGCAGCAGCTGGGGGAGGGGCTGGGAGTGGGGAGCCATGGAACAGCCAGGGCACCCAGCCCCCCTAGACACGCAGGGCCCAGATGTCCGCAGCTCAGGCGTCTGGGCTGCCCTGGGGCCTATCCCTGCGGGCGGAGGATGTCACAGTCCTGCTGAGGCGCAGTCATGTCACGCTCTAAGGAGCGCTCCTCTGTGAAGGCAAAGGGTCCTGACTCAGCCACGCTTGGTGCCCAGGGGCTAGGTGAGTTTCTCTACATCTCTGTGCGCTCAGTCTCCGTTTACATGTAATACTCAGGACAGATTATTTCCTAAACCATGGCCATCTCTCCATTAGTTACAAGAGGGAATTGGGCAGGTACAACCAACATAAATCCTTTTCTTGCCTCAGACTAGTCTGGAAAGGGGATGGTGGTGGTGGGAGAATCTAGAATAAGAGTTTGTTCCTTTGATTAATACTACCATGTGCTGGGGGGAGACAAAGGACAGCTCATGAAGTTGGAACACAACTTAACCAACCATTACATTTCAGACTGCAAAGATAAGAAGTCCTAACTCTGGAGTCCAAAGTTCCCCAGAGGGTGTGATAAGAGAAGGGAATAATGTGCTGGGAGGCCCCCCCTTACCTCTCCCTTTCTCCCTGCAACGAACGTCCCCCCTCTTCACTCCCACTCACCCTGAAATGGCTGGGCCACAGCAGCAAAAGGTATCTAAATGTGTATCAGATCTTAGTACCTCCCACTCCTCCCCCACAAAATGACAAAACTGTGTTACTTCTAGATGTCTTCAGTTTACTTTTTTCCTCCCTGGGGATAAATGGCTCCTTCCAATCTTCCTAACCTCTGTATCTTCCCCTTTCTTTTGTGCCACCAGCAGCTGAGTACTTCAATAGGCACGAAGTTGTCAATCGGACTTTGAGATCCTTGAGAGCCATAAGTTACTTTATCCATTTCCTTTTCATCTCCAGCTCCAAAGTCCAAAGGACACAAACATCAAACTCTTGTTAAAATTTGCCTCCTACAGGCACCTCCCTGGTGGCGCAGTGGTTAAGACTCCACGCTCCCAATGCAGGGCGCCTGGGCTTGATCCCTGGTCAGGGAACTAGATCTCACATGCATGCCGCAACTAAGGAGCCCACGAGCCACGACTAAGGAGCCTGCCGCAACTAAGACCTGGCGCAACCAAATAAAATAAATAAATAAATAAATAAAATTCCTAAAAAAAAAAAAAAAAAAAAAAAAATTACTTCCTACAAATCACAAAAATAACCCTCAGCTTTTCTCAGAAACCACCGAAGCCAGGGTAGGGCCAGGGTAGGGTAGGTGTTTGAGGCTTTTTTGAATTGCTTTAATATTCCTTGTATTCTTGTCTTACTCCCCAGAACTGCTCACTACATCCTCTTGTTGTCCCACTTTTCCCCTACGCTACTGCTCAGGCTTCAGACAGCAGGGACACCAGCAGACACACTAAACCTTCTCCTCAATAGTCTCCAGAATCTCTTGTCTAGAACCTAGCAGCAGGATGACTGCAGCATGGATCTGAATGCAGGAGACAGCCCTTAAGTCCCAGCTCCACCAACCAACAGCGGATTGGCCTCAGGCAAGTCAATCATTCTTCCTGGTCCTCACCGGGTAGGTCTGGATGATCCCCAAATGCCCTCCGAGTTCTAAGGAATCTGGAATGTCTTCTAGGGAAAAGGAGAAGCCCAGACGTATTTCTCCTGAAAACATAAGTCAACAAAAGCTCTGACTAGAAGGAAGAAATGTTAAATCCATCCTCTTTTTTCCGCAGAGCAGTCCTTTCCCCCTGCATCTCCCCAGACCTATCCTAGCATCTATCTCCCTCTGCATTGCAGCAAACTCCGGAGACTCCAAGTTTTCCATTTAGAGCTTAATCAATCCATCAGCACATTTGTATAAGGCCATCCGTACACAGTGTTCCTAAACTGCTTTCCAAAAATAACAAACATCTGACAAAAAAACCCCAGCCTCCACACACACACACACACACACACACACACACACACACACGGATCACTGCAGAGCTGTAGAGGCCCAGAGAGAAAGAGAAAATGCAAGAGACAAGGACACAAGAGAACAAAACAAGACAGGCTGAAGACAGGACAGAAAAAAGGAGAGAGAAGGCAGAGTGCCTGCTCACAGGCACTTGGCTCAGGCCATAAATTTCCAACACTGAAGGCAGGAAACCACTTCTTCTCTAGACTGATGGGCTAAACTAGAACCAATCAGTTCGCCTCTTGATGCCTCTGTTTCCTCATCAGTAAAACGAAACAATTCAAGTACTTCTCTCTCAGAGAGGCTGGATCCGTGGAAAGATTCTGGCAGGCTGGGCCAGAATCGCTGGTCTGCTTGAATATTATTAGTTAGGTGGCCTAGGGCAAGTTATTTTCAGTTCCCATCTACAAACTGGATAAATAACACCCACCTTGTTGGGCTGTTGTGAAGTGGAAATGGGATGAAGGTGAAGGGTCAGGACAGTGTCTGGAACACTGGGCCCTCAAATCAGTGCTGTTGAAGGCCCCTTCCTGCTCTAACAGGATGTTACTGAGCCCCCACTAGACTCCCGAAGGGCACTGTTTCAGCTGGGCTGAAAACACATGCCCGCAGACTAGGCTCAAAACTCAGTTAGTTTAGATGAAAGAAGAGCCAAGAGGTTAAACAAATGAACCTCCAAAGGTCTCTCCCATGAAGTTCTGAAAATATATTTTTTTAAGGAACTTAACATTCCCTCCCCCAAAATTAAATAATCATGTATGTGACTATACTGAAGTGATACTTGTGTCTAGAGGGACCAAGGAGGTTTTCTAGCCTGAATATGCTACAGGAGAGGATAAGGGCACAGAGCTTACATGTCTGAGATACACACACACACACACACACACACACACAGACACAGACACAGACACACACACACACACACACACACTCATTACCTCATTATATAGGTGCCATTATGCCTATTTTACAGATAAATGGAATCAAAGGGGCCTAGAAGACTTTCCTCCTCTTGCTTTCCTACTGCAAAGGGCTCCCTGTTCTTTTTTCCAAATTCAAGGTCAAGCTTATTTGCATCTCCTCTGGGAAAACTCTTCAATTGAGCCCACAAGCATGGAAGGCGCTTCTGAACCCACAGCATCACTGCCTGGAAGACTGGGAGAACCAATCATATCCTTCCCCAAGGCCCACTCACAGTTCCTTAACTGTTGTATGCTACATTTACTGCAAGTAGTAAATTCCTGCAGAGCACCAACTCCGCCTCTTTCTGTGCCCCAAAGTGCTCAACATTTATTTGTTCAGGAAGGGGGAGAAAAGATAAACCCCAAACCCATAATTTGTATAGGAAATACAAGACGGCAAAGTAGCAGCAGATATAAAACAGGAGGGGAAAAGGGTATATAAAGCCTGAAGTTTTGCCAGGTAGCAAAACAGATGCTTGGTAGAAGCGGCTGTTAATTGGTTCCTAGACCCAGAGATACATCTCTGTGTCATCACACCCCTCTGCTTGGTTCCCATCAGAGCTGAGTGGAGCAGGCTTCAATACCCACTTGGCAAATAAAGTCTGGGAAGCTGATTTGCTAAATCTGATTTCTTAGGGCTCAGTGTTTGCAGTGACTCTACTGCAATTCAGCAAATATTTACTGGCTGTCTTCAGTGCAAGGCTTGGGTGATCACAGAGATGAAGTGGGGCACAGTTCTTATTCTCAAGGAATTCACAATCTACGTGAGAGGAATTATATGTTTATCTACATAACACTGTGAAACTGCTACTAGGGTTTGTGTTTTTGTTTTTTGTTTCGTTTTTTAATTTTAAAAAGTGCTATGAGAACACAGAGGAGATAAGAACAAAGGCTTCTGGTTGGGAGTAGGGGGAGATGACAGAGAAAGCTTTGAGCTGGACCTTGAAGATCACACACACTGCCCCTGCGCTCTCGGGGCAGTTTTGCATGCACAGTGCTAATTATAAAGAGAGAGAGAAAGAAAAAAAAAGAAATGGAAGAACAATTCACCAAAAGGATGGCAGAGGGTGAGAAGAAAAATAAAGTGATAATTTTGTCTGCCAAGAGTCACCGAATGCTGCTGTCTGGTAACAGGAAATAAAGATCTGTCTACATACCTTCACTCAAGGGGATATTTCGGTGCTAGATTTTGGTTTGCAAAGAGTATGTACTCATAGCTGTGTAGGAAACACCTCCTCCAGGTCAAAAATAGCAAACCCAAAAGAACTGGTTGAAGCAGTTGTGTTTACTTTTTACTGTCTCTGTGGATCGCTTTCCAAAGGCTCCCAAGTGGAAGGGTATAAACAGGTCTGTGTCACTTCCTGGTTCTCAGGCCTTCTGCTACATTCCCAGTCAGTCTGGGAATGCTGCCTATTTAAAAATAAACTGTAAAAACTCACCAAAAACCCCAACTCTACTTTTTCCTCTACTTCATTCAATTTCACTGTAATTAAAAGGGGCTGAGCGAGAGATGAGACAAAAACGACCACAGAGAATGAATTTTCAGGTGAAAACAAAAATATAGGCTTACTGAGTTCAAGGTCAGGGGATTTGGATTCTACTCATGTTCTGCCTCTAACTGGAAAACCGGACCTTGAAAAAGCAAGATGCTTCATCTCTCTGCACAATAGCTGCTTCAGCATCCTCTTAACCCCACTATAGTTCTCCAATCTTTCTGGACCTCAGTTTCCTTATCTATAAAATAGCACTAATAATAGCTACCTCATAGGGCTGTTGTAAGTATCATATGGGAAATACATATGAAGCACGTAGTATAGTGTCTGGCACTCAGTGAGTCATCAAAAATGGTGTTACAGTTATCACCATCTATCATTACTGTCATCATCATCTGAAAATGGAAGGGCTGAGCTAGACGACCACTACTTGAAGAACTTCTCTGGCTCCAAAATCCTATGATTCTTTAAGTCACTTTCTCCTTTTCTTTTCTTTTTTTTCTTTATTTTCTTTTCTATTTTTTTTTTTTCAGGGGGGTTAGATGGAAAGGAAGGGAGATCAACTTGGAGAAGCATGACAGTTACTGACACATCCTCAATGTTTATGTTAGAAACACTAGAATATAATTAAGGAAATCCATCAATGAGCTTGAAGGGGGCATGTTACCCTCCCCAAGGGAAAAGTCTATCTATGACTCACATTAAAGCCACAGCACATGGCAAGTTCACCCACAACTGCTGCCTCTACTCCCATGTTCATGAAGGACAACACCCTCCCGGGCCAGCACAATCCGACTTCATCCACCTTATCTTTAACTGTGAGCAGCTCCTTAGGGAGCCCGAAAAGACAGCATGTGGCTAATCCACCCATTTCTAATAATAACTAATCCCCCCACAAAGTATTCCTGTTTTAAACAAAAAAGTGCCTTCTCCTTAATATAATTTGAATGTGGTCAAAAATCAAATGCCCTTCCCCGAAAGTTACGCGTGTAATCAGAGATGTTTGGATTTATCAAAGCCAAAGTGCTAAACTGTAGTTAAATTCAGATGAAATTAATAAGCGTTTTCTTTTATTCATTCAGTGTCCATAATGTGCCAAAGGCTGTAGAAGATGCCAGAAACTAATAGGATGGGACGAGTGAGAACAATAAAGGACGACACCTAGGTTTGGGGCCTGGGACTGTGTGAAAGGTAGAAGCTACCACAGGAGGGAAAGAACACAGGTAGACAAGCAGGTTTTGGTGAAGAATGTGATGAATGTAGTTCAGGTTATTTTTGGGTGGGTTGAATTGTAGGTACTTGAAGGATATCCAGGTAGAAAAGTATAGCAGGCAAGTTAGAAATGAGTATGAAACTCTGCAAAGTGCTCCGAACTCGGGGTATTGCCCTGGAGTGACTGGCCTGAAAGTGATGGCTGAAACCATGCAAAATAGATGATGAGCTCACCTGGGTGAGAGAGATGGGCGAGGAGAGAGTCAAGCCAGAATCCTGGGGAGAACACTAACTTTTTAAAGCGGCATATCAAGGAAGGAGAGACCATGAAAGACACTCCAAAAAGCACAAGGAAACCAGAAGCCTGTGCAATCACAGTTGTCAAGGTAGGGACAGAGTGATTCAAGGAGGATGTGGGGGGCACAGTGGCAGATGCAGCAAAGGTCCAGTAAATAAAAACTAAAAAATACCCACTGGATCTCGCCACTAGGATATCACTAGTGACCTCCTCAAGAGCACATTTATTAGAGTGGTGAGGGCAGATCATGTTGACTTTAACATGAATTCAAAGTGAGAAAGCAGACACAACAAGGGCCAAACAATTGGGGGTGGGTGGAACTGGAAAACAAGGGAGAAGAAACACTGGATGATGGCTTCTGGCTCCAAATATATTATGAGTTGTACCTCCTCAGTTAACCCAAGGATTTCAGTTAAAGCTTCTGGAACCGCCCAGATAGCTCCGAGACACCCTCCCCCCAAACCTAATCGAGAGTCCCTCTGAATGGGCACCCAGACACACACACTATGGTTGCCAAAGCTATGGAGACGCTGGGGATGAATATTTAAGACCTGCCTGCTTCCTTAATGTTCAACAACAACAAAAGCCTCTCCAGCCCATCACCCCTTTTCCAAAATTACTACCTCTTCTGTAGGATTCATGAGTGAGAAGAAACAGTCAACCTAATGGCAGGGCCAGAGAAGTGGACTTAGTGTCTCTCAGGCCTTAAGGTGCTCCATAAATACGGTCTCAGTTTCTGCCATTTCCCTCCTTTCTACTCAAATGTCAGCTGAGTATTTTCCCCTAAGGTTCAGGATTCCAGAGGCGTGTTCTTCACCTCCATCTACTGAAGCTTAACAGCCCCAGTGAGGTACACATTTAGAACAAACAAGACACTGCCTTCTGGCTCCAAATGTTCTCCATCTTGTATAAGTTCCAAAAAGCCTCCTAATTTATAACCAAACCATGACTCTTCCCGTCCTCCTCCTTACAAATTACCCAAACTTCCTGTAAGTTGTCAAGGTTGGACTGCGAGGCCCCAAGCAAAAACGAGAAGCAGGAACTTGCCTACTGTTCCTTCCCCTTTGATTAGTCCCACGCCCCAGCCCCACCTCTGCCCTTACATGACCCTCTCATTGTACAGAGCCCCTCCACCAATGCCTGCATGCTCTAGGTCTAGCTCCAACCATATCTCCAGTTTTCTCCACAAGGGGTTCTAAGTCAGGACCGGAGAAGAAAGGAATCTGGTTAACTCACAAGAAGGAATATTCCCTTAAATCTCCAAATACAGACTCAAAAGTTATCTCAAATTAGTCAAAGCTCAGGCAGAGGTATCAAATGAAGAACTTCATAAAGTCCAGGTATCATCTTAGAAGACGTTAAGAGAGACTGTGATAAACACAGCAGATAAGAAAGAAACAGCAGACTATACTACAAACCTACAGTAAGCAAGACAGTATGGTACTAGCACAAAAACAGAAATATAGATCAATGGAACAGGATAGAAAGCCCAGCGATAAACCCACGCACATATGGTCATCGTATCTTTGACAAAGGAGGCAAGAGTATACAGTGGAGAAAAGACAGCCTCTTAAATAAGTGGTGATGGGAAAACTGGACAGCTACATGTAAAAGAATGAAATTAGAACACTTCCTAGCACCATACACAAAAACAAACTCAAAATAGATTAAAGACCTAAAGGTAAGGCCAGACACTATCAAACTCTTAGACGAAAACACAGGAAGAATGCTCTGTGACATAAATCACAGCAAGATCCTTTTTGACCCACCTCCTAGAGAAATGGAAATAAAAACAAAAACAAACAAATGGGAACTAATGAAACTTAAAAGCTTTCGCACAGCAAAGGAAACCATAAACAAGATGAAAAGTCAAGCCTCAGAATGGGAGAAAATATTTGCAATGAAGCAACTGATAAAGGATTAATCTCCAAAATATACAAGCAGCTCATGCAGCTCAATATCAAGAAAACAAACAACCCAATCCAAAAATGGGCAGAAGACCTAAATAGACATTTCTCCAAAGAAGATATACAGATTGCCAACAAACACATGAAAAGATGCTCAACATCACTAATCATTAGAGAAATGCAAATCAAAACTACAATGAGGTATCACCTTGCACCAGTCAGAATGGCCATCATCAAAAAATCTACAAACAATAAATGCTGGAGAGGGTGTGGAGAAAAGGGAACCCTCTTCCACTGTTGGTGGCAATGTAAAATGTAAACTGATGCAGCCACTATGGAGAACAGTATGGAGGTTCCTTAAAAAACTAAAAATAGAACTACCATACAACCCAGCAATCCCACTACTGGGCGTATACCCTGAGAAAACCATAATTCAAATAGAGTCATGTACCACAATGTTCACTGCAGCACTATTTACAATGGCCAGGACATGGAAGCAATCTAAGCGTCCATCGACAGATGAATGGATAAAGACGATGTGGCACATACATACAATGGAATATTACTCAGCCATAAAAAGAAACGAAACTGAATTATTTGTAGTGAGGTGGATGGACCTAGAGTCTGTCATACAGAGTGAAGTAAGTCAGAAAGAAAAAAAACAAATACCATAACACATATATATGGAACCTAAAAAAAAATGTTCTGAAGAACCTAGGGGCAGGACAGGAATAAAGACACAGATGCAGAGAATGGACTTGAGGACACGGGGAGGGGGAAGGGTAAGCTGGGATGAAGTAAGAGAGTAGCACTGACATAGATACACTACCAAATGTAAAATAGACAGCTAGCGGGAAGCAGCTGCATGGCACAGGGAGATCAACTCGGTGCTTCGTGTCCACCTAGAGGGGTGGGATAAGGAGGGTGGGAGGGAGACCCAAGAGGGAGGGGATATGGGGATATACGTATGCATATAGCTGATTCACTTTGTTATACAGCAGAAACTAACACAACACTGTAAAGCAATTATACTCCAATAAAGATGTTAAAAAAGAAAAAAGAAAAGAAACAGCATAACTTAATAAGGGAATCTGATATCTCCCTCATTCCCAACACACATCCTTCTTAAGGAGCCTACTGACTTCGTTCAACACATATAATGAGCACCTACTTACCCTAGATTCACACGAAAGGTACAAAGATGGGGGAAAGCTCATACCTTTAAAGAGTTTATAGTCTACTGGGGGAGATAAGATACATACACAAATAACTATAATGAGGTAAAAAGTGAAAACACATTGGAGATATATAGCCAAAGTGTCAAAGACAAAACAGGGAAGTAAGCTGGAGCCAGAAGAGGGAAATGAAACGGTTAATTACAGAAACAATCACAATGTGAGTTTTAGTGTCATACAAAAGGGAGTTCAAATCCTGATTCTGCCTCTTGCTTCTTAGGGGCGCTAGGTGTACTGCTTTACCTGCTGTGAGCCTCTGTTTCCTTATATATGAAATTGGGGTAGCAGACATTCAACAATAGGCAGCACAGGGCAGTGATCCTTGAAAAAAGGGGAAGAAATGCAGTGAGTCCTACTAGTACCCCAGCTAATCCCCTAAAGGAATCTTCAGGTCACAGAGTAGGGAGAAAAAACCTGAAAGTGTTCAACAATTTCAATGAGTTGAAGAGACAGAGTTGGGAATTTGGGGATGCCAAGGTGGCTAGAATGTGCAGGGCAAAGTAACTGAAAGGAGGGAGCTGCAAAGAGAAAAAAGTGCAGAGATCTGCAGAGGCTGAGTATACTGATCTGTGCAGGTGTTTGAGGAAACAAGGCTGAGGAAAGAACCAAAGGAAAGAAACAGGCAGCATAACCCCTAGCACTCACACAGAGCCAGAAATTTCCATGTTCCCCCCTGGCCAAAGTGGAAAAAATCTCCTAACCCACAGGGCATTGGAAGGAATCTTCAGAAGGGTTTGGCCGCAGCAGTGGGACCATCCTAGCCCTAGACTAAAGGCTGTTCTGGACCCACCCTAACAAAACTGAAAAGCAAGCCTTGAAAGGATCAAACCAATTCTAAGTACTAACTAAATTGCTTCTGAAAACAAAGCTGAAGAGTTTTTAAAGGATACAGGAAGTTCCAGCACCCACCAACACACAACTCACTATGTCTAGCTTCAAATCAAAAACTAACAGGCAGGGCTTCCCTGGTGGCGCAGTGGTCGAGAATCCGCCTACCAATGCAGGGGACATGGGTTCGATCCCTGGTCTGGGAAGATCCCACATGCCGCGGAGCAACTAAGCCCGTGCATCACAACTACTGAGCCTGCGCTCGAGAGCCCGCGAGCCACAACTACTGAAGCCCACGTGCCACAACTACTGAAGCCCACGCGCCTAGAGCCCGTGCTCCGCAACAAGAGAAGCCATCACAATGAGAAGCCCGCGCGCCGCAACGAAGAGTAGCCCCCACTAGCCGCAACTAGAGAAAGCCCACGTGCAGCAACAAACCCAACGCAGCCAAAAATAAATAAATAAATAAATTCATTTTTTAAGAAAATTAACAGGCATGCAAAGAGGCAGGAAATTATAACCATGACATATGGTCACATGAGGAGAATAATCAAACAATAGAAATGGACAAGGAAATGACACAGATGATAGAGTTAGTGGCCAAGGATATTCAAATCTCTATACAAATATACTCTGTGTGTTCAAGAGAAAAAAGGAAGGCATGAGCATGATGAGGAAAGAAATGGAAGACAAAAAGAAGACTCAAGTTGAACTTCTAGAGGGAAAAATACAAATATCTGAAATGAAAAATACACAGGATGGGATTAACAGATTAGACACTGAAGAGGAAAAAAATTAATGAACTTGAAAGCATAGCAATAGAAACTGTCCAAAGTGACATACACAGAACATCAGTCAGAAGTGTTGACAATATCAAGCAGCCTAACATATATATATAATTGGGGCACGGGGAGGGCACCTGGGTAGGCACAAAAAAATTTTTTTTTAACAATGGCTGAAATTTTTCTAAATTTGATGAAAACTATAAACCCACAGATTCAAGAAGCTCATCAAATCCCAAGAAGCAGCACAAAAAGAAAACACAACAAGGTACATTGTAATCAAAATGATGAAAATTAGCATTAAAGAGAACATATTAAAAGCAGCCATGAGGGGGTAGGAGGAGAGACAGTGCATTCAGAGGAACAAAGAATTACAGCAAGTCTGTTGTTATAAACAACGCAACCCAGGAGGCAAAGGAGCATCATGTTCAAAGCATTGGGAAAAAAATCAGTCTGACGCTGGTTGAGGAAAAGTTGACAAGAACTATGCAGTTCCCATCACGAATGCTTTTTGTGCTCCGCAGTAATATTTCTCAGGCAGGCCTGTGCTGAGCACAAGGTGGAAGCTCGGTGGCCTTACAAACATTTGCAAGTACCGTATCCTATGAAGAGTAAAAAGGGGTAAAGACTCTTAGGTTCATACAGAGCCATGTTTTACCCATATTTTATACCTATGTACTCAGAACATTACAGACTATAGCTCTTATGTAGTCATATTCCTTTACACACTGGAAAAGAGACAAGAAAGGTCTATCAGAGGAGTCATCCCATAGCAGAAGAAAATCAAGAAATAAAAAGTAAATCTCATGAAGGAATGAATTAGCCTCACCAGCATCAGGCCTGACGAGGCCTCCCTCTCCTCACGTGTACACTTCTATTGGTTAGTGTGTCTGACTGGCCTTTACAGATTCAGATAAAAGGTTTTCTTCAGAACGGAAGAATGCTCCTTGAGAAGCAGGTAAGAGTAACTCAAGAGCTGCATGAGAGTCACTCGATTCTTAGCCATGCGACCCAGCCCAGGGTAGCACAGCCTCCTCCTCATTAAGCACCTGGGCCGGCACCCCATTCTTCAGAGTCCAGCCTGCGGCTTTACCCTGGAGGGACCGTTAAAATGGCAATTTATCTGTTCTGGGCATTGGTTGTTTCTGGTCTCCCCACTAAACTATAAGGTCCTGGGAAAGCTGGGGCCCCATCTGTTTTTTATGCTTTCTTTGTAACTCTGAGACCACCACACTCTCAAAAAAAACCCAGTATAGGTGCCCAAGAGGGACCCTCCTTCCCAAAATACTTTACTGCCTGAACTAGCGGTTTTCAACTGGGGACACTTTTACACTCCACCCCAGTCCCAGGGTTCCTGGCAACATTTGGAGGCATTTTTGATGGTCATAACTTGGGGGGGTGCTATTGGCATCTAGAGGGTAGAGGTCAGGGATGCCACTAAATATCCCACAATGCACAGGACAGCCCCCAGAGCAAAGAATTTGGCCCCAAATGTCAACTGCACTGCAGCTGAGAACCCTGGCCTGAGTGGGTCAGCACCGAGCTGCAGCAGATGCCAGTAGATGTGCATGTCTTGCAAATTCCCTCACACCACTGGAAAGCCTCTTGTCCTACCACCTGTCTGTCCCCTGAGCCTCCCGCTGTCCCTAACTCAGGCTTACAGGCCCTCGAGAGAGAGGAGCTTAAGGGTTCAGACTTCTGGGTTTTCACCCCATCTCTGCCACTAGCTGTTTGATACTGGCTGGACATGTCACAAAACTTTTCTGGGCCCATTTCCTCCTCTGTAAAATAGAGAGGTTGGAAAAGATGACTTAAGCGTTCTTCCAGCTCTATTTGAAATGCTAGCTTTGGCCTTATCATGAGCCAGAGAGAAAGGGGAAGGATCCAGCTTAGTCGTGAGTATGCATATCAGAGGACAGAGGTTCTTCTATTGTGGAAACCGAACCCGGCCAAGGGGAGCTCCAGAGAAGCCTGGAGCTCAGGTATGAGCGACCCAGAAAGGGCTCTGCAAACACTGGCTGCAAGTCCAGCCCAGGCCCTCAGGTTTAAATTATGAAAGTCCTTACTAGCCTCCCTCCTGCCTTTCCCATGTCAATCTTTTTCACCAGTGTTAGGAGGAGGAGGGGGAGGCTAGGGCCACTGAAGAGTAGCACCGGCATCACCTGGGAGCTTATTAGAGACGTTGAATCTCAGCCTTCATCCCTGATCTACTGAATTAGAATCTGCATTTTAGTACGATTCCCCAGGTGACTCCTATGCTAAAGTTTGAGAAGTCCTGGTTTAGGGTATGCTGCCCTTCTATTCTCTGCTTTGTCATCTCCTCACTTGTAAAGATGACTTTCAAGACTCTGTCCACAATCTACCCTAACCCCACCTCCTTGCACACCCTGTGCACATGTACACACACGCGCGCACGCGCGCACACACACACACACACACACACACTTCAGAACTTCCAAATCCAGAGTCACCAAGAGTCGTGGGGACAGGTTCCTTTCTCCTTGCCTCTTTCCTACATCCACACAAGGGGAGAAAGAAGCTAGGCTTGAAGCACAGGCCAAATTAGAGCTTTTCTGAGAGTGATTCAGCCCACCCCTGCTGTTCAAAGATTCCCCAGGAGGAGGGATGGAAAAAGGGAAGGTGAACCCAAAGGTACAAACTCTGATGGGAAGAAATTCATCATTTGCATCTGAACAGAGACCAACAGGGGTCCAAAGTTTCATTTCTAAAGTTTTTTTTTTTTTTTTTTTTTTTTTTTTTGCTGCTGCTGCTGTCTTACATTACAGAAAGACTCTTGGGGCACGGGCTAAAGGGCAAAGCACACACACAGAGTAAACAAAAACGCAGCAAGGGTGCTCCTGGGGGTGGGGGCAGCTAGAACAAAGCAAGACCATGCTGAAGGGTAGCACAACAGAGCGCTGGAACAGAGGACAGAATGTGGGGGGCAGGGGGGCTGGACTCTGCTGAGAAGTCAGTGTAGTGGAGGAGATTAGGCTGCTGCTTGCCCCTCACCCCACCGGCTGGCATAAGCAGCAGGTGGCCCAGCCCCAGGCAGCTGGCAGAGACAGCCATCTGCACGTGCCTGCCCGCCCCTCCCCCAAGGCTGAAGATGGGGAGGAGCAGGGCAAGGTCCAGGCCCAACCCAGGTGGACGCATCATCTGGAAAGCGCACCCTGGGGGTGGGGTGGCAACGTCACCCAATGCTCTGCCACCGTGAGATGAGCCTCAAAAACAACTCTAGCGTTATCCAAGGTTCTCTTGCACCGACCTTTGCTGCCTCTGGTCACCTTCTTTACCAGGAGCAGACTCATGGGTCTGTCTTGGGAACCTAACACAGTACAGCCTGAAGTCCAACCTATCCGTGTTAAGAGGGAAAAACTGAGGCCTAGAGCGGAATTATGACTTGCCCTGGGGACACAGAGCTTGTTAGTGGCTGAACCAAAACTAAGTTCTCCCAACTCTCACTAATAAACAAGGTTCCCCAAATATCTCCCAATCAGAGTCTAACCACTGAGCCCCCTCAGACAGAGTGCCAGCCCCAGCACTGTTCACTGTGCTCTGTCCGTTCTGAGCCCGCAAGGAATTCTGCCAGATTAGGAAGTCCAGCAGCATTAGTCTCCAAGAAGTGTGTGTGTGTGTGTGTGTGTGTGTGTGTGTGTGTGTGTGTGTGTGTGTGTGTGTGTGTGTGTGTGCGCGCGTGCGTGTGTGTGTAAACGAAAAAGGGCTGTTCTGAGAGCTGAAGGGAATTATCAGCCAACACAGAAACGGAGGCGAGTCTGAGTTACTGCCAAACCAGACTGGCTTAATTAAGACCCTCCCACCCTCTTCCCCAGGAAACCCACCCTCTCCTCTGGCTGGTCACACTAACCTAGCTATAAGCAGCAGTCATTTCAGGGAAGCCGAAGCCCTCTCAGTTGACCTAGCCCTGGGGGATGGGCCATCAGCCAGGGAGCCAGGCCACTGGAGCTTCGGCACACCAGCTGCCCTTACTGTCACCTCAGTATCCACCTTCAACAGCATTTGCTCCATAAAGGTCCCCCAGCCTCCAGCCCACTCTGGATCAGTGTGCGCGCACAGTGGAAGAAAACACTCATGAGCTTTTCAAATGTAACCCTCTACAGAACCTAAATAGAAGGCACAGTTATGCAACTGCAAAGCAGAATTCCTCTTCTTATAAAGCAAAGATGCACGTCCACAACCAGCCATCTGGTAAAAGCTGGGTGGAAAGAGGCTAAGGAGCATTGAGGTTAAGTTGATTTACTAACCTCATCTAGATGCCTGGCAAACGCCAGCTTCAAGGCCCTGAAGCACTGGTATAATGAAGGCATCCTAACGATCAGAAATCTTTCCTGCCCTAAACGCCCTCAGATGCTGCTTCTGACCCTACACTCCAGTGCTATCACCATAGGCTCGTCCTGGCCTTTAGGGCCAACACCAGCCCAGGACCCTGGACATGGGTATTCAGGGCCAGAAAGTAGCCTGCCAGAAAAACTGACTTACTCAGGAGCTGAAAAGCAATGTTTGGTCCAGTACAACAAAGGGCCATAATGGGCACCTTGTACCCCAAACTCCTTCACAGCCGCCACAAGGAAGCTCTGGGTAGAGGGGCGTGGGGTGTGCAGTAAGGGTAGGGAATGGGGACACTACTTCCTTCACTTCCGCCCAAACCACACCCCTTTAGAACCTGCCCTCCTGAAAGGCAAGTGCAGTTCTGACTTCCAAACCTCACTGTTTGAGAGAACTTCTGGTCTTCTCTCTTCGCGCTTTGAAACAGACGACTGCTCCCCTAGGGAGAAAAAGCAGCTGTAAACACAGGAGAGGGCAGACGAAGAACCCTGCTAGGAGTTCCAGAGGAACCATTATACTACTGTAAAAAGGCTTCTCAGAAGAAGCAACACAGCCCATTCCAAACAGAAAAACACAACTTCCTTCAAAGTACTTGTCTAAAGGGTAACCTCTGGGCAGATGATTTCCCTACACTCCACGATGCTGCCTCCTCTACTCAACACTAAGACCTTGACATGTAAAGTAAGGCAGTGATTTTCTTCCTGGGAACCTTAAAAGCAGCAGTTCACAACTCAGTCTACCTGCTACTGTCTACTGCTATCATCATCATCATAATCATTAAAGGGCTAAACTTCATTACCAAACTGCTGCAAACATTTAAACAAATTTAAGCCATTATGTTTTTAGGTAGACTGAAGCCACAGTGTTTACTAGTGGAGAGAGAATGGGAAGAGGGTATAAATCTGAGACGCGCAGCCTGGCTTCTGCACTTACTACTTTCCAAAAGGAATAGCAGTTTTCAAAGGCTCAGGATTCTGGGAAATCACCCACTGGCTTATTATACCTCTCCATCACAAGTAATGAGGCTGCCACCCCAAAACCCATTTGCCAAAAATAAAAGATCTAAAGAAGCGTTTCAGAGAAAGTTTGTGAGAAGAGAATTCAAGCTGGTTTTATTTTCATACAAGCTACAATTAAATGGCTTTGCCTCCGTAACCACACTTCCTACCTAGAATTCCAGGAAGTTTAGGTGTGCCCCTCAGATTTAGACTGGATTACAGGGAATTTAGCTGGCTGAAACTGGTCCCAGCCCATAAATGTTACTAACCTGTTTTCACAGTCCCAGTTGGATCTGAGAAATAAAGGGGCGGGGGGGCGGGGGGGAAGGAAGGCAGGGAGTCAGTGCTACACTTATAATTCTGCCCAACTCAGAAGAGAAAGCCACTGCTTTCAATTTCATGCAAGATTCTATTATTAGAAGGAAAAATGCAACATAAGCCATAAGCCCCATCAGTGACGAAGCAAAGTAAAAAACATATTTACAGAATATATTTAAATCCCTAAACTTCCCAGAGGAATCAATACAAATGCCATTAATACAAATAAATCAAATCATGTCTGCTCACCGTTGCCCCTAAATTAGTCTGTTCACTTAAGCTACAAGCTTCCCTGTGGCACCTTTCACACCCTCCTTTTGAGAGGATTCGTCACACGTGCATCTGGCCTCACCACAATTCCCCAAGAACACTGGCCAACTTCTAGGATGAACACATTTTCCACGTGAACCGGGTTTTCAAGAGAATGTCAGAGTGAGGCAAGCTCCTGGGGGACAAGCCTGACTCTTTCTGACCTTTCCATTTTCTCTCAGGTCTTGGGTTTCCAGAGCCCTAAAATTCCTTGATGGTCTTCCAGCCTCCAGCCCATGCTCTGCTCCAGGCCATCCAAAATCCTGCTAGGAACCCCACTCCCAAGCACTGTCAGATCACCTTTCACCTTCGTCCGCTCCGTGAATCATCATTTCCTGACGGTCCTCTACATAAAGCTTGCAAAATGTACAGAGAGCACAGGCCCCGGCCCACCAGGAACTTTCAGTGGAGCTGGAGAAGCTGCCTACACTGACAGCAAACAATCAAGGCACACAGTAAGGCAAGAGTACCTATTTCAGTAGTCTATGTGGGTACAATAAAACACTAAGTCGGGACTTTCCTGGTGGCCCAGTGGTTAAGACTCCACACTTCCACTGCAGGGGGCATGGGTTCGATCCCTGGTCTGGGAACTAAGATCCCACATGCTGCGCAGTGCGGCCAAAAAAAAAACAAAAAACAAAAAACACAACCACTAAATCGTAAGGTATGAATTTTAGAAAATAAGGAAGAACAGCAACTACTTGACAGTTATGGACAGAATAATGGGAGAAAAAAAAAGACACAGAAATGGATCTGAACCAAGACAATTAAAGAGGGCCGTAAAAAGGAAGGAAGGGAGATCTGACCTGAAAGCCTTGAGTGCTGAGTAAGTATGGAGATAGAGAGGATTTCTGGGGCTGGAAGGCTTAAGTAAGCATGATAAATTAGGAAGGTAGGGGTGGGGAAAGAAGTCAACAATCAGGGAAGAACAGAAAAAAAAAAAATCCATCTGAGATCCTTCAGGGCAAGGGACAATTCTTACGGTTTTCCTGGTATCTATCACATAGCAGACTCTGGTTATTCCACAAAGTATTAAGTATTCAACCGAATACTTACGATAAGGCCAGATTGTACAGCTATGAAAAACAGGCAGAGAAATTCAGCTTTGGATCAGTAGGTAGTGGGGAGCCAATGAATGTTCTCGAGCAGGAAACATGACCTAATCCAATTCAACGGGCATTTACTAAAGGCCTACTACGTGAGAGGCACCAGAATACTCGGTCCTCACCCTCAAGGAGCACCGCCACCATGGGAAGGGATGGTAGTATGACATCCCACACACATAGGGCTGCATTCTCTTACCTAGTCTCACTTGAGATAAGAACAATGTTAACCGGACATGAACCTGGCAAGAGAGCCTTAAGTAGCCTGGGAGGCCAGACAGGATGATAAGGTCTGGGCCAGAGTGGTGGTGACAGAAACCTACAGAAGAAAGAACTGGCAGGAGCTGGTTACTGACTAGACAGGAGGGGCTCATAAGAGGGGAGTCACGATGACACAAAGTCCGAGAGCAGGATGACTCGGATTTCAGTTCCCAGATGGTGACATACCTTCAGCCCATGCTTTGGCCCACTGACCGCCTGATGCTAAGGTCAGTCGGCTCCACCATTCTGCCCGTTTCTGGGAATGAGGGTTACACACTCCATCCTTCCCATCCACACACAGTTCTTTATGCTAGTTGTGATTTCCTGTAATTCCCATTTGCAAGGGGGTAAAGGAGATCGATGAGGAGTTGACAATTCCTTTGTCCATCACAACAGTAATAAATACATCTCAACAGTCCTGCCCTAAAGTTTTACTGGCAGCTCTTATTCTGGGAAGAGGAGAAAAGGGGGGAGGAAGCACTACATTTTAAAAGCCTTGAGGCAGTGTTCTCCTTACCCAGTGAGTTTTCCTCCTAGACAGAGCCTCCCCAGCGACATTTAGCAAGGCAGAGGCAAGACATGGAAAAGTATCAACCCTGAGAGCCAGGACCAGTTCCTACAGAGAAAAGAGGCCCAAGATCCCACCCCACCTGGCTACGTGAAAAATGAGCACACAGTCAGGAGGGCAGAATCAGCATGAAGCAGGCCCAGAACACCTGAGTACACAGAATCAATGGAAACAAGTAGCTGGCCTTCCACAGTAACTGCTCTCTAGGGGAGACGACACTTGAGGACTGGCCAAGTGCTCATCCCAAAGTAGAGCTGCCCAGTGTAAGGCTCTGAGCCACAGGAGGGCCAGCTTGGCTCCCAAAAAGGTGGCCCCTCCTCAGAACCCTGACACCCTGCCAGCCACTGCCATCCCCGATCATCCTAGACAAAAGCAGCACAATAACAGGTGAACAGTGGTGACCTCGGGAAGGAAAAATCACAGCTGATTTTCTCCCTCCATGATTGCAAGTAACCTGTATTTCCTATTCTTTCTTCAAGAAACAAGTAGAACTTGTGGTTTCTTAAATTTTTTGAAAACAAGTAAGTCGATGGCGGAAATGAATTTGACATGTGTACCATTACAAAGGGAAAGTGCAACTTAGCCCTCTTTCCTAATCATTAAACAAGAATAAGAGGAAAAAAACGAGTGCAGACTGAATGAAGAACAGTTATTGGTTAAAACAACTTGGTGGACTCTCTGACATTTTCTAAACAAGTGCTTCCCTCCCACCTGTGACATATCCTGACTGCCTGAGAACAGTCACCCACACCCTTCACACAGCGGCTCGGAGAACTAAAACTGGGATGCTGAGAATATGTTATCACAAAGCTTTTTCCCAGTGCTTGGTTTAGGCTTCCTATGGTTGGCAAAAGGCCTTTCATAAGCCGGTGGCTTGGCTGTGTCAGTGGGGGAGGGACGTTTTGTTACCCTGCAGGACTCTACTCTGTAACTGGGGTGGTCATACTCCCAGTAACATGAAACCTCAGGATAATAAAAATAACAACAATAATAACAACATTGTTATTATTACCTGGAACCTGACTGCCTAATCACTGCACAGGAATCTAAGCATTTTCCATCTAATATCTGATTTAATCTTCACAAGAACCTTAAAAGGTAGGTACTACTACTATCTCCATTTCTGGACAGTGGTTAAATAACTTGTCCAAGGTCACAGAGATAGCAAGGTTATAAACTAAGCAGTCTGACCCCAAAGCATATAATCTTGCTAGAGGTTCAAATCAATTCCATGTTAGATAATGTAATTCATTTTAAATATTAAAATTATCCTGGATATATTATGGAATAAGAGGCAAAACTTCCATTCACTAGAAAAAGAAAACAGGAAGCTTTGAAGATTGTTCATACTGCTGCTTGCAGCTCTGCACCCTCTTGAGTGGGCTTGGACTTGGCTTCCCAGCTCTGAAGTATCAGAACCTAAGCAGAGGGAAGTATTTTAACATGCAGACCAACTCTAGGGCCCCAACAAGGGAAGGATTCCTCAGGTATAGTGTGGATCAGGTGATTCTAAAGCACACATTGAGAAACACTATTTTGGGGTATTCTAAGGAAACTTTTTTTTTTTTTTTTTGGATTTATTTATTTTTTTTGGCTGCGTTGGGTCTTCGTTGCTGTGCATGGGCTTTCTCTAGCTGTGGTGAGCGGGGGCTACTCTTCGTTGCGGTGCACGGGCTTCTCATTGTGATGGCTTCTCTTGTTGCAGAGCACGGGCTCTAGGCGCACAGGCTTCAGCAGTTGTGGCACACGGGCTTCAGCAGTTGTGGCTCACGGGCTCTAGAGCGCAGGCTCAGTAGTTGTGGCACATGGGCTTAGTTGCTCTGCGGCATGTGGGAATCTCTCCAGATCAGGGCTTGAACCCGTGTCCCCTGCATTGGCAGGCGGATTCTTAACTGCTTAATAGAAACTTCAACACCAAAAGGCTGAGTGGGGAAGAGTTTTTTTTTTTTAAATGTGTGATTTTTCGAAGTCCCAACACAAAGCTTGTTGCCTAGGGCTTTGCACTCATTTGTAAATTGAATAAAGATGCACCCGCTTTAAGGTTTTGCCTCTCTGTGTTTTAGTCAGAGTTAGTAAGTGTCCATCCACATATGTGAGCTCACCAATTTTGTCCTTCCTCTTCGGCTTAAATTATCTATGTCAATTGCATTACTATCCAAGAAAGATGGCTCCAAGTTCGGAAACGGTTTTGGTAATTTGATTAAGTTGTACAAAAACGCTAATGCTTTCTTGGGCACCAGTGACCTTTCCCTGATCCTTTCTGGTCTCTGAGGGTTAAGTCCTGGCTGCTGCCTCCCCTTGAGGTGGGGCCCCCTCTATTCTCTGATTTCCTCAGGGTCTTCACAGAGGCCACACAGTCCAGCCAAGACTTCAGATTGTCTGCTTCTGCTGCTACTTACCAGCTGTGCCATCCTAGAAAGTGTTTTTTATCCTCTTTTGGCATCAGTTCTCACAACTGTAAAAATGGGTATAATATAAGCAACCTACTCTGAAGTTGCTGTGAGGATTAAACAAACTAATACATATAAATCACTTGGAACAGTGCCTGGCACACAGAAAGCACTCAATACGTGTTATCTTTTATTATGACTCCACCTTGCAATATTAAGAAAGTTTTGAATGAATCTAGAGTTTTATATTTTTGAAGCAGTCTCAATTCATTATTACTACAATCAGCCCTCACAATAACCATTTACGTGAGACAGGACTTAAAGTTTATGGATGCTTCCTGCTATGAGGAAAAGGAACTGACCTGGCCTGTTACTCATGAGCTGTTTGCTCATTAGTCCCAGTCACTGGGTCAGAGACCCACCTCCGTCATCTTTGGATACCACTCCCCACACACATGCCAGCAGGCGTCAGTAAATCAAGGCTGAACTGCACTGAAGGTTTACAGCAAGGGCTAGCCGTGCTATAAACAGAGCAACCCCAGCCTTAAGGCCAGGAGCGGGGGAACAAATCAGAGTCCCTGTTCTAGGGAATTCCTGGCTACCCTGAACACAGAGACAAGAGGGCTAATTTCCTAGTCCTGACTCCCACCTCATCCCCGAGAGAAAAAGGAGCAGCTGCAGGAGAGGGAGCAGCCAGAGGTCACTTAGAGGGAAATGGCAGAACTGTCCCTGCACAACCTCTGAGGCAGCAGGGAATCAGGATAATATAACACGGCATTACCCAGCCCCTCCTGCTGGGCCAAATGGGGATCCATAAATGCGGTGTTTCAAAGGCAAATAATGCTGCCTTCACTAACTGAAATGGGAGTTGCTTTTGAGTAGAGTACAGGCCAGTCTATAAACACCAGGGATTAAAAGGCTTCCTGTAGGGCCCAACTGCCACCGGCCTAAAGACAGAGTCTATCTGGCCCTCCAAGCCCCAAACACACTCCACGGCACTTCCTTCAGGGAAGAGCTGCCATCATCTAATGGTACACCCCCTCAAAGTGAAACCATAACCCTATTTTTTCTTCTTTTTTTCCACTTCAGATCACTTTGCTAAGCAACCTCTCCTTTCCACATCCTTCACCCAGCACCATTCACTCCCCAGCACCCTCCACAGCAGCTCCCCACCTGACCCTGTCCTCTGCTCTCCAGGCATTTGTTTTCTGTCTCCCTCACCACCTCATCCTCCACCCCAACAACTTCCTAATACACGCGCATTTTATCTGCCATGAAAACAACACAGGCTTTGGAATCCCTGCAACCTTGGTTCAGGCTCCACACAGTTACTTACAGTACTTAACTTTTTAGAGCTTGGTTTTCTGATCCATGAAGTGGAGACAGGCCCTCCTAGGTACAACACCTAGCACAGGGCCTGGCACAGAGCGGGCACTCAATACTTCCTGCCTTGTCCCACTCCCCACAGGATTTTTCTTCTTCCTTCTTTCCTGGGCTCTGTGACCCTGATACAGTCACTCTTTCTAGGTATCACACCTGCTACATCCAAAGGTCTCAACTCAAAGGAGTGACTCAAATGATGAACATTTTAGTCCCCGATGTTATCTGTGTAGCAGGCACATTCTGGGCACATGGTCCCATCAGCAACCTTCAAATTACACTAAAGAGAGGACTGGTCACCTTCTATCTCCCCACCACAAATGACCCATTTAATGAGAAAAGTAACCAGAGGGGATGGGAGGACACGGAGTTGAGAGTCACTTGTGGCCAGAAGCAGGAGATAAATAAAGGCCTCTGTAAGGTAAGGGTAGCATTTCCACATGCAACTAAAAACCCCAAAAGGAAAATTCCCGTAATTCCACATTTACATGTAAAAATTTTAAATCAATTCTGACAGCAAGAACATCTGCCAGTTTTGCTAGAAACACCATCTGGTTCATTTCTGATAAGCCCCAGGCACAACTTCACACAGGCCAGGAACTGCCTACAGTTTGGTTCCCAAAAGGTGGCATCCTCAATGACAGCTCCAAGGCAGTGTGCCATTCCTCCCTCCCTGGAGCCCTAAGGCTGCTCCTGCTAGCTCATGATTAGACCTGAAATAAGCCCAGAGCTTGACTCTTTTGTAAGTACCTCCTCCAAAACTTCCAGGCATCACCCTTATAACCAGAATTAATTTAAGCAAGTCTGTCTCCAAAAACCCGATAAATACTACAGAAACATGACAAACAGCAGGAACAACTTGTGTTTCAGAGGGGCTTTCATAAGCCAGGTGGGGAGGGCAGCTTCTCCACTGAAGAGTCTTATTTTTCAATTAGCTAAGAGTAAGAGGGTCCCCTCCACGAGGTCTTTAAGCTCCTCCAAGTACCTGCCTTTTGTCAAGCCAACAGGAAACACTTTGATGCACTTCATGGAGGTCTTCAGGCCACCATAAATAAGGAAAAGAAAGCAGCCTGGGAGTCAGAGCAGACTTGTCTCGAGGTGCAATGACTTGGTTTGTGGTGCCTCAACAGCAGGCCTATTCTTCAGATCCTGATGGGGAATTAAGCATAAAATGTGAACCCAACACCTACAGCAACGATATACCCCAAAGAAAAATGGACTACAAGGTTCACCAGCCACCACTAAACACAAATGGAAAAAGGTGTATTTGAAACACACGAAAACAGGATAAAAACTATCATGTGCAAGAGTCTGTACAAATATGCACACCCCTGGGACTTCCCTGGTGGTCCAGTAGTTAACAATCCGCCTTCCAACGCAGGGGACGCGGATTCGATCCCTGGTCAGGGACACATGCCGTGGGGCAACTAAGCCCACCTGCTGCAACTACTGAGCCCATGCACTCTGGAGCCCGCACGCCACAAACAGAGAGCCCGCGTGCTGCAACTACTGAGCCTGCGCACTCTGGAGTCTGCTCACCACAACTAGACAGAAGCCCACACGCCGCAACGAAAGATCTCACGTGCCACACGAAGATCCTGCGTGCCACAACTAAGACCCGACGCAGCCAAATAAATAAATAAATATTCAAATAGGCACACGCCCTCTTCTAGTCCACTAAGCAAACCTGGGTTGGTGAAACTTTAAACACTGTACTGCCTGTATTGTTCACCAATTTTTGGTATTTCATGACCCCTGTGAAGACGCAGCAAGGCAAATGTGGTAAAGAGAGAACTGAGAAGGCAAGGGTGAGAAGCAGGCAGTACAAACCCAAGGTGAGAAACTGCGGCATAATCAGCTCTGGCCTCACAACTGGGTTTGGGGATGAGAATCTCTCACTCTCTGAAAACAATGCTGGGCAGAAATCACTCAGCGTTTTTTCCTCTCAAAATGTGAATACACAGAACAGGAGCCCACAGCGAAGCTCCAAACTGACTTCCCACCAAGTGTGGCTTCAACTCACCCATTCAGCCGCACAGACAGGCAGCTAGCTGAGGGGCAGGGAGGAAGCCACCGGCAGTACCAAAGTGGTGTGGAAACAGGCCTACCCCACAGAAGCTGAGCGTCCTTGTGCCGGCCCTCCAGGACAGAAGGAGGAGGGCTGGGAGGCCGTCGGCGTGGACTCCAGCAGCAGGGCAGTTTAACAGAGAAGGCCAGACCGGAGGAGCTGAGAAAACTGAACCCACAACAAGGGCAGTGGTCAGGAGTCCACCACCTGACAAGCCAGGAGGATGTGAAAGAAAAGCAAGAGGAAACAAGCCCCTCCCTTTTGTCAATCTGGATGCGGTCCATCTGCCTTAGAAAGTAGAGGAAGGATGTGGCCCTAAACTGGCCTCTCCCCTTCTCGGAAAAACTGACCCTCGATAATCCCCGCTGTCCAGACCAGCAGCACGTTTCACACCCAGCACCTGGCCGGTGCTTCGCGTCTGCCCATCGGTGAGACCTCCCTGGGTTGCCACCTTGGCCGACAGGCCGCACAAGCATAAGCATCAGCGTCACCATTTCTGCTGCTAACTCAGCCCCCGGCCTTACGACAGCACACTTGTCCTAAACTACTCTGTGCCTCACATTCTGTAACTTTAAAGTGGGCATCACTCCCACCTCACTTCCAGGGTAACTAACTGAGAGGATAATAGCCAACAACAGGTAATATTTACTGAGCACTTACTATGAGCCAGGTACCAGGCTAGTTGCTTTCCATGTCTCCTCCAAACCCCCCTATGTAGTAGATGCTGATGTTAACCCCCATTTTCAGTTTAAGAACTGGGGCTTAACAAAGAAACTTATCCGAAGTACACAAGCCAGACAGAAAATCTAACACTACAAAAAGCAAGGGTCAAATACTAATTAATACCACTTCTTCCCCAAATAAACTGCCATGAGTATCTTTTACTTGTCAGACACTGAACCTAGTGTTGTAACTATCCCATTTTATTTGAGTTTCATAACAACCCCATGAGGGGTTACATTTCAACATAATTTTAATTATTTAAGTTATACATGCCAACAGTGAAAATTCAAATGAAACAAAAAGAAAGTTTAAGAAGTTATAGTTTCCTGTTACCCTTTATCACCCCAGAATTCCCACCCCAGGTAATCATTAATATTCTGGTAGGTCTACCCCTCTAGAGATAGGTAGTGGTAATATACTATTATCATCTCCATTTTACAAGTGATAAAACTGAGCGTCTGAGAGGTTAAATTTGCTCAAGGTCATACAGCTGGGAAGTGGCTGAGCTGAGACGGGAAGCAGGGCGAGTCTGGTCCCAAGGCCCGCTCTCCTCCGCTGCCTCCCACTCAGTACCCGCTCCTCGAAACAATCGTCCATTTTCATTCACCATAGGAAAGGGGGAAGCTCTGCCTGGCCCACAGCCAGTCTCACTTCTCCACTTTCCCAACCAAATGGAAACAGCAGACAGGCTGTCCGAGCACACCCTGCCCCAGGAACACTGGCACTGCTTTATGTTTTTCAAATCTAAGCTGTCCTGATGAGGCAGGACCTTCACCTCCAACCTCCTCACTGCCCAGACAGGCTCACCTTCTGCCTCTGAAAGTAAGGGCAGGACAATGGGGAAGAGGAGGTCAAGCCAGGCCTACAGGAGACCTTGGATCCCCCTGTCAGCAAGAAAGGACACTCTTCAGGAGCCCTTAGGAGTACTGAAGCGAAGACAGTCCGCCTTTGGAAACAGCTGCGGGGGGCATCTCAGGAAGGCCCGGACCCACAGTTGGTGCCTAGAGTCAGAACTCACCTGCAGAAGGACAGAACAAGACTGCAACAATGCTGATACAGACTGCAGAGCCCTCAAAATCGCCAACACAGAGCCCTTAGAACCCGAGGAACTTAGAATTTCTGCTCTGGCTCACCCCCAAATGGACCTCTAATAACCTGAAAACTGCATGGGTTTCTAGACACCAGGGTTTTGCCCCTATGGCCTCCCTGCTCCTCCAAAAAATAAAAGTAAAAACCTTCTCAGACTATATGGCAATGCTTTTTCCTTAGTTAGGAGATGAAATTTGCCCTTTCTAATTACACACACTTTCACATCTCTGTCCCATCAGTACACAAAAACATACCGGCCTTTAGAGTACCTATGTTGAGATGGGGGTAGGGACGAGGCAAGGGGTTGTTACATTGCTTTTCACACACAAGTTAAAATTTATCAAGTATGCAATTCCAAGAGCTTTCCTATTTCCCAGCAGGATACCAATGTTTGATTCAACCTCAGCCCTGGCTGACTCAGCATCCCTATTTACAAGCACAGTGGACGCTCAATGTCCACTGGTTACCAAAGGCCTTGGCTTTCCCACTTGTAAAATGGGACGGAAACCTTCCTCACAGTAATTATCTGATTTCTTATGTGAAAGCACTTTATAAAATAAATAAATCTTTATTGCTATTAATACGAATGCCCAACCTACATAAGTAAATGAAGAAGAAACTTAAACCACCCCTTCCCTCCTCCTCAAGGGGTTTGACATCTATGAGGGGAAAAGATTAACCAAAACACTGGAGAACAATTCAAAATCTTGGTTATACTGTGCTGCAAAGAATCCCTGTGGGGAGATGATTATATGGGAAAGAGCATCCAATACTTGGTTCAATTAATAAATTAGTTCAGATGCACTGCTTAACAAACATCTACTTGTTACCATCCACAGAAAGTTTTACCAACACCAAAGGCTCTGGAATCTGTTCATTCACTGTCGCACACATCCCAAGAAAAACAGTCAGCATTTGCAGAGAGCAGCCCTTCTTTCAAAGATGTGAGTTTTCAAAAGCATTCACAGACCTTCAAATGAGATGACCCACACAATCATATTTTGTAATTCCAGGAGCAAAAGAACCGCCCCCAGAAGAGCTCAGTTGTGGAGAACAAACAGAAACAAGCCATCCTGTGTTAACCACTTCCTGGCCTGCAGCCAGAGTCACAGTGGATAACATATATATATATATATATATGTAAAAAAGGCCAAACCAGTAGATGCACACATGTAAATTGGCTTTAGGGTATGACTGATGCCTCCTGAGGCTTTTAAAAGAATGACAGAGTTTTCCAGAAACAAAGGCACTTGAAAATTAGAAGGGGTGAATCTCTGGTCTCGGATCAAAATTCGTAAGGGGTCCTATAGATTGTTTTTGACTGGCCTTGCTAAAACATTTTGGACAACAGCCAATACCCTCTCTTTCCTTCTCCTCCTCCCACCTCCATGGTTCCTGAGCTGTCTTCTTTTCCTGCCACCAGTCAGAGTAAACTTGGTGAATGTTAACAGCTTTTTATCACCTTGTTTATATTTGTTTTTCACTCAAACCAAGCCTCCCCCCAAATGTTTCTTTTTAGAATTTCATCAATAATACCACTCTTAACATTCCTTGTCATCAAGGCTTATGGCCTCAAGGTCACCTTGCCCTCTCACCCTTTTTACTTTAATCCTCTATACCTGGTCAATCCTTCTCAACCAGTCAATTAATCCAGAAGCTGAGTATAAAGAAGTGGACAAGACAGTCACCGACCTCAGGGAACTTCCAGTCTCAGCCTAGAACCTGAGCCTACATGGAGATGGCTTACCCACAGAGGTAAAACATACGGGGGTGTGCGTTTATTGGGACACTTATTTGTGCCAGTAGTGTACTAGGTCCTTTACTGCCCCCAGCAAGTTATAAAGCCAGATATATCAGGAAGAGACGCACATTAACATATCTAAACTTGAGGCTTGAAAGAAATGGAGAAAAAAGGATTCCCTAAGGAATTCACACCACTGATCCTACCTATTTCCCTTCTCCCAATTTCTCACTGTTGAATTCACACCCGCTTTTCTCTCTAAACTACAAAAAAAAAAAAAAAAAAAAAAAATACTTCCCACATTAAAAACTGGTTAGTTAAGTAAAGCTGGAAAACCGGAATCCTCACACCAGACCAAACTCCAAACTCCTAGACCGAGCTTGCTCCACAGAGAAAGGCAATTTGCTCTCTTGCTGGGGAGGCCAGGAGGAATTCTCCAAGGGTATTTTTCAAGTCCTCCTCCCTTCCAGGGTGGTTGCTGGTTTGGAGCACAAATGTCCCCGAAGAAGCCAGAGCCACTCCTTCGGCGTAGCCAAGCTGAAAGGCTGCTTTACACAACAGATCCCTCCAACGCTACTGTCAAATTAAATAAGCCGCGGGTACTCCCCCAGACTGTTAACTTCTGGAGGGCAAGTGCTGTGTGCATTTTGTTCTGCTTCACAACTGCATACCTAAGCACTTAACCACCACGGGCATTCACTAAATACCTGCCACACAAATGACTTGACTTCCCTCCTTCCTCTTGGTTTCTGCAGCAACCCTCTACCCACCTCCCACCAGCCTGACATCACAGCCCAACCAGATTTTCAGCTCACAAATTATGAGAACTTGAAGGTGCATGTAAAGGGGAAAATAAGATGGACCAATGAAATCTTATGAAACCCAGAGCCTGTTTTTCTTGCCATCCTGCTGTGTAACAAGCAAAATTCCCACAGGACTGAAACGAGGAGGTAGATGTGGCAGAGTGTCTACCTGGGAATGGATGAGAATCAAGGATTGGTAAAAGTGTGCACCAGCCAACATACCATTTGTTAATTCTCTAAAAATGTCCTGAGCATGCCAATTGAAAGACCAACACCCACTGAACACCAAACTACTCACTGGCTTTCTGGGATGGAGAGAGCTAGCATACATGACACCTCAACCCGAGAAGTCTATTTCCTTCCTGGCTGGTCAGAGACACAGTTAGGGACGTGTGTTCACACTGCATTTGGACAGGTGGCTGACCCACATAAAATAAACCTGAGGATATCAGAACCACAGTTGTGAAGGGTTTCAGTCTGCTACGAGGGAGGGGCCATCAGCCGTCCTAGACAGCATCTTCTCAAATACTGGGCAGTCCTACTACATCTAGGATGCCACCAGCACCTACCTGCCACTGTCCCACCTGGGTGAGCGAGACCCAAACGGGAAAATGACTCAGGAACCACATCCCACTGGCCTGGAGTCAGGTGGTGTTTTCTAAATTGTAAGGAAGCACAGTACAGAGATAAAAGAGTTAAGCAGGCCCAGCCTAAGCACAACTCCCATTTTAAGAACAGTTCTTCTTAAGAACTGAATTTAAAGACTCATTCCCTTTTGTAATTTCACTATCAGACTCAAAACCACAATCACAGAAGGGATAGGAGTTTGTTCCTAACGATATGAACCACATACCCTTCTGGGCTCCAATCCCCTTTCCTGGAACAGGCCCAGAGAAGAGAAGTTGATCACACTGGGATAGAAAAAGTACCAGACTAGGAATCTGCAGCCCTGGCTTCTCCCCTGGCCCTGTCATCACTCAGGAAAATGAGCTCTGAGCAACCATTTCCCATTTTTCTATTCTATAAAGTGAGGCTGTAAAATGAGACCATCCTCGGAGTCCCATCCTCCCAACTCTAGCATTTCATGAGCTCTCTCTGGTCACATGCTTGGCTTGTTGTGCAATAAGTTTTGGTAACATCTGGATACTACAGTCAAGCATTCAAATCTTCAGATAAGAGTCCTGTCTCCTCACTCAGCCTTTTGAGACTCCTAGTACTTGGGAACAGAATTTGTATTAACAGGTAGAGCCCACTCCAAATCTAAAACTTTTGGCAGTGAACAGTGGCAGGGAAGTTATGGCTGCATTCATACACATTTACACACACACACGAGGGAACTTTCTGGAAAAACTGGTCCTTGGACTTGGCTCCAGGTGAAGGAACCTGAAACAGGTACAGGGGAAGATGATTCAACTTCCTAGTTTTTGTCTGGCTTGTTGGACAAAGGGCATGTGCCCTGTGTCCCGTGTGTTTCCGAGGTAGAACCATCTTGACCCTCTGACCCTTAAGTGGCCTACACATGCACACTTTCAAGAGCTTCTGGGAGGGATCTAGGAGCAGGAAAAGCAAGACCAGCTATTGGTCACGAATGCTAGGAATTCCAATTAGAACAAGAGTGAAAGAAGGCACTGCACTATTTCAGTACTGAGGCTGCTATGATGTAAAACCACCCAGGGGTAGATTAATCTGTAGAGGAAATGACACTCCCAGCAGCACCATCTGTTCCTCTTTGTGTCTAGCCTGATCTATATTTTAAACCTTGGGTGCAACTAAGGTCCACCAGTAAGAGCCCATAAGAGCCGTTCTAAATAACATTCTTTCTCAGGCCTGCGTTTAAACCACGCTCACAGCCCCTCTCCCTCCCCCCCCTCACGGGCTGGCTCTCTATTCAGCAAGCAGGCCACTCCCCAGTCTAGCAGCAGCCTCCAAGCAGGTGCACAGAACCCTCGCATGGAATTTTTCATAAGGAAAGGGAAAACTTCTGAGAACTATAAATTACATTGATAAGGAAGGCTCTGTGGGGTTCAAGGTAACACTCTCTCCAAAAGACACAATGATGCAATTTACAACTGAGGCTTCATGCTGAAACCACCCCCCCCCCTTTTTTTAAAGCAGCAGTACATGTGCACTGAATTTAGGCACTAATGCATCTGTCAACTCTCACTACTGTTTAAAGTTCTGCACCAAAGATTTGGAAACAATGCTACTGGAGAGTTCAAACCTCTTAAACAATATACATATATATACACATATATATATACACACACACACACACGTGTATATATATACGTGTATATATACGTATATAAATACATGTATATATATACATATATACACATATATATATGTATATGTGTATGTAGCACCTTTTCTTAATTCAGGGCAATACCCTCAACACCACAGGACCAAGAGATTTCGCTATACTGTTCTTGCCCAAACAAACTACATAACCAAGTAGAACGTTAACTCCAAAGTAGAAATATGGATGCAGCTTTTAAGATATCTCCCTGAGAAATGAAAACATATGTCTACATGAAACCCATGGGTTCACGGCGGCATTATCCATAATAACCAAAAAACACAAACAACCCAAATGATCATCAGCTGATGAATGGATAAACAAAATACAGTAGTATATCTAAACCACAGATTGTTCAGCAATAAAGCAGAATGAAGTAGCGATATATGCTGCAACATGGATAAACCTCAGCAACATCATGCTAAGTTAAAGAAGCCAATCATTAAAGACCGCATATCGTATGATTCTATTCAAATGAAATGTCCAAATAGGTAAACTATAGAGAGCGGATGAGTGGTGCCCCTGGGCTAGGGGGATTATAGAGGAATAGGGACTGACTACTAATGGAGTTTCTTTTGGGGGTGATGAAAATGTTCTAAGATTAGATTAGATAAGATGATGGTGATCGTTGGACAACTCTGTAAATATACTAAAATCCACTGCCTGTACACTTTAAATGGATGACCTTTATGATATATAAATTGTCTTAAAGCTGTTTTTAAAAAATGTCATATGAGAAAATAAAATCACCCCTCCAAAAAAAAAAAAATCTCCTTGAGCAAACTTAGAAATAATCTAGATGTATGAGAGAGAGGGTATTTAAATCACAGCTGATCTATTTGATGGAATGTTATAAAGCCACTAAAAATAATTATAAAGGCTCTGTGTTATTATAGGAAAATGTTTATGCTATAATGTTAAATGAAAAAAAAAAACGAAATACAGAAGTGAATGTTACAAGGACTACCAACTAAAAGAAAAAGTAGAATACATGGAAATGTTTGTGTTAGGATGGTAGAATCATAGTAGTTCCCCCCCTCTATTTTTCAAGCTTTCCATAATCTTGTCCCAGTGTATTGACGATTAAAAACAAAACAAAAAAAAAACCCTCAGTCCTCCCTCAGTTTGCCTTAACTACAACTTAAAACGCAAAATAAGCAAAACCACCTTGTTCTCTTTTTCAAGTTCCCTTTTTTAAACTTCCATCCACTTAGTTTACTGAGATCAACTAAGAACAACTCAAAGAAGGAAGAATGGGGTAAACACTCCTCCTCTGCTATTCCCAGAAGCTAGTTTCATTTTCCTGGCTTTGTCAGAAACCAAAGCCTAGTCTAGCCAAAATTTCAGCAAGGAGAGTCTACACACAGGGCAACTCATGTTCTGTTCTTAAACTTCTGTGGGTGAAGCAAGTCACTGCTGGCAGGAGGCTGGATTTGGAAAGATCAGACTTTCCCCCTCCTTAAAAAAGGATAGAAAGAAAGGGGAAGCTGGGAAAAAGCCCCTATTTGTGTCTGTTCTCTGAGGTTTTGTGTCCAATCTCCAACTACAGGAGGAAAGAATCCTGAGTCATTTAATCTTTCACCACAGAAGATCCTCTTCTGAGTAATAAAGAATTGTCAGTCACCACCTCTGCCATCTGCAAACCCACTGAGAACCTATTACTATCATCAGGAATCCCAGGCTACCTGTCCCCAAATCAAGCAACGGGGCTCTGCCAAAAAAATAATAATAATAATGGTACGTGTGTATGGGAGGGGAGAGTACATTTAAGGGCACTCTGCTATCAGGTAATTTTAAGGATCCACTAACACTGGCGACAGTAAACAGGGAGCTACATCTGTTTCTGCTTGAGAAAAATGCTTCAATAATATCCTGTCTCTGGAGTACTGCATGAATTCTTGGCACGCGGCTTCAGATGCTTCAAGTGTGGCTATTTTCCTTTTTCGAGATATAAGAGCCAGGGAGGGAGAATACATCACAGGCAATACGAGAGTCTGTGAAACCCGTTCAGTTCTCACCACAGTCGCTGCACTTTCTGCTATTGCATTTTCTGCTCCGTGAGTCTCTTCACGGAGACTCAGCTGTCCCCTAGCCCTGACAGCAGCACAGGTGGCCTTTCACAGCTGAAGTGACCCAAGTCGGCACCACCGAGAGGCCTACCAACAGAGTGGAGACTTCCACACTCAGGTAAGAACCAGAGGATGAGAGAGCAAATAGAGGAATCCTGCTGGTTTCTAGGCCAAAGAACTAAAAGGGAAAGAAAAAGGACAGCATCACAGACACAGGTGAGCACAAGAAAAAGGAAACATCCACAGGTGCCCGACAGGCTCTGCCACTAAAACCTAACCCTTGTAAGAGGTGCCTCTTTCCCCAGTACCTCTACTTTTTCAGATAAAGGTTTCACACGGATACACTGGAACTTACAGCCATCTAAGGGAACAACGGCTGCTGCCTTGAATCCTAGCCGGGGCAGGAGTGAACACATCTTGATGCTCAAGGACGGTCACCCCCATGCTGTCCTGAAACTGTCATTAGTCTCAGATCCACAGCTGTTAGCAGCTTCAAATACTCATCACACACATCCCCCCAGCCCCAACCCTGAGCTGCATCCTTCATTCCCACCAATGGGGAAACAGCCCTACCACATAACAGGTATCATTTCTCACTGCTCTAGTTTCCAAGTTTCCTGCAATGTGGCAACATAACTTAAAAATAATAATTTTTTAAAAACCATTCCCATTAAGTGAAGCCTCACCACGGTGGGATATGTGGGTGGCCCCTAGACTGAAGCCATCTTGAGGAGAAACCAGGGGAAAGAGTCTCTATTATCACACAAGCAGGTGTCCTAATCCTCAACACTCAAGTCTGCACCACAGCAATATTTGCTTTCAAAGTTAAAAAAAAAAAAAAAAAAAAAAAAGACACTGGGTTTCTTCCTCTCCTTGTTCCTTCCCATCTTTCTCCTACTGCTTGAGGGAATGCCCTCTACACAAGACTTCCCTACTGTCTAGGTGGATGAAAGAGGGAAAATGAATCCTGCTCGGCACCTTTCACTAGGAGATCACATGTCAAATTTAGGGGCTCAGTAAAACGCTTCATGCATGGCAATTACACAACTGAGCCTAGTGGGTCTGCAGACATTCAGGCCTCCAAGTAGGCATTTCAGGCCTGTAAGCAGGCATCACATCCCTGCTGCTGTCTCTCGGTGAATCGTCCCTGAGTAAATGGGGAACTAGAGGGGAAGACAAGCACATGTGCTCTCTGGCCTTCCTTCTCTGCCTGCAAGAGGCTCTGCTAAAGACATTCTCCCCAGTTCACTTGTTTTGGTACGGAAATGAGGAAGATTACGTGGCTCACTAATTTTTTAAAAAATACTGTAATTCTCTGAGCCCACAGACAGATACCAGTTAGTTACCTGGCTATCAGAAGAGCTAAGAATGCAGAAAGAGAGTACTAGGAAAGATTTAAAACATAAGGCAAGTTTTTTTCTGGAGGATGGAAAAGCATGGAGGAAGTGAAACAATGCTGAGTAACAATAAAGTTGAAATAAGTTCTTACTTTTAAGAAGCCAGATAAATTATTCCCTTTGGACGGTGCATGTGTGTGTGTATGGAGGGGGAGGGTAGCTATAGGAATTGCTGCCCTGGCAACGGCAAGGGAGGAAATCCCCTGCCAGGAGACGCACCATTACATAAGAGCACAAGTTCAGTCACCACATAATGGAGACCTGCCAGGAAGCCAGACAAAGTGCTGAGGTCTCTTCATCTGCCAGCCTGCATCTGTAACACCTCATTCTACCTTTCTTCCTCTTCTTTCTATCTGCCCACATGCTGCGCTTTGAGAAGGCAAGCCTCAGCAAATAAGTTGAACTGCCATTTGACAATGGGTTTGCTCTCCGGGTTTAAGCACTGCAGGGCAGAGGAGAGGCATGTCCTACGCTGAGCACTCAGGGACCTGTCCCCGTCTAGCTGTAGGTAAGGTTTGGTTTCCTATGCCATTTCTACTACAGTATCCAAAAGACCACCCTGTGGACAGGGAGTTCTATTTATCAGGAGTGGTATCAGTACTGTTCTCTATTTAACGCACTGGTCAGGACTTCCTTAAGCAGCAAATGGCCACCAATGAAAATTAACGACATAAGCCAAAATAAATTGACTTAAAAACCATGAACTCCGTAAGAAATGGCAGGGTTCTGTCTTATTCACTGCAGTAACCCCAATACCTAGCACAGTGCCCGACATATATTCTGTATCACAAATACTTGTGAGTACTAAATAAAAAAAATGAATGAATGAACACACGAATGTTGCGCAAATATACCATAAATGTGTACCTTGGAGAAAGAAATAAGGATGCGCATGATCTGAGAAAGCCTGAGGAAGGAGTGCTTTGGAAAGAGTCTAGAAAGACTCCAGTTTCAATTTTACCAAATGGTAAGCAAACTAGAAATTAACAGTATAATCTAGTAGTTCAGGGTGAGGGCTCTACTATGAGATACCTTTGTGACCTTGGGCAAGTTACTTGTTTGGCTTTGCTCTCATCTGAAACAATGAGAATAATGACAAAATCTACCACAAAAGTTTGTTGTTTATTAAATGAGATCAAGAAAGTAAAGTTCTTGGCACAAAACTCAGTTCACAGTAAGTCCTCAAGAACTTCCCCCTGTTATTGCTATTATTTTTTCATTATTAAATATCTCCTCTACTGAGGAGAAGGTAGATGTACTCTCCCACCCCAAACTCTGAAAATTTTCATTTCTGGTTGAATATGCATCTAGCTAAATATGGAAAGCCCAGAAAATTCAAAACTCAATGCCAAGCACATGTCTCTACTAGCCTCCACTAGATGGTGACAATTTGGGTGTGGAATTTCCAAAACAGAAAAGGTGTATGTATGCATTCACCCCATTCATACATATTTTTTAAATCAGAGCAATGAAAAGAACAGAAGTGAATTAACCAGTGTAAAGGATGGAAAGACACTTTTGTCATCTCTGCAGACGTAGAAAGGGTGTAAAATACCTACGGTTTAATTGAACTGGGTAGTTTCACTGCACCTCTGTACAGAGCACACAGAAGCCCAGTTAGCAAGAGCAGTAAAGCCCAGCGAGCCGCCTGCCACCAGGGGACATTCTATGGGAACAGCAGCAACAGGCCTCACTGCTGAACTTCCCTCGAACCAGCTGGAGATTTGTTCTCGACGCCTCTTTTCTCCTGGGTCTTACGGTCCCCAAAACCACCTCCCTCTCCTGACCTCCTTACAGGTAACTTCCCACTTCAGCAGCCCCACAGTCACAACCCTGTGGGAGGGTCAGACCGACACCAGTATTTGTCTCTAAAAACCAGAAGTGAATAAAGAAAGTCTACATACATAAACAGGAAGTGGTTTCGGTGCGTCTCAGCCCGGATACTAAGAAAAGTTTTTGAGATTAAAGACCAGACGAGGAGCGGGGGCTCCAGAAAGCTCCGGTGCTCGCACACCCGGGTTCCAAGGTGCCCTCGGAAGTCCACCATCGCTAAGCCAACCCTGCCCCAGCGCAGGACCCGCAGCTTTAGTTGGCTTGACGGAAAAACAGTAACAGTAATAAAGACAGCCAGCCTGTGACTACCTCCTCTCCAGCGACCTGCAAAATGTGGTCTCCACCCTGAATTCCGGGCCGGAGCGCGACCCCGCACACCCGGCGAGGCCCGGGCGGCGCGCCTCGATCCCGGCCACCAAGCTCCCGGCCGCAAGCCGGCCGGCCGGTCTTCCTCCCGGCCTCGGCACAGCTCCCCCCCGCTGCCCTCCCGGCCCACGCCGGCACCGGGCTCGCCGCCGGGCGTCGGGGTGACAGCCGGGCCGGCGCAGGAAGCGCGGAGAGCAGCCGACGCGGGGCGGCCGTCCGGGCTCCCCAGCGTCCCTCCCGGGCGGTGCGCCGGTCCTGCACCCCTGACAGCCTGCCGAGGGCGCCAGTGACACAATGCCCGGCCCCACCGTCCCCCGGCCGCGGTGACAACTCACCCGGGGAACGGCGCAGCGACCTCCGGGAGGCGGACGCTCGCAGCGTCCGCGGCGCCGGGATCCGCTCCGCCGCCTGCGCGCGCCCGCAGCCCTCTTGGGTCTAGGCGAGACCCCGAGTGCCCTTGTCTGGCTGGCGCTGGCCGGCGCTGCGGGAGGAGGAGGCTGGAGGCAGGGGACGAGGATGTCGCCGGCTTAGGAGAATGGAACGCGGCGGCCGTAGCAGAGGCAACGGCAGCAGTACGCGCGTCACCGGCCCAGCTGTACCGCGCGGGAGGGGGAGGCCCGCGGAGGGGGAGGGGAAGGGGAGGGCGAGGGGCGGGGCCAGGCGCGCACGCAACCAGCGCCGGCGTCGCGCCGCCGCGACCGCCCCGCTGGGAAGCCCCGCCGGTCGACGGCTGGCAGCACGCACGCGCCGCCGGTCGGCCCGCACGCCCCGCGGGAGGCGAGACAGGGTGGGCGGGGGGTGTCCTTAAAGGGACCGTCACGCCAGCGCTGCTAGAGTGGATCGGGCGGTTGTACAGATTCAGACTGCGGTGCCTTTGCGCTGCACTCTCCAGTTCTTTTACTATTATTATTGTATTATTATTTGGATTACTGTTATTTGCAAAGAATTGGTTTGCTCTCCCCGGTCGACAAGGCGCTTTCATTCCTGTTGCCTCCTTAGCTCAGGAATCCCTCGCCAGGCCTGTCGCTAAGCGGTACTTCTCCCTGTGAAGCGGTACTCCTCAAACTATGTTGCAAAGCCTACCCACCTCAAAATTGTCCCGGGGGTGCAGGTGTAAAAATGCAGATTTAGGGTCCCACGTCCCGCCATTCTGATTCGAAAAAGCTACGATTGGACTCTGGAATTTATCTTAAAAAGCGTTCCTAAGGGATTCCTTAGCACACTAAAAGCACGCGACAGATCTCAAGGTTCAGAAAACTGAAGTTCAGAGTGCGGACTGGCAGAGTCCGGGCTAGAACCCCGCCACACGCCTAACTTCATTTCCCATCCTGAGCCTTGTCTCCTGGGGCTATTTTCCAACATATGCTAGTTTGTGGACTTTATAGCTACAGCATCTATAGGTGATCCCACTGCGGCCCTAGGAGATACGTCCTCTGTATGTGTTTACAGGGCTTGTGACCCCTTAATGACAACGGTTTTGACTTTGTGGCCCAGGGCCTAGTTCTGGCAGGTTCTCTGGAAGAGTGCTGTGAATTAACAGGTTGAATTTTTGAGGTAGCTCAAACAAAGCAAGCAGGGTGTCGCATTGACCGCCGCCCCACCACCATGCACACACACCCATCCCAAGAAAACCCTCCCATTCTGGGCCCCACAGAGCCTATGGCTGCTGCTTCCTTTTCCATAAGCCTGTCTTTGTTCTGCCTCTTTCCTCCTTGAGTTCTGTTAAAGAGAAACCCCACAGGCCCAAAATGGCGTCGCTTGTGCTAAAGCCCGTGATACCAAACCTAGATTTAACACCTAACCTAACTGCAGTTTTGACCTTCACCATAGATGTAATCTTAACCAGTTTGGAATCCTCTGGTCAGCACCAATGAGGTGCTGTCACATTGTAATCTGTCACATGGACCCTCTCCATTCCCCAGAGGAAGAAGAGGCAATTTGCATAATAAAACCCTTGGCAGTTCTCTTCCCTCCCACCAAAAAAAAGACCTTCGGGCCTAAAAATTATCCTTTCTTTTCTTTTAGTAATAGCTCCCTTGCCCCAGCCTTCTTCCTATAAAATCCTTCCATTTTGTACAACTCCTCTGAGCACCCTTCTAGTTGCTAGATGGGATGCACCGTGATTCCTGAATCATTGAATAAAGCCAATTAGATCTTCAGATTTAGTTGGTTGAATTTTGTTTTCTAACATCTCCTAGGTCCAGACTCACTGCAGAAGATAGACACCTTCCCTTCCGGCTCATTTCCTCCTCTACTGGGGCCTCACTGCCCAGACCACTAAGGGGGTTGAAAGCAAACATTAGATCTGCCTGGATCTGCAACCGAGTTCAGCAACCTGCTGTCGGCTGCAGGAACACCCCAGGCAGACCCAAGGCCCAGGAAAGCAACAAGGGGGTTGGAAGCAAAGGAAGGGCTAGGGAGGAGTTAGAGAAGACAGATGAGAGAAGAAGAAAAGAAGAGCGGGCAAATCATCCTGGAAGGCAGCTTGACATGATGGAAGATGGGTTAGGCCAGGCATTGGAGCCCCTAGTTTTGCACTGCAGTCAGTTTGGCCACTAACCGATGGGTGACTTCATGCAAGACCCTCTACCTCACATTGTAAGATGGCTTCTGAGACCCTATGCAAATCTGTTACTATCTAAAAATCTTATCCTGGACATCCCAGTGTCCACTGAACAAAATCAAACTTGGAGCATGTCTTGGACTGTGTCTGGTGCACCCTACAATCTGGCCCAGATCCTCTCCATCCCTCCACACATCCCACGCTCCAGCCTCCCCACACCACCTGCATGCCTCTAACAAGCCACCTACTTTCACACTTCAGAGCCCATGCCCACACTGTTTCCTCTGCCCGGAATGCCCTCCCCAGTCACCCTTTGCAACCTTTCTAGAGCTTCCCTTCTTCTCTTCTGTGGCATTTTGGATGATCCTCAGTTTAGCACATATTTCCTTCTGCTTTATATTGCCAGGATCAGGGATGAATCTCTTTTCTCCCTTTGTAAATGCTGGCTCCCCAGCCTCTCCTCTCCCACCACTTCCCCTCCTGCCAGGTTCCACTGGCCTCCTCTATAGGGCTGAGCAAAAGCTCCTGTTACATTCTGCCTGGGGGCCTTGCTCGTCTCACCTGCAAAATGGGGATGGTACTCCCTGGCAGAGGTTAAATATTTTTAGGCCATTAAAGAGATAATTCCCAAGATGAGAGTTAAGAATAATTTAAATTTAGAGATTCTCAAGTGGGAGGAACAGTTGATTTTTTTTTTAATTTAAAAAATTGTTTTAAAATTTGTAAATAATTTTGAAAATTTAACAGATTTACTGAGATATAATTCACATACCATACTACTCACAGTTTAAATACATAATTGTATATTTAAAATGTACAACTCAATGGTTTTCAGTATATTTACAGAGCTGTACAACCATTACCACAATCAATTTTAGCACATTTTCATGATCCCCAAAAGAAACTGTATACTCATTAGCAATCACTCCCCATTTCCTTCCACCCCAACCCCTGCCCTAGGCAACCAATAATCTACTTTCTGTTTCCATAGATTGGCTTATACTGGACATTTTTTATATGGAATCCTACAAGATGTGGTCTTCATAATTGATTTTTTTGTATCTTACACCTAGCATAATAAATTTTAAGGCCAGAGCTAATTTTTTAATTTTCACTTATTTATATAGCCCCTGCTTTGTACTAAAAGGACTTAAGATGGCTCTTCAAGCTAATATTCCTAGGTCCATCCAGATTTCCAGTACAAATCTTTATACTCTAAATCTAGGTACTGGAAAATGGCTTGGTGGCTAGACCCAGGTTGATGGTGAGTAGCTCAATCATCCCAGTTTGCCTGGGGCAAAGGGCGTTCCAGGGACATGGACTTCCAGTGCTAAAACTAGTACAGTCCTGGGCAAACCAGGAAGAATCAGTCACTCCCATGGAATGAGTCAGAGGGCATGGTATTTCTTCTCCCTCTCCCAGGAATCTAGGAGCTTGTGCCTCTACCACTTAGAGGGCAGGAAAGAGGAGCATGGCTCCCTGAAAGCGAAAGCGAGAAAAGGTTCAGAATTTGTACCTTGACCCTTGAACAGGGTGGGGTTAGGGGAACCAACCTCTCTGCAGTCTGAAATCCGCTTGTAGCTTACAGTCAATCCACCTTTATGCAGTTCCTCTGTATCCACGGTTTGACATCCCTGTATTCAACCAATGGGGATCATATAGTACTGTAATATTTACTGGAAAAAATCCGCATGTAAGTGGACCCAAGCAGCGCAAACCCGTGTTGTTCGAGGGTCAATTGTACTTGGTATCTCTGTTGCTATCACTATTACATATAACAGCAGGAATGATGGCTACTATTTATTGTGCACTTACTGTGTACCAGATACTTGGTAGGGACTTTATACATGTAACCACTAATTTTGACAACACCCCCAAGTTAGATATTGTCAACACCGCTTTACACGTGAGCAAACAGTCTCTGAGAGATTTCTGTGACAACAGAAACTACATAGCATTGCAAAACCAGAATCCATTCTTGTCTGTTCCAAAAGTCACACTTTTTCGGGACTTCCCTGGTGGTCCAGTGGGTAAGACTTTGTGCTCCCAATGCAGGGGGCCCAGGTTTGATACCTGGTCAGGGAACTAGATCCCGCATGTCGTAACTAAGAGTTTGCATGCTGCAACTAAGGAGTCCACATGCTGCAACTAAAGATCCTGCATGCTGCAACGAAGATCCTGCGTGCCGCAACTAAGACCCGGCGCAGCCTAAATAAATAAATAAATAGTAAAAGAAAAAAAAAAAATAACCAGACCTTGTAAGAAAAAAGAAATGTGAAGCCCTAATTTGTTAATATGTTGGGCAGATACTACTAGGTCCCGGGTTTAAAAAAAAAGTCACACTTTTTCAAATAAATCATATGCCTTCTCCTGTCCCCAATTTTTAAAAAGAGCAAATAATGACCCAAATGGTCTTTACATATTTCTTGATCTTTTTGAAAGGACTTTCTTGCACACCAGCTCATTTTATCCACACATCCTCCCCATAAAGTGAGACATGATTATCCTCCAGTTTTACCTGTAAGGAAGTTGAGGCATCCAGCAGACTTCTGGCTTGCCTAACCTGAGGCGGGAATTAGCATGGGGTTTCTTGTTTTGATTAAAGATTCCTTGGGCAGCCTTCAAAGTAAACAAGTAAGCCCATCTGACCCCAGGGGAGGTGGAAGTATTCAAGCCACCGTCACCACAGCAAGTCAGAATCCAAGGTGGGTGGGCTAGGCAAGGCTGGGCACGCAGAGTTGAAGGGCAGTTCCCACTGCGGGGGAGGAAGACCCTGAGCTCAGGTGGTTGTGCGTCAACCATGGCACCTCTCCCCAAGCGTGTCAGGAACCTGTGAGAGTCAGGCTTGGTGGCCCAGTCCCTGTTGGCCACCGATCTCCGGGGGCTTTGCAGAGGTCAGAGGTCAGAGCGGGGCTTCCCAGAGAGGCAACTGTGATTCCCTGCTCACCCCAACCCTGAGCCCAGCCCTGGAAAAAGTATACCTGAGGCTGCCCGGTCAGCAGGTGTGTGTAAGGGGGTGAGCCAACCCCTCCTGTTGTTCTGAAGCACTGACAAGTCTTTGATGACATCTGTATCTCTGACACAGACCAGGTAAGCAGGGTAAAAGTATCAGCCCCATTTTACACTCAAGATAAGCCAAGGCAGCAAAGAGAGCATCTACCTGCTGTATCTTCAGATGGGAACTGCCCAGATGCCGCCTGCACAGGTGCCAGCCAGCCTGATTTCCTGCTTCTTCTCCCTGGCCTTGGCCCGAGGGCTGGGCAGCGGCTGTGGGGGGCTGCCAGCAGGGAAGGAGGAAGGCCCTGGGAGCAGTGGTGTCCTGAGGCCCTTCCAGACACAAGTGGCCCTCCACCCTTGCTGCTCCTGGTCACTTGACACCCATTCCCTTTCTTTCTCAAGTCTGTCCTGACCATTCATTTTCAAGTGATTTAATGGTGGGAAGGCAGGTGGTGTGATTGACTCTGCTACCTCTGACAGCAGGTGGATGAGGATGGAGTGGCCCCCTCCCTTCAGATGGGCCGGGGAGGCAGAGGCAGGGCTGTAAAGCTCTGGTGCCACTGCCGATTTACTAAGTACCCCATACTGTCTGCCAGGCACCGTGCTAATGGCTTTACCTACGTGATCTCATTTAATCCCTGCAGTAACCTGTGAAGTTAGTATTAATACTGTTATCCGCATTTTGTAGAAGGAAACTGAGGTACTGAGAGGTTAAAGATAAGGCCAAGGCTACAGTTACTAAGTAGCAGGGCCAGGCCTGCTTACCTCTTACGGAATAAAACTGCAACTTGCACTGCAAAAAACAAATGTGATTTTTTTTTTTTTTTTTTTTTTGGTGGGGTTAGTTTTTTTGGCCTCGCCGTGCGGGATCTTAGTTCCCTGACCAGGGAGCGAACCCGTGCCCCCTGCATTGGGAGCACAGAGTCTTAACCACTGGACTGCCAGGGAAGTCCCCCAAATGTGATTTTTTTAAAGGGAGACCAGAGCCAGTTACCTGCAGTGTTGTGCTGGAGCCTGCACATGCTGTCTCTCAAGAACCAACTGTAAAATTCCCAAGATTTTTGTGCCCCAGTTGTTAAACATGGCCTTTATTAAGAATTAAATTATATATGTAAAACGAAATAAATTTTAGGTTTGGGAGAATGTAAATTGGTGCAGCCATTATGGAACACAGTATGACGATTTCTCAAAAAACTGAAAATAGAACTACCATATAACCCAGCAATTCCACTGCTAGGTATTTATCTGAAAAAAAGAAAAAAAATGAAAATACTAATTCAAAAAGATACATGCACCCCAATGTTCAGAGCAGCAATATTTACAATAGCTAAGATTTGGAAACCACCTAAGTATTCCTCAACAGTTGAATGTATAAAGAAGATATGGGGTTTTTTTTTTAGAAGTGGATTTATTTTTTATTGAGGTATAATTGACATATAACTTTATATTAGTTTCAGGTGTACAACATAATGATTTGATATTTGTATACACTGCACAATGGTCATCACAATAAGTCTAATTACCATTTGTCACCATACAAAGTTACAAAAATTTTTTTCTTGTGATGAGAACTTTTAAGATTTACTCTCTTAGAACTTTAAAATATGCAATACAATATTATTAACTACAGTCACCATGCTATACATTATATTCCCATGACGTACTTATTTTATAACTAGAAGTTTGTACCTCTTGACCCTCTAAGAAGATGTGGTATTTAAATACAATGGATTCCTTCTCAGCCATAGAAAAGAATGAAATTTTTCCATTTGCAACAATGTGGATAGACTTGGAGGGTATTATGCTTAGTGAAAAAAGTCAGACAAACACTGTATGATATCACTTATATATGGGATCTAAAAAATAAAACTAACTAGTGACTATAACAAAAAAAGAAACAGACTCACAGATATAGAGAACAAATTAGAGATTACCAGTGGGGAGAGGGAAGGAGAGAGAGGCAATATAGGCATAGGGGATTAAGAGATACAAACTACTATGTATAAAATTAATAGGCTACAAGGATATACTGTAGAGCACAGGGATTATAGCCAATATTTTATAATAACTACAAATAGAGTATAATCTTATAAAAATTGTGAATCATTTTGTTGTACACCTGAAATTTATATAATATTGTAATACATCAACTATACTTCAATAAAAATAAATAAATAAATAATGGTATTTACATTACACTAAAAAATTTATAAGTTTTAAAGTAATAAATACCCAAACTTATCAGTTCCTAACTGTACTACATTGTGCTTTTACCTATGCTTTCAAGTCTATTTACATCCATTATGTACGTATGGTGGAAATACTGTATAATATTATATTACTTAGAATCTCTTCCCAATTCCAGGTTCAACAACATCTCATTAAAAGCTTGAAATTAGACATGGTGGAAGTACTTATACCACAGAAATTAGCAAACACTACAAATCAACCCTCACTCCCAGAACAAGTTGTTAAACATTTACCAGCACGTGTGTCTGCAGAAGCTGCCATGTACGAACAGTGAACCCAGCATAGGTGGCCTAGGGTTAGATACACTCACCAGTAAAGCCAGTAGGTGAATGAGGGCAGAGAATATGTGGGGTACCCCTAAGAGACAGCCAAACCCTAGAGATTCTCCATTTACCAGGGAACGTGTGTGAAAAAGATTTGATGCCCCAAAAGTATGTCACTTCCATCACCTCCCTTGAGGTGCACTATGAAGATTTCTTTTAATTTCCCCTGGTAATAGACAGTAACACAATCATAGTAGGAGACTTTAACACCCCACATTCACCAATGGACAGATCATCCAAAATGAAAATAAATAAGGAAACACAAGCTTTAAATGATACATTAAACAAGATGGACTTAATTGATATTTATACGACATTCCATCCAAAAAAAAACAGAATACACTTTCTTCTCAAGTGCTCATGGAACATTCTCCAGGATAGATCATATCTTGGGTCACAAATCAAGCCTTGGTAAATTTAAGAAAATTGAAATCGTATCAAGTATCTTTTCCTACCACAATGCTATGAGACTAGATATCAATTACAGGAAAAAATCTGTAAAAAATACAAACACATGGAGGCTAAACAATACACTACTAAATAACCAAGAGATCACTGAGGAAATCAAAAAATACCTAGAAACAAATAACAATGAAAACACAATGACCCAAAACCCATGGGATGCAGCAAAAGCAGTTCTAAGAGGGAAGTTTATAGCAATACAATCCTACCTCAAGAAACAAGAAACATCTCAAATAAACAACCCAGCCTTACACCTAAAGCAGTAAGAGAAAGAAGAACAAAAAACCCCCAAAGTTAGCAGAATGAAAGAAATCATAAAGATCAGATCAGAAATAAATGAAAAAGAAATGAAGGAAACAATAGCAAAGATCAATAAAACTAAAAGCTGGTTCTTTGAGAAGATAAAATTGATAAGCCATTAGCCAGACTCATCAGGAAAAAGAGGGAGAGGACTCAAATCAATAGAATTAGAAATGAAAAAGGAGAAGTAACAACTGATACTGAAGAAATACAAAGAATCATAAGAGATTACTACAAGCCAAAATATGCCAGTAAAATGGACAACCTGGAAGAAATGGACAAATTCTTAGAAAAGCACAACCTTCTGAGACTGAACCAGGAAAAAATAGAAAATATAAACAGACCAATCAGAAGCACTGAAATTGAAACTGTGATTAAAAATCTTCCAACAAACAAAAGCCCAAGACCAGATGGCTTCACAGGCGAATTCTATCAAACATTTAGAGAAGAGCTAACACCTAACCTTCTTAAACTCTTCCAAAATATAGTAGAGGGAGGAAAACTCCCAAACTCATTCTACGAGGCCACCATCACCCTGATACCAAAAGCAGACAAAGATGTCACAAAAAAAGAAAACTACAGGCCAATATCACTGATGAACATAGATGCAAAAATCCTCAACAAAATACTAGCAAACAGAATCCAATAGTACATTAAAAGGATCATACACCATGATCAAGTGGGGTTTATTCCAGGAATGCAAGGATTCTTCAATATACGCAAATCAATCAATGTGATAAACCATATTAACAAATCGAAGGAGAAAAACCATATGATCATCTCAGTAGATGCAGAGAAAGCTTTTGACAAAATTCAACACCCATTTATGATAAAAACCCTCCAGAAAGTAGGCATAGAGGGAACTTACCTCAACATAATAAAGGCCATATATGACAAACCCACAGCCAACATCGTTCTCAATGGTGAAAAACTGAAACCATTTTCACTAAGATCAGGAACAAGACAAGGTTGCCCACTCTCACCACTATTATTCAACATACTTTTGGAAGTTTTAGCCACAGCAATCAGAGAAGAAAAAGAGATAAAAGGAATCCAAATTGGAAAAGAAGAAGTAAAACTGTCACTGTTTGCAGATGACATGATACTATACATAGAGAATCCTAAAGATGCTACCAGAAAACTACTAGAGCTAATCAATGAATTTGGTAAGGTTGCAGGATACAAAATTAATGCACAGAAATCTCTTGCATTCTTATACACTAACGATGAAAAATCTGAAATAGAAATTAAGGAAACACTCCCATTTACCATTGCAACAAAAAGAATAAAATACCTAGGGATAAACCTACCTAAGGAGACAAAAGACCTGTATGCACAAAACTATAAGACACTGATGAAAGAAATTAAAGATGATACAAACAGATGGAGATATACCATGTTCTTGGATTGGAAGAATCAACACTGTGAAAATGACTATACTACCCAAAGCAATCTACAGATTCAATGCAACCCCTATCAAACTACCAATGGCATTTTTCATAGAACTAGAACAAAAAGTTTCACAATTTGTATGGAAACACAAAAGACCCCAAATAGCCAAAGCAATCCTGAGAAAGAAAAATAGAGCTGGAGGAATCAGGCTCCCTAACTTCAGACTATACTACGAAGCTACAGTAATCAAGACAGTATGGTACTGGCACAAAAACAGAAATGTAGATCAATGGAACAGGATAGAAAGCTCAGAGATAAACCGACACGCATATGGTCACCGTATCTTTGAAAAAGGAGGCAAGAATATACAATGGAGAAAAGACAGCCTCTTCAGTAAGTGGTGCTGGGAAAACTGGACAGCTACATGTAAAAGAATGAAATTAGAACACTCCCTAACACCATACACAAAAATAAACTCAAAATGGATTAAAGACCTAAATGTAAGACTAGACACTATAAGACTGTTAGATGAAAACATAGGAAGAACACTCTATGACATAAATCACAGCAAGATCCTTTTTGACCCACCTCCTAGAGAAATGGAAATAAAAACAAAAATAAACAAATGGAAACTAATGAAACTTAAAAGCTTTTGTACAGCAAAGGAAACCATAAACAAGACGAAAAGACAGCCCTCAGAATGGGAGAAAATATTTGCAATGAAGCAACTGACAAAGGATTAATCTCCAAAATATACAAGCAGCTCATGCAGCTCAATATCAAAAAAACAAACAACCCAATCCAAAAATGGGCAGAAGACCTAAATAGACATTTCTCCAAAGAAGATATACAGATTGCCAACAAACACATGAAAGAATGCTCAACATCACTAATCATTAGACAAATGCAAATCAAAACTACAATGAGGTATCACCTCACACCGGTCAGAATGGCCATCGTCAAAAAATCTACAAACAATAAATGCCGGAGAGGGTGTGGAGAAAAGGGAACCCTCTTGCACTGTTGGTGGGAATGTATATTGATACAGCTACTATGGAGAACAGTATGGAGGTTCCTTAAAAATCTAAAAGTAGAACTACCATACGACCCAGCAATCCCACTACTGGGCATATACCCTGAGAAAACCATAATTCAAAAAGAGTCATGTACCACAATGTTCATTGCAGCACTATTTACAATAGCCAGGACATGGAAGCAACCTAAGTGTCCATAAACAGATGAATGGATAAAGAAGATGTGGCACATATATACAATGGAATATTACTCAGCCATAAAAAGAAACGAAACTGAGTTATTTGTAGTGAGGTGGATGGACCTAGAGTCTGTCATACAGAGTGAAGTAAGTCAGAAAGAGAAAAACAAATACCATATGCTAACACATATATATGGAATCTAAAAAAAAAAAAACAATGGTCATGAAGAACCTAGGGGCAGGATGGGAATAAAGATGCAGACCTAGTAGAGAATGGACTTGAGGACACAGGAGGGGGAAGGGTAAGCTGGGACGAAGTGAGAGAGTGGCATGTACATATATACACTACCAAATGTAAACCCGATAGCTAGTGGGAAGCAGCTGCATAGCACAGGGAGATCAGCTTGGTGCTTTGTGACCACCTAGAGGGGTGGGATAGGGAGGGTGGGAGGGAGGGAGATGCAAGAGGGAAGAGATATGGGGATATATGTATATGTATAGCTGATTCACTTTGTTATAAAGCAGAAACTAACACACCATTGTAAAGCAATTATACTCCAATAAAGATGTTAAAAAAAAAAAAAAAAGAGTCATGTACCACAATGTTCATTGCAGCTCTATTTACAATAGCCAGGACATGGAAACAACCTGAGTGTCCATTGACAGATGAATGGATAAAGAAGACGTGGCACATATATACAATGGAATATTACTCAGCCATAAAAAGAAACAAGATTGAGTTATTTGTAGTGACGTGGATGGACCTAGAGTCTGTCATACAGAGTGAAGTATGTCAGAAACTGAAAAACAAATACCATATGCTAACACATATATATGGAATCTTAAAAAAAAAATGGTTATGAAGAACCTAGGGGAGAACCTACCAAATGTAAAATAGATAGCTAGTGGGAAGCACCCACATAGCACAGGGAGATAAGCTCAGTGCTTTGTGACCACCTAGAGGGGTGGGATAGGGAGGGTGGGAAGGAGATGCAAGAGGGAGGAGATATGGGGATATATGTATATGTATAGCTGATTCACTATGTTATAAAGCAGAAACTAACACACCATTGTAAAGCAATCATATTCCAATAAAGATGTTAAAAAAAAAAAAAGAATATTAACAGAACCGTTATTTGCAATAGCCCAAAACTGGAACAACCCGAAAGTCCACCTACAGCAGAAGGGATAAACACGTGTGGTATGTTCATACAATGAAATAGTATGCAGTGACAAGAATGAATAAACTTCCAAGTCACACAACATGTGGCTGAATCTCACGAACATGATCTTGACTGAAAGAAGCCAGACACAAAAGAAGTATACACTACATGATTCCATTTATATAAAGTTCAAAGATAAATAGGCAAAATGAATGTAAGGTGTTAGAAGTCAGGATGGTAGTTACCTTTAGGGGGGCATTGTGACAGAAGGGAGTATGAGGGGACTTCTGGGGTGCTGAGAATGTTCTGTTTCTTGACCTGAGTCCTGGCTACACAAGTGCTTGTTTTGCAAAAGTTCATAAGGTTATATTCTTATGATTTGTTCACTTCTTTGAAGTATGTAGTTAGTTAATAAAAAATTTACTTAAAAAAACCCAAAAAATCAATCAATCCAATGCTTGCACCTAGAATCACCATGACTTTGGTAACTATAAACACAGATGGATGTAGGTATGTAGTTTTAGTGACTCAAATGCCTTAAGCGTTGTTGCTGCCTGTTGCATGATTTTCCTGAAACGGTGAGCTCTTGGTAAAGTGCTGAAAAATAAAGCACACTCTTCCTGCAATTGTTGTGATTGTTGTATTTCTGATTGTTATACAAAGGGGCTTTTTTTTCTGCATAAACACCCAGCGGGGCATACAAGAAGCTGTGGAACACAGGGTGGTTCTTTGACGTGCAGGGCTGTCCTGTCCATTGCAGACCTACTAGCATCCCCCCACCCACCCTGCCGTCTGTGAAATGGGTATGATGGCAGTATCTAGCTTGTAAGACTGTTGTAAAGATTAAATAAGTTCTTTTCAATAAAGTGCTTGGAAGAGAGCCTGGCACACAGTGAGCACAAAGTAAGTGTTTAAATATTATTTTTGTCCTTCTGACCACTCCCACCCATTAAATGCCAATGGTGCTGTGAATCATCATAACAATCAAAAATACCCTCACAGGTGTCTAAACAACCCCTAGGAGGTGACACTGCCCATAAGGAACCATGGCTTTAAACCCACCGGATGACCAGGGCTCACAAGAAGCGGCACAAGAAGTAGCAGCAGCATCCACTCATTCATTCATTCATTCGTTCACTCACCAAATATGTGTTAAGGACTACTTTCTTCCAGGTCCCACCCTCAAGTTGCCACCAGGCTGAGTGGGAAGACCAAGATGTCCACAAATAATGACAACGCAGGATGGTAAGTGTTTACATAGAGCGGCAAATTGTCTATCGGAGATTCTAGCCTCCTGTAGAGGGGTGTGGTCAGCCTTCGGTTTTGTTTTAATTTTTTATTTAGTTACCAGTATTTGAAAAGGAGAAGATTTCACATAAAAAGCAAGACTTCCTGCTTCTCTTTAAAAATCCAAAGCTTTGTACAGGCTGGGCCTGCATTTACAAGGTCTGGGGCTCTGCGTATACCACAGTCTCCAGCTGGCCCTCATTTACCTTCCCTGTCTTGAAGACCCTGGAGCTTGGGGCCACTGTCACAGATCTGCCTGCTGGTAGCTATGGGGACCCTGAGGAAAACGGAAAGCCTCCAGGATGAGCAGGTGAGTGAGCCCTGAACCCTCAGCGGGCGGCAAATAAAGAGGGAAAGGACCTGTCACTGGAGGAGGAAACGGTGCTCTGAAAGCAGGGGCATGCCTGCGGACCAGTCGCTAAGACATGGAGGCATGTGGCAGAGCCCTCGGGCCCACTGCAGCAGAGGGAGGCCTGGGACCAGCTGGAGTCAGGCCAGCACTTGGAAGTTCCGAGGTCTGAGACCAGCCTGCTGTCTTTCTCTGCGTCCTTGTTTGACAGAGGTGCGAGGTCAAAATCCGAGTGAGCGCCTGGGCTGAGGTGCTGCCAGACACTGCTCACGGTGTCCTTGCACCTGGGCCTACCCGTCACACGTCTGGGGTTGGGGCTTGGGAGATGAACAAGAAGCATGAAGAAAGTGGCAGGGGGCTTCCCTGGTGGTGCAGTGGTTGAGAATCCGCCTGCCAATGCAGGGGACACGGGTTCGAGCCCTGATCTGGGAAGATCCCACATGCCGCGGAGCGGCTGGGCCCGTGAGCCACAACTACTGAGCCTGCGCGTCTGGAGCCTGTGCTCCGCAACAAGAGAGGCCGCGATGATGAGAGGCCCGCGCACCGCGATGAAGAGTGGCCCCCGCTTGCCGCAACTAGAGAAAGCCCTCACACAGAAACGAAGACCGAACACAGCCAAAAATAAATAAATAAATAAATAAATAAATTTTAAAAAGAAGACAAAAAAAAAAAAAAAAGTGGCAGGAACAGTGTGGTCCTTAGGGTCCCTGCAGGGCTGGCCTGACCTGGCATGACTGAAGGGTCAGAGACACCTCCTCCCACATGTCTAAAATACACCATTAGAGAGTCACATCCCCTAGCTCGGCGCTTCTCAAACTTTTCTGTGCACACCAATCACCTGGGGGAGCTTGTGAAAATGCAGATTCTGATTTAGCAGGTCTGAGGTGGAGCCTGAGACTTTGCTTTTCAAACAATCCACCAGGGATGCTGTTCTGCGAGTCCGGAATCACACTTGGAGACTGGATCGGGGTTTCTCAACAGCCCCACTACTGATACTGTGGGCCGGGTAACTCCTTGTAGTGGGCCCGTCCTGTACATTGTAGGATGTTGAGCAGGATCCCTGGCCTCCACCCACTAGATGCCAGTACGAGCCCCCTAGCTGTGACGACAAAAAATGTCTCCAGATACCGCCGCATGTCCCCTGCGTGAGGGACAAAATCGCCCTTGGTTGAGAACCACTGCCCTGGAGTCTGGAGAAACTCTTAAAATGTAAGAGTTTATATGTCTATGGGCTTTGCTGGAATTTAGAGAGCCTTCAAGGTACCGAGCAGGGCAGACTGCATAATCTGTGGGTCCAGTACAAAATTAAAATGTGGGAGCCCCTGTTCAAAGAGCAGGAAAAATGTGCCACTAAAGGTACTAGAATATAAAGGTTTTGCCTTCGAAGTATTTTTATTTATTTATTTTTTTTAATTTATTTATTTATTTTTGGCTGCGTTGTGTCTTCATTGCTGTGCGCGGGCTTCTCATTGCGGTGGCTTCTCTTGTTGCAGAGCACAGGCTCTAGGCGTGCGGGCTCAGTAGCTGTGGCTCGCGGGCTCTAGAGCGCAGGCTCAGTAGTTGTGGCGCACGGGCTTAGTTGCTCCGCGGCATGTGGGATCTTCCCGGACCAGGGCTCGAACCCGTGTCCCATGCATTGGCAGGTGGATTCTTAACCACTGCGCCACCAGGGAAGCCCCTGAAATATTTTTATTACTTGCAGAATCTGCGAGGGGTAATAGAGATACATGAGTAACAACATAAACTCACAAATTGTAAAAACGTATTTTTGGTAACTTATTTTACATAATTCAATATGTAATAATACTTCATTAGTGTTAGATCTTGATTGATTATAAAAATTTTCTGGCTTGCTTTTCTGCAAATTCATTTATTAGGTCGTAAAAATGTATAATTTTAGCAACTTCATTTTCAGTCAGTATAATGGAATGATGTTAGTTGCTCTTGGCAAATGTAAGACTGCTTCAATAATTTTTTTATTTTGAGACGGAGCTTTCTGCTGATGCAACTGTTACTGAAGCTGTTAAGAGTATTTTATGGGCTGTGAATACATTTCTGATAAATTATTTCAAAATATAAATTATAGTACATTTAGAGCTGAAGATTCTCATGGAAAAATTTTTCTAGGCAGATTTAATTCTTCATACAAATCAGTTTCATTCAAGTCTGAATTTGATTTTAAATGTAAACTTACACAATGGCCTTTTAATGTTTCCTCTGACATTTCCTGTATCTTGAGGTCATATAAGAAACTGAAAGTGGCTTCATCTTTTGTATATAATTTAAAACACCTATTTCTTCATTCTTTCATTGTATCTTCAATTACAAGAAACATGAATTTTGAAATTGTCTTGCTTGTTAATTACAAGAAACATTAATTTTGAAATTGTCTTGCTTGTTAATGATTGGTTTAATCCAAGCTTCATATGAATACAGTGTTCTTTTTCATTGAATGAGACAATTCAATTTAAATCTAATTCTTCTTTCTAAGCCTGTGAACACTTGCTTTGCAATTTTTCAGTAGTCTTTAAAGATTCTAAACTCCTTGAAGAATTCTAATAATTCCCTGATATGCTCTATTACAATGTCTATATATATGTTTTTATTCTGTAATAATTTACTGACAAAGTCTACTGCCTGAAGGCCAGGAATTCCTGTCTGGGAGCTCAGATCCAAGAGTTATTTTTTGTACGGACACTGCAAGGATGGGCTCCAGGGACACAAGTAGGCCTCCCAGTGGGGTATCTAGTGCTGCCTTCCTGTAGAGCCCCTCCCCGCTCCTGTGGTTGCTGCTGCCACCACTGTCACTGCCACCAATCTGGGCCCAGGTCTGGCCCAGCGACATTGGAGCCCAGTGGTGCCCCAGACTGTGCCAGGCATGCATGTGCACGTGAGGCCACTAGGCCCATTGTTTTGTGTTCCTGTTGCCTACCCACCTGTTGTCTTGTCTCATGTGTGCTCCATTGATCCATTGGATTTCACTTACAAAACACTTATCTATTTCAAAGGTTAAATTATTAAGAATTTCAAAATGGAGACAGAAGAAAAGCATTAACCAAGGCAGATTTGGGGAGTTTCCTGGTGGCCTAGTGGTTAGGATTCCAGGCTTTCACTACTGGGGCCTGGGTTCAATCCCTGGCTGGGGAACTGAGATCCTGCAAGCTGCATGGCACGGCCAAAAAACAAAAAACCAAAAAACCAAGGCAGATTTAATGCTCTTTTGGAGCATAGGACCTGGTATAATCACACAGGTGGCACACCCAGGAAGCCTACTCCACAAAGGATAGTGATAAGTAGTGAATGAAAGGGGGCTTAGTGAGAGCAGTTACTAGCAGAATCCATGGGCCTCTCAGAGGCAGCAGGATGGCATATGGAAAGGAGAGCTAGAAGACTCTGAGGGCAAACGAGATGTTTTGTTTTGTGTCTTTTTAATTTATTTTATTTTTGGCTTAGTTGGGTCTTTGTTGCTGCATGCAGGCTTTCTCTAGTTGCCGTGAGCAGGGGCTACTCTTCGTTGTGGTGCGCGGTCTTCTCATTGTGGTGGCTTCTCTTGTTGTGGAGCACGGGCTCTAGGCGCGCGGGCTTCAGTAGTTGTGGCGCATGGGCTCAGTAGTTGTGACTTGCAGGCTCTAGAGCGCAGGCTCAGTAGTTGTGACGCACGGGCTTAGTTGCTCTGCAGCGTGTGGGATCTTCCCGGACCAGGACTCAAACCCGTGTCCCCTGCACTGGCAGGCAGATTCTTAACCACTGCGCCACCAGGGAAGTCCTGAGATGTTGATTTTAGAATCTACACATAAGCATCCCCTGCACAGCTCCATGGAAGCAGGCTGCTCTGGTGGGGACAGGAGTCCCTGGGAGAAAGCATGTCCATGGGGACTGCTGGTTCCCACAGTTACTCAGGGAGAGACCCTCCAGGTTCAAGGCCCCCTTCTTCTGCCCTCTGGCTTCCTGCACTTTCTCTATTTGCTGCTCTCACACCATTCCTTTTCCCGACTTCACTCCAACTTTTCTCCAGCTCTTCCTTCTCTGTCCTGCTCTCCTTTGCAAATGTGTCTGGGGGCAGGCCTAGATCTTCCTTGGTGGTAAGAAATACTTCCAGAGAAAGATTAATTGCAGAAAGATGAAAACCTTTTCCCTAAGGCTGAAAATAAATGGAAAAAATATGACAAAGGGAAACCAGCCTCAAAATGTAAATACCTTTTAAGGCTTCGGTGAAATCCAAGCTGCGAGCCTCTCAGCAGCTTGCAGGGAATGTCACCACAGCTTCTGTAGTAACCGCCCCAGAACAAGCAGGGGTCTTGGGCTGAGAAGAACAATCACAGCAGAGAGAATCTGCTCGGCTAACAGAACGTCCTGGCGCCGGCAATGCCAGTGACACTTCGGGGCCGCCACTGCTAATAAATTACACGTGTGCTCAAGGTCTCAGTAAGAGAGCGTGTTCACAATCACAAGTCTGTGAGGCAGAAATCAATACCCTGCTTTAGCGATGGGAAATGGGGAATCAGAGAAGTCAAGTAACAAGTTCAAAGTCACCCAGCCAGTAATTGTCAGAAGCAGGATTCAAACTATGGTCTACCTGACTCCAAGTCCAATGCACACCGTCGAATAATACGTCTTTGTCCCAAAGCTGCCCATAAGCAGATTAGCACAGTCAGCAAAGTGTATCTTTCACCACATCTTTTTAGGCCTCCTGGCCTCACCTTTTGGGTCGTCGTTGACCTGACTCAGGCACCCACTTCTTCCGACTGGCAGTGGCAGAATTTCAGACATGGTAACATGCCCATGGAGAGAGCTGTCCTCCGGTTGGCATACCTCTCTGGTCCCTCATTCACTTATTCCAAAGGGCAAGATCAGCTTTGTCTGAGGCTCTGGGCTCCGTGTACAAAACACATGGTTTATGGATATGGTGCCTACATTATTCCTACTGTTTCTCGAAGCCTGACTCCTTTGCTGAAAGCAAAATTCAGGCATTAAGTTGTTCCCATTTTCCAAACGGGGAGGCTGAATGTAAAGCTGCAAGAAGGAGGAATATCCATGGAGTACCGTGTGGGCGTGGTATCGGGGAGGTGCTCATAGGAATGCCTGTTCTGTGCCCTTTCTTTCTGTCTGAAATGAGTCACTGCAATTCCAGTCTCTTGAGGCACTGAGTGGGGCTCTCCTGGGGACCCTGACAGCTGACCCTCCCTCGGCCCGTCCATCGGAACAGTGTCTCCAGGGCTTTGCTCAACAGTTTTGTGAGCCAGCCAAATCGCCGTCCACGCCTACCTCCCGCTCAGCTCTCTGAATGCTGGCGATCCACAGGCAACATCTGCTCCAGAGGCTTAATCCAGCCTTTGGAAGGTTTCCCTTCTGAAATCTCTGGCCTGGCGCCACTCCCAGCCCCAGTCATCAAAGAGCTGCTGCATTGCTGTGGCTTTTCCAGCAATGGCTTTGTATGGTCGAGGGAGCAGCTTTGATCTCCATGGAGCTGGGAAGGGCTGGGGATGGAGGAAGGAGGCCAGAGATGAGAAGGCAGGAAGGCCTGCACACACTTGTTCAGGACCTTCCACCCAGCACCTGCAGGCTCTGCACAACCCCGAGGAGTCAACAGATGTGACTTACACTTTCACAATTCAACTTTGATACTAACCTTCAGGCATAAACAGTTGTCAGTTCTAGCAGTATATCGTGGAATTTGGAGTTAAGAAGGATGTCTCTGAATGCACCGTTTTATCTTTAGGAGTTAAGAAGTATCTATGAGTGCACTTTTCCATCCAGTTATGGGACATTTCAGTATTTTGTAATCATATTAACAAAGGCACTCTGTCTACAGTACTGCTCTCTGGGTTCCCCAGCTTCACAGATTATTCTAAAGTATTGCTCTGTAATATGGCTTGGAAGAGGACAAGGCTTTTGTGACAAGTGATGACACAGATACTCAAACACAAGAAGTAATTTGACAGAAGTCACAGGAATTTTGCAGAGAAAACCACATCATGAACAATCCAATGACCTCAAACAATTAACTAACGCAGGGTCCCAACATCCCCATGGTCTCTCTGGTCTCAGAGCCCTGCAGAAGGTCCTCTAGACCCCTCTACCCGGTCCCAGCACCAAGAGCCCTCCTGTCCTTTCCCAGTGGGCCCCTCGGTAGCCTTTGTGGAAGCAATGAGTGTTCACTTTGTGAACCATCTCTTAGGCTTCCCCTGACCATAACAGTCCTGCAGCGTGCCTCAGGCTCCACCCTCTGACTCTAGACTTCCAGATGTGCAGTCCTCCCCAGAACCACTCAGAGCCAAGGCTCTCGCAACCCCCGACCCTCACCCCACCCTAACCCTCATAAGACTGACCCTCTCAGGACTTGTTGGGTTCAGGAACAGGATTAGATGAAAGCCCATCACCACGGACTGATCATTTTCTGCAAGTCTTCCAGGGGGCCAAGGGCCCCTCCTGGGCTCTTATACTCCCACCCTAGAGGCCTCATCCCTCTCTCCCTGAAGCTAGCATCGTTGGTTGGAAAATTGAACACCAATAAGATTGCTGAGTACTTCTTTCCCATGGCAGGAACTCAGGCTCAAATGGAAGCTGAGGGGATACCAGCTCACTCCCTCCTTTTGGGCTGTCCTTAACATCATCAGAACATCTCCATGGGTACCACATCTCTTCTTTTGTGCTCTTATGGACTTTCTTGACACTTATAAGCCTTCAGACTTTTTATTAGGCCATTGCTTCAGTTAGTATTACCTTTAAAAGATATCAAACTGTGGCTTAAACACACTCAAGATGGCTGCTGTAGCTCCAGCCATCCCATCCATATTCAGGCAGTAAGAAGATGGGCTAGCACATATACCTGGAGGAAACTATAATTTGAAAAGATAAATGCACCTCAGTGTTCAGAGCAGCACTTTTTACAATAGCCAAGACATGGAAGCAACCTAAGTGTCCATCAACAGATGAATGGATAAAGAAGATGTGGTACATATACACAGTGGAATATTACTCAGCCATAAAAAAGAATGAAATAACGCCATTTGCAGCAACATGGATGGACACAGAGATTATCATATTAAGTAAGTCAGAAAGAGAAAGACAAATACCATATGATATCACTTATATGTGGAATCTAAAAAAATGACACAAATGAACTTGTTTATGAAACAGAAACAGACCCACAGACATGAAAAACACACTTATGGTTACCAAAGGGGAAAGAGGTAGGGGAGGGATAAATTAGGAGTTTGGGATTAGCAGATACAAACTACTATATATAAAATAAACAAGGTCCTACTGTATAACACTAGGAACTATGAACCCTGTAATAAACCATAATGGAAAAGAATATGAAAAAGAATAGATACATATATGCATAACTGAATCACTTTGCTGTGCACCAGAAACTAACACAACATTGTAAATCAACTATTCTTCAATAAATAAATAAATAAATAAGAAGATGGGCCAGGAGAAAAGAGGTGTTTTCCTGGAAGCCCCACCCAACCACTTCCAATTACATCTCATTGCCCACTTTTATTTGCAAGGAAGACTGGAAAGCAGTACTTTAGCTGGGCACATTTCTATTCTTAATAAAATCAATCTGGGTTCTATATTAAGCAAGACGATAAGAATGGATATTGGGTAAGCAATTAGCAATATCTGCCCTGCTATTTTTATACCTTATCTTTCTTGTCACTGTTGGACTAGATGTGTTTTGGAAGTCAGAATTCCTTGGATTTTATAAAGGTGATATGGAGCTTATACTGCATGTTATATAATACCCCCACTGGGGTCTGGTACAGCACTATGTAGCCCACACATTAACTTTTCCATAGTGAAATGTTTGAGCAGTCACACTAAGTGTGATAAATAAAACTATAAATAGCCTCACATCAGCCCAGGTCAGATTTCATCACCTAACCAGTTTTTATAGCCAAACTTAGTGGAAAATTCAATTTTTAGAATTTCTGGGATTTTGCAGTTATGAGTGAGGAATTGTGGCCCTGTATCCTCATTTTACTTAGGGAGAGAGCAAGGCTCTTCTTCCTTAGAGAAGTTAAGTAACTCACTCAAGGTCACACAGCTGTAAGTGCGATAGCCAAAACTGGAATATGGGTTTTCTAACTCTAGGGTGAGCACATAGGGAAAAGAGGCCTATGGGAAGCTGACTTTTTTTTTTTTTTTTTTAAATTAATTAATTTATTTATTTATTTTTGGCTGTGTTGGGTCTTCGTTTCTGTGTGAGGGCCCTCTCTAGTTGCGGCGAGCGGGGGCCACTCTTCATCGCGGTGCGCGGGCCTCTCACTGTCGCGGCCTCTCTTGTTGCGGAGCACAGGCTCCAGACGCGCAGGCTCAGTAGTTGTGGCACACGGGCCTAGTTGCTCCGCGGCATGTGGGATCTTCCCAGACCAGGGCTCGAACCCGTGTGCCCTGCGTTGGCAGGCAGATTCTCAATCACTGCGCCACCAGGGAAGCCCGGGAAGCTGACTTTTTATGATGATGCCCGGAGCCACGTTGAAACAACACAGGAGTGCCTGCTTAGATCGAGGTCTGCTTCGGGGAGGTTATATTTAAAGCGAAGGTTTATAAACACATTTTAAGTGCACAGTGGATGAGCTTAATTTAAAAAGAAACCACCTGTTATATACTCCAAACAGTCCAAATGACAAGACTTCTAATTTATTTCTTATAAAGTTCAAAGAGCCTACTCTTTACTATTATTTATATAAAATAATACATTTTTTATGTTACATGTACATGGTACAAAATTCAAAAGGTACCAAGGTGAGAAGTAAAACCAGTCTCCCACCACTTCTTCGCAGAGACAGTTGCAGTGACTTTCTTGTGTACCTTTCCAGAGGTAGCTCCTAATTTAGAAATTACCAGATATTATCAGTGGTTGCCTCTGAATCATGGGATTAGAAGTGTTTCCTGTTCTTTGTTTGTTATACTTTTATACTGTTGAGATTTTTGTGCCAATTATTTAACCCCATGGAGCCTCAGTTTCATCCTTGGTAAAAGAGATGTAATATTGTCTGTATAGTGCATGTATCAATATAATGCGCTTATCCCAGAGTCCAGCCCAGAGCAGGCACCCAAGCCCTTTCTCTTCAGGTTTTGGATCAGACAAAAACACAGCCAGGCTCAGACCCTAAGTGCATCGGTGTGTGCTGGCTGCTGACCACATTTTTCCCCTGGGTACCTCACCTTTGTGTAGGGGTGAAGAAAGCGGGTGAGATTTCAGGGCGGGCGGGGCACAAAACCTTTCCAGAGTTCTCGTCCACCTCCTCCCGCCGTCTTCCCCCTTTATCTCCAGGCAAAGCACTCTTGGGCTCACAACTCTGCTCCAAGACGGGAGGCCTAGGAGCTTTCCAGGCAGATCCAGGGTCTTGCCTTTGCAGGGTTAAGGCAGCCAAAAATTGTGTGACCACTCTCCTATAAATGAGAGGGACAGGATTGGCTACATAATTTTTTTTTTTTTTTGGCTGCGTTGGGTCTTCGCAGTATGTGGGATCTTCCCAGACCAGGGCTCAAACCCATGTCCCCTGCATTGGCAGGCAGATTCTTAACCACTGAGCTACCAGGGAAGCCCCTGGCTACATAATTTGCAGGGCCCAGAGCAAAGATAAAAATCTGGGGGCCCTTGGTCAAAACTTAAGAATTTCAAGTTGAAAACAGTAAAACATTAAACTAAGGGCAGAGTTATACTAAATGTGGGACCCTGGGAGACTGCACAGGCCTCATGCCCAGGAAGCTGGCCCTGGATGGGACCGAGATAGGCTCTGTCCCCATAGGAATGTCCTCTGTAGGCCACTCTCCCCTCTCCCTGCCACTTGGGGAAGGCATTCACCAGCATTGCTTCCTCTCCATTCTACACCTGAGAGGATTTGCAAGAAGACTCAGACCTCAGAAAAGATACTCAGGGTTCTGACGGAGGTCGTGTCCACCTACCCAGACTGCCAGCCACATGCCCACACAGAGCTTGCTGTGTTTGCTCTGCTTTGCACAGTTTGATCTCTTTGCCATCTTGAAGGTCTCAAGCTGACGTTGCTCAACATAGTCTATACATGTGTTTGAACATGTGTGCCTTTAGGTAGAGCAAGCCCGTTCTCACACAGCCACGGGCCCTCCGCTCTGCACTGCAAGCACCTGCTTTAAGGATTCAATTATCTGGATGGTATCCGATCATTTTTTTTTTTTTAAACGGAAGGCCTTACACCTCATGAGTCGTTTTCAGTCAGATCTTCTCTGGGAGGCATGAGGAAGGTATTCTCCCACAACTGGTTCCCTCTCCAGGACTGTTAGTCTTTGAACATCTTTGCAGAGATAGCATGGCTTTGAGCTGATCTGGATTTTAACCCTGGTTCCGCTAATTAGCCGGGGTTATAGGACTTCTCTCTTGTAAACCAGAGCTCACTTCTGCTGATTCATTGATATGCATCAAACATCTTTAAAACACCCATATCCCTAGTTAAATTATCGTCTATCCTTGACAAGAAATACTATGCAACTATTAATAGGAATGAGGAAGCTCTTTATGTAGTGATAGGAAACATCTCTAATTTATACTATGTAAAAAGGGCAAGATGTGCTTGTAGTATACCAATTTTAGTTTTCTAAAAAAATGTGGGTTATACAGACATATATCTGATGTTACACTCATCATCTCTGGAAACATGCACAAGAAAGCAATTTTGGTGCCACTGAGTGGGAAACTGGGAGACAGGAGTCTCAGGTAGACCTCCTTCTCACTGTATATTCTTATACCGTCTGAATTTTTTTTTTTACCACTTGTACATTTTCCTGTCTAAAAATAAAAAATTTAATACAATAAAAAGTAAAAAAAACCAAAAAAGTCCACATCCTTTATCCCAGTAATTCCACTCTGTAACTCTATCCAAATAAACTAATTGAAAATATAGACCAAATGATTGGCACAATCACTGGCACATTTATAAATAGTGAAACATTAGAGATAAACGTTGTCTAATAGGGGAGGGTTTAAATGAACGATGGTAAAAATAAGTGATGGAATTTTATTCAGACAGTAGACGCTTGCATAAAACATCTGATGCCAGTGTATAGTGTTTATGACATAAGGTTAAACAAAAGAAGGGTGGTGTTTATTTATCAAACATTATGTAACTGTGGTATGTGCTGGCACTCTTTTTAGTGTTTACAAATAATTAGCTAGTTTACACCTCAAACAACTCTATGTGGTAAATACTAATATTATCCTCATCTTACAAATGAGGTAACAGGGATAAGAGGTGGAGTGCTTTCTTTGCTCACGGTCAGACATCAGATGAGGGGCAGAGCCAGGATTCAAGCCCGGGCTGAGGGCCCCAGAGTCCACCCTCTGACCACTCCGCTTCACTGCTCTCTAGATGTATATACACACACAAACACGCATACACAGACACACACGCGCGCGCATCAGCAAAATTGTGTGTCTGCACGGTATGCTCTCACTACATCTTGTAAAGCCTAGAAAAAGTGTTACAAGGAGTTATGGCAAATGTTATCAATGATTACCTCTGGATAATGGAATTAAAAGTGGTTTTTTTCCTTCTTTATACTTTTTTTCTACTTTAGGGAATGTCTGCACAGATTCATTTTATCAGCAGAAAAGAAAAGAGAAAAAGAAATCGGATTCCCTTAAAACTCCTTCCCACGGACCCCAGGTTTTTCTGGAAACAGCTCTTATGCCTCCCCAGACATCTCCGCCTGGGATAAATAGTGTTTCTGGCCTGTCCTGCTCACTGCCCCAGTGTGGCCATCATCAAGGTAAGACAGTCTAGTTTGTCTGTTAGGGTCCAGGCAGGGTCTGACCAGCGCCAAGAGCAGAGGGCCCCTCCCCCGACTCTACCCCTCTTTCCTCAGAGCAACTTCAGATTATGTTGACTCTACCAGATGAGCTGAGACTCCAGCCTCTCTCATGCCAGCCCAGTTTAGGCAGCGTCCTGGACTTAGGCAGCTGCTTGCTGAGTCCAGGTACAAGACTCTACACGTATCCTAATCAATTTCTTGAAACTCAGTCCAGAATCACAGCTCCCTTGGTACCCAGTAAAGTCTGGTGCTCTGTTTCTCAAAGGTGCCAAACCTGCTCCGCCTTGGGGTCTTCCCCCAGGTCCTCCCCACCATGGTTCCTTTTTGCACAGATGTCACTTCCTCAGAGACACCTGCCCTGACCATTCAACCTGAAGTGGCCCTCTCCTTTTATCCCACTTTATTTTTTATAGCACTTCTGTGAAATCATCTTTTTAATTTGTTTACTTCTTTATGCCCATTCTCTCCACTAGGATGTAAGCTCCAAGAGAGCGGGATCTTGTCTGCTTTACCTCACGTACTGCCTGGCACGTGGAAGGACCTCAATAAATATACATTGAATGGATGGATGGATGGATGGATGGATGAACAAATGAATGAATGGAGTTTGTCAGTGCTGATGTGAGCTTTAAAGGGTTTTCCAAGCCCGTCTCACCACTTGCTAGCTGTGTGACCTTGGGCATTTTGCTTAGCCCCTCTAAAACTGCTTCCTCATCTGTCTACTGGGGACTGTAATAATCCCCACTTCTCCAGGACTACGACCATTAACTAAAAAGTAAAAATTATGTGACAGGGTGAAAAGTTCCTGGCATATAAATCTAGTTGCAATTATTTTTATTATCTCTCTGCCCAGATTAGTGTCATCTTTGATCATCCCGTCTACAACCAAGTTGTGGATAAAACCCTTGAACAGCATTCGGGAGGGCACTGCCACTAGAGATGACAGCAGAAGGCTGGAGTCTGACCGGGAACACGCTTCCCCATCCCATCTACAAAGGGTGTCCAGCACCTTGCCTTTGATTGCCAGTGTTGCCCTGATCTGCCAACCTAGTCAAGAAAAGGAAATGAAAGCACCCTGGTTCTGTTCTTGGTGATCCTTCTTTTCCTTTTGAGGCTCACAGACCATTTGTTGGCTGACCTCACCCAGGGCTGACGTCAAGTTCACTTTTTGCCCTGGGCTGGGCCGGGTCGTGTTGCCTGGCAACAGAACACCTTCGTGTCCTAGCCTGATCCCCTGGGCTGCCCAGGGCTCTGGCCTCTGGCTGCACCAAAGCAAGGCGGACAGGCTCTGGGGGTTGATAGGTTGCTCTGGTGGGGAGAAGCTAAGGGGTGCAGTGATGGAGAGAAGGAGAGAGAGGAGGGAAGCCACTTATGATTTCCCAAAACACTGGGCAGAAAGTGCCTGAGATGCTCAGTATTTGGAATCTGTTCTTTAAAAACAGTTCCTCTGTATGCCTCCTTGAGTAGACGGCAAGTGCTCCTTGAATGGACATGTTCTCAGCTGTCATCTTAGGGAGACTTCCTTGGGGAAAAGGAGACTCTAGTTCCTGCAGCCACTTGAGAAGAGGGCCACACGGGCTGAGCTAGGAGGTTTGGGAGGTGAGGCTGAAGTAGAGCTGTGTGACAGGGAGCTCTGGGGGTGGGGGTGGGTATCCACCTGGAGTGCCCCACAAGTGGATGGGGAGAGTGGATGAGCTAGGGGTGGAAGGATGGAAAGGTTCTCTTCTCCCTACACACTTGGGTCTGGCTCATTCCCATTCGTCTTTTTTTTTTTTAATTTATTTTTTATTGAAGTATAGTTGAATTACAATGTTGTGTTAATTACTGCTGTACAGCAAAGTGACTCAGTTATACATATATATATATATATATATATATATATATATTTTTTTTATATTCTTTTCCATTATGGTTTATCACAGGATATTGAATTTATTTCCCTGTGCTATACAGTACGTCCATGTTGTTAATCCATTCTGTATACACCAGATTGCATCTGCTAACCCCAAACTCCCACTTCTGCCCTCTCCCACCCTCCTCCCCCTTGGCAACCACCAGTTTATTCTCCATGTCCCTGATTTTGTTTCTGTTTCATGGATAGGTTCATTTGTGTCATATTTTAGATTCCACATATAAGTGATATCATATGGTATTTGTCTCTTTCTGACTTATTTCACTTAGTATGATAATCTCTAGTTGTATCCATGTTGCTGCAAATGGCATTATTTTGCTCTTTTTTATGGCTGAGTAGTATTCCATTCATCTTTTATGTCTCTGTTTCAATGTCACTTTCTCAGGGAAGCCTTCCCTTCCCCCAGACTAGGGTAGATCCCCCTGCTCTTCCCTCTCATAGCCCACACTCTTTATTCACAGCCCTTATCCCTTGTTGCAGGGTGCACCTGTCTCTCCCTCCACCCCAGCCACGAACACCGTAAGCTCTGTGAGGGCAGCGGCCACTCTGCCTGTTCACTGCCAGTCCCAGCACCTCACCCCGTGCCTGCACACGGAAGGCACTCAAGAGCATGGGGTATCAGATGAAGGAGTAAACAAATGGAAGAAGGGACAAACAGAACAGGAGGGCACTTGCAGAGGCCCTGCTGCCCTGGTCATTTGCCTCAGCCTGCCTGGCCTTCCTGGTCGGATACAGAGGGCTTGGGAACACAGGCAGGCTGACGTTCTGTTTCCTATGCCCGGGCAGGGGAAGCCAGTGTTTCCCAAAGATTCTTGTTGTCACTGCTCCACCTGCATAATGAATAACAGCCACTCTTCCCCAAGGATGAAGTCATTTCCCTGGGATCAACACAAAACCCACAGGAAGGAAACTAGCATTCATTGCACACCTACTATGTGCCAAGCCGTTGGGTATCTTACTTGACTCTCAAAACAGCTCTGCAAAGCAAACAATTTCTGTTTTAACCGAGGCTCAGAGATGTTCAATAATTTGTCATGTTCATAAAAAAAGATGTGAAATTGGGACAGTTGTGTGCGTGGCCCTGAAGCCCATACCAAGCCTCGGTGGAGGATGGTGTCATGGTGAGCCTTAGCCCTGAGTGCTGCTGGGAGTGCCCATGGCTGCCTCTCCCTGCTTGCCTCTCAAAGACCAAGGCGATGATGGGGAGAGCCTCCCCAAAAAGGAGGAAAGAGGGGGCAGAGTATGAATAGAGAAATGAGACCAAGTATGCATCAAGTGTCCATTTATTCCTCAAACCTTTTGAGTATCGTTGTCAGGCACAGGGGTTTGGGGACAAAATGTCATAAAATACAGGCCCCCTCCTCACAGAGGTCATTATCTAGTGGGTAAACCGAATAAGAAAATCAGACATTACACTTTAGCAAAATTGATGTTATTATCACTCATTCTAATTTTTTAAATACTTGAAGTTCTCTACAGTAAAATGTTTAAAAATACATATTGTAGCTCCATTCAAATGCAGGGCTCAGGGTGTGGAGAAAGCCCGGTAGAGGGGTGTCCAACCCAGACTGAAGGGCCAATCAGGGAAGGTGTCATTGAGGAGAGGACATCTGAGCTGAGTTTTTCTAGACAAGAAGGAATTCATGAGGCGAAGGGGCAAGAAACAAGTATTGCTGGCAAAGGGCACATGCAGAGAGACGCCAAAGCGTGAAATGGCATGGCCTGCTGAGAGAATTGTAGGTACCAGTCAATTCCTATGGCCAAAATGAGGAAGATATTTTCTTCAAGTTCCCTTGTAGAACTGTCCCTCAAGTGCTTTTGACACCCCTCGGGTTTTAGGGGTTTGGTGTGGTGCTTTTGGTCCTGGTTTCTCACTTTAGAGGACAGCACCAGAACCACCAGCAGGGACTTCCCTGGTGACGCAGTGGTTAAGAATCCGCCTGCCAGTGCAGGGGACACGGGTTGGATTCCTGGTCTGGGAAGATCCCACATGCCGCGGGGCAACTAAGCCCACGCGCCACAACTACTGAGCCTGAGCTCTAGAGCCTGCGAGCCACAACTACTGAGCCTGTGTGCCACAACTACTGAAGCCCGCGCGCCTAGAGCGCCCGTACCGCACTGAGAAGCCCGCGCACCACAACGAAGAGTAGCCCCCGCTCGCCACAACTAGAGAAAGCCCACGCACAGCAACGAAGACCCAACACAGACAAAAAAAAAAACAAAAAAAATCACTAGCAGATGAACAGAGGAGGGGCACCACCTGGTGGCCAGAGTGTGGAGCGTTCCCTCCTCAAAACTTGCCTTCAGTAAACACAACAATCCTGCCTGCCATCAGCTCTTTTAAAGAGCTGAGCATCAGGGAAATCCTCTGATCTCCAGGAACAAAAAGCAAAATAAGTAGAGGGCAATGTTTCCAAATGGAGCCGAGGAACTGAAATCCAAGTTAGAGGCATAAAGGAAACTAGCCAAAAGAAAGCTTGGATTTGCTTGTCATTTCATCCAAATTTAGTAACCATATAGTGATACTATATTTGTGGAGTGTTTTTTTAAAAAAATATTTTCTGCTTTTCTGGCCTTTAAACTGATTTTTTTAATTAAAAAAATTTTTTTTTGGCTGCACCGCTCATCATGTGGGATCTTAGTTCCCAGCCAGGGACTGAACCCGCATCCCCTGCGTTAGAAGTGCAGAGTCCCAACCACTGGACCACCAGGGAAGTCCCTATTTGTTGAGTGTTTACCATGTGCCAGCGACATGGGTACACTGTGCTATGTGCTGAACATATTTCCTCTCATTTAATTCTCAGCAACAACCTTATAAGGGAGATACTACTATACCTATTTTATAGTGAACAAAGGGCAGTTCAGAGAGGTTGACTAACTCTCCCAGGATCACACAGCCAGGACACAGACAAGCTGGGATTTGAACCCAGGTTTATGGACTCAGAAGCTCATGCTCTCAACCATTGGGTTAGACGCCTGAGGGATATGGCCATTAAACAGGTCCAAAGAAGAACTCATCATGTTGGCCCCAAACTTCTTCCTCTTCCTCCTGCATTCCCCATCCCAGCAAATGGCACTACCCTCTGCCCATCCAGTTGCCTAAGCCAGCATCCTGAGAGTTTTGACCCCACACCTAATCACTCTCCAATTTATGATGCTCATAAATATCTTTAACATTTTTCTATTCTCTCTGTCTTCACCGCTGTTGCCTTAGTCCAGGCCAGGGCCATCTCTTGCCCGATTTGATGTTCTCCCAGCAGTCTCTCTCTTTCCCAGCAGTCTATAATCATCTCTCCCATTATAGACTCCATGACAATAGGGCTCCACCACTATAATCCCAGTGCATAGCACACAGTAGGGAACTCAATCAATATTTGAATGACTGAAGATAGCCTGGAATCATTATTTCCATTTCACCAATGTTACGGGCTGAATTGTGTCCCCTCAAAACTCATATATTGCAGTCCTAACCCCCAGGACTTCAGAATGTGACTGGAAATTGGACCTTTAAAGAGGTAATTAAGTTCAAGTGGGGTCATTAAGGTGGGCCCTAATCCAGCATGACTGGAGTCCTCATAAGAAGAGATTAGTCCACAGAAAACAGAGACAGAGGGATGACCGTGTGAGGACACAGCAAAAAGGCGGTCGTCTACAAGCTGAGGAGAGAGACCTCGGAAGAAACCAAATCTGCTGACACCCTGATCTTGGTCTTCTAGCCTCCAGAGTGTGAGACAATAAAGTGTTTAAGCCATCCAGTCTGTGGTATTTTGTATAGCAGCCCAAGCAAACTAATATAGTCAAGAAAGGAAATCATTCTCAGAGAGGTAGAAGGACTTAGCCAACACTGGATGGTAAGTAGTAATAACTAATTAGTTATACACTCAATAGTAATCCATTAATCACATTCTGTCTTGTGATCACTCTTTTAGGTTGCTTACCAAGTCTTATAACTGACTGATCTCTTGTATTATTTAACTTCTTGAATATTTGGGTACTGTTACTTCAACTGGCACCCAGGACCAGGACGGTCTTACCCTTCTCAGTATTCCCAGACTTCCTAGCTCAGCTTGGTGCTTTTTAACAATAACTTTTCAATGCACTCTTTGTTCTGTGTGATTGATTGCCACATTTGGATGGGCAACAAGGAGCTTGGTGGAAGATTCCTGATCCTCAAGAGAAACATGCAAAAAAGGGGCCACCATTTCCAGTAATGGAATATGACTCATCTCTGAATCTCCAAATACAAACATCAGGATGACTGTCTAAGACATTGTGGAAGGCAGTGATGCACAATGTTTGGTGTTAGAATTTCCGTCTTTTAAAAAAGGAGTGTGTGTGTGTGTGTGTGTGTGTGTGTGTGTGTGTGTGTGTTGCCAGATAGTGGGGGAAAAGGCCTGTGGGAACAGGAGCTATACCTTCAGAGTAGCCCCTCTGAAAACAGAAGGGGCCTAAAGCACTGTGCAGGCAGGTGGCTTCATGCCAGAGACAGACGACCCAGCAAGAGAGGCAGAGACCGAAGACAAGTCTGGCTCCTGAGCAGTAGCCCCTCTTTTGAGTAGACCTATAAACGTTTCATAGTCAAAATGCCCAGGGGGCCCCCAGGGCCTGGCCATACTCAGGAATGAGGACACTTCTCCAGTATCATACAAAATGGAATGAGTATGGCCCTTCCAGAAGTGAGAGAAAACCCCACTAGATTAATTGTAAGACTCCCTCTAGATTTCCTTGCTGACGCACCTCCATGGTTTAGTGCAGGTTGGGGTCTCCTGTCGCACAGGACAGTCCTCAAACATGAATATCACCTGCTTAAGATACTTAACTCTAAAGATTCATCCAAGTGGCCTAATAGCTCAAAATATCTTGGCAAGGCCAGTTTCATGGGACATACGGTGGGCAAAGTAGCACCAGTTAGACCCCGTTCCCTCTCGTTGATGCGTTCAGCAGGAAGGCCCGCAATGTACCAGGCCCTAAGCAGTTGTGAGCAGCAACAGACACGGACCTGTCCTCCCATAACTTATAAGTCCCTGCCACCTACACACCAAGATGTGTAACTGAGCTGGTGGGCTTTGGGTGATTATTTATCTACAGGTAATTTTTTTCCTTCTTATTTTTTAATTTCCCACTCTGATGAACACATTTTATTTCAATAAAGTATGAAAGAGAGCACTTTATGTTTAATAAATATTACCTGTACCTGCTGGCTTGTTTCATAAATTTCTTCTTAAGGCCTTAGTCTCAAGCATTGGGAACGGTTACACTTTACACTGTGTATTACCCTGTGTCTAATCAGGAGACAGGAACCACGCAGTAATTTAAACAGAGGGAGCTTAATATAAAAAGTTACTAAGCTATGAAAAGGGAGTAAATAAAAAGATATAAAGAGAACGCTCAAAGGTTCCCTAAGGCTGAGGGACAGTCCTCAAGGAAGGACAACTGGGAAGGGGAGCCCCTGCCTCATTGGAGAGGGTGTGGTTACAGCCCACTGGGTTGCAGAGAAGAAGTCTGGGGCAGAGCTGCTTCGCAGTTGTTGGGCGAACAGGAAACAATCGTCACGGGCACAGGTGTACAGAGGCTGGTGAGAGGGAGTAGGGGGACAGCACAGGCTCAAGGCTCAGAGCACATGGTGTCCGCCTCAGGAAGCCACGGGAAAGCGGTCAGCGGGCCTGGGCCACGGCTGCGAGGTTGCCAAGGGACTGCTCTGAGTATGCAGCTGGAGTAGGGGGGACACAGGCTAGTCCCACACACCTGCACCACTCACTACGGAGCAGGAGGAAGAAAAAGCAAAAAGCACAGCACACAGGAACCAAGAAGAGAAGCCTCCTTCCTCCGGCAAGGACCCTGCAGCTCGCTCTGCTGGCAAACCTTAGCACTGTGTCCACTGTCAAGTAGAAAATGCTTATAGACCATTATCCCAGAGCAAGTACTGATGGTTGAATCTGGAGGTATAGGGCAATAAATTCATAGCCGGCACAAGCTGTTATCAGTAATTAGAATAAGGGTTGCCAAGCTTTTTCTATAAAGAGCCTGATAGTTAATATTTTAAGCTTTCTGAGTCATAGGATCTGTCAAAACTGTTCAATTCTGTCATTGTTGCATGAAAAACAGCATAGACAATAAGTCAACAAATAAGCCTGGCTTGTTCCAATAAATCTTGATTTACAAAAATACCTAGTGGTTTTGACCCACAGATCATCATTTACCAACTCCTGATTTAGAACTTTAGATTGAGTCATCTCTGTTCTGTGAATGGGATTACACTGAAAGGAAGGGGAATGAATGCACAGAGCTGAGGTGGGTGGTGGAGACTAAGAAAAAGGAATTTAAACGGAGATTATGTCTATGTTGTATTTTTTTGGTCCAAATTAGATGAGTGCTATGTACTGAGTGTTTGTGTCCCCCCTCACCCACCAAATTCATATATTGAAACCCTAACCCCCAATGTGATGATGTTTGGAGATGGGGCCTGTGGGAGGTAATTAGGTCATGAGGACAGAGCCCTCATGATGGGATTAGCGTCCTTATAGGAAAAGACAGGAGAGAGCTTGCCCTCCACCATGTGAAGGTACACCAAGATGGTCATCTGGAAACCAGGAAGTGGGTCCTTACCAGACACCGGATCTGCCAATATCTTGATCTTCCCAGTCTCCAGAATTGTGAGAAATAAATGTTTGTTTTTTAAACCACTCAGTCTATGGTAATTTGTGATAGCAGCCCAAACTGACTAAGACAGTGAGCTATTATATTAAAGGATCTAACGGGGTACTTAATAAATTATTATCTCTAAGGGTCTTTGCAAGACAAAATAACACTCCATATTGTGCCTTCTTTTCAGGAAGCTGAGACTCAGAGAGGTTAAGACACTTGCCTCAAATCACAGAGCCTGGCTGAGACAGAATTTGAATGATTAATCTGTCTGACTCTTAAACCCACCATGTCCACTACCCCACTCATAAGGGACAGGTGGGTGTTCCCAAACTGGGCTGCTTTAATAAAGTTGGATTTAACACCCTTGATCTTTGGTAGGCTGGGATTCCCGATCTGGAGGAAATCAATGCTTAACCTGTGTGAAGCCCATCTCCTGAAATGTCCAAGGCACGTAGAGATGAGAGGTGAGAGATATCTGACTGTTCAATGGCACCCCATGGATTGCCAAGTCAGTTTTGCTGAATTGTCTGGCTAGGTCACTGTCCTATTTTAGGGCCCCCTTCCCATGACCGCTGCTTCCATGACCCTCCCAGATGAAGAATCGTTTCTTAATCAAGGATGGAACATTTGTTGGGCTTTCCCTTAAAATCTGGCAGACACTACACGTGTCCTTATTCTGATCACACCTATTAGATGAGCTTTATCAAAATAAATAGCAACAGGGGCTTCCCTGGTGGCGCAGTGGTTGAGAATCTGCCTGCCAATGCGGGGGACACGGGTTCGAGCCCTGGCCTGGGAAGATCCCACATGCCGCGGAGCAACTAGGCCCGTGAGCCACAATTACTGAGCCTGCGCGTCTGGAGCCTGTGCTCTGCAACAAGAGAGGCCGCGATGATGAGAGGCCCGCGCACCGCGATGAAGAGTGGACCCCGCTTGCCACAACAAGAGAAAGCCCTCGCACAGAAACGAAGACCCAACACAGCCATAAATAAATAAACAAATAAATAAAATTTAAATAAATAAATAAATAGCAACAATTTTATCACTGTTTACTGAAATGTGTTGGTCTAGGTACTTCACGTACAGTCTTTCCAGTTCTGACAACAACCCTGAAAGGTACCTACTACTGTCTCTATTTAATGACAAAGATGACATTTACATAGCAGACATTATTAATCCTTGAGGTAGGCAATTTAGTGGGATCTTCTGTAAAGAAGGGAAAACCGAAGTAAAGAGGTTTGAAGAGGTTGACTTGCCCACCCCACTTATCTCCATCTGAATCCACATCTCTCCAGATGTTCAATTTGGTGTAGAAATATAATACATGGGACCCACTTCAGGGTTAGACAGAGCCAGGTCCAAATCCCAGCCCCATTTCTCACTGGCCATCTGACCAATAGCTCCTTTTCTCTACTGAGAGCAATTCATGGCATTTTTGCATGTCTTGTAAAGGCTTTTATTCTGGACTACTTTTCAAGGATGTTTGTGCAGCAAACATCCTTGGAAGACAGAGATAGAGTCTCCCTCCACGTCAGGGGGAAAATTTGTTTTCTCCCAGGATAATAAAGATAATGCCTTCCTCTGGGGCAAAGTTTAAACAGGTTTGCTAGCAGTCCCCTTTAAAAGGGTAGGATCTACTAAGCTTAGGGTCACTCAGCTGTGACACAAACCCATTATATATAAAATATCTATCTCAGCCCACCTCTCCATTGCCCCACGGGACTTGGGGAGCAAAGGGGACCAACAAGAACATAAACCTCATGCTGCCTGCTGTACCATGAGTAACAAAGTCCTTTGTTTCTGACCCACGAGTTTCATGTCTTCTGCCAGCGTCAGTGAACCGGTGGCAGGCTAACTTGTTAGCATGTAAGTAGGATAAAATCTCAAGCCCTTCACAGTCTTTTAACACTCTCATCCAAATGTCAAAAGAGTCAGTAACTCTCACTTTCTCATCTCCCACTGCACCTCAGCCTCCTGTGGTTTGGCATCAGCTCCTAGGACAATACTGAAACTATTTTTGCCGACGTCACCAAAGGCCCTCTCGCTGCCAGTTTCAGTGGGTATTTGATTCTGACAAAATCTTTCTGGACCTTTGCAGCCTTAACACTAGGGGCACACCCTCCTTCTGAAGTACTCTACCATTAGATTCCACGAGACCACACTTGCCTGCCTGCCCTTATTCGTCCCTTTTATGGGCTCCTCTTCCTTTAGCAGCCCCATCAATGCCCTGCCCACCTCCCTGTTGCTCCGCCTGCCCTCCGTGGATGATCTCACTCACACTCCTGGTTTTAGGAACCTCAAATATGGTGATGACATGCTAAACTGTAGCTCCAGTCCAGACCTGTGACACAACTTACTCAGTCACCTGCTGAGGGGCTCCACCTCAAACTCGTGATCCTAAAAGGAACCCATCCTTCCTTGGCCCTCCACACCACCCAATCCTCCTTCTTGGACCCACACTCTCAGTTTGTGGTACACCCACCCACCTCATCGCTCCAGGAAGTCATCCTTGCCCCTTCACCACCCCTCACACCCCAGAGCCAAGCTCCCTTTGAGTACTGCTTCTTTTACTCTGTATTTCAGGAATCTGTTCACCCTTACCTCCCACCAGACCCAGGCCTCCTACTGTTGTTCCCCCTCAGGTCCCAATCCTTCCTGCCTTGGGTGACTGTAGTGTCCAGCTAACTGGGTTTCCTGCCCCCCTTTGGCCCTCCTATAGCCCTCACCCCATGGTTGCCAGAGTTATGTTCCTAAAGTATAAACCAAATCATGTCATTTCCCTGCTTTAAGCCTTTCACTTGCTCCTCACTGCCTATCTGACAATGTCAAGGTTATTAAGGACAGAGTTCACAGTGCTCTCTAAATGTTATGTCCCACCCACGCTCCAACCCCCTCCCTTAAATATTCCTTCCATCTGTCTGCTGTGGCCACTACCACTCAAACTGGAAGAGGTGGGGAGGAGGTATCTCAAAATAGCACTCATTAACTGGTACTGACTGGTTTTAATTTGTATTGTCTGGAACCAGGAAGTCCTAAAATGTTACATTAAACAGTAGGCACACATCTTCTGCTTGCCTCAAACCTATCTGAATGTGTTTGGTTGGTTTTTCTTAAAAAAAATAAAGTCATGGTTTGGATCAGGAGCCAGAGTTCTACCAAATTATTGCTCTCAAGTTTGTTTGCTTCTCAGGGTCGCCTTGAGAAGGAATGAGCTATTCCTTCATTCTACCTAGTTAAGGTGCCGCTAGAACAGGGTTTGTTGATGAGAGAGAATATATACATCCCGCCCCCCCCCTCCTTTGCCCTATAAGCAAGCAAATCAACACCCTTGAGCGTCCACCAGGAGGCGCCCGTGGGGGGGGGCCGTCGAAAGACCTGCGGTACCTTCACGATTGGAGAGGCGGCGGTGGATGCAGCAGCGATGGAACCCGGCTTGCTTCCTTTTTTAAGAATCAGTGTGAAGGAAGGGAGCAGAGCTGCGTTATTTTAGGGAGACCTTGTCGCACTCCCCCTCCCGCGGGTAGGTAGCGTCTGGGGTGTGCGCGGGCCCCATGGAGACACGCTGGCGTTGGCTGCGGTGGCAGCTGGGGCTCCTATCGCGGCTGCGGCCGGCAGTAATCCGACCCCAACGACGCAGGGACTGAAGAGGCGCAAGCGAAAGCGGCAAGCTGCGAACAAAAGCCCGCCGCGCGGGACGTGCGGTAAGCTAACCGGCCGGGGGACCCGGGAGCGGACGGGCTCGCTGAGCTCCAGTAGCCCAGCTGTATACGGTGGGGGGACTCGGAGGACATCTGGGGGCAGGTGGGTGTCCGAGCCTAGACTGAGGTGCATCGCGCTTTTAGCATGGACTTAAGAGAGGATTAGGTGCATCTGGGAGGACCCAAGCTCCTTCACCGTCCCTAGCAAACACCCGGTGGGGGGTACGGGGGAAGGCGGGCACAGCTCCTAGCAAGCCCTGTCCAAGAGGCAAGAGCAAGAATCGATCACCCGTCCCAGGGAGGTCTTTTCGGACTGAGGTATTTCTCTGCGCCCTTCCATCACCCCTGGGCCCGGCGCCTGGGTCTCCTTTGGCAAATGAAAACCAACCATAAACTTCTTCCCTAGGCAAATGGGGTCTTCAGAGCAGTGCACTCTGGGGATGAACAGACCTCTTCCTTTTTGTTCCTGCAAAGCTGCATCCCCGGTCGCCCGCCTAAGCTACAAACAAATACGCTAATCCTCCCGGGAATCCTCCAGAGCCTCTCTGGTCGGCTACTGCCTCTGCACCTCGATCTTTTCATTTTAACTCGCAACAGGGAGGAGATGCATCTAACGGGCCAGACGCCCAGGGGAGCTTGGCCACAGGCCTCCGCCCAGCACTCCGGCGCTGAGGGAGACTGAGGCTGCTCTCTGTGCACCCTCCCGCCCGCTGGGGTTTCAGGGCATCGGTATTATGATTTACATTCCACCGGGCCTCTGAGCCTAATCCCAAAGCGGATTAAGTTTGGGCGGGGGCGGTGACTATGAACGGGGAGGGGGAAACCGCTTTCAAATGTATTCTTCGATGTCCTCCCTTGTCATCCGCAGAGCCTCCACAAAGGGACAGGGCTCAGCCATGGTGGATCCCGTGCCTGTAGAGGAGAAGGCGGGAGCCGAGCCCGGAGGCTCCGGAGGGGACGAAGCCGCCGCGACCGTGCCCCCTGACTCCCAGGGCGCCCCGCAGCCCGCGGCGTCTTCGGCCTTGGCCTCCGCCGCGGTGCCCCGCAAGGCTGAAGTCCCGTGCGCAGCAGAAGGCGGGCGGCGGGAGCAGTCCCCGCTGTTGCACCTCGACCTCTTCAACTTCGACTGTCCGGAGGCCGAGGGCAGCCGCTACGTGCTGACCAGCCCCCGCTCGCTAGAGGCCTGCGCCCGCTGCGCCGTTAAACCTGTGGAGCTGCTGCCACGGGCCCTGGCGGACCTGGTGCGCGAGGCCCCCGGCCGCTCTATGCGAGTGGCCACTGGCCTGTACGAGGCTTACGAGGCGGAGCGGAGCGCCAAGCTGCAGCAGTGCCGGGCAGAGCGCGAGCGCATCGTGCGCGAGGAGAAGCGGCGCCTCTTCACGCCTTTGGGCCCCGCGGCCGCCGCGGCCTCGGCCCCGAGCGCGGGCAGCAGCAGCAGCTGCAGCAGCGCCAGCCTCCCGGCCTCGCCCGCACCGCGCGCCGCCCGCAAGGCCTCCTCCAGCCCGTCCCCGGCCCGGCCCCAACCTACGCCCGCGGGGTCGCGGGCAGGTAGGAAAAGCCACTCACTAGACTCCCTGTCCCGCCGGCGGGAGGGCGCCCTGAGCTCCGAGTCAGGCGCGTCGTCGTCGTCCTACAGCGGTGAGAGCCTGCGGGAGCTGCACTGGCCGCCGCGGGCCTCGGCCAGGAACAGCTGCCCGGCGGGGTCGGCGTCCTCTGCTCCCAACCCTCTGGGCCGCCCATCCGCCCTGGCCCTGGCTCCCCTCACCGGCCGCAGCTTCAGCCTCGGCGACCTGAGCCACTCGCCACAGACGGCTCAGCACGTGGAACGCATCGTGCGCCAAGTGCGCGCCGAGAGGGGTCTGCGCGCGGTTCCGGAGCGCGACCGGAAGATCGCGGCGCTGATGCTGGCGCGGCACCAGGAGGAGCGCCTGTTGCTGGAGCAGCGCGCCGCGGCCCACGGCCAGTGGGAGCAGCAGCGCGTCCGCGCCGAGCAGCGGCGGGAGCGCGAGGAGCGCGAGAAGCAGCGCGCCCTGGAGCAGGGCCGCCGAGCCTGGGCCGCGCAGGTGGAGGAGCGGCGCGGCCGCCGGGGCCGCGAGGAGCACGAGGAGGCGCGGCGGCGGCAGCGGCAGTGCGAGCGCAGCGAGGAGCGGCGGCGGGAGCTGGCCGAGCGCCAAGGACTGCTGCGGCGGGAGCGGGCGGAGCGCACGGCCCGGGAGGACCGACTCCGCAAGCTGCAGCAGGAACAGAACCTGAAGCAGCGGGAGGAGGGGCAGCAGGAAGTGCGCGAGCGGGCCGAGCAGGTGCGCAGGGAGCGCGCTCAGCGCGCGGCGCACGCCAAGCAGAGTCAGGAGGGCCAGCTGCAGCGAGAGAAGCGGGAGCTAAGCCGGGCGGAGCGGGCGCGCCACGAGGCGTTGCTGCAAGGCCGGGCCCGGCTGGAGCGCCAGGAGCGCGAGGGCCTGCGGAGCTCCCTGGAGGCCAGCTTGGGCCGCGCGCAGGAGAACTACGAGCAGTTGGTGGAGCAGCGCACCCGCGAGCTGCGCGAGCGGGCCCGGCGGGAGGAGCTGCAGGGCCGGCGGGCCAAGGAGGCGGCCGAGCGCAAAGAGCGCGAGCATCAGGCACACCTGGAGGCTCTGGCCCGGGTGGGCGAGCGGCGGCTGCAGCACGCGGCGCAGGCGGCCGAGGAGGCGGTGCAGCAGAAGGCGCGGCGCGTGGGCCAGAGCCGGATGGAGAAGGAGCGGGCCCAGCGCGCCAACAAGGAGAAGGTGGAGAGGGACGAAGACTGCCGCCGGCGGGAGCTGCTCCAAGCCATCGGTCGCAAGCTGGAGCGCAGCGAGCAGCTGTCTCGGGACCGGCGCAGCGCGCTGGAGAGCGCCCGCTCCACAGCCCGGGCCTCCTTCCACGTGCGCGAGAAGGTACGCCAGGAGACCAACACGCGCTCCTTCGATCGCATGGTTCGCGAGGCCCAGCTGCACGCCAGCCTGGACCGTAAATGACCGCCGCCGTGCGCTGGCCAGAGTGCCCCGCTCAGCCCCGCGGGGCCTCTTTTGGCCATTTTGACCGGACCGTGGGAGTCCCCAGTCTGGGCGCGGCACCGCAGCGTCGCCAGGCTTCTGACTAATGAGGCAATGAGAGGACCGACGTGTGAGACCTTTCAGTCCGCCGCCTTTGTTTTTAAAAACTGACTTCGTTTGGAAATGACATAGCACAGTCTTTGACCACATCCAACCTTGGTGGCTCCTGCACCGGTCCTTGCCAAGGTTCCCATTGTGTCTGTTGAGTTGGAAAAGAAAAGTGCTGGGAGAAAGGGTCTGGGTCGAGGCTGGGGAAGGGGAGGGCAAGGAGACAGTGCAGAGGTGACTGCCCCCTCCTGCAGTAGTCACCCCAGGCATCTTTCACATACTGGTGTCTGAGGCGACTGCGGGAACTGCAGTGGACGAGGCATCTCCTTGGCTCCCCTTCCTCTTTTAACATATGGCAAGTTGCACAAAGCTCGGAGGCCTTGCAGAAAAGCACAGCTCTTCCAAGGTATTAGGCCACACTCAAGTGACCCAAAAGCTATTGATTTTTGTGTGCTAGACTTTTAATCTGCCTCTCGCGCAAATTCTGGTCTTACTTCTGACAGGTTTTCCCTTGATTCCCCTAGGTTTTCTAGTTAGACAATCATCTGCAAATAATGATCAATTTGGGTTTTTTCCCCCTCATTCTCCCAAGTGACACAAGAAATCAGTTGGTTTGGTGATGCTGTTTCGCTTTAGTGGGAGCCCCCAGCCCCTCGGGGGAGGCGGGTTCCTTAGGCAGCAGTGTTTGCCCCGATTGAGCTTTCCTGCAGGGTAGTTTTAGGGGAGGCAGTGTCTGATGGCCACCTCCCAATGTGGAGCCCACTCCTCGCACACAGCAGCCGTGCCTTAAGAAGCAGAGCTACCTTATGTGCCTGCCCAGGCCAATTCTGCCTCAACCTCCAGCCCTGGATGCAGTCCCAAGAGTGGGCCCCAGAGAGTCTGGGGTGTCGGATTCCCTCTGTGAAGGAATCATCGCAACTGCTCCGAGGGCAATTACTTTACTGTGGTGGCAGAAGAGCTGGAATTGCCTCTTTGCTGTGAGGGTCGTGCTCACTACGGTTGGCAGTGTATCTTCCTCTCCTCTCCTTCCCCACGTGAGGAAAAAGAGAATCTCCCTCTGACATTCCTGTGTCCCTCTCCCCTACAACTGAAAGTATTTAGTCAATCTCTCTGTGCCTCACCTTTCCTATTGGCCAGATGGGGCCATCAGTACTCTTCTCCTGGTACCTCAAGATCTCCCGGATCCAAAGCACCGCCTCGGTATTATTTGTTGGTCTTCTTTGTGCCTTTCTTGACCTGGAGATGGGAGGCAGGAGGGCTGCTGTTGGCCTAGTTTGTTTCTGGGAATATGGATTCCTGGCGTAGGAAGGGGCAGTGCGTCAGGGACAGATGGTCATTTAGCCTGTGGGGGAAAATGCACGCAAGACCAGGCCACTTTCTGGTCCAAAAATTCCCATTCAGTTGTCTTCGGGCAACTTTAACCTTTAGAGTGCTTCCCTTCCAGGAAGCCGAAATCAGCCCCCAGCCATGTCTACCCAAGGACCCTACCTTCATCAAGGAAGGTGGGAAGTAAAACATTTCTTTTTACATTAAGTCAGGATCAAGAAATAACAGTTACCAAAAAAAAAAAAAAAGAAAAGAAGAATCAGGGTAGAGAACTACTCTACTGGACATATTTCATGTATATTCTGTTGGGCAGAATTGTCCCTAAAGTGTCTGGTGTTACACACACACACACACACATTCTGTTAGCCCCTCCCCCCCCCACAATCAAATGCCAGCAGGTACAGGAGTATTGTGTAGAAGGAAGCAGTGCTTAGGTGTTACACTTCAGATGATGTGAAACCAGAAAAGGAGCTGTGCCAATGCTTACTTCTTGAATGGGTGAAGTTTTCCTTAAGTTTTCATGTCGGTAACAAGGTTGTCAGTGAGCTATAATAATTGGCCTTGTCTGTGAGTCAGGTGCATTTAACTAAAAATGTTAATGTGATACTGGTTCTTACCTTGTGGTTCCTGATTTGATAGAGGGGCCTTTGAGACCTTAATAGAAAGTTCCACCTAAAACTACTTCCTTCCAAAGTATATGCATTCATTTGAGAAGGACACAATCTGCTTTTTTGGATAAGGCGCTGAAAGGTACGTAGGTGATCTTCCTCGGCCCTTTAGTCAGTTTGTTTTCTGACTTCTGAGTGACTTTGGGTAGATCACCTCTGTGTGCCTCGGTTTCCCCACCTGTGGAATGGGGATCATGATTTCTGCCCTCCTCACACAAACACTGTGAGGATGAATCAGAATCAAAGTGGTGCTCTCAGTTCTAAGACTTTGGAACGGCAGGTGCAATCACTGTAAACAGGAAGGATCATGTGACTGCACTATGCCTAGAGTGTAATGTACCATCGTGACCTAGTACAGAAAGGAATCTTCTGGAAAAGCACATTGTGGATCATAATGCCACATATGATGCAAAGGCCCAGGTCTGAATGTCACCAAATTAGACGTTTGCACTTAGAGAAAAGCACAGTGTAAAGGAAAAAAACTTTGGATCCTTTAAATATATGTATATAGCTAAGTAGAATTCAAGCAAAAACAGAAGCCAAACTTGGTAATAGTAAAGAAAGGTTCTTCCAAGTGTCACACCATCTTCTAGAATGTAGAGCATCTCTGTATTCTAGGATAAGTGGTCATGTTGCTCTTTGAGGAGGAGCAATTTCCAGGATCCTTTTTTGTGCCCTTTATTTATAGTCTTCTCTTTGAAGTGATGCCAGAGAGGAGGAGTGTTTCTTATTCTGAAATGCAGCGAGAGAAAATCAGAGGGGTGGGGGCGGTGGGGATGATGGACGGAGAAAGTCTTACTTCTCCTGATGTGAACATTCTCACAAGTGCCCAGAATTTGTCTCCACGCACCACGCTGGAACTTCTTACCATCCAGGAAAATGCAGCCTTGACATGACCCCAGGCCTTCACATTTACCCCTTGGAACATCCCCTTGCTCAGAACAGAGAGAACGTGAAGTGGGATGAAGAGGAATGGAAAGGGTTGGAAAAAGCTTTAGTTTGGTTCATTACCAAGGAAACAAGCAGGACAAAACCATTTCAGATGGAATCATCAGTGAAGCTAGCCCAGTGTCCTGCTCGGGCAATGACCAGTGCCTACACCACATCTGGACAGGAAGATGGAAGTTTCCTTTCAGAAGCACACAGACTGTGAGTCGTCAGTGGAAGCAGTAAGCAGGATTTTCCTAAGGCAAAGAGTCTGTAGGGGAGAGAAGGCACGTGAGAATGCCGTTTGTGTTCAGGCCATTCAGTAAAGCCTACCACTTATCATCCCCCTTCCTTTAAAAAGTCCACTGAAACAGAGGAGTGATCAACTCTACATAAGGGCCTGTATCTTATTTACCATTGAATCCCCTGCAGCCCGTGGTTTAGCACCTCGTATGCGGTAAGCACATACATACTGGATGGAGAGAGGGATAGACGATGGATGGATGATGGACAAAGAATGGTAACCAGGGACATCTCTGTAGAATGGATTGAATGGAGGCCTCGATTCATTTGTCAAATTAGTATTGAGCTGTACGCCAGGCATTGCTCTTGGTGCTGGGGAGACAGAGTCTCTCTGACCCTTGACCCTGGAGAACATCTGTGCTGCAATGTCATGAGATGAGCAGATACCTCTGTTTCCCCATTGGGCTTAACTACCTTCGCATCCTGGTATCCAACCACAGGCAAACCTGATGGTCCTTCAAGCACTGATTTCAAGGCTTTTCAGTTTCCCAGGGACACGCAATCCGCCAACCAACCATCATCTAGTTACTGTTGTTCTCTTTCCCTCAGAGGAGCCTTGATTAATCAGGTCAAATTCATAAGGTCATGTACTTAATCAGCTTTAAATTACAATAAAAAGAGAGAGAGATTAATTACCTTCAAGGGCATTATCTGTGTTGCCTTTAACAGAGGCAGCGTAAATAATGATCGTCAATATAGAGAACCAAGCCTCAGGCCGTGCAGAGTCCCAGATCACCAAAACAGGGTACCACCTCCATCATTCGACTGTTCTTGCTGAGACAAGCACCTCCACACTTCAGAAGCATTTCCAGCTTTAAAGTCCCAACAGAAAGAGACTTCTGATTAGTACCAAATTGATAAGAACGTTTAGTGAACCAGAATATCCCATTTCTTAAAGCTTCCAGGTGATTGAGCTTACCCCCAGGTTGCTCCGTAGACTTGCCTTTTTCCACTGTTTGACTGCATCTCTACCCTGCATGTCCCAGGAAAACGTTAGGCACAGGAGCATAAGGAAATCTGGCATTTCTCAACACAGCCTGGAAAGGGGCTGTCAGAGACCCAGCAGACAAGTCTCTGTTGTAGAAATGTTATTTAGACCTTAGATGTGACACACTGGCTTTGGGTATCCGATGCAGCACCTGCAGCATTACGCCTGATCACATGCTTCGGTTACGTGACTCTACGCAAGAGCACTTCGTCTGCTCACGTACGTGCTCTGTTCCACGGAGCTCTGGTGCTCTGGACACGCACCTCCTCCCAGCCCCTCATACTCTCCCTGGTGCTGCTTTGGCTTCACATAGGTCGGGGCTGGGACAGAGGGTGCGGTTAGTAGCAAGTGTTAGGATATAGAAGTGGAGGCGGTTGCTTTCTGAGGAACACTGGTAATCACTGTTCGCAGTATTGTTACTTCCTGATTCATCAAATGCCGTCACGTCGGTATTTGAGCACAAAAACCTAGTCTGCAGTGATTTTTAAATTAGCTGCCACTTTGAAGTGTTCATGCCTTTCTTCCTCTCCACTAGTACAGTATTGATGGCATGTTTTTTGTGTCAGACACTTGAACAATTCACAGGACTGTCAGAAAGATCATCCATCTCTACTCCTGTGTTGGAGTGTACACACGCACGCACACACACGCTCCTACCCACCCCAGCATCAGCGTTCTTGCAGAGGGAGGGGACGTGTAGCCATCTCATTCTTTCAGAGAAGGGTAAGCTCTGGGAACAATGAGCTGCCCCTGGTGGGGGTCCAATGATTCCACCTATACCTCCAGTTCCAAGGCTGCTTCAATCTCTGGCTTGTGAGCATGGTATCCATATGTCCCAATTCCACCACTGAGCCACATGGGTGACAAAGGATTTTCATGTTGCCACTACACCTCTTCCCCCTACTTAGTGTGAGAGACTGACTGGGAAATGGAATTTAGATGCCAAAATGTTGACATTTGGAACATCTCAGTGTGACAGAATGATTGATAGCTACAGAATTCTGAACGTCCGGTCCGTGTGGCTACCATACCTTCAAGGCAAAGTTTTTGGCAAAGGAACAAGCTTTGTTGACTTATTCAAACTATTACCTACTATTCCACAGGCCCCTCCTGTCATCTGTAAAATGAGGACAATAAATCCTACTTGGTAGAGAGTTCCTAAATAGAGTTAATGCTTGGAAAGCAGCACAGTCCTGGGCAAATAGCACTCAATTTGTGGATACTGTTATTCTGAACTTGGGAAGGTGGCAAAGGAAGGAATGGGGTAGGTTGAACTTTAGCCAGGTGGTACTGGTGGACCCCAGGCTCAGATGGCAGCCCTTTGCAGTTGTATGTATCCCTTGCTGTGTGGCAATCCCTCAACCATTCCAAAGGAAGGGGCTCTGGAATAATGGGTCCCCAGTAATGTGTCATAGTCTGGGGCTGGGGGGGCGGGATTACCATGTTTACCAAATATTTGGCAATAAAATTGACGTATGATGATAAGTTTTGAAATTTTATTTTAAGACTTGACTAAAATGACAGAATGTTTTTAAATTTACATCTCTTTCTTGGGGAAAAGAGGGTGTGCTTCTGTCCTGGTTAGACTCAAATGCTTTGGTAGCATCTTTAGCAGAACCAAGTAGAAGAGGGTGTGGGAGAACCACTGTTCTGGGGTGCTCTGGTAATGCAGGATGTGGTACCCGGCAGGAATTCTGAGATGTGCAGCCATCTCTGCTGTGGCCCCATGGGCATGAGGAAGAGGGTCTGGGACAAGCCCAACCCGGGAGAGCGCTGATGGGCTCACTGTGGGAACCGATGCTGGACCAGGAAGGAGAGAGGTGGGTGTGCCTTAGCATTGCTTCATCCTCAACAAATGACATTCTCTGATGAGGCACAGAAAATGCCCCCATCTCCTTCCCTGCCCCCCAACCCTGCACACAGTTGCATGGAGGTTAGCTGCAGGACTGGATCTGCAGAATTCCATTCCCCACACTGGATGTACATCAATGCACAGAGATGCTGAACAGGCCTCCTGGCCCGTGCTGGCCCGCACTGTGCATCGGGAAGTGAGGACCACAGGTGAGGTGAGCTGCTAGGAGCTCTCCTGCATTGTCACCTTTCTTCTGCCCTTGGATACCCTAGAGGGAGGCCCCAGTAGACCTTAGAGGCCCCCTGAGCCCTCATCAAAATCATAGAGTAGGCAGAGCATGCCTCCCAAAAACATCTGCTTGTTTGAAGAGAACCCACAGGGTGAGCAAAACACATAGCCAAAGGAAAAATTTTGCTAATGTTGTGATTGCAGCGGTAATGATAGCTAACGCATGCTAAGCACTTATACTGGGCAGCCGACTGGTTTTTGGTTTTGGTTTTGTTTTTTTTTTTAAGCACTTAATCCTCACAAGGGCTTTAGGAGGAAAGTACTTTTTTTTTTTTTTTTTAAATAGGAAGATTTTTTTTTTTTTAATTTTATTTATTTATTTTTGGCTGTGTTGGGTCTTCGTTTCTGTGTGAGGGCTTTCTCTAGTTGCGGCGAGCAGGGGCCACTCTTCATCGCCGTGCACTGGCCTCTCACTGTCGCGGCCTCTCCCATTGCGGAGCACAGGCTCAGTAGGTGTGGCTCACGGGCCCAGTTGCTCTGTGGCATGTGGGATCTTCCCGGTCTAGGGCTCGAACCCGTGTCCCCTGCATTGGCAGGCAGATTCTCAACCACTGCGCCACCAGGGAAGCCCGAAAGTACATTATTATTCCCATTTTACAAATGAGAAAATTGAGGCACCGGGTTTAAGTGACTTGCCCAAGGTCACACAGCTAGTGTTGGGCAGAACTGGGCTTGGGGAATTGAGTTTAAGTGGGCTTAACTTCAGCTGATACACATGTCACTTACTAGACCAGCCCTTCCTGCCTCTTGAGATTCACAGCAAAAGGACATTAGGAGTGGAGCAGTTTAATTGTTTGATCCAGGCTCAGCTGAAAGCTCTGGCCTTACGTTTCATAGTCTGCCTCGGTTGCCATATGTGGGTCAAGAATTCTGCCTGGGCTCCTACTTCCTGCAGCCACGAAAATAAGTGGAAACAAATGACAGGGAGGGAGGAAAGTGAGCTTCTTTGGGAAAGGAAAGGGCTGATTTATGGAGGGTCATTAAAATAAGTAAGAGCATCATTATGTCCAAGAAAGGAGAAAATGCAGTGAGAGTGGAGGAAAAAAGGAAGGGAATCAAAAAAGAGAGGCTGGGGCATACTAGGAGGAAGCCAGAGACAGAAAAATTCAGGTGGGATCTATATCTTGTGAGTCTGAACACAGCTAAATAAGTCAGTGCCTCAACAGAGGAGCAACAGGCCCACGACTGGAGCCGCCTTAAGGCAGCTGAAGCAAGACTCAGGGAGGAGAAAGGAGAGAGCAGGCGCCTTAGACACTGATAGTCGCTATAGGTCCCAGTTCAAAATTGTTCATAGTCTAGATGTGTCAGATCTACAAAGATAAGGCTAGGCAAGCCATCTCTAAAGGGCTTTCCAAAAGTCGCCAAACTTCTAGCAAAAAGAAAGTACAAGTAACGAAAACATACATAATTTCTTGTGCTGGTGATTAAGCCAGTTAAGAAATCCTTGGAATCCATTCGAAGGTACTTTTGAGATACCCCTTCTCTATGTGGGCCCAGAACAGATATAGTTTCTACCTCAAGTAGCAGAAAAAGTAAACAAAGCTCAAGGCAAAGACAGTGTGCTTTGTAACGTTGAGGACATGATGGGTAGCAGTATTTGGAAAGTGAAGAATTGAAAGGTACACAGAGCACTAGAATGTAGAATGATTTAGAAGGCGATAGATCATATTTATTAGGCAAGAGAAAATCTATTATTGATTTTCTTTAATGTTCTTATCATCTAATCCCAATGAAAGATGCCAGGTTGCCCTGAAGCTTTCAGTTTGGCTGAACAGTATGAAACCATTGATATTCAACTGTTTTTTGCCCTACGAAGCAACAAACAGAGGGATGACTTGTGCCCTAAATGGGCTGTCTGAAGCGCCTACCGGAACTGGAGGTGGGGGCTGTGGGTGTGGGTAGAGGTCCAGATGGCTGGGGCATCCAGGTCTCACGCAGAGAGAGATGTCCCTTAAGGAGCTGGCATAGGCAGGTCAAGGGCAGCCTGCTGGCCTGCATAGGCAAAGGGCAGCTTTTCTGCCTGCAGGAAGCGTAAATTTACATCAGCACGTCTAAATGGGGATCCATTTGGTCTCCCCACACAGATTGGGCTGCACGGCCCTTCATTTTCTTAAAATCTGCAAACTTTTCTGCAGAGGCTGTGGCCTCCTGGCTGACTGCACGCTCCCAGGAGTCCTGCAGGGAGCAAGCTGATCAGCACACTGCCGCCTGCTCAGAATACCAAACAGCAAACAGCAGTGCAGGGCTCCCAGTCCTCTGCTGCAGCCGGCTACCCCGGCACAAGCTCCACCCTCCAGGAGCCCTTTCTCTCCCTCCATTGTCGCTTTTCTACAAGCCCACTTGTTTCCAGGTGGCAGAAATACGTCTGCAATCCAGCAATATATTTCTAAAACCTTCTCCATGACAACGCAGGGCCGTGAGCAGACTGCCAGATCCGAGCAGCCAGAGAACTGCCCTGGGAGCAACGGCATAAAGACAGCACATGGCAGCTGGGGACGCTAAAAGTCTGCCTTAGCAGTGTTGCAGTTTGGGGTTAACACTCCCCATCTTCTGGGGAAGCAGTGAGCCCATGTCTCCAGATGCCCAACAATGATAATTCATAAACCCTGATGTTAGCACAGAAGCCAAATAGTCCAGGGAAGCTTGGACGTCTTTTCTTCTTGAAAGATCTTTTGCAGCAGAACAAGAAGAGAGAAATGCAGCAAAGAAGGACCTGGGTTTTTTAATGGGTTGCCAGTGTTTTGTGATTGTACAAATCCTTTATACATCTCAAGTGCCATCCAGATGGTATGTCTCACAGATGTCACCTCCCCACACCCGCCCAAATCACCCCTAGCCCCAGACAATCTCACAGTGGCCAGAGCCTAAGAACCAAAATCTCTACTTTCCCTCCCTTGGGGCAGAATGCCAGGCACAGCAGAGATGGCTCCTCGAGACCCAGCATCCACAAAGAAGCTTCCTAGGAGCTTGTTGTCAGGAGTATGGAGGTCATCAAACAAGGGAGAAAGCCAGAGGAGCAAGGCAGGGACATATGTGTGAGTTGGAAACAGGGGTGAAGACAGAAGCCAAACCAGATGGCACCGATTCTCCTTCCCAACTCTGCCCTTCAATCTAGCTTCTTTATAGCTAAACCAGAGGCAGGACCTCCAGATCTCAGGGCATCCTTTAGTGAGGAGCCAGGTGCTTTCCCTGCCACGCTCACACTGCACCCTTCCCCAGCCTGCACCCCACCTCTTTAAGCAAAGCCCTCTCCAATGGTGTGGTGGTTTAATAGTTTGGCTTCAAAACAAGGGGTACCAAACCTCTGAACTCCGATCTGGGTTCAGAAGGACATACTCATGTCAGAGGCATTGAAATCAGACCACTTGCCACCAGTCAGGGCATCAAGCAAACCCAAACTCAGGGAACCTTGAGCCACCTACCCCCATTCTCCTGGGGTTTTCAAATAGGGTCAGGGCTCCCTCCACCTCCGTTCTTCTCATGGGGTCAGTGCTGAGCTCCTGCTCTGCGGTCAACACCAGCCCTCGCTGCAGGGCGGGGGAATGGACGTCTCCTCTGGGTTGTTTCCTGTGGTCACTTACTCTCCACACAGAGAGTGAGTTGACAAGGGGGTGCCACAGGCATGTCAGCTTTGGCTCTGGGGTAGTTCACAGCTACGGCTACTCTGTGTCATTAAGTACGTTATTTTTATCTCCTAAGTTACAGGACTGGCAACAAAACTGGCAGTGCCCAGTGCAAACTGAAAATGCATGGTCTTTCATTCAAATATTATTAACAATTTCCAGACGGCTACAGCAGAACGTTCAACACAGCACAGGACCCTTCTACAGGGCCCCGTGAGCTGCACAAGATCTACCCCCATGAAGCCAGGTCTGCCAAATCCTTATCCTTGGTAGAAGAAGCTGTAGCCACACACCAGGAGATAACATTTCTGGAGTTTTATTTTATTTTATTTTATTTTAATTTTTGGCTGCATTGGGTCTTCACTGCTGCGCGTGGGCTTTCTCTAGTTGCGGCGAGCGGGGGCTACCCTTCGTTGCGGTGCGCGGGCTTCTCATTGTGGTGGCTTCTCTTGTTGCGGTACGCGGGCCCTAGAGAGCGCGGGCTTCAGTAGTTGTGGCTCTAGGGCTCAGTAGTTGTGGCTTGCAGGCTCTAGGGCGCACAGGCTTCAGTAGTTGTGGTGCACGGGCTTAGTTGCTCCACAGCATGTGGGATCTTCCCGGACCAGGGATCGAACCTGTGTCCCCTGCATTGGCAGATGGATTCATAGCCACTGTGCCACCAGGGAAGTCCATTTCAGGAGTTTTAAACTTTAAGAATGATAAGGACTTTGACAGTTGCAAAACTAGACTCAGAGAAAAGAAATTCAGACATCCTATTTTGTTGTTTTCCTTTATCTAATTCCCATTCAGATCTTTCCCTACACGTGAGTACAAGGGTTAGGGAGTGTTTTTCTGGGCCCATCAGACGTGGGTGGTAGGACACAGCCTTTGCCAAGGTGGAAGAACCTGGTTTCTGCCCATTTCATTAACAATCAGCCTTTTTTACAAAATTATGCAGTGGTTAAAACTGTAGTCAGACAACATGGCCTTCAGATCACCTTGAGCAAATTATATAATTTCCCTGAGCCTCAGTTTCCTCATCTGTAAAGTAGAGACAGTAATGGTACCTACCTCACGGGTGGTCGTAAGAACTAAATGAGATAAAAAGTGAAGAGAGAAGAGCACAGTGCCTGGCACGTAATATGAGTGCAATAAATAGCTTTTATGATTAATCTCATCATTATGTTTTTAATATTTTTTTTTTAAGATTTAATTTTATTTATTTTTGGCTGCGTTGGGTCTTCGTTGCTGCACACGGGCTTTCTCTAGTTGAGCGGTGGCGTCTCTTGTTGCGGAGCACGGGCTCCAGGCGTGCAGGCTCAGTAGTTGTGGCACACAGGCTCCAGAGCGCAGGCTCAGTAGTTGTGGCGCACGGGCCTAGTTGCTCCGCGGCATGTGGGATCTTCCCGGACCAGGGATCGAACCCGTGTCCCCTGCATTGGCAGGCGGATTCTTATCCACTGTGCCACCAGGCAAGTCTCCTCATTATTTTTTTTAAGTAGGTGCTTCTAAAAGATGAGCTCTGTTGAAACAGAGGTAGCCATGAGCTGAACTATTTCTCTTAACCTCACTCTCAGGGAGAAAGTGCTAGAAGGGATACAGAGAGACTGGCTGGAGTTATCCATGTTCTACCCTAACAGCCCATTAGTGTGGGATCATGGACCCTCAACTAACTTCCTGAGGTTTCTCCCCCAAAGCTCAGTTAAGGCAGTTCTCTTGCCAATTCACAGACAAAATTAAGTCAAAGCATAAAACTGCTTTAATTTTAGATTCCCACCCCCACTGTGAGGTTTTTCTTAAGACTTTGGTGTGTGCTTCTGGATATCTAAACTAGAATGTAGACTAAAATGGCAACCGTTTAAAACCAACGTATAGTGAGTATTTTTAAATTTAAGACCACAAAGATTCATGACTTCCACATGATTTGTCACCTGAACATATTTAAGTAAGGTGAACATGAACTTTGGAACAGTGACCTTGCATCAACATTAGCTTATGTGAACTAATCCCAGGCCCTAGGGGATTCCCCTGCTTGATGACTTATTTGAGGGTGGCCTCCCCTCCGACCCCTCCTCACCCTGTGCTCCACTAGGGAGGTAATCTGAGCATGGCCCATCAGGGGCTGAGCCCTAGGAAGCTCAGCCCTTCGTATCCCTCCACAAACATATGCGATTCTGGCTCAAACACCAGGAACAATTAAACCACCATCATCTCCTTGTCATGGTCAAGGACAAGTCTGAGACAAATGTGGGGTCTGAATGCCCCGCTCTGAGGCAGTACTCCCCTTCTTCTCAAAAGCTCTTTTTTAGGCTAAGAAGAGTTTGCTCTGGGGCAAACTCAACCCCTTAAAGACTTGCTTACACCCCAGGCTGGGGCTCACTAGACCCACGGAGCCGTCAGGAAAGCTGACATTATTTCTGAGCCTCCTGGGCTGCGGGATCACAGTAGTGCATGTGTGGAAGTTTGGGAACGTGGACGATGCTGTGCGTTTGGTCCCCGAAGCCAAGGCTGATGGACAGTGAGGCAGGCCAACTGTGCTCTTCCAAACCCTCAGGTCGCAATGAAAGCCGCGGTTCACGCAAAGCACCCCAGAGAAAGTCTGGCAAAAGAGAAGGAAGCACTAATAAAAAGCAGCAGCGTCTAACTGCTGCCAAGGCCAGTGCTCTTGGGAACTGTCTTCAAGGAAATGCTGGCGGGAGGCCAGAGCCCCAGCTTTCAGAGTCAGCTTCCAAGGCCTTGGTCCACTGGATGGTTCCTAGCTCCCTCCATACAGTGACCAGAGAAATCCACCAGGGCTGCCCTGCCCCAGATTTGTAAACAGACCTCCATAGCTGTCTATAAATTGAAAACAAATTACAGAAGAGTTTGCATACCTTTTCCAATTAAATTTGATGTATGGATTTTTCCCCTTTTTACCAAGAGACTATTTTTGCCCAGGTTTTCAAGGCAAAAATAATCTTGTGAGACCTAATCAAAATACTCCCAGGTCTCATATTTGGGTGGAGCTTTCCTGATAACAGGGGTCTTATGGTAATGTACCCCATGGACTGGGGTCCAGCACTGAGCTGCACTTAGGCCATAGTTAACAAGCTCCCTGGGGAGCACTTCTTTCCGGAGCCTAGACTGGCTGACTGGAGGTGGAAGAAAGCCCTGGGTGTGTTTGGAGGAAGGGAGAGAAGAGTGGAGATTGTTTTTTAGGTTTTGCTTGCTATTAAGCAGTGGAAGTGTTTAAGATCCCTTTAGGCAAGAACCAAGGCAGTTTGCAAGTGAGTGGCACTACCATTGATCTAGTCAACATTCACTTAATTCTGACTGTATTCCAGATCCTGAGAACAGAGGGCAGGTGAGATCGTGGTCCCTGCCTTAAAACTCTGCCAGTCAGGTAAGGTTGCAAACAAGCCAATAAGTTTTTATAAGACCCTGTGATGTGTGTGCTCCAGTGAGGACACGGGTGAGAGCTCACAGGAAGTCCTGGTCCTGGGAGCAGCAGAGACGGCTTCCTAGAGAAGTGACGTCTAAGCTGAGACCGGAGGGATGAGTAGAAGGCTGAGAAGAGGCTTGTTTTTCTCTTGCATGATATTCCATAGGCAGGCAGATGGTCCAGACTGGGTAGACAGCCCACAGCACGAGGTCGTCCAGGGCCTGGCTTCCTTCTATCTTACTTTGCCATCTTCTATGGCATTTTCCTCGCTTGCATAATCAAAGCTAACTCACCAACACTGCTTCCATATTCCAGGGAAAGAGAAAACGTGGAAGACAAACAATTTCCTCTTGTGGGAGTTGCATGCGTCACTTTTGCTTCCATCTCACTGGCCAGAACTTAGTCATATGGTCACTTTTTGGCTACAAAAGAGGCTGGAGAATATAATCTCTGGCTAAGTTGCCATGTCTCAAGCTAAAACTAAGAGGGAAAAAGGGGGGAATGGACACTAGTGGACAATTAGAAGTCTTTGTCACAGTGGGAGAGAGAATGGTCTATGCATGTATGCCCTTATCAAGGGCAAGAGGTAAAAGAGAGTACAGTGGACTTGGGGAGGAATGTGCCATACACTATACTAAGTACATTATCTACATGATTTCACTTAAACCTCATAATCCTACAAATAAAAAGTATTACCATTTTAATTTTAAAGAAGAGGAAAGTGAAGGTCAGAGAGGTTGGGTGATTTTCGTAAGGTCACACAGCTGTAAAGGTGAAGCCAAGATTTTGATCTAGGTCCACCCGGCTCCAGACCTGCTGGTCTCTCCATGAGGCTACAGTGCCTCTCTGTGAAGCCACCTAGAAGGTAGAGGAGGCTCTGGGAGACTCCAGGAGTCACTGGCTGAATGGTGCCAATGGTGGGGCACTGCAAGGAATGAGTGAAGAGTAGGAGGCAGGGAGGGGACTGGCAACAGTTGGCAAGTGAATCCAGGAAGGCACATCTGATAAAACCAACCATGTCTGAGTCTAAGAGAATCAGTGTTTAGATTCTGCTTTGAGATCAAATTATCCCTAGTAATTGAATTCTAGAATCTCAAGGCACTCAGATATAAGGATCTTGTTCCTCAAACTGATCAACAGTATAGTTTTGAATGATCATCCACAGACATCTAGTCCTACCCCACTCAAAGCAGGAGCCCCTCCTGCAGCATGCCTGGTGGTTGCTCATCATTGGCAACTCAAAGACTTTCAGGGCAGGGGAGCTCACCACCTCCAGCCAGTGTCTCTGTCAGAAGACTCTGGGTACCCTGAGCCCCTTCTGAATGGTCCAGCTGAGGGGGAGATGGATTCTACACAGCTGTAGAGGTTGGGTGAGGCCCAGCTATCTGCTGGTGCATTTAATCCATCAGTCCACTGATTGAAGAGTTCAGGGAGTCCAAGGCCAAGGTTATGTGAATCTCTACACAGGACATTTCTCTTCACTATGCTTGTCCTAGGGCCTTATGAGACAGAGATCCTGGACTATCTGATTTCTGATGGCTTTTCTGACCTCCATGAATGTTAGACATGTTCATTAATCCTTTTACCCGTAGCCTCACAATCACAACCTTGAAGAAAAATCACTTTGAAATTTGCAACAGATTTGGCCTATGAATAATTCAGCATGGCTCTCGACTCAGGGGAAGTATTCAGTTTCTGAAGCTTCTTAACCTACAGGAGACAGTAGATAAGATGCTGCAGGGATGCGTCTGCTTAGATTGGAGTGAATGGATGGAGGGAAGGAAGGACAAAAGGAAGGAGGACAGGGAGGGTGGGAGGGAGTGAAGGGGGAAGGGAAGTTAGATATAAAACAAATTTCCTTCTTCAAGCAGTCTTAGAAGCTCCCAAGGACTTCAGCTCATGTTGGGGAACAGGCACTGGGGGAAGAATTGTGGTCAGGCTGTGGTGCCAGGCCAACCTGCCTCGAGAGCAGCTACAGGAGAGTAACCATTGAGTGTAGAGCTTGTCCACCATGGAACCAAACTTGAACCCAGGTAGGAACCCGGCACCAGCGTGCAGAGCTCCTCCCTGGAATGCCCAAGCCTGTGGGACCATCCCCCATCCTCCTATTTTGTCTTGGCTTTGTCTCCAGACTAGAAGAGACAGAAGGAAAGAGATGGGGACTTGGCTGAGTTTCAGCCCTGGTTCTACTTTTCATGGCAGTGGGACCTCAGGCGGGTCACTAATGTGTGGTGTCATCAGGGTAACTTTATCCGGCTAAGGATGACCGTTATCTGGCCAGAGACCCTCCCACTTCCATCACAGGTGGGGTCTCAGCTTACTATCTTGGAATTCTTTTGCTTTTTAAATAAATGCATTTTTTACTATTCACCTCCCACTCCAAGGAGGTGAAGTGGATAGAATTTTTTTTTTTTTTTAAATCCTATCCTATCACAGGTCAAACAAATGCAAACTCTTTACTACTGAAGCTCATTTGCCCTGGTGGACCAGGTTGCCCCATGTAAGGGACTCCCTAGTGCAGGCTGAGAGCTCACTTAAGAAGCCTATTTTTTTCTCCTGTATCCCCAAACTACTTAACACTCCCATAGAATGGAAAGGTGAGTCCCAGGAAAAGCATGCCAAGGAAAAGTGAGCAAGAATTTCTGTCCAAGATCCAGACAGAGCAGGTCCAATCCACACACCTCAGGCTCACTCAGGGAGGGAAGTTCCCAGGCGTGGAGAAGAGCCCAAAGAGGCACCCTTCCCCACCCTGTGGGCCTAGAGTGATGCCTCCTTCCCCAGGCCCTGGATCACCCCTGATATCATCCTGTTCCTTGGGGATGGGAGGAGAGGGTGGGCAAGGCTAGGAAGAGTGAGATTGCAAGCTTCTCTTGAAGCCAGCAGTCTCTGATCTCTGTTTCTTCATCTTTAAAATGGAAACTGTAAAAGCACCAGCCCTGTTTCTTCATGGGCTGAGGCAATGGGGGTGAAGGTATCAACAGCAAGGAGGCTCACAATACTGGCTATCATTGTGGGGTCACCAGTCCCCATTTCAGGAAGCCCTCGCTGGACTGGAGATAGACAACGAGCATAGTCTGGCTGCAGCAGGTTCCTTGGAGGGACGCACACTGTGTATGAAATATAGTCCCTGCCTGCAAGTTGCCTAAATGCTTGTCGGGAGCAGAACATACTCCTGCAATACCCTGAGGAACCGCCCTGCAATGGTAGACAACCCGGTGCAGGGTCTTTGCTGCAGATTGATGGTTGTATGCAGTTAGCATGCTTGTTCTAGCATCTGAGTCCCATGGCCTCCCTCCAATCGGGCTCCTGGCATCCTCCGCACCTTGATGGAGTCACCAGGACTCCCAGCCTGGTCCTTTATTCTTTAGTTCCAAAACCCTTTCAGAAACTAATCCACCCTGGGAAAGAGGTTCATGTCAGCCTGGTCCAGATGTCAGTGCATTGTTTACAATGGAAAAGCAGCCCCTCATTTGCACAGAGCCCACATCCTTCCGAGAAGGCATAAATCCACGTAAGGGACCCAGTGAGAGACTGGAAGTTTTCCTCATAAAAAGAGTGAAACCAGAGGGTACTGGGCAGCCTCACGAGGCATCATCTATTACTCCATCGCAGTTGCACGGTGACTGCATCCTATGCCCTTCTCATCCACAGTCTCTTTCTCGCTGGGTATCTTGGGAACCCTCACTCTCCTGACAGTCCGTTGCCTCTTTTTTTTTTCTGTCCTCCATGAACCGTTCTGCCAAGAAAATAAGTTAAATCACAGTTTATCTGGTGCTGTTCACACATTGGACATGGACCTCCTTAGTAAGACTCACGGTGAGCCAAACCCCCAAGAACTGCCCCACCTCCCAGGCTGCCAGCCCCAGGGAGCAGCAGTTCCTTCCGTGATTGGCTGCACTGCGGTCACTGTCCCAAGGACCAGCTCTGTTTTTCAGGAGCGACTTCATCCCCACAGCCGAGGAACTTACTAGCAAACAATCTCTGAGGCGCTGATTCTCGACATTTTTAAACTCATAATCCACAAAGCTTCAAGCAAGCTTTACTACTATCCGTGGTTTGAAGGACAAAATGCTGGATGATGACAATGACGATGACGACGTTTAAATTCTATTAGAACATTGGGTGTATTTTCAAACTCTGCCGCCCCCAGTCCATGTGCTGACACCCTACCGCCTCCCAGAAGGAGGATCCCTTCTACCCCACATATTGTTGTAAATTACTGTTTGGGGGTCACCTCTTCAAATGGACCTTCTCACTTGTGCTGCAGGAATCAATTCTACAAGCGTTGGGAGCGCCAGGCTCTATGCTGGTATCGCCAGCCTGTTTGTGGGTGGACGGGGGGTGGGGAGAGGCAGAGTTTCAGATGGAATAGCACAAAATTCAATAGTGAAAGAGTGTTGTTGTTGTTTTTTCTGTGTTGGAGTTCTGAGAGTGGATCTGGGGGTGAGGTGTGGCATCTCACGGAATGTAGGAAGATCTTTTCAGCTGTAGAAGGAAAGATAAGGACCCTCTGCAGGGAGCCGAGGGAATACTGGAGAAGGCTGTCTGGTGCACCTGGCTGGACCAGGCGGTGCTGCAAACGGAGAGGTAAGGGATGGGTGGGGTGACCCAAGATACATAAAAACCCCTCTCCTCGGTTCCTTTCACACCTTGGAAAAGGTGACTCAACCTGGCCACTCCTGGGCTCCGCCTCTACAGTCTATGCAAAGAGCGGCTTTTTCCCAGTTTCCTGCGGAGGATCTAATGGTCTCTTTCCTGCGGTGCTGGGAGGGCAGGTGGAGCATCTCCGGGAGTTTTCTCATTATTAATTATCCCATGAAGCCTCCAAGGCTTTGTCTCTGCTGCGAGTGAGAAAAATGAGCCGTGAGCATCCCCAACGCTGTGTGAGTCATGGGGAACAGCGAGGCTATTTTCCCATGGGTGGTTTTCCTGGGTGGAGCCACACTCCTGTACCAGTGTGCGCTGTGGGGAGCTGCGAAGGCTGACTGCCGCTCATCTGGCCCGGGTAGGTGAGAAGATAAGGTCCTCAGGTGCCACGGCAGTAGCCACAGGGAGGAGAGAAACCAGGGAGTGGGGATGGGTGAGGTTGCAGAGGGGGCTCACAGGGAGGGGCAGCGGCAGCAACGCCCCTCATGGGGTGGATCAAAATGGGGCACGGTGGTAGGGGACCCTCACAGGTGTTCCTTCTTCTCCTGGAGGCTGGAAATCAGCGGCTGATCAAAGTAAAAACTTTCAACTCTCATCTCAGATTTTTATGCTTTTTTTTTTTTAAGGTCGGAGATTTGCAAGCTTTGTAAAAACTCTAGGCCATGGCATAATAATCTTAGAGGATAGGCTGGGGTGCAACCTTGTAAGGAGGTTAACACTGGTGAGATTGGAAACCTGTCCCCGGGAACCTACAGGAAGTGGTCTCTAGTTCTCTGTCTCCCCTTTGTCCTCTCCTGGAATGCTGGTTCTGAGCATATCAGCCTTGTTCTCAGTCTTTCTGGCAGGTTCCTCCTCTTGTTGGGGTGCCCCAGGGTCAAACCTTTGTCCTGACCTTCACTCACTCCCTTGATGGTCTCACCTAGTTTCACGGTTTTAAATACCATCAGGATGGGATGACTCCCAAATTTATGTCTCCATCCCAGCCTCTCTCCCAGCACCAGGCTTAAATATCCAATTACCTTTCTGATACATCCACTTGGATATCTAGCAGACATCTCACATTCAATATATCTAACGTGGGAACACCTGATCCTTTCCCCTAAACCTCCTCTACCTGCAGCCTTCCACATCTTAACTAATGGTGACTCCATTCTTCCCACTGCCCAAGCCAAAATCTTGGCGTCATCTTGACTCCTTTTCCTCTCCCACTCCATATCCAATTTGTTAGGAAATCCTGTGGATTTCCCCTTCCAAATAGATACAGAATCTGACCGCTTCTCACTGCCTCCATTCTCATCATCCTGGTCCAAGCCACTGTCATTCCTTATCTAGATTTCTGTAAGCGCGTCCTAACAGGTCTTCCTGTTTCTACATGGTCTAGTCTCAGTACAGTACCAGGTGGTCATTTGAAACGTTAAGTCTGATCATGCCGCCCCTCAGCTCAGCCTCCTGAGATGGCTCCCATCTCTCTCCCAGGAAAAGCCAAAGTTCTCACACGGCCCACAAGGCCCTGCATGATCTGGTCCTGTCACTCCTCTAACTTCACCTCCTACTGCTACTGTCCCCTTGCTCACCCCACTCTGGCCACACTGGCCTCCTTGCGATTCCTCTAACACCTGGGCACATTCCCACCCCAGGCTCTTTGCAGTAGCCATTCTGTTGCCTGGAATGCTTCCCCCAAGATATTCCAATTCCCTCACCACCTTCAATCCCATCTTCAAATTTCGCCTTCTCAGTAAGGCTTGTTTTGGACTGAACTGTGTCCCCCGCCCTGTCCCTGAGTTCATATGTTGAAGCCTTAACCCCCAATGTGATGGTATTTAGAGATAAGGCCTAAAAAAGAGGTACTAAAGATTAAATGACATGACGAGGGTGGGGCCTTAATCCAATAGGGCTGGTGTCCTTTTAAAAAGAGGCAGAGACACCAGAGCTCTCTTTCCTTGCACACACAAAGAGGTCATGTAAGCACGCAGAGAGATGGCGGCCACCTACAAGGAGAAAGAAGAGGCCTCAGAATGAAACCTAACTTGCCTGCACCTTGATCATGGACTTCCCAGGGTCCAGAGCTGTGAGAAATAAATTTCTGTGGTTTAAGCCACCTGATCTGTGGCATTTTGTTATGGCAGCCCTAGCAGACTGATCCTGTTTCTCTATTACTATTGCAATCTGCCCACCCTTCCTTCCTGGGGCTCCCAAACTCCCTTACCTTGTTCTACTTGTCCTATTTACCATAGCCCTTAGTGCCTTTTAATAAATTATATAATTTATTTTTTTCTTATATTTACTGTTTACTGTCTGTCTCCCCTGCTAGAGCATAAGCTCCATGAGGGCAGGAATTTTTGTCTGTTTTGTTTACCAGTATATCCAAGTGTCTGGAATAGTGCCTAGTGAAACCAAAACTGTGCAACTCAGATTGGGACTTGAACCCATGGCAGGGACTCGGACCCAGCCAAAACCCAGATTGGGACTTGAACCCGTGGTCTTCTAAGGAAATTTTTTTTTTTTATATATATAAATTTATTTATTTATTTTTGGCTGTGTTAGGTCTTCGTTGCTGTGTGCGGGCTTTCTCTAGTTGCGGCGAGCGGGGGTTACTCTTGTTGTGGTGCGCGGGCTTCTCATTGCAGTGGCTTCTCTTGTTACAGAGCACAGGCTCTAGGTGCTCAGGCTTCAGCAGTTGTGGCACGCGGGCTTCAGTAGTTGTGGCTCGTGAGCTCTAGAGTGCAGGATCAGTAGTTGTGGCACACGGGCTTAGTTGCCCCACGGCATGTGGGATCTTCCAGGACCAGGGCTCAAACCCGTGTCCCCTGCATTGGCAGGAGGATTCTTAACCATTGCGCCACTAGGGAAGCCCAACCCATGGTCTTTTAATTGAGATTATACACCTGGTCTCAGGACTTAATGAAGCTCAGGTTCTTTTTTTTTTTTTTTTTAATATTTATTTATTTATTTATTTATTTATTTATTTATTTATTTATTTATTTATTTATTTATTTATTTATTTATTTATTTATGGCTGTGTTGGGTCTTCATTTCTGTGCAAGGGCTTTCTCCAGTTGCGGCAAGCGGGGGCCACTCTTCATTGCGGTGCGCGGGCCTCTCACTATCATGGCCTCTCTTGTTGCGGAGCACAGGCTCCAGACGCGCAGGCTCAGTAACTGTGGCTCACGGGCCTAGTCGCTCCGCGGCATGTGGGATCTTCCCAGGCCAGGGCTCGAACCCGTGTCCCCTGCATTGGCAGGCAGATTCTCAACCGCTGCGCCACCAGGGAAGCCCGAAGCTCAGGTTCTTGATGTCTCATCACAGAAAGAATTCAGTGGGAGACAAAGTGATAGGTAAGAAGTGGATTTATTTAGAGAGAAGCACACTCCACAGACAGAGTGTGGGCCATCTCAGAAGGCGAGAGCAGGACCTGGGTGTGGGGTTGTCAGTTTTTACAGGGGCGGGTAATTTCATAGGCTAATGAGTGGGAGGAATATCCCAGCTATTTTGGGGAAGGGGTGGGGATTTCCAAGAATTGGGTCATCGCCCACTTTTTGACCTTTAGTAGTCAGCCTTGGAACTGTCATGGCACCTGTGGGTGTGTCATTTAGCTTGCTCAAGGTCTAGTGGAAGTCGATCATCCACCATCTTGGGCCTAGTTGGTTCTAACCAGTTTATGTCATGTCCTCAGGCTAAGTCATTCTTTTAAAGGTTGTGACCTGCCCCCTTCCCTCCTGTTTCACTAGTACATAAGGGATATTCACCAAGTCTTGGTCAAATGAAGGGATGAGTCACCTTTTTTGAAGGCGCAAAAGAAACCAAGGAACCAAGGAGAGGGTTTTTTATTTATCTTGGGTTTGCTTGTCTCTAAAGGGAAAGCAGCCCAACCTGGCCAGGGCGGGGCATGGGGCGGGGGTGGGGGTGGCGTGCACAGATGTGCTGGGCAGGTGTGGCCGTGGCCTCCGGCACCCAGAGGGACAAATAAGGATCAAAAGGCTCAAGCACGGCCACTTGGCTGGTGCTCGCCTAGACTGAGAGTCGTGCAGATGGGAGGAGCCGTCACCCACTTTGTTTAAAGAAGGAGCCAACATTCTCCAGTGGAAGCAGGAAGACAGTCCAAGCACACAGCATGTACAAAGGCACCGAGGCATGAAGCCGTCTGGGAATACAGATTTGCAAGGAGTGTGAGTGGAGGAGAGTGAAAGCAAAGCAGAGAGTCCAGAGAAGACGAGGTCATGAGGACAAGGAATGTCAGGTTCAGGCACTTGAGCTTTATTCTGTCAGGAATCAGGGACCACTATAGGACTTAAGGCAGAGAAGCAGCCTGATGGGATTTACTGGCTAGAAAGATCACTTGGGCAGTAGCTGGACTGCCCTGCACTCCCTGAGTGCAGAACACGAGTCTTTGTTAACCGATAACAGGCAGAGCTACCGCCAAGCCTCCCTTGCAACCTCAGGGAGGGAAACCTAAACCCCACTCCAACCCCCTCTTCTCAGAGTGAGACAACCCAAATAGCTGGGCTCTGTCTTTCTTTGGCTCTTAGCAAGAGAGGGACTTATCTATAGGCAAATACCGCTCAAAACACTCCAGCCTCAGTCTTTTCCTTAAAACACTCCCATCAGGCTGTTGCCATGGCAACCATCGCTGACCCAGCCTTCAGGAAGCTATTGGAGTCCCGAGAGGATGTGGTCCTGCTGCTGTCGCTGCTCATCAACCCCTCAACAATGCTCGCCCAGTGATGTAACGGTCCCGCTGGCTACAGTTCACACACACCCCCACAACCCCCTCCCCCCTCCCACTCCTCTGCATCTGTCCTGTGCACACATTCTTCCCACTCACCTCTGTACTGGTGGATTTCCTGACCAATCACAGATCCAGTTCTCCCCACCTACAACAATGATTCAGCCAAGAGGTGGGCATGTGACCTGAGCTGCAGGACCAATCCATTCCTTGGGATGAGTACAGGGGACCTCAAAAAAGGAGCTCCCCTTCCTCTAGGGTACCAAGCTGGGGCTGGCAGCGGCCATGCCCTCTCCCAGATGTTTGCAGTGGGAAAGCGAGGTCAACACACAAATAGAAACAAAGATAAGCAGAAAAGAGAACCAACATCCCGGTGGCAGAGTCTCCAGTTCTAGGCCTTAAGCCCTGGTTCCTGTCACTCATGCTTTGATTGAGCCCTTCCCAGCCTCCAAAGCCAATGTGTTCTGTCACGGGAACCAGAATTGTCCCAGATGGGCCCTCCCTCTTTCCAAGTGAATTCTTCTCAGTCACCGCCCATCCACCTCTTTGCCCCATCTGAAGAAATCCCCTCCCTCTCTGTGCCTTAATTTGCATAGCTCTACAATGGAGACAATTCATCTTGTTCCCAACCTCCCTTCATTCTAAGAACTGTTAGTGGAACAAGAGGAGACAGAAAAGCCTTGGAAGGCTCAGAAACTCAGGAATATGTCACAGGATTCAGGAAATGACAGAAATGGTTCATGCTGAAGAGAGATGGAGGGACAGAAAGGGCCCAACCCTGCCAAGCTGGCCTGAGCGGGGTGACAAAACTGTGGGCCCGGCACTGGTCGTGTGGGCCGCTCCTGGCATCCCAGCCACTGCCAGGCTGCTGCCAGCGAAGAAGGCATCCGGTTGCCACACAGGGTGAGAGGACAGCACGGCCCGCAGCTTTCCTCACCTTCCCAAGGATGTCCCGCTCACATTAGGCTTCAGTTCCTCAGCCCTGACCCAGAGGCTTTACCCTGAATACCAAAGGGAACAAGTTCCTCTGTGTGTGTGTGTGTGAGTGTGTGTGAAGGACAGGGAGAGACTTTCAAACAAGCAGCGTAGAAATGCTGAATCCGAGGCAGAGAGCATGCGCAAGACCATTACGAGTCACTCAAGGAGCGTTCACGCGGTCTCTCCTAGGTGCGGAGGTGGCCCTCTCACCTCAACACAACACCTGTTTGCAAAGGTTTACAGTTCCCAAAGGTCTCCCTTACTTCAGCTCTCTGGATCCTCTGAACAACCTCTGAGGTCGTAAGCACAGACATTACAGCTATAGTTACTAGTGAGGAATGTACACTGACAACTGAGGAATCCAGCGCCTAGAAACATTAAGTAATTTGCCCAAGTCACACAACTTATAATTGGTGAAACCTCAGCTCTGGCACGGGACTCCATTGCTCTGTTCTACATCCTGGAGGCTGGAGCCCTGTGTCCCGAGACACTAGCATATACGTCACTGAGCAAACGAAACTTTCCCCTCCAGCCCTCTGGGCAGGCAGAGTGGTGGTATGGGCAGTGCTAAGTGACGGGGCTTCACAGACACTCCAGAAAAACATCTGCCCCAAGATAGCTCAAGTAGAGATCCATGGTTTAGGATAAGCACCACAGCCTCCATTAACCCCATCAGCTTATAGCTGGTTACCCATGGGGTTAATATTCTGAGTCATGAACACCTTCCTATTTGATAATGGGTCTGATATTCAGGACCAGGGTCCCCAGACAGAATGTGGTAGGATAAGCAGGTTGGTGTTTTGTTTTGTCTCCTTTTGGGAGGCTCTGAGCTGCTGGGACTCTCCCCGACCTCCACAGTGTCGCTCACAGTGAGGGGTACCGACCACTGGCTGCTCATCAGCGTCCACATTCACCTTTTCCCCGGTGCTCAGCCAGGCTACGTTTCCCAGCCTCTCCTGCAGGGGAATGTAGCCATGTGATAGTTTCAGCCAATTAAATGAGGACAGAGGTGCTCTGAGCCACTTCCAGGCCCAATGAAAAGGCGTTAGGGATGGCTGGAGACTATGACACCAGGGCAACTTTGGAAGCCTCGGGTTGATAGCGAAAAATTGGCCGCTATGCAGTTTCCTGAATGACATATACAAGACTCTCCACAGTCAACCTGCACAAACAACCAGGCTTTGTCTCTTGTTCCCTGTCACCTCCCCAGCACCAGAGCAGGGCTTGGCACATAGTACATATCATCCAACATAAGACATCATTAAATATAGGGCAGACCATTATTTTATGTACCACTAAGAAATAAAGGGTGGGGACTTCCCTGGTGGTGCAGTGGGTAAGAATCCACCTGCTAATGCAGGGCACACGAATTTGATCCCTGGTCCGGGAAGATCCCACATGCTGCGGAGCAACTAATCCCGTGCGCCACAACTACTGAGCCTGCGCGCCTAGAGCCCATGCTCCACAATGAGAGAAGCCACCGCAATGAGAAGCCCGCACACCGCAACAAAGAGTAGCCCCTGCTCACTGCTGCAACTAGAGAACGCCCGCGTGCAGCAACAAGGACCCAACACAGCCAAAAATAAATAAATAAATAAAAGAAATAAAGGGTGTTGTCAAACTGTGACACTATACTTGCAGTCGGAATTTTTAAAATTAAATTTATTTACTTGGTTGCACTGGGTCTTAGTTGTGGCATGCAAACTCTTAGTTGCGTCATGCATGTGGGATCTAGTTCCCTGACCAGGGATCGAACCCGGGCCCCCGGCATCGGGAGCGTGGAGTCTTAACCACTGCGCCACCAGGGAAGTCCCCCCCAGAATTTTTATTTTACACTTATTGAAAGAGCTTTTTTAGATTTGGTTAGTCATAGGTTTTCATCAGATATCACTCTTGTGCATAATAAAATGGGAAATAGAAGTGAAATAAGTGAGCTAAGGCATTTCTAGAACTTCTCATCCCAAATCTGACTCCTCTCCCTTTGACTAAGAGTGACGATGACCACATTTTTCTCACACAATGCCATTTTCTGAGGCATCAAGCGTGTCAGTGATGCAGCATTTCTCAAAAGAATCTGTAAAAGAACTAAGTGTCATAGGTGCTGGGCTCTTAAGCCGGTTCTACAGTTGTGTGGACCAGCTCTATCTCAAGCACTGCCAAACAAGTCTGATTCACCACCTCCCCGGCAACCATCTGATTCTTATCTGTTAAGTGCACCTCCATGAGTATTTCGGGATTTTTTTTTCACCAAACTGTTGATGCGCATTCAGCACATTTTGATGCTGGCACTTCTGATGCCCGCAAAGGCAATGACAACCTCATCAAGACTGCTGTACGGCCAGCAGCAATCAAAAGCTGCCATCGATTTAAGATACATCCCAATTTCAGAGATTTTGAGTTGGGGTGCGTGTGTCATAGAGTTTTAAAGAATATGATTGTAGACTCTCAATAAATACTTGTTGAATGAATGAGTAGATGAATTCTAGTTCCCAGTCTGACTGAAAAAATGCCTTGACTTTCTTAGGAAAAGGTCTTCAGACTTTGGGATCACACAACAAGCCTGATAAAGCGAAGGTGATTATGTTCTTTTCTTGCAAACAACAGAAAACCCAAGCAAAATGACCTAAACGATAAGGAAAGATACATCAGCTCACATAACGAGGAGTCCTGAAATAGGCAGATCTAGTGTCAGTTAACTCAGTGACAACTCAGCAGGGACCAAGACTCCTCGCCATCTTTCTGCTCAGTTACCCTAGGCACGGGTAACTGGCTTGGGCCTCGGGTCAGCTACCCCCATGGTCACAAGTTGGCTGCCTTAGTTCTAGGTGTCATATCCAGACATGAAATGTCCAGTGGAGGAAAAGGGACTGTATCTTCACTATGACTCTCTTTGAAAGTGAGAAAACCTGTCCCCCAGCAGACTTCTCATCTCATTGGCCAGCCTGGCCCACACCTAAAGCAGTCTCCAGCAGAGAAGTGTGGTCACCAGAATTCAAGAAGGGTGTTTTAAAAAAATTTTTATTTTATAATGGAGTATAGTTGATTAACCATGTCGTGTTAGTTATTTTATAATGGAGTATAGTTGATTAACAATGTCGTGTTAGCAAAGTGATTCAGTTATACATATACAAGTATCTATTCCTTTTTCAAATTCTTTTCCCATTTAGGTTATTACAGAATATTGAGCAGAGTTCCCTGTGCTACGCAGTAGGTCCTTGTTGGCTACCTATTTTTTTTTTTTAATAAATTTATTTATTTATTTTTGGCTGCTTTGGGTCTTTGTTGCTGCACGCCGGCTTTCTCTAGCTGCGGTGAGCAGGGGCTACTCTTCATTGTGGTGCGCGGGCTTCTCATTGCGGTGGCTTCTCTTGTTGTGGAGCACGGACTTTAGGCACGTGGGCTTCAGTAGTTGTGGCTCGCAGGCTTAGTTGCTCCACGGCATATGGGATCTTCCTGGACCAGGGCTTGAACCCGTGTCCCCTGCACTGGCAGGCGGATTCTTAACCACTGCACCACCAGGGAAGTCCCGGATATCTATTTTGAATATAGCAATGTGTACATGTCAATCCCAAACTCTAAATCTATCCCTCTCCCACAAGAAGGATTTTGAGAGCATCTAATTTCACATCCTCATTTAATCAAGGGGAGGTCAGATGGCTTGCCCCTCTCTCAGGATTAATCATTGGCTTTACAGGAACACACGGGCCTCTAGATTCCCAGCCCAGGGCCTTCCCATTGGCTGCTTACTCCCACCCTGAGAGGATTCCTCTGTTCCGGAGGACACTGGGCTGGGGAGAGGGAAGGGCAAAGGAAGGTGAAGGTCAGGAGACTGCCAGCCTGGAAGTTGTTGGAGACAGCAAGAAAAGGCCTCGCGGGCTTCCCTGGTGGCGCAGTGGTTAAGAATCCGCCTGCCAATGCAGGGGACACACGGGTTCGAGCCCTGGTCTGGGAAGATCCCACATGCCGCGGAGCGGCTAGGCCCGTGAGCCACAACTACTGAGCCTGTGCGTCTGGAGCCCGTGCTCCGCAACGGGAGAGGCCGCAAGAGTGAGAGGCCCGCTTGCCGCAAGCGGAGAAAGCCCTCGCACAGAAACGAAGACCCAACACAGCCGTAAATAAATAAATTAAAAAAAAAAAAAAAGAAAAGGCCTCGCTGCTTTGCAAAGCACTTAGGATGAGAAGCTCTGACCCTCAGGACCTCCTATACTGGACTAGCCAGACTTTCAGAAAGGAAGAATTCTAGGGAGACTGTCAGTTACCAAGCCCCTGAATCAATCCCTTAAGAACCCTTGATAGAAAATATCTGTGTGGAGACTCGGGGCCTCGAGCATAGAGGAGCTCAGTATGTTTGTTGAAGGATGGAAGGGAGGGAGGAAGCTCACTGAAAATAATTTACATGTAACAATTTACATCTTTACACATAATATTTTCCATACTAATATTCCACATTAATATTTACATATGCTAGAAAGAACACTGGCCATGAACTCAAATACCTGAAACTCCACTTAGAAGCTGTGTGACCTTGGGGTTCATTTTTCTGTAAATCAAGGAGAGGGATGTTGTGAGGACAAAAAAGAGAAATCAGTGTGAAAGTACATCGTTCACAATAGACTGAATACATGTTGACTGTAGCAGAGACTTTTGTTTCATATCTTAAAGGGGAGAACAGCTGGGAGACTCACACCAATAACGCGGAACCTCGGCCTTGTCACAAAGCCCTCGCTTTTCTTTGAGAGCCTCAGTTCACTTTCCCACTGGAATTTGCTGGCCCAGCTCAGAGCATGCTGCCATCTGCTGGGGAGAAGGAGGAGGTGAACACCAAAGCATCCCTTAACACAAAGCCGCCAGACGGAGCAACCTGGAAAAAGGGAAGCATAGGGACCCAACTTCCGCTCAGCTGTGACTCTCTTACCCTTTAAGAAGGGCAGGGCCCTCACCCCTGGACAGCAGTTTATAAGAAAAATAAGATGTCTACCTATTTTTCTTTTTAAAAGTAAGTGATAGGATATTATTCAGCCTTAAAAGGGAAGAAAATTCCTACACATGCTACAACATGGATGAATCTTGAGGACATTATGCTAAGTGAAATAAGCCATCACAAAAAAAGACAAATATTGTACGATTTGACTTACACAAGGTAACTAAAGTCGTCACATTCATAGAGACAGGAAGTAGAATGGTGGTTGCCAGAGGCTGGGGGAGAGGGGAAATGGAGAGTTGTTTAGTGGGTGTAGAGGACTTCCCTGGCAATCCGGTGATTAAGACTCCAGGCTTCCACTGCGCGGGGCACAGGTTCGATCCCTGGTCAGGGAACTAAGATCCCACATACTGCATGGCACAGCCAAAAAAAAGGGGGTGTAGAGTTTCAGTTTTGCAAGATGGAGAGTTCTGGAGATTCATTGTACAACAATGTGAATATACTTAACACTATTGAACTATACACTTAAAATGGTTAGAATGGTAACTTTTATATATATATATGTTTTTTAATTAATTTATTTATTTTTGGCTGCATGTGTCTTCGTTGCTGCGTGCAGGCTTCTCATCGCAGTGGCTTCTCTTGTTGTGGAGCATGGGCTCTAGGCACGCGGGCTTCAGTAGCTGTGGCTCGCAGGCTCTAGAGCGCAGGCTCAGTATTTGTGGCGCACGGGCTTAGTTGCTCCACGGCATGTGGGATCTTCTCAGACCAGGGGTCGAACCCGTGTTCCCTGCACTGGGAGGTGGATTCTTAACCACTGCGCCACTAGGGAAGTCCCCAAAATGGAAACTTTTATGTTATGTATATTTTACCACAATAAAAAAAAAAAAAACAGTAAGTGACAGGGATAATAAGCACATAGTAGGTGCTTGACTTCATGCACTAGAATCATAATAAATATTTGTTGAAGGAAGATGGGAAGAAGTGATGCTGACAGGTGATCTAGACACCAGGGTGAACATGAGAATGGACATCTTCCCTTTCCCAGGACAGCCTTCCAAGTGACCTTCTCCTTGGGGTGATAAATCAGTTATCCTTCCTGTTCTCATCTCAACCCTAAACTTTCCTCTTCTCATCCCTTCTGATAAGAGCATGGCTCCAAGTTCAACCTAAGCTGGAACGTCACCCCTGAGAACTGTATCTTCCTGGTCAGTGCTGTCGGTGGCAGCCGTGTCTTTGTTGATTCCATGGCTGCAAGTTCTCAGATCATAGAACTTCAAAACTGCAAGGGCTCTGAGCAGCCTCGTGAGATTTAAGAGATTTATGTCCTATCTAATAAAAATATATAAGTATAAAAACCATTTAAAACAGTGGCTTATCAAAAGCTCCAGGACAGGAAGCAGTGAGACAGCACTAACGACCCCCACCCCCTGGGTAGCAGCAGGCAGAATGTGGGACAAGTTCCTCCCCTCAGCGCCCTGTGATGGGGCCACTGCCCTGCAAGAGGAAAGGCTCTCCTGTGGTCAGTGTCACTCCAAGGCCCATCGGTCCTAGTTTTTGCCAGGATAACAGGGCAGGTTGAGTCTGTTCATAGCAGGACTCTTGGCCCAGAGGTAGGTGTCAGATCCTCCAGGGCAAGCAAGGCAGAGAACCTGAGCCCCAAACTCACTGAGCTGGCTCTGCAACTGCCCGGACAGCTCCTGGAGCCCCTGTGGCCGATCACTGGCCTTTTAGCAGCCCTGACTCACAACAACTTCGCTGCCTGATTGCCAAGGGTCACACAGAGGGAAAGCCAAAGGACACACAGAATGCTGGACTGCATTGAAACATTTGGTGGCAGTTGCAGGTAGAATTCATCACAAGGGGATGGAGTTTATTAAGACCCTCCCGCCCCCAGGATTTCTGGGCTTGGAGTGCTTCCTGAACTTCCCCTGAACAACTTTAACCCAGCAGGATGGAGAGGGAAGCTCATTTCTGGGCCACAGGAGCTGGTAGCAATGAGTGGAAGCCCAAGGGAAGAGAAGGGGAGATGGGACGTGCAAAGAGTCAGGAGGACCAAACCTGGGGCGCTGCACCGCACCCGTCCACACCCACATGGATGTTTGAACAACCAGTTTCTCCCAGTTGCTTTGGATGTCTGAGACCACTCTGGACCTCTATTTCTAAGCGGCAAGAACAAAAGGATACCACTGTACCCTCTCCCAAAGCCTTGCAAAGGACACCCCTTCACCTCTGCTCCCAGGTGTGGGATGAGATAAGAGAAGTCAGCATCTTTCCCCCCAAGAGTCAAAGCCATAGGGTTTCTGATCTTGGAGAGCCCTTGCTGCATCCTGGGGGTCTGAGTGGCTTCATCCTGGCTTAACGCAGAAGCACAAGGGTCCCCAGGGACTGCTGGCCTTTATCCGAGGGCTCCTTTGTTTGGTGGGTTTAATAACTACCTTCCAATTAGACCAAATCTGACCCACCCTGGGCTCGAGCAAGTTTCAGTTTCACCTTCATCATTCACTGTGGGCTCCAAATCTCACGTGGATGGTACCCAAGCACCCACAGGCTGCCCAGGTCATGCTGGGCTGGGTGAGATAGGATAGATGGGGGCAAGAATTACATCCCTCCAGGGACAAATACAGGCAGTGGATCCTTCCCAGGGGCTGGGAGCTGGGGAGTAGATCAGAACACAAGTGTTTTACACTTTACAGATCTCTTGCCTCACCCATTAACATTTCACGGGGGAAAAGCACTAAAGCTAAGATGACCATGGAAATACCATCCAAACTGGGACCCCTGTGATAGCAAAAGGGGGAGTCATTAATAATTATGCTGGGAAACAACATATAAAGGGTTACGATAGAGATCATCCATTCCCCAGTGAAGGAACAGATCCAATAGGAGGAGAACCCAGTCATCCCCATTGCTCTCCCTCCCTTACATGATTACAAAACGAAAGCAAAAACCTCTCCTCCTCAGAGCAGGTAAAACTGTCAGTTTCCAATAGGGACACCAAAACTAGCAAGCCATCAAACTAGGTACCCTTTGCCTGCCTGAGGCTATTTCCATGGGCGCAGTCAGCTCTGTCCCTTTGGTCCGCGCTCAGATCAGAAGAAAATCTGGCTGGTAGTCCTTGTTACAAGGGGACAGCCAGGACCTCAGGGCGGGAACACAGATTTTTCAGTTAATTATTGAGAAGCCACTCCCTGGAGGTGCAGCAATGGGGAGTACTTCCTCATAGGGAGGGAAACGTGTGTGCAAATGAGCATAAGCAGGCAATTCCATAATTCCACATTCAGCCTGCAGGGGGCAACATCTCTCTAGCAATGACCACAGTGCAAGCGACACTGCAGGAAACACTTTTAATCGGCCAAGGAATAGGGTTTTGTTTTTGTAAAAAATCAGATCAATATATTTCCAGTAAGTAATTTTCACCCCTACATATTTTCATATAGAGATGTTACTCTTTTTCTATTTACAGTGCTAGGTACAGAGTAAGTTTTTAACAAATAAGTACTTATGGATTGATCAGTTGGTTGAAGATAACACAGACTTGCCTGAGGCGTGGAAAGTACAGGGTGAAATAGGAGGAAAGAAATTAGAGATTGGTGAATGTGCATGAGAAAGCACTTTCCTCTCTGGTTAATAGCTTGCCCAGGTGGGGAAGTGCGTTTGAAAATTTCAGAAAGATCTCTCTCCAAGAACAAACCATTATTAATTTAATTCTTTAAAAACAGAAAATAAAATAGTAATCTTGGTTTCTAAAGCTTCCTCATTTTAAAGTCCATCCTACATACATGTTAGATCAATGAGTTCCAGGTTTATGCAGGTTTCTACACGTTTAAAGCTTTTACATTTAGACTCATGCCTATCAGATGCATTGATTCTGAAGCACCTCCACCCCTATTCCCACCTAGGCTCGTAAGAGACTGGCTGAGGCCATCCAAGTCCGCCCACCGCTGAGAAGGGACTGATGAGGCTCATTTCACCAGGCAGTCCTGACCGCAGAGCAGGGCAGCCTGCCTGGCCTTGGCTGGCCCAGCCGTAGACACGCCCATGTTTTGAGTCAGTAACATTCCTTTTCCCACAGAACAGGCTGCAGGCCCCTGCCCTGCAGCCATCTGTCCAGCTCTCAGACTGGGCTCCATTGTCCAAGCAGCAGAGGATCAGCACCTTTAATACTACCCGTGCCCCTGAGCACCCTGACCCCAGGGAGACCCCTTTTCTGGAGAGACCAACAGACTCAGGCAGTTTCGGAGGGAAGGCCTGGAGGGAGAGGAGCCAGCCAGACAGTCTGTCCATGGGTGAGGGACACACAGTCCTTAGCACCCTGGAGGGCAGTGTCTCCCACAAAAACCGCAAACAGATGTTTCAGCTTCGCCTCTGATGACCCTGGGCCAACCAGTGGCCCCCCCATCTTCCAGGGCTCGTGGTCACATTGTTTCACTGGGTAAAGCCTCTGCAGGAGCGGAGGCAGCAAGGTGACCGAAGGAGGGGCAGCTGGGAGGGAGACCTCTGGGGTCCTGCAGCCCAGCAGGGCCACGGCAGCCAGAGGGAGCCGCCTCCCTGCCCGGCCAGGAGTTGATAATGCAGGAGCCCAGCCGCCTTCTTCCACTCCCTGACTTGCTGCCTGTCTTCTGGGAGAGACCTCAGTTTCGCTGCTGGCCACAGCTCCCTCCCGCCCAGGGCCCTCGGTACACGCACAGGAGGAGGAATGTCGGGGCACATCTTCCCTGGAGGGCGCGGAGGCTGCCAGTGGGGGAGTCCCCCTGAGGAGGGCAGTGAGCGGGTGGTCCCACAGCCAGGGCCCGGCCCCAGGAACGGTGTGTCTGGCCAGGGTGGTAGGCCACGGGCCCAGAAGCGGCTGTGCCAGGTCCCTTTCTTCCCTGCCCCGTGGTGTGGTCAAAGAGCGGCCTTGACCGAGGGACGCCTGTGGATCTCAGAAGCAAAGAGGGTTGGGAAGCCCTGGGAAGCAAGTGTCAAGGAGGGGAGGGCGGCAGAGTCACAGAGAAGTACAGCGGGCACGACAGAAGGTGGTGGGCCCTGCCCACCCGACTCCCTGGCCAGGAAAGTCTCTCTGTACCGCCAGGCCCCATCTTTGCTTTACCATGACAACCAGGAGGCACCCAGCTTGGGCCTGACCTGACCCAAGGGTAGGGTCTGGGGTGAGGGTGAGGGAGGTGGCGCCTTTGAGGGTGAGGCTGGCCCCCACGTGGAGCGCTGGCAGAGAGGAGCCGCATAGAGTCAGGCGTCCCCCTCCCACTCCCTCCTGCCCCCAGTGAGGAAGGACCTGGGGGGCGGGGAGGAGCGCCCATCACTTTCCCCCCGGGGGAAGCGCAGAGGGGGCTCCAGGCTGGGTCGCCATGATGTGGTAGATGGATTCGCGGAAGCGCTGGTCCCGGCTGAGCCGCTGGGCCACCTCCTTCAGCTCCTCCATGCTGTTGGCTTCCAGCTGGGAGGTCATGAAGGACTGGGACGGCTTCACTGGGGATACGGTGGCCCCACGGGCCGGCCATGAACAGCCCTCCCTCCACTGGGGCACAGCCCTGTCCCCCACCCCAGCCCCCCTCCCTCGCACCCCATCCTCCAGCCCCTCCCGGTCCATGGGCTCCCATGACCCTGGGAGAAGCCCAAGGCTGGGGGAGCCGGGCTCGGGCCACACTCAGGGCTGGGCCAGCCCCTCTCCCTCCCCGCCCTGCCCTCTTCCTGCCTTGTCACCGACAGCCCGTGAGTGACCGTCCCACCCGCCAGGGCCCGGGGACAGCCACACCCACCGTCATTCCAGGAGGTGCTGGACCGGCGCCGGTGGAAGCGGCAGCTCTTGATGCGGCGAGTGGCCGCCTTGTGGATGTACACGGAGTTCTTCATGATGACCGGCATCTTGGCCTCCAGCTCCGCATTCCGGATGCACTCTTCAAAGAACCCTGCGGCCGCAGTTCCACTGCACCCTCCCCTCCTGCCCGCCCCTCCCCTCCCCAGGATCCTGGTGGGGTCGAGAGGGAAATACGCTGACCCCCATCCCTTTGGAGACCTGAGTCACCCGCCAAAGGGGGCAGAACTTCAGGCTTTCCCCCCACCCCGGATCCAAGAGCCAAAGGCAGCCGCGCCCAGGAGATGCCCATCAACACCTATGGGTCACCTAGTGCACACCAGGCCCCGAGTGGCGCTCCGGCCCCAGGCCGGGCTCTGCAGGGCCTGGGCGCCTGGGCAGAGCTCGAGGGCTGGGCCGGCAGCGGGGGCAGGGCTTACTCTTCAGGTGGCTCACGTCAGCCCGCATCCTCTCCTCCTTCTCCTTGTTCCGCACCTTGGAGTTGAGCCCTTGTTCCAGGCTCCGCAAGGCCCCCTCTGCCTCCCGCAGACGCCTCTCCAGGTCCACGCGGACCTTCACCTCAGCCTGAGGGGAGAGGCGAGGAGAGGGAAATGGGTCCTGGCGGGGCAGCTACCATCCCTTGGAAGCCTTCCCTGATCACCCCTGGCTCAGTGGGCTTTCTCGCCTCCAGACTTGGGTGGAAGTTACCGCATCCTGCTTCTTGTCTTATGCCCTCCACCCGATGCCAGGAGTCAGCCCCTGCACGGGACAGGTGTCTCCAATGATGCCCCGCCGAAGGTCAGGCTCAGGGCTTCCCCTCGTGGTGGTTGCACTGCCTGCACCTGGCTGGTCAGGTTGGCAGGGCTCATTCAGGAAGTTGCCCGGTGAGGGCAGGGATGTGAGGGAAGTGTCTCTGGGTGAGGGGAGGGCCCTGGGCACCACACGCTCCCAGTGGCCCAGCACCTTGAGCTCGCGTTCGGCCTGCTGCTTCTCCGCTGTCAGCTCCTGCAGCGAGTTCTGCAGCGCCTGGGACTGGCTGGAATAGAACTCCCGCTCCTCCTCCAGGGCCCGCGAGCGCTCCTCGTTCTCCTTCATCCTGCCCCGGGGAGAGGTGCTCACTCAGGGCCCACTCACCAGCGGGGCTTCCAGTGGGAAGGCGGCCCCTCGTAGGGACCTGAGACCCTGCTTCGTGAGCCCCAGAACTGGCTGGGTCCTGTCTCCCAGGTGGTGATGGGGGTAATGTGGTCAGGGAGGGGAGTCCTGGGTCCACGTCTCACTAGTTCTGTGAGCTCGGGGAGGTCCTCCAACCCCTCCAAGGCTCAGTTTCCTCAACTGTAAAAAGGGGCTGAGAGGACCTGCCCAGCCTGTCACAAAGCTCTGTTAGACAGGCCTAATGACTGTCTATATGGGTCACACCATTGCAAGAGACAATTATCAAGTCAGCTTAGGATAGTGAAGGATTGCTTCCCATTTGCCTGGTGGGGAAACTGAGTCCTAGCCAAAAGGAAGTGAGTGACCCATTTGATCGAGGCCAACTAGAACCCAAGAGCCCAGGTGTCCAGTTCACGGAGAGTTACCCCTATGGACTCAGAAGCTCCCTCACCGCTTCTCCGCCAGGAGCTTCTCCTCTAAGAGCTGCTGCATCTTCTCCTCTATCTGCCTCAGGTTGCTATGGAGACCCCCACTGGGAGGGGGCTGCTCGCTCTGATTGGCCAGTGTCTGCAGCTGGTTCTCATTCTCCTCCAGCATTTCCAGGGTTTTCTTCTTCTCTATGGAGAGTTCCTGGCATGGAGGGAGGGAAAGAAGAGAAAGAGCCTAAGTCAGGTTCTCCGCCATGGCTGCCCTCACCTGGATTTCAATTCCGGGAGGTGAGGCCCTCCTCACTCCGTCCTCTGAGGGACACCTGAAATGTCTTCATTCTTCCCTGAGGTAAAAGGCCAGTGAGGATCTCCTTCCTCCCACTGAGGCAAGGCTACCCCTCCACTGAGGAAGTCAGGGAGGAGCCCAGCTCGTGGCAGTGGACGTGGACGGGGCACCTACTACAATGGGGACCCAAGGCTCAAGGGCATCATGAGCTTCTGGGGTCCTTGTTCCTCCAGGAACAAGTGAGGGAGTGTGCTGGGCTTCTGTGAAAAACACCCGACAGGAACCAGCCCAAGAGCAGACTTAGACATTCTCCCCACTTATCAGACTGGGATCCTGCACTACTCAGAAATTCTGGAGTTGAAACTACCCATGAGAATGACCTCCTGTGGTAAGACACGGAAAGATAAACAAATAAAGGCACCACAAAGCCGCAGTCAGTCAAGGGCAGAATAGAAACCTTGCAATCTGCAAGGCAGTTCATGAATCTGGTAACCATCACGGATCTCCCTCGACATGCCAGGCTCACTTGAGGTGCTGGGCTTGGAGAGAACTTAAGATGCAATCTAGTGAAGCTCACTGTTTGGAAAACACAACTCATGTGTCAAGTGCATCAACAGATGTACAAAGTGCCTTGGGGACCCAGAGCTCAGAGCAAATCCCTCCTTAGAGGAGTCGGGGAAGCTTGACTACGGTGATGTTTGAGCTGAGCCTTAGAAGGATGAAAGTGTTCTCTAGGCAGAGAAGAGGTGAGAGCACATTCTGGGTAGAAGGAGCAGTTCGGGCAAAGGTGTGGAGGATGGAGGTCACGGCTTCCTCGGGGCACATGTGCTCAGTGGTTTGAAGTAGATGTGGGGATGTCATTGTGCTGGGTGTGGAGGGGCAGCAGAGGGAGAGGGGACAGGAGGGTAGCAGAGGCTGGGGCCAGAGTGTGCACCTGGACGCCATGCTAAAGAGTTGGCACTTTGTCCTTGACACATGCCACCTCCTCCTCCTCCCTCGCTGTTTCTGTGGTATCAAATGGAGGTGATCTGGCAGTGGATTTTCCCTCACGCTCAGTTTCACCGGGGAACAGCTAAGTGAATGAGCCACAAGAAGGAAGTGGTGGGTGGCCGTGCAGCCCACCCTAATCGATCCTCCATCGAGTATAAAAATATAAGCACTGTAGAAGGTGGATTTCCTAAGGCCACGGTCATAGCCAGGGCAAACTTGAATTTGCCCTTCTGGGTCCTGCTTTGAGCCTCAAGTGTCCGCTGGAGTTCCCAATGGTCCACAGAGAAGAAACCCTTTAGATCAGCTCCCCTTCGTGCCCCGTTTCCCTTGCAGATAACTCTCTGGGGCAACACGGTTGGAAAAAACTGTATCACGTGGCCCAGCCAACCATGGCTCCCTCCAGGCAGCCAGCCCACCAGTGGCCCCTCACCTCCAGCGTCTGCTGTAAGGACTCCGTGAAGTGCCTCAGCTCCTTTTTCTCTTGCTCCACACCCTTGAGGCATCTTGCAGTCAGTTCTAGCTCCCTGCAGGGACAGAGGGCTGGGTATGGCAGTGCCCACCCCTCCCAGGCCCCTTTGTGGCTTCTGCTTCACCTCCCTATACGGCTCAGAGGGCTCTTTGGAAGGCCAGCCCCTCACATGGCTGGGTGCTGCCAGCAGCTGTAGGAGCCCAGGGCTGAACGGAGGAGATCCCGGCCAAGTGGGGCTGAAGTCACTTGCTCCAGGCGCACATGAATCTGTCAAAATAAACCCAGGGCCACCCCGAGGGCAAAGAGGAGTACTGGAGAAACAAAGGCCTCACCCTGTCTTCCCTGGACAGCCCTTGCTACAATCTACTCACTCTGACATGGGACATGGCTGAGGCCCTTCTCTGGGGTGCAACTCCTTGCTGCTGTCTTAACAAGCCTGGGTCCCCTTGGGCCTTTACACTCGGCTTCCCTTCCTCCTGCTTGTGATGCCTTTTCCTTCTCCCACCCATTTTCCAGCTCCTACCATCCTTCAAGGCCCAGCTCAATCTAACCTCTGTTGAAGCCCACAAGGATCACACATATATCTTAATTCCTATAAAACAGGGGGTCCGTGCTATGCCCTTGAGCACTGTTTGTACATTATTGTAAACATTGTTGATGTTTCCTGGGTGTGAGTCTGGTTTTCCCAACCAGATCCTCAAGGGAGAGGGCTTATCTTCCATTCCAGGGTCTGGCACAATTCTGGAAGTGAGCAGGTGCTTGGCTATTAGTTGATGAGAGTCTCTGAGCTTCTCCCTCCCCAAAACACATGTCTAATGACTTTCTTTTATAAGGTTGTTTCAAGAACACTCTTTCTGGGCTATCACTGATAATCAGTAGTGATGACGGTGCTGGTGATGATAATGATGGCGCTGATGATGGCGATGGTGACAACCAGCACCATCAACAGTAACCAGAGCAGTTGTCTCCAGATTCATGGATAGGCTACACAGAATGACCTGGAGGGACTTCCCTCGTGGCGCAGTGGTGAAGAACCCGCCTGTCAATGCAGGGGACATGGGTTTGATCCCTGGTCCGGGAAGACCCCACATGCCGTGGAGCACCTAAGCCCGTGTTCCTCAACAAGATAAGCCACCGCAATGAGAAGCCCGTGCACCGCAATGAAGAGTAGCCTCCACTCGCCACAACTAGAGAAAGCCCGCGAGCAGCAACGAATAACCAACGCAGGAAAAAAAAAAAAGGAAAAGAAAAAATGATGACCTGGAGAACTTTTTAAAGTACAGTAAGTCCCCTACATACAAACCTTCAAGTTGCAAACTTTCAAAGATGTGAACATGCATTCGCGTGTCCAATCACGTAAGTTAGTTTACGTGTCTGGCGTACATTGTCACGTGCGTGCATCCTCTACAAATGGTTGTGCTTTTGTGTACTTTACTGTACAGTACTGTATAGAGTGCAGAGTACAGTATCTTTATCTCAAGCCCAGGAAAGAGCTACTACCCACACATCACTGGATCGTTTTTTCAAGAGGGTAGATAGAATTGAATCCAGCAAGGAACCAGAACCTGTGCCATCAACATCAGGCATGAGTGAAATTGCAGCTTGTCCTCCGTCTCCTATTGCTGACGGTCCTTCAGCTCTACCATCTCCCACCTCCTCTCCCTCCTCCAGTCAGTAACTCTTCTTGCCTGTTCACTCGATGCCAGCCCCTGTATGCCAGCTGTTGTACTGTACTACTGTACTTTTCAAGGTACTATGCTGTAAGATCAAAAAAGTTTTCTTTATTTTTTGTTTGTTTTTTATGTATTATTTGTGTGAAAAGTATCATAAACCTATTACAGTACAGTACTATACAGCCGATTGGGTCAGTTGGGTACCTAGGCTAAATTTGTTGGACTTACAAACAAATTGGAATTAGGAACACGCTCTAGGAATGGAACTCGTTCATGTGTAGGGGACTTAACTGTATAGATTTCTGGGTCCTACCTTCAGCAGATTCTAGTCCTCTTAGATGATTATAATATGCAACTGGGTTTGCAAACCATACACGGACTAAAGGTCCCAAGGGACAGACATCATTAGCCAGAATGTGAAGAGACTGTGCAGGAAAGACAGGGAATGTTGGGGATTTTGGCCAATGGCACCTCCAGACCAGTCTGACCTGTCTGCCCCGGGTAAGGGAGGTTTGACCGAGGCAGGAGGGGGTCGTTGCTCGTGGGGATTTCTGACTGCACCTGCCCATGCCTCATGCTCCAGGGTGCAGAAGGGGCCCATTGGTGTGGGGTCTACAGCTTTTTCTGGGCACACCCCAAGGCCCGGAGCATTGGGAGGACAGATCCAAACCAAGTCATCAAGCAGTGACGATCTCCTGGGGGGAGGCCTCTCCAGCCTAACGGGAAACATGGGTCCCACGTGTCCTAGCCTGGGTGCACCTTCCCCCCGCCCCCAGGCACCACCACCACCTCTTGATCTGCTCCTGCTCCATCTTCAGCTCCTGTACCACCTCCTCAAACTGCTGCTTCTCGGCCTCCAGCACCTGGTTCAGGCGCTCAAGCTCCTAAAGAGAATCAGAGAGGAAGAAAAGAGTCACAGGCAGCAAAGGGCTCCTGAGGTCAGGAAGCCCCACTCTAACCCAGGGGACCCTCTGGGGTTCAGCACAGTCTGCACCAGACTTGGAATTAAGCCCTGAGGAGCCCTGGTCCCATTCAGTGACACACAGTCTCAGCGAAACTGAGATCTGTGATGAACTGGGCTCACTTAAAACACACTTAGAATATATATACATACGTGTGTGTGTGTGTGTGTGTGTGTGTGTGTGTGTATAGAAATGAATCACTTTGCTGTACACCTGAAACTAACACAACATTGTAAATCAACCATACCGCAATAAAAATTTCAAAAATAAATAAATAAAAGATAAAACAAAACAAGAACACACTTAGCATGCTGAGCTAGGGTTTAGAAATGATCCCAACATTATTTCCTGCGACAGGATGTGATGATAATTCTAGATGTCTGCTGCACTGGGCAACTCCAGTCACTCACACCCTAAGGCGTGTTGGCTGGCCCCCAAGCCCTGGAGGGAAACGTGTGTGTGTGTTTATATTTCCATTAAAGATCCCTGGAGTGGCATCTGTTAGAAGTGGCAAAGGAAAGCTATTCCCAATCCCGGAGTCAGAGAGTAAAGCCTTTTTCCTCAAGGCATCCGGGAAACAATGAGCACAGGTGGCTGCAGCCTCCCCTGACTCACCCCCAAGGGAACAGGATAGCCAGAAAGCCCAGGGCAAGCTGGCCCAGGGAACCAGACCAGTCCCTTCAGGATTGCCGGCGAGCTCAAGTGTTTTCCCAGCAAGCAGGTGCCCCCCGGGGTTCTGGTTTCCTGGGGTTCGGTGGCAGGTGGTATTGAGGGGTGCACTTCAAGCGAAGGGTGGTTAGAAGCATTTTGTGACAACTGTTTTGTTCTTCCACATTTTACGCTGTGGGAGGATATTATTTTCTAGATCCACTTTCTCTCTCATCTTCTAGCTCCAAATTACGCCCTCATTCTTCACCCAGGGGCTTTGTTCTCAAGGATAATGGAAATCCCACCAGGGAGTGGGGCTGCCTGTAGGGCGAAGTTGCCCTTGGCTTTGAGGAGAATCAGAGAAGGAATAAAACCCGAAGGAAAGGGAAGAGTCCGATTAGTGACCCTGGGGTCACTAAAACTAATGTTTTCAAAGAATGTTCAATGACATGGAAAACTGCTGAAGGTACAGTGTTAATGAAGGTAAAATGAAAGGTATCATGAAAAAGGCCATAAAACTGAATATCTGATATGATCCTATTATGTTTAAGATACATATAAGAATATGATATAGGAAAAAAGACCAAGGAAAAACACCAAAAAGTTGACCGTAGGGGCTTCCCTGGTGGCGCAGTGGTTAGGAATCCACTTGTCAATGCAGGGGACACGGGTTCGAGCCCTGGTCCAGGAAGATCCCACATGCTGCGGAGCAACTAAGCCCGTGCGCCACAACTACTGAGCCTACGCTCTAGAGCCCGCGAGCCACAACTACTGAGCCTGTGCTCTGGAGCCAGCGAGCCACAACTACTGAAGCCCGCGGGCCTAGAGCCCGTGCTCTGCAACAAGAGAAGCCACCACAGTGAGAAGCCCGCGCACCGCAACGAAAAGCAGCCCCCGCTCGACGCAACTAGAGAAAGCCCGTGTGCAGCAACGAAGACCCGACACAGCCAAAACTAAATAAATAAAATAAACTTAAAAAAAAAATGTTGACAGTAATCACCGATCAGTTGTGGGGTTAAGGATAAAATACGTTTTCTTCTTCATGTTTTCCAAATTTTCTACAAAGAGCACGATTTCTACCATTAGGGGTTAAAGTTCTATATTAAAGAGGAAAAGGAAAGAAAATCTCCTTCCTGGTTGCCCCCTTCCCTTCCACCTTCCATTTCATCTGGATGATTCTTAAATGAAGCTGATGTCCAGGTGGAGCCTACGAATGCTGATTGGAGTGGAACACACAACCTGTAAAGCTGAAGCAGCCAGAACTTCCTGTTCATGCAGCCCAAGACGGCATGAGTGTTTGAGGCACCGCTGCCATGACTGAGGTCAGCTAAGACCCCCTGCAGCTGAAGACTTTCTCCACCACATCATGCTTGTGCTTCTGGCTCTTGCACCTGACTTAAGTTGCCAAAGTATGAGGTTGGAAAGAAGGCACTAGGCGGCAAATTCCAGCTCCATAGAAGGAAGAGCTTCCAAATAGTGGAGCAATAATGCAAAGGATACCTCCGGAGGTAGTGAGCTGCCCATGCCAGAATCAGGATCAGCATCCATCAGGGAGGTCGGCAGAGAGCCTCACCTTGAAAGGGGCAGTCCTTTCCAGCTCCAAGAGTCTGAGTTCTGACTGGGAGCACCCCGCATGGCAGGAACCCTGCCTGACTGGCCCTGGGCATTTCTGATTTCCCGTGTGCCTGCCCACATGCAAGGCTGAGCTCTCACAGTTCAACCGGAAAAGGGAAGGTAGGCAGGCTGCCCTCCTCCAGGGGATAAGAGTGACGATAAGGGAGCCAGGGACGCCTGAGGGACCTGCACCCAAGGAACGGCATTGTCTTCTGACCCCAGGGCAGAAGAGCCCAGGATGGCTCCCTTTGAACTCTCAGCTCGTACCCCAAGAGTTCCCCGCCCTTTCTGCCAAGTGGAGGGTGTCAGAGCTGCACCATCACACAGTGCGTATCTGCACAGGCCTTACCGGTCCACAAAGCACTCCCTGCCTTCTATTTCACTGAGCCCCTCAGCAACCTGGGAGCTAGCCAGGCACAGCCATTGCTCTTATTGGAGCATCACAGAGCCGAATTTGTCCAAGGTCACACAGTCAGTGATAGACTGGTACCAGACCCTGAGTCTCCTTTTAAACCAGACTGCCTCTTAGAGACCAGAGAATCTTCAACTTCTCACTGGGCCATTGTACCAAATGCCTTTCTAAGTGGCCCAAGCAAGGTACTCCCAGACCATCTCTGTGACCTGGAGTGGAGATGGGAAAGGTGAAGGGGACAGGTGGATCCATAATGTAGATGAACAAGTTAAGGAGGGAAAACCCTTGACAGAATGACTCAGTGAGTTCTATTCCCAATCTAGAGCACACAGCTGACACTGGAATGAGAACCTGAGCGCATCCTCTCCCTCCTGCCAGCCCAGAGCAGCCTTCACCAAGGTGGACCCAAGCTGGACCCAAGTGAGTCTTGCTCACGTTTTGTACCCAAAACCCAGGAAGTTCACAGCTGGCAGGTCTCCTTCCTTCAGCGTGCTATGGCTTTAAGCAATGTCTGTGAGCAGTGGGTCTCTGCTGGCCTCATTTCCTGGCTAAAGACCTAGATAGAGTGTCTAAATTTTCCTCGGGCTGACTGCTGTCCCAGATTTAGTCTCTCTGATGGATAAGTCTGTCTCTCTCTGCCAGCGGCTGTGTCTGTCACTCCATCCCATCCCCTGGCTTCCTAAATTACCTGCTTTTAAGTTGCTGACAATCCACCAGAAGTCTCACTTTTCAAAATGTACAGAACTGGAGGAAGAAAATGCCAAAATTCTAATGTGGGAAGAACCCAGATGACAGCCCGGACCCAGAGGCCCACACACTGCTGGGGGGGAGAAGGCTCAATGCCGTCATGATGCCAATCCTCAGATCCATGCAATCCTAATACAAATCCTCAATAGATTTTCTTTTTTGTTTGTTTGGGTTTGGGTTGCTTGTTTGTTTGTTTGTTTTGTAATTGACAAAATGATACTGAAGTCCAGCTGGAAGAAAAATTGGGCAAGAATATCTGATACATTTTTGGAAGAAGAAAAATGAGGGTGGATTGTCCTACTGGACTAAAATCAAGATGTAATGTAAAATTGTAAGAATCAAAAATATTCATTCATCGAGTCATTCCACAACATTTATCGTGTACCCATCCTGGGCCAGAGGTGCTCTGCCAGGCCCCGGGAGTGTGTGGGGTGCTACAGGGCCATGATGCTTCTTGATTGTCGGGCCCGTTTCCGAGCCCAGTGATGGGTGGTTGGAAAGGGTGAGGAGTTTGCAAGAGTCAAGTCAGAGAGGCAGGCACTGAGCCCAGGCTGATGGGCCCAGCCCTGGACTTGCCTGGGAGAGACAAGGAACAGGCACCAGGCAAAGAGAAGTGGACCAAATCAGGCCCTCCCTCTGCAGGCACCTCAGGGTATGCCACTCTGGGGCTTGGGGCTCAGGCAGTTCAAGTGCAGGATGGGCTAATTAATGTTCGTAACACTAACAAACGTAGATGTTCATTAAGCACGTACTATGTGCTAAGCACTTTCTATGTAACACCTCACTGAATCCTCAAAACATCCCTGATAAGATGGGTTCTATTATCAACCCCATTTTTCACATGAGACTATTAATGTTCAGAGAGGTTAGGTAACTTGCCCAGGGTCACACAGCCAGAAGCAGTGAAGGTCCAATACAGACACAGGCAGCCTGACTCCAAGTCAGCACCGCTAACCACTACCCTACCCTGCCCTTCAGGGGTGGTCGTGATTTCTCAGAACAGGCAAGGCCCAGTGCTGCATGGAGATCCCAAACGGCATGGACTTCAGCAGCCCCCGTCTTCAAATGAGGCAAGGGTCTCCTTCCCGCCACAGCCTGCCCCCAGCCAATGCTTGGCCTCCTTAGAACTTGTATGTTGACATTTAGAGGATGAAGGAACCTCTGATATCATCCAACCCAACCACCTTTATGGTGCCAGAAGCCCCGCTATGGATGAGAAAGGCCACCGCGGCCTCCTGTGAATATCACCAGTGACCAGCAGCTCATTACCTCCTGACACAGCTTATAAAATTTTTGAATGGCTCTTTCTCTAGAAAGTGATCACCCACCCTTTTTATTTTCCTCCCCCGGGACTGGCAAGGAGAAATACACTTCTTGCCAAGAAGCAACAGCAAGTCCCGAGCACTGTCATCTCATTGGCCTCCCTGCCCCGCCTGTCTGATTTCCCAGCAAGTTGTCTGGGTGCCCATCTCCCCTACACCACTCCCTAATGCCAGGAACACAAGCCAGTACACTGTGGCTGTGAAAGGGCCCACAGAGCGGGAGGCGGCGGGGAGCAGCCTCGACGTGCCCCTACCTCTCTCTGCTCCCTCTGAAGGCAGAGTTCTTCAGTCTCTTCCATCAGTTTGTCTGCCAAAGCAAGCACACACACTCTCACGAAAAGCTCACTCCAGATCCAGTCCTGAGGGGTCAGTGCCTGCGATCACCTCCATCACCCCCAGCTCCCCCCCAGGAAGAGGTCGGCACTGCCATGCCCAGGCCAGACAGAGGGGGTGGGGCAGCTCCCAGGGATGGAAGCCCCGTGCTGGCCTGAGCTGCTACACTCCTGTCCCGGCACTGTCTCTGCTTTGTGCGTTCATAAGACAATGGCAGCTCAGCTTTGGAAGCTCAAGTGGGTCTCTGCACCCCTGGGGTGCTGTTAACCTCTGTGCTGGTGTCTGGCTAGTGAGGCGGGGCAGGTCCTGGGGGCAGAGGGTGTCTGGAGCAGGCAGAGGGGGACCAGTGCTGGGGCCCCACTTGTCTAAGCAGGGGAGAGGGTCCCAGGTAAAGGAACGACCTCCCAGGCTCACCTTCTTCTTTCTCAAACAGAGCATGCCTACCAGCCAGTCAGGAACACAGGGGCCTAGAACCTTAAAGTGGGCTGGGGGTCAGAACTGGGACCAAGTCCAGACCTTTGGGGCCCTGGGCAGGATAACATCAATTCCACTTGTGGGACCCTTACTGCATGCCTGACACAAGTGCTTCCAGGCATTTTCTTATTTAACCTGACTCTCATACCACCTCTAAAAGCTAGGAACAAAAATGTCTCCATTTTAAGGATGAAGAAACTGAAACTTAGGCTGAGCTGCCTAAAGATACACACAGCTGATGGATAAATGACAAAGCTGGGTCCAGAGGCCAGGCTCCTAACCACCACGCTCTCCTGCCTCCTGTCCTCCTGGCCCAGAGGACATGTATCACGCCATAGAGCCCTCCAGGCTCCGAGCCAGTCTCTGGCTCCTCATAGCCTGCTAAGCCCCACCCAAGACACGCTCTCTCAGTCCTGCATCAAGTCCTGGGCTGCAGCCCCCGGCCCTGAAATGCTACCGTCAGGGAGCCTCAGTTTCCAGCCCATCCCTCAGCCAACCTAAATACTCCTGCTTCTCCTTGGCCAGCTGCAGCCCCTGGGCCTCTAGGCTTTTGATCATGGCTTCTCCCAGCTGGGCATTCTTCCAAGTCCTGGGGCGGGAGGGCAGATGGGACAGGAGAGAAGAGGAAGAAACACAAAATCGTTAAAACAGAAGGGTGGAGGAGAAAGAGAATGTGCATGGCGTGTACGCGCCATTCTTTCTCCTCCAGAATCCCAGCTCGCATTCACCGCGGCACCTGCGGCTCTGGGCACGCCACCAGCATCGATCAGCTACAGTCCCCGGAGGCCGGCCCAGGCTGCAAAGTGGGCCACCGTGCGCTGGGCCAACAGAACTTTGGGAGCAGGGAAGAGATTGCTTCCTGGGCTGCTTTCTACACCACTGAATACCCACCACCTGGCACAAGGCCTGGCACGGGGCAGGCACTCAGCATTATTTGTGGAACTAAAAGCACGACCCAGCATGAATAGGCAGGTGCTGGGACTGGGGTTTGTGCGCAAATGGATAGTGCTGGGCTGGAGGTTTCTGTGATCTGGACTCTGATGTACAAAGCACCAGCTCTGGTCTGAGCTAGGGTTAATTATGGGCCTGGGGAGATGAGACGGGGGTCAGGAGGCAGCCAAATCCTCCTAGCGATGCTGGATTTGCTCCTGAAAGTTGGAGACAAACAGTGTCCACGTCTGCCACCTGTGACGCTAGACAAGCAAACTCACTTTGCTCAAAGCTCACTTAGGAGACCCCCCCGAAGATGCTTGAAACCTGGTCTGTCTCCTCTCCCCACAATAACCAGCTCCCACAGCCCTTGTCCTCCCCACCCTGCCCTCTCCTAGGGTGCTCAGTGCCCACCGGGATCCCAGCAGAGAGGCAGGGAGATCAGGGTCGGCACAGCCCACACCCTTTCCCCTTCTGGACCCTCAGGCTGACCCCTCCTGCCCGTGCGCACTTACACCTTCCCAGACTCCTGCAGCATCTCCAGCCACTGGGTCTGCTCAAACTCCGACTCGGCAGCCAGCAAGATGTTCCCCTGCCAGGAAGAGGAGCCATGGCTGTGCCTGAGAGGAGGCCACCTTGAGGACCACGGAGGCCACGGCCAGGCCTCTGCAGGCCCTGTTCTGCTCTCCCACCCGACACCCCCAAGTCACTGACACTCTTCCCAGGCCAGCCCACTGGAGGGGTTGCCCCTAGGGAGCCTGGGGTCCCAGAGAAGCTGCTCTGCCCCTGCTGAGCCCAGGCCAAGGGGAGAGCCTTACTCACGTGGAAATCCTGATGGGAGATTTTCATGGCGTAGGGCATGCTGGGCTCTTCCTTAGCCTCCACCAGGCAGCCCCCCAGAGGGATGACACCCTGAGAAAGAATCAGAAGAGATGCCCACCCACCCCGTCCAGCCCAGGTCACTCAAGGCCTCTGGGAGCCCTCAGCCATAGCCAGGTGTTGCCCAGGGCCCGAGAGGAAGCCAGACCAGAACTTTCCCAGAGGGGGCACTGGAGGGCGGGGACCCAGGCCAGGAGGGGGCCAGGGTGGCTTGTGCCCCCAAAAGGACTTGTTTTCCAGACTCCCTGTTAGACCAGAGCAGGACAACAGATGGTACCCTACCCTCAGAGGATACCAGCCCCCGTTGTCCCCCCTGGGCCCTCCCCCGCTGTGGCCCTGGGGAGAGGCCCCCTCACCTTAGGATGTATATTGAAGTATTTATTGGTTTCAAAGCTCTTTTTTTCACTCTCAGAGTAGTAAAGAAGAAAGCTCTCTTTGATGATGAAAAACCTATAGCAGGTGGTGGGGAAGGAGGGGCAACCAGGAGAGAAAGGGTGAGGTTTCTCGGGACGACAAGAGTGACCTTGAGGGGCCCATGCTCACATGGGGAGCCCTTGGGGACACCAGCTCAGACTCATCCTCACCAACTCATGTGCCACATCCGGGCAAAGGCCTCAGCTGGTCAGTCACCCACCACCAGGCAGCCCAACCCTTGCACCAGTGGAAGTGGGCACAAGCGGCCTTCAGTGGCTTCCACAACTGGCTCCTCCAGCCCCCTGAGCCGCCACACAGGGGGTGTCTGTGGTCCTTCCCCTCAGGTACCTTCAGCCCCGTGAGCCATCATCTTGGTCCCTTAGGGTCTACTCCAGGAGAGGCAGAAGGAGGGCAAGAAGACACAGGATCCCAAGGTGGGTCTTTTGACAAGTGGTCCTGAAGACTGGCAATCAGACGGGATGTGGGTACCAGGCTGGTGAGGCCAGGCCTGCCGCCTACATGTGACACCTGCGTTGCCTTTGGGCTCAGCTGCTCCACAGCCCCCTTCTGGGATTTGGGTCTAACTCACGATCTCTGGGCCCTTGGTGCTTTCTGACTTTGATGCCCACAGGTGGAGCACTGGACCCACCCTGGGGACTCTCACAGGACTAGTGCTTGGAGCTGACTAGGATAAGACACCAGGGGCCCTCCAGGGGAAGACCCAGTTGGAACTGAGAGCCCCGAGGCTCCGGGACACTCAGAGCGGCTGGCTCCTTCCTCCCAGGGCCCCTGCTAATGTCACTGTTGGAGCCATGGGACTTGTGGGGGAGCCAGAAACAGCGCTCAGATGGGCTCATGACAGCCAACAGCGCGACTCTCCCCGGCTCTGTGTTCAGTGACACCATATTGGTAGCTGATATCAGTCATACTGTGAGTATTTACACCATGAAAATCACCAAATGCTACAAAGCAGTGTTCCCACCCCACCCCACTCCCAAGAGAGCCAGTTGTTAAATATTTATCAGCACATCACTGGTTGGACACACCCTCTTGGGGAGGGGCTTGAAAAGTTGCTGGCGAATCTCTGAAGGTGCCACCAGCCATGGGACCCTTCCTGAGGCCACAGCTACAGCGGGAGGGTCACTGGGATGGCTGACAGCCGCCGTCTCACCTCCCCTAGGAAAGGAGCTCAGCTCTGTCCTCTGCTGTGCGCCTCACCCCAGCCATGTTCTTTATTTGCACCGACCCTCTCTGCCCAGCCAGATACTGAGGGGAGCTGTGGACCTCAGAGGTGACATCCTGCTAATGCCAACTCTTCCCCCAGTGGAGGAAGAACACACGAATACCACCCTCTGCAGAACTGCAGGCACCTCCTGGGCCCCCCGGCACCTGACCCCTGCCCACCTTCCTGGCTTTCCCACCACTTCTGCCCTTCAGCCTCTCTGCTCCAGGCAAGCACTGAGCTCACTGCCTTACTATGTTTTGCATGATCCTGCGAAGGAGATTGTGCAGCTCTCCCAGGAGTGTCCACCCTCTCTCTCCATCTGGCTGAACCTGCCTCACCCTTGGTGACCAGCCCAGCCCACACTGCCGTCAGAGCTCCCCCTGCCCTTGCTGACTGGCCATGCCCTTGGCACTTAGCTCCAGAGCCACACCCCGTGTGCTCATCTTGTCTGGAGGGGACACTGGGCTCCTAGAGGGCGGGCCATGGTCCCTCAGTCCTGTGGGACGAGAGAGATGTCCCCAGACAGTTGCAAGGGAAATTCACAGAGTAGTTAAGAACACAGACCTGCCACTTCTCAGCTGCGGGGCCTTGGGCGAGTAAGCTCACCTCTCTGAGCGTCAGTGTATTCACCTGCAGGATGAGGGTGATAACGCCGACCTCGTCTGGTTATCGTGAGGATCAAGTGAGATTGTGCTCATCACTCCGCCAGTTCACAGAAGACCCGGGACAGGGCTGAGTGACGCATTCCCACGGTCCCATTACCCACAGGAAAACGGGAGGCAGCAGCCTCCTGGGGACCCTTCTCCTCCCTTTTCAATGGCTTCTGAAATACTGCTATGGACTGAACTGTGTTCCCCCAGATTCATATGTTGAAGCCCTAACCCACAATGTGACTGTATCTGGAGACAGGGTCTTTGGGCGGTAATTAAGGTTAAATGAGGTCGAGAAGTAGGGCCATAATCCAACACGACTGTGGCCTTCCAGGAGGAAGCATTTGCTCTCCCACTCTGCCACTTGAGAACAAAGTGAGAAGGCAGCCGTCTGCAAGCCAGGAAGAGGGTCCTTACCAGAACCTGCCTATGTCAGCACCCGATCTCAGACTTCCAGCCTCCAAGAACAGCGAGAAAATAAATTTCTGTTGTTTAGCAGAAGGGTTTAACAGTTTGACTGTTCACTCAGTCTGTGGTATTTGCCTGAGCTGAGTAAGATTAATACCTTCGTGCCTTCCCGATACTTCTGGAGCACCCTCTTCACTCAGAGCAAAGCAGTGTCAGGGATGGGTGCGGGTGGCAGGCTGAAGGTCACTAGACACACGGGCAGGGAGAGAACGGGGCTCTGGAGGCAACCAATCTCCATCCCTCAAGCCACAGCCTCAAGCAAGCTCCCAGCCTCACTGAGTCTGTCCTTCAAAGCTCCTCTATAAAATGAGGGTGCAAGTATCTGTCTCTTGGGGCTGCTATGAAGATACATTCATTGATTCAGCAAAGAATCGCTGCACTCCCACCTATGCCAGGCAATGTTCTGGGTGTTGGGGATAGAGTTGTGGACAAGAGACATGCAAATATCTGTCCCCATAGAGATTATACTTGAGTGAGTGTGTGTAGTGGGAAGGCAGACGGTAAATAAGTAAGAAAGAAATGCCATGTACTAGACGTCGATAAATGCTATGGAGGAAAATAAAGCAGGGTAAGTCACGGGGTGAGGGGTGAGTCGGGGAGGTTTTGATATTAAACAGAATGGTCAGGAAGAGCCTGAACGTAATATTTGCAGAGAGGTTAGTGTTCCAGGCAGAGGAACTGCAGGTGCAAAGGCCCTGGGGTCTGAAGTGTGCCTGGCTCTGGAAGGAACTGAGGCTGCAGCATGGCTGCAGCAGAGGGAGCCAGGTAGAAAGCAGATTGTGTAAGAGCCTGTTGGCTACTGTAATAACATTAATGATAAACCTAATGTTTACTTAGCACTTATCCCAAGCCATGCCTTATTCCAAGCAGTTACCGCTGTTAATTCATTTAATACTCACTATTATCCTATGAGGCAGGTGTCTGTATTTCTATGGGCAGAAATGAAGCAGAAAGGTGACACAACCTGCTGAAAGTCAGACTGCTAGTTGTTAGAGGCTGATTTTTCCTCTAAGAGGGACAGCCACTGAGGGTTTTGAGAGGGGTGACATGATCTGACTCACACTGCAAAAGGTTCAGCCTGGCTGCTGGGCTGAGAACAGATTGTTGGTGGGGAGTTTCGGGGAGGGGGGGAGGCACAGGGATCCATTAGTGGCCACAAGAGGGGCAAGAAATGATCCGGTGGATAAAAGCACATAAAGTCCTCTGCACTTGTCTGCCACACAGGATGTGTCCCCAGATGTCACGGCCCTCCTCCCCTTGCCCTCTGAAGGAGGGCACAGAGAGGCAGGGGAAGACAGATGTCCAGGGTAGCCTTTGTTCCACGCCAGCCAGACTTCAGCAGGCCTCAGGGTCCGCATGGCTGCAGGGGTTGTGAAGGGCCCATGCGCCATGCATGCCAAGACTGGCCCTGTTGCAGCTGCTCTCGGTTTGGTTTGGGTAGGGGTGAGGGTCACAGGGAGGGGAGCCGGCACAGACCTGGAGGAGGAGGGCGACTCCCTGGCTGGCAAGGAAGAGGATGGCCCAAGAAAGGGCATATTTGGCAAGCACACTTCGAGGACCCAAAGGGCTGGCTTTGCTTATAACCCCGCCTCAGTGCCTGCCCGCTGCTCCAGCTGATGACTCTCAGCTTCACCTCAGCAGGTGGGGGCCCAGGGCCTGAGTGCCCCTGCACAGAAGGACACTTCCTCTTCCTGCCCCTTTCTCCGAAGTCCCCTTACTCCCAGGCCTCCCATTCTGACTGCAAGCCAGGGGCCGCCTCCTTCTGGGCCCTGCAGAGTTGGGCTGGCTGAGTAAGGGCCAGAGATAGTCGCTGATTACTTAGCTGTTCTCATGTACTGGCTTCCATGCAGAACGTACGTATCAGTATTTGATCCATGGAACGATCCTGGAAGGTAGGGGTTTTTGTTCCCATTTTACAGATGAGGAAACTGAGGCTTAGAGGTGAAGTAACACATGCAAGGTCACACAGCCAGGGCAGAGGTGGAGCTGGGACTGGAACCCAAAGACAACAGCCCCTGCTTGCTTCTACACCCACACCACACTGTCTTGGGAGCTTCCCTGGTCTTCGTGCCAGCACCTGGGCAGGAAACAGATGGGCCAAAGGCAGTAGGTGTTAAGGCTGGGGTAGCCAAGGGTCAGAGCTCTGCCACTTACCAGCAGTTTGACCAGGGCAAGTCCCCTGATCTCTCTAGGTCTCAGGTCCCCCAGAGTAACTTGAGGATAATAATAGTACGTACATCTCTTAGGGTTGTCGGGATAATGAAATGAGTTTGTTCACATAAAGACTTCAAACATTGTGAGACACATGGTAAATGTTCCTTAAGTGTTTACTTTTATTACTACTATTTTATTTATTATTATTAGGTTCAATGTCTGCCGCAGCCTCCCCTGACCTCCTTTCCCATTTGTGCTCACAAAAGCTCCTACTGGCGGGAGCTCTTGGCTCCAGCCCAGCTGGCCAGCTCGCTGTCCTCCAAACACACAGCACTTCCCTGCATTTGCCCCTCCCTCCTGTCCAAGGCCCACCCCTCTATCCAGGCCAACTTGAGTCCTGGGCGAAGCTCCGTCTCCAGCCCTAGCCCTCAGGGCCTCCCTGTCCAGCCCACTGTGCTGTGGTGAAGCCCAGAGAGCGTGCGTGAGTCTGTGTCTGGGGGGTCAGTGTCTACCCTGGCTGCCTCTTCTCTCTGGTTTTAAAGAATTTAAGTATTTTCACCTCTAGATTAAGGAGCATTTATGAGGTACCAAGACACTCATTTTTCTAAGTGTTTTATTGACATTATCTCATTTAAATCTCTCATAACAATTCTAAGAGATGGGGGCGTTTGTTTTTCCATTTCACTGGTGAGGAAACTGAGGCACAGAAAGATTCAGCAACTAGCAAAGGGCAAACTGGGAACTCAGCTCTGTCTGCCTGTTACTGAAGCAGGTTCGTTTGCCTGACGCGCAGAGGCCGAGGTTTGCAGCAGAGGAAGGGGCATATGTGTAGTGGCCGGTAGCTCCTGTTATGTATATATTAATACCACATTGGAAGTTAAAACCTACTGAGAGAAAATTAGACAACTTGGCTCCAACAAGGGTCATCACGAGGACCTGGATTCCATCTCTTGGGAAATATCTTCTTATGGATCCCATCAGGAATAAGGTCTATATTTGAGGGATTACTAAAACCGTCATTTTTTTTGTGCTTGCTAGGACTTATATTTCTTCTTGCTAAAACTCTGTACTTGCTCTTTGCCACGCATCCTTAAGCCCCAAGTTCTAATCCATAGGATGATCATTCAACATAAAGACCCAGACCACCACCCCACTCCACCCCCGCCAAAAAAAAAAAAAAAAAGACAAGACCCAGACCCAAAGCCTTGGTCCCGTATTTGCAATCAAATGCAAAACAATTCCATTCCTCAAATCCTCTGTAGGCCTTCGCCCCTTAACAGCAGAAAGTAGGCCTCTTCCCTCAAGATTGAGGAATTGGATCAAAAGATAGGGAGGACTGAAACTGTGCCCCATAGGGTTAAAAACCCATAACAGAAACTGGTGACTAACAAACTCTTGAGCCTGTCTTACAGAACAGCAGATAAGGGAACGGCTTCTTTAAAACCCCTCTGCTTGTAACACAACGAAACCTGCTGAAACCGGAGGGACCCAACCCTGTGGATCCCAGTCTGCACAGAATAGACTTGCTTGTCCCATAGGTGACCTTTTGACGTCACAGCCCCAAATTCCCCCACGGTTCATACCAAACTCACCTGGAATTTGCACATGCGTCCCATGAAGAAGTCTGTAACTCAGATACGCCTGCGCAGAACACCAATTCCCTCACCTCCTTCCCTCCAATCACCTCTCCCCACGCCTCAGACCACCCTGCTTGTTTATACCATAAATACCCCAAGCTCCTCGCCTTTGGGGAGATGAATTTGAGATTTATTCTCCCGTCTCCTCACTTGGCTGCCTTGTGAATAAAACTTCTCTGCTGTAAACCTGGGCGGCTCAGTGCTTGGCTTGCTGTGCGTCGGGCAAACAAACCTGGTTGGGTAACATGCTGACAGAGCTCAGGTTCTCAACTGCTGTGCTCCCTGATGCCTGACCCCCTCATCACTGCACTTGTCTCTCCTCATGGCTTCAGACCTGGCATTGTTGTTTGTCTTCTTAGAGCTTCTCTCTGCAAAGTGACTGTAAGCTCCTGGCCGGCTAAGGTCAGCGTGAATGAATCACCTGGTACAGCCTGGGCCCTGGGGCTTGATGATTTCCTGCCCTCAGGGAGCAAATGCAGGAGCGAGAGTTGTATAAATCAATAATTTGAGAACTACTCAATGCTAATCAAGCTCCTCGTCTGTGCCAGGTACTGTTTTAGTAACATCAGAATGTTTGTTAACTACTCACTCCTCACGTGAGCTAGATGAGGTAAGTGGAGAACAGAGAGGTTAAGTAATATGCCCCAGGTTACACAGCTGGTAAGTGGGGAGCTGGGATCATTACAAAGCACCAGGGTACCCTGTGACATTGTAAGTTTGTATGAGACACCGGAAGAGTACAGACCAGTGAGGAACAAATGGTTTGGGTGTCCAGCCAAGGGAGTGGCAAGTGAGAGGAGGTGACAACTGAGCAGGGTTTGGAAGAATGAATAGGAGTATCTAGGAAACTGAGAGGAAGAGGAAAGGGGAGATGCATTCCAGACAGAAGGAACAGCAGATGCAACGAATAGTGTGTTCGAGGTTATCGGAATATGTCTGGCATTACTGGCAGGTAAGTGCCAAAGGGGTGGGCAGTGGTGTGGGGGGAGGGAGAGTAGGGGGTGAGTCAAGGTCAAAGAGAGAAGTGGGGACCAGACCAGGGTGGGGCGTGTGGTCCTTGTGAGAATGTGGGGCTACTTCTTGCAGATGAGGGGAGCTGCCAGTGGGTTTCAAACAGGGCACTTGTGAGGTCAAATTGCAGTTGTAGACATGGAGACGGTGGCTTTGAGGGCTCCACACCCGGGCAAAGGCGCAGATTAGAGTTATTGGTTATAACAGAGTTATTGGTTATTGCTGATAAGAATCAGCAGGCCTTGTTGAATAGACAAGAGTGGGGAGAGCAGAGTCTGGGATGGCACGAGGGCCAGGACACTAGCTTAGGTGACAGGGTGGACACAGGTGCAATCCAAGCTGAACTAGCGAACCTTCCTAAGCTATGCCTCCACCTTTACTCCCCTCCTCAGTGCTCTGAAGGTGACAAGGGCTCAAGCAGAGCTTGATAGCTAACATAGGCTTCACAGTCGATCCAGCTGGAAGTGAGGGAAAAAATGTTACTTAGACCCACAGGTACCTTCTAGGCTGGGTGGGTCCTCGCAAAGAAAGGCCCATCTACTCTGCAGAGCTCCTTAATGTTTGGAGATGCAAAAGCCAAGTGTGGGCGTACGGGTTGGAAAGGGCTTTGCATCACAGAGTGAGAGAAACTTGGAGTTGGGGGAAATCCTGGAGGGCGGTGGGGAGGAGGGGTGATGGGAGAATGCAGAGGAGAGAGGATGCAGGGAAGATGCAAGAGCCTGGGTCCTACAGGGTCAAGAGATAGCAGTGAACAATCCCAGCTCTGATGGTAGTGAGATGCGGTGCCTGGAAAGCTCGAGAAACTAGGGAGCTGACCCTCAACTAGGTGCTTGCACCTCTGGGATTTAAATGCCTCCTCCACCCTGCTCTTTGCCAAACCTTCCCCTCAGCACAGTCTACTAGACCCCCAAAGATCTTGTGTGGAGGCTGGTGCAACTGTGTGGCGGGGGGGATGGGCACGAAGAGGGAGGAATGAGCCGGGGTCCATATCTGCTACTGCAACAAGAAGCATCTATACTGGGCAGCCAATTCATCCACAAACAAGGAAACAGGAGTTTAGAGCCCCTCAGGGATTAGCAGAAACCCTGTGCAGGCTTTACACTTCCTCAAGTCTTCCTGTGGGATGAGACCTTGCGCCAAACATCTCACTCTCAAGAGGGCAGCCAGAGCCCAGCGGACATGCGAGCTGCCCATGGGTTACATTTCACGGGAAGGCGGGATACCCAGCCTGGCTGCCCCTTCTTCCCTGGGCACAAACGTCCAGAACAGAACCAGCACACAGGCTCCCCCATCCCTGAGCCCCTCAGGCACTGAGAACGGGGGTGTGGGGTTTGAAGCCAGGTAAACCCTAGAGCCGGGGAAGGACAGCTTATCAGAAGTGTCCCTTTCAGAAGTGGCAGAAGGAAGGTAGAAATGACACAGCCCTCAGTGCGTGTCCCTTTTCATTCTGTCCGGGTGGCCTTGTATGCTCAGGGGATGCTCATCCTGGCCTCTGCCACTTTCCTGGCTCTAGGTCTGAGATGACAGGACAGGAGGAATCCTGCCTGTGAAGTACTGATACATGGGTGATGACAAGTTAGGGTTTATGCAGAGATCATCAAGTCCAAGGGGCTCCAAAAAATGTGAGCAGGATTCTTCAAACAACATAGCAAAGACAAGCTTACTAGGTCAAGCAGATAACAGTGCAGAGGCACTGGGTGAAGTGGGAGGGGGCCTTGGAGCCCCGCCTTCTCTCCCCACCCCCCTGTGGTGGAGTCGAGGCACTTGTAGGATCACCATGGAACAGAGGTTAAAAGCCACAATTTGATCCATTTCCATTCTGTGGATGAGACACTGCCAGCCAGTGAGATGTGACACAGCCATGCCTCGGCCTGAGTCATGTGGCTGGTCACCGGCAGAGCTGGGACTGGAAGTCAGAGGTCCTGCCTCTAAGCATGGGTTCACCTGCCACCATGGCCACAGCTGCTCTCAAAAGAAACAGCTTTATATTTCCAAGTCTTGGACATAAGGAAGTTGAATTGCCTGAAAGGTTCTTGCTTGAGTTCTGGACCCCATTTTCAAACAGGCCATCAACAGCCTCTAATGCCAGCTCCTTGGGAGCATGGGGAGAGGAAGAAGTGTGTCTTGTTTGCACAACCAACTCATTTAACTTTGGTGCAGGCGAATCATCACAGGACCGCAGTGAAGCCTGAAATAATGGGTGTTAATTTCATCTTACAGCTGTGCTGCGATCCGGAGAGTGTACCCATCTCCTTAAGCTAAGGACTCAGTGTAACCTCGATGCCACCACCTCAGAAGGGGCAGGGTGCGATGGACAGAGGGATCTGGGGAGAACCCTCAGCTGCCATCTAGCCACTGCCTACCACCAAATGCCGTCCTTCTAAAAGAAGTTTGGAGAACACAAGTTGATTATAAAAAGAGGGGCCTGCAGGCACCCCCCAGCTGGGATAGAACAAGCAGAAATGCTGCAGCTGTGCTGGGGGGGACACCTCCCAGTCAGCTGTGAGAAACGCTACGTGAGCCGGAAAGTGAGACCAAATCCCAGTGTCACTAGCGTGAGGCAGAACCTAGTGCGTGGAGGTGATATGCTAGCTCTTCCCCTCACCCCTTTGGGACAGCTCAGTATCGCAGTGTCACCTTTAGGAAGCGGTGCTCAGAGCCAAAGATGACACTCCCGGACCCAAATTTCTGTGTGAAGAAAGTCTCCCCAAGTCTTTTTGGTATGATGACCACCAACTGCACAGATCATCTTTCCACACCTGCGCAGGTTGTGGCCTGAGATTTGGGAAATTAGGCCACTGTCTCCATGGTTTCCCTGGCACTTAGTGGACACCACGAGTCTCAGCTCCCTGAGGCAGGACCCGCCAATGTTCCACAAGAGTGAGCTGCTGCTGGGCTGAGCTCAGGGCCCACTGGTCACCTTACACCTGGGGGGCTGGCAGAGGAGGGACGGGAGTGTAGACGCTTCTGCTGCAGGAAGGAATGGGCTGGGCCCGCCTCATCAGGGGCTCCAGCCTTGGGAGGTGTTGGGGGGGATTTGGGAGAGGGACTGGAATGCCAGAGAGAGAGCTGGCCTGAGAGAGAGCTGGCCTGTCTGCTGGACCAGCCCTACCACGGGGCTGACACCAGCCAAGGCAGAGATGCTCTACTCCCTTCCTCCTTGTCTCTCAGCACCCGCATCTCCACGGCTCACAGGTTACGGGGAGGACAGAATCATCCACCTTGCCCTCTAGACACCTCTTCCAGATCCTCTTATCTCTGCTAAGGAATGTTTTTGATCCCTTTCTCTTTTTGTTGTTCATGGGAAAAAAGCTGACCCTTCAGCTCAAAGGCACCTTCCCACCCTGGGAAGGGCAGGACTGCTGGGGCACCAGGAGCTGGAGGCACAGCCCTGAAACAGACCCTGAGCGGAAGAGGTTTTACAGAACCCAGCTGGCTACAGCCACTTTCATCCTGCCCGTTCGTTATTTATGTGGCTCGGGAGCCTTTCCAGGGCCCCTCCTCTTAGCTGTCCCCCTCCCAGGGCATCGATCGCCCTAATGGCAAGGCTCTGCAGTGGCGGGCCTGAGCTACCCCCTCCCAGGCCTTCCTGCGGCTGCTAATTAGCTGGAGGCCAGAGACTCCACTTCACAAATGGGGAACTGGGACCCAGGGGCCCCTGCTGGGCATTGAAAGGGAGCTAAGCTTAGCATCATGCCTCCCCCATCCCAGACCCTCTCTGGCTGGCTGTTGCTGATCCAAGGCGAAATCGTGTGTGTGTGTGTGTGTGTGTGTGTGTGTGTGTGTGTGTGTGTGTGTGTATCTGGTGTGTTCCCAGAACTGTGAACATGGACAGAGGCCTAGGGTGGGCAGGGGGAATGTTAGTTCTTTCCTGAGTCCCAGGGGAAGGGGAGTCTTTTCACAGTGGCAACTCCAGAATTCCCACAAAGGAAGGGAACAGAAGTGACAGTCTCCTTGGAAGGGGGCTGGAGGGCCTGACTTTGCAGGGCATGTATGCTGTTCTGACTTGGATTGGATGGTTTCTGAGTGGCTGTAGGGGTTACTGGTGGAGATTCTTGGGGTGGGGGCACTACAGCTCTCCAAGGCCCCCTTGGCTCCATCACTGTGCTTTTAGCTGGGAGCTTTTGTCCCCAACACCTCCCAGCCCTGGAATCAACTGTAGCTGTAGGGGCCAGGTCCCCACACCTGTGGGTGAGGGGGGCTAGGGGACAGAACCTGAGGGTTGCAGACCCCTAGCATTTACTAGGGATGCAATCAGGTGAAAATGCCTGGAAAGAGACATCTTGGATGTCCGGAAGTAATACCAAGGACAGCAGCCAGACCCAGTGGAGGAGTGTGGGCTGCCTGGAGCAGCTGAGGTAGAAGTGGTGATGGGGCACTCTGCTAATGGTTCTTAAATTTATAAGCAGCCTTCCCACCACCACTCCGGTGCCCTGGTAGAGACAAGCTTGCTCCTGGCGCTCGGGAACTGCAGCTCAGACAGCACAGCCTTGGAAACCCCTCACAAGATGCTCTCCATGCTGCCCCAGGCCTCCATTCAGGGGATCAGAGATAAGTTGAACTTTGGAGGAACTCAAGGAGCCTACATCCCATTAAACCCTAGAGTGAAATCCAGCAGAACTAACAAAAGTATGCGAAACCAGGTATGTAAAATGTGAAACACCATCTACAGCTCCGTTTGTTCTGTGGTCTTGCAGACATATTAAATTATTCATCAGAACCAACCACTACCATGTCTCCATGAACTGTGTTCCTGGGAACATATGAAGTCCCCCCCCTGCTCAGGGGCAGACTCATAGTATGGGTTGGGAAGGGGCATCTAGACACAATCCTAGTTTCCTGGGCAGGATCATGCCTCCAGGGAGGGGCCGATCAGGGTCTGAGTTCACTAGGCCATTCCATAGCAAACCTCAGAACTGAGATGGCCTTGAAGGTGAAAGCTGTCCAGAAGGTGTCCCATTGCTCCTGAAACCAGCATTGGGAGCTTCCTGCAAATTCAGGGCTGTGAACTCTCCCTTCCTCCAATACCTTCCAGGTTCATTTATGAGTGGAAAGTAGCTACTGATGTCTGGGGAGTGTGGCCTCTGAGTTGGGACCAGGAAGCTGATGCTGAAAGACCCAGGCTGCTCTGACCTTGCCAACCACCCCTTCCAAGGGATCCATCCTTCTAACAGGACCAGTCCATCCTTTCCCCCACTTTCCTCAGTCTCTGCACCATCTCCCTTGAAATATATGCATTTCAAGGGACAGTTGGAGGGGTTCCCAGCATCACTCCTCCAGGGGTGGGCACAGAGCCTTCTAGGCCCTTCTTCCTTCTCCTGGCCGGTGCCTTTCAGAAGCTCTCTCAGTGTATGTACCAGTTGGGGGCAGGCGGAAGTGGGGGGTGGGATGTAGGACACCTACGTCCCAGCTTAAGTGCACGTCTAGAAGCCTGGAGCAGGGGCGTTGTGAAGATGATGGAACCGCAGTGGGGATCCCAGGAGGCTATCTTTGGCTGGAGACAGGGCTTCTTCCTCCGCAGCAGAGTATGGCCCAATCTGACCCAGCTGGGCTCCTACCACGGCCACGATCTCTTCAGCCCACACCCACTCTCCCCAACCCGACTTAAATCCATTCCGCAGAGAACTCAGTGGTCCCACCCCAGCTCGACCGGCCTCCGGCAGAGATGACCCAGCCCAGGCTGGGATCCACATCTTCCAGGAGCAGCCAGCGTAGAGTGAAATGGGGCGAGGCCAAGGTCACAAAGGAAGGCAGAGGTAGGACGGTAATGAAGGGTTTGGTAGGGGGTCCTTCGGCCCTGGCTCCCTCCCCCGGCGGCCCTCACCGGGCGCGGCAGGGGCACTCACCGTCGGGACCACTTGGCCGACGGCCTCCCGAAGGGCCGCTTCCACAGAACACCATAGAGCTGCACTTTGGTGCTGATGTCCAGCGCGTCCGAGTCAGCCTGCTCCAGAGACGGCGAGGGCGACACCGAGTTGGACTTGGACGTGAACATCCTGCTTCAGCGGGGCCGCCCCAGCCGGGCCCACCCGCTCCCCGGGGTCGGCACGGGCGCGGGGCTCCGGGAGAGGGCGGGCGCGGCGGGAGGCTGAGGGGCGTCGGCGTCGGCGGGCGCCTCCGGGCGTCGTCGGGGCGCGTCGCAGCCGGCGGAGACGCGGGGCGGCCCCGACCGAGGGCTGCTGCGTTAAAGCGCGCCAGGCCCGGAGCGCCGCGGCAACTGGCGAGGGGCGCGCAGCCTGCGGCTCGGGCTGCGGGCTGCGCCGGGCCAGGCGGGAACTCGGCGGGGAGGTAGGCTCAGCCTCCAGCCAGCAGCATCGCCCACCCCCCTCCCTGAGACAGCCCCAATTCTGGTGGCCCCGATTGGCTGGGAGGGGCAGGTGAGCTGGCTGGAGGCCGGCCGCGAGCGCCAATCAGTGCGGGCGCCGGCGGGAGGGCCGGGCTCCGTGCGCCCGGAAGGTCCCGGCGGGTCGCCCGGCCCCGAGACGAGGCCCCAGCACTTCTCTACCCCCACCCCGCGTGCCCTTTTCTCCCCCGGGTTCCCGCTCGGTTGCAGCGCCCACATCAAAACCGGGAACACGTCTGCTTTGTAACGGGCTTGGAGTCACCCCTGCAGATCCCTGCTCGCTCTGGGTGGGGGAGAGCAGATGATCGGGCTTGGAATCCCGCCTCAGTCCTTACATGACTCCGTGAAGCTGCGGTGAGCCTCAGTTTTCTCTCCTGTAGAGCGGAGACGCCTGTCCCTTCTCGGGCAGGGCGGGGGCCAGGTAAGACTTCAGCCAGTGCCCGAGCGCCCGCCCCGAGAGGAGGCTCCATCGGGGCTGTCAGCCCCTCCCCGCCTGCTCTGCTGGGTCTCGCTTTGTACCACCGCTGCCGCGCCCGGATCGGATTTCTTTTCCCAGAACTTGGCTGCCTGCGTCGGCATTTGGCACTCAGTGCCAATCCCGAACGGTCAGTGCAGCTAGTGTCCGTGATTTATCTGCACGCCTGGCCCGTGCTCCCTGGGGCCTGGCGCTCCATCCACTTCCGCTCCTCTCGGCGCCTCTAGGTGACCGTCTCACTTTCCGGCGGGTGCAGACGTCTGTCCTGCCCCTGGGGACCGCCCGCGGAGAGGCTCTGTTAGCATCGCTGCGAGCAGGCACCGCTCCAAAGGCAGGGAAGTGAGTCTGCTCGGAGAGGCAGCCGGCTGGACCACGCTGCAGTCATCCTACTCTCGGCCGCGGAGTTGCAGGCTATCTCTGAACAGTCAGGATTCTTCCGCGCACTTGGGAAAACCACTTACCCCCTCAGGGGCTGTGATGCCTCAGCTGTAAGGTAAAGAAGTCAGATTGGAGCAGAAGTTTGCAAATAGGTAGCCTGAGTGCCAAATCACTTCATAGACAGACGTTATTAATTTGCCCAAGTAAAAGTAAAAAAGTGAGGTATAATTAAAATATGACAAAACGCACAGATCCCAGGTATTTATTTGATGAAGTTAATTTGATGAATGTATACACCAAGTCACCACCACCCAAAGCAAGATGCAGAACATCTCCATCGCCCCAGAAATTTCCCTCATGCTCCTGCTAGTCAACTTCCCATCCTCACTCCGACCCAGGCAAACCACCTTCAGACTCTTATCAACATTGGCACGCCTTTTTAAAAGTTAAAAATTTTAATGTCTAAAATGGCATTCTCTACAGAGCAACCATCCCCTGTAGTCCTTTGCTAAGCCTGCTTCGCTCATTATTACCTGCCTGGCTTCTCCTTTCAGGCATTTGAATTTGTGATCCTCACTAGATGCTCCTCCAAGGCCTTCCCAGGTCTAACACGTTATGAGTCTAGTTAAGAAGGGGCTTAATAAAGGGCTTGCACACCCTGGCACCCTTCCCATAACCAAGTCTTGGGTTCCCAAGCCCAGGCAACATCCTCTTGTTTCTCACTGTCCAAAGGTGCCCATCTGAATTCCCTTGTGCCCCTCGTGGCTCATGTTTCCCTGCAGAACATCTCAGGCACAGCTTTAACACAGGGGCCAGGGCCTGGGTCCACCAGGTGGGAAGAGACAGGACTAGGAAGATGATGAGAGCCCATGGAGAGCCTACAAAGTGGACATTTCACACTTTGGGGGGTTATTTTTGACACATGTTTTCATGCTTGGAAAACTTCCCACTTTAGGAGTTTTGTTTTTTTTCCAGATGGAAGCTAGAAAACTTGGGTCACAAGCTTGTGGTGTGGAGTTCACTGGTTGGGGCACCAGGACAGGACTAAGTTGCAGGTGACAAACTTGAGGAAAGAGAATGCGCAGCCACCAGTTTCTCAAGGGTAAGTACCGGAGGCATCTAACTTGCTTTGGGGGTCAGCTGTGGCGGTAAGGTTGCGTGCCCAACGCAGCGAGCAGCATTTGGCCGCACGGACAGTCACAGGCAGCTGGGCTCCTGGCAGCACACACATGGCAGCACCAACAGCCTCCCCGTCAGGCTGCTTCTGCCGCATGGTTCTGGATGGCATTCCCGGAAGCGTCACCCCAGGTCAGCCCTGGTTCTTTAGCCCTGCCAATGTCCTTTTAATAAATTAATTCCTCTTCTGCTTAATCAGGTCAGTACCAGTTTTAGCTGCTTGTGATGAAGGACTGGGGATGAGCCATAGGTGGGAGAAAGGCAGGATGCCTGGTATCATTTTTAAGGAAGTCCTTCCCAAGGAGAAGGGCTGGGTGAGCCCAGGTGGTTCCTGGGAAAGAACCATCTTCATTCTGTTTCTTCCGTGGAAGAAATAGAGCACAAGTTCCTTCAGCAGCAAAGAGAAAGCAATCTTTGCCCATTCCCTCTGCAGACAGGACATCTGAACAGACCTTAGCTACTGGTAGTTAAGGAGAGGCGGAAAGACTGCCCTGAGACAAACAGCATGAGTTTGATGGTCCACTAGGTACTTAAGTGGCTTCTGCTTCCCTCAACTAACCAGTCCAGATCATGCTAAATCAGCCTTGGGAGACGCCGTTTCTGCTTCCATTCTCTGCTCGAGCTGGTGGGAGTGCTGAATGCCTGGCAGATAGTTCTGCAGAAGACAAAACAAGCTGGGTGCCAATCCACTGCCCCAGCCCAAGTGTGGGCCAGGGCTGCCCAGTCTTATCGGGAAGTAAGTCGGGGTGGAAACTCAGGGACCTAGTGCTCTACAGGCTCAAATACAGAGATGGTGTTCTGAATATATGATTTACATCTTATCTATTTCATTTCATTTTTGAAACAGCCCCGATGAGGTGTGTGTTACTTTTAGTTTTCCAGATGAAAGAAATGAAGTTCAAAAAAATTGTCTACCTAAGGTCACCCAGCTAGTCATTTCCTGCAACATGATAGACCCTCAGATACGTGTTGAATGAGGGAAAGGCAGGCTGGAGATACTTGATTTGGTCTGAATCCTAAGCCCACACCTGTCACACCGCAGCACACTGCCGAGTGAGGTGCAGTCTGGGAAAGTGCTGGACCTTTTTTTCAGTCTCTCCCCTTTTTTCTAGTAATTTCTCTCAATTGCCAACTCACCTAAGGCTCCAAGTTCCCGCAGAATTGAAGAGAAAACTCCTCTTACACTGTAAAATTCCAGCCTCTCAGCTGTGTTCAGGGATAGACTCCTAATAATGAACACACATTTTCTGATAGTTTCCATTTTTTCGCCAGCTTTCCTGAGATATGATTGACAAATAAAAATTGTATATATTTAGTATACAATATGATTTTTTAAAGATGTACAATATGATGGTTTAATATACACATGCATTGGGAAATGCTTACCACAATCAAGTTAGTTAATACATCCATCAGCTCACAGAGTGACTGTTTTTGTGTGTGTGTGGTGAGAACACTTCAGATCTACTCTGTTGGAAACAGACTCACAGACACAGAGAACAGACTTATGATTGCCAAGGGTGGGGGATGAGAGAGGGGTGGATTGGGAGTTTGGGATTAGCAGATGCAAACTATTATATGTAGGATGTGTAAACAACAAGGTCCTACTGTATAGCACAGGGAACTATATTCAATATCCTGTGATAAACCATAATGGAGAAGAATATGAAAAAGAATGCACATATATGTATAACTGAAACTTTGCTGTACAGCAGAAATTAACACAACATTGTAAATCAACTATATGTCAACAAAATAAATTTTTAAAAAAAGATCTACTCTGTTGGCAAATTTCAAGTATACAATACAGTATTATTAAGTGTACAGTAGATCTCCAGGACTTATTCATCTTATAACTGAAAGTTTCTACCCTTTGACCAACATCTCCCCATTTCTCCCACCTTCCAGCCCTTGGCAACCACTGTTCTACTGTCTGGTTCTATGAATTTGACTTTTTTAGATTCCACAGATAAGTGAAATCATACAGTATTTGTCTTTCTGTGTCTGACTTATTTCACTTAGCATAATGTCCTCCAGGTTCATCCACGTTGCTGCAAATGGCAGAATTTCCTTCTTTTTTATGGTAAAATAATATTCCAGTGTGTGTGTGTGTGTATGTGTGTATGAAATGTTCTTTTTCCATTCAGCCATCAACAGACACTTTCAGTTGTTTCCATATCTTGGCTATTGTAAATAATGCTGCAATGAACATGGGAATGCAGATAGCTCTTTAATACACTGATTTCATGTCCTTTGGATATATATTCCAGAAGTGGAATTGCTGGATCATATGGTAGTTCTATTTTTAATTTTTTGAGGAACCTTCCATAGTGACTGTACCAATTTACATTCCCACCAACAGTGTACAAGGGTTCCCTTTTCTCTACATCCTCACAAATACTCATCTCTTGTCTTAATGAGAATAGCCATCCTAACAGGTGTGAAGCGCTATCTCATTGTGGTTTTGATTTGCATTTCCCTGATGATTAGTGATGCTGAACACCTTTTCATGTACCTGTTGGCCATCTGTATTTCTTCTTTAGAAATATGTCTATTCAGGCCCCTTGCCCATTTTTTAATCAGGTTGCTTTTTTGCTATTGAGTTGTATGAGTTCCTTACGTATTTTGGATATTAACCCTTTATCAGATAAATGGTTTGCAAATCGTTTCTCCCATTCCATAGTTTTTTTTTTTTTTTTTTTGCATTTTGTTGATTGTTTCCTTTACTGTGAAAAAGAACATACATTTTCATAATGTTGCTTTTATCCATAATCTTCAGGCTCATGTGATGGTCACCACTGTTCCATGAAACAGGTATTAGCATGGCTGTTGTATTGACCAGCCCATGGTAGTTAAATGTGTGAGTACCGACATGAATCCAGCTCTCTGATCTTACACTTCAGCCAGAGCGAGCCAGACACAGAGTCTTACTTAACCCACTCCAGTCAGGGATGGGCAGGAAGACATCCTCAGACAGTAAACAGTGACAAGGGTCTCCCTGGAGCCACATCCTGATTGGGCCTCAAAAACTCCCAGCAACCTGGACAAAAGTAGCTCTTCCCATAGTGCCATCTCCTCAGCCCCCAGCCCTCTCTGTCCCTGACCCCACCCTCAGGCAAGCAGGCCAGGCTGATGCCAAGTGAAGGACCCAGGAACACTTCTACTCCAGGTCCCCTGAGCTGTTCTGGTGCCCGTGTCAGTCTGATGGCTGGGCCCAGCACAAGTATGCCTATAGGGCCAAGAAGCAGAAGAAACAGAAAAGATCTGGGCTCCAGGCCAGGCCTTGCTATAGTATCAAATCTCTTCCATAGAAGCTCTTTTCCTCCTCCAACCCTAATTCCATCATTCAGGCTCCTGCCCTGGATTCCACAGGGTATGGAACCAATTCAGCTGAAACTACACTCTCCTCTTGGTTCCTGTGGACCTTTGCCCATCCTTCCATCCTAGCACGTGTCTGTCTGCCTTGTTTGGAGTTTTCTCTCTGTGTATGTCCCTTCCAGACTGTGAGCTCCTTGAAGAGAGGGTCCAGGGCGTGTAGTGGGCGCTCAGCAAATGCTTACTGAACTGATTTGTCTTCACTTGGCCCCTGTTCAGACGCCGCAGTTTCTTGTTTCAATTTGCCAACTGAGTGGAGACTGACTTCTCAGGCCCTCAGCTGACCCTCATCTATAAAACAGAATCTGCGGGGTGGCTGAGAATGGCCATGAAACAATCTTTAGATGGCAGACTTGTCGCCCGCTCTTAGCGTTAAAGTGGGTTTCATTCCAGGTCCTGCCATTAGCTGCGTGAACTGAGGACAATCAGTGGACTTCTCTGGGCTTCCCAGCTTGCTTCATGTAGTCAGTCCTCTTCCACTTGTACCACTGAAAAGCCTTTTCAAATGAATCCCCACCTGCAGCAGGATCCCCGAAGGAATCTCAGCTTGTCACCCTCACTCACATGATCTTCTCAAGACTCAAAGGTGATCATATGAGCCTCCTGTTTAAAACCCTTGAATGGGTCTCCATTCCTTCAACTTCAGCTGCCAGCTCCTGACCTTTGACTAATACCCTCCACAATCTGGTCCCAACTTATTGTCAGGGTCACCCCCTGTCACCTTATCCCACATTCTCTGCTCCAGCCACACCAGTTCTAATATTCTGAGGAGCTACCATGCTCTTTCACATCTTCTTTTCACTTGTTCTCTCAGTCTAGAATGTTTTTCTTAACTTCCCCAAATCCTACTTCAAGATTCAGCTCAAATGACTCTTCTTTTGTGAAGCCCTCTCTGATGCCATCCCTTCTGAGGACTGAAACACTTACCTCTTTTTATCGAATTGTATTCCACTTGGACTGCATTTCCTATGACCGGGGGTAGATCTCAGACACCTATACTAAGGGGCAGGGCTTGGCTGCCTGCAGGGGAACCCGAGGGGAAAAGGAGGGGGGTAAATGGCACCACGGGTAAGGTCAAAGCCAGCAGCCGAAGGACGAAGGGGATGGGGGAGCCAAAGGAGAGCATGTGTGGGCGCAGACCGACTGCCCTGTCCCCGGGCAAATCCCCATTCTAAACGTCTTGAGACCGAGAGGCCACTGCACTAAACTAGACAGTTCTGTTCTCGTCAGCAGGGTCAGCCTCTTGCTAGGCTTCTACCCTCTCTGCCAAACAACTGCTCACACTCAAGGTTGCCAATGTGATGTATTTCTGGGGGTGGCCAAGGATCTCCTGCCCTGCCAGCCTTTTCACTGCGCTGACGCGGGCTCTTGGTACCCAACGGCATTGCTGAGGACAGCACGCTGCTCAGAAACACCGAAGGTACAAAGGGCTCCCCCTCGTGGGTGATGTGTGGATTCAAATGTAAACATTAATTGGCTTCTAAGAACAAGTATTGAATATAATATTTTATTAGGGGACGGGGGGCGGTGTTCAATCTGACCAAAAAGCCCATAGCCATTTGTTGTCACAATCTCACACACTCCCAGAACGTCTGAGGGAGAGCCAGGATGCTGGTTCCTCCTCTAGAACAGAGCCAGCAGTTCATGGGACCAGGTGCCAGAGGCTTGGGTACCAGTGGTAGCTCCATCTTGACTCAATGAAAAGACCTTGGGCAAGTTACTTTGAAGCGTTTGTGACTTCATATATATCATATATGATTATTTGATACATGAAGGGCCCCTTCATATATCAAAAGGGGCCCTTCCAACTCTCAGCATCACGTTATCCTTGGACTCTTTCTTCTAGGTCCAGTAGCATGTTCTTTTCTGATTTCTCAAAGTACTGAGCAGGGGAAAGGCAGAGACAGAAGAGGAGAAGGTAACACAGTTCTACTCACATTCCCAGTCCCACCCCACCGTCAGCGCAGGGGAAGACCCATTTCACACGGGCTGGAGGGGTGGAGGAAACAAGAGGTGGAGGGTGGAGGCTCTGCTGAGACAGTGGTAACAAAGGAAGATGGTGGGCAGGACGCTTCCTGATCCAGGGCAAGTCTCCTTAAGTAAACCAGAGAGTTGGGGAGGGAGAAGCGAAGAGAGAAGGAAGATGGGGCACCCCTCCCAGGCCGGGTCAGGTCCTCTGAATATAACCAACACCGATATTCAGAAGTGGAAGGAGGGAGTCCTTGGGCCCCAGGCAGGAAGTGGGGAAGACAAGCAGGGATGAGGGAGGGAAAGTCACCAAGCCCCACCTTGAGGTGCCAGCAGAGCCACCAGAGTGCAGACTTCTACCTCCACAAGGCATCGTGTTGTGACAGGAGCTGAGGCCAGCCGGACTGCACCCGGGAGTGGCAGTTGAGGCAGGAAGTACAAAGACCCTGGCTGGGCCCAATTACCTGTAGAATTTCAAATCTGGAAGCTTCGAAGTCATCTAGGGAGCCAGCATGTCTTGCACACCAGCTCTCACCTCCCCTGTCCTCCAGCCGTGGCCCCTCCTAGGCAGAGTCCAGCTTCTTGTGCCACCAGGCCTCTGCCCTCGTGGGTCCTCTCTTCCCCACCTTCACTAGCTCATTCTGCTCCGCCTTTGAGTTCAGCGCAGGTGCAGTCTCCCTCTGATGTTCTCCCTGAAGCCCACCCTGGGCTCCTTGCCCCCAGGTGTTCTCTGAGCGCCCAGCATTGCCTTGGCAACTGTTTCTTTGTTCGAATGCCTCACTGAAGCATGAGGTCTTTAAGGACTGGAACTGACCCTTATTGCCTTCTGTACACTCAGCTCTGATGAGTGCCTGGTCCATAGGAAGGGCTGTTAACCCTGCTGAAGGAAGAGGTGGGTTAGGGGAGGAGAGGTGGGGGGCTCAGTCTACTTCCTGTTCCACCCACTGGAGAATATGGTATCTATACCATCCTGCACCTGACAGCCCTTGAAGTATCTGGTGATGGTTATCAAATTCTGTCCCCAAGAGCATTCCAGACATAAGTAAACAATCCAGTCCCTTCTACACCGCCTCCAAGGCCCGGCTTCCCATCCCCTCTCCACTGGGCTCCCTCCTCTGATGGCTCTAGAATTTGTCAGGATCCCTTTATGAATGAGGCAACCAGACTGGGACACATGCTTTCACTCACGTCCTTATCCAAAATTTACAGAAATGGGCAATGGCTATCATTGCAAAAGAAATCAGTAGCTAAGCCAGAAAGGAGATCCAGGTTTTCTGATCCCTAAATCAGTCACATAGTACCTTACTAACATTAGTTAGTACTGGATTAGTAACCCGAACCCAGTTAATTGCCCACCTATATGCTCAGTCTCCTGCCCTGACTCCCCGCCCCTTTGCTAACTCCCAAGCAGCCCTGGCTTCAGTGTGAGACAAAGGCGGAGCTACACATAAGGCCAGCAGCTGATTCTGCCACAAATCAGGGCAGAAGCTGGTGGGGGAAAAGGAGGGGAGAGAACAGATCAGAAAAAAAGTGCCCCCTCAGGGCAGACCAATTCATTTAACAACATATTTTTTGAGAACCTAGCTCCCTGGAGCTTATATTTCAGCAGGGAAGAGGGACAAAGCAAAGACATATATTATAAAGCAGATTAAAAGGTGATCAGTGCTATAGAAAAAGAAATAGCAGTGTAAAGAACACTGGGGCGGGGGCGAGCAGATTACAGTTTTAAATACGGTGGTCACAGGAGGCCTACTTGAAGGAGACTCTGGACCAAGACCTGGAGGAGGTGAGGGAGCTGGAGGAGGGGGCATTCTCAACATGGGGCGACCAGAGTGGGACACAAAGCAGGTTCATTTCCTACATCACAAAAACTACACTGCAGGATGCAGCTCTAGCTTGTAAGAATTAGAAATTAAACAGAATAAGGATTGTTGGCTATTTTGGCTAAAACTGTATATAGACATATGTATAAATATGTATATATATATATATATATATACATATATCTATATACATTTTGATCTCAGGGCAGTAGGATGAAAGGGCTGTTACTTAATAATGCTGGCTTCCTAAGATTTCACAACCACTGCTTAAGGCAAAAGAGGGATGAGGCACTTCACCTGAAAGCTTCCATAAGAGATAGCAGGAATCATAAATACCATGTCCTTTTGGCCTATTTTCTTATTTATGAGGAAAGGTTTTCAGGCAACATGTAACACTCTGGGCACAATCTTTGTAACTAGCTGTAGCACACGTGATACATATAGAAAGTCAACACAAAGTAGACCAGTAATAATGAAATCTAATGAACAAACATAAGCTATACAGTTAAATGATACATTGCTATATAGAGCGTTTATCGGTATATCAGTTAAAAAATGAGATCTAGTACTAAAGTCTACAGAGGGAGAAAACACCTATAAAATTCACAAATTGCACTTCTGTTGAAATCTCTATTTCCAGAGTCAGTTGTTCATAGCGTCTACATACTCATATTAGTAACTGTGCCCTTTGAAATGCACCCACTGTGGCGGATCTATTGGCCTGCTTCTCTTTTCTGGGATTAGATGGCTACCTTCATAAATAATATTTGCTAACAACAATGGCCATGGAAAAAAACTGTCAATAAATTGCTATCTTTTGGGGCAGATGGTGTATTGAGTGCTTTATCTCCCCTCCTCCTTTCCTTCCCTCCTTCCCTAAAGGATGTACATATAGACACATCTTTCCACTGCCCCTCAAAACTTTTCATTACCTTTTCTGATGTTCGAATGTGGGTCCAGTCTGGTCATCAAACAGAAAGAGAAAACTGCCGAGAGGATAAGTAATGAACCACTCACATAAGGTATGCACTAATAAAAATTTAATATCATAAAATAAATCAGAAAACAGCAAAAACATTTTTTTAAACCATTCACAATTAAAGTGGAAAGAGACAAAATTATAAGGCAGCCATCCATGGAATGATTTCATGTTTACAAAGGATCCAGAAAAGGGGACATTTAAAATCACTGTTCAGGCTACTGAACCAGGGGAACTGCAGTGTTGTCCCACGAGACTTCCAACTTGGTAGCAGATGCTATGAGAAAACAGATCAAAGCCAATCTCCTTGTGTTAGGCTGGGCATATCTAGAAAATTCCTAATGGTTGTCTAGCCCTTTCATGCAAGTCATACATTTCCCTCAGGTCTCCTCAGGTGAATCTAGATGTCTGAGGTACAAAGGAGCTACATCACTGGTTTTAATTTCATAGCATCTCCAACAGTGCTCTTTGGGTTATGTGGACCATTCTGTATTGAGCAGAAGTTTTGTAACGTAAGGAAGGTACCCCTGTGGAACACCTATAGAGAGTTCTCGCCTTGCCCTACAGCAGTTTTGGATGAATCTGGTCATTATTCTCAGTCTCCCAAGGGGCTCGGGGGCCCCATAGACAGGAACATTCTTTGGGGGCTTGTGCTGTTGACATACATACAGTTCCCATGTTCAGTACCTAGCTACCGTGTGTCTGAGAGGCTGGCATGTCCTCCGAGTTCTAATCCTTGAAAAAGAGAAAAACCAGGCAGTAACACTTAGAAATAGGCCGGTAAAAAACACAATTACATTTTCTCCTTTCTACACAGAACTGACCACTCAAAACAGCCGCCTCTCTCATTTTTCTAATGATTCAAAATACAGGAACAGACTTGGCTGTTTTGAATAGGGAAATAAAAAGGTGACGAGGGGAAGAGAGAACACATAGCCTCTGTAGGTGGTACTGTTTCCAACTCTCTATACTCCAGTGCAGAACCTTTGCCTAAAAAATGAAACCTGGCAATAGCATGCACAGGAAAGCCATCAGACCTGGAACATCGTTACTTTGGGGATATGGGAACTGACAAGCAATTTGCTGGTGAACAAGTGATGGGAATGCATCAGTAGTGTTTTTCAACTTAATTTGCCATTTAAGAGAGCACTTGAGATCTGAAGAAAGTCTATCCCTACCGAGGAAAGGGAGTCAAATTGCAATTCAGATTAACTTTGGTTATGAGGAAGGAAGGACACCATGTTTTTCATCATCAATTGCATCTCTTTGGTAGCCAATAATTCCATCTGTAATCACGGCAGCAACTTAAGTATTGACAAGGTTTTCAAATGTGTGAGAGCATTAAGGCATCCACATCGAAGGAGGCAGTTTTAAACAAGAGGAAAATGGAACTGAAATGTGCCAATAGTGACCATCAGTGTGACCTCTCCTGGGACACTGCCCACCATGAGCAAGTTCTTCCCCCGTGAAGGAGGCTTCTGCCATGCTGCTCAGTTCCTTGCTGCCTGGAGATGCATTTGAGCCCTGTAAGATTAGTATGGCTATTTCTGCCTGCTGACCAGGAGGGAATTAAGTGGTTCCGAGGCAGCAGCTTTAAAATCTGGGAAAGCCCATAGCTCTTGAGAGCTGATAGGCTGTGAAAGGTTTGCTTGTTAATGTGAGGTCCAGAGGGGAAGGCAAATTTGGAAGTTAGATGGTCTGATCCTTGCCAGAGTTCAAGGCCCTACCCAGCAAGATATTCTAGCCAAACTTTTCAGTGTGATGGCAAGGCACTGCTGAAAGAGGCTTTGGCCAGCAGAACAAATTTCTGATCATTGCACACAACAATATGATAGAAAGTGCCACTATCCAAACCGAACCAGACACTAAAATGAGCTATTTACTTAACAAAGTAAATTTCCAGGGAGAATCAAGGCAACCATGTCATTTTGAAGGACCAGATGAAACCCTATGACTCTCCTAAGTCAGAGTTGTTATCAGGAAAGTCACTTAGACTTTCATACTGTACCTTCTGTTGGTTTTAATGTTGTACACAATGGCTGCCAGCCACTATCCAGAACCAGATCCTGTTTATGCTACTTTGGTCTACAGCCAGCAGAGGGCTCTCAAGTTCTTTTTCCCCAGCTGCTGACCCAGTAACAAATCTAGGAAGGAAATAAAGATATCCTGGGCATGCTGGCTTACGTGTCATATAAAATGTTTTACAAACTCCTAAATCCAATGCCCTGACGAAAATAGTCTTGGTTCCCCCTTTCTGTAACATGTTTTGAAATGGTACAGAAAATCAAAATAAATTAACAATATATTATATACTTATTTGATAACACAAGGTTTACAGGGATTTTGGCAAATATGGAAAAATTATCCTAGTTTGCTTAATACTTTTACTATCTCAATTGTTTAAATTACCAGAATATTAGTGATTGTGTCATCTCACATATGAGGAAGTGATATTTTAAGGGCTTAATAAAGCTGCATTTGACACAAAGGTAACTTCACTGAAAGGAATAAAGAACAGACACGATACTGTCTTCATCATCACAGTTCAAGAAGTGGTTGTCCTGATGAGAGAACTCAACTCACAAATATTAACATCACCACCAGCAGTAAGCAGCAAATTGTAGGGAGGAAGGGCTGGAGGGAAAAGTTAGGAGAAAAGCATGGAAAAGATGAAGAGACAAAAGACATGATTTTAATAAGCTTTAAATCAACAGGCAAACACTTCCCATTTATGATACATCTTGACTTTCTTCACTGCTACAGGTGCTTATGTGACGCTGACCTAGCAGTCCCCAAGGGGCACCAAGTATTTTGCCAGAGGGACTGCTGGTCTGCTAAGATAAATACTTAAAGAGACAAAATAAGGACAACATAGGTTTTGGTAATCTTACTTTTAAAAAGGTTACTCCAAAGATGTCAGTAACTATCCGAATTCACTTAAAATTTAACACCCCTTAATTTCCAAGGATACTTTGGGATCTGACTGCTCCTGAAGGAAAGCCTATGCCTAAGGAAAGCCTACCTAATAGAACTTGGCTCCTCTATAAAGAATGTGCTGTACAGGCAGCTACTCTACACAAAGGGGAACTTGAAAAGAAATGTTTTATAAAACACTAGTTGCCTCTTTAAAAGCTAGTCCACCTCTGTTCCTCCATTTGATGGAATGGCAGGCTCTCTTTAAAGAGACAAGTGCAGAAGGAGGTGTTTAAAAGACTCTCCAGACATACCCTCTTCAGTGGATCTCTCTCTCAAGTATAAAGTCAGCTTTCCATGTGTCTTGCCATCCTTTTCCTGACTCTAGCCCCAAATGAACTACTTATCTTTAGCATCTAAGACAGTGGGCATTATGACCTTCATTCAAGGCATAGACGTGGCATAGATGCTAAAGCACCAGTCGTACACGGTGAGAACCATGTTAAAAATCAATGGATTAAAGTGGCAGAGCCTCTAAACTAGGAAAGAGATTTAGCTTAATTACAGAACACTGTACTTTCAAAATTATTTCATTATGAGTATGAAGTTCTCCACTTTTCCTTAAAACTAAATTCCATCTTCCCTGAGAATAGGGTTAAGGGAAACAACAAAACTCAAAATGCCAAGGGCCCTTGAAAAGACAACACAACGGAATGTCTGTATCCTTCGCAGTGTGTTGTTTCTACTCGAAAAGCTTTCCATTACTCCAGGTTTTCATCTCACCTCCCTCCAGAGTCTTTAGGGTTACGGGTGGAGATGGGCAAGGCGAGACAAGAGACTGAGGAAGTGAGCAGCTGTCACGTGCCGGCTGTTCTCACTGGATGGAAAACGGCCATGGCCTGAGGCTGGACCCTCAACAGTTAATGCTGGTGTCCTACTGACAGAATGAGCGGGATGAGGCAACCGAGAACCAGGGCTGCCACCTCCAGGCGGCTGAGGCCTCTCCCTCCAGCGGGGTCGGGTTTGTGGCTGTGCCCCATTCCGCCCACCTCAGGGAGGACATGTACTGTGGCAACATAAAGAAATGTCCCAGCAGAGAAAAGCATGGCCACTCCAGTGGCATTGACCTCTGAAAGGGCTTCTTTACTGCTCTGTGAAGTAAGATAAAGAGAGAAGAAAAATTAAGTCAAGTAAAATTCAGAGGCAGGAAGAAGTCCCAATAAAAAAATACCCAATATTCATAACTCGTGTTATCCGGGGCACTGGGGACGTCCTGAGATCAGAACGATCTTGTTATTTATGGGAAGCTTCCAAATAAGGGTTTAAGACTATTGGTGATATATACAATTACTTTTTCAAACAAACTTCAAGTCTGGTTGAACAGGTTTGGCCTATATTATTAAGATGGAATCAACAGCATTAATGCAGATATCAAAGATCATACACTCATTCATTTATTCTACTAATATTAACAAATATGCCATACACACCAGGCTCTAGGCCAGTGCCTGAGATACAGTGGTAATCGAGACACAGTACCTGCCTTCACAGAGCCTAGAAATATCTCATAAGCTAATCTTTATATAATTCATTTCAATTTTTTTAATGAAAAAAGTGGACCTACTAAGACAATTAATTGAAAATTTAAGAACATGCCCTAAATGTAATATGTAACTCCATGCCTCCAAAATTATCATACCTTCCTCTCAAAAGTTCTAAAAACTTATATTGATCAATGCAGTAATAAATAGGGTAATATTTATTTGTTTAGGCTGCACAGGGTCTTAGTTGCAGCATGCGAGATCTTTTAGTTGCGGCATGCATGCAGGATCTAGTCCCCCGACCAGGGATCGACCCCGGGCCCCCTGCATTGCCGGCGTGGAGTCTTACTCCCTGGACCACCAGGGAAGTCCCAATAGGGTAATATTTAAAAGGGAACTATGTATTGCTCATTGACTAAAAGAAGATCAAACTCACAATCAGGTGTTAGCAATCCAGATCAACTAACCCTTGATTAACAGGAACTTAACCATTCTTTAACCATCTCACTTCTCATATGTTCCTTTCAATACAAATTTTACTATATCAAATACGAATTGAATGACGCTCAGAAGAATCAGTGACCTTCAGAGACAGTGGGGGAAAGTGGTTTCCAGGAAGTAGCCCTGAGTTGGTTTGGTTCTAAGATTTTCCTCCTGTTGCCTGCCAATTGATATTCAAGTAAAATGGGTAAGGCTGCTGCTAAGAACTGCAGCCCTAGTGGACAAAATTATAAAGCATGGAAAGGTCCAACTGGAGCAACAGAGCAGAATGCCCGGGCTCTGAGGTGACAAGCGACACATGCCACTTCGGGTCTGGAGCTACATTCAGTGCAATGACGAAGACCTGGGTACGTAACATGCAGTGATATGAGAGCTGGCAGTAGAAGAATCTGAGTCTTAGCTGAATACAGAGATCTCTGCTCATCCCTTACTGCTCTCAAAGCTGCTGCAAGCTTGTCCCTCACACTTCCTGTCCCTACCGAAACATTAAATACATTCTGTTGTGACTTATTATGTATCTGTCAAATAAAATTAGCATGTCTGATAAGGTTTAAGTTGTATTATTTTAAAGATCATATATTTGTGCAAGTATTTTTGGAACTGATGGGGAAGAAGTTTTCGAATTAAATGAATAAGGAAATGCTCTAAATTTATGAAGAGGATTGACTTGGAATTAAGATGTATACTTTGTACAGGTTTTTAATTCGAATTTTATCTTTAGTTTGAGGGGGTAATTTAACTGAAAAATTCAATATAAGAGACTATACCTTCTAGTAGATCGCAAAGAATTAGATACTTGTCGAGATAAGCTAGGAATGAGTCAGACTTACCTTACTTAGTCCTAAGTATGTCACCATGGCCATAACTGGTGCTGCCAGTGCAAAGACCAGTAAGTGCTTTCTGATTCGATTCCGCTCGAGGCCTGCATGCATTAAGAAGGAAACCAGCCCAAAAGCAGCTGGTGCCTGGAAAAGAAAAACTATCCTTTATTACTCTGGAAGTTTGGATTGCTTCTACATTAGGAAGTATATATAATTTGACTGAATTCTCATACAAGAAAACTAGGCATAATAGTAAGTCTGGGCTTTGCCTTTTAGGAATTAATGTTCTAAGCTAGAAAATATCCCATTTGTGTGTGTGTGTGTGCGTGTGTGTGTGTCTGTGTAATAGTTCAGAAAAGAGTATAAAGAAAGGAAAAATATTTATGAACAAAAATTACTATGAAATGTAGAAATCTGTAGAGGACTTAACAGTTTGTGTATATGACCATAAAAAAATAAAACCCCTTCACGTATAAGGTTAAGAAAATGGTAGCAAAAGACCCAGCTATCAACAGATTTATTCAATTCTCTAAAATGAACAGCAATTATGAAAATAACTAAAAATACTTTCCATTCCAGAAGAACAGAATGACCAAAGAGAAATTTTAATTATAAATGTAATCAATACCAAATCTTACACCAAAATTTTGCTTACCTTATGTAGCATTATTGCCACAAACACAATTAACTGGACACTAGTTTGTGAAGTAGAAGCTGCTGCTCCCAAAGCAACACCGTCAGCTGAATTTGGAAAAAGTGAAACATAAAACACTATAACTATAAATAACAACTATAATAGTGTGGTGAGTGGCTGTGTGGGCTTTAGAGTCAGATAGAGCTGGACTGGACTCTGGGACGGTTACTTAACCTTTCTGAACCTTAGCCTTCTCATTTCTACAATGGGTTCAATAAAGTATGTATTCCTAGGGTTTTCATGAGGTAACATATGTGAAGAGCTTAGCATAGGTGCTATTCAATATTCAATTTGTCAGTTATTGTTGCTGTTGTTGGAAAAGTATGATGCTCAAAAATCTACTGATTAATCAATCAAACTGTAATAACAGAAATATCAAAGAATTTCAAAGGAAGCGTCTCTGCATCTTGCAGATGAAGAAACAAAATAAAGACACTGCGACTTGGCATAGATGATTTATACGTAATGAGTAAATAGTGGTTGAAATGGATGAATTTTTTGTTAGAAAAGCATGTTTTACTAGAAAGTCCAGATAAGAGTGTGTCACCTTTCACATGCTTTTGTCATTTACAGAGCCCTGCCACCGGGACTAGTTTCGGTTATGATTCTAAGGCATGCCCCGTCAGCAATGCTGAGACTTCGACACCCTACAGCCTACCTCTGCCTCACCTGGCACTTGGGTAGCTACCCAGCACCAGGGCTACTGAGTACAGAAGTGAGCAGGCTCTTATGCAGATGAGATCCTACGGCAGAGGTCAGCAAACTTTTTGTTAAAGAGATAGAGATAGGAAGTATTTTAGCCTTCGTGAGCCATTTGGTCTCTTGCAACTACACAACTCTACCATTGTGTGAAAGCAGCCACAGATAACACGTAAGCAAATGGCCATGGCTGTGTTCCAATACAACTTTACTATGGACACTGAAATTTGAATTTCTTGTATTTTTCATGTGCCACAAATTATTTTCATCCATTAAGAAATACAGAACCATTCTTATTGCAACCCCAACACTGAGTATGCCAGGGTTCATGCTTCTGTTGGAGGACTTCATTAAGCAACCCTTTCCCCAAAAGGCCAGCCCTAGAGTATTTCATGTGGATGGTCCCTGTGTGACAGAAAAGAAAGGGGTTCCACTGCAATCTGACCCTACCTGCAGCATGGACGACCAGACCCAGCGTGGTGGTGATTTTGGAATTGCTAGGCCTTGCTGCTTCTGGATCTGAAGTAAAAATAAGCAAGTCAGCCATGAAGCAACGTGAAACAGAAACTATTAGAACATTCACCTGCGGGTGCAAGAAGTCTTTGAAAGCTCTTAAAGTAGAAGATTATTATTTTCCTCACTACTGTCTTTTTTCTTCTGCTTCAAACACTTGGAAGCTTCCCCTGTCCTGAAGAGGTGGGCAGGTGGAAACTCTTCATTTGACCCAGCCTTCCCTGAATAGACAAGATGTCACCCCAAACCGCCTCACACCTCTTAACACTTCACCTCTCCAAGGAAAGTGCTCTGTGGCGTCTGACCACTTCTCTCTAGACCAATCTCATTGTCATTGCCTACCCCCTCCCCTTCCCTAGCCTCCTGCAACTTTATCTGTATTCTAACATCAAAACGTCATTCGCATTTGCCTTTCTCCATTTTATTGCCACCATCCTAACCTAAATTTTCATCAACTCAAACCTAAATTAGCAGTAGGCTCCCATCTGGTTGTCTCCCCTTACTCTCATTTCTCCCTAACCTAATTCATCTTACACATCCTTGTCGGATTCATCTTTCTGAATCACCACCCTTGTGATGGGTCAGTTAAGAATCTGCTGCTTTTCAAATTCAGTCCAAACTGCTCTATTAAGTAGGTCTTGAGCCCTCTATCAACTGGTATCATCTTTTTTTTTTTTAATAAATTTATTTATTTATTTATTTATTTTTGGCTGCATTGGGTCTTTGTTGCTGCTCACGGGCTTTCTCTAGTTGCGAGAGCGGGGACTACTCTTCATTGCAGTGTGCAGGCTTCTCACTGTGGTGGCTTCTCTTTGTTGCAAAGCACAGGCTCTAGGCACATGGGTTTCAGTAGTTGTGGCTCGCAGGCTCAGTAGTTGTGGCCCGTGGGCTCTAGAGCACAGGCTCAGTATTTGTGGCGCACGGGCTTAGTTGCTCTGTGGCATGTGGGATCTTCCCAGACCAGGGCTCGAACCCGTGTCCCCTGCATTGGCAGGCAGATTCTTAACCACTGCGCCACCAGGGAAGTCCTCAACTGGTATCATCTTATTTCTTACTGTCCAGTCCAGTTAAACCAGTTTCTTTAACACCCTCTAACAAAACTGTCTCATTCTCCTTTCCCCAAATCTCCTCACCCCTAATTCTTGGCATGTACTAAATTGCCCAGCTCATCAATCCAAAACCAAGACGTTGTTCAAAGTCTTAATTCTAGGACCGCTTACTATGAGAAAGAATCAAAGATTAATTCCAGCTTAGAACAACTCTCCCCTTGTCTAGAAATGTACAGCTCTATGCACAGTCTCTACATGCTACTTCAAGGTTTCTTCTGTATTCCACCTTAGATATACAAAACCGTTTTCACTTAAATATGTCCCTCCCAATTCACTGTGAACTATACAGAATTAAATTTTATACTTCTTTCCATTTTTTTATGTCTTATAGAATGCAGCATAGCACTGGTCACCCAACAGTTGCTTAATAAATCCTTGTTGGAGATTAAAAAAAGTATTTATCTGTATTACAGGTATTATAAGAAATATTTAAACAAGTAAATAATGTCCAAACAATGTAAAGTTCAAAGACATGGACATCAAAATACCAGGTGAAGTGACAGATGGACATTAGTCAAGTAAATTGCAAGGAATTTAATCTTTTGAGGGGTCTAGCCCACTGAAGGAATGGTTTACAAAGGAAAAAGCATGCACAAGTAAAGTATCTTTATCTTTTTACTAACAAAATTTATCTTCTAATTAAAACACGTCAAGAAGGGAAGCTAAAGGCCCTAATCACTCTGAGACAACACATATTTCAATATCACCCCAAACTGGGAAGAACAATCATATTACACTATGTGACAAGCTTGTTTTGGTTTTTCTTTACACAGTCTTGTGGTCTAATTATAAGTAGCATCTTAAAAAAAATTAGAGGTTTTAAAATTAAAACACAATTTCTATAAATCTATAGGAAAAGACTCTGCTTCAGAATAAATTTAATAAACGAATTAACTTTTACTGATAATAATACATAAAACCCTGCAGGTAATAGGTAAAGCGAGGTCATCAGATACATGAAAACCAGCAAAAACAGTGACCTCTAAGACAAAACAGGAGGAAAAATAAACACATACTACATTTAATTCTTTGTATGGGGCTACAGGACATTAATGCGCCTATAAACGCATTTTAAATTTAAACTGACAAGAATCGCAAGAAAAATGCCATAAAGGCCACTGTGGACAACTATGTAATGTAGCTGGAGTCAGATTCCATCCAACAGAGGGTGCTTCTCATTTGCTGTTTGGAATAAAGCACATAAGTAAAACATTTTACTCCAAAATCTATTTCCTAAAGTAAGACTTGGTTAGTTTAAAAAAAAAAAAACAGTTGCAAGAATAGTTCAAAAAGCAATCATATACCCTTTTCCCAGAATGACTAATTGTCTAACATTTTGCCCCATTTGCTTTATCATTTGGGCTTATGCTCTCTTGTTCTCTATCTATACTACACAAATACACATATTTGTGTATATCTTTTTTTCTGTACCATTTAAGAGTAAATTGCATACATCGTTAACTCTTTATACTTAGATACTTCAGTGTGTATTTCTGATGATAAAGGATATTTTCTTACATAATCACAGTAAAGTTATCAACTTCAGTAAATTTAACATTGATAATTTTTTCTACTCTCTCTTGCATATTCTAATTTGTCAATTGCCCAAGAATGTATTTCAGGGCATTTTTCCTTTTCCGGGAAGGATCCAGCCTAAGATCATATGTTGCACCTAGTTGTATCTCTTTAGTCTCCTTTAATCTGAGACATTTTCTCTGCCTTTGACTTTTGTGACATTGATATCTCTGAAGAATACATTTCCTTCCCTGCGCCTTTCTTGTTTTTTAACAGAGTGGTCCTTCCTTTTGGATTTGTCTGATGTGTCCTTAGATGATGCATTCTTGGATGGAATGCTGCATAGGTGATGTTCCTCAGGCTATCACATCTAGAGGCACAGGATGTACATCTGCTGCTCACTGGTGGTGTGAATTCTGGATTATATATTGGATATTGTAAATGTTATCTTGTGGATACTATGGATTCCATTATATTCCTCCAAAGAGTGTTGATTTTTTGCTTTGCTTTACATAACTTGATTTGGCTCAAACTGCAAACTCTGTCTTCTGGGCAGCTGCCTAAATCTCAGTTTAGTTCTTTTACGTTTAGCTGAGCTGTCTAGAGTCTGCCCAAGAAAGCATGGTTCAGGGCTTAGCCAGAGACTTGGGCAGTTTATACATAGAATTTGGGGCTGAGTTCCTCTGTCTCTCTCCTTCCTAAGATTCTCCCCTCACTTTCCAGGGGCTGGGTACCTTGAATTCTGTCCTCCAGTTCCTTAGGCCAGAAAGACTGTGTCTTCTATCAGTTAGTTACCCCACAGGCACTGACTGCTAAAAGCAGTAAAAATAGGAACTAAAAGTAGTAAAGATAGGTTCCAAGTGTAGACTCCCTTCCAGAATTTGTCTCCTTTAGGTCACTCACTCTCCAATGTCTTCAGATAGTGGTTTTCAAAATTCTGTCCAAAGTTTACAGTTATCTGTACAGAGGCTGGTCTGGTAGGAACTTTCTGCCCACACTGAAAGCAGAATACCAGTGACATTAATTTTGATCATCTGATCGAGGTATTGTCCGATTTCTTCATTTAGTTACTTTTTTTTCCCTTGCAACTAATAAGCAAATCAAAATATACCCCCTAGATTTAACATTCATTGATGATTCTGGCCTGAGCCAATTTTTACTATGAAGGTTGCAAAGATCACTGTCCAACTCCAAATGCTTCCACATTTACCAACTGGCATTTAGCATTCTGCAGGAAACAAATGCCCTCCCTTCTCCTTTTATCTTTCTCCCATGTGGATGTGCCCATTGATTCCCATTTTTTCAATGATTTACGCTTTATTGCTGTTCTTAATTATCTTGGTGCACAAACTGTCTGAGATCTGGCCAAGGGAAGCCCCTTCAAGCTGGTTCCTATATCCTGTGACATGTTCCCATCTTCTTTGAGCACTAGATGTTCCAAGCTCATTTTATCCTTACCCTGTCCTGTCCTAGAATCAGCCATTTCTCTGAAGAGCCCTGATATGCTCATTGCTAGTGGGGTGTCTTTACTTCTAGGCCCTCTCTGCACACAGAACTAAGACATACATACACGTATACATAGACACACATGTATATATGCACACATACACATACAAGTTTTAGAAATCATGATTCCAATAGCTCCGATTCCAACCCATCCCTGTAGGGGTTCTTTCTTGCTTTCCCTCATTCCCTATTTGCATGTCCCTTCTTCCTCAGTGAGGACTCTGGTTCCACCAACAGCAACACATTTACTCATTTGCTCCATCTTGTAACACATCTAAACTAGTTTCAGAACTGTTTTGCCCACACCATTACAAAAAGCAAAGCCTACTAAAAAGAGTTCAGTACTGTTTATGCTTCTTCCCCAACTCTACTCACCACTAAAGGTATATAGTCAAATACTACATTCATAAGTTACTTGAATTAGTTTTTTCTACATCCCCTTCAGTGTAACTGTGTTATTCATTTGAAGTACAGTTCATCTGTTTCAGTTAGCTCCCCCATCCTTCGTTGATTTCTTTTTATTTTTTGAATATGGAAAATATTAACATATTTCCCAAAGTCAAAACTATATCAAAAAGGCATGCCCGGGGAAGTGTCATGCCCTCCCCAAACCCTTCTACCTTATCCCACCCATGCCCTCACTCCTACAAGTAATCAACTTTGTTTTCTAGCTGATCCTTCTTATGTTTCTTTTTTGTAAAGATAAGCAAATATATACACGTATACTTGTTTCCCCTTCTTTTTTACACAAAACATAATATATTATGTATAATAATTTATTTTTGCTTTTTTTTTTTTTTCCACTTAACAGTATTTCCTGGAAATCTCTCCTTATTGGTTCACAGAGATCTGATTCCTTATTCTACTTCATGGCTACATAGAACTCCATTACATGGACACACCACACTACACTCAACCAATCTGCATGACTGGACATTGAAGTGTTTTTACAATGATAAACAATGCTGCACTGATTAGTCTTGTGCATATGTATTTTCATATTGGAGCCGATTCATCAGAACAGATTCCTAGAAGTGGGATTTTGGGGTTGAAGGGTAAATTCTCCACTACAGGGGCTGTACCACTAGGCACACCCACAGCAACAGATGAGAGTGTCTGTTTCATCACAGCTTTGCCAACAGAGTATACTGTCAAGGTTTTGAATTTTTGCCTATCTGACAGGTGAGAAATGGCTTCTCAGTGGAATTCTGATTTGCAGTCTTCTTATTTTAAGTGCAAGGAGCATCTTTTCATATGTTTAAAGACCATTTTTATAAACTATCTGTTCATGTCTTTTGCCTGCTTTTCTACAGATTTTTTTGGTAGACCAGGGATTGTTAACCTGGGGTCTAATAGGAGAACACAGGGAGAATGCAGGGGGTGTCTGTGACCTTAACTTAAAAAAAAATGTATTTTTACTTGTACTAACCTCTAACTGAACTTTAGCATTTCCTTTAATTATAAATATAGACAATAAACCACAAGTAATAGTAGCACTACCTTTACCAATAGAAATCAGATAATTTCATATTATTTTATAGTTATAAGATATCATATTATCACTTTCACTCATCACTACTTTATTTATTTATTTATTTATTTTTTATAGATACAGATTTCACTATATTTAAAACTCAGTACTTGGTAAGGCCCTTACAATGTCCTTTACGCTGCAAACTATATAAAGGAAAATTTTAACTGCATAAGTGAGTTTAACGTATTGACGCTGTAGAACAAAATGAAGTAAACTTAAACATTTATCACTCTCTTTCATCACTACTTTAAATTAAGGGCTTACAGAAGTGCTGCCACGTTGCATGATTGCAGTCTTCCTGTTTGTAGATGCTCATGTGACGGAGCTGGGCAACGAACAGGCAACTCTACACCTAACAGTCATCAGCCACAAAACAGTAGAAGTCGTGGGATCTCCTGCTGGTGACCAAGATATCTATGCTGCTTTTTAGCAGTTCCTATCTGCAAAATTCTCTGTCAATGTATTTGAAAAGAAATATCTGTAAACCCTTATGTCCATTATAACCCTTTCAAATGTATTTATATCAAAAAAGTTTATATCACGATGGCATCAAAGTTGTATCATGGATCAGAATCCTTTTTTATTTAATATAAACCATATCAAAGATATTGATCTAACCAAAGATGAATTCATTGATCTCAAGACAAAAAAGTTACTATGACTGGAATTAACTTTAAAAGTCTTGGAGAATTCTAGTTGTCCTTGAAAGAAGCTTATCTTTCCCGGGAAAGCAAGCTACAAATGTGTTCAAGTATATTTGTAATAAAATATCTTTGTGAATCAGGCTCTTCTACACTAGTAACCATCAAAACAAAAACCCAAATCAACTGGATGTTCAACTTGACACTCTGTTGCCTTGTTAAAGCCCATCTCAGAATTTAATGTTCTTAGTCAAGCTGCTCAACAATAGCTGTTATACTGATGTCCTAAACAATTAAATTTAACTCTAACTTGCTTATGATTTAAATATATTATCTCATTATTTAATGTGCTGATAAAGAAGACATACATTACTATATCACAAATTTGTTTTAATGTTTTAGTAACTGTATTAAATTGATTTTCTCTGTAATCCTATACTGTGTTTTATGCATTTTAAAACATTATTCCAATAAAAGGTCCACAGGCTTTAGACTGCTGAAAGGCTCCATGGCACTAAAAGGGTTAAGAACTTCTGCCCTAGACCTCCATCAAATGAGCTTTAAAATAACCAGGGTAATAATCCAATAAACACTCCCTTGTGCCAAATGGCACAACCCACTAGCTTTCTCAAATGAATGAAATGTTCACCAGAACCTGAGAAAGTTTTAGCACTAAATAAGACCACTGATACATATTGAATTATTCAATCATTTGTGATCACCTAAAATGCAAATGTTTTGCACTGCCCAGAAAACCCTGGAGCTACTTACCATCAGTAGAATGCACATGGGAGCTGCCAATCTGGTCCACCAGCAACATGAAAACAAAGCCCAGTACGAGGGAAACACCGATGTAGGCATGCAGCTGTGTGTGGTCATGGCTGTGCTCATGTTCATGGGCAACCGGTATTTCTGCTTTGTCTGATGCAATCACATTCTGTGTTTGACTCGCTTGGTGGTGTTTCCCTAGAGCAGAATGAACCGTAAAGAGAAAATGTGTTTTCCCCCTCAAAACATCTTCATGTAGAAGCTTCCATTCTTTTGTATTTCAAGCTCTACAGATTTTACTGCAAAGACATTCACTTCCTATATTATAATCTAGCCAATCATAAACTCCCTTAACTTAAAGTTCATGATGAAAAAATTCCCAAGGGTCCTCTGCTTTTGGCATGCAGAGCTTTTTTTAACTGCCTATTATTCCCAAAACCTAGGAAGTGGAAGCAAATCACCAAGCAAGAAAGCAGTCATTCCCAAGGGATATCATCCCCAAATCTTCCTTTCGGGCTAGAGAAATTCACACCAATCTCACCAGAAACCACAGTAAGGTTTATTTTGATGAAAATAGGCAAATGAAGAACAGTAACAGTGAAAATAATTACAATCAAATTTATCTAGTTTTACACTTAGGTTGATATAAAAATTGCAAATAAAGGGCAAACTGAGTATAAAACACTTTTAGCTTTAAAAATCTCAGGGGACAATCACTAATTAGAAACCAAAAGGGCAGAGCAGTTTAAAAGAGACATTTCCTTCTAGAAAGACGATTGTTCTAGAAATATGATTGCTGGGATACTCTGAATTACAGTAAATGACACCTGGCTAAGTAATACTGCTAGTTTATTATACTCACGTATTTGACACTCAAAACATAAACACTTCAAGGCCAGAATCCTGATCTTTGCTGTGTTTCACAAATACAGGCTAACATACTAAACACATTTATTGTTTATAATTAGATTAAGCATTTTAATCTTTGACCAAAGAAATTACATAAGTCTGTTGCAATATTTTAGAGCCTGCCTTAATTCTTTAAAAGTCATTTTTGAGAAGCACAAAGCACATACCATCTTAAGATAATAAAAACTCATGTATTTTTCTAATTCTTGAAAGATTTTTTGTTTGTTTACACAGCTTTTTCTTTTTTTTTTAACCTTTTTAAAAAATGTGGTAAAATACACATTACATAAAATTTACTTACCATTTTAACCACTTTTAAGCATACAATTCTGTGGCTTTAAGTACACTCACATCATTGTACAACCATCATCCATCTCTAAAACTTTTTCATCTTCCCAAAGTAATTTTTTAATCTTAAGATTTTTTGCCCTAATAGTGATTTCATTTACTTGTTTTAAAATGTCTAAATCTCTCTCTGTCTTTTTTTTTTTTTAAATCAACTTTATTGAGGTATAACTCACAAATGTAAAAACTCTAGCAACTACCACCAAGGTCAAGATATGGAACAGTACTTTAAAATATCAGAAAAGTTCTCTTGTGCGTCCCTGGAGTCAATATGTCACTCTTGGTCCCAAGCAGGCACTGAAGAGCTTTTTGTCTCCAGAGTTTTCCCTGATCTAGGATTTCATATAAATGGAATTATGCAATATATACTCTTTTGCATAAGGATTCTTTTGTTCAGCATAACATTTTGAGATTTATCTAAGCTTTGCGTGTATCAGTAGTTTGGTCCTCTTTTTTGTTGAGTAGTGTTCCATTGTATGGACATATCATAACTTGCTTATCCATTCAGCTGTTGATAGACATTTAGGTAATTTCCAATTTTGGTCCATTATAAATAAAGCTGCTATGAGCATTCAGGTACAAGTCTTTCTGTGGATACACATTTTCTTTTCCCTTGGGTAAATACCTAGGATCAGAACTGATGGGTGTATGTATGTTTAACGTTATAAAAAAAAACTGTCAAACTGTTCTCTGAAGTGGTTGTACCATTTTACATATCCAACAGCAATGTCTGAGAGTACTAGTTGCTCCATTCCATTGTCAACATTTGATATTGTGAGGCTTTAAATTTTTAACCATTTTTACATAGGTGATCATGTCATCTGCAAACAGATAGTTTTACTTCTTGCCAATCTTTATGCCTTTTCTTTCTTTTTCTGGCCTTACTGCAGACTAGCATCTGGCCAAGACCCCAAGTACAATGAATGTTAAGTACAAGTGCTTGAGAGGAGACAGCCATGTTTTGTTCCCAGTGTTAGGCATCTTATCTGTAGGTTTTTCAAATACACCCTTTGTCAGTAAGGAAGTTCTTTCCTAGTTTGCCGAGAATTTTTTTTTTATATATAAATAGGAGTTTAATTTTGTCAAATGTTTATGCTTTTCTGTACCTGTTAAGGATGATCAAATGGTTTTTCTACTTTATTCGATTAAGATAATAAATTAAAATGGTTTTTGGATATTAATCCAACCCCTGATTTGCATTCCTAGGATAGACTCCAATTGGTCAAAATGTATTATCCTGTCTATATATTGCTGGATTCAATTTGCTAATATTTGGTAAAGCACTGTGCCATCTACATTCATGAGGGATATCTGTCTGCAACATTTTTTCTTGTAACGTCTCTGTTTGAGTTACACTGGCATCTTAAAATGAGACGGAGTGCTCCTCCAAGAGACAGGCAGAAAAAAACTTCCTCCAGCCCCAAAATTTCCATTTTATTAATTTAAACAAGTTCTACGAGTATCAGCAGTTAATGTTAATGGTGCTAATGTTAAGCAGTTTTTGAAATTGCTGACATGAGACTTATGACAATGTTTTTTAAACTTTTAAGGACATGATCCCTAGTAAAAAATAAATTTTACATCATGATCTAGTAAACATACACATAGATGAAAAACTAAATAAAAAGTTGCAAAAAATAATACTTAGCCTTACAATGGTTACAATGCACTATTCTATTTCTTCATCTGTCTTGTCCCTCCTTTGTGCTCTTCTTAAATGCCAGTCACAAGTCCAACTTACTAAATTTATTTCAAGATCCAGAGTTGCTACCTTCAGTTTGGAAGCACTGCTGGAGGTAAAGAGAGACTTTCAGAGGAAGAAATGGATGATTTTGGAATAAAAGGTATTTCCTGGAAATCAGAAGCCTACATTGCAGTGATCAATTAAAGAGGACTGAACGCTAGACAGGTCTAGGAGGAAAAGGTGGGCAGACAGAATGTGCCTACCCTGTCCTTCATGCAAGCAAAATTATTGTTAGCAGTAAGGATTTTAAGCCAGAGAACTTACTGAAAGCTCAGAGATGAAAAATAATTAAGTTTATGAGAGAAGCAGTCTAAGAATTTTGATCAGTAGTGTTGGACAATTAAAATGTAGCCTCATGGTAAAAGGAGGATGTTCAGTTTGTGAAAAATCATTGAGCTATATACTGCCAATATGTGTACTTTCTTGTGTGTATGACATAATACTTTTTTGTATGCAATATTTCAATAAAAAATTAATAAACTCGAAATGCAGTACCCTGATGACCAATACTGAGATGGCAGAACTCATTACTTTTCAAGTAGGTCTCTGTGCGCTGGGAGAATAGCTTAGCATGGCCTCAAGAATGTAAAATAAATAAACGAAGTAAAACACTTGACTTTCTCTAAAGACAAGGCAATTTTTGGTATGCTTCTGTTTTAATATACAAACCAATTCTTCATATTTATAGATGTAAAGAAACTACACATGTGAAGTCAGTCATAGAATTTTGGTAACTACAATTTTCAACACTATTTAGAAAGATGCTATTGGAAAGGATGTGAATGATTATCTTTTCATAAGGTACCCACTAAATATTTAACAAAATGGGCTCCTGTCTCTGCCTTTGCTTAGACTCTGCAGGAGTTAATGAATCCATGGGCCTTCCATGCTGCTTCTCCTGGATAACACCTTGTCTTTCAAGACTCAGCTCATAAGTCCCTTCCTCCCTGAGATTTTCTGTGTCCTCCTCTAGTCATGTATACACAGCACAGTAGTACGTGTCTACCATAGGTTTTATACCATAATTCAGACAGCAGCAAACTGCAGGACAAAGGCTCATGCCTAGCTTTGTAAATAAAATTTGCACTGGAACACAGCCATGCTCATTTGTTCATGGATTGTCTGTGGTTGCTTTCACGCTATGACAGCAGAGTTGAGTAACTGCAACAGAAACCATATGGCCCACAAAGCCTAAAATCTTTACTATCTGGCCCTTTACAGAAAAAGTTTGCCAGCCCCTGCTGTCACTGACTGTTAATTTATTCATTTTCCATCGGCTGTGAATTCTTGAAGGCAGGGGCTATGTTGTATATCTATGAACGGATAACAATCAATATAAGGCCATAAATTGAGTAGATACTCAACAAATTGATGTTGAAGGCAAAAAAATGGCCTTCACTTCTGTATTTTTTTAATGTGGCATTTCATCTCAAAAGTTATGCAATTAATTACTTCCTAAGCAAAAAGATTTTTTTAAATGGAAATAAAATACAATCTTTTAGTTGTATGTTTTAAGATAATTATGCACATGCTTCTTTATAAATCCAGACTTAATAGGTAACAGATGGACATGCTAAATTAGGTGAAAGGTTATGCTAAAGCGAGCTTAGGTACAAAGGTGGGTTAACACCTTATTAAAGGGTGTTAGTCATACTATTTTTTGTGAACAGTTGCATAACAATTTTTAAAGATAATTACTTTTGGGGTGTCCACAGTTCTGAAACTAAATGTCAAGCCTAATTACAACTTTCAAAGGGTTGCCAAAATTATTTCCCTTCATAAAGTATAAGTATATCAGAATTTTTAAATTTAGATAAGTATAAGATCCTTCTATATCTTATCCTAACAACGCTTTCTTTATCTAAATAATTTTGGAACTCTTGGTATAGCATTCAGAGTCAAGTTTATGAATCACAATAAAACTGTCATACTTCCTAGTATCACCAGCTTTTGATCTAAAATAATATTGAATAAACAGGTCACCTATCTTATCAAACAGATTGGCATTGAATAAGTTGTATATTTCTCCGAACCTAAACTACTTTCAAGGAAAATTCTGCTGCCACTGATGATTCTCATCTAAGTGTGCTGCATACTCTGGAGGTAAATTAAAGAAAGGGTTCCAACATTTTTTGAGCATTCACTGATACAAGTACATAATTTCCTGACGTTCCCATTTTGAAGGCGTTAACACCTAATTTTATGTAAAATTGTGGCAAATAAGTAAAATGTCAGCAACATTATTTTATATATATATATATATATATATATATATATATATATATATATTCACATACATATATATATATGGCTTGAAATAAGTGTGCTGTTGATTGAAGCTTTCCATAAAAGATCTGAATACTTATACTTAAGTGGAATTTAACTTTATATAAAAACATGAAATATTTACTGGATTATATACAATGAATGGTAGGCATTATTGGTTTTATTTGCAAGCATTAGCCAAAACAAAACAAAAAAAACTTTTTAAAGTGAGTGATAATCCCATGATCTTATTAGTACATAAACAGATTAGTAATGGGATCCAGATATTCAGTATGAACACATCCGTCCTTCCTTCTACTCTGGGACATGAAACTCAACCTAGCAAAAACTGAGATCTCAAAACCCAGCTATTTACTATTTACAATAGCCAAGACATGGAAACAACCTACATGTCCATCAACAGATGAATGGATAAGGAAGATGTAGTGTATATATACAATGGAATACTACTCAGCCATAAAAAAGAATGAAATAATGCCATTTGTAGCAACAAGGATGGCCTAGAGAGTATCATACTAAGTGAAGTGAGTCAGAAAGTGAAAGACAAATATCAATACCATATGATATCACTTACATGTGGAATCTAAAATATGACACAAATGAACTTATCTATGAAACAGAAACAGACTCACAGACATAGAGAACAGACTTGTGGTTGCCAAGGGGGAGGGCGGTGGGCAAGGGATGGATTGGGAGTTTGGGATTAGCAGATGCAAACTATTATATATAGAATGGATAAACAACAAGGTCCTACTGCATAGCACAGGGAACTATATTCAATATCCTATAATAAATTATAATGGAAAAGAATATGAAAAAGAATGTATATCTATGTATAACTGAATCACTTTGCCGCACAGCAGAAATTAACATCACATTGTAAATCAACTATACTTCAATAAAATAAAAATTTTTTAAAAACCAAGCTATTTAATTAAAATACATTATGTTGTGGACATGTGTTACTCATTCTTGAAAGAACTTTCAGGTTGTTATCGTTGTGTCTGTTTTACTCAGGGCACTGGTTGGTAATTCATTAGCTGAGACATGTTCCACGTCACATTCCCCACTGCAAAGTATATAAACCCAGTATTATCATTGGATATTGCTCATCAGACATATATTTCTCGTGCCACTAACAGAGTGTTCAGCAAATCATTATGGGCTTAATTCTTTCCCTAGATATTCACATAGGAATCCTTCCAGTAAGTTCCATCAGTATAGTATGTAGCCTTTCTATGACACAGACACATACGTTAAATTAAATATCATAGAACCAATTTACCCTCTGAACAGATTTGTTGGAACTCCTTCTTCAGATTAACATGTACAAAGGACAAAGCACTCTAAGAATCAAACCTTCAGGTAATTTGGTTTTTTTTTTGTTTTTTTTTTTTGAGGTGATCCCCAGTTTTGATTTTTTATATTTTTGGCCTTTACTGGTTGTTTTAAATTTCTTAACTTCTACTCACACCTTATAACCTTCACAGATTTTTACTATATACTTTTCTTTTTCTGGCAAAGACAGACAGTTCTCTACACTTGACGTGTTTTCAGTAATAGGGTGGTGTAGCTTTTAATAATGATGCATTCTGTTTCTCATGTAAAACAGAAAACTGACCATAGTCAAATGTATAAAGCTGACGTTTTAAAGGGATGTTAGTGAATCTCTTATCAAAATACTGTGTTTCTGAAAGACAAGAATCTCATTACAAGGTAGGAAACTTAGATTTCTTTAGCAGATAAACAGTGTTTTGGTAATGTGAAATTCCTTACAAAGTCCACCATGTAGCAGAGTGTCATTAAAAGTGTAGGCGTCACAGAAACTAACACACCATTGTAAAGCAATTATACTCCAATAAAGATGTTAAAAAAAAAAAAAAAAAAAAGTGTAGTCTTCCAAGTAAGACAGCCTGTGTTCAAATCCTGGTCCTGACGCTTACTGGCTGAGTTCCTTGGGCAAATTATTTAACCTCTTTGTGGCTCAAAAGCCTCATCTACAAAATAGTATCCACCTCAGAGGGTTGCTGTGATGATCAGGCAATATATTCACACAAAACCTTGTATGCGGTTAAGTGCTCACTGAATATTTAGGAACACAGTTGCACATTTAATGGAATTAATTTGGGAGATTTATTTTTAAACATCTTATATGAAATAGTTGGCCTGATTATCTGGTCAGATACAATACTGAACAATAAAACAATGCTGGGGGGGAAGGGAGAGGAAGGGGCAGGGAAAAAGCAGAGACTAGACATTTTAGCAGACAGAATAAGAGGTAGATGAGATAGGTTGTATTAGTCCAGGATCATCCATGTTTCAGAATCCTGAAAGTAAAGTATAACAAGAGCCTTAAAGAGCTCCATTTTTATTAATGAATGATAGGATAAAAGTTAATTAAATATAATAGCAGATTTAACCCTCTACTTTAAATGTAGAGCAAAATGACAGAGAAAGCCATAAAATGATAACTGTATCTCTCTAAAGAATCTGACACATGGCATTCTTGGAGAAATAAGTGGGATAATCTATACTGAACCATTTCTGACCACAACAGTTTCTGACCACATCACATTTGTATTTAGGTCTTTGACCAACAGTCTGCCTTCCTAAACATATCAATTCTCATGGTCCAAAGAATTATGGTGGTTTCAAACATTAGCTCCACAGTAAACAAGCACTGCAGTACTCAATAAACTATGTTCTCAAAACTTCTGTTTCTATAGAAAGATGGTTTTCTCACATGAACGCTGATAATCATCTAAGGTCAGTGATTTTAGAGCTATAAATACAGAAGAGTATGTGAGAGGCTCCTTTTTACATTCATTTGTATTTAATAATGCTTATTAATGCTTATTAAAGTGTCAGAGCACTTAGTTAACATGGTACACTGAGCTCTGAAAAAATGTTAATTATCCCATGTACAATGCTTGGTGTCAGTCTATTTATCTCTTGTAAAAATAAAATACAGTGTGTGTGTGTGTGAAAAAAAAAAAAAAAAAGAAATTACAGGGGCTAATGATACCTATGAAAATGAATGAATGATAAGAAAATTTTACACACGCTGTTGAACTAGCCTCCAAAAAAAAGAGTTGTAGTTAGATTCACTCAAAACACATACATTGAAAATGCTAAATATTTCCGAATTAGGAATACTTCCGCATTGCCAAAGTGGAGCCAAATGTTTAACAAGCAATATGGTAGCATGGACTATTAAAAAAAAAAAAAAAATGTTAATTATCATAATTATAAGGTTCACAGAAGAACTAAACCATAGGCTGTAGTTACATGTAAATAAACTCCTTTTTCAAAGTTTGGAGAAAAGTTGGTTTGATGTACAATAAAGAAAGAGTGGAAAAGGGTGGAGGGAGAAAAAGATAAAGTAGCAGAAACTAAAGTGATGTGACTTATCAGTATAGAGAGAGATGAGGAAAATTTGGAGATAGCTTAGTTTAAAACTAACATCATGGTCGAGCTACCTCAAAATTTAATAAAGTGGAATATTAACATTTTACTTTTTAAAAAGAATGATGGGGACTTCTGGTGCTGGCCAAGGTGGAGTAAACCCACTATAGTCTCAATCACACACTGATTACGACAAAAACTCTGGACAAAATACAACTACCTGAAGACTATAAAGAGTAAACAATAGCAAGAGGAGATAGGGCAGCAAAAACTTCAAAAGAAACCCTGTCCTTCTAGCAGAGGACCAGGAAGAGGGACTGCTGAGAGGTGTTGCTGTGGAGGGAAGCCCTCCCCTTTTTTTTCCTTTTACCCTCCCTCTCTTTTCTTTCCCAGCCCTACCTTGAAGGCAGCCCCAGCTGCAGAACTTCATGGCAGTAACAACAGCAGTTAAAACCCCAAGAAATACACCATCTTTCTGGCCACAGTATCTAGGAAAAGGGCCCCAGTGGTCTGAAGAGTATGGGGGGAAAACAGGTTATTCTGTTCTCTCTTTTCTCCTGCCACTTTGCCCTGACAGCAGCTCAAGTTACATGGAGCTTATCAAATTTCTAAATACTAGAGTATCGGAAATTGATATTTTAAAAGTAACATTTACAATTGCACAAAGATATGAAATATTTAGGTATAAATCTAACAAAATATTTGCAGATCTGTATGCTAAAAACTACAATACTGATGAAAGAAATCAAAGAAGACCTAAATAAATGGAGAGATATATTGTGTTCATGGATTGGAAGGCACAATATTCTTAAGATGTCAATTCTCCCCAAATTAATCTATAGATTCAATTCGATATCAATCAGGATTCCAGCATGATTTTTTTTGTAGATACTGACAAGCTGACTCTAAATTTTTATAGAAAGGCAAAGGAACTAGTTTAACCAAAACAATTTTGAAAAATAAGAACAAAGTTAGAAGGACTTCGCAATCTAATTTCAAAATCTGCTATAAAGATATAGTCATCAAGACAAATGTAGTATTGGCAAAGGATAGACAAATAGATCAATGGAACAGAACAGAGAATCCAGAAATAGACCAACACAAACATGGTCAATTGATTTTTGACAAAGGTGCAAAGACAATTCAATAGATAGTCTTTTCAACAAACGATGTTGCAACTATTGGACATCCATCCATATGCAAAAAATGAAGGACTTCCCTGGTGGTGCAGTAGTTAAGAATCCGCCTGTCAATGCAGGGGACACGGGTTCGAGCCCTGGCCCAGGAAGATCCCACATGCCGCAGAGCAACTAAGCCTGTGTGCCACAACTACTGAGCCTGCGCTCTAGAGCTCACGAGCCACAACTGCTGAAGCCCGTGCACCTAGAGCCCGTGCTCCTCAACAAGAGAAGCCACCGCAATGAGAAGCCTGTGCACCGCAACAGAGTAGACCCCGCTCACGCAACTAGAGAAAGCCCGCGTGCAGCAACAAAGACCCAATGCAGCCAAAAATAAAAAATATAAATAAATAAATAAATTTATTTTAAAAAAATGAACCTTTACATTGTGTTCAAAATTAACTCAAAATGGATCGTAGACCTAAGTATAAAACCTAAAATTATAAAACTTCTAGAGGAAAACAAAAGAGAAAATCTTTGTGAACTTGGGTTTAGCAGAAGGTTTTTAAATATGACACCAAAAGCACAATTCATGAAAGAAAGAACTGATAAATTCACTTCATCAAAATTAAAAACTACGCTGTGAAAGATACTGTTAAGAGAATGAAGCCACAGACTAGGAGAAAATATTTGCAAATCATGTATCTCAGTAAAGGACTTGTATCCAGAATACATGAAGAACTCTCCAAACTCAATAATAAGAAAACTCAATTTAAAATATGGACAAATGATTGGATACCATCAAAGAAGATACAGCAATGGCAATCAAGCACATGAAAAGATGTTCAACGTCATTTGCCATTAGGAAATTGCAAATTAAAACCACACTGAGATACCACTATCCACCTAATAGAGTGACTAATGAAAAGATGTTCAACGTCATTTGCCATTAGGAAATTGCAAATCAAAACCACATTGAGATACCACTACCCACCTATTAGAGTGACTAAAATAAAAAACTAAAACAAAATAGACAACATCAAGCGTTGGGAAGGGAATCAACTGGAACTCTCACACATTACTGAGGGGAATACAAAATGGTACCGGCACTTTGGAAGCAAGTTTGGCAATTTCTTATGAAGGTAAACACACACTTACCATGTAACCCAGCAATTCCACCTGTCAAAAGAAATAAAAATTCATGTTCGCACAAAGAGCTGTACACAAATGTTTATAGTTACTTTACTGATAATCACCAACACTGGAAACAACCCATATGTCTTTCAACTGGTGAAGGAATAAACAAACAATGGTTCATCCAAACAATGGCACACTACTCAGAAATAAAAAGGTACAAACCACTGATACACAGAACAACATGATGACTCTCAACCTCATGATGCTAACTGAAAGAAGTCAGATCCAAAGGCTACAAAGATTACATGTATATGACATTCAGAAAAGGCAAAACTAGAGAGAAAGAGAAGAGATCAGAGGTTGCCCCAGGTTGGGGGAAAGGTTTGACTACAAAAGGGGATGAGGGTGACGGGACTGTTCTGCATTTTGACTTTATGCGTTTGGCAAAATGCAGTCATTCACGCCAAAAAGAGTGAATGTAAAATATATAAATGAAAATAATTTTTAAAGTTTTTTTTTTTTCTGTTTTTTGGCAAGGCTGGGCGGCTTGTGGGATCTTAGTTCCCCGACCAGGGATCGAACCCACACCCCATGCAGTGAAAGCACGGAGTCTTAACCACTGGACCGCCAGGGAAGTCCCTTAAAAGATTTTTTTAATGACGGCTTAGGGCAGGAGAATAATCTATGGTGAAAAGGTTAAAGAGACCAGAATGCTTATTTTTGAAAAAACAGGTTTATACAGCACATTCATTTTCAAATGAATCCACAAAATTATTTTAGGACAAAACCAGGAAAACTATTAAAATAAAGGAAAGCAACCCAACACATAGTAGCTACATTTAACTTTAAAACTATACCTGAAATATGGTATGTAAATTATCTCATAAAACTGTTATTAAAAAACAAACAAAAACTAAACCTGAAGCAGTTCTTTCCTCTACCCCAGTGTTTCCCAAACTTGTCTAATAAGAATCATTTGACAACTTGTTAAAATTAGACATTCCCAGGTCCCTTCCCTGGAAATTCTGATTCAGTAGTCTAGGTTGGGGGCCAGGAAACTACAATTTTAAAGTACACCCCTCCCTCAAGGAACTTTTATTATCAGACAAGTTTAGGAAATAACTGCCACCCATAATTCTTAGCACAAAGACAAGCAAAACAAATTTTAATTGTCTCTTTAATCATAGTCTGGATGTTTCCTAGGATATCAGGAGAGTAATGATCACATCCAGAAAAATTCAAGATGATCCACTAGAATATGAAAGGACTTTAAATCTCATATTCCAAAATTTTCTATTTAAGGAGCGTGTTTTATAATGTACAGAGTAAATCAGTACAATAGCACATGTATATCTTTTTCCCCAATAGAATATACGATCAAAACAGGGTGAAAACCACTGCTCTAAGGCTCCTGATTTATTATTTTTTTCCCCTAAGGCTGACCAATCCTCAGCTTCTGTCCTGTTTTGCAATGAAACCTCCACAATCCTCACTCTTTACCGTTATGCCCATATTCATACCCTGGGCATAAGAGCATCATCAATCTGGATAAAAGACACAGTTCTTTTCCTCTACTGAGACCTGAAAGACTATTTATTATACCGTAACTAGTAAGAAATTTGGAAGGTGTTTACCTCTTTATACTATTCTTAAAGTCCAACAGACTCTTGGCATTTGAAGATTCAGTTCACCAATTTAACATTTGTGGTTTCAGTCCTTCACAGGTATCTGTGAAGTTTCATGACAAGTAGGAATCTGATTTTGCTGAATCACAAATTTGCATCAAGTATGCCTTCCAGCTGGTGTGAAGGACCAAATCATTTAGCAGATGAGTGAACCAAGCTGACACTGCTCAGCATTTTCTCTTATACAGCTATACTGTTCTCTGCTTGTCAGGAAAGGTCTCTTTAATTTTTTAGTTATCCTTTACTACAGAGGTCCTCACTACAAAGTTTACTATAAAGGGTCCTTGAATCCAAATGTGTTTATCTATATATTTTTTTCAATTAAAAAACACTAAAAATACAATCATTATCATGTCGGATCTTGGAAGTTTTTGCATGGACATTAAAAAATGACTCATACTTATAAAGCCCAGAATTCATGCATTATTGCAAATAAATCTTAAGTGGTATTCATGGATTGAGGCATTCAATCACAAACTGCTATTGATGTGTTTATTGTCAAAGACGTCAAAAGATATGTTTTGGCATATATTCTATGGCAAACATGAACCGTGTTCAGAAAAAAATAACACTAAGCTTCTCCTTTCAGCCCTCCACATCAATAACGTATCTCAAAGGCCTGTCTCTCTTTCTCACCCTCAAGAAAATCTTCATAAAGTGCATGTACTCCTTCAGGCACGATGACAGCAAGGGCAGTTCCACAGAGAAGGCCAGCACCCAAAACAGTCACCAGCTTTAGTCGCTCCTGGAAAGAAAACATAAGCTGTTGAAAAGATTGATGAATGAACAGGGTAAAGTTTCTGAAGTATCTGCAATGAAGGCTGTGAGCTGCTTACCTGTGAGGCCAAAATCTACAATGGCCACTGAACATGAAAAAGCGTCAGCTTCACGAATAATAATGCCAATTAAAACAAGGAGATGCCATTTTTAAGTTTACCAGATTGGCAATGATGTGGGAACACTTGTCTACTACCCACAATAGGGAGAAATGAGCATACTTGTCTAACACTGGAAGAAATGTGAATTGCTGCAACCTACCTGGACCCCAATTTGGCAATTTAGATTTAAAGCCTCAAAAATGTGAATTCTTTGATCCAGCGATTTCACTTCTAGAAATTTATCCTAAGAAAGAAAGAACTATGCAAAGATGACCACTGCACATATTAAGAATGCAAACCTGAAAATAACCTAAATGTCCAAGAAAGGAGACTAGCTAATAAACTTTAATACTTCATCACAGTAGCACAAGACTCAACAATTAAGAATTATGATACAGGTCTATTCATGGATATAGAAAGTCATGGTGTACTGTTATGAGGAAAAAGCTGGTGGCCAACAATATGCATTGATAATCTCATAATTCTTTTGAAAAGGTATACATACAAGTAGAACAAGTATAAATTACCCATTAACAAATTTTTTACTTTATAGATTATAAACAATGTGTAATATATAATTTACAACACATTTTAAAAATTTATTTATTATTATTATTTTTTTGCTGTGTTGGGTCTTGGTTGCTGCATGCAGGCTTTCTCTAGTTGCAGCAAGTGGGGGCTACTCTTTGTTGCAGTGCGCGGGCTTCTCACTGCGGTGGCTTCTCTTGTTGCAGAGCATGGGCTCTAGGCATGTGGGCTTCAGTAGTTGCAGCACGCGGGCTCAGTAGTTGTGGCTCGTGGGCTCTAGAGCGCAGGCTCAGTAGTTGTGGCACACGGGCTTAGTTGCTCCGTGGCATGTGGGATCTTCCCGGACCAGGGCTCGAACCCATGTCCCCTGCATTGGCAGGCGGATTCTTAACCACTGTGCCACCAGGGAAGTCTCTACAACACATTTTAAATTTATCTGCAATGAACACGTATTACTCATACAATGAAAAACGTATTCAGTTTAAATTTATTTTATTTATTTATTTATTTTATTTTTGGCTGCGTTGGGTCTTTCTTGCTGCACACGGGCTTTCTCTATCTGCAGCAACTGAGGGCTACTCTTCGTTGCGGTGCGCATGCTTCTCATTGCAGTGGCTTCTCTTGTTGCAGAGCATGGGCTCTAGGCGCACGGGCTTCAGTAGTTGTGGCACACAGGCTCAGTAGTTGTGGCTCGCGGGCTCTAGAGCACAGGCTCAGTAGTTGTGGCGCACGGGCTTAGTTGCTCCGCGGCATGTGGGATCTTCCCAGACCAGGGATCGAACCCGATTGGCAGGCGGATTGTTAACCACTGCACCACCAGTGAAGTCCCCATATTCAGTTTGATGCTAAAATGTCCTACAGCTTTTTAAAAAACGCTTGACTAAGGTTGACATACTAGAGCTATAGATATTTAATGCATACAACTTTATGTGTTTGGAAATAAGTATACATCTGTGAAACCATCATCACAATCAATGCCATAAATGATCTATGGTTTTAATCCACTTAATCCCAGTTTTTTCTTTTCACTCAGATTTCTTTAAGAGATAGTATCCTGACATACAAGATACAAAAGATTAAGTTTCAAAATTTCTTGAAGCGCTGATGTATCCTATATGGCTTCCTGAAGTCTTAGCAGTATGAAAAATGATCTTTAAAACTACAGGAGGGTGGACTTCCCTGGTGGCGCAGTGGTTGGGAATCTGCCTGCCAATGCAGGGGACACAGGTTCTAGCCCTGGTCCGGGAAGATCTCACATGCCATGGAGCAACTAAGCCCGTTGAGCCACAACTACTGAGGCCCGCGCACCTAGAGCCCCTGCTCCACAGCAAGAGAAGACACCGCAATGAGAAGTCCACACACCACAACGAAGAGTACCCCCTGTTCGCCACAACTAGAGAAAGCTTGTGCGCAGAAACAAAGACCCAACGCAGCCAAAAATAAAATTAAAAACAAAACAAAAAAAAACCTACAAGAGGGCATTTATGTTGCTTAGGGAAAAGTTTTAATAATTTAATAGTATATCATGTACTTAAATTTTCTGTTTTAGTTTCTTTTATGAGGTTAGCAAAAATAACAATGGTTGTATTAGTTAATATACTACTGAACTTGCAACTGTGAAGCTGTGGGAATATATATGTACAAGTACTGCCTCTATAGGAAAATGGGTTTTTAGCTGAAAGGCTGGTTGAAACATTACCCCCTCCTTGTTTGGGAACAAAGAAGGGATCTATACCTATTGTGTATCTATTGAAAATGGGGGAACTACAGTTGCAATGTCAGCACCAGCTAATACTTGCCCTATAGCAAGAGGGAAATCCCCTTAGCACCTAGGCCAGGTCACCCCTTCATACATTCAGGATAGCCATTAACTACTTATAAACTGAGAGTGTTCTGAATGCATCCAGTGGTTGGGGCACTGGCTTGGGAGGCAGAACTGACTCCATGTTCAAATTAGTTAACAAGTTAGCACCTCAACTCTTCTTATTTTTTAATTAATTAATTAATCAATTAATTTTTCGGCTGCGTTGGGTCTTCGTTGCTGTACGCAGGCTTTCTCTAGTTGCAGTGAGCAGGGACTACTCTTTGTTGCAGTGCGCAGGCTTCTCATTGCGGTGGCTTCTCCTGTTGGGGAGCACGGGCTCTAGGCGTGCAGGCTTCAGTAGTTGTGGCACGTGGGCTCAGTAGTTGTGGCTCACTGGCTCTAGAGCGCAGGCTTAGTAGTTGTGGCGCACAGGCTTAGTTGCTCTGTGGCATGTGGGATCTCCCTGGACCAGGGCTTGAACCCGTGTCCTCTGCATTGACAGGCGGATTCTTAACCACTGCACCACCAGGGAAGTCCCTCAACTTTTCTTATGTAAAATAATATTTCTACATGTCTTGTGAAGATAGAGGAGTCAATAGGAGAAAGTGGCCAAAGCATTTTGGAAAAATGACACCAGACAACTGGTGTTACTATTTTAATGCTCAATACTGAGCTATTCTAAGAGTCTTTGTCTTTTCCAAGTTACTAAACTCACCAAAGTACTGCTAATCACAGCATTCATTTGAGACAAACTGTCAGAGCATGGAGAACACAAGATGGAAAAACAGCTCTATTCTGTGTAGAAGGTGACGTGGTAATTAGTCTTTTCATCATTCTCTCTAAACAATTCATAAAAGTCACCTTTGTTTAAAAAAAATCATGAATGTCAAGTTTTACTGCTAAGGAAGGACAAAAACGAGGGTAAAACTGAACTGGACTGAGCATACCGTTTCATTTGAAGGCCTTGGTTTCAGAACTCCACAATTCAAACTAATGAATAAATTACTAGGAAAGAAGATTGTCCTGTCAGCATTTTGACTATGCTCTACTCTGGGAAATGGAAATGAAAGATACCCCAGATTTGCAAATTAAGGGAAGATGAGAAGAGAGGAAAGGGATGTATGTACCGAAAAGAGAAAGAGCTAATTGCTCTCAAGAATTACTTGGGTTACCAGTAACCCATGTTACACCTGTAACCCAGTTACAGGTGTTACTCCCAAGAGCACTCCCCAATAAACTTCCTGCATGCAAATCTTCTCAGAGTCTGTTTTCTGGGGAACCCAACCTAAGGCACTGACAAAGCTCTTGTATTTGAAATATAAAGAATGAATACAACTCAATAAGAGACAAAATTAAAATTAAAAAATAAAAACGGGTAAAACACTGAACAGATACTTCACAAAAGATATATGAATGGCCAGGAAGCCCATGAAAAGGTGCTCAACATCATTTAAGCATCATGAAAGTGCAAATTGAAACCACAGTGAGATACCTCTTCACACCCACTAGAATGGCTAAAATTAAAAAGACTGACAACACTAAATGATGGCAAGGATATAGAGCAACTGGAACTCTCATACATTGTTGGTGAGAGCATAAAATGGTACAACCACTTTGGAGAACTGGTCATCTCCTATAAGGTTAAACCAGCAATTCCACTTTTGGGTATTTACCAAGAGAAATGAAAGCATATGTCCCCACCAAAATTTGTATAAGAATGCTCATAGAAGCTTTATCCATAATAGCCATAATCTGAATCAGATGTACAGCAACAGCAGAATGGATAAACAAACTGTGGTATACTTACAGAATGGAATACTAATCAGTAACAAAAAGGAAAAAATGACTGCTTCATACAGCAACATGAATCTCAAAAACATCAGCCCGATGTTTGAAAGGCCTTATACAAAGAGAGCATGTACTGAGTCCATTTATATAAAGCTTAAAAGCAGGCCAAACTATCTATGGCAATAGAAATCAGAACAGCGGCTGCTTCTGGCAGGAGGGTTACACAGTGGCAGAAAAGACTAACTGGAAAATGGCACCAGGTTATTTCTTTAGGATGATGGAAGTGTTCTAAATCTTGATTGGGATGTGAGTTACATTTATATACATTTGTCACATTTCAGCAAACTGTATTAAGATCTGTACCTTTTACTCTATAAAATTATCTGGAGAGTAATTTACTCAGCCAGGACCTCTGAAAGGATTCATTTCAGAACTATTCAATTTTAACAAGGCGTCTTCATGGCAGTTTTTCGAAATCAAGGTCAGAGGTCTATGAAGAATACCAAAAACCACTTTCAAAATGTTTTCTTGGGGAATTCCCTGGTGGCCTAGTGGTTAGGATTCTGGGCTTTCACTGCCATGGCCTGGGTTCAATCCCTGGTTGGGGAACTGAGATCCTGCAAGCTACGTGCTGCGGCTGAAAAAGAAATTCTTTTTTTCTTAATCTAATTTGTCATTCAGATAGTCCTTAAAAATCATTCACCAGAATTTTATGTAAAAAACTGCATGCAGAAACCAGTGGTGTTTACAACTGTGGATCAATCCACAAATTCACAAGGCACTTACCAGGTGCTTCATTATATTCTACACTGGAGTCACATGAAGCACTAGATTGAGACAAGTTTTAAAAGCAGGAGCACAGAAGAGTTTTTGAGGCTTGCATACCACAAAATTAAGGTGCTGAAATAGTACCATTTAAGAGAACTGAGGGGTACATACCATCCAGAATAACTATGGACACCACAAAAAAAACAAAAACAAAAACTTCAAATCTATAAAGTAAAAAATAATTCTCCTAAAATGCTGCCTTTTAAATTTTAAGTAATTTAAAATAATCTAATATTTTTAGATATTCTTGTTTCCAAGATGAAATTACTTATAATTCCATTCACTTATTTACACGGACCAGATTTCTGAACATTATCCTATCACAACAGATTTTATAAGAAATTTCCCAAAGGCCCAAGCTAGAGAACAGTCAAATCTCCATGTGTAGCTAATATCATTACAAAAAAATTATGGTAAATCTTTAAAGTACATAGTCATGAAATTACACTTCTTTGTTAATCATGTATGAACAATTAAATGCTCTCAGCTGAAGGAATGTGAACGGGAGCCTGGTCCAAATTTTTAGAAAGACAGTAAAAATTTTTATTAATCTTTAGACACATACTTTTGAAAGTGTGATACTAGCTACCAAAGTTATCAACATGGAATCCAAGTTTAAGAACTGCAAGAAATTTAAGAAATGATCCTCGCTCTATGAAGATGGAGAATCAAAAGCCAAAAATGAGGGATGATTTGACCGAGATCACACAGCTAGGCTAGTTAGTGTAGAGGCATGATTAGATTTGACATCGTACTCTGCTGCCCTGTGCATTCCAAGACAATGTCCCTCATATGGCACAAGACATAAATCCATTATATAAAATTTACCTCTAAAAAAAAAGATAAAATCCAATCACACAACCTCTTTAAATAGTGTGTCAGAAAAATCCCTTAGCAACATCAAGAGGAAAACCAAAATTACAATTAGTTATAATTGTTCTCTGTTGACATTTTCTAAAGGTCTGTGGCAAAATGAGAAATAAGGACAATGTAATGAGCTTTTCATAACATTTTATTTCTTCAATGTAGAGGACTATTCTGTACTCTAAGATTATGTCCTACATACTCTTTTATGTTAAAATGTCCTTTCTTTTAAGAAATGATGGTGACAATAGTTTTTGTTTTTTAGTGTCCTTACTTGGCAAAATTAAAGCAGGCAATCCTTTATCAATTCTCCTGAATTTCAAATATATTACTGACCTGTGAAATCCAAACGCCTGGAAAACCCTGATCTACAACAGTGTAAGCATGAGATCTGTATTACAATACCATTAAAAAAGTCAGAAAAAAAAGAATTTGAGAATTTGTAAAAAAGAGATCATTGAGGTAAACTTGAGTAAATCATCTAGCTTTGTAATATTTCCTCTGAGGAAAGGCAGTGTGAGCTAAAATTACTGTATTATGTTTTCAGTCTATTTTGAAATTAAAGCACATTTATTTACCAAATGAAGTTAAACTAAGTTAACTAAATTAAGCAAACCTATGTTTGTTCCTGGAACTCCTTACCCCAAAACTTTAAGCTCTATGAAGGCAGAAACTTTTTTTTTTTTTTTAATTTTTATTTATTTATTTATGGCTGTGTTGGGCCTTCGTTTCTGTGTGAGGGCTTTCTCTAGTTGCCGCGAGCGGGGGCCACTCTTCATTGCAGTGCGCAGGCCTCTCACTATCGCGGCCTCTCTTGTTGCGGAACACAGGCTCCAGACGCGGCAGGCTCAGTAATTGTGGCTCACGGGCCTAGGTGCTCCGTGGCATGTGGGATCCTCCCAGACCAGGGCTCGAACCCGTGTCCCCTGCATTGGCAGGCAGATTCTCAACCACTGCGCCACCAGGGAAGCCCCTTTTTCTTTTTTTTTTTTTTTTTTTTTTTTTTTTATGAAACTCTCTAGGAGTTAAGCCAGCATTTTATTTATTTATTTATTTTTGGCTGTGTTGGGTCTTCGTTTCTGTGGGAGGGCTTTCTCTAGTTGCAGCAAGCGGGGGCCACTCTTCATCGCGGTGCGCGGGCCTCTCACTATAGCGGTCTCTCTTGTTGTGGAGCACAGGCTCCAGACGCGCAGGCTCAGTAGTTGTGGCTCACGGACCTAGTTGCTCCGCGGCATATGGGATCCTCCCAGACCAGGGCGCGAACCTGCATCCCCTGCATTGGCAGGCAGACTCTCAACCACTGCACCACCAGGGAAGCCCAGAAACTTTTGTTTTTAATTTCCTGCTGAATACTCAGTTTATAGAACAGTATCTGGCACATAACAGATTCTCCCCTAAACATATACTAAGAGAATGAATTAAATGCCCAGCATCATGCAAGGCACTGGGGACTTGGTACCTGCCACTCCACTGGCCTTTAATATCAACAAATATACGAATGCACTGGAACCTCTTTAGAACACTTGTGCTGGGAAATAGGCCTAACAAGTCCCTTAAAAGCATAACCATATCTAGAATTTTCAGTGGTTATTTGATTCAGAATTTATCCTTTGGCTCAAGGGGTATTAAAGTACATATAATGAAGAACCATAATAGGATTCCATCATAGTAAATGTGAGGCAATGTTGTCATCTGTCTCATTCATGCAAATACCTTAAATGACAACTGTTTTATTTCCAAGGAGCTCAAAACCTTGTTTCAATCTTCAGCACTGTTTCAATCACTGTTCAGTCACTGTTTCAATCTTCAGCAAAGCGACATAAAGATTATTTATTCTACATAACTTTCATCAGCTTGATAAATGTGTACTAACTTTCTTACAGCAACCTAATTATAGAGGCAACACTTGTGATTGAAAAAAAATCAATAGTCAAAAAAATAAGCATAATTGTCATGGGTTATAGTTTCAATTTTTCTTAAAAAAATTTTTTTTAACTACCTAAATCATTTTTTTTAAAAACATCTTTATTGAAGTATAATTGCCTTACAATGGTGTGTTAGCTTCTGCTTTATAACAAAGTGAATCAGTTATACATATACAATATGTTCCCATTTCTCTTCCCTCTTGCATCTCCCTCCCTCCCACCCTCCCCATCCCACCCCTCTAGGTGGTCACAAAGCACCAAGCTGATCTCCCTGTGCTATGCGGCTGCTTCCCACTAGCTATCTATTTTACATTTGGTAGTGTATATATGTCCATGACACTCTCTTACCCTGTCACATCTCACCCCACCCCCTCCCCATATCCTCAAGTCCATTCTCTGGTAGGTCTGTGTCTTTATTCCCGTCTTGCCACTAGGTTCTTCATGGCCTTTTTTTTTTTTTTTTCCTTAGATTCCGTATATATGTGTTAGCATACTGTATTTGTTTTTCTCTTTCTGACTTACTTCACTCTGTATGACAGACTCTAACTCCATCCACCTCATTACAAATACCTCCATTTCATTTCTTTTTATGGCTGAGTAATATTCCATTGTATATATGTGCCACATCTTCTTTATCCATTCATCTGTCGATGGACATTTAGGTTGCTTCCATGTCCTGGCTATTGTAAATAGAGCTGCAATGAACATTTTGGTACATGACTCTTTTTGACCTATGGTTTTCTCAGGGTATATGCCCAGTAGTGGGATTGCTGGGTCGTATGGTAGTTCTATTTGTAGTTTTTTCAGGAACCTCCATACTGTTCTCCATAGTGGCTGTATCAATTTACATTCCCACCAACAGTGCAAGAGTGTTCCCTTTCCTCCACACCCTCTCCAGCATTTATTGTTTCTAGATTTTTTGATGATGGCCATTCTGACCGGTGTGAGATGATATCTCATTGTAGTTTTGATTTGCATTTCTCTAATGATTAATGATGTTGAGCATTCTTTCATGTGTCTGTAGGCCATCTGTATATCTTCTTTGGAGAAATGTCTATTTAGGTCTTCTGCCCATTTTTGGATTGGGTTGTTCGTTTTTTTGTTATTGAGCTGCATGAGCTGCTTGTAAATCTTGGAGATTAATCCTTTATCAGTTGCTTCATTTGCAAATATTTTCTCCCATTCTGATGGTTGTCTTTTGGTCTTGTTTATGGTTTCCTTTGCTGTGCAAAAGCTTTTAAGTTTCATTAGGTCCCATTTGTTTATTTGTGTTCTTATTTCCATTTCTCTGGGAGCTGGGTCAAAAAGAATCTTGCTGTGATGTATGTCATAGAGTGTTCTGCCTATGTTTTCCTCTAAGAGTTTGATAGTGTCTGCCCTTACACTTAGGTCTTTAATCCATTTTGAGTTTATTTTTGTGCATGGTGTCAGGGAGTGTTCTAATTTCATACTTTTACATGTAGCTGTCCAATTTTCCCAGCACCACTTATTGAAGAGGCTGTCTTTTCTCCACTGTATATGCTTGCCTCCTTTATCAAAGATAAGGTGACCATATGTGTGTGGGTTTATCTCTGGGCTTTCTATCCTGTTCCATTGATCTATATTTCTGTTTTTGTGCCAGTACCAAACTGTCTTGATTACTGAAGCTTTGTAATATAGTCTGAAGTCAGGGAGCCTGATTCCCCCAGCTCCATTTTTCGTTCTCAAGATTGCTTTGGCTATTCGGGGTCTTTTGTGTTTCCATACAAATTGTGAAATTTTTTGTTCTAGTTCTGTGAAAAATGCCAGTGGTAGTTTGATAGGGATTGCATTGAATCTGTAGATTGCTTTGGGTAGTAGAGTCATTTTCACAATGTTGATTCTTCCAATCCAGGAACATGGTATATCTCTCCATCTATTTGTATCATCTTTAATTTCTTTCATCAGTGTCTTATAATTTTCTGTATACAGGTCTTTTGTCTCCTTAGGTAGGTTTATTCCTAGATATTTTATTCTTTTTGTTGCAGTGGTAAACGGGAGTGTTTTCTTAATTTCACTTTCAGATTTTTCGTCATTAGTGTATAGAAATGCGAGAGATTTCTGTGCATTTATTTTGTATCCTGCTACTTTACCAAATTCATTGATTAGCTCTAGGAGTTTTCTGGTAGCATCTTTAGGATTCTCTATGTATAGTATCGTGTCATCTGCAAAGAGTGACAGCTTTACTTCTTCTTTTCCGATTTGGATTCCTTTTATTTCTTTGTCTTCTCTGATTGCTGTGGCTAACACTTCCAAAACTATGTTGAACAATAGTGGTGAGAGTGGGCAACCTTGTCTTGTTCCTGATCTTAGTGGAAATGGTTTCAGTTTTTCACCATTGAGGACAATGTTGGCTGTGGGTTTGTCATATATGGCCTTTATTATGTTGAGGAAAGTTCCCTCTATGCCTACTTTCTGCAGGGCTTTTATCATAAATGGGTGTTGAATTTTGTCGAAAGCTTTCTTTGCATCTATTGAGATGATCATATGGTTTTTCTCCTTCAATTTGTTAATATGGTGTATCACATTGATTGATCTGCGTATGTTGAAGAATCCTTGCATTCCTGGGATAAACCCCACTTGATCACGGTGTATGATCCTTCTAATGTGCTGTTGGATTCTGTTTGCTAGTATTTTGTTGAGGATTTTTGCATCTATGTTCATCAGTGATATTGGCCTGTAGTTTTCTTTCTTTGCGACATCTTTGTCTGGTTTTGGTATCAGGGCGATGGTGGCCTCGTAGAATGAGTTTGGGAGTGTTCCTCCCTCTGCAATATTTTGGAAGAGTTTGAGAAGGATAGGTGTTAGCTCTTCTCTAAATGTTTGATAGAATTCGCCTGTGAAGCCATCTGGTCCTGGGCTTTTGTTTGTTGGAAGGTTTTTAATCACAGTTTCAATTTCAGTGCTTGTGATTGGTCTGTTCATAGTTTCTGTTTCTTCCTGGTTCAGTCTCGGCAGTTTGTGCATTTCTAAGAATCTGTCCATTTCTTCCAGGTTGTCCATTTTATTGGCGTAGAGTTGCTTGTAGTAATCTCTCATGATCGTTTGTATTTCTGCAGTGTCAGTGGTTACTTCTCCTTTTTCATTTCTAATTCTATTGATCTGAGTCTTCTCCCTTTTTCTCTTGATGAGTCTGGCTAATGGCTTACCAGTTTTGTTTATCTTCTCAAAGAACCAGCTTTTAGTTTCATTGAGTTTTGCTATTGTTTCCTTCATTTCTTTTTCATTTATTTCTGACCTGATCTTTATGATTTCTTTCCTTCTGCTGGCTTTGGGGGTAAAGCATTTTAGACTCCATCTTATTTATTTCAAGCACTTGAGATGTGGCTCCATGTTATTTGTACAGCTGTATTCTTTCACACAACTTCACAATTTGTTATTTAATCTCAAAACTATGTACATGTCAAAGTTAAGATGCTGACATTTTGCTTATGGTTCCCTCCTTTGCTTATGGTAAATCACTAAAAGGGTGTATTTAAATGAAGAACTACAAATTCCAAGTGTTGGTCCAAGATGAAAAGAGTTCCCAAAGCAACAGTTTCTGGTGGAGAAATGAAATATTTGCTCAAGAGAGGCATGAACTGTGCAATGCCATTCATTTTATGATATCTCATTTTACAATTTCACATCTGTAGCCTGACTAAGCCAAAGGATTGACCAGAAGTATTAATTAAAACAACAGTTTGTATTCAATGCCATTAGCTATCAGTGCAGTGCAAAGCTTTGAAGTCAGTTTAGTTTTCTTGGCAGACACCAAGGTAGTTAAATGGTTTTTCTTTCCTTGCTCATAGAAACAGTCAATAAATTGTTTGGTTCAACTAGACACATGCTGATAATTTTAAAAGCTTTTAATACTGAAGATTGTTTATTTCAATCTCCCTTATACCATGTTCATGTTAGTTCTGAAAGCATCAACTATAGTTTCCTAAAAAATCAAAGATGCATCTCATGTTATGAGACTGATCCCTTCAAAGCTCCAGGCACTGAAGAGATGAAATATCATAGGGCACAAAGTAACTCTTGTTCAAGCAACAAAGGCTTTCTCCATATTCTTACAAATAAGCCTGCTTCAAGGAGATACTTCCTAATGTCAATTTAACTACTACATTATCTGCTGCTAACTGTCAGTAACACATAACGAAGAAAACTCAAATATGAACTCGATTCTTCAAGTCCTTACAACTGAGGCAAGATGCCAAAAAGCTTCCTGCCTCTAAGTAGTGGCTCTGTGATACTGAGCAAGTTCAATATCCTTCAGGGCTGCCACTACTACTGCGATCATGTAGGAGTATAATGTTAACACATTTAGCACAGAGTAGCTGTTATTATTACTTATCTTCAGCCTCATCAGTAGCATGCAATAAATGCTTCTAAGCCCCTCCTCCACAAGAATCACAAAACAAAACCCAGATACTTGGACAGAAGTTCAAGTGAACAATGCTACCACAGTTGCCATTATGCCAGTGGCATATAGGCTTCCCCTTTCCTAATTCATTTGACATAGAGGTAAGAACAAGCAATACTTTATTGATGCCACTTCCTTCAATCTTGGAAGACAAGACTAACTTGTCTTTTTGTATAAGAGTCCTTTCTAAAAATAAAAGGAAATCCCATAAGATTGTTCGATGTGACTACAAAAACAAACAAAAACCCGTTGATGCATGGGAAAGACCTGGGCAAACACTGGCAATGAAATATTATATTATTAATACATAAGAAGTTTGATTGAACTGAGAAAATTAAAATAATAAACTACATTTTCTCTATCAAATTAGCAAAGTTTTAAAAATTAAAAATGATAGTACTCAGTGTTTGTGAGAACACAGTGTCATTTGCATTTGTTGAAAAAAAATGCGTTTAAAAAAACTGGTACTATAGATTGAGAACCTTCTTGAAGGTGTTTACGCTCTTTAATCCTGTCTTTCTACCCCTGAGGAAATACTCTGAAATATGGTCATAGCATTAGACACAAAAATATTCATTCAACACTATTATCATAGCAAAAACTTGAAAACAAATTAAATGCATAGTAAGAATTTCTGTATATAAAATAACTGAACGTAATGAAGACATGAAAAAGTGCCTATAGGGGATTTCCCTGGTGGCGCAGTGGTTAAGAATCTGCCTGCCAAGGCAGGGGACACGGGTTCGAGCCCTGGTCCGGGAAGATCCCACGTGCCGCGGAGCAACGAAGCCCGTGAGCCACAACTACGGAGCCTGCACTCTACAGCCCACGAGCCACAACTACTGAGCCCACGTGCCACAACTACTGAAGCCTGCCGCGCCTAGATCCTGTGCTCCACAACAGAGAAGCCACCGCAATGAGAAGCCTGCGCACCGCAACTAAGAGTAGCCCCCACTTGCGGCAACTAGAGAAAGCCTGCACGCAGCAACGAAGACCCAATACAGCCAAAAAAAAAAAGTGCCTATAGGGAATTCCCTGGTGGTCCAGTGGTTAGGACTTGGCACTTCCATTGCCAAGGGCCCAGGTTCAATCCCTGGATCCCACAAGCCACGCAGCATGCCCCCCGCCCCAAAAAAGTGCTTAGAACATGTTTTTAATAATAAAGGAAAATGTTTATAATTACCAGGTAAAAAGAACGGGAAATGTAAATTTATACATATACCACATAATCCACCATTTAAAAATGCAAACAAATAGAAAAAAAAAAAAGAATGAAAAGAAACAAAAATGTTACTAGTGATTCTCACTGGACAGTGGATGATTTTATTTTCCTTTTACACATTATCATATTTTTTTAAATTTGCCACAAAGAATCCCTATTATATAGCCAGGCTTAAAAAATTTTTTTTGTTGATTTAATTAGAGGCTATATAAACAGTGGCTTTGAACTTAGTAAACCCTGAGGGTCAGTTTCCTCATCTATAAACAGGATAAGAATTCTTCCCTTTCAATGTTACTGTTAAAATCAGTGCAGAACTTGACACATGAGTTGATACTGTAGCTACTGTTATTATTAATTATTATACTGTGGTGGGATTAGAGAGCACAGTGCCCTTAATACGCACGTAGAGATGTTTTCCCCTTTACCAAGCGGTTCTAAACACGTAGTAACACTTCAAATTACTACAAAACACTTAGGTTTTGTAGTAATTTGAAATGTTTTTCAGTCTCCCCCCTTGTTGTCATACTGTGACTTATTTCCTCTACTTGTTGCCCCACCCCTTCTAGTTTGCTCTTTCTACTTTACAGAGAGCTTAGAAATCAGACAGTCCAGCCCAGAGGATTGAGACTGGCATTTCAAAACATAGGGGTTTTTTTGGTTTTGTTTTGTTTCGTTTTTGGCTGTGTTGGGTTTTTGTTACTGCACGTGGGCTTTCTCTAGTTGCAGCGAGCGGGGGCTACTCTTCATTGCAGTGCACAGGCTTCTCATTGCGGTGGCTTCTCTTGTTGTGGAGCACGGGCTCTAGGCACACGGGCTTCAGTAGTTGCAGCACATGGGCTCAGTAGTTGCAGCACGTGTGCCGTAGAGCACAGGCTCAGTAGTTGTGGCACACGGGCTTAGCTGCTCCGTGGCATGTGGGATCTTTCCGGACCAGGGATCGAACCCATGTCCCCTGCATTGGCAGGCGGATTCTTAACCACTGCGCCACCAGGGAAGTCCAAAACACAGGTTTTTTGACCCACACAGCGACGCAATAATATTTGAATTAGTAGCCAAAGTGTAAAATTTAGAAGATTCATATAAAAATCCAGATTTCCAACTTCTGAAAAGTAGGAAGATTTGGCAACAGCAGGGCTGGTGTCATCAAATGGCACATGCTCTTCTGTGCCACAGTTGACCACGGTTCTCATGACTCCCTTAGACTCCCAGGCACTGACACTGGAGGTTAGCTGCCACACATCATGACACTTGGACCATTTTATCTTCCTCCAGGCCTGATTCACTGCTCAGCCTCAATACTTATATGATTTTATGACCCATTACCTAGCTGTATTAGTCAGGGTTCAGTCAGGAAATGGAAATCATAAAGTAATTTGAACCAGAAAAATTTAATACAAAGAGTAACTATAAAAGGGGACTGGAATAATGAGAAATTAGCCAGTAAGAAAGAACTCTAAAGAACATAAGAACTGCAGCTAAAAGTAGCAGTGACTACCTAGGACCAAAATAAGATCTGCTCAAAGAAGAGGTCTCATAAGGGTTGAGATCCAAACTCTGCTGGAGAGGGCATGGCTGGGGCTCAATGAACAGCAGTAAAAGGTCTGGGACCAATTCCGAGGTATATGTGTGGTGGTGGGCTTTCCCTAGACCAAGCAATGCTTGGACACCAGTAGGGTGTCCCACAATTCAGTTCAATCCTAACACTACCCGGAAATAGCATCAGGTCCTACAAGACTGGCCCCCTGCCATTTCAGATGCCAGTTCCAAGTCCAGGTTGTTACCAGTGCTTCTGACCAACTAGCTATAGATCGGAGGTTCCTTGGGTTCAATTAATTGGCTAGAGTAGCTCACAGAACTCAGAAAAACATTTTACCTACTAGATTACCTGTTTATTATAAAAGAATATAACTCAAGAACAGCCAGATATAAGAGATTCATAGGCAAGGTGTGGGGAAAGGTCACGGAGCTTCCATGCTCTCTGAGCATGCAACTCTCCCAGCACCTCCATGTGTTCACCAAACCAGATCTCCAAACCCTATCCTTTGGGGCTTTATGGAGGCTTCATTACATAGGCATGATTGATTAAATCACTGGCCACTGACGATTCATTCAACCTCCATCCCCTTTCCCCTCCCTGGTGGGACCGTTAAGTTCCAACCCTTGGAATCATGTGGTTGGTTCTCCAGGTGACAAGCCCCCATCCTTAGGTTACCTAGTGGCTTTCCAAAAGTCACCTCATTCACATAGTAAGACACCTTTATGGCTCTTATCATTTAGGAAATTCCAAGGGTTTTAGGAACTCTGTGCCAGGAAAAGGAGGAAAAGCAAATACATACTTCTTATTATAAATCACAATATCACAAGCAGAGAAGTTTCTGTGGTGCCACACTGGTGTTAACTCACTGGAAATCTGCACTCTAGGGTGTTGGGCAAACTGTTCATGGGAAAGGGTCTCACCAGAGAGACTCTCCTATAAAACCACCCAAGACGGGGTTGCCAGTGGGAACTACTGACTGCTGGGTGCTGGAGAAGCTGTGTGTTCAGCAGGAGTCTGGGGCTTTGAAAGCCACCTGCAGTGCAGAAGCTGGACACTGGTGAGGCTGGCTGTGCCACAGGAATCAAGTCGCCTAGAAGGCCTGCTGAGCAAGCCTGCCAGAACCAAGAGGGAAAACCCCTTCTTCTTACAACTTCTCTCCAGTATCCTCTACTGACAAAGCTTAACATTGTGCCAGCTGGCAAAGGAAAAATATTTAAAGGGCCCACATCCATTTTTGCAGCGTAGCTAATGAAGAGTGAATTTGGAGCTGAGAGGCAATAAATTGATAACTGGCACACCAGCTTACTAAAATTACACAAAAAGATACACAGGAGCCAAGTGAGAGCCAAGAACAGTAGAGAGCAAGTAAAATGCTTGCTCTTAAGGCTATCTATTTAGTTAATCAGAGACTTTTCTGGTCCTTTAGATTGCTGAGGCTTCTGGATGGACAAGTTCTACATAACAGAGGTGCTATCAATATTCTTTTCCTTCACCTCTATTAATAATAACATTCACTAAGTACTTACTAAGCCAGGCACGTTCAATTATAATCACCTTACATATATTAACTCATTTAATCCTCACAATAATCCTATAAGGTAGATACTTCTATTATCCCCACTTTGTACAACAGAGGCAGCGAAAAGTTCAAGTAATTTGTACAGGCTCACAAAGCCAGCAAATGGCAGAGCCATGATCTGAACCTACACAGTCTAGCTCCAGAATCTATACTCTTAAGCACCATGCTAAACTGCTTCTCTATAAAACCTATTTCATTGTTTCATCTTTTGCTTTTAGCACCTGTCTTCTTTCCCCAACTTGCCTTTGTCAAATGTATAAAGAATTAAAGAAAGGAACATATACAACAAGGTGCAGAAGCTAGGGCATAATTGTTTGGTTAATAGAAAATTGACCTCCACATAAATACAGGGTTCACAATCGATTGTTTAATGTAATTATCTAGTAGTTAACCCCAAGACCCTGCCCCTTAAAAATCTATATAATCAGGGCAGAGGAATTTGCAAACCAACTATTACCTGCTTCTTTTGCAATGAAGTTGGATATTGAATATTAGTATTAAAGGAGAATTGAGATTTTTATAATTCCATCATAAGTTTTAAGAAATACCTGTACTCATGGTTAGCATTACTACTTATTACTTGGAATTCCAAATTGAGCTACAGAGGCTCTTAAACTTCACTGTCATTCAACAAAGTCTCACATCTAAATTCTTCAATGAGAGGAGAGGTTAAGACTGTCATACAGAAGCATTCTGAATCCATTTCAGGTCTTCTTCCCTCAAAAAGGATGTCAATTCTTGAAGAGCACAATTTAGAATTGACTAAACTATGAAGATATCGAGATATAGAGTGTGAAGTTAATCTTGAATAGTTTAAAATGAGAACTGCTTCAGATTCCAACTTGGCAGGTGCTAATTTAAAGGGCATCTAAGACATATTCAGTCTTTCTTATAGGTTTCAATGGTATTCAGAGATTGTTTACCTCAGTAGTTTTAATTCTGCTACACTGAGTGAGCACAAGGCATGAGATGTACTCTGGAAGGTAAAATGTTAGTGATGCAAAAGATATTCCTAGTTGGGGGAGCTAAAGGTGCCGATTTAGATCCATAATATTTTCATTCCTTCTTTACAGTGTTCATTAGGAAAGAAAATATCATCTAATGGTCAAGTGCTTTGGACTGGTAATCAAACTGACTTAGTTCAAATCCCACCTCTACCAGGTATGTGATGTCTTCAAGCCTGAGTATCTATCTCATAGCCTCATCCTGAGGATTAAATAAGATAATGCACATCATTGCCTGGTACATAGACGGAGCTCAATACGCATTAACTATTATTAATATTATTATGCAGATAAATTTCAATGATGTTTATCCATATAACTTTTTCAGGAAAATAATATTGAATCAGATTGCATCTAGACTTTGATTCAAACTTAGCTTTATCAAGCAAAGATACTTATGAGACAATAACATTATAAGACAATAATCTGAGGGAAGACAAAGTTACTGATTGCTTTCCAGATACGGATAAACTACAGAGAATTCAAAGTTTCAAAGTCTAAAATTTAGAAATGAAATTCCAAACAACTGTAAAATCTATTGTATTACCATAAAAGAATAAAAGGTTAATACACCAGAAAATGCAAAAGTCCTTAAAAATGCAACTTTGTCAAATCTATTTTAAAAATAATCAATTGTCAGAGAAAAAACATACTGAACAAATTCGTTCTTTAGACACAAACCTTTGATTTGGTGGTAACTCAAAGCGCCAAAGAGATTTATTATGAATGAGTCAGTTATTATCATTAGACACAAAATAAAAACTTTAACACATGAAAAACAAAACAAAGCTTAAAATGAGAATAAGTATAATGAAGAAGAGAAAGTTAGCTACTAAGAAAAATACTATAAAGCAGGGAGACCAAAGGAAAAGCCCTGGCCTCTCCAAATGAAACATTCATGGTGAACAGGAATGCCAACCCCTAAACAAGACTTTTTGGATTCCAAATTGCTGAGAAGTTTCATGACTGGGGGAGGCGGGGAGTTTACCCCTTAATAGAGGTCTGTTCCAAAATAAAAGGTTTAAAAATTATAATTTAGAACAAAGTTATAAAAATGAAAATCTTAAAAAAGTTTTCACAATCAGTACTGAGAATAATCCTCAGTATTTTTTAAAGTTCTTATTATGTTCTAGATACAGTGTTAAGCCCTGTGCTTATGTTATTTCCTTACATCCTCACAACAATCCTATAAAGTCATTTAAGACAAGAAGAGTTGGATGTTAAACAGCTTGCTCAAGCAGTGACACTGATTTTGACCTACACTACCCATCTCAGACAGTTCCTTTTGAAATTAGTGCATTACTAATTGCCTTAAAAATTTTATAGGGACTTCCCTGGTGGCCCAGTGGTTAAGAATCCGCCTGCCAATGCAGGGGACACGGGTTCCATCCCTGGTCCAGGAAGATCCCACATGCCGCGGAGCAACTAAGCCCGTGTGCCACAACTACTGAGGCTGCACTCCAGAGCCCATGAGCCACAACTATTGAGCCCACGCTCTGCAACTACTGAAGCCCGTGTGCCTAGAGCCCGTGCTCCGCAACAAGAGAAGCCACCGCAATGAGAAGCCCGCGCACCACAACGAAGAGTAGCCCCCACTCACCACAACTAGAGAAAGCCCACACGCAGATGCAGCCAAAGCCCAATGCAGCCAAAAATAAATAAACTTCTAAAAAAAAAAAAAACTTTATTGAAGTAAGAATAGCACTACTTTCATCTGCATATCTATGGATCTATACTGTTTCAACACATGAAAAACGTGGCATTATAATCCAAACTGGTCTGTAATAAGAAAAGTACAAAATGAGAGAAAGCCTTCAAAAAGTTTTATAGCAATATGATATTTACAATTATAGGAGTAATTGTATGTCTGTTAAATCTCACAATACTGCATTTGGGCTTGTATTTTGTATGCTTTTTTTTTTTAATTATTTGTTTTATTTTTGGCTGTGTTGGGTCTTCGTTGCTGTGCGCGGGCTTTCTCTAGTTGCGGCGAGCGGGGGTCACTCTTCGTTGTGGTGCACGGGCTTCTCATTGCGGTGACTTCTCTTGTTGCAGAGCACGGGCTCTAGGCATGTGGGCTTCAGTAGTTGTGGCACGCAGGCTCAGTAGTTGTGGCTCACGGGCTTAGCTGCTCTGGGCGTGTGGGATCTTCCCAGACCAGGGCTCGAACCCGTGTCCCCTGCATTGGCAGGCAGATTCTTAACCACTGCGCCACCAGGGAAGCCCTGTATGCCTTTTTTCCACTTCATTTTCTTAGTATTTCATTTCCACATGCATATTGCTCTGCAATGGAATGGAAGTTAAACAAAAACTGGCATGCACCAGAGAATCTGAGGAGTGCTGCCCTAGAGCTCTAGTGCAAACACTGCTTTCCCAGCTCCGTGACAAAGAGGAGACGTGCTCAGGTAAATGACAATCCTCAGACCATCAATATAAAATCTCACACTGGCCATCATTTATATCTGAACTTCATTCCTCAGTCAGAGCACCTGATAAGCTGGGTTTATCCTAGGTAATGTTAAGTTGCAGGCTCTCAACCTACTTATGTAGCATTTTCATTTAGAGTCTAAGAAAACTGCTCATTAACAACTGAATCTTAAAAACACAATATAGTGCTAAACTAGTGTGTCCAACTCTTTTATCCGACAAAACCTCATTTGTGTAAAGCATGTTTTGGCTGCCTTTACAAGTTTAATTTTTCTCCTGCCCGTATGCTGAAGAAGAAAGCATCTTGATTATCAGTCACTTATAAATGCATTTGAGAATCAGAGATTTTGTTCCTTTGTTTTAGAAGTCATTTAGGCATAAGGAAGTTACAGAAGCATCAAGAAAGTTGGTTGGGGGGCAAGGCAGTGGAGAAAGTGACAAAAAAATCAATGCCACACAAACCTCTTGATGGTCAGATATGGCAGCTAGACACCACTGCTACAGCAATTTCAGACTACTTGATTTTAACTCATTTCCAAATACTAATCCTGCCATAATTAATGGCTTTATTAATCTTTTATTCCTGCTCTGAGAAATTCTGAAGAAAAAAGTTTTGCATGACAAAGCAGCAGACAGATTAAGAACATGAATAAAAAGCGTTATCTTTTCATATAAATGAAAGTGAACTGCAAAATAAATTAGGTTTATTGGTCCTTTTATTTATAATAACTCCAGTCCCCAAGAAAAGCTAGACTTCCTTAAAAAGAAAAGTTGTTTAGCCAATGTAGGAGTTTGGGGAGCTATTCTCTAAGGGTAGAAACTGTGCTTCCTAGTCTCCATGAATGAAGTTTATTTTTTACACATTTATCATCTCACTAGTTTCACAATACATTGATCTATAATAATAGTATAATTTGTCTAGAAAAAAATGCTAATTCCTTGGAGATAAAAATCACCAGTTGAATTCTAAAATGTCTTTAACTAAGTTATACATAACTTTTATTTTTGTCCTAACAGCTCAAAATGCAGTTACTGCTGTAATAATGAACAGATATTATGAATGATGATTTATAGCATTTCAAGACCTGCATCTGGAAAAAGACCATTCGATCATCCATTTAGAAAGCCATAAGTGACATATCATACTAATTATCTTTATTAATAGCCTAGTTAACTACACCACTCACATACACATTTCCTTCAGTAAGAAAAGAAGATAGCATATACCTGCATATTGCAAAAATCACTCAAGACAGTTTGAGAAAATACTGAAACTGGAAAAGGTCTAAGAACTTTATAGAAATAAAAAGTTCTACCAGTTCTTCATTTGAATTAATTATAATTCTTGATAAATGTTATCTCAATAAGTTTTAAAATATACAAGCCAACTTAAACTTCACAAATGTCAGCCCTAATAATATCAACTCAATTCTACTGTAGTTATAAGAAAATATGATTTATGCCAGAGGAGAGATAGCAGGCTCACAAAGGACTGGGCAGGCAGGTAGCCCAAATGAGTGAAGTAGGCTTCACAGCCAAGAAGGACCATGACAATCTACCACTACTCAGCTCTAGCCAACTGTTACCTTGAGGAATAAAGACAAAAACCAATAACAATAAAATTAACATTCTGCTAACCTAATAAAGTAAGTCTGTGGGCTAGATATGGTACATGGGCTACCAGTTTGCTACCTCTGCCACAAGGGACAGAGTGGCTAAGAACTGCTCTGGGTCAGAAAAACTGAGATTGAAAAAACAGCTCTGACTCTAACACACTTCATGAACTCGTCCAAGTTACATGATCTAAGTGTTAGTCTCATCTGTACCTCACTGGGTTTTTAAAATGGAATTAGGTAATGTATATGCTCAATCATTAGATGCTGAAAGGAACGGATAAAAAAAGGAAACAGAAAAGGAGCAGCAGCAATTCAAGTCCCCCTATCTGGCTGTGGGCTTTATTTCTCAAACTCATAATGCCTAGTTCCGCCTTCTTTCTCACCCACAGGTTATTTTCTTTACCAGCAATAAATGCCTCCTCTTTCTTCAGGTTTCCTCAAGGCCTACCTCACACCTCACCTATACCTTCCCTTTATATCAATACTTCAGGCCATTCTCCACTCCCGTTTTCTTTGAAAGCACTTTCAGGACTGGCAGTGAAATTATCTTACTGCTGAACCCCAAGGTATACTCAAGAAATACTGAATGTAGTAGTTTTTCTCCCTCAATCTTTGAGCGCCATGCATGTTGTGAACTCCTTATGACAACCTGAAGAACCTATCTGCACTTTCACTGAACAATGCTTTCATCATTCTTCCCTGTTAATGTTTGTCCAAGTAATGATAAAGAATCAAAGAAATTAAACAAAATGTCAAACCATATTAACAAAAAAATTCATTTCTAAACAAACATTTGAAAACAACTTCAAAAACCCATTCAATGTTCTCCTTCTTTAAAAGGAAATGTGACTTAAGAACAATCTAATTTAGTGTTTTTCTTACTTCATTCTTATTACAGGTATCCAAAAAAATACCTTTTCCCAAGCTTGATTTTCTCAAAAAGAGAAGTTATATTGATTTCAACTCATATGGACAAACAACATACTCCATTTATATTTTGATTGCAATCTAGAATCTTGAGTCTTTGGAACTTCTGGGTATCAAAAGAACATTATGGTGCCTCTCTCCCGTAACATGCACAGAGTCTCAAATTTTGGTATGCAATTTCAGCGAGTTCAGAGTATTCCAGAATCTTCAGTGGATCCACCCACCCCCGTTAAGAACTCTAGTGATGAAGAGGAGGTTTGTTTATATTATTACATGTTATGCATCTTTCGAAAAGATAGTCTTCCTTAATAAGACCTTTAGCTCTGATATTAACTGGGGAAGCAGCTTCCCTTTACAACTGTCACTACTTCCCAGCTGCCATCCTGACAGCTAACAGAAAATTGAGAACTTCTTACCTCCGAGAAATTAACAGCCAAAGGAATGATTCCAGCCACGTAACATCCCACCAACATAGCCAGAGACAGCAGACTAATGGAGATGAAATCATCCATTCTGCCCTCCTTTATTCACCCACCACCAGACTACAAATTCTCGAGGCTTCGAGGGGTGCTTAGGTTCTTAAACGCGTGTGGTTGTTCAAAGATAACAAGTGGACTTTCAGTTCTTTGGTCCTCCCCACCGGCAGATGTGTTCACGAGGCACTTTTCTCTTGAACGTACCTGGAAACAGCCCCTTTTTGCTGATACTAGCACCAGAGAGAACTTTCAACAATTTTAGGTCCCTGCCCGTAAATTTTCCGATACCAGTCACTGGATTCCCGTGGGTTAACAGATGAGAAAAGTCAATGGGAAAATATGCGAGTGAGCGATTTCTTCAGTCGTCGGAATAAGGGTGGCACAATGGGCCTACTTCCTCCACGAACAGCGTTCCAGACGGCAGCAGAAAAGGACGAAAACCCAAGCGAACTTGTTCGTTCTTCCAGCGGCCCTATCTCCCTGGAGCCGCCCCGCCTGTGATCCTCCCAGGTCTGGGACCAGCCCACCAATCCCGGCAAACTCTCTTCCGAGTCTAGAATGAGGAAAGGAGTCCTGCAGATTTCTAACGATGGGCCTTAGGGGTTCAGCAGCGAAGCTGATACAAAGCTGTCTCTGCCCTATACCCAGTGCTGCCCATGTTACTCCACTCCGCTGGGCCTTGACCCGGAGCCACCGATACTACAGCTGCCATGGCCGCCAAGTGGCACCTCTTCATTACTCCACTTCCGGATTGCCTTACCACCCCCTCCTTTAGAAGGGTACTTCCGGGTTACAACTGACCTATGCCCCGGGAATTTTTATACTGCCGCCATTTTTGAGTGGGGCCATTGAAAGATGACTTGTATCACTCTCTATACCAGTGATCACTTTAGCCGCATGCATAATAACGAGAGTACGGAAGACAGTGTCTTGAAAAAAAAAAAGATTCTTTTTCAAGTTCCGATACATTCTCCGTGGGTCTCGTCGCCCTTTTCCAAGATGGCTGAAACAGAGTCAGTATCTGCTCTAGCTGCCGGAAATATGTTAGTCTCTATGGTCCGAAAGGGTCTTTCGCGGTGTCTTTCTGACGACTTCCGGCGGCTCATCTCGCGGGCATTGGCTGTTGGCTGCGTTGCGGCCAAACTCGTGGGCTGCGGCGGAGTCGGCGGCGGAGTCGGCAGAGGAGTCGGCAACGGCTGCAGCGACAGTTTGGCGCGATGGTGAGAAAGGCCTAACCGGCTCCCCGAGCCCCCAGCCTCCAGGGTGACCCCAGCCCATACATCTTCTCCCCACCCAGTCCGGCGCGAGCATGCTGCTGCTCGGCCCTCCGGCATATGGGTCGACCCTTCCCCTTCCCGCCGCGGAGACGCTGGGCCTGGCGGTAGGCCCCGGAGCCAGGGTCCGCCCTGCGGTTGCGCGCCCGCCGGCTGGCTCGGGCAAAGCGTGCGGTGCGGAGGATGCTCTTTCTCCCGATTGCTGCTTGGTAGAGGCAGGCGTGGGGAGGCTGCCCTTTCCCTCCAAACTCTCTAGCTTCCTGTGTGAACAATGGCCGAGGGATGTATGACAATCCTGTCCCGAAGCTGACAGATTGAGTCTACTGCACCCAGCGTGTGGGCCAGGAGGGGTCGTCTTTGCTTTGTAGCGTGCTTTCTCAGCTATTCGCTTTTGTTTTTCTGTGCTCTGCCTTTTTGGAAAAATATGTAATATTTTTCCTTTTCTCTAAGACCTCCAGAGGCCTGGTTTGGTGTGGGTTTTTTGGGGTTTTTTTGTTTTTTCAGCCCTTAATCCTGTGCTTATCGTTATTTATATTCTCTTGGGGCTGGAGGCTGAAAAGATAGGTTCAGCTGAAGGTCCAGGTTCCTTAGAATCTGACCGGGTTGGTAGTGGAGTGGGTGGGAAGGGTTGTTGGTGGTTTTTTGTTTTTTGCTTGTGTGTGTGTATTTTGTAATCCGCAAAAAGGAGACGCTCACAGGGATTCTGAGGAGTCATGGATACTTTCACACTTCAATTTTCGTTTTCTGGTTGCTGCAGTTATTAACAGATTATGCAGCTGTTGTTAACAAGGAACTTTTTTCAGGTTGTCCTTTTCTGAATTTCAATGTTTGACCCAACATAATCTCCCAAAGAGGACTAGGAATTAGAAGACTGGGTTTCCAGTTTCCGTTTTGTTATAACTAGCAATGTGACCTTGGGCAAGTCGTTTCATCTCTGAGTTTCCTTCTTTCTCTGCCTTTTATGTCACTATTTGGTATTGTATTAAAATGCTTAGATCAAAATCTGGGAAAATGACAGCAGTTAATATCAACAACCCATTCTCGTTGAACAAATATCAGTGATAATTCCTTATCATTTCAAATAGAATTAAAAATTGGAATTTGTATTTAAAGTGAACAATTGTTGGTTCAAAAGTCTTAAGTACTTTTGCTTTACTGAAGATACCAGCTTCACTTTCTTTTTTTTTTCTTTTTGGTAGTTGGGGAGAAGCATTTGAAGCTAAAGAGCCAATGTTATGCACTGTAGTATTTCTGCAGCAGTAGAATGACTATTCTTAGGGTTCATGTTTGTGAGACTTTAAAAAAGTTAACAAAGCCAAATTAACTATTCATTAGAGTGAGTCAAAGCCACTTGGTAATCAGAATAAGGATTTTATTAAGGTAATTCTGCATAAATTTTATTTTTCTGATTTAGGTTTCACAATGTTATCTTCCTATTGTGGCAAATATAAATATATATGTTTAACTGTATGTACTTATGTTTTGTATGTGTGTGTCTGTGTGTGTGTATATACATATATATATATATATATATATGGAACTGGTCATTCCCCTGAGAAAGAGTACCCTAAGGAAAGCCAGGACCAAATCTGTCCAGAAGAAGGAAAAAATTGATAGGGCAAATATATTTGGATTTTTAGTAAAGCGAAAGGGTTCCAAAAATGGCTCCAATAAGAAGAAAGTGACCAAAATTGGTTTGAGAGGTATTATGATCTTAAACTGGTGACAGAAAGGCACTGCCACTTAAGAATAATAACCATTTTGACTACAGTTCTGTAAATTTAGTCATTTCTTGTTCTTAATTTTTAAGCCTTGTCTTTGGGCAGTAAGTACTGAAAACAGTAAACTTCGCTCAGGTTCACTTTAAGGGTAGATATAAAAAGCATACTGTATAGGCATTTCCATATCTTTACTCTCTTAAGTGACTAAATCCTTTATTTTGCATTAGAATAAGAACAAAATTAATATAGTAGCAACTGGTATGGCTAGTGTATGGGGCAGGCCCTTTTGCAGGAATGCTAATGTAGTTTATAAATTAATTTTCTTCTCAACATATGACCTATTGAAACTACTGGTGACTTATAAAAACTTATAAATAACAAGTAATCTAATATACTGCTTTCTTTAGCTTTTACTCACTATTTTAGAAAGGCCTTGATTGTGTTCAGGTCGTTATAGGTGAGAATTACTTTTCATCTCTTGTCATCAAGTTCTGTTTTATTTCAAATCCTCAAACTTTTAATCAGAATGACTCAGCTCTTGATGGGGAGGGAGGAGTACGATAAATTCCTTTGTTTTTCATATTTTGTTCAAAGTACTATTTTGGGGGTGATTTGTTCAGAAAGTCTAGGCATCAGCTATTTCAGTTGCAGATTGTTGGTGGTTAAAAATTCTGATCATTTCAAAACAGTTTGCTTCCTGTAATTAGGAGATTTTGTTTGTTTTTTACCCACAAATAATAGTACAGCAGAAGAGAGAAATATGAATAGTTTGATTTAGGATTGGGTTTACAGTGAGGTTACATCATACTTGAATTTAATTAATAAGCCTTAACACACTTGGCAAAAAATTAGAAGGGGTTGTACCCTCAACAGACCAGTGTTCTGGAGGCATTTTTGGTTGTCACACCTCGGCCAGGAGAGGGGAGTGCAGGTACGACTGGTATTTAGTGGGAATAGACCAGGGATACTGCCGAACATCCTGCAATGCACAGGACAGCCTCTGCAACAAGGAATCTTCCAGCCCCAAATGTAATAGTGCCAAGGTTGAGAAACCCTGAAATAGACCCACTAACAAAAACGTGCTCCCCAGTGAGGGTGAGATGGAAGATAAAAATCTATCTGCTGTTCTTTAGGCCTGTTCACATCTCCTACAATGTGATCCTCTAGCTATTTTGTGTGATTCTAGAGTTTAAAAATACATTATTTTGGTACAACATAGCCCCTTAAGGTGAGTCATCTACTAGGTGAATAATTTAATGGATTTTCTAGGGTAATGTTAACTATATATACTAATTTTATATTGCCAACTTATCTTACGCCTTAATGCTTGAATCTAATCCCTGGATAAGATGTGACTTCACTGTTGTGCTAAAGTTAGAAAAAGAACATAGATTGATGCAGTGCTTGCAGTCATTATAGTGTCTTCCTTTTTCTCTCCTTTCATCAGCCCATATCTGTTTTTACTAGGGACTTAGTAGGGCTAGAGCTAGAAAGTGACCAGTGGAGATAGAACACCTAAGCAGGTTTATAATCTGGCTAGGAAGATAGGTGCAAAAGAGAAAAAACAGTACAGGGTAGCTTATGCTGAGTACTTGCCGTCAGTAAGTGCAATAAAAGTTTGAGAAAGCACTCATCAAGGACTGGGAGGCTAAGAGAGACCTTACAGAAGGTAATCCAGCTTCTGGTGCTACACTTGGGCAAAGGCATAAGTATTGTAGAAGGAGCACCCTGATTAATAGTGTTTTAATAACCAATGGTCATTTGTCATGAATGGAGATTCTATCTCATACTACGAATTTCTCAAATATGAGTTGGAAACTTATATTGAAATCACTTTTCCCTCCGCAGTCTCACACCATTTTGCTGGTACAGCCTACCAAGAGACCAGAAGGCAGAACTTATGCTGACTATGAATCTGTGAATGAATGCATGGAAGGTAAGTTTAAACACTAGTCGAGGGGTAGAAATCTTTGAGTTTGTTTCGGGGGTGGGGAGGTGTTGGGGGGTGGGGGGGGCCGGGCTGTAGAGACTCCCCACTCCCACGCTAGCGTCCACACCGGCTTGTTGACGCTGGCCCGGGGTGAGAGTGGTAGGTGCTGCAACTCTCAGGTGTCTTGGGTTTGTTTTTTTCTCCAGATTTCTTGCATTGTTAATTTGAGCAAGGAAAGTAGATATTTAGGACCGTATTTGTTGAATATTTGAAATATAAATTTTATATACTGTCTTTTTCTGTTGCAAATATTACTTTACTTTTTTTTAATCAAGCTCATTATATAATGACTTTCCCAAGCCTCTGATTGTTATGTAAATGTTCTGTTATTTGTTCTGTTATTTTGTTACTGTGTTATGTAAATATTTTACAGGCATTCCTTATATATTGTGGTTAAACTCAAGCACTATAGAGTTGTTAAGGCAGGCCCGAGGAACCTAATAGTGCCTACAGAACCTAATGGTCTGCTTATTAAACAAATAAATGTTAAAAGCTAGTCCATCAGAATGTTAAAAAGTAAAAAATTACCTCAGTGAATAAAGGCAGATGGAACCAAATCAGTATACTTTCCTGTACATTTAATAAGCTGGCACCACCCTGAAGGGAAGTGTTAGCCCTCAGTAAACCATTAGATGAGAGCACATAGATTGGATCATGGCAAATTGGATTCGTCTTTACATTTAATCATTACATCAAGTAAACCACCCTGCAGCCTGTCTAGCAAATTGCACATTCTTCACTTCTTCCTATAAAGATTTTCTAGTCGGTGTTTTTGCTGCGGGCATGTCCCTGAATTTGTTGATTATCTGAAACTAACAGGGTTAGACTTAAAATCTCTTCCTTTAAAACCAACAATGGGTAGACCTGTGGGGGGGAAAAAGCTACTTGTAGTAATTAGAGACAGCTTCTAAGCTTTCCTGATCCTGCCATCAGATTCTGCTCTAGAAGAGCAAGGCTCTTGTTCTTTTCTCAGGTCCCTTCCTCTGCTGATATCCTTACTTGCCATTAAGGTAGACTTTGTACATACACTGTCTTTTTAATGAATACACTTTATTTCTAGAGCAGTTTTAGGTTTAAAGAAAAATTGAACAGCAAGTACAGAGAGTTCCCATATACTTCTCCCTAACCCCAGTTTCCTATATTAATAAATCTTGCATTGGTATGGTACATTGGTTACAGTTGATGAACCAGTATTGATACATTATTATTAAAGTCCATAGTTTACATTAGGGTTCATTCTTTGTGTTGTGCAGTTCTGTGGGTTTTGCCAAATGCATAATGTCATGTATCTACCATTACAGTATCATATAAAATAGGCTCACTGTCCTAAAAATCCCCTGTGCTCCACCTGTTCATCCCTCTTCACCGCATCCCTGCTGCCTGGCAACCACTGGTCTCCTTGCTGCCTCCATTGTTTTTGCCTTGTCATAGAATTGGAATCATTGCCATATGTAGCCCTTTCAGACTGGCTTTTTTCACTTAGTATGTATTTAAGGTTCTTCCATGTCTTTTTGTGGCTTGATAGCTCTTTTTTTTTTTTCTTTCTTTTAAAATTAGAAATGGTGGTTTATTTTCCATTTTAAAAGTTAAAATGGAAATACTGGAATCAGTTCTCACATGGTGGTTGCCAAATGGTAATTTTCTTCGTTATAGTAGTTAATATTCCTCTGGAATACAGAGCTTTCCCTCCCCGCATCCCTTTTTTAAAATTAATAGATTTGGGCTTCCCTGGTGGCACAGTTGTTGGGAGTCCGCCTGCCAATGCAGGGGACATGGGTTCGAGCCCTGGTCCGGGAAGATCCCACATGCCGTGGAGCAACTAAGCCCATGCACCACAACTACTGAGCCTGCGCACCTAGAGCCCGTGCTCCGCAACAAGAGAGGCCACCACAGTGAGAGGCCCGCGCACCGCAATGAGGAGTGGCCCCTGCTCGCCGCAACTAGAGAAAGCCCGCGTGCGGCAACGAAGACCCACCGCAGCCAAAAACAAAAACAAAAAAACAAACAAAATTAATAGATTAGTTTTTTTTAGAGTAGTTTCAGGTTTACAGGAAAATTGGTTAGAAAGTACAGTTCTATCATACTCGTGCTTCCTTCCCACGCCCTCCCAGTTTTCCCTATTATTTACATCCTGTATTAGTTTGACACGTTTATTACAATTGTAGAATTAATACTGATACATTATTAACTAAAGTCTGTAGTTACATTAATGTTTGCGTTGAACATTCTGTGGATTTTGACATGTGTAATGACCATTTACTACCCAAAAAATCCCCTGTGCTCCACCTACTCATCCATCTCTCCCCCCAAACCTCTGACAACCACTGATCTTTATAATATCTCCATAGTTTCACCTTTTCCAGAATGTTGTATGGTTGGAATTATAATATGTAGCTTTTTCAGATCGGCTCTTTCACCTAGCAATGTGTTTTTAAGGTTTCTCCATGCTTTTCGTGGCCTGATAGCTCGTTTCATTTTATTGCTGAATAATAGTCCATTGTATGGATATACCACAGTTTGGTTATCCATCACCTATTGAAGGATATCTTGGTTGTTTCCAAGCTTTGGCAATGAATAAAGCTGCTATAAACATTACTGTGTAGGTTTTTGTGTGGATCTGAGCTTTCAACTCCTTTGGGTAAATACTGAGGAGTATGATTGTTGGATCCTATAGTAAGGCTGTATTTAGCTTTGTAAGAAACTGACAATCTGTCTTCAGATGTGGCTATATCATTTTGCATTCTCACCAGCAGTGAATGAGAGCTCCTGTGGCAGCATTTGGTATTGTCAGTGTTTGGGATTTTTTTGCCATTCTAATAGATGTATAGTGATACCTCATTATTTTAATTTGCCATCTCCTCATGTCGTGATGTTGGGCATCTTTTCATAACACTTATTTTCCTTCTGTATATCTTCTCTGGTGAGGTGTCTGTTCAGATCTTTTGCCCATTTTTTTAATTGAGTTGTTTGTTTTCCTATTGTTGAATTTTAGGAGTTCTTTGTATATTTTTGATAACAGTCCTTTATCAGATACATGTTTTGCAAAGATTTTCTCCTAGTCTGTGGTATGTCTTTTCACTTTCTTGATAGTGTCCTTTGACGTACAAAAGGTTTAAATTTTTTTTTTAATTAATTTATTTATTTTTATTTATGGCTGTGTTGGGTCTTCGTTTCTGTGCGAGGGCTTTCTCTAGTTGTGGCAAGCGGGGGCCACTCTTCATCGCGGTGCGCGGGCCTCTCACTATCGCGGCCTCTCGTTGCGGAGCAGAAGCTCCAGACGCGCAGGCTCAGCAATTGTGGCTCACGGGCCTAGTCGCTCCGTGACATGTGAGATCTTCCCAGACCAGGGCTCGAACCCGTGTCCCCTGCATTGGCAGGCAGATTCTCACAAAAGGTTTAAATTTTGATGAAGTCCAACTTATCTAAGAAGCCATTGCCTTATCCAAAGTCAAAAAGATTTGTGTCTGTATTTTCTTCCAAGGGTTTTATAGTTTTGACTCTTACATTTAAGTCTCGGGGCCATTTTGAGTGAATATTTATACGTGGCGTGAGATGGATCCAAGTTCTTTCTTTTGCATGTGAATGTACAGTTGTCGTAGCACCGTTTGTTAATAAAACTACTCTTTGTCCATTGGATTGTCTTGGTCTCTTTGTCAAAAAGCAGTTGACCATAGATGTGAGGGTTTATTTGTGGACTCTTGCTTCTATTCCATTAATCTGTGTGCCTGTCTTTATGCATAAGCAGTACCACACTGTCTTGATTACTGTAGTTTTGGAATAAGTTTTGGAATCAGGAAGTGTGAGTCTTCCAACTTTGTTCTTTTTCAATATTGTTTTGACTATCCTAGACCCCTGTATTTCTGTATCAAATTTAGGATCAACTTCTCAGTTTCTGCAAAAGTACTTCAGATTTTGATATGGATTGCATTAAATTTATAGATCATTTGGGGGAGTATGACCATCTTGATATTGAGTCACCCATTCCATGAACATGAGATAGCATTCCATTTATTTAAATCTTTACTTTCAGTGACATTTTATAGTTTTCAGTGTGTGTCTTGCATCTTTTTTATTAAATTTATTCATAAGAATTCTTTTTTGGTGCTATTTATTTCATTTTCAGATTATTGTTGGGATATAGAAGTATTGATTTTTGTATATTGATCTTATATCATGCAATCTTGCTGCACTCATTTATTAGTTCTAATAGTTTGTGTTTTGTAGTTTCCTTAAGATATTCTGTATATAAGATCATGTCATTTGTGAATAGAGATAGGTACACTTCTTCCTTTCCAATCTGAATGCTTGTTATTTCTTTTCCTTGCCAAATCAACCTGACTAGAACCTCCAATACAATGTTGAATAAGAGAGGCAAGAGCGGATATTCTAGTGTTCTTCTAATCTGAGTGGGAAAGCATTCAGTCTTTCACCGCTAAGTATGATGGTAACTGTGGGTCAGTGCTACAATGAAATTTCCGTCATTGTAAAAGGTTTTTACTTCCTTTCCATTTCACCCTTTCTATGAAGGAACTTATGAGTGATGTTTCTGATCACAGTGTGTGTACCAGTACCAATCAAAAACCCTTACTAAGATGGCTTTTGACAACTCTGTGGTTGAATGTTACTTTTTCTTAGGAAATTTATGAAGTCAATTTAGAGGTACATGAAGACCTGTATGTACAGGATAGAACATATTTATTTATTGAAAAACCTGCTAAGACACACACTGTCGGAATTCCCCGGCGATCCAGTGGTTAGGACACTGCGCTTCCACGGCAGGGGACCCAGGTTCAATCCCTGGTCAGGGAACTAAGTGCCACAAGCTGTGCACGGTGCAGCCAAAAAAAAAAAAAAAGTTTTATTATTAAGGCACAAGATACCAACATTCTGGTGAATTTATAAAATTTTTAAAAATTTGCTAGTGGCAACAGTGAAAACAAAAGTGATCAACTTACTGTTCTTTTCCCAGCCCAATTTTGTAAAAATAAATATTATGATATTAGCATATAACGCTACTCATATCTAAAGTTCATACAATTGTAAGATCTTGGTTTTCCCCTCTCTCTTAGGTGTTTGTAAAATGTATGAAGAACATCTGAAGAGAATGAATCCCAACAGCCCCTCTATCACATATGATATCAGTCAGTTATTTGACTTCATTGATGACCTGGCAGACCTCAGCTGCCTTGTGTAAGTATTAGCCGCCATATCTTTTAAATTGTATTTTTCTGTTTGTTTGTTTGAGGCGATTTATGGTATTGGGAACTCACTCTGCCTGACACTGATCGTTGTGTTTTGCTTACTATGTATTAATTAATATTTTTTCTGCATGTGGCTCATAAATTAAGTTGTCAACATAAAGCTAAAGGCACAGGAAAATCTTAACAACTTTGCTAATTGATGCAGTTAGTATGCATCAACTTTGAACTGAGAACTTTGTTCCTTAAACTTAATAATCTTTTTCTTAGTTTTTTTTTTTCCCCCGTTATAGTCTTTATCCTAAAGCGGTTGGCTTTGGATTAAAACTAAGAGTATTCTGTTTTCATGACATTATTTTTAGAATGTAAATATATGTAGGACTGAAATGGAATTTAATTTTAATTCCACCCAGTGTTAATCAAGTATATTTTGGCATGTTAGAATGAGATTTTTTTTTTTTTATAGACCCTTATGTTTTCTATTCTCAGAGGTTTGTCAAATTAAAAATTTTTTCCTAACATATTATGCTTGTTATAATTTATTTCAATAATTACTTATCACCACTATTACTAAGGAGCAAGTGAGTCTGTAATGCTTAACTCAGTCTCAGCATTTTTGGACAAGAGCCTGAGGATAAGTACAGCTAATTTTAAAGAGGAAAAGGGAAGTACCTTACAATGAGATCTTCAGTCACCAGATGCCTTAATGTTTATTACATGCCAGACACTGTGCTAGAAGAAAAAAATATTTTTCAGTGGTGAAAAACATACACGTCCTACTCTGAGGCACTTCCTGGATCACCACTGGAGCCAAGCCTGGACTTGCTGTCTCACCAAAGATTGCTGGTGAAAATAAGCATCTCCTTGCAATTTTTGAGTTTTGTTTTCTGCATCTCTTCATTGTGTTTCAGTTATAGCCATTTCATTTTGTTCACTCAGAACATTCAAGTGATCCAGTTCTGGTCTTTAATGAAATGTGTTTATAATTTTATTATTTTAATATAAAAACTCAGAAAACTGTTGAGGCCAATAGAGCTATATACATTACGCTATGTTGGTTTGTAATGACTATAGTTGATCTGTGTATTGCCTGACGCACACAGAAAGAGACACATACATATTCATTTAACAAATATTTATTAAGTGCCAACTATGTACCATGTGTGTTCTAGGCACTGGGGATTGAGCAGTGAATAAATTAGGTTAAAAGGAACCCTGTGAAGCTGCAGAAGAATAAGTGAGGGGGAGAGTAGAGGGAGATGAATTTGGTGGGGCAGAGAGGGTGATATCCTAGAAGCCAATTCAAAAGTACTTCATATTATTGGTAGATCAAATTAATGAGGACTGAGAACTGACTCTTGGTTTAGCCGTGTGGAAGTCTTTGGTGACTTCCAGAGCAGTTTTGGTAGTGTGACAGGAGTAAAATCTTTATATATTCCAGTGAGTTTAAGTTAATGAGGAGAGAAATTGTAGGCAGCCAACACAGACAACTTTTTTGAAGAATTTAGCTCAGAAGGAGAGCAGAGAAATGGGGTTATAGCTAGAGAAAGGAATACCTTTTTTTTCGCTTTAATTTTGTTTTTAAGCTGAGAGAAATAATGGTAAGTTTGCAGGCTGTTGGGATGATGTAGTAGAGGGGAAAATTGATGGCTTTAGGTAGGATCTTGGACAGTACATTAATAGTAGAGTAGGAAGGATGGGCAGATATGGTGGAAGCTTGGGGAAGTTGTTCTCTAATTGCTTTAGTTACCTCAGGAAAATAGGAAGAAGGACACCATTTGAAATTAAGGGTGAGGGAGGAGGTGTCGGAGGCTTGTGAAGAGAGGTAAGAAATTATCTACGAGGGTGAAGGGATTAGGGAATGTGTGGTTTAAGAGGTACTTGATAATGAATTTAAAGTTAAATTAATCATGTGATAATAGTTTTTTCCTAGTCACTCTTAACCTGAATGGTTACAGGTGAGTCTCTACAGGTAGAGAATCAGCAGAGATTTTGCGAACAGTTGAGGATGTATGCAAGGGAGTATTAATGCAAGGGACTGAATGACCATGTAGGGGTTGGGATGGGGTGGGGACAGGTAGGATCAATTAATTACAGGTCACAGTGGGGTCAAAGGATTGTTGAAGGTGGGTTATTGGGAAGTAGTGATCAGAGAACAAGGTGCTTGAAATTGGGAGATTGAAGTTGCTGGTAATGAGAAGGTATAGGGATCTGGCCAAGGAAGGGCAGGAGATGAGATCATTGGAGGAGAGGAGTTCAAGGAACTGAGAGGCCCAGATGTTGGCAGGATCATCTAGTGGATATGAAATCACCAATAATGTGTTTATTTACTTTCTAGAATTTGAGAACAGGGAGCTTTGTTTTTGTTCGTTGCTGTATCCCCAGTGCCTAGAATAGTATTTGGCACATAGTTGATATTGAGTAAATATTGGTTGTTAAAATACATGTCACCAATATTATATGATTTGAGGCATAGCTTTTTAAAATTATTGGTAATCTTCCTTTTCTCTCATCTGCATTACAGAGCTATAGTCGGAAATGATAGAATGGTCTAAATAAAAGTGAAAGAATCTAATATGACTTATTTCATGCTAAATTTTGCAGTGTCTTATATTCTCAGAAATCTTGGAAGTTATTTATCTGATTAAGCTGTGGGTATTTTATTTTATTTTATTTTTACACTATGATGGAGGGTTTTGTTTGTTTGTTTTGTTTTTTAATATATCTTTGTTCTAGGTGTATTTGGGGAAATATTCACACTTGAACTTAAACATTGGATGTTTCAGTTGGAACTTAAAATTTTAACAGAGCTAGTGTGCATATTCTCATTTCATTCTTTAAATGAATTGTTGATTTTATTTTAAAAATTAATGGCTGTCTTTCTGATTCTATAAAAATCACTTATTGAGACATTGGGTATCTAATCCTGATGGTTTGGGATGTGGCACTTATTCGCAACAGATGGGGAATTACTTACAACCTTGGGAGGTTATGGTTAAGATCTAACTGGAGTTTTAGGATTAGACATAGCTGAGTTTGAATCCTGGCTCTGTCATTTGCTAGCTCCCTTGGGCAAGTTAGCTTAATACTGCTAAACCTCAGATTGCTTATTTGTAAAATTTACAATTGTAAATTGTAAAATTTAGATACATCTGCCTCACAGGACTACTGGTGAGGATGCAGTGCTTACTTAGCACAACAGTATCAGGTGTATGGCAGGAACTCCCTTTTTAACTAGGTTGACATCAGGCAGGGTTTTATTTTTAATTATAGTGAGTAGGTTGGTTCTTTAAAATCTGCCACAAGTAGAATGATAGTTTCAAATTTCACAAGTGAGTTAAATTGTACTGTTAACGAATAAAGAGGTATTATGTTGGTTTTTTGACAGTGAAAGTTACACAGAGTAAAATAGTAGCTTTTATAGGGACATACTACAGGTATGTCATTAGTGATAGAACATAACATTTCTAACTTTGTGGCGTTAAGTGTAAACCAGAAACTACGTCTAGCATGCTAAAATGATTTCTAATACTTGCATTATTAAAGCAAAACAGAGAAAAGACATCTTTAATTATATAATATACAATTATATATATTACAATAATTATTTAATTATTATAGGTAATTCTTTCTATGTTGTAGTAGTTCAGATAGTATAAAAGAGAGATTAATGGTAATCTATAGTTTTTACTTGTCTGAAAAACTGTAAACTGTAGCTATTTATGTTTCTATCTCTAATGTTGAACTTTTGGCCTTTGAAAACTTTCAGAATCAAATTTGGATTTAGAACCATTTTGCCCATATGACTTTGTTATTTGAATGTTCCAGAGAAATAAGATTTCCAAAATTGCTTCCGAAGAGGTCACCTGTTGCCATGGCATTTCCTATGACAGCACATCTTGCCCCTCTCCTTAATCAGGGATTGTGACTTGGCCTGTTATTCCTCAGACCAAGAATTGAGTTCATTTTTGGTTTGTAATTGTTGTGTACTCGTTGCTTGTATTAAGTTTAAATGGCAAGACATTTTTTATTATTTATCCTTAAACTGGTAGAGGAAGAATGGAATAAGTAAGATACTTTGTTGACATAATTAAACCCAAAACAAACTGACCATGCATTAATAGTAAAATTTATTCATGAAGGATTTGTATTTCATATATTTGAAATCAGAGTACAAATTTCTTCACAGTTCTGTGATCTGTTAGGTGGGTTTTTTTGTTTTTTGTTGTTTCTTTTTTAAATAGGCTTTTTTTAAGATTAAGATAACAGCCTTTTGGCCTTTCAAAGATGAGGACTTTTCTTGTTTGCTTAGAGACAGAGGGACATTTTTATCCTTAGTTATTGTAATAAGGAAGGTACTCCTTCCTAATCAGGAAGACAGCTTGATATCAGTGAAGACCCCAGCTGATTTCCCTGCTCAGATCCACAGCTTCTGTTCTTGCATAAACCTGCACTTATTTTTATTCTTTTTTGGCCACCCTGTAGGGCATGTGGGATCTTAGTTCCCTGACCAGGGATCAGACTCGCACCCCCTGCATTGGGAGCGTGGAGTCTTAACCACTGGACCGCCAGGGAAGTCCCTAAACCTGCACTTACTGACCATAACAGTAGGCTAAAAAGATTTATCTGTGCCAACAGCTAGGGATTTTATTAATGTACTTAACATTTAATTGTCTCATTTTCAAGTGTCAGTTAACAGCCATCAACATACAGCTTTCCATAAAGAAGGCATTATTAACTATTTCTTAAGTTGGAAAATAGCATGCAAGTTGACGGATTCTAAAGTGATCTTGGTGGGGGGAATGATCTAAATAAGGCTGTCCCACCCAGATATTATAGTTCTGAAAAATTCTTTTCCTTTTTTATTTCTGTTCCAGTGTTAATATAAATATTGTAGTCTATTCTGCCCTACCTTGGAGTAGACTAGATTAGCACTTATTTAATCAGGACGTGTGAACAGAGGATAGTCAAAGAAAATTAGTTTACTTTTTAGAGTATTTCTCATTGTAACAAAAGGACATTAGTAAAAAGCCAAATGTTTTGTAAAAGTAGAAAGCTTATGCATTTTTAATAAACCAGATTCTGACCTTACCATTCAGGGGAAGAATATGATAATGGTGTAAAGCATTCCTACTTTGGAGTTTGTTTCTCTTCAAAAATTGGGTCGTAGGTTTCTACCTTAGTGGTTCACAGTAAGGACTCTGGTCAGGAGTGTTTAAGCTTTCACTCCTTGCCTGAAGTCACTTAGCTAATAAGTTACTGAACTTTTTTGAGCCTTGGTTTCCTCCTTTATAAAACAAGGATAATAATTTTATCTACTCACAGGGTTGTAATGTAAACAGGATTAAGTGAGTTGATTCAGATGAGTGCCTAAAGCAATACCTAGCAGTTGGCAACTTCTTAATAGGTATTTACTATCATTTGTATTTATATGTATATAATTTTTTGCTGAGAAGCTAAAAAATGAGACTTCTGGGTAAAATGAAACAATAATTGATAAATTAGATATTTCATTTTTCTAGGGCATCCCTAAGGGTTTTTTGTTGTTGTTGTTTTTTAAGGCAAGTTGCATCCTTTGCCTCTCTTGAATGCCATGCAGTGTTTCCACCAGATGGTGCACATGGCTTTGAAACACTGTGATGTGCCTTGTATTTGTGCAATCTCTGCTTACTTATTGTCTGCTTTTTTTATACTATAGCTTTAGTTTTTTTTAACTCCAAAAAAATGAATTTATTGCTTAACCAGCTAGATTTCAGTTGTAGGTCAGCTGGAATGTTTCTATTTTTTGAGTCCTCTAAAGATACCTTGAGTGATTTGGCTATTAAGTTGATGCCTTGTACTCCCAAAACCCTGGAATCCTATTGGAGCTTCATTGCTAATGCTACTCCTTGTACTCCAGACCCCTCCCAGCCTCTAGCATTGTTTATATTAAAAAGCAAATCCTAAAATATTGGATGTATACAAAAGTATTTCCTTCTGTTTATACTTTTCAGGGAAGAAATCTTTGTGGCAGTAACATATTAAAGGTTTTTTTTTAAGTTGATTCAAAGTAAATTTAGCAAATTTGAATTAGTGTTCAATTTTTGTTTTTTTTTTTTTTTAAAAGAAACTTTTTTTTTTTTAAAGGGCATAGCTTTAGTTGTTTGTTTTTAATTTTTTTTTTATTTATTTGTTTATTTATTTTTGGCTGTGTTGGGTCTTCGTTTCTGTGCGAGGGCTTTCTCTAGTTGCGGCGAGCGGGGGCCACTCTTCATCGCGGTGCGCGGGCCTCTCACTATCGCGGCCTCTCTTGTTGCGGAGCACACGCTCCAGACGCGCAGGCTCAGTAGTTGTGGCTCACGGGCCTAGTTGCTCCGCGGCATGTGGGATCTTCCCAGACCAGGGCTCGAACCCGTGTCCCCTGCATTGGCAGGCAGATTCTCAACCACTGCGCCACCAGGGAAGCCCCAATTTTTGTTTTTTAATCACTAAAAGAACCATAAAAATAGTAACTATGTAGGAGAAAGAACACATGGTTTCTGGTCATACTTTGTCAAGAAGTAGATGTGTAACATTACACATTTAACTTAAGATCTCTAGGCCTTGGTTTCTTTTTCTGCTGTAAGATGGTACTAGGTGATCTAAACTTCATATCGCTTAAAATTCAACAGTTATGTAATCAGCTCTTTTATGTTTTCATTAAGTTCATGTATGAACATGTGCACATCTGTGCCATCATTGGGCAGTTATGATTTCAGGTTTTAAAAACGTGACAGTAATTGACCATTGTAACTTTGCTTATTACCTTTCTGTTCCTCAGTTACCGAGCTGATACCCAGACATACCAGCCTTATAACAAAGACTGGATTAAAGAGAAGATCTACGTGCTCCTTCGTCGACAGGCCCAACAGGCCGGGAAATAGTTGAGTTTGGAAGCGTTAGGGGGATGGGGGTGGGCTTGGAACACAGGTGTGTACAGTGTGCTGTAGTAGAAGTTTTGTATTATAGTAATCCTGTTTCCATTTTGGTACACTCTAGCCAGGATTGAATGTATTAGATAAATATGAGGATCTTGTTCAATCTGAAACCCCCTTTGCCCCCTTCTCTCCACTCCTTTTTTTTTTTACTTAAACATTTTTATGATGATTTAGATGGAAGTTGGTTTTTGTCAGTTAATGTTGGTTCCAGTCCTTCAGACTGTTCATATCTGCTTTACAACATTCACTGTACTAACCCTTCTTCAAATCAGGGTGGGGGTGGTGACGCGCTTTACTTATGTCATAAAGACGAAGTCGTAGTGAAAAACAAATAAATGTCCTTTAGTTATATTTTCCCCTGAGTGATTTTTTTTTTTTTTTTTTTTGGTCTCTGAACTGAGTTGGATTTTCTTGCCAAAGCATTATCAGTTTCTAAACCAGTAGCCTGCTACACAGTGAATTTGAAGAAAACCTATATATGTGCTGAATATGTTTTGCTGTGGCTTATATGAAGCTAAAGAGCTGTAAGTGAATCTCAGTTGTATCTCCAAGGTTTGTACCTACTGGTGATGCAAACATTATGAAGCTCTTTCTGGGGACATAGCTGATCTACAACAGCAGCCAGGTTAATTCCTTAGCTTTGGTGATGTACTTCTTCTGGAAGGTCCTTGTGCCTTCTCATAGCCTTCAGCAGTTGAATGCTGATTACCACCCCTGTATAGAAGCTATGAGGATGAGGGAAAGACCACAGAAAAGTACAAGATAATCTTGGTTTTAGTGTAAAGATTGTGGTCACATTGTGACTTGAACATACACTACATTGTACCTCCAGTCATATATGAGAACATTCCCTGATTCTACTATTATCACACTTCACCAATAGCTAGTAATATCTGAAACTATACAAGCCAAAAGAATGGAATGACATTTTTTTGATGCTAAGAGAAAAAACTGTCAACCTAAAATTGTATATTCATTGGACATATCATTCAAAAATAAAGGCAAAATAAAAGATTCTTCAGACAAACAGAATCTGAGATAATTGGTTGCTAGCATACTTGTACTACAAGAAATGTTAAAGGAAGTTCCTCAGGCAGAAGGAAAATAAAAACAGAAACTTGGATCTACACAACAACATGAGAAGCACCAGAAATGGTAAATATGTGGGCAAATACAATAGACTTTTTTCTCGTTTTTAAATTTTCTAGTAGATAATTTACTGTTTAAAGATGTACTGTGTGTTTATAACATCTAGAATTAAATAACAATTGTGTAAAGGACAGTAGGGCGAAATGGAAATACATGCTTGAGAGATTTTTAACACCGACATGAAGTGGTATAATTGAAGATGTACTGTGAAAAGTGAAAGATACTGTAAACCTGAGTGCAATCACTTAAAAAAAAACCACCCTCAATTCAAAAGAAGGCAGGATAATGTGGAAGCCTGGAGTTGGAGGGGTTGCCATGGTAAAGCTAACTCCCTCTCACCCACATGCATTTGTTGTGGAGTATCTACTCTGTTCCAGGACCCCCAGAACAAACAACAGGTGGTCAAATAGATAACAAATAGCAAAATGGTAGATTTAGATCCCATCATACTGGTAATTACATTAAATGTAAATGGTCTTAACCCTTAAAAGATTGGAAATGTCAGACTAGATGAATAAAGCAAGACACAACTATATGCTAAACCCACTTTAAATATAAAAATATAAAAACAGGTTAAAAGTAAAAAGATGGGGAAAAAATATGCCATGCAAACACTAAGCTTAAGAAACTGACAGATATAGTCAGTATCAGACAAAAGCAGACTTCATAATGAGGAACGTTACCAGGGATAAAGAGGGATGTTGTATAATCATAAAAGGGTAAATTTACTAAGAGACATAATCTTAAATATGCCACTCAATAATGGAACTCAAAATATATGGCGTGAAAAACTTTTCGGGAGATTCTGATGTGCTAGCACTACCTCTCATTCTGAATGTTGCATACCTCTTGCACCTAAATCTGCACCTAAAATGCAGATTTAGGTCAGTGGACTTTGACATTCTGCATTTTTAACAAACTTCCAGGTGCCTACACGTTGAGAGGCAAGATATCCTACACCACACTGCTTTCCAGGAGATAACATAGGAAAGTGCGTGGCGTGTATTAGATGTACAGTAAATAATGAATCTGACTAAACATTGGGAAGTACATAGTTGACTACAAAAATGAACAAAGAATGATCTTAGGCAGTATAAATCTCACCATCTAGTAGAAGGTAGATAAGAGCATAACTTTAGTACAAGAAACAATATAAAATTGTTATGGGAGGGAATTCTAGGGTGGGGGCGGGGAGAGTTAAGGTGACAAGGGATCACAGGTAACAAGCATACTATCAAAAGGCTAACTGGGGATTTCCCTGGTGGAGTAGCGGTTGGGAGTCTGCCTGCCAGTGCAGGGGACACAGGTTCGAGCCCTGGTCCAGGAAGATCCCACATGCCGCGGAGCAACTAAGCCCTTGCGCCACAACTACTGAGTCTGCACTCTAGAGCCCGCGAGCCACAACTACTGAAGCCCACGTGCCACAACTGCTGAAGCCTGCACGCCTAGAGCCTGTGCTCCACAACAAGAGAAACCACCGCAATGAGAAGCCCGTGCACCGCAACGAAGAGTGTAGCCCCTGCTCACCGCAACTAGAGAAAGCCCACGCGCAGCAACGAAGACCCAACGCAGCCAAAAATAAATTAAAAAATAAAATAAATTTTAAAAAAAAAAGGCTAACTGAGCTCTGGACTAGACACAAAGGCAAGTGGAAGATGGGCTAAGAGATAAGGAGGGGCTGAGAGACTGAAATCAAAAGGACAATTGGGAGATGGAGAAGTTGGAAGAAGCTAGTTGATGGTCTGAGGGGAATTTCAGTGAAAGAAAACATAGAGGATGATAATTTCTTAGTGATTCACTTTCCTGTCTCCTCCACTACATAGTTTGACTTGTAAGCCTGAGCTAAGAAAGATATTTTACCTTTGGAGAAAATAGTGATCCCTTCAGCTACATTAAGAGGTCCTGTGTCAGTTTACCTAGCACACTCCTTTCTGTTTTGTAATTCAGTGCTTCAACAGGATGTTCAATTTAAGGCATATTGTGAAGAGCTTGGTTTTAAAAGCCTCTTCTGTGCCAGAGGTAACTATGCTTTTCAAGAGAGTAGGGAGAAGGCTAATGAGAACTGATTACATCACGTAACTGAGATGGGCCCTGTGTCCTTGTCAACAGATGTTTGAATTTAAGGTCTCTGGACTGTAATTTAAGAGATATGGGGTAGATCATGGTTTCTTCCTCGGAAGCCTGAGGTTGGAGGGGTTGTCCTGGTGATGCTAACTCCTACCTTCACTTACTAGCATTTGTGGTGGAGTATCTACTCTTCCAAGACCCACCCAGGCTTGGTCAACTATATTGCCCCCTAGTCTTGGAGGGAAAGAGTATGTTTGAGTCTTTTAGTACTGCTTCAGGATGAACAGTTTGAAGAGCACCAGACAATGCTGGGCCCCTTCTCTCCAAAGTCCTGGCCATTGATTGCAGAGATTGCTTTGTCCTTGACACTGTCCGTGAACACAGAAGCCTGTTAGAAGCATGGTCACCCGCTTCCTTTCACCTACAAAGCAATTCCAGAAAGGATTACCATAATGATCTTCCCAATGATTAAGCAAATCCCAGTGGGAGGGACTTCCCTGGTGGTCCAGTGGGTAAGACTCTACACTCCCGATGCAGGGGGCCCAGGTTCAATCCCAGGTTGGGAAACTAGATCCCACATGCATGCCTCAACTAAGAATTTGCATGCCGCAACAAAAGATCCCGTGTGCCACAACTAAGACCTGGCACAGCCTAAATTAAATAAATAAATAAATAAATAAATAAAAATTTTTAAAATCCCAATGGGAAGTGGCAGTTGTACTGACAGAAGGGGATTTAGCCTCATTCTCCCTTCAGAGGAGTGTTACAAAAGGATTTGAAGGTACAGGTACTAATGAGGGCAAATGCTCTTTAGCATGAGGTCTTGATACAACGCTAAGGGATTTAAGACAGAAAGCCTTGATACCCCAGTATTTGGTAGCTTCTCTGAGCCAGGCCCTCTGGGTCTATTCAAGTACTTGGATTGAGAAATTACATCTTTCCTTCATGTAAAAGGCTGATGATCACTACTTACACAGCAGAGCATTTGAGGCCTATGTGACCTGTACATGAACAGTGACCATCTCTGTAATATTGCCCAGTAATTCCTGCAACTGACCATCCTAGATAGGGGGATTCTGCAGTTTGTATAAAAGATTCTGTAGCAGTGCTTCAAGGGACCACCCAACATTGAGCCGGTGTTGGTATCAGCATGGAGCATGCTGTCCTGAGAGCCCATGGCTAGGACGGTCACTCAGGCTCCCCATGTGGACAGAGTCTTCGCCCCACTGGGCTCTGACAGCCACCACCTGGCTACCCTCTGCACAGACATCTCCCCACTTGGCTCTGATTCCCACCTAGGCCACTCATGGGGAGGCCCCTCTCACGCTGCTCTTCCACAAAGATGATTTTGCATGGTAAACACTTACATGACCAGCTGCCCTGATAGCTGTCACGCTGTTTACGTCCCATTTTTAGTGCCATTTTTAGTGTTTAACTTAATCCTCAAGATAAATGTAGAGCTCAGTAAGTAATAACTGTTACTACAAAACAAACTCCTAGAGTTTTGTGCACTTTTCTCTGTATATATATGTTATAGTTTAATAAAATGTATTCCCCAGAAATATTTAATACTGTTATTAAAACAATACTTCCAGAAAGAAGTCTAACAAATTCACGTTACCATGAAGTTATCCCTGTACCTTAGTAGAGGCCTGGGACCCTATGGCAGCCGATCAGACAAAGAATCTGGTTCACCTCCCAACACTTCTTGGTTCTCTAATGGGCTGTCCTTGCAGCACTGGGAAATGCCAAAAGGTCTGATAAAAATGTGAGGGCTGCAGTTTAACTTCTCTTTTAGCGTATTTCAAGAAATGTTTTAAACATACTAGAGTTGCTAAGACGTTGGTGCTGATCCTAGTGTGGGCACGATCTTGCTTTGCTTTGATCTTTTTCCTTTTTTGTTCCTTTGCATTTGACACATTATTCCTTGAGGGATGAAGGGTAAAGGAGATGGGAGTGCAGGAGCCTCCTTTGCTCACTAGTATACGATTCCATCAGTGTTAAGGAGTTGTTGTGAAGTTCCTTAGGTTTGTTAATGGTATTGTGCTTATTTTTTTTTTAATTGTTATCTTTTGGAGCATGTACTGAAATATTTACAGATAAAATGATGTAATATCTATGATTTTTTTCAAAATAATCCAGTGGAATGATGTAGAAGAAATAAGGTTAGTCATAATTTAATAATTGTTGAAACTGGGAGATGGGCATTAATCTCTTTGCTTTTTTATATGCCTGAAATTTCCCATAATGAAAAGCTTAAAAGAAAATTGATAACACAGTCACAATCTTGCCACTGCTGTGCTGGCGGGCTATAGGTAGCTGTAATGCTGATCGTTTGTGAGACTGGCAGTGAGCACTCGTCCCTTAGCCCTGTGTAGTGCTTGGCCATTTACAGCACCTCATGTTCACTACTCCATTCCACCTGCCCAGCTCCCTCCTCGAAATCTGAGCTCAGAAGAGGGCATGCTGAATTCTTAAAGCAGGACATATTTGGGTCACAAAAGAAGGCTTTGCTCTGTACATTTTGGCCACTGTGGCAGGAGGAGCTTACAAGGAAGCCTAGCCAGCTATGCTGTGTCAGGCTGGCGTTCCCGCAAGCCCAGGAGCAGCTTGGGATGTTGGGAGCCACTGAAGCTGCATTTCTGACACGTGTTAATGAGCTTTGCTCAGGGATGTAAACAGAGTCAGCCCTTCAAACTAAATTCTGGTGGAATTTAACAACCTTTGCTTAACCGTCTCCCTAGACTGCTTCTGGGTGGACACAGAGTGTCAATCTAAAAGGGGGCATTTCCCACCTCTGACAGCTTTCCAACACCAGTTTTTAAAAAGCTGCCAACTACACCCAGCCTGAGTGTGGGTATTTGCATTTGACACATTGTTCCTGTTAGAGGAAAGCAAATGTGTTTTCTGAATACCCAATTTCAAGCTTCTCGACTGCCTCCATAATCTTCCCCAGTCTGGCTGGGAGTAAGCTGTCATACAGGGGACGCTGGAGAATCATGCTGGGAGTCAGAAGGACTCATTAGGCTGACACTTGACAGCTGATTTTTGTCATGCTAATTTTAGACCATTCCTAATCAAGGACCACCAGGTCCCAAGGCAGTTGTGGTCACTGCCTATTTTCCAAATTAGGTCTTTCTCTAGCCGAGTAAATAGACTTTGAGTACGTGTAGCTGCGTCCCTCAGTTACATGGTCAGAGCCAAGGAGGCCAACGACAGAGATGAACTCATGTAGACAGGTTAACATCTCTGTTCCCTAAGACTAGCCGCTCCTCTTGAAAACACATGCCAGTAATTCAAAACCAAACTCATCACCCTTCCCCTTGACCCCATCCAAAGCAGCATTTCCTGTCTTGAATAGGACTGCCAGCCAGCCAGTCATTCAAGCCTGAGACCTGAGTACAATTTATTTCTCCCTCTTTCTCATTTTCTATATCCTATCAGTCAGCAAGTCTTGCTTTTCCTTTGTCTCCCTGCCTTCATTCATCATTTCCACTACTATGTGCCAGGCACCGTGTTAACATCTGGGGATACAATGATGAATAAGGTAGTCCTATGTGATCCCTGCTTTCAGTTCTTAAATGTTCTCCTATTTGGGCCCTAATCACCATTCCCAGTGCCCTAGGTCTGCCCTAAGTCAGCTCTCAGCTGACTCACTCCAAGTTTCCTAACTTGCCTGCCTCAGTGTGACTCTGCATCTGTTAGTCAGTTTTCTTCTTTCTTGTTACAAATGACAAAAACCCACCTGAATTACCTTAGGCAAAACTAGAGGAGGTGTCGTTTACTGACTTGTATAACCTAACTACGGGGACGGCCGGAGCACAAGTGAATCTCAGGGTCAGATTCAACCAGAAACATGGACAATCAGGAAAGCCTACTATTTCCAGTCTCTGCTTCCCTTTCAGTGTCAGCTTCATTCTTCCCACAGACCAGCTTCTACTTGGTGGGGACCATGGCTGTCCACGGTCTTCAAGCTTCACCACTTTAGAAAGATTTCTTCTTTCTGGTTGAGTGCACAAATCCCAAGGAAATGTTCAGGTTGCCCCAGTTTGGGTCACCTAGCCTAAGGAAGAGGCGGGGTCTGTGTGGTAGACAGCCCCTGAGATGGTCCCCCATGATCCCACCTCCTGGTAGTCGTGCCCTTGAGTAAACCCCTACTCTTAAGTGAGGGCTGGACTTATTAATGACGCTCTTCTAATAAAAAGGATACAGCTGAAGTGATGGACTCTCACTTATATTAAGTTATGAAAAGGCTGTGGCTGCCATCTTAGGCACACTCTCTCGCTCTCTTTTGGGCTGTTCACTTGGGGGACAGCCAGCTGCCATGTTGTGAGACAGCCCTGTGGAGAAGCCCTCATGAGTGGGCTTGGAAGCAGATCATCAGAGGCCTGCCAGCAGCCATGTGAGTGAGCTTGGAAGTGAATTCTCTAGGCCTGGTTGAGCTTTGAGATGCTTGCAGCCCTGGCTGACACCCTGACTGCAACCTCATGATGTCCCTGAGCCAGAACCGTCAGCTAATCCGTTCCTGGATCCCAGATCTACAGAAACTGTGAGATAATAAATATGAGTTGTTTTCAGTCACTAAATTGTGAGGTAATTTGTTACACAGCAATAGATAACTAATGCAGTCTCTAACAAAATGGAAGCCTCTATTCAAGCCACAAGAGAAGGCGCATTTCCCAGGAAAAGGAGGGGGCCGTTCTGCTGATAAAAGAGCAGCTTCTACCACTACTCTCTCCTAGTCTATCCTCTTTCTTGCTGTGGAAGAGAAATTTTTCTATAATGAAAGTCACTTTCCTGCTTAAGATTCTTAAAGCTATGACTCTTAAAATAAAATCCAAGTTTTTAGCCTGATGCCCAAGGCTTTTTCTGATGAGCACCTTACCACCTGTCAAACTTAGCTCCCACCACCCTCCTCCTGCTCCCACCACACTTCTTACGGTCCCTTGAGTACACCACGTGACCTCTGGCTTGCCTTTGCACAAGCCCTTCCTCTTATGGTCATGTCCACAAGGCCCACACACTCTAACCCCTAATCACAGGTTAAGGCTTGACTCAGTATCACCACCTCCAGGAAGCCTTCCCTGATCACCTGATCCCTCCAGTCCTCTGTCTTCTGAGCTCTAGTAGCATCCTCTGTCATGGTTCTTAATCCCACTGTGTGGAATTATTGGTGTGATTGTCCACCTCCCTCGATATTCTCTGCTCTTTGAAGGAGGAACCAAATCTTTCGTATTGGAATCCCTAGTTCCTTCTAAATAATATCAATAGGTTCTCAAGATGTTTGTTGATTAATTAATCAATTAGCTAATTAATTGAGTTATGGTATCAAGGAGTTACTCTCACCTGCACTTGCCTATTAATCTGGTTCCATTATAAAAGAGTGTGGGCCTCGGGGGTCAACTTCATTTTATTGCCTCAACTAGGGTTCATAAATGAATGAAATAGACATGATCCCAATCCATGATACCTTCATGATGCTTACAGTCAAAAGTAAAAACTAGTGTGGTTACGGCGATTTCCCTGGAGGTCCAGTGGTTAAGATTCCACACTTCCCCTTCAGGGCACAGGCTCGACCCCTGGTCGGGGAACTAACATCCTGCGTGCCGCTTGGCACGGCAAAAAAAAAAGCAAAACACACACACACACACACAAACTAACGTGGTTACTATTATGAAGGAAACCATTAGGGTTTTTTTGAGAGAGAATAGTCTTTTGAGTTATTTGAGCTTGCAGAGGCAGAGGCCCCAATAAGCCTTGACATTAAGCCGAGATTTGAAAAATGAGAAGGAGCCAGCCAGCCAGAGTGGGGGAGAAGCATGTTACAGGCAGAGGATGTGCTGTGCAAAGGCCCTAAGCGGGGAAGAGGTTGGTACATTTGAGGAATTCAAAGAAGACTGGCGCAGTGACGGCAACGGGGAGCAGAACAAAATGAGGAGGGACAGGTAGGCAGGGGGCGGAGCTCAGGACTCCAGCTCACCACACAGGAAAGCCCAGTACGGAGGCACCCGCCCGGCTACGCGGTTCTTTCATTCTGGCCAAGGGCGTGTCCCGCGAGGCCTTGCACTCACTACTGCCTCTGCCCGAATGCTCTTCCCCAGGCAATCCTCTCCTAGCACTCAGGTCTTGCATCAGTGCCAATTCCTGCCCCATCTGAAGTTAGCCCTTACCTTCCTAGTAACTCAGTCACATAGGCACCATTTACTTTCTGCATAACACCTATTAGTATCTCAGAATAATCTGGTGCATCTTGTGGGTTACTGTTTTTTCTCTCCCTCTAGAATATATGCTCCATATCAGGACCTTGTAGGTATTGCTCACTGCTATATCCCCTGTGCCTAGAGCACTGCTTGGTATGTAGTAGTAGGTGAGTACTTATTGTTCATTCAGTTAGCCAACAGTTTTTTAATGTCCGTCATGTGCCAGACCTAATGCCTTGTTCCAAGACAAAACAGACATGTTTCCACCAGGAACCCTGACTCAGGGCCGGCTTCTCAGGTGTGCAATGTGTGCAGTTTGTTCAGGGTGTTGTGCTTAGAAGGGCCCCATGCTGCTGTGATTGTTTTGAAATTCTTAATAGTTTATGCATTAGGTGACCCATATTTTCATTTTGCACCAAATCCTGCAAATTATGTAGCCAGCCGTACCCTAAAGATAACTCCAGCAATCTCCTCAGCACATTCAGATTTGAAAACAGCTTAGGGACAAATCAGTAGATTCTGCACATCACTGTTAATAATTTTGACAAGACTGCCTTGTATATTTAAAGCTCTGTAAAGGGTAAGTGATTTACAGAGATAGTGTGGTTCAAGAATATAATTCTGGGAGCCAGACATCCTTGGAGTCCCGGTCCTGCCATTTCCTAGCTGTGTGACTTTGAGCGACTCACATAACATCTGCTAACCTTGATTTCCTCATTACAGATGGAGATAATGATAATGTCTACCCCCACAGAGCTGGCTTGAGAATTAAATGAAATAATACTTAAAACCCTTAGGTCCGGTTCTGCATGTCCTGAAAAGCAAGTTCAGTGGCCCAGCTGCCCACTGCCTTCTTTGCTCCCCCTCCCTTTGGCTCCTCCCACTCTCCTATATAGTCCCAGGTGGAAAATCTGGGTCAATGTGAGTGACTGCTAAGTGAGAAGAATACTGAGGAGAAAAACCAAGGAATTATAGCCTTCAGGGAAGCAATAATATTTTACTTAAAAATTTCTTGAGCGAAGACTTTGTAGATGTTTGCAATTTGTATGCAAATACTAAAGACTCCAACACCCTGAGCCGGGACATGGCCCTGGGCAGAAACTTCAAGAAGACCACGGCTTGGACCACAGAGAAATCTTCATCAGCTTCTCTCTGCTGCCAGTTTAAACTAAAACCTTAGATAATCCCAAAGCTGCCATTTTCACTGCCTTAGCCTTTAATATATTCAGTAGTATATAAGGCAATTTTCTAACAAGGTAGGTCCATCCCCGTCTGTATTTACTGCATCATCTCTGCTGTATTATCCTTGTTCTCACATTTATTGTCTAATCAGGCACTGATTTGGCATTAACTTGCAAATGCTGGGTCTCCCGTGCCTGGTGAAAAAGTATTTTCACTGGTCAAACCTCACCTGATTCCTTGAAAACCCAAATCAATAGCCAGTTTAGAAGAGAAAGCTGAGAAAAAATTGACATGCATCCCAAACCCTGCTTTCTAAGGCTAAAGACTCTCAGAACTGAGAGAACAGAAGCTTTATTGCACTCATTCAGTCATTCAACAAACATTTATTGAACACCTACCATGTGCTAGGTGTTTACCAGGTGCTGTGGATATGTCTTTATCTTCCTGCAGTTTGCATTCTAGTGGGAATGTAGAATACAACCCTGATTCAAGGTAAAAGGGGGAAATATGGACGCTCAGGGAACCTTTAGGAAGACCCCTCCCCCGGTGGCTAGGGATGGAGGTGGAGAATGTCAGGGAAGCTCCCAGCATTCTTGCCCACGAATTACATCCATTTGTCCATCTCTCAGTTCCGGGCCTGCCAGGACTCCTCTGTCTGCAAAGTCAACAAGCCTGACATGTACCGATCTTGAATTCATGCCCCCTTTTGGAGTCCTGGGGACCCTGGACCAGGGCTGGGGCTAAGGTTGGAGTCAAGGCCTTCCCAAGGAGACTCGTTTGCTTCCCACTGAGCTACACTCATTCATTCGTTCATTCATCCACACTTATTGAGCACATCCTCTGCGTCAAGCTCTGGGGGTCCAGCTGCAAACGAGACAGATACTTCCCCCCTCACAGAGTTTGGGCACCCCTCTAGGCACCATGCCCCCTTTTCTTTGTTTATTCCTGTCCATTCACAAATGCCACCTCGTTCAGCTCTTACTACATCGCTAAGAAGCAGGTAGTGTTTTCCCTGTTTTACCAGGGAGGGGACTGAGGTTCAGCCAGTGAGGTGAGGTGACTTGCTGTAGGTTGTCCAGCTAGTCAGAGAGACAGCCGGGCCACAGCTTTCAGTGTGGCTCGCCAGCCTCCGCTTTTTCTGCCCCACCAGGCAGAGCGAACCCTGGGCTGGGAAGGGGCCTCCCAACGATGACACAGGGGCTTTCTCAGGCCTGCTGAGAGTGGCAAGGTCGTGCCTGTGTAGCCTCCAAAGACAGAGGCCGCTGGCCTAGACAGTCATCACAGCCCCCATCTCCTCTGCTCCAGGGGGCGGGCCCAGTGAGCCCTGATCCATGTCAGGCTGGGGATGCAAATGAGGGAGGACCCCAGATGGAACCACGCTTCTGCCTCGTAACCCTCCCTCCTGGCTCCCATCCTGGCCCTCCCCACCAGGCTGAAGCTTTTCAAAGCCTTGTTGGAACATCAAGTCCCCTGCTGAATCAACTTTCTCTGCTTCTCAAAGGTAAAAGCAAGTGCCACCAACAAAGTTTCAGAGCCAGATCAGCAGTCTCTAGCTCAGGAGCAAAGTGGACGCCAGGACTCCCCAACTCTTCTTTCCTGGTCGGCTTCCCTCTCCCTCGGGCCCCTATGTCTGAGCTGCGAGGCCTTGTCCTGATGGCTGGAGAATGTCCTTAGCAGCTGGGAAACCCACAGCCTCAGGGTCTGGCAGCTCTGGCCTGCCCCAGGGTCAGAGAAACCCTCCCTGATAGTTTCCGGAAGGCTGCACGTGCTTTCCAGTTTCTGACCACAGACGTTTTCTCATTTGACCTTCGCCCACGTCACCCTCGTTTTTCAGGACCCTGAGGCTCAGGAAGCCTAAGTGGCTTGCTGGAGATTACCTGGCTCATAAAGGGCTGGGCTAGAGCTGGAGCAATTGTTCTCTTACTGCCAGGCCAGAACTCTCCTCGCCACCCCTGTTGTCACATGATAAAGCAGCCAAGAAATAACTGGGATGGACACATTTGGTTATAAATTTAAAATAAACCCAGGTGCTTGATGAACATACAAAGACCACCTAGGTGCCTGGTGAAAACTGGGTGAATCTCCCAGGCTCCACAAAGAACCCTCAAGTCCCCACCCAAGCTGGACAAAGCCACAGGGGCTAGTGTGCAAAAGGAGATTCCACCTGAACAAGCACAAAACTAGGGTCTGAGGAGAAATAATGCAGAGCAAAGAAACTTATTGCCAGGAGGGTGTGTGGAAAACAATAGCCCTGGCCAGGCTGCAGGACGAAAGCAGACAATGTAGCAAAGAACCTTGGCCTGCGGGGCTGCATCACTGGGGAGGTGGGGAATGTCTCACCTTCCGACACCTGGCACCAGGTAGAGCCATCAGCAATTGCCTCTGTTACTGCCTCACGGAAGGTTACGTTCTCGGGTCTCCTGGGGCTCCCAATATCCTCCTCTGTGACTTTGGGCATCTCGGCCTCCCAGCCTGTTTCTACATCTGTAGAAGATGATAGTAGAGCCAATCCTGGCCCACCCTCCCTCTCAGGCTTCTAAGAATCAGCCATGGAAGGAACTGGGGTGTAGGGGGACAAACCTTGGGCCCTGGAATAAGACGGAGAGCTTTGCACAGGGAGGGCCTCAGTTTCCTTAAGTGCAAGATGGGGAAATAACAATACGGAAGTGTCAGAGTTAGTATGAGGATATGAACTAACATATGAAAGGCAATGAAGGGCAGTAAGGAGCTTGGACCCTGGGTCAGACTTCATGAATTCAAATTCTGGCTCTACCTCCAGCTTAGCTGGGTGATCTTGGGCAGGTGTGTTAACCTCTCTGGGCTTCAATTTCCTAGTTTGTAAACAGGGTGATAATAAAACACCTACCTGATAGAGTTGTTGTTAGGATTAACGAAGTTGAAATGTGTGACTGTCAGTGACTGGTGGATGAGTGATAGTACTGGCTATGAATGTCATCAGTTGGGTGACCCACAAAAAGGACTTTTAGTCATATAACTCATGGCAAAATTTAGTCATATAACTCATGGCAAAATGTATGCCCATCCTGTGGGCTTGGGAGGTGCAGCACTGATTCCTTGCTTCATGAATCTTCTGGGGTGGAAACTCTTCTATAACCAAGTCAGCCATCTGTGGCTGGTATTGGGGAAGAAACTCATAAATCACACAAAGCAAAGTTGGCATGTGACATCTGGCTCGGCAGCAAACCTTGGCCAAGCCCCCTGCCCGCCCACCCTCTGCCCCGGAGATATCTGGCAGCCTACTGAGCAGAGGGCAGGTCTGCCACACGCAGCGTCAGCTCTCTGAGCCCTCTGTGCCAGGTGGTGACCCACGCCCTCCAGTAGGAGACCAGGACCCATCTCAGTCACCAAACCAGTGAGTGACTCTCAAACTTGAGTGTGCATCAGAATCCCCTGGGGGCTTGTTAAACTCAGGTGGCTGAACGCCACCCCCAGTGTTTCTGATTCAATAGGTCTGGGTGGAGTTCAAGAGTCTGCATTTCTAGTAAGTGCCCACATGATGCTGAGGCTGCCGGTCTGTGGGACCACACTTTGAGAACCACTCACCTGCACCTCTGTGGGACTGAGTTTACACCTTGCTGTTTGCCCTGGGGCAAGTTTCTTCTCCTGACTGAGTCCCCACTCCCTCATCCCTAAGATGGGCACACCAGAACCTGCCTCATGGGGGTGTGGACACCAAATGAGATAAGGCACATGGTAGCCCTCTTCAGTGCTGGGATCCCAGGAAATGCTCCATCCATTAAGCCCTCAACATCACCAGTGCATTGTTGTTGAGGGCTCAGAGACAACTAATAAGTAGGAAGGGTGGAGTTTTGAAGATCCTAAGCTTTTAAAGACAAGTGAGAGGGAAAAATGAACAAATAGAGATTGGGTGCTTTCTGAATGCAGTGTACTGATTCCTAAATGCAAAAATGCCTTATCACTCAAAACAAAAACAAACAAACCAATGAAATGCAGCTAGAATCTTTCATTTCATTCATTCGACAAGCCAACACTTATGGTGAGTCTGAGAACTGGGCTGTGTGCTGCAGCTGTGTTGTACGGTGCTGGGAAGTGCTGTACGAAGCTGGAGCAGACATAGGTCCTGTAATCAAGGAGCTGCAGTCCAGCAGAAAAGAGAAAAGTCCACCTCCCAGCATAAGGAGGAAGGTGCTCACTTCAGCTGGAGAGGAACATTCAAGATGAGGAAGAAACAGGCCAGAGAGATGCTTTCAGGCAGGTGGGAGATAGGGCAGGTTTCCTTATGGAAGCAGCATTTGCCTGGAGAATGGGTAGCATTCAACCCTTGGAGATGACAAGTAGAGGGTGGAAGAAACACAAAAGTACCGACAAGAGAAGGCAGACTGCAACGTCCAGAAACAGGACACAGAGCAGTTTGGCTGGATTGCAGGGTGAGGAACAGAGGGTGGGAGCTGAGGTTGGCCTGGCTGCCTGGTGTCCAGGGATGGATGGCCTTGACCGTCGGTGGTTGACACGGCTCCTCCGAGCCTGTTCCATGCCCTCTGCGGGGTCGGCGTTCAGCACATTACGGGCTTGGTGACATTCACGGTGAGGATACCACAGGTGTGAGAGTCTGCGTGACCCAGGAAGGGTATCCACAAGGAGCCCAAACCGCTGCCCAGAGCCTGCTTGCCTTCCCAGCATCCGTCAGTCCCCTGCCCTCCCCCTGACGGCCTCAGGACATGAGCCCAGGGCTGAGGTCACGCACACACCCAGGAGAGGGCCCCCAGCACCACTCTGCTGCCCCACCTGCTGTCCCCCACTGCTTACTGTGACCTGACTTAACCTTAACAACCCCCCACTCTCCCACCCCTGTGGAGAAGAGGCTCTGGAGAGCGGAGTCAAACAGGCAAGGTCTGCCCTTGCCCATAAGCAGAGGAGCCCGGAGCTAGGCAGCTACCCCAGAGGGCTGGGGCCAAGGGCCACCCGTGCTGCAGCCAGCCTCCTGCTGCGCTGCCAGCCGCCTCTCACCCGGACGGTGGGCAGAGGTCCCGACGAGGCCCTGGACACTCTTCCCTCCTGGTTCTGGACCCAGAACCCCAGACTCTCCTGCCAGCCCTGGTTTCCCCTCCCAAAGAGGGTTTCCCAGCGGGGGGCATTTCTCCTTATGGGGGTGCCGTTTCTGGCTCTGATGTCTGGCTCCCAGATCTGGTCTCCACATTCATCCAGCTCCCCCTTGGCTTCTCCTTCTCGCAGTGGGGTCGAGGGCCAGTGTACTCAGTGTACACAATCCGGAGCCAGTCCGTGTGCACTGTGTCCTGACTCGACCCTGCACGGCTTTCTCTCCCTCCTGCTTCAGAGTGCTGTGGACTCAACATGCGTCGTATCAGCCGGGCCACCTGTCATCACGCAGATGAACTGGGAATCAGCAGGTCTGGGTGGGAGCCCGGGCACGAACGCGCTTACAAGCACCTCAAGTGATGCCAGCGGGTTATCTGGACGCACCTTGAGAGACAACTTATTTGAAAGAAGAATTGTTGAAAGACGGGCCTGCTTTTCAGATGGCTTGAGCGGTCAGAGATAACCCAAACCAGGGAGCAAGAAGAAATCGAGTCTTTCTGAACACCTGCTGGTCATTTGTATTCATTCTCTCCAGATAAGAATCACTGAATTTTCCAGGCCATCTCATCTCACCCTTTCTTTTGCCCTCCCCACACTAAGAAAACTGAGCCCTGGAGGAGTGGTCACTGGCTCAAGGAGCAGAAGACCCATCTGTCTGGGTTTAAATGGCTCCTATATTTTCCATCTATAATTATTCTGTGATTACAGCCTGGTCCACATCACCACCATGCTGCAATGCACTGGGGTAGAAAGTCAAGGCCGCTCGGCAGTTGCGCGCTGAGCCTCCAGCTGGGCTAGTATGGCCAGTTGGCCTCACCAGGCCTCATCCAACCCGCCCTTTACCCGGCCCGAGACAGGCATTGCCCAGAATGTCATTTCCAGCTGCCCTGGAAACATCATGACTCCCTGGCCCCCAGGCCACAGTGAGAGGCCCCTCCGTGTTGCTCCCATAGCTCCCGCCTTCCCTGTAGCTTTTCTCTTCTGGTATTACGGTTGCCTATTTATCTGTCCATCTCCCCTGCTAGAACATTAGTTCTAGAACATTTGTCTTGTTTACATTTGTGTCCTCAGCCCTAGGAAAGTGCCTGGCATGCAGCAGGCACTCAGAAAATGCTTGTTAATAACAGCAATAACACACACTAAGCATTTAGAAAGGGCTGGGCGCTTCGCAGTAGTTAAATAAGCCAGTCCTCACAAAAACCCTCGGGAGCTATGAGTACCCCCATTTCACAGGTGAGGAAACCAAGGCTGAGAGATGAAATGACTTTCCAGCTAGTAAGTGGCAGAGCGGGATGGACCTGGCTGATGGGGTCTCCGGATCCCCACTCCTGCTACACCCTTCCCACACTCTGTGGGGCTGAGTTCCACAGCAGAGGGCTGTCCTCAGATGGCTCTGGAGCCTCAATCCAGCTTGGCTGCCCACAGCCTGGCTGCCAGGTCAGGAGAGAGCGGCCCACCCTGCTGCATCTCAAGGTCTTTGCTAAGGGCCTGGCAGCGAAGACTTTTAAGATGAAAGAAGCTGCCCTCGTCCCCCTCCCTCGTTCTGGAGGAAACTGACTCAGACTATCAAGGGGGACACACAGAAATACCACAGACATTGAAAACATTGTTGGGAATGAAGTTGTGGACATTGTGAACTCCAGCCCTTCCTCTCCAGGTTTCCTTTCCTGTCCCATGGTGGGAGAGGACCACACCCCTTCAGCGCTGGAAGACATCTTCCCCAGGCCTGGGGGTGCCAGACCCCCGGGGGGACAGAGATGTTGCCTGGGTTATGTTGTCCCAACTGTGAGTGGGGAGACCCATACCGAGGGGCCAGGAGGAGCCTTTGTGAAGGCAAGTCACAGATGCCCAGGGACGGGGGGGCCCCCTCCCTGCTGGACACATGGGAGGTTGGCCCCATTCAGACACCCCTTCCGCCCTCCCCTTCTCGTGTGCTCTGGAAGACTCTCTTCTGCCGCATTAGGGTTACGTAAGGCCCAAGGCCATGGTTAATTGCCAGCCCCAGGGCTTTTGCTGATTCCTCCAGGGGCTGGCTAAGGGCAAAGAGTCTTCGTTCCCAGGAAAAAACTGGGGGGGAGAGAGAGAATGGGCCTCTGGAGAGGTAGGCTTGGAGGAGGGCAAGAGAGGGCACGACTCAGGAGAAGCCAGCACCAGAGCCCTTCAGGCTGGGAGTGAAAATAGACGCCAAGTGGAAAGCTGGCTCAGCCTGGCCGGGAAGGAGGCCCGAGAAGGCGGCAGGCAGTGCGCTGTGCTCCTTGAGAGGACGGACGGACAGACAGACTCTGCAGCCACGTTGTGTGCTCAGAACTGTCACCAGCCAGGGCTTTGCTCCGGGCCCCTCAGGCCTGGTGGTCAGTTCTGGAGAATCCCGTATGAGCAGCCCTGAGGCCAGGCGGGTGCGGGGGTGGGAACGGCTGTGTTCAGGGAGGCTTAGTGGCACGCTGGCCTGCCCACTACAGTTCATGTGCGCACCGAGGCAGTGCTTATTTTTACCTGGGTAGGTTCAGCTTCTGATCACAGAAATGGTGGGGGCTTTCCATTGGTTTCCATGGAAACATTAGACAGAGCATCTGCTATCCCATCAAACAAGGCTACGCTGGTAGGACTCTTTCTGGAATTACTTTGCAGTTTCTACCTAGGAAAATCATCCCACCTGCGTTTTTACCACTGCCGTCTTGTGTGGCAGAGGAAAGGAAGGGCAGTTCAGAGGGAGCAGGCTGGTACCTGGGAGCCTGGGCTCTGGTCCCAGCCTGCCCCACCTGATGGCTCCCCCCCAGAGCAGCCAGCCTGTCGTCCAGGAGTGCCTGGGGGGGCACATGGGCTGGGGAGCAAGCTACCAGGTGCAGGAGGGGGTGAGAGCTGAGCGTGCTCAGTTTCACTTTTCCAGAATAGAGGGAGGGTGGCACTGAAGGCCTTGGCTCTGGAGTCAGAAAGGAAGGCGCTGGTGCACGTGTGCATGTGAGAAGTGGCTTTATTCCAGGAGTTTTTCATAAAGACGAGGTCCTCAGGGACAGCGAGTGGCACATGCTTTGGTCAGGAAGAGGAAAAGCAAAACAGAATAGGGCTGAGTCCCAAAGGACAGCTGACAAGTGCTGAGCCTGGTTTGATCACAGGGAAGGAGGGGGCCCTCTCAAAGGCTCTCTGAGCAGCAGTCCTCTTACATTCATTGAGAGATGCCCATGTTCCCTGTCCCCAAAGGTCCACGCTACCTGCTGGGGTGGACACGCACAAGGGAGATGGCGGTGGATGAAGCATCACACAGAGGATGGGAGAAGTGTTGCCCTGGGGGCCAAGGGCTCCATGCTGGGGAGCGCAGGGGTTCAGGCTAGGGCACAGGAGCACTGCTGAGAGCACGCCAGCGAGAGCCAGGAGGTGAGAGGAAGCCACTGAGAGCCCTCCAGGGTGGGTGTGGGGACCACAGCCCCAAGGGCTGCATGGAGGGAGCAGGACCACAGCAGTTGAGGCACAGCAGGGAGAGGGAGGGGCATGGCAGCTCCAGTGACCGGTAGCTCCAATCCAGAGCAGAAGTTCAGACCTTTTGGCGATCAGGGACCTCTGTAAGAAGCTGGGGAAATCCATGGACCCTCTCCCCAGGAAAATGCATATATGCACACAATGCAATATTTGGGGGACCATTTCAGGACATTCCTAGGCCTTCTGGAATCCATGAACTCCCTGGGGGTTCCAGGCTGATTTGCTTTGGGTGAGAGACCCACCAGGATTCCTGGTACCACCAGTCTTTTCCCTCAGATCACACTGCCTGAGCCAGTGGGGCGGGGGGAAGAGGAACGTGGGAAACAGCAGAGGCAGTTCCAAGACCAGGCCCTGGGGGAGGGGAGAGACTCCCAGTGGTTGTGAGAAGGAACTGGGAGCTCTGCACAAACTGGGGCCTCCAGCCAGCCTCCAGGCCACTGCAGCAGCCGAGCCCCAAGGGCTTCCCTCCTGCAGTGGGGAGGGGTGAGGACAAGTACCAGCCTGGATGGCTTCGCCCCCATTACCTAGGAATGCTCCAGAATGGAGGTCCCGTTCTTACCGCCCTGCCCCCAATCCTGTAACGCTGTGTTTACAGAGGCAAGGGCTCTTGAGAAGGCAGGAGTCAAAAACTAGGAGGGAGGATGGGGCTGTTCGGTGGTGTCTGTCCTTATGGGGTCCACGCGGTGCGACCGGGCAGGGGGCCAGGGCACCCGCTGGTCTTTAAGGCCCAAGGGAGAGGTCTTGTCCTGACACGTGTCCACACAGAAGTGGGATCTGTTTAATGAACTGTGTCCTGAGGCTGCCCCTGGAGATCCCCCTTCAGCCCCGTGCTGAGCCGTGGGAACCAGAGCGCAGGACCGGAGGCACCGGCCCTGGGGCTGGTACGTGTGGGAGGAATTAGGTCCCCGGGGAGAGACCCACTCTTTTCAGTGCTTTGCTGCTCTTCCGTCCTCGTCTTTCTGCAGATCACCCATCCTTTGCCCTGGATCCCCTCCCTCCCGCCCCCAACCCAGCAACCTGCCTGGGACAGGCCACTGAGCTGCTCACCTCTTGCTCTTCTCCATCTGCCCCGCAGGCTGCCCCTTCCTCCGCCTTCAGCCTGCCCCCCGTCCACACTGCCCACATTCTCCTCTCGTGCCCGATCCCACAGGCAGACCCCTGGCCCAGCGGGACCCATGTGGGCTGCTGTCCTCGTTCTCCCCAGCCAACAAGGGGAGGCCCCCAACCACTGTCCAGACCTCGGGAGGGTGGAGGGAGGTAACAAAGGGCCAGGGCTCCTGCCCAGTCTCTGCCCAGTAGCAGTCCAGCATCCTGACCTGCTCCTCTCCCCAGGCAAGGCTGGGGTGGCGGCCAGGGCAGCAGGGCATCACCCCTGCGTCCTCCCCGTACAAGCTTTGGAGAATCGTGTGTCGTGGCAGTGGTGTTTGCTGATGATTCTGGCAGAAATGTGAGGAGATGGAAACGGCCCGCTTTACACTCCCCCACCCTAACCCCCTTCCGGTCCCAAAGTCTCATGCAAAAGGTACAGGAGGCCCCAGGCTACGGTCATGTGTGCGGCAACAGCTGCCACTGCTGGGCTGGGACGTCGGCCTGGCACTTGCTGGTCACCAGCTGGGTGGTCTTGGCCTCCAGGCAGAGGCCGCTGACTGAATGCTGGATGAAAGAGGCTTTTCTCCTCCATCTCTGTGGGGAGAGGCAGGAAAGGAGGGGAAAGAGAAAACAATGATTAATAATAATCATAATGTTCATCCCTTCATTACACGTGTATGTAAGTGGCCCTAGGACACACCCCCATTTAAATGGTCTGTGTGTCCCTTACAGAAGAGGTGCCCACACCCCACATGCAAGCCTGAAGCCCATTCCTCCTGAACGCTCTGGCTTCTGTAGGCTGGCATGAAGAAGTCACTGTCTAGGCCAGAGGCCCATGGGCTGAGTCTAGCCCAGAGATGTATGTTGTCTGGCCTGCACGTGCTTATTTAATATTTGGCTTAGTCGTTGCATAAAAACCTGCATTTCCAACTTCCCTTTAGACATGGGCCTGGTTTCTTTGGTGGCATCAGTTGGTTGTGGCTGGAGACCTGCTCTCTGCTAGTCAGCCTAGTTCCTGTTCGCCATAGTCCCACCTGGGCCCGACTTTTCTCCTCTAGGGCTTCCCCACTTGCACTCTGTAGGCCCTTGAGTTTGAGTCCTGGACTAGGTGAATCTTTTACTCCTTCAAACAAGATTTCTTCTTCCTGCAGCTCTAAGCTTCTGCCCTGGACTGTAGCTGTGCAGCCGGATACCTACACCCTTTAATGGGAACTGGTCGCCATCCCTGCAGAGATGAAGAGTGATGGGATGGTGAGGGCACTTGAGTCCCCCTATCAGAGTCATGAAGGGGCTCCTGAGGCAGTGCCTTCGCCTCCTGGTGCCTCCCCTGCCCCAAGCTTGACAAGGGGACAAGAGTTGTTCCTGTAGACCATTTTGGAAGTGACTGGATGGAGGATGGAGTGTGGTCTGGAGAAGGGATGAGAGGCTGAGACCCAGGTTTCGAGGCTCAGGGAAGAGTAAACAGGGAGACAGGTCTATTTTTGGTTTCTCTCCTACTTCCCTCCCTTGCATCCATAGCCCCTCTTCCTATATCTACCTCGTCCTCTGTCCTCCGAAGAAGTGGGGAATGCTGGAGCCGCAGGGCTCTGAGGGGGAGGGGCCCTGTTCTCACTGGAGCAACTGGGAGAAGGGAGATGAGCAGCACCAGCTTGCAGGGCCAGGGCTGGGGCGGCAGGGGAACGTGGGGTGGCCAGAGAAGGGAACCAACTGGGAGGTGCACACAGGGTGGAAGGCAGCGAGGGGGCGTGCTGCAGAGCCCAGAGTCCCCTTAGGAATGCGGGGCTGAGAACCAGTCTCTCTGGCCCATGTGGTCCCAGCAGAGAGGGCTTCCTGGCTTAAAGGCCCCGGGCGGTGGGCAGGATTGGGCCTTTGGTCCCTCTGGAGCTCACAGCATCCTACTGCCTTGTGCTCTTCCAGTCTCCGACCTCCCGGGAAGGGTTGGCCACACACTCCCCAGCTGGGCACTGCTGGGCCACACCCTTCTTTCATCCTTATGGCCAATGTGATCTGCACCTTCCTTGACACAAGGTAGGCACCCAATGCAGTTCTGTTTTATGAAGAATGAATGCATGGGTGAATGAATTGAATCACCCAGTCATGAGGAAGTGCTCTGCAAATCACGGGATTCTCACTTCCTACCGGTGCCATCAGGCACAGTCTTGGGGTCTCCCCGACTCTCCTGGCCATTATGTTCTGGCCTGGCCAGGGAAACAATATCACCTCAGAGCTCTCTCCCATCGCCACAGTCTCGGTTCTTGCAGATTCCTTATAAGGCAGACAGGGAGGGAGCCCCTCATTTTATAAGTGAGGAGACAGGCCCAGAGAGGTGAGGGGGGGTGACGGAGCTAGGACCTGCTGACATCTTCCCAGCAGCTCTATGCACAGGTATCTCTCCCATAACTGATACCCAGGTGGCCTCAGAAACGAGGCCAAAGGGGGACCAGGAAGGGAGGCCTAGATTTGAGAAGGCACTGGCAGTGGGAGAGCTGCTCACCCTTCTTCCTGGAAGAGAGGGCTCAGCTGTTGGGGCCCCTGCAGGATTTGCAGGGGCAGGAGGAATGGGGCCAAAGGAGATTCCTAGGAGCCCTGGGTCAGTGTGAAGGGGAAAATGGATGCTTCAGCTCCAGAGAAGTATTTGAGTGGTGGCTACCCTGGGAGCTACTTCCCTGACTTTGGCCTCCGCAAGGATGGGGCTGGGAGTGGGCTCAAGGCCTGACCCTCAGAGAGGCCGGTACTCCAGGTCAAGGGGAGCCTGGGGACCCACCTAACTGCAGGGCAGGGGCAGAGGGCAGGCATGGGGGCAGGCAGGACAAGCTGCAGCGTCCCAACCAGGAAGTGCTTCAGATGTGTCCCGCAGGCCCAGCGAGCAGGCCTTGGCACACAAATCTCTCTCTCTCCCTCACACACACACACACACACACACACACACACACACACACACACACACACGCTGAAGGGAGAGGAAGGATCTGGCTGCTTTTCCGGAGTAAAATAGCAAACTGCCAGTCATCCCTAAAGAAAGAGCCGACCCAGGCAACAGAAAAGGGGTGGGAGGAAAAGCCGGTGGCTGAATCAAAAAGCCAGACACTCTTCTGCCCCTTGCACTGCCCTGCAGGCTGGCCAGGGTCAGGCACAGTGGGAGCTACCAAGAAGGTGTGGGCAGAGAAAGGACTGGACCAGAACTCTGGCCTTTGTGTCCATTCCCGGGCAGAGCGGCAGCCCTCCCAGCCAGGAATGGAGTGGGGCTGACTGTCACTGGCTGCTGTATGCCCTGAGCGTCCGTTTCTTCCTCAACAGGCAGGCCTGACCTGTCTCCCAGGATTAATGAAAATAGGGCAGGTGAGAGTGTTTGACAAATGGAAAAGGCAGTGCTCACGTGAGGCCGGCGTGCCAGCTTGGAAAACACTGTGGCTGGATCTCAGTTTCCCCAATCAGCCAGCAGTCAAGAAATATTTACTGAGCACCTACTATGTGCTGGGGCAAGACTGTGGGCTTAGGAGTCATGCTGACCTGGGTTTGAACCTCAGTTCCACCCCTTCCCAACTATGTAATCTGATATGTTTCTTAAATTCAGTGAGCCTCAGTTTTCTCACCTCTAAAATGGGGTTAGTACTAGGGCCCACATTGCTGGGTTGCTGGGAGAATTAGATGAGATGACCTATGTAAAACCCCTAGCACAGGTTCTCAGTAAAAGCTCACATTTATTTTGGCTGTGCTGGTTGTCAGGGGCTAGGGATACAGTGTTGACAAGATAAATAGTCCCTGCCCGCACGGAGCCACAGGATGCAGGATGGACACCTAACAACTATTTACCGTACTTCGTCATGAGGAAAACAATAGACTTGACCTGGATACTGGCTTAGGTCCCCCAGATCCTCACTCTGGAGGGCTTATTTGAGTCTGTATGTCAAACCTGCACCGTGTTCCCCGGGGCTGCCGCCATCCCGTGCCCATGGGCAAGAAGGCTTACCTGCCTGCCTTCTCTCGGGTCGCACACCTGCAGTACGACCAGGGAGCCGGGGGAGATGGAGGTGGAAGCGGCAGCCAGGCACTTCCCCTGCTGCTGGATGAGATGGTCACTGAACAGCCACGCCTGCAAGACAGGGAGCAGAAAGGCCAAGTCCAAAAGTACAGCAATGGATGGATGGATAGATGGGTAGATAAAGCAAATACACTGTGTATTTTGGTAAAATTTTCTGCAAATACTAGGGATGGGTGTATGGGTAATCACTGTACAATTCTTTCAACTTTTCTCTGTTTGAAATTTTTCATAATAGAATATTGGGGTGGGGAGCTTAGCTGGAGCTGGCCAGAGGATGTACGAAGGGATGCTCAGGGGATGGGGGGAAAGACAGGACACGGGAGCAGGGCAGCCAGGGAGCCAGTCCACGCCGGGGTCTCCATGACCTGCTCTACTTCGACGTGGTGCATCAACACTCATGTTGCGCACGTGTGTACACAGGAGTCCTGGATGCCCTGTATATACAGGCGGGCCACAGCTGCATCCCAGGAGAGAACCGGGCTCTGTTTGGGCAGCATTTCTCCCTCTGCAAGGAGAAAGCAGGTGGTGCCCATAGGGCAACTGTGTGACAGGCTACAAAGGCGACCGAGTATGGCGGCAGCAGACCCAAGGAGCAGAGTGTGAGGGGACAGCTTGCAGGGTCCTTGGGAAAGTGGGTTTGTGGAAGGTGTAGGCAGAGGGAAGATGAGAATGGGCAGAGGGAGGTCCCCACCCGCGCCGGGTCCTGACCCGGGGGCCCTAAGCCACTTACCTGGGCCGCCGGCGGGCTCTTGGCAGACCCTCTGCAGGTCCCCATGCTGAGCAGGAAGTTACCAGCCGTGTCCTGGCCCTGGGATTCTAAGCAATTAGCCCCCTGCTTAATGATGCCGGGGAGCACTTCCTTCACGGGGACGCTGAGAGGAAAGGCAGCGGTCAGGCTTGTCCTCTGCCCTCCCCGGGCTTACCCTGCCAGCTCTCGGGGCACCCAGGTGTCCATGGGGAGGGGAGCCGGGGAGCAGGCCTGGCAGCAGGGGGAGGTGAGCAGGGGATGGGGAGGGAGCAGGGGTGCCTCTGGGAAGACTGGGCCTCGCCCCACTGGGTTCTGGGCAGCTCCGGGAGCCCCAGGGACGGCCCTGGAGGCCAGGCCTGAGAGGGTTCAAACCAGAAACCAGGGCTCCCCAGTCCAGAAAGAGGACAGGCTGGGGAGAGGCTGAGGCCCAAATGTGGGCTCAATAAACAATCTCGAAATGACAGGGAAGGGGTCACTTTGAAGAGGCAAATGTAAAATACACAAATATGAAAATGTGCTCAATCTCACCAATGATTAAAGAAATACATATTAGAGAGGTACCATTGTTTGTTTACCATATGTTTATATATATATATGTGTGTGTGTGTGTTTATATAATTTACTTACATACATAAAATAATATATTTATATATTTAAGTGTATGTATGTATATCTATGTATATATACACACAGATACATATATATATATATATATATTTTTTTTTTTTTTTAAATATCACTACCTAGTGTTGGCAATAGCTGTGGGATTGGGTAAGAGCATAAATTGGCCCACCTTTTCTGGAGGGCAGTGTGGTATTACGTATCAAAGGCCTTAAAAATGTGCACACCTTTGTCCCACTTCCAGGAACTTAGTATCCTAGGGCAATAATTAAAGATGTGTGCAGAGATTTAGTTTAAAAGATTTTCATTCAGAGTGACTGCTTATACTGAAAACATTGGAAATTCCTAGATATCCAGCAATAGGGGATGGGCTAAGTAAATTCTGATTCATCTGTAGGATGGAAAAAACCTTTAGCCATTAAAAATGACTCTGGTAATGTGGGTAAGTGTTCAAAACATACAGTTAAGTAAAACAGGCATGTTTCAAAATAGTGTATTATTAGAACATTTTATATGCACAGGAAAAATATGCTTAAACACACACACAGATATAAAACACACTGTCTTACCCTGTGGGTAATAAACCTAAGGGGGATGCTGGCCCCAGCTGACGTGGGCTCGTATTCCTGGGTTTAGAAGGTTATACACACACTTGGCTTACGGACCCACAGGGCGTGACGGGGAACCAGGAGGGCTTAGAATCTGACCACATGCTAATCCTATCTGCCTCTGTTACCTCTGTCAGGAAGAGAACCTGGGCGGGGGGCATGGATCAGAACATTTCCGGCACTCTCTTGTCTCATGTGGACACCCTGCAGGACCTCGACCAAACCAGGTCTTCCTTCCTCAGGGCTGGTTGGAAGCCCCCGGATTCCCAGAACCTACCCGCTCTCACAGAGCCTCAAGGAGAGCCCTTCACTTTCCCTCCACACTACTGGTAGCAGTGCCCCTTCAGAACCCCACACCCCCTTGTAAGAGGTCGTGCAGTTCTAGAACAGAGGCTGCAAACTGTTGGCCCCTAAGCTGAATCTGGCCCTGGACAGGTTTTTTCTGACCTGTACAGTGTGATTATTGGTGCTTTTAATTAGTTGGCAGTATTTTAAGATTTCAAGTTTACACAGAAAAATCCAGCTTCTTTTTTTTTTTTTGAACTTTAGAATTTTTTGTTTTGAATTTTAGAATTTTATTTATTTTTTTTATACAGCAGGTTCTTATTAGTTATCCATTTTATACGTATTAGTGTATATATGTCAATCTCAATCTCCCAATTCATCACACCAAAAATCCAGCTTCTTTGGAAAACATAGGAAGGTCAGGCCACACCAAACTTGCATTCCAGCACGGCACTAACACACTGTCATGAGCAGCAGCTGCCCCCTTATGGGTGGAGCTTGTGCATTTCAGTTTGCCACAGTCCCCTCCACTCCTTACTGTCATCCCCACCCACTTGACTTATTGACATTGCCTGTCTGATCACGGTAGGATTTAAGTTTGCAACCTGCTAGGTGCAAGGCTGTTGGGAGGCAAAAGCTCCACCCCTCTGCTTCATCCAGGGGCAACGTGTTATACTTCCCCTCTATACAGAGATAAGGTCCTGCGGAAGCCTCTTTGAGAAGCCAAGGGTGTTTCAGACCCTCCTCTTCTCTTCCCCTCCCTACCCGCTGTTGCTTAGGAAGATGTGCAAGATGATCAGTTTTCAGAGGTGAGGCAGATACTGTCCAAGTGTGGCAATGTCACTGACAACAAAGGCCTGCCCACTGATGCTTATGGAGGAAACCCAGGGCTTGGGCAGCAATCTCAAGACCAGATGCAGCTCCTGAGGTGTCTGAGTGGTAGCAGCCCTGCAGCAGCTGGGATGGCCATCACCACCCTTCCTCTGCTCTCTGGCAGAGCCAGGTTAAGCTGTCCTATTTGTTGGTAGCCCTCTTAAATCTGCATCTGCTTTCCTCTCTGTGGACCACCTCGAAGCTGGGCTGCCATTAGCCCTTATGATGCCTTTGTAGAAACAGCAATAGGCATCCCTTTCTTGAGACACTTTACTTCCATCTGTTAGAAAATCATCATAATATAGATGATTTTCTACGTTATGAAAAAAAAGACAAAAAAGTCTTTTGTTAGAAGACTTTTACTGTCATTTGCCAGGAATTGTAGTAATAAATGTACAATACTGTGTGACCAGCTCCCTTCAAATATGGTGTGCTTGTGCAATGCACAGCCTGCACAACTGTTCCTGAACATCCTAATAAAAGTAATACATTAGCAATTGCTGAGGCTAGCCACAGAACTCTGATCTGGAAAAGCGGGAGCACTGTAGCAGTGCTGCAGGCAGGCCTAGGAAAGCAAAGGCCTCTCCGTTCAGCCTCCTAAGTTTCTCCACTGACCATCTGCAAGTGTGGCCCAACTATTAGGATCCTGTTTGGAGGAACATGGTATCATTTGGGCCTATAGATCTCCTTTCTAATTAACAACCTGGTCCACTCCGGGCCCCTCGCCCTGAGAACTGAGGCAGAACATGAAGGAACAGACCGAGGATGAGTAAACTGGAGAGGAATGAGCTGCAATTTCTACCTTAACAACAAAAAATCATTTTTAAACGTCCACACAGTGACAAAACAAACGGAAGGTGACTTATGCTCCTCATATCACACGGCTGGTTTCATCCACTCTCCTGTCTTTGTGATAGATCCAGACTTCTGGTAGTTATAAACTACTTCTTCCTCTTGGTCCTCAGGGGATGACATGGGACACTGCATGGGGACTGGGGTGTGGGGGGGAGAGGCACATCCCCGATCCTCCCAACTCTTCCCCCAGCTCCCCAGCTCCTGTCTGAGGCCTGGAGTCCAGGACTCCAACCGGATAGCATGAACTCTGACAGAACATAAAGAAAGACTATGATTTTTACCCTCAGAAATGACATGTCTGAATGAAACTGTCCCCTTAAAAGTGGCCACTTGAGGAAGCTGCTCATTTATTACAAGTTTGTAAATTAATGTTCTTCCATGCACAGCCATCATCTGGGGAGCTGGGGTCCTCCAGGCTGCCAACTTCTTCCAAGGATGCTGCCGCTGCTCAGACTCTTCTGGAATTCCTTGAACATTGCTTGCAGAGTCCGTTTATCCTTGTTACTTGTTTCAGTCTTGTCACCCTGTATTTGGGACCCAGGATTGTATTATCTGGGCTAATCAACCAGCTTATTCACTGGACTTGGCTACAACTTAACTACGGCTGTTTTCCAAAAATCAAATCTGCCCTTGCAGGACAAAGATTTGCCTCCTTGGAGGATTTGCAGGCTCTGAGACATGGAATGTTCTGGAAAGCCATGATAGCATCCCTGGGAGACAGCAGTGGAAAAACCCGTTCCCCGAGGTGACATTTCTAGAAGAGAGAATGCTCATTTCAAAGTTATTACTGACGCTTATTGACTACGCAATTTATTCAGTTAAAAATATTTATCGAGTGCCCATTTTGTGACAGGCACTGTTCTAGGGGCTGGAGATAAGGCAGTGAGCAAAACAGATAAACACCTCTACCCTCACGAAGCTTCCTGTCAAGTGTGGGGAGATGACAATAAAATTAATTGGCCACATATATGCCGAATGACAATAAGGGTGACAGAGGAAAATAAGCAGGAAATGCTGGGGAAGGTGCAGTCGGCCAATGCAGAGTTCGGGGGAGCCTCACGCAGCGGGGACAGCTGAGTCAAGACCTGGAGGAGGTGAGGAATGATGTAGCCAGGATGCTGAGAAGCATTTTGAAATGAGGGAAAAAAGAATCAGCTCTGCCCTCCCACCCCTGTCATTACAGCTACTGCCCACCGTCCTGTAGCCCACACACATACACCATTTGCACGCTGCTTCCTCATTTGCTGGAGCAAACATTTCCCCATGTTTTTTCACGGTTTATGATTATAACATTAATTGACACATATTTGTTTAGGTCGACGCATCATGATTCACTAAACGCAGCCCCTATTGTTAGTTTTTTCTCGATTTTTTTCACGGCAGAGAAGCCTACAGTGGACATTTAATTGTCAACAGGTTTTTTGCTTTGGTTGCTTTATTTCCTTAGGATAAACTCCCAGAAGGGAGAGAAGAGAGTCAAAGGAAATGAGTGTTTCTGCAGCCTTTGCTACATAATGCACTGTTGCTGTCCTAAGGGGACAATGCCCATTTCCAGCTCTAAGGCCCAGTCTGTTAAACTTCGGTTCCTACCACACCTCACTCTTAACTCCTGGTAACCTCCTCCCGGTTCCTCCAGACCCTTCACATGACAGCAAACACCGACAGCTAGAAAGAGCCAGATTGCCTGGGCTGGGGAGAGATCAGGGTGAAGGGTCCCCAAGCTGCCGGCCCCCACCCAGGCCAGATGCACGAGCTGAGGGCTGCACTCACATGAGCTCTGGGTAGACGTTATCCAGGTACCAGCGGAAGGACTTGCAGTTCATCTTCTTCCTCTGCTCGATCCGCGTGGCCACGCTGGAGGAGAAGGCAATGCTCAGCGGGTGTGAGAAGGCCCGGGAGGCCGGCCCCCTCTTTCCACCTACCCCAGGGAGCTAGGGCCAGGAGCTGTCCAAGGCTGCCTTCCAGCCTTGGTCCCTGCCTTAAGTCATTCTCTGACCTGCAAGCTCGTCCCAGGGTTCCTGGCCACGCCTTAGTTCTCTCCTCAAATTCCTGCTCACCTTTCTGGATCTGCCCAGCCCACGGGGGCCAGGCTTTAATCTCGGCTTCTTACTCCTTGAGACCTCATGTGAGGATACCACTATCTGGTCCTTATTTTCACAGAGAGAGCAGAGCCTTAATGAACTAGAAGTTTTCCTTTCCTGCATTCCAGTTGAGTAGAAAGTGTCTACCAACAAGAAAACCACGCTTTAAACATCTTTCCAAAAAGTTGGCAAATAAAAACCATCTGATGTGTCCATGGACACCTTCCTCAGCTCCACTGACCATAATGGCCACTGACAGATGACCCTCACCGCCTCTCTGAGCCTGTTTGTTCTCAGTAAAGTGGGGACACAACCATCTATCTCCAAAGGTTTTTGTGAGAATCAAATGAATAAAGGGGACATAAGTGCCGAGCACAGGGTAGGTCCTCAGCAGATGTTACTTCCCCACTAAAAGAAATAGTGACATAACTTTTTTTTTTTTTTAACTTTTTTTTTTAAGGGATAAATACAAACAAATAGAGGGAGATTCATTGATGATCGCTAATAATGTTTTCAAACATATCTGACCACAACATTAAGTAAGAAATAAATACATCTTACATTGTGACCAAGTATACCCATGGACATATATGGCTACAAACATACAACCAAAATAAGAGTTTTCACGAAACAATATCTATCCATAACTGCAATCAACTGTTATTTTCTGTTCTGTTCTGTACTAATCTGTAATATTCTAGTTCTCTATCATTTTAAAAAAAATACTGGTCACGACTCTCTAAATTGATTTCACAACTAATCCACATTTTGAAAATGCTTAACTAGACAGTAGTCATAACAGTCCAGGGCAGAAAAATAAGCTAACAGATCACCGTCAGATTTTGAACAGCAAGGGGTGGAGCCAAAACCCTGAGTGTTTTCTACAGAGAGCCATCCTTAAGCACTTCCACAGATGTCCGTCCTGCAGGCAGCTTGTGGACCGGCAGAGCTCTCATAAGCGAGCCCTCCCTGGTTATTTCTCCCTATGAGGCTGCATCCTCCTCAAGGACCCGAACCTTGTCTCTGCGTCGTATACCCTACAGGCCCGGAAGAGCCCAGCGTCCTGGGGCAGCTCAGTTGCTAAGGAGACCCTGAGCGCTTCCCTGGCGTACACACAATTTTGTATTTTGCTAAGGTTGTGGAGGGAGGCCAAGGGGGGCTGGGAGAGGGGCCCACCTGCCGAAGGCCTTCCCTATGGCCGAGGGCCGGGCCTCGTAGTAATACTGCTTGTATTCATCCATCCACACCTCTGCAGTGCGCTTGGTATTCCTAAAAGGGTAGGAAGGAGCAAAATAAGGTCACCAGGGCGGTGACAGAGTTAGGGTTGGGATCAAGATCAGCTCTGTGCAGTACAGGGTGCGGAGGCTCTCAGGAGTGCACGCGAAAGAATACTGATTGGGGTGGTGTCAATGAGAACAGTCTTTTTGGAGGACAGTCTGTCAGCATCCATCAACTCTGTGGGTATGGATACTATTTGACACTCCACTTTGAGGAATCTATTCTACCAAAATACCGGCACGTGGGCAAAGGGACATGTACAAGAATACTTGTGTCATAAAACACTGGTGACAACCTAAATGCCCATCAGTAGGAGAATAATGAACTACGTCCACATGATGGAGTACTAGGCAGCCTCGAAAAAGAACACCAAGGTTAGTACATACTGACGCTGAAGGATGTCTACAATTTAGTGTGGAGTGGCAGAAAAGCATGCTGCAGAAAAATCATGCAGTGCGACCCCATTTATATAAAAAACACAAAAAGAATAGATACATGTATATGTATAACCGAATCACTTTGCTGTACACCTGAAACTAACCCAACATTGTTAATCAACTATACTCCAATATAAAATAAAAAGTTAAAAAAATGTAAAAAAAAAACCCCACTAATGCATGCATCTCTATACAGAAACTATATATATATATATGAAAATAAATTAAAAGACCTGAAATGATAGGCTAGGAATCTATTAGCAGTAGTTACTTTTGGAGAGACAAGTGGATAGGAGTAAGACTGGGTGAAAGGGACTTTCACTTTTTTCTCTCTATGTGATATGAAGAGTAAAAATTATAATGTATAACATACTATATGTACAGATATATATATAATATATATGATATAGTTTGAATTTTTACAATAAACATGTATCACTTTTACAAGTATAAAAACAATTAAAATGGGATAAAGGGAAGCAAAACAAAAAGACAGGCCATTTGATGAGCTAGACCTGGGGAGCCACCGCTGGCAACAAGGGAGCCTGAGAAGATGAAGACTCATCCCTGGGAGGGGGGCGCTCATGACACTCCTCCCACCCTCCCCTTGCCACCAGCATCAGGGGGGCGGGTGATGGGGGTGGTCTTCCACGACCCTGCCCACTGCCCCTCAAGATGAAGTGCACGCTGTGACTGGGGACACGGATGGGCAGACGCTGACCAAGTCAGCATCAGGACGTGGTGTCTATGACCAGTACTTGGGACCCAGTGAGTGGAGGGCAGCTTCCAGTTGGTCATTTGGCTGGTTTTCCAAGACCCTCATGGACAAAGACAGTCAAAACAAGAGAGGCCTGGTGGAGACACTCCCAGCTTCATCCTTCCAGCCTGACAGTACCGGGATCCCAGAATGGGGGGCAAATGGGGAAACCGAGGCCCAGAAAGGTGGGGTAGCTACCCACAGTCCCTTGGGTAACTGACAGGGCTGGGGTCTAGGTGTCCTAGCTCTTGGCGCGGTGCTCTTTGCACTGTGACCTACCTGATGTAGGTGAGGGCGTTGCCCTCAGGAAAGTTGTAGGGGTGCCGTTTCCTGAAGACGTGGCCCACCCGGCTGCAGGGCACGATCTCCAAGCTCCCACCGCACATCCACACCCGGAAGGAGAGCTCTGCAGAGACGGCAGCCATCAGGAGGGGGAGGAGCCACTTGGCAAGTCCCCACGGAGTGAAGGTGGGAAGGAGCTGGCTTCCCTTGCCTTTGGTGTCTCCTTGGAGGCATATGCTGGTGTCAGAGCTCCTGGGCCTGTTTACACGGGGTGCACCCACTCCTTGCACGTGTTCCTGACTGCTCTCTCCATGCGTGTGCACACACACATCCCACACACACACCCCCTCCTCACACACACTCCACACACACACACTCCACACAGACACTACACACCCATTCCACACACGCATACCCTCCATACACACATACTCGCTGGCATCTTTCTGGCTGTCCCAGACCTCCCTCATGGCCCCGGTGGTCTCCATTTACAGCTACCACTGGCCCTACTGAGACATACTTCCTTTTGGTGGTGGTGGTGACGCTGAACGAGCTTTCACAGATGACTGTGGTCCCTAGTAGTGCTGGGAGAGGCGAGCAGTGGCCATCCTGCCTCCCAGAAGGGGACGTCACAAGTTGCCCACTCTGTTTTCCACTCAACAATCCTCACTTCCGACAAGGACCCACCTTGGCAGCTGGCTGAACCTCACACAACCTCTTCTGATTTTCTACTTTCTTTCATTTTAACCCTGAAGTTGGACACCCTTTGACATTAAAACACCTCCCTCCTGTCCCAGAAAATCCGTAGCCCTTGTTTTTTTTGTTTTTAATTAAAAAAAAACCCAAAAAACAAACGGAAAGACCATTTATTTTCATGAGTTCCAGCCTAGGTTCCTCTTCCCACTCCCCAGTTGGCTGTAAGGACACTTGTGGTCCCTGGCCAGGTCTGGGGGCTCTCATCTGGAGCGACTGCTCAGGGCCCTCCCAGGGACGAGCAGAGTGGGCAGCGGAGGTGGCAGGACTAAGGCCCCCCTCCTGGCCAGCCTATGTGCACCAGGTGACTTCCCACTGTGGTCCACGACTGGACGTTAGGCATATCTGGTCCCGCACCTAGGGTTGGCTACATTAATGGGCTTCCCTAGGTCTGCCTGCAAACTGCCAGGCCTCTGTCCCTTCTCCTGGTCAGAGCTCTGCAGCTGGTTCGGCAACTGAGATTTAGAACTGGGGACGGAAGATCTGCATTCTGGTACCATTTCTTCCAGATTAACTTTGTTATGCTAGTTAGGTCATTTCATCCCACATAGTCCATATTGCCCACATTACTATTACTTATTGTCATTTTTATCAACAATGGCAATGACAGGGAATTCCCTTGTGGTCCGGTGGTTAGGACGCTGCGCTTTCACTGCCAAGGGCGCGGGCATGTTCGATCCCTGGTCAGAGAACTAAGATCCCACAAGCTGCGTGGCGCAGCCAACAAAAACAACAATGGCAACAACAAAAGCGGTAACCATCATCCATTTACTGAGCGCTCACTCTGTGCTCTTTATGGCTGATGTCTAATTCTCACAGCTACCATGTGGCATTGGTGTTATGATCCCCACGTTTTTAATAAGGACTGCGAAGCTCAAAGATGTTAAATAACCTCTCCAAGGTCACGTCCATGCTCAGGTGCAGACCTGCAGTGTAAAGTTCACACTTTGTCCAGCAAGTCCCACTGTTTGAACCAGATCATGATCTGTCAGATGCCGTTGTAGAATCCCTTACACTCTAGTGGGGGGAGACAGGAACTCAGTAAAAGAAGAAACCAAAATACAAGTAGACAAGAAAATGAGTAGCATACTTCATCTGCGAAGCAGGTAGGAGACTGAAGCAGGTGAGTGGAGTTGGGGGTGAGGCTGCAGTTTTAATGAGGCTGATTAGGGATGTTCTCGATGAATGGGGGGGACATTTGAGCCGAGGCCTGAAGGAGGTGAGGAAGAGGCACGTGACTCTTAGGGATGAGCGTTCCGGCCAGAGGGACAAGCAAGGGCACAGAGCTAGAGGTAAGAGCACCGTAGGCAGGAGTGGAGCGAGGTGCGGGGAGGGCAGGAGGAGCTGAGGGCGGAGCTGGCGGTGTGTGCTTGCGGGGGAAGGGCAGATGGTGTAAGGACTTCGGGTTTTGCTCTGAGTGATGCAGGAGCCCTTGCAGGGTCTCGAGCAGCTGAGTAACATAATCTGACTACCTTTTAAAAGGATCCCTAATGAGAATCCCAAGGTTTTCATGTTGGCCACCCTCACTCAAGGCAGCCTCTGGGTTCCGGCGTTTGGCTCTCTCAGGGGAAACAGGAACGAGTCTCGGTTTGGGCACCTCCCTTCCTCCCACAAATGAACAGTTCTGAAAGGCCCAAACCCATCAGTGACGAGAGTCTCCTGGCTCAAAACTGGTCCCAGCAGCTGAACGTCTGAGCACCACGGCTAGCCTAGGAATTTCTTTGAATTTTTTCGAAGAAACAAAACCCTCCCTACAACCACTGTGTGGTTCACCTTTCAATTCCGCAATCACTGAGCCCTGGCCTCAGGCAGAGTTTGAAGTTAGCTATTTGACCATTCACTTGTTTCTCCATCAGGCCCCAGCCTTAAAAAAAAAGAAGGAAGGAAAAAAGAAAAAGGCCTCTGGATGCAGCAGAGACCGTTACTTTCCCAGCCCTCTGAATCTTTACAGGAAACTGGATTTGCCAAAGCTCCCTTCAGGCTGAGATGGAGAACACAAAAGAGGTCACTTAGGCCCAAAATACATAAAAGGAGGTCAGAATGGAAGGGTCACTGCACCCCAGTTCCCAGAATTTACTCCTCTGAATGCCTGCCTGGAAACGGTTTCCAAGAGTAAGTTACAAAGGGGAGAAAATCCCACGCCTGTTTCCACTGCGGCTGGTCCTGAGTCGGAGCCCCACTGCCCATCTGTCCCACTGCCCCAGTCAGAGAGGGAAGAAAGACCTGGTCCTTGCCTCCCAGAAACACAGACTCTGACTTGGATCACACCTCACACTTAAGTGGCTCCTGTAAAGGCACTACCTACACCTGTCAGACGTGGAGTTTCCCGGCTGAGATCTGGAAGGCGGCGTCTACCTCAGTTTGCCCATCTGTCAGATGGGTGAGATACCACCAGCCCTATTTACTTTGCAAAAAACCTGGTCAGGTTGAAAAAGGAAGCAGTGGGAAAGGGCTCTGCAAAGGACTGACTGGGTCCACTGCCAGAGCAAGGACAGGCTTTTGTGTTTCACAAGCCTCAAGGTACCTGCCCCCAAAACCCTGCCCCACTCCTGGATCCCTGGGATTGATCACCACCATCCTCCACCACGCTCCTCATCTGGGAGGCTGCCTGTGTGGGCTGCACCCCTGGGCTTCCTTCCTGTGTGAGGAAGTTCAGCCAGCAGGTCGGGGGAGAGTGAGGGCGGGTGTTTATCCCCTGACACCTTCCACCTGGCACAGTGGACTGGCCGCAGGCACCCTAAGACCACAGCTACTGTCGGGGAGCACTCCCTCCCTGTCTTTCAGACCTGGGGGTGGCTACACCTCCCAGCAGTCACCAGCCCAGCCCTACCCTGGCCCTTGTGGCTCCCTGTAACTTGCCCACGCCGTGCAAATAGGCCCTTTTATAAACCCCCCTTAAATTACCCACATCAGATGTTCCATCTGTACCCAGCCTTTATCTCACCTGAACCTCACCAGCGACACTGGGGGTTCACTGGCTCTTCCCTTTCCTTGTGGGGCTAAAGGGTTCCTATGGCCTCATAATAATAATAATGGCTGCCAGCATCTTCACCCCCCTTATCTCACTGAGTGCTTATAACAGCCTCTTGGGGAAACTGAGGCTCGGGGAGGCTTTCACTTGCCCAGGGCCAAACAACTTATAGGTGGTAGGACCAGGATTTGCACCCAGGCCATCTGACCCCATTGCTTACGTTTAACCACCACCCCCTACTGTACACACCACCCCAGCCTTTCTTGTAGGGAAGCAGCCATGTGCTTCCTCCATACACGTGTCTAGCCATGTGGCCACAGGTTCTCCCTGACCACTTAATCTCTTTGTTGACTAGCTGTGTGGCTCTGGACAAATTACTTAACCTCTCTGTGCCTCAGTCTCTTTACCAGTAGAATGGAGATATAATAGTACTTACTTCAGAGATTCATTGTGAGGATTTAAGGAGTCCATATCTGTAACATTCTTAGGGCCTTACATATAGAAAACACTCAATCCGGGTTACCTATTATTATTATTGTGGTTATTTCCCAACTTACCAAAATTCTCTCCTCCCCAGATGTCCATCTGGGCATCATACTTTCCCAAGTGGTTAAACCAAGACTTGTCAATCACGAAGATTCCTCCAGCTATGACAGGTGTCCTGGGAGCAAGGAGAGGAAAGAGGTAACACATGAGCTGGAAAATCTGAGCCCCTCTAGATGGCCCCAGGGCCCAGGCCATTTGCCCTAGCATCCCCCACTTGCAGAGTCACTGGGGTCAGATATCTGTCCCGCTTGTTGGCCTCTGGCCTCTCTCTCTCCCCAGGGCCCAGAACAGAGTTAGCCCTTGGATCGTGCACCCCTAGGAGCCCTGGCGACTGAAATGGCCCTCCCAGGAGCCTCCAAAGCCCCTGACTCAGGGAAGGAAGGGGTCTCTCCAGAGCCCACAGCAGTCCTGACCTTATGGGCTTGGTGGGGTCTGTCCGGGCAATCTTCTGCTCCAGAGGGATCTGCTCCCACTTGAAATGCAGGCTCCAGTCAAATCCTAAGGGACAGACTGGGGTGAGGATGGGGCTCGGGGGCTCTTGTCCCCTCACTCCACCACCCCTGAGAGTGTCCCTTGATCAGAACCCAGCTTGTAGAGGGCCCTGAGCAATTCATGTAGTCATTCCTTCATTCAGAACAAGACAGGTCCCTGTCCTCATGGAGTTTAAATCTACTGGGTAAGACAAAGACTTACAAAGATAAATCAGTAAATGGATAATATGTCAGTTGGGGTTGAAAAGTGCTAAAAAAAGAAAAAAAAGAAAGAAAAGAAAGGAGGGGTACCCATGCCATTCTAATAAGGGTAGCCAGGAAAGGCTCTCTGAGGAGGTAACATTTGAGTAGAGACCTGAATGAAGAACTGATCCATGCAGACATGTAGGGAAAGGGAATTCCACGTGGGGGAACAGCAAGTGCAAAGGCCCTGAGGTGATTTCCCTAAGGAGAAATGCCTGGCTCCCTTCAGAATCCCACTCAGCCTCAACGTCTAACGACTCTGTCCATTTATTGGAAAACTGAGCCCCAAATAGGAAATCCACTCTGCGCATTAGCTCCTGGCAAAAGATTCTCTGGAGCAGCCTGCCCAATAGAACTTGCTGCAATGACGGAAATGTCCTATATCTGCACTGTCCAACATGGTAGACACTAGTCACATGTGGTTATTGAGCACTTGAAATGCTGCTAGGGCAATTTAGGAACTGAGTATTGAATTTTACTTAATTTTAATTAATTTAAATTTACATAGCCAAAAGTGGCTATTATCTACTGTATTGGACAGCACAGTTCTAAAGCCTAGACCAGAGCTGCCCAAGAGAAATATGATGCAAGCCGGAGATGCAAGCCACACATGCAATTTAAATTTTTCTAGTAGCCATATCAAAAAGTAAGAAGAACATATGAGATTAATTTGAATAATGTATTTTTAATGCAATATATCCAAAATACTATCATTTCAATCATTATCATTGATGAACATATTCATAATCAATACAAAAAATTATTAATGAGATATTTTATATTCTTTCATACTAAGTCTTCAAAACCTGGTGTGTAGTTTTTCTTACAGCACATCTCAGTTCAGATTGGTCACATTTCAAGAGCTCAATAGCCAAATGTGGCTAATAACTACCATATTTGGCCAGGTCTAGACCATTTCCAGGCGTACAGGTCAGGAAACCGTGCAAAGTTGAGGGCTCCCCCTTCCTCACCCCCAAGACAGTAGTCATATCATGTTCTTCTGCCAGGACTTGTGGACATGGTGCCTGGGCTGGCAGTATTTGAGAAGGATGTGTCAAAGTTCGGGGGGAGGGAAAGATCAGAGACTAGCTTGGCTCTGTCCCTGATTGTGCCAGGAGCCTGCAACTGCCAGCTCTGGCCCTTGGTCCCCAACCCCACGGCTCTACACAATCCCCTTTCATTTTCTAGAGGTAAAGGGGGTGGGGGTGTGAGACGCTCTGGCACAGTTGGGAAGAAGAGCACCAAGCCAGGGCTTTTGCCTGCCCTCACCTGCCTCCTTTCAGGTCTAGAGCCCCTCCCCTGGGAGCCGGACCCACCTCCCCGAAGGTCAGCAGATGCAGCAAGGTAGGCAAAATTATCCAGACTGATGACATCAATGATGGGGCTCACCACGCGGGTGTGATCCTAGGAGAGGACACATGAGATGGCATGAGGCCAGGGACTCTGTGAATAAAGGCCCAACTGCCTGCTCTGTGAAGAAGTTCTCTTCGAGGCATTGGGCACTCAGCACCTCCTGCAGGACACGTCAGGCTCCCAGGAGCTGTCCTGCATCACCACATCTAGGCTCCCGGAAGGTCCCTCTTGGGTCTCATGGGCACGATGCTCTCCCAGCCTCTTCCTCTCACATCATGTTGAGCCCTGCCAGGATCTCACCTCCTCAGTAAAGCCCTCCCTGATTGCTGCAGGCTGAGGACTTCTTCCTCTTTTAAACTGCTCTCACAATTATAGACCAGACAATTCCTGGGACAGTGAATCAGATGCTGCCTGATGTGGATCTTCTGTTGCTGGTTTAAACTGTTGTTTTACTAATTGTCGTCCATCTTTGTACATGTTGAGGTTGAGTCTTCCCAACTGGACAACCAGCAGCTTAAGGGCAGGGACCCTGCAGTCTCTGTGTAACCTGGGTGGCACTCCTCTCATGCCACATCCACTTCAAAGTCAGACTCACACTCCCTTCATCATCTCCCAGACACAAATCCACCTCCAAAACATTGGTGGGTAATATGCCAACTTTACTAAAGGTTTTTTTCTGGGGGTGAGGGGTGGGGGGATAGTGGTGGTGGTGGATTTTATCATATACCACGTGCAAAACTTAATTGCCCTCCATCAGCAGGATGTCTGTTCTCTTCTTTTCTGCCTCCATGGAGGGACATGGAACAGAATTTCCTCTCCCTCCTCTCTCTGCATTCTGTGCTGACCCTCAAAATCCTCTTGTCTGCAACTTGGAATCCAGCTCTGCCCCTCAGTTCACACTCCGTCCCAGGACGACAAAACTGTGGGATGTGGCAGAACAGGGGAGACCATCCATGGTCTCCCACAGTGTTCTATGGGGGCCTCACCTTATCCTTTTTATAGACTTTTTGTATTGAGATATAATTCACATTTTTATAACAATTTTATTAAATATAATTGATATACCATAAAATTCGCCATTTTAAAGTGTACAATTCAGTGGTTTGTAATATATTCACAAGGTTGTGGCACCATCACCACTCTCTAATTCCAAAACATTTTCATCACCCCAATAAGAAACCCTGTACCATTAAGCAGTCACTCCCCATACCCGCCTCCCTCCAGCCCCTGACAACTACTAATCCACTTTGTATTTCTACAGATTTATTTATTCTAGACATTTCATATAAATGGAATCATATAATATGCAGTTTTTTGTTACTGGCTTCTTTCACTTAGCATAAGGTTTTCAAAGGTCATCCATATTGTAACATGTATCATTACTTCATTCTTTTTATGGCTGAACAGTATTCCACTGTATGGATATGTCACATTCTGTTTACCCATTCACGGTTGATAGACATTTTGCTGTTTCCATGTTTCAGCTATTCTGAATAACACTGCTCTGAACACTCAGGCACAAGTTTTTGTGTGGGGTATGTTTTCATTTCTCTTGAGTATATACCTAGCAGTGGAATTGCTGGGTCATATGGTAACTCTACGTTTAAACTTTTGAGGAAGTGCCAGACTGTTTTCCAAAGTGGAAAACAGCACCATTTGACATGCTCCCCAGCAATGTATAAAGACTCCTATTTATCTACATCCTCACCAGCAATTGTACTGTCCATCCTTTTGATTATAACCATCCTGTAGGTATCAAGTGGTACCTCATTGTGGTTTTGACTTGCATTTCCCTAATGACTTAACGTTGAGCATCTTTTCATGTGCTTGTTGACCACTTGTCCATTTTCCATTGCGGTGCGCGGGCTTCTCAATGCAGTGGCTTCTCTTGTTGCGGAGCACGGGCTCTAGGCTTGCGGGCTTCAGTAGTTGTGGCACGCAGGCTCAGTAGTTGTGGCTCGCGAGCTCTAGAGCGCAGGCTCAGAAGTTGTGGCACACGGGCTTAGTTGTTCCGTGGCCTGTGGGATCTTCCCGGACAAGGGCTCAAACCCGTGTCCTCTGCATTGGCAGGCAGATTCTTAACCACTGTGCCACCAGGGAAGCCCCTTTGCTCATTTTTATTTTTTATTTTTATTTTTTTATTTTTTAAAATATTTATTTATTTATTTATTTATTTTTGGCTGTGTTGGGTCTTCGTTTCTGTGCGAGGGCTTTCTCTAGTTGCGGCGAGCGGGGGCCACTCTTCATCGCGGTGCGCGGGCCCCTCACTGTCGCGGCCGGGCCTCTCTTGTTGCAGAGCACAGGCTCCAGACGCGCAGGCTCAGTAGTTGTGGCTCACGGGTCTAGTTGCTCCACGGCATGTGGGATCTTCCCAGACCAGGGCTCGAACCCATGTCCCCTGCATTAGCAGGCAGATTCTCAACCACTGCGCCACCAGGGAAGCCCCCTTTGCTCATTTTTAAATTGGGCTATTTGTCTTTTATGGTTGAGTTGCAATCACCTCATCCTGTGCTCCATATGTCCAAATCCTCCCCATTCTAGAGAACAGCAGACACATGGGAGGGCCCCCTGCTTGAGAATACCATCCTCTCCTCCCTCCTTCTCAGGCTTCCCAGCCTGACTCACCCTCACTCCTCATCACTCTCTCAGGAGGAAAACAACACCACCCATTCGTAGTAGGAGCTCTGTGGCTCACCCAGGCTTTCAGCCAATTTAATTCTCACCACAACCCAGTGGGACAAATATTACAATTATCCCTGTTTTCAGATGAGAAAGCTCAATGAGGTGAAGTTACTCAGGAGGGAGCAGACCATTTAGGCTTCCTACTCTGCCTGCCCAACTCCAGAGACCGTTCATCATCTCCCCTCATGCCAAGGACATGTGGGCACGTCCAGGGCTCCCCCAGGGACAGACAGACTTACCTCCTTCACCCGCTGCAGCATGGGCTGCAGCCACTCGGTGTTCACTTCGCAGTGGCTGTCCAGAAAGGTGAGGACAGCAGCTGTGGCCACATCTGCCCCGCGAACTCGGGACCGGATCAGCCCTGCAATGGGAAGGGACAAAGAATGGTGCTGGGATTGAGCCAATTTGCTCAGCCGTCCCCCCAAAGTCTCAGGGCTCTCCGCCCCTTAGGGCTGAGGTTTCCTCTGAGTTATTGTGATTTAACTTTACTTCGTATTTCTTGATTTCTTCCCTCCCTCTTTTTCTTTCTGTCACCCATCCATCAACCATCATTACTCCAAGGTTATTCTCTGAGTGCCCGCTGCATGCCAGACATTGGACTCTGGGGAAACACTGATGAACAGTCAGAGTTTAGTGAACAGAAGTTGCAATAAGGTGTGGTTTGGTACCAAAGGAGAGCCAGAAACCACCACTTAGGAACCGCAGGGTGGTCCCCTCCAGCTGCACTATCCTCTATGACATGCAGAGAGTCTTCTAGACTAAGACAAGCTGGAGTTAGTATGCCAGCCCCTTCACTAACTGTAGCATATTATTTAACCTCTCTGAGCCTTAGTTTTCTTATCCAGAAGATTCAGAGAGAATAAACCCTGCCTCTTGGGGACAGTGCGTGGTGCCCAGGAAGCCGACACGTGCAGAGATTCTACTCTGCTTCCACCTCATTCCCCAGTCTCGCCGAAGGCTCGTCGACTGTCAAAAAAATGGCCTCACTTTTGGCAGCGCCCTGGTCGGAGCTGGGGACTTGCCTGATCAGGAGAGAGGAGACCCAGATGGTCCTGCCCCTGACAGAGCAGCCACTGGTGTGGGGAGATTTCCCTGGCCACACACAACTCTGCCCAGCACTCTACTGCCCCATCCTTCTACTCCATAGGGAGCTGTAAAGCACCTAATCATAAATTTACATCTATGTTGGGTAAAACCCCAGGGAACAGCATACTCCCAGGCCTAACGGCACCTGCAACCCAGTGCTTGGGAGAGATCGCTCTCTGGCCTCTTCCATTCCAGTTTGAAGGTCCCCTCGGCCTGACTGGACTTTCTTAAATACACTCATCACATCTCTTTCCTTCCTTCCTTCCTTCCTTCCTTCCTTCCTTCCTTCCTTCCTTCCTTCCTTCCTTCCTTCCTTCCTTTCTTCCTTTCCTCCCTCCCTCCCTCCCTCCTTCCTTCCTTCCCTTCTTCCTTCCTCTCTCTCTCCCTCTCTTTTTCTCTCTCTCTCCCTCTCTCACCTTCAGTGGCTCCCTATTCTCTGCTTTATCAAGTCTAAATGCCCCCCGTCATCTATCCTCACCCCACTCATTCCTCGTGCTGACCAGGCCCAATTCTCCCAGGAAGGGAGACTAAGTAGAGGGAGGTTAAGAGGCTGGGCTCTGGGTGGGCCCCCTGCCCCGGGGTGCAATCCTGGTTCCTTTATTCATCACTCTAGGCAAATTACTGAACCTTCTTAAACCCCAGTTTCCTTATTTGCAAAACAGAATGATGGTCCGTTATGAGGACTGAACATGAGAATGTGGGCAGAGTGAATGCTACAGGGTGAGAACGCAGGAAACTCAGGAAGAGGCTGTTAGTACTTCCTGTACCCAGGCCGGACTGATGCCTTTGCTCGCAGAGTCCCTGGGCCTGGGACGCCCTCCCTTGTGCCCTATTCATCCGTCTCACAACCCCTTCACCCAATCCAGGCCCCCTCTCCGGTCATTCCCCTCTCCTTCGGCTCCCTCTCCTCCATCTCCTTTCTACCCCCATATAATTATAACCAGCCTCAGCTCCATAATAAGCTCTCCGAGGGCAGGGACCATATTTATACTTCTTTTGTGTCCCCTAGAGTGCCGTGTGCAATCCTACACTGTAGTCGGTGCTCCAAAACACCTCTTGATTGGAAGTGCGGTCACATCTGCTTTATACTGCCCTGTGGTTTTCTCAAAGCATTTAAGCCTTACAATAACTGTGCAGGACAGAAAGGGTACTATTATTATTCCCATTTCTCAGGAGAGACAACGAAGGCAGCCGGAAGTAGAGCTATTTACCTACAGTCACACTGTGATAGGGGCTGACCCAAGATAGCAAGAGGGTCTTTCCCCAGACCTTGGTCCTGGCCACCAGGAACGCAGCAGGACCACACTGGCTTGGTATGACATGGCACCAAAAGGGAGTGGGGAGGTGCAGAAGTCTAGATCAGAAGAGGTCTGTGGTGGCACCTAGGGTCCAAGAACTTACCTTCCCGCCGGTCATTGCGCAGGCATTTGACCTTGGGGATCCTGGTCAGGAGAAGGCAGTCTTCAGCTGGGGGTGGAGAGAAGGAAGCAAACTCATTCAGATATTGACATCAGACCACATGTGGTTCGACCACTACTGGAACTTCCCAGGAGCTTCTCCAGACCAGGCCCAGGGGAAGGCGAGGCATGGAGGAGAGTGGTCATCTCCACTGGCCAAAGGATCGCCCTGTCCTCCACTCCCCGGCCAGACTGAGGACTGCCTGTACTTGTGGCATTACCCCCCCAGGGGGCACCAGAGAGCACCAGCGCTGTCACCAGTCCAACAGCCTCGGAGCTAGACTGTGGGGACAATACTCTGCACACGGCAGTTGTGATAATGAAGGACGCTGCTGAGGCAGTTTAATTTTTTCTTTAATGTCATCTCACTGGTGTCCCATCAAAGCAACACCACTCCTTTCGCACCAGGGAGCAGAGCCAGGGAGGGCACCTAGAAAAGACTGAAGATCCCCGTGGGGAGCAGAGGTCGGCCTGTGATGGCCAGAACAACCTCAAGAGTGCTTCCCTTGGCATTCTGGGGAAATGGGGTGTGAAGGGGTGCAAAAAAAGAAGGTGCGTACTTACGATCTGAACTGAAGTCATCCACTAGAATGATCTCCTGGATCAGGCTGGCAGGAGTTCTGTTCAGGACGCTGGAGCAGTGACGGGGACAGAGGAGCCCAGATTTAGACGTCACCTTCTACTTCCTTCTTCCTGCCATGGGTTCCCCCACCGCCCACCTCGGAAGCCCGCACACTGGCCACGGGCAGCTGCTAGCAAACCTTCCGGGCCCTGGTCAATGGCTGAGGGGCAGTGTGATCCTCAGGGTCCTCCAAGACCCTGCTGACCCTGCTGCCTGGACCCTCAGGTACTTGGGACCCACCCCAGATGGGGGGTGGGGACTGCCCTAGTTTAGCTGTTGAGGCAGGACCTTAGCTGCTCTGGCTACCTGGGCTTAACAAGCCCACCTGAGGACAACCCCCGCTGGCCCCGAAGCTGTCTGCTTGGAAAGCTAGCGAGGCTCCTTCTGGCCTGATGGGTCAGGAGGGGTGTTCTCAGAAAGCTCCCCCGCCAACTCTTTCCCTCCCACCATCCCTCCTCCTCCTTCACTCCCTGGTGAAGGAAACCTAAACTTCTTTAAATCCCTGGAATATCACTGGGTACTCCATTCCGAATCCTATTCTTATCTAAGTTCATTAAGAAATGAGGTGAGTAGAAGTCAAACTTGACCACGGGGCCAAGCTTAGGAGAACAGGAGGGGCACCGCTCTCTGAATCGCTGACAGGTGCCTACTGGGCTGGCATCCATCCACCTAAGGCCTCACGTCCGTCCCCACCGCCCTGGGCTCCTGAGCCCTGCATTTCTGCCCGAGTCCTGGGGACCTGACCTTGTGTTTGTGCATCTCGCTAACAGTTGGACTTCTTGGGTCTCCCTGACCCTGATGCACCAGCCTCAGCCTCTCAGAAGGGCAGAACACCCCCTGCCAGTGCCCGCTGGTCTTCACGCCGTCTGGCCACAGCACCCAGTCTCAGTGTCCTCCCCTGCCAGGGCCCAGCAGATCCCCGAGGCCTGGGGGAGCTGCACCACTGAGATGAAAGATCCAAGGTGGGGCTCACCTTTTCACCGTGCGCAGGAGGGTGGAGCGGGCTTCGTTGTGGAAGGTGATGATGACGCTGGTGGCCGGCAAGTCCGAGGAATAGGACACGGAGGGGCAACTGAGAAGAGAGCAGAGAGGTCAGAGGGCAGCTGTGAGAGTGTTCTCAGGGCAGGCTTAAGCTTCTCTGTGTCCAGCCTGCTGCCCCCTGAAGCCGGGCGTGGGCCCCGGGCCTCCACACCCATGCCCAGCCCACTCAGGCCGCCCAGCCTGGAGTCCTTGGAGGGAAGCACAGGTTGGGGGCCCTTCCCAGGCCTGGGTGCTCTTTACAAAAGACCTAGAGCACTCGGAGCCCCACAGTCACTGAAGTGTTGAGGAGGGATCGACGTGTGTAGGCACCGCACAGGCCCCAGGATCAAGCCCCGGACCAACACACAGAACTCCCTGCCCGAGGGGGCAGCCAAGAGAGACAAAATGGCAGAGGGGAGAAGAGGGAAAATGGCCTCTCTTTGTCTCTGACACCCTGTAGCTTCTTCCTTCTCATCTCCTGGCGGCTCCTGACATCTGGTGGGATCTAGAGAGGAACCGTTCCCATCCTGCCCTCCCGTGAACTCCTCCCTCTCGCTGCCACCACTACCAGCTGCCTGGTGACACCGGGCAGGGGAGCAGCCTCACGCTTCCCATGGGCCCTGGGACACCTAGGGGAAACCAAGTCTCCGAGGAGACACCAAAGGCAGCTCCCCCTACCTCACTCCCTCCCCCAGCAGCTCTGCGCTCCGCCTTCTCCAGACACCACATTTTGGGCACATTGGCTTCCCCATGCTCAGAAAAGGGAATTAAAATGATCCATCCGTGCCAGGCTTCATCCTTATCGGTTCTGCGAATGCTTCTGTGAATGCATTTATTGGTGCTCCTGGGGCCGCGGCGGGAAGGCAGCCGCAGTGCTAGTTTTCATGGCAATCTTCTTTATTACAACTGCTCTCTGACTATTCCAGCGGTGACTGTTTTTTCATTATGGCATTCATTCCACTGACAGCGGCTTACAGCCGAATTCCCAGGCCCATTGCCTGCCCTGCAGAGCAGCCCAGGTCAGACAGGCAAGTTCCGCTAGCCTGGGACCCCCACCAGAGAAATCCTGAGAGGCCTTAAAATAATCCTCCTTGAGAGAGGATGTCAGGGAGTGGGAGAGGTAGAGAAATTCACCTCTGCCCTGGGAAGCCAGGCGTCCCAAGTGCCTCTCCTCCCAGAGGCTTGTGGGTTTGGGGGTAGGAGGGGGCTTGGTCTGCTGAGATGGGGAGCCCTGGGGGAAGCAGTCACTTCCTGGGCACCCAGACCCCCTGCACTGACCGCTATGGCCCCAGGTCTCTATCTTTGAAGCTCAACCATCTAGTGCCCAGGAAGGATGCCAAGCCCACTGGACTTCTGGTCTCCGTGAGTGACAAGGAAGGTGCTAGAAGCAGGCCCCCTTCTGCACCTTTATCTCACACACATCCGTTGTGCTGCAGAGTAGCTGCTTCAGAAGGAAAAGCAATCTTTTTTTTTTTTTAATTTTATTTATTTATTTATTTATTTATGGCTGTGTTGGGTCTTCGTTTCTGTGCGAGGGCTTTCTCTAGTTGCGGCAAGTGGGGGCCACTCTTCATCGCGGTGCGCGGGCCTCTCACTATCGCGGCCTCTCTTGTTGCGGAGCACAGGCTCCAGACGCGCAGGCTCAGCAATTGTGGTGCACGGGCTTAGTTGCTCCGCAGCATGTGGGATCTTCCCAGACCAGGGCTCGAACCTGTGTCCCCTGCATTGGCAGGCAGATTCTCAACCACTGCGCCACCAGGGAAGCCCAGGAAAAGCAATCTTGACCCAAGTCACCCTCGCCTACCCTCAAACCAAGACCTGCCCGGCGCTGGGCACACAGCCGGCTCCAACGCAGCCCATGTTGGCCATTAAAAGCTGCAGGCGCACGAGTGGGTCAGCTCCAACCCCGCCTCGCTGCCTTGATCGATGTCTGCAGAGAGCACAGAGGAGGCCCCCATACCAGCCTGGGTTGGCAAGGAAACTTCCCCGGAGGAGAGGACGCTGAGGAGAGTCGTAAGGGTGTGGCGGGGAGGCGTTCAGGCAGAGGAAACGGCCTGTGTGTGGAAACAAGGAGGGAGGCCAGAGGAGTCTGGGACTGAGGGAGCACCAAGGGCTAGGTGCAAAGGAGCAGAGGCTCGGAGGGGACCAGGTGGCTTGTACTTCAGGGAAAGGAGCTTAGACTGTTCCCATAGGTGAGGGCAGGGAGAGGAGAGGTTGAAGGTGGAGACTCGTATCATCCAGACGGGACATGACAAGGGCCTGAACCAGGGAGGGGGCTGATGACTTGCCCACTCACACTGAGCAGAGCCCAAGCTGGGATCCGCGTGGAAGGTGTCCTAGATCCTGGTCTAGGGCCTCTCCCACCTACCACTGTGGGAGAACAAGGAGCAAGACTGCCAAGCATTCCTGGGAGCTGCTGAGGAAGTGGCGGCAGCGGGGCAGGAGGAGAGGAAGGAGAGGGGGCGGTGCACAGCACTCTACTGTTGGCACAGTGCAGGCAGGGCTGGCGGCCTCTCTTCACCTCAGACATCACCAGACGGGCCCCAAGAACGCCAGGCTAGCCCACCCCCTCAGACCTCCCCGTGGTCCCCTGGCAGGTCACTCTTGCTGGGATTCCAGCCTGAGGTACTTAGGGGCCTCTCTGGCCTCGCTGGGAAGTCTCCTTGGACCTCTCGGTCTCTCAGGAGGTCAGTGAAATAAAGATGAGTCAGGAAAACGACAGATGGTAAGAGTTTGAATGTCTCAATAGCTGGACCGAGTCTGAGGAAATCTTCCTCATTTCTTAAATCCACATGACTGAAAGAAAAGCCAACTGGTGCTGGCCCTTCCCTCCACCTTTCTTTCTCCACCGGCACAATGGAGGCCACACCTGTAATGGCGGGTGTCCCGGATGGGCCGGTCAGGGCTCAGCTTGTCGCTCTCCAGCTGGTTGAAGGCATGCTGTCTGTAGGGGTCCTCTCCAGGCTTCAGCTGCTTGGCTGCCAGGTACGCCTTCTCATCAAAGCCTTTCGAGGGTGTTCCTGTCACCTGAGACAAAGGTCAGCATCAGAGGGGCCACAGGCAAGAGGATAAAGTAGCCACTGTGTGGTAAGCACTTACGACACGGTAGGACCCAACTGCATTATCTCATTTGTATCTGTGAGCAGGAGATCGTTATTTCCCCCATTGTACAGATGAGGAAACTGAGGCTCGTGACAGTACCCCCATGTGTGGGGGCAGGGAGTACATGGGAACTCTCCGTACTTTCCGCTCAATTTTGTGCAACTAAAACTGCTCTTAAAAAATAAAGCTTATTAATGAAAAAGCTCAAGGTCAGAGCTAGTAAGTCACAGGTTTCTGGAATCAAAATGGTTGTTCTGACTCTGAAGCCCACACTCTTGACCAGTGCTCTTCGCTGGATATGGAGATGGTGACACCTGGAGGGCACCTGACCCCCAAAATGAGGTGTCCTGAGAGGTCACCAAGCAACCTGCAGATTGACAGTCTCCTAGGGATAAACTTGGGCCTGACACTGGGCTAGGCATGCAGGAGGTGCCTCATCAGTAAAACATCCAGCGCTGGGACAAGCTGCTGCCCAGAGAACCACCTGTGAGGTCCAGCAGCCCCTCACAGGCTAATGCCAGAGCTGCTAGGACACAAATGCACAGGCAGTGATGCATCTTCTCTGGGACTTGTGTTTGCTGCTGAAATAGCTCACGTCAGGCCTCCCGGGCACCCCGGTGCTAAGTGCTGGGGAGTGATGGATGACAGATGCCATGGCCCAGCCTCCCTCCTCTTAGCCACACCCTGCTTTGTGCTCCCAAAGTCCCCCCATGAAAGACACTGGGGAAAGATACATCTGAGATGAATGGACGAGTGGATGGATCCTGACATCTCATTATCTGAACCACACTGCCAGCCGGATGTTGCCTGGAAATATCATCAACGGTGAGCTCATCTCGACTCCGCCCCTTCCACCTGACCAGCAGCCCGGGCAGGACCTGTGGGCCCACAGGGGCAGCAGGACGGCGGGTGAGAGTTGTCCAGGCACAGAACCCCTGCGTGAGAACTCCATCACAGGCCTAGTCTCTAGAGGGACAGTCCCAAGAAGACAGCTCGACCTGTGGAGAGGAGATGGATGTGTTGGGTGATCCACCAGCAGCCCAGGGCCTCCACATTCCCCTGAGAGCCTAGCTCCCAGCCTCATGGGACAGGAATGCAAAGGTTCCGGGGAGTGCCTGTCTCCTAAGGGCTGCCTCTCTGTAGTGTTCCTGCCTCCTAGGAGCCAGTCCCTGAGCTCCCTGAGGTCAGAGCCAGTGAGGGAGGTTTCCTCATGTGTACTTGGCCCAGCCCTGTGCCACACACATTCTCAGGATGGTGACAACAGCTGCACTGCCGCGCTGTGATATTCTTATTTGGTGCCATGCCAGGGACTGGACAGATGGGTCAGAGTCCCCATAGACTCGCAATCCACTGCAGGAAAGAGAGAACGAGTGGAAGGAGGGGATTGGTTCAAGATGGTGGAGTAGAAGGACGTGCTCTCACTCCCTCTGGCGAGAGCACCAGAATCACAGCTAACTGCTGAACAATCATTGACAGGAAGACACTGGAACTCACCAAAAAAGACACTCCACATCCAAAGACAAAGGAGAAGCCACAATGAGACGGTAGGAGGGGCGCAATCACAATAAAATCAAATCCCATAACTGCTGGGTAGGTGACTCACAAACTGGAGAACACTTATACCACAGAAGTCCACCCACTGGAGTGAAGGTTCTGAGCCTCACATCAGGCTTCCCAACCTGGAGGTCCAGCAGCGGGAGGAGGAATTCCTAGAGAATCAGACTTTGAAGGCTAGCGGGATTTGATTTCAGGACTTCGACAGGACTGGGGGAAACAGAGACGCCACTCTTGGAGGGCACACACAAAGTAGTGTGCGCATCAGGACCCAGGGGAAGGAGGAGTGACCTCATAGGAGACTGAACCAGACCTACCTGCTAGTGTTGGAGGGTCTCCTGCAGAGGCAGGGGGTGGCAGTAGATCACCATGAGGACAAGGACACTGGCGGCAGAAGTTCTGGGAAGTACTTCTTGGCGTGAGCCCTCCCAGGGTCTGCCATTAGCCCCACCAAAGAGCTGGAGTAGGCTCCAGTGTTGGGTTGCCTCAGGCCAACCAACCAACAGGGAGGGAACCAAGCCCCACCCATCAGCAAACAAGCGGATTAAAGTTTTACTGAGCATTGCCCACCAGAGCAACAACCAGCTCTACCCACCACCAGTCCCTCCCATCAGGAAGCTTGCACAAGCCTCTTAGATAGCCTCATACACCAGAAGGCAGACAGCAGAAGCAAGAAGAACTACAATCCCGCAGCCTGTGGAACAAAAACCATATTCACAGAGAGACAGACAAGATGAAAAGGCAGAGGGCTATGTAGCAGATGAAGGAACAAGATAAAACCCCAGAAAAACAACTAAATGAAGTGGAGATAGGCAACCTTCCAGAAAAAGAATTCAGAATAATGACAGTGAGGATGATCCAGGACCTCAGAAGAAGAATGGAGGCAAATATCGAGAAGATGCAAGAAATGTTTAACAAAGACCTCGAAGAATTAAAGAACAAACAAACAGAGATGAACAGTACAATAACTGAAATGAAAAACACACGAGAAGGAATCAATAGCAGAATAACTGAGGCAGAAGAACGGATAAGTGACCTGGAAGACAGAATGATGGAATTCACTGCTGTGGAACAGAATAAAGAAAAAAGAATGAAAAGAAATGAAAACAGCCTAAGAGACCTCTGGGACAACATTAAACGCAACAACATTTGCATTATAGGGGTCTCAGAAGGAGAAGAGAGAGAGAAAGGACCTGAGAAAATATTTGAAGAGATTATACGAGAAAACTTCCCTAACATGGGAAAGGAAATAGCCACCCAAGTCCAGGAAGCACAGAGAGTCCCAGGCAGGATAAACCCAAGGAGAAACATGCCGAGCCACATAGTAATAAAATTGGCAAAAATTAAAGACAAAGAAAAATTATTGAAAGCAACAAGGGAAAAACGACAAATAACATGCAAAGGAACTCCCATAAGGTTAACAGCTGATTTCTCAGCAGAAACTCTACAAGCCAGAAGGGAGTGGCATGACATATTTAAAGTGATGAAAGGGAAGAACCTACAACCAAGATTACTCTACCCGGCAAGGATCTCATTCAGATTCGATGGAGAGATCAAAAGCTTTACAGACAAGCGAAAGCTAAGAGAATTCAGCACCACCAAACCAGCTCTACAACAAATGCTAAAGGAACTTCTCTAAGTGGGAAACACAAGAGAAGAAAAGGACCTACAAAAACTAAACCATAACAATTAAGAAAATGGTAATAGGAACATACATATCAATAATTACCTTAAAAGTGAACGGATTAAGTGCTCCAACCAAAAGACTCAGGCTCGCTGGATGGATACAAAAACAACACCCATATATATGCTGTCTACAAGAGACCCACTTCAGACCTAGGGACACATACAGACTGAAAGTGAGGGGATGGAAAAAGATATTCCATGCAGATGGAAATCAAAAGAAAGCTGGAGTAGCAATACTCATATCAGATAAAATAGACTTTAAAATTAAGAATATTACAAGAGACAAGGAAGGACACTACATAATGATCAAGGGATCAATCCAAAAAGAAGATGTAACAATTGTATGCACCCAACATAGGAGCATGTCAATACATAAGGCAACTGCTAACAGCTATAACAGAGGAAATCAACAGTAACACAATAATAGTGGGGGACTTTAACACCTCACTTACACCAATGGACAGATCATCCAAACAGAAAATTAATAAGGAAACAGAAGCTTTAAATGACACAATAGACCAGATAGATTTCATTGATATTCATAGGACATTCCATCCAAAAACAGCAGATTACACTTTCTTCTCAAGTGCACACAGAACATTCTCCAGGATAGATCACATCTTGGGTCACAAATCCAGCCTCAGTAAATTTAACAAAATTGAAATCATATCAAGCATCTTTTCTGACCACAACGCTATGAGATTAGAAATCAATTACAGGGAAAAAAACATAATAAACACAAACACATGAAGGCTAAATAATACATTACTAAATAACTAAGAGATCACTGAAGAAATCAAAGAGGAAATCAAAAAATACCTAGAGACAAATGACAATGAAAACACGATAATCCAAAACCTATGGGATGCAGCAAAAGCAGTTCTAAGAGGGAAGTTTATAGCAGTACAAGCCTACCTCAAGAAACAAGAAAAATCTCAAATAAACAATCTAACCTTACACCTAAAGGAAATAGAGAAAGAAGAACAAACAAAACCCAAAGTTAGCAGAAGGAAAGAAATCATAAAGATCAGAGCAGAAATAAATGAAATAGAAACAAAGAAAACAATAGCAAAGATCAATAAAACTAAAAGCTGGTTCATTGAGAGGATAAACAAAATTGATAAACCATTAGCCAGACTCATCAAGAAAAAGAGGGAGAGGACTCAAATCAATAAAATTAGAAATGAAAAAGGAGAAGTTACAACAGACACTGCAGAAATACAAAGCATCCTAAGAGACTACTACAAGCAACTCTATGCCAATAAAATGGACAACCTGGAAGAAATGGACAAATTCTTAGAAAGGTATAACCTTCCAAGACTGAACCAGGAAGAAATAGAAAATATGAACAGACCAATCACAAGTAATGAAATTGAAACTGTGATTAAAAATCTTTCAACAAACAAAAGTCCAGGACCAGATGGCTTCACAGGTGAATTCTGTCAAGCATTTAGAGAAGAGCTAACACCCATCCTTCTCAAACTCTTCCAGAACACTGCAGAGGAAGGAACACTCCCAAACTCATTCTATGAGGCCACCATCACCCTGATACCAAAACCAGACAAAGATACTACAGAAAAAGACAAGTACAGACCAATATCACTCATGAATATAGATGCAAAAATCCTCAACAAAATACTAGCAAACAGAATCCAACAACACATTAAAAGGATCATACACCATGATCAAGTGGGATTTATCCCAGGGATGCAAGGATTCTTCTATATATGCAAATCAATCAAAGTGATACACCATATTAACAAATTGAAGAAGAAAAACCATATGATCATCTCAATAGATGCGGAAAAAGCTTTTGACAAAATTCAACACCCATTTATGATAAAAACTCTCCAGAAAGTGGGCATAGAGGGAACCTACCTCAACATAATAAAGGCCGTATAAGACAAACCCACAGCAAACATCATTCTCAATGGTGAAAAACTGAAAGCATTTCCTCTAAGATCAGGAACAAGACAAGGATGTCCACTCTCACCACTATTATTCAACATAGTTTTGGAAATCCTAGCCATGGCATTCAGAGAAGAAAAAGAAATAAAAGGAATACAAATTGGAAAAGAAGAAGTTAAACTGTCACTGTTGGCAGAGGACATGATACTATACATAGAGAATCCTAAGGATGCCACCAGGAAACTACTAGAGCTAATCAATGAATTTGGTAAAGTTGCAGGATACAAAATAAATGCACAGAAATCTCTTGCATTCCTATACACTAATGATGAAAAATCTGAAAGAGAAATTAAGGAAACACTCCCATTTACCATTGCAACAAAAAGAATAAAATACCTAGGAATAAACCTACTTAGGGAGACAAAAGACCTGTATGCAGAAAACTATAAGATACTGATGAAAGAAATAAAAGTTGATACCAACAGATGGAGAGATATACCATGTTCTTGGATTGGAAGAATCAATATTGTGAAAATGACTATACTACCCAAAGCAATCTACAGATTCAATGCAATGCCTATCAAATTACCACTGGCATTTTTTTTACAGAACTAGAACAAAAAATCTTAAAATTTGTATGGAGACACAAAACACCCCGAATAGCCAAAGCAGTCTTGAGGGAAAAAAATGGAGCTGGAGGAATCAAACTCCCTGACTTCAGACTATACTACAAAGCTACAGTAATCAAGACAATATGGTATTGGCACAAAAATGGAAACATAGATCAATGGCACAAGATAGAAAGCCCAGAGATAAACCCACACACCTATGGTCAACTAATCTATGACAAAGGAGGCAAAGATATACAATGGAGAAAAGACAGTCTCTTCAATAAGTGGTGCTGGGAAAACTGGACAGCTACATGTAAAAGAATGAAATTAGAACACTCCCTAACACCATACACAAAAATAAACTCAAAATGGATTCAAGACCTAAATGTAAGACCGGGCACTATAAAACTCTTAGAGGAAAACATAGGAAGAACACTCTTTGACATAAATCACAGCAAGATCTTTTTTGACCCAGCTCCTAGAGTAATGGAAATAAAAACAAAAATAAACAAATGGGACCTAATGAAACTTCAAAGCTTTTGCAAAACAAAGGAAACTACAAACAAGACAAAAAGTCAACCCTCAGAACGGGAGAAAATATTTGCAAACAAATCAATGGACAAAGGATTAATCTCGAAAATATATAAACAGCTCATGCAGCTCAATATTAAAAAAACAGACAGCGGAATCCAAAAATGGGCAGAAGACCTAAATAGACATTTCTCCAAAGAAGACATACAGATGGCCAAGAAGCACATGAAAAGCTGCTCAACATCACTAGTTATTACAGAAACGCAAATCAAAACTACAATGAGGTATCTCCTCACACCAGTTAGAATGGGCATCACCAGAAAATCTACAAACAACAAATGCTGGAGAGCGTGTGGAGAAAAGGGAACCCTCTTGCACTGTTGGTGGGAATGTAAATTGATACAGCCACTACGGAGAACAGTATGGAGGTTCCTTAAAAAACTAAAAATAGAATTACCATATGACCCAGCAATCCCACTACTGGGCATATACCCAGAGAAAACCATAATTCAAAAAGACACATATACCCCAATGTTCATTGCAGCACTATTTACAATATCCAGGTCATGGAAGCAACCTAAATGTCCATCGACAGATGAATGGATAAAGAAGATGTGGTACATATATACAATGGAATATTACTCAGCCATAAAAAGGGACAAAACTGGGTCATTTGTAGAGATGTGGATGGATCTAGAGACTGTCATACAGAGTGAAGTAAGTCAGAAAGAGAAAAACAAATATTGTATATTAACACATATATGTGAAACCTAGAAAAATGGTACAGATGAACCCGTTTGCAGGGCAGAAATTGAGACACAGATGCAGAGGACAAAAGTATGGACATTGAGGGGGGAAAGTGGCAGGGGGTGTTGGTGGTGGGATGAATTGGGAGATTAGGGTTGACATATATACACTAATATGGATAAAATGGATAACTAATAAGAACCTGCTGTATAAAAAAATAAAATAAAATTCAAAAAAAAAAGGTAAGGACATCTAAAAAAAAAAATAGAGAGAAGGAGTGAAGGAAGGAGGGAGAGGGGAGGAGAGAGAGAGGAAGAAGGTTCTGGCTTGAACCCTGGATTGCTAGAAGGACCCAAGCTGTCAACTGTGAGAGTGAGGATGAGGGCTCCTTTGTGCCCTTCCCACCAGAGAAAAGAGTGGGTGCTAACTCTGCCCCCCACTTCCACCCAGCCCGGGATCAGGCAAATGGAAAGCGGCCTCCAGCTGATGGTGGAAGAGCTAAAATAAGAACAAAAATTGCAGAAGCTCCCAAAGGGAGAGTATGCCACTGAATTACCCTGCCAGTCAACTGAGGGAAATAACCATGCTTATTTATTTAGGACTTATGGCCACGCTGTGGGCTCAGGAAACCTCTGAGCTCTCAACCCACACTCACCCATCGCCCAGTAAACATTGATCGAGAGCCACCAGCTACCGGGCACTGGAACACCCTTCTAAAAGTTCCAAGGATCACCTGATCATTCATTCATTTGTTTACAGAGGCTTGACTCCACTTGCTCATTCATTCATCCACCCATTCATTCAGCAAAACTCTGCTGAGCACCACCTATGTGCCAGGAAGGGGAAGGAATGGTTCTGACTCTGTCCCCATTCCCAGCCTGCTGCCTTCCTGCACCTCATTCAAAGCTTCTTCAGGGCCACAGAGAAGGCTGTGCAAGAGCATCTCTAGAGAAGATCCTCTCAGGACCTCAAAACTGAGCTAGACATCAGCCTCATCAGCCTCTGATGGTCCAAACCTCCTCCGAGGTTAGACCCTTCACCTGTGACACACCTTGTGAAGAAGGGCACAAGGGCCTGCTCCCTCCCAGAGGTCTCAGCTCTGCTTTCACATTGACCCAGCATCCCCAGGGTTTAGAGCTGAAACATCAGTTGGCTCTGTGTCAGCCGAGTGGAGGCGATACTGAGGAAGGGTAGGATGTGACCTCTCTATCCAGTCCCTCTCTGGCCTCACCCCAGTCACTGCCCTGAGCTCTTCTACCTGATATCTATCCACACACCCACACCACAGCTCATTTCCCTCCAGCTCTTGAACTCTCCTTTCCCTTTGGCCCCGGTCTTTGATTCTGAGACTTCCAGGCCTTTGAGTGTCCCAGTGGCTACCTCTAACTCAATTCCTCAAAATGAATTCTTCATCCGTCCCCAAAGCAGCTGCTTCTTCTGTGCTGCCTGTTGCAGAGGTGGGCAGTCCCACCCTCCTGGTCCTCCAGGTGACAAATCCCGGGGTCACCCCTAGTGCCCTCCCCCATGCTCCACAGCCTGATGCAGGCCCCTGGCCTGGGTCTCACAGGCAGTGTCCTATGCACATGCCACTAGTGTTAAATCAACAGATTATTTACTGAAAGTCTAGTTTGTGCAGACACTGTGCAAGAAGCTGGGAGGATGGAAATAAACAAAAAGTATGGCCCCCAGAAGAGAAATCTAGGAATCTAGGTCACTCCCTTTTCCTCCCCCATCCCATGCCAGGCATGGCCATGGAGGATCATAAAGAAACCTCCACTCTCAAACTCAGATCACACGGGTAGCTGGAGAACTGGCCATGGAACCTCGCCCACCCCACCCCAGCTGGGGCAGGAGTCTGGTGATGGCACAGGCACCAGGCACTGGTGGCCAGTGAATGCTGCCTCCCTGCTCCCCTCTTCCAAAGGGGAAGTGTGTTGTGCTATCCTGTTCTCCCAGCCACACTGCTTACTAAGCATATCGGTGAGGGGTAAATACATCCTTTGGCTCTGGGCTGCGGGACCATAAGGGGATATATCTGGATCAGCCTGAGAGACCCGAGATCCTGGGCTTGGAGCCAGTCGGAGCCACTGGATAGGAGGACTTGGACTGCTGTCCTTTCTGGAGGGGGTGAGGGCATTTGGGGCTGTCTGTGGAATTCTTATACCACATGGCACTGACATCTGTGCTTCACTTCTCTTTCTTTTCCACTAGATAGTGAGCTCCTAGCACCTGGCACATAGTAGGTATTGAGCGGATGTTTACTGAATAAAGGAATGAATGAGTGAGTGAATGAATGAATGGATACCTAGACAGTATCCCTGCTCTCACCTTACTTATAATCAAGTGGGGAGAAAACCACAGCAGACAAATGGGATCCTCTGACACCACACATGACCTCCAGTGGCTTTCACTCTCCCTCAGGGCACAAGCCCCAGAGCTCACAGTGGCCCAGGAGCGGATGCCCTGTCACCTCGCTGGACTCAGCTTCTACTGTTGCCCCCTGCCTAGCTCTGCTCCAGCCACACTGGCCTCCTGATGTTCCTTGAGCCTGCCAGCACCTTCTCCTTAGCACCTTTGTTCCCTCTGCTTCCTTTCTGGAAGGCTTTTCTCCCAGTTGTCTGCATGGCTCCCTCCTTCACCCCCTGCAGGGCTCTGCTCAAACCCGGCTCCTCTGTGAGCCTTCCCCAACCACCATCTGTGAAACTGTGGCCTCAGCCCCACCCTCGCCTTCCCCATCCTCTCGCCTGCTTTGGTTTTCCTTATAGCACGTAGTATCATTGGATGTTCGATGTGCATTTTTGTTATTAATGTTATCTTTTTGACTCCTTCTTCCCACAAGAATATAAGCTTCACCAAGGCAGGGATTGTCTGTTTTGTTTAATGCTGGATCCCAAAGCCCAGAACAGTGCCCAGTGGGACTGGAAAACAATGGCTAATGAGTATGTGAGTGATGAGCTGTCATGCCCGCAACATCTCCTGCCCGCCCCCAACCCCGCTCCCCACACTCAGCTAACACACACTTGGAGTTGAAGCGGACCAAGAAGGTGGCAGGGTAGTTTTGCTCATCTTAGGGACCTCCTCACTCACATGCTCCTGGCAGGGCTGTTAATCACTCTCTTCCCATCCCACCAACACCTCAATCACCACCATGGGGTGGGCACAAGACCCAGGCTAGGGTGATCTTGTCACTGCACTCCCAGACGCAGGGGACTGGTTCAGGAACGGTCATTTGACTCAATCGGGGCCAATCAGAATCCACCCTGAGACTTTTCTATAAACTGAGCTCTTTTTGTCAGCACTGGTCAGCTTGGGAGGTGAGAGTCTTCCTGCCCATCACATGGAGAAATCTTGTCTGGAGAATGAAACCAAGAAGAAAGAATCAGAGCCAAGAGATGGAAAGAAAGAGCTCTAATGATATTGTTTGGGGTCCCTGGAGCCAATTATATCTGATCCAAGTTCACTTTGGGGTTTTTCTATCTCTCTATATCTGTCCATCTAACTACTTACTTACCTATCTGTCCTTTTTTTTTTCTCTTGAACTAGTTTGAGTTGGCTGTTCTTCTCTCATAGCCAAAAGTTCAGAGATGTCAGTCCTTCGGTCCTTTCAATGAAAAGCAAACCATTCTCCAGAAGTAAGAAACAAAAGTCAAAACCAAAAACCAACAAATGAGCCACCAATGGCAATGACACAGTGTGGGTGGAAGCCATCCATTCCAAGATTTCCAGGCTGTTCTCTGGCATCTGGCCCAGGGACTTGAGCCCAGAGCCGGGTGAGGCATTCCTAGCCTTGTCCAGCAGGCAGGGCTGTGGTCAGGCTTTGGGAAGGGCGGGGGGGCAGGAGGGGGTTCCATCTGGACAACAACTTAAGAGGTCCTTGGGTTGCCATGGTGAGGAACAAGTGTTGGGAAGATGGTGAGTGACAGCCTGATGAGGCTGCCACAGCCCTCCAGCCGCCTGCCGAGAGTTCTTGGTGACGTTTAGGCAGCTGCCTCCTAAACGTCACCAGTCTGTCTTTTCAGGAAGTGCCAAATCCAGCACTTCCATGTCCAATAAGGTCAATCACATCTGAAATTGTTTAAGCTGAAATCATGACTCTGCTTTATAAAATGGGAAGAATTATTTCTCATCTTAGAGACTTTTATCTTCAGTCAATCACTTCGATTAAACTTTGAAACCTGCCTGACTTGTATCAGTCTTTTTCCAGCTAGATTTGCTTATTTCTTCTTGACTGCTAAATTTTTGGAAACAAACAGCCAAGGGGAAGGTTGAAAATAAGAAAGGAAAATATTTTCCAAGTCACTTTCATCAAAAACAGTTCAACCCAAATCTCCAAGCCTTATAAACTTTCTTTTAACATATATGCACATGTACCCCTAAATTTCAGATTTAAACAACTCGAACTCCTTTTAAATAACTGCTGCCCAATTTCCTTTTATTGCCAGTAAAACAGGTACCTTTCACTAAACTCACTGAAACTGCAAATAAAAAGGCTCTGGATATGGGAACATATGTATATGTATAACTGATTCACTTTGTTATAAAGCAGAAACTAACACACCATTGTAAAGCAATTATACTCCAATAAAGATGCTTAAAAAAAAAAAAAAAAGGCTCTGGTCCTATTTTATGGATGACTCCTGACTTTTTTTTCTGAGTCTGCTTTAAACGCCAAACACCTGGCGAACAAAATGTGCTTCCCAACCACTCCTGACTCCCCTAGGACAAAAATTTCATCTGATGCTGTGTCCCAAGTTGAAAGACTGCCATTCATTAGGAGAGCTGGGAAACAGTGCATGAGTCACCATCTCTGCGAGCACAGGCTTGGGTTCCACCCCTCCCAAATGAAAAGGCGGGTCCCCTGGGTCTGCCCGCAAGCTGCTGGGTTCTGGGGAGGCAGCCAACCCCGCCTGGACAGCCAGTGCTCCTGCGTAACCAGACAAGATGCCAGGGGCGGCACCGGGCTGGCAACCTCAGCTTGGGCACAGGCGAAACTCGTCTAGGTTACCAAGGGCCTGCCCCAGATACATCCCCATCTTCCTTTACACATTGCCTCAAAAGTAGTTGTCATAGGGGTTACCAGCCTGGGCTTTGAAATCCCATGGCCCTGGGATAAAATGTCAGTGCTTATTGCTCTCTGGCCTTGGAAAGTCACCTACCCTTTCTGAGCATGCTTCTTCGTCTGGAAAATGGGGATTAGGGTGAGGATTAAAGGAGATAATGTAGATAATATATTTAGCACGGTAACTGGCACATAAATTACATATTAATTATCATTAGCTTGCCTGTCTTTTTAGCAGTGACTCTCAACCCTGGCTGTACATTAGAATCATGTGGGAAGATTTTTAACATCCTGATGTCCAGGCCCTACCCAAGACTAATTAAATCAGAATCTCTAGGGGTGGGTCACAAGCATCAGGGGTTCTTAAAGCTCTCCAGGTGTTCCAGTGTGCTACCAAGGCTGAGCAGCTGCTTCGTATGGATGCAGGGTGGTGAGCGACTGCTAGTCATGGGCTGCTAAAATCACAGGACAAAGAACGAGGAGGAACCTAGGCCATCTCCCCTGACCCCTTCCCAGGAGCCTCACTGTGAGTCTGGTTTTCTGGCCTCTATTTGTACTGACCCAGAGCTTCACCATCAGCAGAACCAGCTGCAACTCAGCTAGAGCCTCCAAGGCTACTATAGAAATCCCACCTTGCAACACTTACGCTCACAGGCCTGGGAGGTTCTAGTTCAATTTCATACCAAGGAGCACAAGGTAGGGGCTGCCTGGGAAGGCCACCTTGAACTTCCAGTTAGGTTTCCCACCATGACCTGACTTCTCCAGGGTGCTGATGACTGCACAGCTTTATGATACCAGTGGTCTCACCAAGAAAGAGTTCTAGTGGTTATGGTGATCTCACCAAGAATGAGAGGGGGCGCGTTCCCCATTCCCTTAGATATCTGAGCCAACTAGGATCCTCTATTTAAGGCTGGGACAAGGCATCAGGCCCACTGTTCCAGACCACCTGTGCTCAGATCCAGGAAGATTCCAGGCCCAATCAAGCTCTCTGAGTCTCATTTCCCACTCTCTACCCAGCCCAGAGGTCGTCTAGGGATGGAGGGATTCTGAGGGTGGTCCATGCTAGGAATACGTGGTATGATAGCTCAGTTTCCACCTGCTTATCAGTTTACCCAGCTTGAGTAGAGCATTCCTGGGTCTGTGAAGGGTACTAGAACTCTGCCTGACCCTCCCAGCCACAGCTGCTGCAGAACATGAGGAAAGATTAGGCCTCTTCTCATCTGAACCGATAACTGTCTGCTCACTGAGGGCCTACAATAAGCTGGATGCTATACGAGGTGCTTACTTCTATCTTCCAGTAGTCTTGCCAAATAGATGCTCTTCTTACCCTTATTTTACAGAGGTGGAAACTGAGGCCCAGAGAGGTAAAACAACAAGCCCAAGGTCACACAGCTGCTGAGTGGCTGGGCTGGGACTAGAATTGAGGCGGTCCGTCTGGAAAGCCTAAACACAAAGCTACCTCTGTGTGCCTTCAGACTACTCTGGGCCAGATGTGCTTGGCACCCCCCCTTCCAACTCTGAGTCCCTCAGCTCCAAAGCAAGCTGGCCTTCAGTGCCTGGACCACAACCAGGCCTGACAAGTGCAGGCCGGAGGCGGCCTCCCTCCTGGGCGCAGGGTTCAGAGCAACAGTTCAGGACTCTGATGGGGACCTGCCCAGTGCTGTCATCTCTTGGCCTGACATGAGCATGGAAATACTTCTCTGCTTACGGCTAGAAGGAAGACAGAAAAATGAAAAGTATAAGAGTTTGTATTACTCAGACCAAAACAGCACATAACCAGATCTCCTCAGGTCAGCCCAGGCCCTCCTTGGTCTTTCCAGCCAGGGATGCCTTCAGGGTCCTGGTGACCTTGAGCTGCAGTCACATCAAAAGGGGGACAAAGCTGATTCCCCTTCAGGTTCTTGTCTGCTGGATCGTTATCAATCCCCCAAACAACACTGCCACGCTCTGCGGCTGAGAGAAAGGATGCCAGCGGAAAGAACTGCTGTGACAGCTCTCAGGGCTCCCCAGGCCCAACACACACCCTCTTGGCCAACATACGGTGCGGGTCACCACCCCGTTCTGCTCTAGTCACACAAGTGTAATATGTCAATGTTTGTAAGTTATCGTTGCACTTCTGGTGTTCCATATTCAGAATCTATTGAACTTGAACCTGTCAGATATTAACTGAAAAAATAAAAGCAATAATGGGCCATGTAACACATAGAACATAAAGAGTATGACGATTTTGAAGGTGGCAATAGCCTCCTGTCTCAACACTGAGGTCGGGACCAGCTGGGCCAGGATAAAATTCAACCCATTAGCACTCAGCAAGGCCCTGATCATGGGCTGGGCACCTCAGTTTGTAACACTTTTCAGAACAGAGAGCCAAATCTGAGTAGTGGCTGATGCAGTACATTATTGGCATTGTGGGTCACGTTCAGAAGTACTTTACTTGTGGTTCATGACTAATGTAATTAAACAATTAGGTTAGACCCATCAATAGGATAAAGCATGACAGAAGCAGACTTTTTTTTTTTCTGGTCACACCGTGTGGCTTGTGGGTCCTTAGTTTCCCGACCAGGGATTGAACCCAGGCCCTCAGCAGTGAAAGTGCAGAGTCCTAGCCACTGGACCGCCAGGGAATTCCCAAGGCAGACTTTTATTTTTTTTTTTAACATCTTTATTGCAGTCTAATTGCTTTACAATGGTGTGTTAGTTTCTGCTTTATAACGAAGTGAATCAGTTATACATATACCTATGTCCCCATATCTCTTCCCTCTTGCATCTCCCTCCCTCCCACCCTCCCTATCCCACCCCTCTAGGTGGTCACAAAGCACCAAGCTGATCTCCCTGTGCTATGCGGCTGCTTCCCACTAGCTATCTACTTTACATTTGGTAGTGTATATATGTCCATGCCACTCTCTCACTTCGTCCCAGCTTACCCTTCCCCCTCCCCATGTCCTCAAGTCCATTCTCTAGTAGGTCTGTGTCTTTATTCCTGTCTTGCCCCTAGGTTCTTCATGACCACTTTTTTTTTTTTTAAGATTCCATATATATGTGTTAGCATACGGTATTTGTTTTTCTCTTTCTGACTTACTTCACTCTGTATGACAGACTCTAGGTCCATCCACCTCACTACAAATAACTCAATTTCATTTCTTTTTATGGCTGAGTAATATTCCATTGTATATATATGCCACATCTTCTTTAACAAGGCAGACTTTTAAAATCAGGTTAAATATAAAGAAAAAGGAGGCTGGGAAGGGGAACTGGAAAAAGCAGCCTGCTTCGTGGGCAACTTTCTTCAAGGGCCACCGCTGGGACAGGTACAACTTGTCCTCTCCACAGGACCATGCTCTGGACTGGCACCTCCCCTGCAGCCCAGCATTTTATCTAGGTACAATATACAAAGTGGCCGTAAAAATCTGGAAACAGGGATAATACTAATATTTTTTAACGAATAGAGCCCTTTTGATGACTTCTTCTGGGATACGCTAAAGATGCAGTTTTATTCAATGAGAAATCAGAGACACAGATCATCTGAGCACAGCGTATCACAGATGCATGTGCTGGGATCCATGGAAATGTGATCTTATGTACTGCATTCACTGCAGTTTTGCACAATGCACCAAACCATACATTATTAATGAGCAACAACAAACAACTATGTCATGCGTTGTCATGTAATCTAAATAAGCCACGTATTATATATGCTCATCCGTGTTTTCCTTGATGGCCAGCCTGTAGCTAAACAGAATCTTAAAGGGAAGACATAGCTCGTTCTTGAAAAAGTTTTAGTGATATTAAGGTATGAATCCTCCCTGACTTAATCTACAAACTCAGTGCAATCTGGTTAAATAACAAAAAACAACTGTGTTGGCAGTGGGAGGGGTGGTGGTGGGGACAGTAAGGATTCAGCTGGGAGCGCTTAAACATGAGTGAACAATCAGGGAAAATCTGAAAAAAACTAAAGATAGAGAAATAGACCTACAGATATTAAGACACAGCAAAGACTGCAGGCTTTATGCAGCAAGATACTACTGGCATAAAACCAAACAGATGAATAGAAGAAAATGGAGAGATCAGAAATAGACCCCACGTAAGTATGAAGGGTTGGCATAAGATATAGTTGCAATTCAAATGGCAGGGGGAAGGGAATGATGTGCTAATTCAGTGAATGATGTGAGGAAAAGTGACTAGACAACATGGAAACAAATAAAGCTGAATTCATTTCTTAAACCAAAATTAATTCTAGGTGGCCCAAAAATTTTAATTTAAAAAAGAAACTAAGAAGTATAAAGAAAAAACTGTTTACTTTTTATTCTTGTTTTTTGGCAATCTTGGACATGAAATTCAAATGTTATTTTAAAAACTACATAAAGACTTAAAGATTTTATGACTAAAAACACCAGAAAGTCAAGATACAAATATCACACTGAGAAAAAGCATATTAGCCAAATATATGCCAAACAAAGAACTAACTTCTTTAATATACAAAGAGCTCTTACGAATCAATAAGAACCAAGAATTCAAAAGAAATGTAGACAAACTACAAACAACAAATGCTGGAGAGGGTGTGGGGAAAAGGGAACCCTCCTTAAACTGTTGGTGGGAATGTAAGTTGGTATAGCCATTATGGAGGTTCCTCAGAAAACTAAAAATAGAACTACTGTATGACCCAGTAATATGATCCCACTCCTGGACATATATCCAGACAAACAATAATTCAAAAAGATATATGCACCCCTGGGACTTCCCTGGTGGCACAGTGGTTAAGAATCCACCTGCCAATGCAGGGGACATGGGTTCAAGCCCTGGTCTGGGAAGATCCCACATGCCACGGAGCCACTAAGCCTGTGTGCCACAACTACTGAGCCTGCATGCCTAGTGCCCATGCTCTGCAACAAGAGAAGCCACCGCAATGAGAAGTCTGCTCACCCCAACGAAGAGTAGCCCCTGCTTGCTGCAACTAGAGAAAGCCCGCACACAGCAATGAAGACCCAACACAGCCAAAAAATAAATTTTTAAAAAATTAAAATAAAAAAAGATATATGCACCCCTATGTTCATAGCAGCTCTGTTCACAATAGCCAAGACATGGAAACAACCTAAATGTCCATCAACAGATGAATGAATAAAGAAGATGTAGTACATATATGCAGTGGAATATTACTCAGCCACAAAAAAGAATGAAATAATGCCATTTGCACAACGTGGATGGACCTAGAGATTATCCTACTAAGTGAAGTAAGTCAGAAAGAGAAAGACAAATACCACATGATATCACTTATATGTGGAATCTAAAATATGACACAAATGAACCTATCTATGAAACAGAAATAGACTTACAGACATAGAGAACAGATTTGTGGTTGCCAAGGGGTGTGAGTAGGGGAGGGATGAACTGGGAGTTTGGGGTTAGTAGATGCAAACTATTACATATAGAATGGATGGACAACAAGGTCCTACTGTATAGCACAGGGAACTATCTTCAATGTACTGAGATAAACCATAATAGAAAAGAATATAAAAAAGAATGTATATCTACGTATAACTGAGTTGCTTTGCTGTACAGCAGAAGTTAACACAACATTGTAAATCAACTACACTTCAATTTAAAAAAAAAAGATGCCACCTAATTTCCAGGGCTCAATTTCTTATAAATTAAAAAAAAAAAAAAGAAATGTAGCCGTAAAGGATATGAACAAGTAGTTCATAGAAATATGACATACTGTGACTTCCTTGGTGGCACAGTGGTTAGGAATCCGCCTGCCAATGCAGGGGACATGGGTTCGATCCCTGGTCTGGGAAGATCCCACATGCCACGGAGCAACTAAGCCCGTGCGCCACAACTACTGAGCCTGTGCTCCAGAGCCCACGAGCCACACCTACTGAGCCCGAGTGCCACAACTACAGAAGCCCACACGCCTAGAGCCCGTGCTCCACAACAAGAGAAGCCACCACAATGAGAAGCCCATGCACCGCAATGAAGAGTAGCCCCTGCTCGCCACAACTAGAGAAAGCCCACGTGCAGCAAGGAAGGCCCAACGCAGCCAAATAAATAAATAAATATTAAAAAAAAAGAAATATGACATACAAATGGCCAATAATAAATGACAGGTGTTCAACATCACTGATTATTAAATAAATGCAAGTTAAAACGATACAATTTCTTACTTATTTGGTAAATTCACAAATAATTATTACTATAATGCTCAGTATTTTGAAAGTTTGAAGAAACAGAAGCCCTTATATGTTGGTGGATTATAATTGGTATGACCAAGCCTGACAACATCAGCATTTTAAATGCTACTTTTTGACTCAGTAGAAGTTTCAATTTTGTATAAACACATACCTGGTTTTCCTGAGACAGTCCCAGTATATACCTGTGCTCTCAGGAGGCCCTCTGAATTAGAATCTGTCTTAGTTTACGTGATAGATTATATGATCACCTTACATTTCTAGATATTAACTCTATAATTAAACTCACATGAGTATTTTAAGTGTACAAGTATCTTAATTACAGTAGTATTTATTTAAAATGCTGGAGATAATTTAAATGCCCATCAGTAGAGAACTGATCATATAAATTAGTTTATCCTTACAGAAGAATTCTAAACAAATGTTAGAAGGAATAAGTTATGTATGAATATTGTCATTCATTTCCTATAAAGAGTTCATAAATACATGCATATCTAAATGCGTAGATTTGTTTGCAAAAATACATGGCAAACTGCTAAACAGTGGTCACCTCCAGCAAGCGGCACAGGAGTGGGCTGGAAGACTAAAGAATTTTACCTTTCCCTTTATACAAATCTGAATTTTTTTGTAAATAAGTACTTATTCTTTTACAATCAAATTATTATTAAAAACCAGATGAAGCTTAATTCTTCTCTACCTAAAAGAGTTGAGCTAATTACTGTCATCATCAACATTAACATCTTCAAAGTGAATCTCAGATATAAATAAATTGATGAAAAGTAAGCCCTTCCTCAGCTGTAACATTTGGGGGCAGAAGTAACAACCAGGGGCAGAAGTACCAGATGGAGAGGATGGGAAGGGAAGCTTAAGGGAGGAAAAATAATTTTCCTTCTGCTCTTCTGAATTCTTAGCTGAGACCCCTGTAATAAAGACAGATAAAGGGTTCTGGGACCCAAATCCAAGGTGTGCTGGGGTTTCCCCCAAACCACCAACAAGCAATTCTTGGACACCAGCTGGGTGTCCGATAATTCAACTCAATCCTGACACTATCTACCTAGAGGTAGTATCAGATTCCACAGGTTGAGGGCTCAGTCCCACAAGACTGCCTTCCACTTCAGATGCCAATTGCAAGCCCACATTGTTACCTGTGCTTCTGACCTACTGGCTAAAAACCAGAGGTTCCCACAACCCCCTCACTGGGTTCAATTAATATGCTAGAGCAGCTCACAGAACTCACTAGGTTACCAGTTTATTACAAAGGATACTGAAGGATACAAATCAAGAGCCAGATGAAGAGAGAGTATGTAAGGTGGGGGGAGAGCAGGGATAGGGGTGTTGTTGCAGGTGAATCCATCATTCAGGTAATGCTTGAAACCCAGCTGGGTTTCTCCTGATTTCTCCCCAAAGCGTGAGTCTAACAACTGAAAATGGGGCTCAGGGCAAATCCTGGCCAGGAGCCATTAACCTCACCTCAGGTACCGACCAGAGAAGTACACTCTGAAGAGGTTGGTAGGGAGGCTCACGGGCGACTGGTGTCATTTCCTTTTCATTTTGTCCATTTTAAGCTTTTGTAACCTTTCAAAAGTGCCTGGTGTTGAGTGCTTAACTTAGTAACTTGGTTGAAAGGGGCGGGCGGGCCAAGGAGGGCTGCGAAGGGCTGTCAGTGGAGTCCCTCAGGCTAGCTAGCCCACAAGCCATTCTGCAGCGCCTGGGTTAACCTCTGAGCATAGCAGCTTCCTCACCTGCGGAAAGGAGGCGATGATACTTACCACCCAGAGGTGTCAAGCGTATTCAATAAGATACATCACATCCGGGCCATGGGAGGCCCTCACTAAATGACTGTATAAAAGGAGGGGGGTCGAACAAGATGGTCTCTGAGGCCGCTTCCATCTCGAACATTAAATGAACTATAACTACATCCACTCACCTCATCATCGTTCAAGACATATTTATTGCAGATCATGCAGGCCCTCTAAAGAGCCAAGAGCGTCTTCTTACGTGACCTTGATACAGGTAGGTGCTCGGGGGGGTGTTTGTCACATTAGGAAGGTGTGTACATTGTTCCCCAGAGAGCCAGGTTCCGAGGGAGCTGGAGGAATGGTCAGCAGCTCTGATTAAGTGTCACCAAAATGGTATTTGCTCCTTCTGGGGCCTCGGGTTTGGACAGGAAGTAAGACTACAAAGGACCTCTAGAATGGGGGAGCTGCAGGAAGCGGGTGAACCTGAGACCCCCACTGTGGCTTCTGCCAAGTGCATGAGCTAGGCAGATGGGCATGCTAGCTTTGGGTCCAGGAGGGACAGAAATGTGTGTTTTATTGTGGTTTGAGAGTCATTGTGGTTTGAGGAAATGACATTACGGTGGGTTAATGGCAGACAGTGCTTTTCTCCCTTGACTAATATCTTTGAGGATTATATTAATTTTTAAGTTAACAGAATGGTTATTAAATCAGTACCCTTTTGGAAAACAGTCTGGCAGTACATTTTTAGTGCTATATCTTTTGGCACATGGCCTTTTCTATTTTATCCTGTCCATTATCTTCCCCTAGTCATGGCAGGGTACCAAATGGGCCCCAAATCTCCCACATACCCAGAAGATTTAAATTTAACCTTTGGAAGAAGGGAGTGACGTGTAAATATGCCTTCTCATCTAGGATTCTTATTTTAATCACATAATTAATTATAGACAAATACTGGCATAAAGATGTCCATGACAGTCTTATGTATAAGAATGAAAATTTGGAAACAATCCAATGTCAACAGCAGAGAAAAGATTAAGTGAATTATGTTCCATCAACTAAAAAGAATATTTGGCAACCATTTACTATGACTGTCATAGGCTGGGGGGAAATAAATACACTCTTTCATGTTATTAGAGGGAGTATAAACTGGTACAAATCTTCTAGAGGTAAACTTACCAGTATGTATCAAGAGTCTGAAAAAGATGTGCACATATGATTTAATTTTAGAAATCTGTCCTAAGGAAATGATTAAAAATGGATTCCATTTACAATAGCAAAAGATGGTGGGGGAAAATCCCATAGACTTCCAGTAACAGGGAATTGGTTCAATAGGTTTTGGTATACCCCCCCCACCAACAGTATACATTGCAATTATCTTAAAAGATGTAGAAATGTATTTTTTTAACATGGGAAGATGTTCGCCATACACAGTTAAGTGAAACAACAACAACAACAACAGGCTACAAATTAATATGTGCATTGTGATTCCATTTTTGTTTATCTAGATGTTCTAATTTGTCTTAATGAATAATTATTACTTGTGAAATCAAGAAAAAATAACATTAGCAATATTAGCTATGAAAGCTGTGTAGCAGCACAGAAAATTACTTGCACAATAATGGGAGGAAAGGGGCTTCCCTGGTGGCGCATTGGTTAAGAATCCACCTACCAATGCAGGGAACACGGGTTCGAGCCCTGGTCTGGGAAGATCCCGCATGCCACGGAGCAACTAAGACCATGTGCCACAACTACTGAGCCTGCGCTCTAGAGCCCGCGAGCCACAGCTACTGAGCCTGCGTGCTGCAACTATTGAAGCCCGCGCGCCTAGAGCCTGTGCTCTGCAACAAGAGAAGCCATCACAATGAGAAGCCCACGCACCGCAACGAAGAGTAGCCCCCGCTCACTGAAACTAGAGAAAGCCTGTGCGCAGCAAGGAAGACCCAACACAGCCAAAAATAAAAATAAATAAAATAAATAAATTTTAAAAAAATAATGGGAGGAAAGAGCAGGATAAAAATTGTATATACTCTGTAATTGCAGTTATGTAAAAATTATGGAGCTTGACAAGAAAAGCATATCGAAAAATAAAAACAGCTATTTGTTAGGATGGGGAGATTATGAGTGATTTTCCATCCTTTCGGTTATTACTATGTTTATGTAATTTTTATTTTTCAAGTAGAAAAAACTCCTTTGAGACTTTTTCCTCTGTAGCCTTTCCCCTGCTTGGAATGGTTGTCTTTAGGAAACGCAAGGCTACTTACTAAAAATAATGCCTTACAATGGGCCTAGCTCTTTCCAGCTTCCTTTACTTCTGTCGGGTGAAGTCTATCATGGTGACCCCTTCTCCTTTTATAGGTCTGTACATCTCTACCCTATTGCTATCAACTTGGACCCCTGACCCCAAGCACCCAGATGCTATTGAGCTAACCAGCCCCTTTTGGCTATCCCAGAGCCCATGGATCAAATTTGCCAGCTTTGAACCTTAATGTCTCAGGGTTTTGCAGGGGCAGAATGACCACCTAACATACACCACTAATAATGGACTGACGCATGTTTAACCCCTCCTAAAACAGGTGCTTGCATACACAGCCCTCGAGAGTACATTCCTTTGGGGGAAACAACTTGGCAAATGTATGGAAAGACTTTTAAAAGTTTACAGCCTTTGGTCTAGTAATTCTGATCCTAAGGTGTTATAAAATAATAAATATATAAAGATATGGGTACAAGATATACCGCTCAATATTTTTTATACTAGTAAAACATTGGAAGTAATCTAAATGTCCGACAATGGGATCTTGGTTAGGTAAACTACGGCACATGATAAGCTTGCCATGTAAAATACAGGTTGCCCAGTTAAATAAGAATTTCTAAATTATTTTAGTATATCCCAAATATTGCATGGGATATACTTATTCTAAAAAAGTATATTTGTTGTTTATCTGAAATTTAAATTGGAACATAGTTATGCTAAAAAATTATTCATTGTTTATCTGAAATTCCAATTTACCTGGACATCTGGTATTTTTATTTGCTAAATCTGGCCACCCTACACATTCATATAATAGAACACTATGTAGCCATTAAAACTCGTGTTTTTAGAGCAGGGGCTTCAAATTGTGCTTCTTCTCTCCCTATGCTTTAGCTAGAACATCGCATCTTTTATTTATTTTATATTTTAGCCTTCCGCATAAGATTTGGTTTGAAAATAAGGGTTCCATTGCTAAAAGAAGGTTGAAAAACACTGTTTTAGAAAACTATTTAACAACAGGAGACAGTGCTATAAAATAATAAGTAGAAACATTCATGTTAAAAATCGGTATGATTCTAGGTTTGCATATACACACGCACATATGTGGAGAGAGAGAATGGCAGAGTGTGAGAGAAAGATACAAACACTCTGGAAGAATCCTTTTTTTGGCTGCGAGGCACACGGGATCTTAGTTCCCTGACCAGGGATAGAACCCATGACCCCTGCAGTGGGAGTGCGGAGTCCTAACCACTGGACTGCCGGAGAATTCCCAAGAATCCTTTTTTTTTTTTTTTTTAAAGTTATTATCTCTGGATGTTGGGATTATAGGTGATTTTTAGAAGATTTCTAGAAGACTTTTTCAGATTTTCTATGATGAACTAAATGCATTTATTTTGAAAAAATTACTATTAGAAATATCTAGCCTCTCAGATGACATTAGTACTTTAACATCATTAAGCCTCTATGTCTGAGATTCTTCAATTTGGGAGTTATGAACTCTTTGGGGATCTAATGAAGTCTCTCTGTCCTAGACTCAGAAGGTATTTTCACAGAAAATTCTGCATACAGTCCCCCCTCTCATTCCTTCTTGTTAAGAACCCCTCCTTAGATTCTAGAATGCCATTCTTTTATTCTGCTTGCTCATAAAGCTACTTACTCTGTCCCTGTGGCAGTTGTTCTTAACCTTTTTTGGGGGGTGGGAGGTGGGGCAGTGGTCTCACACCTGTTCTGAGATCCTATTTAAAGCTATGGACTCGCCTAAGAAAAAAAAGCACACATGAACCCAAATGCCGCTGCAGGCGGTTTCTGAGGCTCACAAACTCCCTGAGGTCCATTCTCGGACTCCAGGTCAGAACCTCTGGTGTAATCCCAAGCCTCTGGCACTCACTGGAGCCCTGACTTGGTTGATTCCCTTTAGGGCCAAACTGGTTAAATATAGACTTTGAAAAAAGGAACAGAGCCAGGGATAGAATCTAGCTCAGCATTCCCAAGGCACCATCACACAGCAAGCACTTCTAAAGCTGTGTGTGTGTGTGTGTGTGTGTGTGTGTGTGTGTGTGTGTGTGTGTGTATGAGAGAGAGAGAGAAAGATGCAGAGGAAGAGCTTTTTGCACCCTGAGTGCTGCTGAGAAACATTAGAGTTGAGAGAATTCCTTGGACGGGAAGAAGAACCAGAGGGAGATCCAAAGCTGGTACCTCTTGCTTTGTATGATCTGTGCCTGGGATGGCTGAGTGTGGCAGGGAGAGGGTGTGGGAGTGGAATACAGAGTACTGTGTCAACTCCAAGTTGGCCGCCCACTCCTTTTAATAGCTCTTAAGCAGCGACTTAAGTAACATGAACCAACCTCTTTTATGGCCCTGAAAACCTTGACAAGGGTTGACAAGGTGTGGGAGAGGGCTGGGAGCCTGGGAGGACAGCCCCACGGAGGGCGGGGTAATTTGGTAGTAGCTATTGGAATGTTAAACGTGCACACCCTCTTATCTAGCAGCTCTGCATCTTGGCATCTCTTAAAAAACAAACAAACAAACTTAACCTACATACCCAAGGAGGAATGAACAGGGTATTTTTTTGGAGCGTGGTAACCGACACAAAGTTATCTCCGATCCATTATACATTTTAAACCAAAACATAATCAGCAAACCCTATGAACATAACACAAATTTACGTTTCTTTTCCTAGGGAAAAACATAACAATATTCTGCATAGGGCAAGTTCCAAGCTCGGGCTAAAGCTGCCTTTATCTTTTTCACCTCATTCCTATGTACTCAGAGGATCACAAGACCAGCAAGCGCCTACGACAGCCCTGTACAGCGGCAGGAGCCTGGGCTTGGAAGCTCATGTTAAGACTAAAACGGATGTCCTTCCAGTGGGAGCACCAGTTGCTTTTTCTCTTTGCTTTCATCTTGACAAAAAGATCTTAAAGTTCATCTGGAAGAACATCTGAAAAGAGCCCTGAGCTCTCTAGAATAGACCTCTCCCCTGCCCCACACCCCCAAAAGAAGGAAAATAACAATGGAAGAGATTTGCCTTGCCAGTTATTAAAACTAACTCTAGGACTTCCGTGGTGGTACAGTGGTTAAGAATCCGCCTGCCAATGCACGGGACATGGGTTTGAGCCCTGGTCCAGGAAGATCCCACATGCCGCGGAGCAACTAAGCTTGTGCGCCACAGCTACTGAGCCTGTGCTCTAGAGCCCATGAGCCACAACTACTGAAGCCTGCACCCCTGGAGCCTGTGCTCCGCAACAAGAGAAGCCACTGCAATGAGAAGCCCGTGCACTGCAACGAAGTGTAATCCCCGCTAGCCGCAACTAGAGAAAGCCTGCTCTCAGCAACAAAGAACCAACGCAGCCAAAAATAGATAAGTAAATAAATAAAAATTTAAAAAAAAAACTAACTCTAAAGCCACTTAATCAAAACAATATGGTAATGGCTGAGGAAAAGACAAAACAGATCAGTGGAACAAAATATGATCTAGAAATAATATATATGAGATCTCAGTATGTGACATATGAGCATTCTAATTCAATAAGGAAGATAGCTTGGCATAAATAGTGTTGACATAACTGGCTACTCATATGGAAGAAAACAAAGTTAGGTCCTCACTTCATAACAGGTACTAAAATACATTCCAGATGAATTTTAAATATAAATATTTTTAAAACAATAAAAATATTATAATAAAATTTAGAGTAACTGAACATTGAGGAAGATCCTTAAGAAAGGCAGGAAGCCCATAAGCCATTAAGGAAAAAGTAAATAGATTGGACTTTACAAAAATTAAGAATTTTCCTATGGCAGAAATACTATTAAATTCAGAAGACAAATAATATCCTATGATTTAATAACTCATTACTTATTCCACACTTGACAGATAAAAATTAATCTCTGAAATATGAAAAAGACAGCCCAAATAACTGGGCAAAGGATATGGACAATTCATTAAAGGGGAAATACAAATTGCCAATGAACATATGAAGCAACTGATAGGTAAAAAATCAAAATAAAATAAGATGCCATTTTCATCTATCAGATGGGCAAAAATGAAAAAAGAATAATAACATCCAGTGCTGATAAGGCTGCAGGAAACACAGCTAGCGGAGGTATTCATTTCCACCACCTGGGGGAAAATAATTTGGCAAGGTGCGTTTAAATTTAAAATATACAAAACTTTGACCAGTAATCCTAATTTGGGAACTTTATGCAACAGAAATAAAGGCATGAGTGCAAAGTCCTATGTATAAGAGTGTTTATTACAGCATTGTGTATATTGGCAAAGATTTGAAACACCCTGAATGCCGATTAGTGGGGAATGGGTAAACAATTGTGTTAAGGTCATTCCAAGGAAGAGGTACATCTAAGCACACTGTTCTGAAGAGATGTCCCCAATATTTTAAGAGGAAAAGCAAGTTGAGGAATCATTTATAAGGTTCCATTTTCTGTGTAAAGAGAGAGCAAGGGAGAGAAACCTAGTTATGTATAATGTGTATATGCATTTCTATGACCATAGAGAAAAGAATAGGAAATTCCACAGTAGGCTGTTAATATTTAGCTCAGAGAGATGGGATTGAAGTGTGGTGGGGAGAAGGGGCAGGAAGAGAGAGTTTTAACTTTTTCTTTGGATAGCTCTGTATCACTGCACGTGTTAAAACAGGCATATGTTGCTTCTGTGACTTTTAAAAATCTAATAATCCTTTTTAAAGAAGAAAGAATATGGGCTTTAATTCTTGGTTCCACCCCTCATGAACTGTCTGACCTGACGTTCTTGCTATAAAATGGGCACAATTCCTGCCTCTACCTCAGGCTCCCAGGAGGATTAAATGAAGTCACGTGAGCAAAGAGCTGTCCCCAGAGAAAACAAGGCCCAGAAAATAGAGGTACTTCATCTGAGGCTATGAATGAGATGAGGGACGGAAACGGGACTGTCAGAGTCCCCTGGTTCTCAGGGGGGAGCCCCCCCACCCCCTGTCCTGAGCAGCTCTTATTCCATTGGAGGAGTCTGCCAAGCTCCAGTCCTTCCGGCGTCCTCCAGTTGGACCAGTTAGGGGCACAGCCCACAGCCCTCAGCCCTGAAACCAAGCACTGCTAATCGGCCTTCTCAGGGATGGGCCAACCAATGCTCTTGGCCTCTGCCACTGGGCAGTCACTCCTTCCCTCCCCTGTCCCAGGGACTCCACAGTGGACCAGCCCCTCCTCCACCTTCAACTCCCACCACCCACCAAGAGCCTAGCCCTCAGCCCTCCTCTCATGGGCCCCAAACTGATGCGCAGGACTTCAAAAGTCAGTGAAATCCGAGGGGTCGCATCTAAAGCCAGCCTACCCCTCTTCCCCTCCAGCCCCACAGTGGATGCTGTGAACATTCTGCAGATGCCTCAATGGCCATCCCCCAAATCTACATGCAAAGTTTCTCCTGAAGGCTTCAAACATCACCCTGGGCTCTGAGTGGGCAAAGGCAAGAATGGTCTTCCGAGAGATCAGAGAATGTCACCTCGATCCCTGGTGACGCCAGGGACAGCAAAGGAGAGAATGGCTTCGCTCTAGTCAGACTCTGGTCAGGGTTTCCATTCTGAATCTGCATGTTTGTATGAGTACATGGGTGCATATGTCTGTCTGCACGGGTATGCTGGTGGGTGGCACAGGTATGCTTACGTATATACATGGGCACAAGCTTTTGTGAGGACGTGGGCATGCTGTGTGCATCAGGACATACGTGTGTGTGTGCATGTGCAGATGTGGCACATGCACGTCTACTTTAAATGTTTAAATATAAAAGCTCTTTAAGAAGGCAGAGGGGTTCACCCCAAAGATTAGAGATTTGCTTATTTTGGCACTGACTTTTTGTGTGTGCAAATTTCTGAACCATTTGTGACATATGGCAGCACACTAAGAAACGTCCCTCCCTGAAGTCTGCACACGTATGTGCTGAAAGCCAACACCTGGGCAGGTCTTCATCCCTTCATTTTGCTTCTGGGGCTGATAGAATTCTTTCATCAACTGCGAACAGCTCCATCAGACCCTGAAACATGGCCACCTTGGTGTCTTAGCGACGGAACCCAGGGGAGGCCCCTCTGGCACCACCTCTACCACCCTCACCCTGACAGCCACACAGAGAAGCTGGAGGTTCTCGGCAGCCAGCCCAGGGCAGTGTGAGTCACCGTGACTGATCAGGGAGGAAAGAAAAGAAGGATGGGGGGAGGAGTGTAGTTGCTCCAGGACCGGGTGGGGGGAAGGGAGAATCTGCCCACCTGCCCTCATTCTCAGAGCCCACGTCAATTAAGTAAAGGGGGACGTCAGTGCTTATCAAAGGAAGGCCCATGAACCTCAAGAATATGAGGTAATCCAGCCAAGGATACACAAAGACATGAGATAATCACAGAGCATCTTCCCTTTGTTCAAAGATCTGGGAGCTAGCTATTTTTCTATTACACAAGAAGTAGGTACAAATTTCTCGTACATCTTTAAACGAAACAGGAGACTCCCACAGCTCTGTGGGCCTCAGGTCCTGCCCCAGAGCCCCGGAGGGATGTGTCCCCTCTCCTCAGGAAGGTGACAGGCTTTGGGAACAGGCCCTGGGAGCCTTGCAGGGGTGCATCCCAGGATGCCAGTGGTGAGGGGAGTAAGTGGCAGGGCTGCAGACTCTGGCAGGACCTCCAAGGGACCTGGCCCAAGAGTTTTACTCAATATGCTTATTTTTTTGTAGTTCTATTTTATTAATTTTTAAAAATATTTTTATCGGAGTATAGTTGATTTACAATGTTGTGTAAGTTTCTGCTGTACAGCAAAGTGGATCAGTTATACATATACATATATCCCCTCTTTTTTAGATTCTTTTCCCATATAGGTCATTACAGAGTATTGAGTAGAGTTCCCTGTGCCGTACAGTAGGTCCAGTATGCTTTTCAGAGGCTCTGTGTAGGGTTCTGAGAGGCAGCAAGACTGGGTCTGAGTCCCAGCTCCTCATAGGGGGCACGTTGGATAACTTTACCCAGCCTCAACCTCTGCACCTGCAGAATGGGGACACTGACAAAATCTGCTCCACGAGGGCTTTATGAGAATTCACTGAGATAATTCCGCAAAGCACAGTGCCTGGCACTCCCCGGATCCCAGCCCTGTTGGCTGAAGCCTTTGTTGCAACAGAATCACTGTGCAACTTCTCCCTCTGCGCCCCCAGCATCCCTCAGTCCCTCACAGGGCTTCATCCCCAGGCACTCCCAGTGAACCGGCTCCACGCAAATCTCTGTCTCAGAGCCTGTCTCCTGGGAACCTAAGAATCTAGGTGAGATTCCTTAGGGAGCCAGAGAAGACAGAACAAACAAGAGGACCAAGCCCTGAGTCCTGGCCCTCCAAAGTTTAAGGGTCAGGGATGAGGAAGCCCCAGCACCGAGAGGGGAGGGAATGGCCGGCCGAGTGTGGTCTCTCAGAAGCCGAGAGTGACAAGGAAAAGAGAGAGTGACCGACAGTGTCAAAAGCAGCTGATAGAAAAGAAGGATGAGGACCCAGATTTAATGATGGGATCTAGTCACGTGGAGGTCATTGGTAACCCTGACAAGAGCGTTTCAAAGGAATAGTAGGGACAAAAACCTGATTGAAGTAGATCAAGAAAGAATGGAAGCATAGACTTTCCAGTTTGTTATTTTACTCATAGCACGGAGACCCAGAAACAGCATTCTGCTTCCCCAGGGCCGCTGCACACACCGAGATGGATCCCTAGGGGTGGACACCTGCCCTGTCCACCTCAGTCTCGACCTCACGCAGAAGGTCTGCACACTCTGTCCAGATTTTCCAGTTGTTCCCAGTGGTAGGGCTGCTCTGATACCTCTTAGCTGGAAGCAGCAGTGCAAGGCCTCAGCCGGCCGCTCATGGGTGACGTCTAGAGCTGACTCTCAGGATCTCTGAGGACACAGGATGTAGTTCTCATCACTGGGCCTACCTCTGCAGGACAAAAGCTTCCAGCCCTCCTCCAACACATGCCCTGCTGCAGCCCCAGCGCCACAGAAGGTACCCAGTAAAGCCTGTACCAGATCTTCCCACTGGGGCCCCAAATTTAGTTTAATAAATTAAATCTTCTGCCACAGAGACCACTAACTCACAACAGCTGTTGCCATGGCAACCAAGCAGCCAGCCTGCTGTTCGAGCTAACAGCCACAAGCCTCCCGCTGGCTATTTGGCTTGGTGAGCCCAGGGGAAGATACCCCTAAAGTGTCTGAGAGGCTGGAACATGGTGGGGGGATGTGGGAAGTGAGGGAGGGACGGGAGGGTGTTTGTGAGGTGCAGCACTCAGTGCTCTTGCAATTGTTCCATAATTCTCCACCAACAGGTTGGGGTTGGGAGAGCTGTAAAGAACTTGTGCCAGAGGGGTCCCCAGTCTTCCTGTGATGTAGGCCATTTCTCCAGCAATACCCACCTACCCCCTCCATTCCTTTTCTGAAAGGTGAAGGAGGGAGGGGGACTTCAAGGGGCAAAGAGGGGACCACACACAGCCAGGAGAAAAAAGGGCGCTGGGCCTGAGACAACCCCACTCCGAACAGAGTGTGTTGGCAGGCCCCACGGTTGCTCTTGACAAGGGCGCTGTAACCCCTGGGTCCTCCTGATTGGTCTCGAGAGAAGCCGTTTGTTTGAACCAACCCTGAAAGTCTTTAATCTGAAGTATAGTTTAGTGACCAGGGGTTTTGAAGTCACACAGATAAGAGTTCAAGCCTCAGCTCCTTCTCTTACTGTTTAATATTAGGCAAATTACTTAACCTCTGAGCCTCGGTTTTTTTCAGATGTAAAATGCAATGAGCATAAGACCAATGTCATAAAATTATTTCCAGGATTAACTGAGATTAAGCCCAAAAAGTATGCAACACACAAGTGCCTGGCACACAGCAATCTCACAGTAAATGGGGAGTACTGTGGTTATTATTGCTATTGTTATTATCATCAATGATAATTATGTTGACTAACAGACCTAGAATGTTGAAGACATAATTGAGAGACAAAAGAACTGAGAAGGATAAAAGCAAACCCCAGCACAGTATATACATTAAGTATCATTTTTGTTTTAAAAAATGTTAGCAATGGAAAACAGCATGGCAGTTCCTCAAAAATCTAAAAATAGAATTGCTGTATGATCCAGCAATCCCACTCCTGGGCATATACCCAGACAAAAGTATAATTCAAAAAGAGACATGCAGGCCTATGTTCATAGCAGCACTATTACAATAGCCAAGACAAGAAAACAACCTAAATGTCCATTGACATTTACATATATGTATATATACATTGTCCATTTATATATATATATGTATGTAAAATGGAATATTACTCAGCCATTAACAAGAATGAAATAATGCCATCTGCAGCAACATGGGTGGATCTAGAGATTATCATACTAAATGAAGTAAGCCAGAAAGAGAAAGACAAATACCATATGATATCACTTATATGTGGAATCTAAAATATGACACAAATGAACATATCTATGAAACAAAAACAGACTTACAGACATAGAGAACAGACTTGTGGTTGCCGGTGGGGCGCGGGAGTGCTGGGGGAGAGAAGGATTGGGAGTTTGGAATTAGCAGATGTAAACTATTATATATAGGATGGGTAAACAACAAGGTCCTACTGTATAGCACAGGGAACTATATTCAATATCCTGTGATAAACCATAATGGAAAAGAATATGAAAAAGAATATATATGTATAACTGAGTCACTTTGCTGTACAGCAGAAATTAAACACAACATTGTAAATCAACTATACTTCAATAAAATTTTAAAAACTGTTAACAATGGATATCTTTAGGTGATGGCACTATGTTTTCTTTGATTTTTGTCTTTCCAAGTTTTCTGAACGGAACAGGTATTACTTCTGTAATTAGAAAAAAAAACGCTTTTATAAAAGGTCAGAGATGAGCATTAAAAATGAGCTACAGACTGAAAACCATTGAAGGGTATACTTTAAACGGATGAATTGTATGGTGCGTGAATTATATCTTAAAGAACTGTTGCCAAAAAAAGCCTTAAAAAATGACTCAAGGTGGTCAGGCAATAACTCATTCAAAAATTCTTAACATAAAGATGTATAAACTAAAGCAAAATAAGAAGGGCAAGAAAGAAAGAAAATGAGGCAAGAGCTGACAAACAGAACTATTATGTAAGGTTAAAAAACTGGATAGCTCACGCTATTGGCGAGGCAATGCGGAATCAAATCCTTGCATAGATTGCTGGTGGGTATAAAATGGTACAACTGTTAAACAGGACAAACCAATGAAAACCACAAATGCTACAAATGCATATACTATCTGGCCCAGCAATTCAATTTTAGGAAATGTAGCCTATAGATACTCTGTGTAAGTGAGAATTGATGTATATACAAGTTTATGGACCACAGCATTGCCTATAATAGTAAAAAACTGGGAACAGCCCAAATGTCCACCAGTAGGTGGCTGTTTGACTAAGCTATGGTACATCCATACAATGGAATAGTATAAGCTGTAAAAATAAAGATAAAAGAATAAGGAAACTATCTATGCTCTGATATGGAAAGATTTTTAAGCTATATTATTAAGTTAAAAGCATCAAAGTACAAAACAGTATTATAGTAAACATGCTACCATTTATGTAAAACGCGGGCAAAGATTATATATTCCTATTCTCTTACATATGCACTCTGGAAGAATACATGAAAATAACAGAAGTTGGAGGGCACTGAGTGAAAACTGAGCAGATGGGGAATATAACTTTCCAGAATGAAACGTTTCACTGTATACCTTTTTATACTCTTTGATCTTAGAATCTTATGAATATATAACTGATTAAAGTTAAATAAAAGTTTATACACTTAAAGGAAGAAGTTAAGGAGTGCAATGATATGTTGTCTGGGAGGGATCTAGATGAAGCAATGATGGTGGATGTTAACGCTAAACGTTGAAGCTCGCAGATGGGTCTGTGGGGGTACACTGTATGTCTGAGAATTTTTCACAGTAAATTATCAAAAATGTAAAAGGTATTCATGGGACTTCCCTGGTGGCGCAGTGGTTGGGAATCCGCCTGGCAATGCAGGGGACACGGGTTCAAGCCCTGGTCTGGGAAGATCCCACATGCTGCGGAGCAACTAGGCCCGTGAGCCACAGCTACTGAGCCTGTGCTCTAGAGCCCGCGAGCCACAACTACTGAGCCCGTGTGCCACAACTACTGAAGCCTGTGCACCTAGAGCCTGTGCTCTGCAACAAGAGAAGCCACCGCAACGAGAAGCCTGCACACCGCCAAGAAGAGTAGCCCCTGCTCGCCGCAACTAGAGAAAGCCCTCGCACCGAAACGAAGACCCAACACAGCCAAAAATAAATAAATAAATAAATAAAATTTTAAAATAAATAAATAAATAATTAATTTAAAAATAAATAAAGTAAAAGGTATTCATAATAGTCAAATGTTGGAAATAATCTAAATGTTTATCAACTGGTAAATGGATAAACAAAATGTGGTCTAGCCATACGATGGAATACTAATCATCAATAAAATGCAACAAACTACCAATAAGCAAACCGCAACCTGGATGAACCTCAAAAATATCACGCTAAGTGAAAGAAGCCAGACACATATAGCCAGACGTATATTGTATGATTCCATTTCTGGGAAATGTCCAAATAAGGCAACTCCATAGAGACAGAGAGTAGATGAGTGGTTGCCTAGGGCTGGGACTGGGAAGGGGAAGTGACTGTAAATGGGCAGGAGGGCTCTTTCTGGGATAACAGGAATGCTCTATACTTGCTTATGGTGATGGCTGCACAACTCCATAAATTTAGTAAAAGTCATTGAATTGTGCACTTAAAATGAATGAATCTGGGGAGTTCCCTGGCAGTCCAGTGGTTAGGACTCTGTGCTTTCACTGTCAAGGGTGTGGGTTCAATCCCTGGTTGGGGAAATAAGATCCCACAAGCTACGCAGTGCGGCCGAAAAAAAAAAAAAAGAATGTAATTTATGCTGTGTAAATTATACCTCATTAAAGTCACTTCAAAAAGTGAAGGAGAAATAGAGTCACAGATGTAGACAACAAGCTTATGGTTACCAAGGGGGTAAGGGGGACAGATAAATTGGGAGATTGGGATTGACATATACACACTACTATATATAAAATAGATAATTAATAAGGACCTACTGTATAGCACAGGGAACTCTACTCAATACTCTGTAATGACCTATGTGGGAAAAGAATATAAAAAAGAGTGGATGCATATGTATAACTGATTCACTTTGCTGTACACCTGAAGCTAACACAACGTTGTAAATCAACTCTACTCCAGTAAAAATTAATTTTTTAAAAAAGTGAAAGAATTGGGGCTACTAAGGAGTGGTAGTGGTTAAGTGCAAGGGTCTTGGCATTAGACTCGTTGGGTTAAAATGTCAGCTCTCATGTACAATGCTTGGTGTCAGTCTATTTATCTCTTGTAAAAATAAAATACAGTGTGTATGTGTGGAAAAAAATGTAAATGTGATATATAGTACAAATATATATATATATATGTTTAGGAAAATATAAATTGTATATATTACATTAAAAAGGCATCAAGTCATTAATTTAAAAAAAAAAAAAAATGTCAGCTCTCCCAGTTCAGCTGAGCAAGCTACTTCCTTCCAATGTCCACACCGTAAAGTAGGTCTGTAATAACTAATGCTTACTATAATGCCAGGCATTATTCCAAATTCTTTACATATGTTTACCCATTTAATAAGCCTTACACTCTTCCATGGTGATCATTTTAATCATTTCACAAATGAGGAAACTGGGCACAGAGAGGTTAAGTGACTTGCCCATGGTCACACCAGGTCGCACAGCTAGCAAGCAGAAGAGCAGGTAGCCTGATTTTAAGGGCCGAGTGCTGAACCACCTGAATGCAATACCTCACAATGACACCACCTAACTCAGGTTATTATGAGAACTAAATAAAAATAATTAATACAAAGTGCTTGACCTACATTAAGTACTCAGTAAATGCTAGCCAGGGAAGAAACCACCATCTAATTGACTCAAATGGCTTGTGTTTGTCCAATTGTATTTTGAAATGTTCAGAGAATAAAGAGCCAAGCCTCTTTAAGAAATAGTCTGAAAGGAAAGTGCTAAACCCTACAGAGCAGCCGTAAAGAAATCTCTTTTCTATCTGGTTTAGATATTAAGGAATGGAGAGAGTAGGGAGAAGCCAATGCTATTCCTAATATGTACTTAAGTGCCTGGGTTTCTTTGCAAGGCGGTGGGACAGTGTGCTGAGGAGTCTGGAGCCCAGTCTTTGGGGCAAAACAGAACCAGTTTAATCCCAGTTCCTCCACAGATTTGGCCATCCAATCAGTGACAAGATACTTAACTTCTATTGAGTCTCAGCTTCCTCATCTGTAAAATGGGTTGAAAAAAAAAGAGGCCCAGCTTGGGGGTTGAAAGGATTACATAATATGTATAAAGTGATCAGCACAAGTTCACGACACATACTTAGGGCTTAATAAATGGAGGCGCTTGTCTTCTATCTAATTTTCTTATCACCTACGGGTATATTTCTCATTGTAGATCATTAAGGAAGCATTGCGCTTGTAGAGGAAGATTAACCAAGTGTCTTGTGGTCCCAACACTGTGATTCGACATTGGGACAAGGCTGCCCAGTGGGCCAACCCTGTCCTCACCCTGGAGGGGAGCTGGGAACTACGGTCACTGTCCCCAGGAGGCATCTGCCAGCCTCTCCACAGGGCCTGCAAACCAGATGGGTGATGGGAAGCCAACCTCACCAGACTAAGGACCAAAGGAAGGATGGGCTTTACTTAGATCTGTGAGTTTGGTAGAAGATTACTGTGGGTAGGATGGAATAATTCTCCATCTCCCCAGAGAGCAGAAGAAGAGCAGCTGGGTCTAGGCTGGGCCAGGAGGCTGGCCAAGTTAGCCACAAAGAAGGACTTCTGCGGCCATAAGACCAATGCAGGGTGTGGAAGGAGACAGGGGACAGGGGACAGCTGAGGGGCAGTCAGTTACGCTCCCCTGGGCTCTGGAATGGTGCTCCCACGCCCTGCCCTGCCTGCCTCAGCTTCGGTCTCCTCTCCCAGAACGAGCAGGGCCCAGCACGAGCAATACCATCAAGCAGCTGGCCCACCTTTTCCCTCCATCCCAGGGCATAGGTCATAATGGGAAACAAAGAGGTGGTCTGGCCAACGGGCTAAGAGCACTAACTGAAGAATGAGACAAGTTATGTGGGGGTCCCAGTTCTGCCCCTGACTAGCTGTGCAGCCTTGGGCAAGTTACTTAACCTCTCTGTGCCCCAGTAACTATCCCACAGGGATGCTGGGAGAAGAAAACAAGATCATGTGTGTAAAATGCTTAGGCCGGTGCTGGGCACAGAGTTACTGCTCCACAAATAGCACTATTATTAAGCTAGCATTGAGGCTGAGATAAAGCCATCCACAGGTCCTCTTTCCCACCCCAGGTTCCTGTCTTAAAGAGGGACACAGCAGGATGCCACCTGGTCTGTGCCCAGGAGGGGCATCCAAACCCCTCTCAAGTTAGCAGTTCCTGTGGGGTCCCACTTACCATACCCACTACAGTGACGACTGTGGTTCCTTATGCTTTTATGGCACTGGACAGTTTGTAAAGCAGTTTCACATGCACTATCTCATCTAAGCCCATGTGTATTATAATTGCGGTTCTACAGATTGAGAAATGGAGAGATTCAAGGGGGGATTGCACAGCTAGTGAAGGGAGACTGAAGCCCTGGGCATTGGGCTTTCTGTTCTATATCATTCTTGCTCATCGTGGCAGAGGTAAGGGTTTGTCCTGCTCCGGCACGTACTCACTTTCCTGCCTGAGCTTCTGTGCCCCGTGGTCTGCGACCACAGGCCTGGCAGGCCAGAGTCAAGGTCAGGGCCTGGCGTATGTCCGTGAGAGGAAAACCCCCTCCCACCGCCCTGACCAAGAGCAGGAGAGGTGGGGACAGGCCCTGATCTCACTGGGTTGTATCCTCACCAACCCATCTGGTCTACCTGGGATCACCCCATGTAGAGACACGGGAAGTCGAGTCAGGTCCTTCCAAGAGATTTTGGGGACCAATTTCAAACGTTTCTATATTAAAAAAATTGTTGACAGAATTTTAGGTGATTTTTATTTTCTTGAATTCATTCTGCATTTTAAAATATTTATAGTGACTATAATTTTTCTATTGAAGTATATTTGATTTACAACATTGTGTTAGTTTCTGGTACAGCAAAGTGATTCAGTTTTATATATACATATAAATATTCTTTCTCAGGTTCTTTTCCATTATAGGTTATTACAAGGTATTGATCTATGTAAATTTTTAAAATATTAAGTCTTGTGGAAAAAAAGCAAAGACCAGACCTTCCAAAAAGAATCTCCCTTATCATTTAACCCTAAGGTAAAGGCCACTAAAGTTGAGAATTTGGGCCTGGAAGCCCCTCTCTCCCTCCCTGTGGGCACAGGGCCCTCCTCCGAGAATCACAGGTGTCCCAGGAGCTCCATGGGCCCCGAGAGCTGTGTGTGGGGTGCCTTCCCAGCTGACGTATGCGTCTCTAACACAGTTTAACTGTCATCAATAATGAAACTGGGATGGAGGGTTTGTGCATTTAATTCTTTCCAGATAGGGCTGAAATAGCATTTTCATTCTCCGTCCTCATTTCCAAGGGCTGGTAATTTTCTGGGACCATTACCACTGGGGCTGAGATTCTGTTCCCAGACCAGAAGTGAAGTGTGCAGGGAAATTTCCTCCGCAGGTCTGAGTGAAGGAAGGTGCTCTCAGGAGCCACATTCTTAATGTGAATCTTTCAGTCGCTCTCCACCGCAGCATCTGGGGTCAATGAGAGCCTTACTATTTTTATAACTTATTCATTTGCTTCTGTCATTTTAAAATCATCAACAGTGAAACCAAAGGGTAAAGCCCAGGCCCATGTCTCGGCTCCTCTGGGGAGGCACCAAGGACAGATGATTCTGGGATTCCGCCCCTGCAGAGCTGTTCCCAGTGCAGGCGGCCTGGGTTCAATTCTCATGTCTTGAGACAATTTTCTCTTCCCCCACCTTCCTGTTTGCCTGCAAAGCCATCCAAGTTGTTGGTTTCCTGAAGCAAAGGGTCATTCTCCTGGGAGCACTGAATCCGGTAAAACTGCTTCCCAGGGATCTTGCAAAGATCAGACGAGACGGTGTGGGTCAAAGTGCAAACAAGAGTGTCTACAAATATGAGTTCTGAGGACAGAGATGCACATATGGGTACGTAGCAATAAAGCATTGTGGCATCGTCTCTCGCTTTTAAGAATCTTACAGGTTAGATCACTGACAATGACCAACAAACCATATGTTCATATTAAATTAATCAACAAAAATAGCTCAGAACAATTTCTACATTGGGCATGGGAGACAGCCTTTGTTTTGGGAAGCCTAGCAACCATTTCCCCTTCTGAGGAGCACCCTGGTTTCCTTTTAGAGAAATGCCTCTTGTCTCTGAGGGCAACCTCAGTGGGAAGGTAAATCCAAGGGTCTCCTCCCACCCCACCCCACAACATTACCACGGAAGCCAGAGGGGTCCTTTCAGGCCCCTTTGGAGACATCCAACTTCTTCCCACCAAAGGGCAACCACGGCACTTAAGTGGGCCAACAAGGCCCTCCTGGGCCTTAGGCTTGAGACCAGCAACAGAGAAGTGCAGAGGGTGAGCCTTCTAGCAAAGTAAAGCCTTCGGAGGTTTTGATCACCTGAAGCTGGTTCCCAGCCTCCCAGGTATCCCAGCAGTACATTCGCCTACGACTGAAGTCTGTCATGCTAACTTAAGACCAAAGACTCCAAAATGGCGATCCCATCAAGGTGATGACTTCCACGTGGGCTTAGCCACTGAGCCTCTCCAAGGCCTCCAGCACCCCAGCATTCCTCAGAGGCCCCAGAGGGAAAATAATTAATGACCTCTATCCACTGGCCGAGAAAAAAGCCACGTCGTCGTCAGACCCAAACATGAGCCTGGGTCACGTACACGCTCCCTCTCTCTAGGTGCTGACTTTTCCAGACCCTGGGTTGAGTTTTTGAGTTTCTGAGGCTGTGGAGACTGACTATTTTCCAACCTGTAGAGTTCTGGGTTGATGGAAACCTGCTGGAACCTTCTGGTCCTTGAGGATGTACCCCGTGAAAAGCCCATGAATCTCATTATCTCCAAGTGATTCCAGGTGGGAAACTAGTGAGGCCTGGGACCACAATTCACTAGGCCAGGCTAGGTGCTCACTCAATGCAGCAATAAAGTCAATGCCACCAGCCACGCTGGGTCTTGGGGATGCACTGGTGCTGGGGTTACTGGTAGGAGTGCTGTGGTCTCCTGGGCCTGACATGTTGGTGCCGGTCCGATCTGGTAGCATCTCCACTAAATTCATCCACCACCAACTGCATCAGAGGCTTCTTTGAAGTCGGTTGGCAACCCGTTCCAACCGCCTTCTGGCTCACCCTAATGCAGAACAACTGTTCTGTGGCTTTGTGAAGAGGCAGTGTGATATGGTGGGAAGAGTTGTGGCTGGGATGCCTGGAGGCCTGCATCCCAGCCCTCGTCTGCACAAACAAACTGTGTGGCTTTAAACAAGGGATGGTCTCTCCGTCCTTCAATTCTTCCTTGTAAATCAGGCTACCAGGTGGCCTGCCAGGTCCTTTCTTCAGATCTGACTGGCCCTCCCTGCCGGCACAGCTGGGAAGCAGGGTGTGGGGACCTGATGGAGGCAGTGGCAGACACCTTTGCTCGTTTGCTCTGGACGTGCAGGGTCACTGATTCCAAGAAACGTTTTGGCTTCTTAGCACCACAGTCTTCCAGGACTCAGGAGACTTCAGGGACAATCCAGAGCTCCCGGTGCTATGGAGGGCTTTCTGAGCGTCCTGAGAATTAGTCACTCAATACCCAGAGGAGGATCAAGTGGAGAGTTTTCTGCTGGTTTGGACCCTACACAGGATTTTCGGCTAGTGTATCTCATTTTAGAGGCAGTGGCATCATTTCCGAGCTGTAGTTTCGCCTCCGATCTGAATACAAGAGGCAGTGTGCTCCAGGAGAAAGAACTGTGGAAGCAGGAGAGGCTGGATCTGTGTTGGCTCTGCTGTCCAGGAGCCTGCTGTTCACCTTCAGGCAAGTCGCTTAACCTCTCTGAGTTGTTTTCCTCAACAGCAAAATGAAAGAATTGGACTTGACTTTGTTCATTTATTTATTATGTATTCCCTGTAGCGTTAGACACAGGAAGACAAAAAAATCCAGAGTCGTAAAAGGGAGGGAGTGGGTAGCTTTCCCACTCCTAGTGAGGGACCCCAGGCTACAGGAGCAGTTATAATTGCTATACTGAATTTCTAGCCACACCAAAAGGGAAGCACTGCGTGCTGCTTAGTTCTCACTCTTTGCTTAAAGAAAGCCTATCCATCGGTCAAGAGAGAGATGCTTCTTTCCTCCACTGAATTCTGCAATTCACTCAATCTTGCATTTAGCCAGTAAACATTTACTGAGCATCTAGGAGAGGCCTACTGAGCTGGGTCTACAACAGCAACCAGACCTGAGGGGATTTTATCTTGGGGATTCTCACACAGTGGAAATACAACAATGATGCCAGTGTTGATGGTACAAAAGATGCTGAGAGGGGGTCTATAAAAGTGAGGGTGTGACGCAGAGTTGTAATTCTAAGACTTGTCAACAGCAAGCAAAATTGCAAATCAGCACCAGCTATGCCACTTCCTGGGGACCTAGCTTGATGTGGGGACCTGATCTGGAAAACCAGGAGTGGTGAGCGACCCACATATCCTGGAGACTCTCTCAATTACTCATCAACTCATTTCAGCTTTTGACAGGAGTTAGGGGCTGGACAAGAGATGCTCAGCCTTCTGTAGCAGGCCCGGGGCGGTAGTGTCCTGTGTTTCTAACTGGAGGAAGAACAAATCGTGTCAGGCAGCGCCTGCCCAGTCACACTCCCTTACTTTTTTATTAAAACTTATACACTTTATTGTAAAAAATTTCAAATGTACTGAAAAGTTGAAGGAATTATACAATGAATAGTCATGTACCCACCACCTCGATTCTATAGCATTTTGCTGTGTTTGCTTTATCGTGTATCTATCCCTCCATCCATCCTTTCATCTGTCAATCAATCCACCTTAATTTTTTGATGTATTTCAAAGAAAGCTTTGAAATACATCACCCTTCAACACTTCAGCATGCATATCATTAACTACAGTTCAAAACATGTTTAAGGTTTTGTGTGTGGATGTAAAATGCACAAATCTTAAGCGTACCTTTAGATGAATTTTGATAGTGCATACACCTGTGCCATCTAAATCCTTGCCGAGAAATACAACATTAATATCCCTCCAGAGAGTTCCCTTGTCTGCCTCCTTCTTAAGGGACCCACCGCCCACCTCATCCCCATAGCCCCTGTGGCCGTAATCTGTGTGATCTGCGCCCCACGACTCTGGATGCTTTGCCACAGCCATTTGGCCAGGGTGGACACAGACCCAAAGGTGGCCCATCTAGGCCTTGGCTAGTGACATTTAACCTCTGTGGCCGGGCTCGGCGGGAGGAGCTGGGCCGATCAGAGGCTCTCTCAGGAGGTAGTAAGGTAGGAGGTAGATGGGCGCCTGGGCTGCTCAGCTGGTGTTTGTCAAGTGGAGTAAAAGTGAAACTTTGTTCTCCCCCAGACACTCCAAGGACAAAGCTAGTGGCAGAAGCTGAGCTCTGCTGAAGTAAAGAGATAAGATGACCACTCCTGAGGTCAAGGAAAACTCCCTGTCTGCACATGCGCAGGAAGGCTCTGTTGGGGGTCAAAAAGGGAGGGGCGCCACCCTCTAATAATCTGTGGACATACCCCCAGGGGCCTCTGTGGTGGGATCCATCTTAGCAAAAAGTTGCGCAGGCACGTTGGGGAGGGCCCTAGGGCAGGTCAGGTGTGAAAAAAGAAACCAGATAATTGGCCAAAGGTAAACAAAGACCCGGCAGGACTGTCCTGTATAAGTGATTTAAATCACGTCTTTACTGTGCTTATCATTAGAGAGGACGCCCATGCCCATACCCTTTCTCTCCAGGTATGTATTTCTGCCTTGCTTCAGTCTTAGATAAATAAACTGTTTCTCTGTGTGCTCTCCCCCTTGTTGTACTGTGTCTCTAATAATAAACTTTGTACCTGTTTTTACAGTTTTTGCCTCCTTGAAATATTTTTGCTTTCAAAGGGTCGGGGGAGAGCCAGGGGAACTTTGCTTCTAGCCTGTAGCCCCTGGCGGTCTAGTGGCTAGGATTCCTGGTTTTCATCCAGGCTACCCAGGTCTGATTCCTGGGCAGGGAACTGAGATCTCGCTTCAAGCCACGGTTCACTGCTGTCCCTCCGAGATCAGCAGAACACTGAGAGACTGCACTGGCTGGGCAAAGACACGGAGGTGAAGGCCACAAGGCAGACCTGGGGCTGGGTCACCACAATCACGGGCCACATGCCCGCAGAAGGACAGAGAAGCCAGGGCTAGTGAGGAACACGAGTGTGTACCCAGGAGACACAAGCCTCTGTGTGAGGACAACACAGTCCCTGAGGGAGGACGGGAGAGAGGGCCTCAGTTCCCTTCGATTGCAGCTGCAACTCCAGGTGTCCGGTGTCTGCGGAAACCTGGGGGCCTCTCCTCCCTACAAACTACAACAGCCTCCCTAGAATGTAAATGCAGACAATGGTAGGTAGGACACTTTGTTAGGAAAATGAAAGGATCTTTCTTACATGAGATCCTGCTTCCACGTGGGATGGGCAGTAGGCGTGGCCTAAATGTCCCTGGAAAATGATGCCAATAATAAATAACACCAGCATAATAAGTGATAATAAAGCCAAGCCCAGTACCACACGTTTTAACACGTAATCTCACCTGATCCTCCACATTGTTCCCATTTTGCAGTTGAGGAAACAGGCGCAGGACAGAGATGTGATCTGCCCAAGTTCACGGTAAGCTGAGGAACCAGAGCTGTGGTACAGAGCCGGGAGTCCTGGCGTTGGCTCACATACCTGCTCAGTGGAGGCCGGGTGGTAAGTTTTCTGCCCTGGAGCATTTGTCACAAGTGAGGAGCCCACGTGAAAAGAACCTCCTCGCTCTGGCTCCCAACCATCACTTCCTCGGAACACACCAGGCAGGGCGAATTACCTGAAGTGGCAGCCCCAGGAGCTGACCCGGGGCTGAGGGTTCCTCAGTTATACCTATCTGTGTGCCAGCATCCCGCCAACCCCACTCCCCGACATTTGCGTTCCTCTGTCCTTGCTGACAGTGATGGTCCAGGGTCCTTGAGGCTGGAAGGTGGCAGGATGGCCCCACTGCCAGCATCAAGGAGGTGGCTTTGCTCCCGTTCCCTGTGGCTGAAGAGCCGACAGCCTTTCCTGGAGGAACTGAAGTGGGGGTTGGGTGGGAGAGAAGGAAGACATGCAGGTCTCCATGGCCCCTGACAGCTCTGAGAAGTCAGGATGAGTCTAGTCCCAGGAGAGGGTCAGAGAGATGTTCAGCAAGGCAGGTGTGAGCGCCCTGAGGCAGGAATCTATTTTTCCAAACCAGGAGGGGGCACGGCTGAGCGGAATCATTCTTTTTTTTTTTTTTTTTTAATTTTTGGCTGTTCTGGGTCTTCGTTGCTGTGCGTGGGCTTTCTCTAGTTGCGGTGAGTGGGGGCTACTCTTCGTTGCAGTGCGCGGGCTTCTCTCGTTGCAGAGCATGGGCTCTAGGCGCACAGGGTTCAGTAGTTGTGGCACGTGGGCTCAGTAGTTGTGGCTCTCAGGCTTCGTTGCTCCACGGCATGTGGGATCTTTCCAGACCAGGGCTCGAACCTGTGTCCCTTGCATTGGCAGGTGGATTCTAAACCACTGCGCCACCAGGGAAGCCCTGATCATTCTTCTTAGGTCCTCCCCTGGTATCTATCCACACCTCTGTCATCATGTATTCTCCCGCCTGACTATAAGCACCTTGAGGACAGGGGCCAGGATGCTGGTTCACCTTTGATTCCCTGGTACCCTGCACAGTTCTGGATGCATTGTAGGTGTTTAATGAATGTATCTTACGTGAGTGAAGACACAACACAGGGAAGCAGAGAAAACAGAGGGATAATAATAATAACAAACTTAACATAGCACTTACTTACTAAGTGCCAGGCACCATTCTAAGAGCACTACTTACAGTAAACAGTCAAATCCTCATAACTACCCTGTGATGTAGGTACTGAGACACAGACAGGTTAAGTAACTTGCCCAAGATCACATAGCTAATAACCAGTGAAGCTAGATTTAAACCCAAGGCAGTTAGACTTCAGGGTCCATGGTCTTAACTCCTGTGATGACCATCACCCCATCTTTCCTACCCTGGAAAAGCTTCCTGGAGTATTACACCAAGCTCCTTACTTGCCTGAGCCCAAGAATCAAAACCTGTAAGAGGCCAAGTGTGAATCTGGCAGACACTCTGATGTCCTGGCAACCAAGACACGGGTGATACGGCCCACAAAGGGCCAAGTTGTGAGCAAAGAAACACCAGCCTTACCAATAATGGTCAGCTGCCTGCTGATTCGGTCAACGTTTACTGGTAGGTTACAGGCACTCTCCAGCACAACGAGACAGATGTGCTCTTTGCTCTCAAGGAACTGAAGTGAATGACATTAGCGACTCACCATTTGTGATGTGCCTGCTCTACGCCACCCCCCATGTGTATGGTATATCTCTTTTAATGTAGCCCTCATGACTAATTATGCCCACTGAACAGATGAAGAAACAGAGGCTTAGAGAGCTTAGAGAGGTCAGGTCACTTGCCCCATGGTAACTACACGTATTTACAGGTAGCTGCATGGCAGGTCTTGCTCTGGTGGTACAGAAGGGAGCTCTCAGGTAAAGGGGGTGAGTTGGAGAGCAGTAAAGAACACATAAACAAGATCATTTGCAGGAGTGATAAGTGTGGGGAAGGCAATAAAGCAAGGTAAAAGGCAGGAGAGATGAGCCAGTTATGGTCAGCTCTGGGGTGGAGGCTCTCGGCAGAGGGGACCGCCTGTGCAAAGGACCTGGGGCAGAACAACTTGACTTCCTGATGTTAAGACAGGAGGGCAGTGTGGCTGGGGCGCAGTGAACAGAGGGAACGTTAAGAGATCAATAAAGTAGGGGATTTGACCCTGGGCCTGTCTGACTTCAGGCCTGTGTGCTCCAACATACAACGTGTCCAAGCTGGTAGTGTGCAAAGGAACGATGCAAGGAATCGCCTCTAGAGGACAAGGGTGGTCCCAGGTTCCAAGCCCCTGTGAGGGGTACTGACTTCACCGTGCAGCTTGAATTGTCTGCATGTAAAGAAAAAAAAACTACCAAGTGCAAACATAATCTTTATCAATTCTGATGTCTCTCAGAGGTCCTTTGGGGCAAACCGCCACCACGTAACTTATGGAAAATCAATAGTCCTAACACATGGTCTTTGACATGCTCTGTGTATGCAAGTACTCACCAGCAGGAAGTAATTTTAGAAGGAATATCATTTCTCTAATGACCATCGTGGTGGCTTGGGGTTTAGACGGGCCCTGGGGACAGGCTCAGCTGCTACCAACACCCCCATGCTGGGGCAGAGGACTGTGTCTGGAGTGATGGGGGACTTAGTGGGGCTCCCCAGGCCTGTGAAATATCGGGCCTCAGAAATGCCACAGGCCTGCGTCCTGAGAGAAGAGAGTGATGTCAGTGTCTTGAGCAGTCAGGGCTCCCCGGGTCATGGGAGCATGTGGAGCCCAGGAGGATGGAGGGCTAGGCTGGTGTCATGACCACACAGCCCTGTTCGCAACAAAGGAGAACCTTTCCACCTCCGGAGCTCACAGAACCCTGCAAAGAGGGGAAGGCAGACAAGCAGGGCACAGGGGTCCACCAGGTTTGGAATCACCCCTCTTTTCCTCCCGCCTACTCTAGGGATTCAAGTGGGGGCTTCAAGTGAGACCTCCCAAACCTAACGAGTCTGGGGCTGACATGGATTTCGCCTCTCCTGTATGAGTCTGTGGTGAGCAGCCCCCTGCTGCATATCCCAGCGCTGCAAAGGACTGGCTGGAACAGCAAACAGGTCGCTCGCTCTCTGAGCCATAGTTTCTTCATCTGTCAAATGGAGACACTAACAGTGCCTAGCTCACAGAGTCAAGTCAGAGAACATGGGTAAAGTTCTTCGCCCTGGGCCCATCACACAGGAGGCCCTGCAGGTTCAATCATCCCAGAATCAGAGTGCTCACCACATACCAGGCGCCGTGGAGGTCAGGTACAAATGCTAACCCTGTCCGCTGGGTGTGCAGGATCAGCTAAGGAGGAGCAATCTCTAGCTTGACTGGGTTGATGACACAGTAGCAGGTGCCTGGGCCCTCGGGGAGTGGCGTGGGCATGGGGCGAAGGCTCCAAGTTTTCATTAGTCGTGAGCAGCCCAAGCTGCTCTTTTTCTCCTGAACGTGGATGACTGCAGCTGGACCTGTCTGCCTGCCCCTTTCTTTTCCTAAGAGTCACAGTTATCACTGGCAACTTGGCAACTAATTGCTGCAAAGGGTTGGGGGGCTTCCTAAGGGCTGTATCCTCAGCTTCTGCCCCAAAAGCAGGGAAGGGAAAAGGGAGGGTGAGACTCCTCCCAGGACTGATGAGAGCCAGGCCCTCTCAGGAAATGGGAATAGCCTGGAGATAAAGAGCCTTTGGCCCCTGGGTTGGCCCCTGGGTTGGAATTTGTTCTGACCTCACTCCCCCACCTCTAGCTGCAGGGCCTTGGGCAAGTTACTCGACCTCCGGGAGACTCATTCAGTCAACCAGCTTCACTAGGGGCAGGCAATGTACTGGGTGCCTCAGTTCTCTTATCTAGTAAAAATAATAAGAATAGGAAAACAGTATGACAGCTCCTCAAAATATTAAACATAGAATTACCATATGATCCAGCAATTCCATTTCTGGGTATGTACCTGGAAGAACTGAAATCAGGGTCTCGAAGAAATATCTGTACACCCACGTTCATAGCTGCATCATTCACTGTAGCCAAAAGTTGGAAACAATCCAAGTGTCCATCAACAAATGAATGGATAAACAAAATGTGGTATATGCATATGATAGAAAATGCTCAGCCTCAAAAAGGAAGGAAATTCTGTGCTCCCTCTTGTGAGAGCACCGGAATCACAACCAACTGCTGAAAAATCATCGACAGGAAGACACTGGAACTCACCAAAAAAGATACCCCACATCCAAAGACGAAGGAGAAGCCACAATGAGATGGTAGGAGGGGCACAAGCTCAATAAAATCAAATCCCATAACTGCTGGGTGCGTGACTCACAAACTGGAGAACACTTATACCACAGAAGTCCACCCACTGGAGTGAAGGTTCTGAGCCCCACGTCAGGCTTCCCAATCTGGGGATCCAGCAACAGGAGGAGGAATTCCTAGAGAATCAGACTTTGAAGGCTAGCGGGATTTGACTGCAGGACTTCGACAGGACTGGGGGAAACAGAGACTCCACTCTTGGAGGACACACACAAAGTAGTGTGCGCATCGGGACCCAGGGGAAGGAGCAGTGACCCCATAGGAGACTGAACCAGACCTACCTGCTAGTGTTGGGGGTTCTCCTGCAGAGGCGGGGGGTGGCTGTGTCTCACTGTGAGGACAAGGACACCGGCAGCAGAAGTTCTGGGAAGTACTCCTTGGCATGAGCCCTCCCAGAGTCCGCCATTAGCCCCACCAAAGGGCCAGGTAGGCTCCAGTGTTGGGTGGCCTCAGGCCAAACAACCAACAGGGAGGGAACCCAGCCCCACCCATCAGCAGACAAGTGGATTAAAGTTTTACTGAGCTCTGCCCACCACAGCAACACCCAGCTCTACCTACCACCAGTCCCTCCCATCAGGAAGCTTGCACAAGCCTCTTAGATAGCCTCATACACCAGAAGGCAGACAGCAGAAGCAAGAAGAACTACAATCCTGCAGCCTGTGGAACAAAAATCACATTCACAGAAAGACAGACAAGATGAAAAGGCAGAGGGCTATATAGCAGATGAAGGAACAAGATAAACCCCCCAAAAAAAACTAAATGAAGTGGAGATAGGCAACCTTCCAGAAAAAGAATTCAGAATAATGACAGTGAGGATGATCCAGGACCTTAGAAGAAGGATGGAGGCAAATATTGAGAAGATGCAAGACATGTTTAACAAAGACCTAGAAGAATTAAAAAACAAACAAACAGAGATGAACAACATAATAACTGAAATGAAAAATACACTAGAGGGAATCAATAGCAGAATAACTGAGGCAGAAGAACGGATAAGTGACCTGGAAGACAGAATGGTGGAATTCACTGCTGTGGAACAGAATAAAGAAAAAAGAATGAAAAGAAATGAAGACAGCCTAAGAGACCTCTGGGACAACATTAAACGCAACAACATTCGCATTATAGGGGTCCCAGAAGGAGAAGAGAGAGAGGAAGGACCCGAGAAAATATTTGAAGAGATTATAGTCGAAAACTTCCCTAACATGGGAAAGGAAATAGCCACCCAAGTCCAGGAAGCACAGAGAGTTCCAGACAGGATAAACCCAAGGAGAAACATGCCGAGACACATAGTAATCAAATTGGCAAAAATTAAAGACATCCACGTCTCAACACGTGGATTGTTGAGACATGGATGGATCTAGAGACTGTCATACAGAGTGAAGTAAATCAGAAAGAGAAAAACAAATATCGTATATTAACGCATGTATGTGGAACCTAGAAAAATGGTACAGATGAGCCGGTTTGCAGGGCAGAAGTTGAGACACAGATGTAGAGAACAGACATATGGACACCAAGGGGAGAAAACTGCGGTGGGGTGGGGATGGTGGTGTGCTAAATTGGGCGATTGGGATTGACAGGTATACACTGATGTGTATAAAATTGATGACTAATAAGGACCTGCAGTATAAAAAAAAAAACAAACAAAACAACTAATACTAAACTTTCATTGGGTTATTTGTATGGAAATATGTTAATATAAATGTTTCAGACATTAAAAAAAAATTAAAGACAAAGAAAAATTATTGAAAGCAGCAAGAGAAAAACAACAAATAACATACAAGGGAACTCCCATAAGGTTAACAGCTGATTTCTCAGCAGGAACTCTACAAGCCAGAAGGGAGTGGCATGACATATTTAAAGTGATGAAAGGGAAGAACCTACAACCAAGATTACTCTAACCAGCAAGAATCTCATTCAGATTCGATGGAGAAATCAAAAGTTTTACAGATAAGCAAAAGCTAAGAGAATTCAGCACCACCAAACCAGCTCTACAACAAATGCTAAAGGAACTTCTCTAAGTGGGAAACACAAGAGAAGAAAAGAACCTACAAAAAGAAACCCATAACAATTAAGAAAATGGTAATAGGAACATACATATCGATAATTACCTTAAATGTGAATGGATTAAATGCTCCCACCAAAAGACACAGGCTGGCTGAATGGATACAAAAACAAGAACCATATATATGCTGTCCACAAGAGACCCACTTCAGACCTAGGAACACATATAGACTGAAAGTGAGGAGATGGAAAAAGATATTCCATGCAAATGGAAATCAAAGGAAAGCTGGGGTAGCAATACTCATATCAGATAAAATAGACTGTAAAATAAAAAATGTTACAAGAGAAAAGGAAGGACACTACATAATGATCAAGGGATCAATCCAAGAAGAAGATATAACAATTATAAATCTATACGCATCCAACATAGGAGAACCTCAATACATAAGACAACTGCTAACAGCTATAAAAGAGGAAATCGACACTAACATAAAAATAGTGGGGGAGTTTAACACCTCACTTACACCAACGGACAGATCATCCATACAGAAAATTAATAAGGAAACACAAGCTTTAAATGACATAATAAACCAGATAGATTTCATTGATATTTATAGTACATTCCATCCAAAAACAGCAGATTACACTTCTTCTCGAGTGCACACAGAACATTCTCCAGGATAGATCACATCTTGGGTCACAAATGAAGCCTCAGTAAATTTAACAAAATTGAAATCATATCAAGCATCTTTTCTGACCACAACTCTATGAGATTAGAAATCAATTACAGTGGAAAATAACGTAAAAAACACAGACACATGGAGGCTAAACAATACGTTATTAAACAACCAAGAGATCACTGAAGAAATCAAAGAGGAAATCAAAAAATACCTAGAGACAAATGACAATGAAAACAAGATGATCCAAAACCTATGGGATGCAGCAAAAGCAGTTCTAAGAGGGAAGTTTATAGCTATACAAGCCTACCTCAAGAAACAAGAAAAATCTCAAATAAACAATCTAACCTTACACCTAAAGGAACTAGAGAAAGAACAAACAAAACCCAAAGTTAGCAGAAGGAAAGAAATCATATAGATCAGAGCAGAAATAAATGAAATAGAAATCAAGAAAACAATGGCAAAGATCAATAAAACTAAAAGCTGGTTCTTTGAGAAGATAAACAAAATTGATAAACCAGTAGCCAGACTCATCAAGAAAAAGAGGGAGAGGACTCAAATCAATAAAATTAGAAATGAAAAAGGAGAAGTTACAACAGACACCGCAGAAATACAAAGCATATTAAGAGACTACTACAAGCAACTCTATGCCAATAAAATGGACAACCTGGAAGTAATGGACAAATTCTTAGAAAGGTATAACCTTCCAAGACTGAAGCAGGAAGAAATAGAAAATACGAACAGACCAATCACAAGTAATGAAATTGAAACTGTGATTAAAAATCTTCCAATAAACAAAAGTCCAGGACCAGATGGCTTCACAGGTGAATTCTATCAAACATTTAGACAAAAGTTAACACCCATCCTTCTCAAACTCCTCCAAAAAATTGCAGAGGAAGGAACACTCCCAAACTCATTCTATGAGGCCACATCACCTTGATACCAAAACCAGACAAAGATACTACAGAAAAAGACAATCACAGACCAATATCACTCATGAATATAGCTGCAAAAATCCTCAACAAAATACTAGCAAACAGAATCCAACAACACATTAAAAGGATCGTACACCATGATCAAGTGGGATTTATCCCAGGGATGCAAGGATCCTTCAATATATGCAAATTAATCAATGTGATACACCATATTAACAAATTGAAGAAGAAAAACCATATGATCATCTCAATAGATGCAGAAAAAGCTTTTGACAAAATTCAACACCCAGTTATGACAAAAACTCTCCAGAAAGTGGGCATAGAGGGAACCTACCTCAACATAATAAAGGCCATATATGACACACTCACAGGAAACATAGTTCTCAATGGTGAAAAACTGAAAGCAGTTCCTCTAAGATCAGGAACAAGACAAGGATGTCCACTCTCACCACTATTATTCAACATAGTTTTGGAAGTCCTAGCCACGGCAATCAGAGAAGAAAAAGAAATAAAAGGAATACAAATTGGAAAAGAAGAAGTAAAACTGTCACTCTTTGCAGATGACATGATACTATACACAGAGGATCCTAAAGATGCCACCAGAAAAGTACTAGAGCTAATCAATGAATCTGGTAAAGTTGCAGGATACAAAATTAATGCACAGAAATCTCTTGCATTCCTATACACTAATGATGAAAAATCTGAAAGAGAAATTAAGGAAACACTCCCATTTACCACTGCAACAAAAGGAATAAAATACCTAGGAATAAATCTACCTAGGGAGAGAAAAGACCTGCAGGAAACTATAAGACACTGTTGAAAGGAATAAAAGATGATACAAACAGATGGAGAGATATACCATGTTTTTGGATTGGAAGAATCAACATTGTGAAAATGACCATACTATCCAAAGCAATCTACAGATTCAATGCAATCCCTATCAAGTTACCTATGGCATTTTTTACAGAACTAGAACAAAAAATCTTAAAATTTGTATGGAGACACAGAAGACCCTGAATAGCCAAAGCAGTCTTGAAGGAAAAAAACGGAGCTGGAGGAATCAGACTCCCTGACTTCAGACTATACTACAAAGCTACAGTAATCAAGACAATATGGTACTGGCACAAAAACAGAAATATAGATCAATGGAACAGGATAGAAAGCCCAGAGATAAACCCATGCACCTATGGTCAACTAATATATGACAAAGGAGGCAAGGATATATAATGGAGAAAAGACAGTCTCTTCAATAAGTGGTGCTGGGACAACTGGACAGCTACAAGTAAAAGAATGAAATTAGAACACTCCCTAACACTATACACAAAAATAAACTCGAAATGGATTAGAGACCTAAATGTAAGACTGGACACTATAAAACTCTTAGAGGAAAACATAGGAAGAACAGTCTTTGACATAAATCACAGCAAGACCTTTTTTGATCCACCTCCTAGAGTAATAGAAATAAAAACAAAAATAAACAAATGGGACCTAATGAAACTTAAAAGCTTTTGCAAAGCAAAGGAGACTACAAACAAGACAAAAAGACAACCCTCAGAATGGGAGAAAATATTTGCCAACGAATCAATGGACAAAGGATTAATCTCGAAAATATATAAACAGCCCATGCAGCTCAACATTAAAAAAACAGACAGCGGAATCCAAAAATGGGCAGAAGACCTAAATAGACATTTCTCCAAAGAAGACATACAGATGGCCAAGGAGCACATGAAAAGCTGCTCAACATCACTAATTATTAGAGAAATGCAAATCAAAACTACAATGAGGTATCACCTCACACCAGTTAGAATGGGCATCATCAGACAATATACAAACAACAAATGCTGGAGAGCGTGTGGAGAAAAGGGAACCCTCTTGCACTGTTGGTGGGAATGTAAATTGATACAGCCACTATGGAGAACAGTATGGAGGTTCCTTAAAAAACTAAAAATAGAATTACCATATGACCCAGCAATCCCACTACTGGGCATATACCCAGAGAAAACCATAATTCAAAAAGACACACGCACCCCAGTGTTCACTGCAGCACTATTTTCGATAGCCAGGTCATGGAAGCAACCTAAATGCCCATCGACAGACGAATGGATAAAGAAGATGTGGTACACACATACAATGGAATATTACTCAGCCATAAAAAGGGACAAAATTTGGTCATTTGTAGAGACGTGGATGGATCTAGAGACTGTCATACAGAGTGAAATAAGTCAGAAAGAGAAAAACAAATATCGTATATTAACGCATATATGTGGAACCTAGAAAAATGGTACAGATGAACTGGTTTGCAGGGCAGAAATTGCGACACAGATGTAGAGAACAAACGTATGGACACCAAGGGGGGAAAGTGGTGGGGGTGGTGGTGTGATGAACTGGGAGATTGGGATTGACATATATACACTAATAGGCATAAAATGGATAACTAATAAGAACCTGCTGTATAAAAAAAGAACCTGCTGTATAAAAAAATAAATAAAATAAAATTCAAAAATTAAAAAAACAAAAACCAAAACAAAACAAAAAAAAGGAAGGAAATTCTGACATATGCTCTAAAATGGAGGAAACTTGAGGACACTATGCAAAGTGAAATAAGCCAGTCACAAAAAGACAAATACTGTATGATTCCACTTACAGGAGGTACCTAGAGGAGGCACATTCTTTGAGACAGAAAGTAGAATGATGCTTTCCAAGGGCTGGCAGGAATGGAGAGTTAGTGTTTAATGGGTGCAGAGTCTGAGTTTACGATGATGAAAGTGTTCTGGAGATGGATGGTGGTGACACTTGCACAACAGTGTGAATGTACTTAATGCCACTGTGTACATTTTTAAATGGTTTATATGGTAAAGTTTATGTTATGTGTATTTTACTGCAATTAAACATAGGAAAATAAGAAGAAGAAATCAATATTAGGCATCAATATTGCCATTTCTGTTACCCAGGGAAAGCAGCACCCCTGGGAGTAAGAGTGGACCATTCTAGGCTGAGCTCTCCTGTAGTCAGTGTGACTTGGGAACAGAACAAATGCTCGGCTCAGGGTGAAATCCCAGGGTCTTCCCCCACCCACCCAGTCTCATTCTTGACCTACCCCCACCCCCCATTCCAGGCTACAACCTTAGAAAATGACCTGGAATTGGGCATAGCATACCATGCCTTTGCTCAGGCCACACCTCCTGCCTGATATTCCTTTCTCTCCATGTTCAGACAGCATATGCTCATCTTTAAAGTCTCGGCCACCAGAAGCCCTAAATAGACATTTCCCCAAAGAAGACATACAGATGGCCAACAGGCACATGAAAAGATGCTCAACACTGCTAATTATTAGAGACATGCAAATCAAAACTACAATGAGAATGGCCATCATTAAAAAGTCTACAAATAACAAACGCTGGAGAGGGTGTGGAGAAAAGGGAACCCTCCAACACTGTTGGTGGGAATGTAAGTTGGTGCAGCCACTATGGAAAACAGTATGGAGGTGCCTCATAAAACTAAAAATAGAGTTGCCATATGATCCAGCAATCCCACTCCTGGGCATATATCCGGACCAAACTATAATTCAAATAGATACATGCACTCCTATGCTCATAGCAGCACTATTCATAACAGCCAAGACATGGAAACAACCTAAGTGTCCATCAACAGATGAATGGATAAAGAAGATGTGGTTTATATATACAATGGAATACTACTCAGCCATAAAAAGATTGAAATAATGCCATTTGCAGCAACATGGATAGACCTAAAGATTATCATACTAAGTGAAGTAAGTCAGAAAGAAAAAGGCAAATATCGTATGATATCACTTATATGTGAAATCTAAAACATGACGCAAATGAACCTATCTACGAAACGGAAACACATTCACAGATGTAGACTTGTGGTTGTCAAGGAGTGGGTGGGGGAGAGGAGGGATGGATTGGGAATTTGGGATTAGCAGATGCAAATTATTATATATAGAATGGATAAACAACAAGGTCCTACTGTATAGCACAGGGAACTTTATTCAATATCCTGATATAACATAATGGAAAAGAATATAAAAAGGAATGTATATATATGTAATAAAAATTTTAAATGGAAGTTGTCTTGTGAAATAAATAAATAAAGTCTCAGCCACATCATCACCCTCTCAGTGAGGGTGGCAAAGACTTTGCTCTACTCAGCACATGCCCTGTGATGGCACCCACAGACTTCCCCACCCTCATCAGCTCCCTTCCAAGCCCAAGCAACTAGAGAGCAGGAGCCGGGGCTCATTCACCCTTGCACCCCAACTTCTAGTTCAGTGCTTGTCACGCACTAGAAAACAAATGCTTTCTGAGTGGAAATGCACACAACATTTATTGTGCTCACCGTGGACGCTGTTTTGAGAGGTTTACACACGAGTCACTCATCATAACAATTCAAAAAGGTAAATACTACTGTTATCTAGGGCTGGGATTAGTGTGAGGGAAGTGAGGAACTCAGGTGCCAAATGTAAAGGGGCACCAAAAAAACTCAGGAATCAACATAGATTTTATATATATATATATATATATATATATATATATATATATATATATTTTGGCTGCATTGGGTCTTCATCGCTGTGCGCTGGCTTTCTCTAGCTGCGGCGAGCGGGGACCGCTCCTCGTTGTGGTGCACCGGCTTCTCACCGTGGTGGCCTCTCTTGTTGCGGAGCACAGGCTCCAGGCGCACAGGCTCAGTAGTTGTGGCACACGGGCCCAGCCGCTCCGCGGCATGTGGGTCCCTCCCGGACCAGGGCTCGAACCCATGTCCCCTGCATTGGCAGGCAGATTCCAAACCACTGAGCCACCAGGGAAGTCCCCATAGATTATATTTTACTGAAATATTTTCTTAAATCAAATATTAAAATTTTAAAGACAGGATCCAGCCCTGCACTTACAGCGCCCACCTCACTCACCTCACCCTAATCCCAGCCCTATCAGATTATGTCTTTATTTTTTGATATTTTATTCAACAACTCCATTTCCAGGTATTTATCTAAGGAATTAATCAAGGCTATGTGTAAAGATTTACCTGCAAGGATATTCATTGTTGTGTTGTTCACGGAAATAAAAACCAGGAGAACATTTGGTTGAACCACATGAAACTGCCAACATTTGACTATTTTTGACCTAAAAAGAACAGTTTCATATTGTTCAGTCTAATGTAAATATCCATCATTTATGAACTGTGATTATATAATCTATGGAACATTCACCCACTGAAATTCCAGGCAGCCATTAAAAAATATTTGGAAGAAGACAATGACAGAGAAAGGTGACATAGAAAGATAAAGTGTTATATGAAAAGAACCAGGTACAAAACAGGATAAAATGTATGATTTCACTAAGAAAAATCCACCAAAAAAGATCTGAATTGATTATTCACCAAAATGTTAATAGTGGTAAGCCTGAACGGTGGGTTTTAGGGTGATTTTCAGGTCCTTCTTGATTTCCCATCTCTTGTATATTAAACATGTACCATGTCCAAAGGGAGAAAAAAGAACAATAAAGAAAAACCTGCTTGTCTTTGATCTCATACCTTTCTCCCGAAAGACTTCATCATCCCCTTACCCTGAGAGGAGCGTAGACACACCCATTTTTACTATTCCTGCCTTTTCACAGATGGGACTCCCAGTCTCTGGCCCTCAGTTCTCTTCACCTGACCCTTTCTTCCTTTGCTGACCCTTCTTCTCCTCCACCCCCTGCACCCCAACGCTTAGACCTTGCTTAAGGAAGCGCTTCCTCTACCACCACTGCTACCATGCCAGCGCCACCTCCTTGCCCTCCACCCTCTGGATCCCCATGCCTGCCCCGAGGCTGGTCTTCGAGTGAAGATCACACGAACACACACACCCAAGCACCAAGCACAGAGGATGGAGAATCGCTCTGCTGTCCCCCAGGCAGGTGAAACGGTGCTGCGTGGGTGACAGGCTTTACGGGGAGGGGGCGATGGGGGACGCAGGAATCTTGCCTTCAGTCGTCCACTACCCTCCTTCTCCATCTTCATGCAGTTGAGACCCAGCAACGCTGGGGCACCAACTCTTTCTTTTCCTTTTAATATGTTTTTAGAGTTGAGGGTTTTATTTTTTTAATTCCAAAAAGTACAAAGACTAAGAATCACCTGCATTGTGCCCCCCACCCCCGAATTAACAACTCAATATTTTATCAGATTGGCTTTAAGTCTGTCTCTTATTTAAAAAAAAAAAAAACCTGAAATGACATGTTACAAAGACAGTCAAAACTCCCTGTTGGTCCCCTCCCCCATCTCCTCCAGGAACACTCACTGTCCTGAGTGTGCTGTGTGTCCTCTTCGGTCCATTGTTATACTTCGAGATATATAGGCACACATACACACACACATCCAGGAACCATAGACGCAATTGTTCTCTATTACTCGAATTTGCATAAATGTATCATACTACATCATCTGCCATCAGGTTCTCTTTCCCCCTCTAACGTCATGTTTTTAAGTCTTATTTGTGCTGATAGGTATTGATCAAGTTCATTTATTCTACTACCGCAAGTAGTAGCCCATCCCAGGTGGGTGGGCCTGATGCCTTGGCATGGTACTCTCTGGGGCACAGGTGACACCAAGGCTTCCCCTGACCTCAGAGGTTCTGCTAATCTGGAAAACCTAAGCCAACCAGAGGGACTCTCCCCAGCCTTCATCCTTCTAGTCCATAAAACCTTCCAAACCAGCCCCAGCCCCTCATCTCTCCCCCAGCTCCGACAGGTGCCAGAATCACCTGGTCCCTACCCCACTCCTTTGTCTGACCTGTGAATATCTCTTAGCCTTCTTAGGTTTCCCATCCTGATTTCAAGAAATAAGGGAATTAAGATCCTTCACAAAGTCTGCTTTCCCCTTGTAAGCCACACCATCAGGTGCTGGGCATCCTGAGAAGTCAGTATTTCCTCAGGCTTTGTTGCCAGGCTAACCTGGTCACATCCTGGCTCTGTTGGCAGATAACCGGCCCTTTCTGAGTCAGGTTCCTTATCTGTAAAATGGGGATAGTAATACTCAGCTCACAAGCCTGCTATGACAGTTAAGGGGAAAATATATGAAACACAATTGGCAGGCTCCGGGCACATAGCAGGCAGTCAAAAAATGCTTCTGCCCTTGCCCTTCTTCTGTCTCGTCTCAAACCAGCAACCACAGTGGTCTCTCAAAATGTAAGTCAGACCTCATTACTCCTCTGCTCATGTGAATTCCCAGGTTAGGTCAAGAAAGCTTTGCAATATGCCTCTTGGGCTCGTGGTTTGCTTGCTCTGGGGGAAGCCAGCCACCACACCGTGCAGACTCTCAAGCAGGCCTGTGAAGAGGCCCATGGGGGGGAAGAACCAAGACCTCCCACCAACAGCCAGCACCAAACTGCCAGCCATGTGAGAGAGCCACCCTCCATCCTTCGATGACTGTATCCCAGCTGACATCTGAGTGCAACCTCACTGAGAAACCCTGAGCCAGAGCCACCTGGCCAAGCCCCTCCCAGATACCTGACCCACAGAAACAGCAAGAGACAATAAATGAGTATTGTTGTTTTAAGCTATTACTTTTTAGGGTAATTTATTATGCAGCATTAAATAAATAATACGCAAGTGAACAAATAATGACAACTTGTTATCATTAACTTGTATGCTAACACTAGTATAGCACTTAGTATGTGCTCGGCACTATTCTAAACACTTTATGTCTCTGAAATCCCGTGTGTATTTTACACTTACAGCACATTTCATAGCAACCATCTGAAATCGGGACGACTCGTATCCCCACTTTACAGATAAGGAAACTAAGGCACAGAATGCTTAAATAACTTGCTAGTGAGCAGCAGGGCTAGAACATGCACCCTGACACTGGCTCCAGTGGCTGGGCCCATAACCGCTACCTCATGATGCATCCTGAACAAAGCCATAACCAAAAATGTGGCACCAAGAAGCAGGAAATGTTCTCAAATTCACAGAGCCTGCTTTCAAGGGATGGAAGAGGAAGGAGAGAAAAAGGGAAAGAGCCAACCCTCTTCTCTTCCCCCAGACCCTCCAGGCTTTACCCTTCTCCTTGGGTTTCAGCTCTAACCATCTCCTATGCCGCCTGTACAGTGGTCTCGGACCACAGCCCACTCACCTCCACTGAATAAGTGGAAAATGTTACTAAAACTTTGCACAATGTTTTAAAGCTCTTGTCACATCTTCTTAGTTAGGCTTCTCATCCCTGGAGATGACCAGTTTTTCCTCTGCACATCTGACTCAATACAAGCCTCATCCTTGCTTCTTCAAAGTGGTCAATGTCTTAAAGCATATCTTTCTTGTTATTTACTTATTTAGGCTGCGCCGGGTCTTAGTTGTGGCATGCGGGATCTTTTTAGTTGGAGCATGCAGACTTCTTAGTTGCAGCATGCATGTGGGATCTAGTTCCCCAACCAGGAATTGAACCCAGTCCCCCTGCATTGGGAGTGCAGAGTCTTACCCATTGGACCACCAGGGAAGTCCCAAAGCATGTGTTTTGTTGTTTTTTTTTTTTTTGTATGATATCATTTATATGTGGAATCTAAAACATAAAACAAACTAGTGAATATAACAAAAAAAAGGAGCAGACTCACAGATCCAAAGCATGTGTTTTAAGTGGAGAAAAATCGCTCAGATAAGGCAGCTTCATCAATGCAGGATCAGTAAATACAACGTACATGTTCTACAGTCCCCTTCCTTGCCCTTTACAGACATGGCTAATCAACTGCCTCTTTCCCACCCAGTCTGGAGGTAGTTTCAGAATCCTTCTCACCACAATGCTCCAGGACACCACTTCCACAGGCTCTGAGTTGGCAGTTGAGCTGAGACCTATTTGTCATTCTGGCTCTAACAGGACAAAGACAAAACACCAAAAGCAACAGACTGGAACTAATCCCTCTAGTTTCCAAGGGAGTAAAAAGGCTCCCTGCCTCCACTGCTCTTACCTCTCCTCCCAAACCGATTTTCATCACAGCAAGAGATTAGAAGGGACTTTTTTTTTTTTCAATTATACCTCAATTTTATTTTTTTTTGAATTTTTGAATTTATTTTACTTATTGTTTTTTACAGCAGGTTTTTATTAATTATCTATTTTATACATATTAGTGTATATATATCAATCCCAATCTCCCAATTAATCCCACCACCACCACTCCGCCCCGCCACTTTCCCCCCTTGGTGTCCATACGTTTGTTCTCTACATCTGTATCTCTGTTTCTGCCTTGCAAACCGGTTCATCTGTACCATTTTTCTAGGTTCCACAAATATTAATATATGATATTTGTTTTTCTCTTTCTGACTTACTTCACTCTGTATGACAGTCTCTAGATCCATCCACGTCTCTACAAATGACCCAGTTTTGTCCCTTTTTATGGCTGAGTAATATTCCATTGTATGTATGTACCACATCTTCTTTATCCATTCATCTGTTGATGGGCATTTAGGTTGCTACCATGTCCTGGCTATTGTAAATAGTGCTGCAATGAACACTGGGGTGCATGTGTCTTTTTGAATTATGGTTTTCTCTGGGTATGTGTCCAGTAGTGGGATTGCTGGATCATATGGTAATTCTATTTTTAGTTTTTTAAGGAACCTACATACTGTTCTCCATAGCGGCTGTATCAATTTACATTCCCACCAACAGTGCAAGAGGGTTTCCTTTTCTCCACACCCTCTCCAGCATTTGTTGTTTGTAGATTTTCTGATGATGCCCATTCTAACTGGTGTGAGGTGATACCTCGTAGTTTTGATTTGCATTTCTCTAATAATTAATGACGTTGAGCAGCTTTTCATGTGCTTCTTGGCCATCTGTATGTCTAGAAGGGACTTTATTTATTTATTTTAATAAATTTATTTATTTATTTTTGGCTGCTTTTGGTTCTTTGTTGCTTTGCACGGCTTTCTCTAGTTGTGGCGAGCAGGGGCTACTCTTTGTTGCAGTGTGCGGGCTTCTCACAGCGGTGGCTTCTCTTGTTGTGGAGCATGGGCTCTAGGTGTGGGGGCTCAGCAGTTGTGGCTCACGGGCTCTAGAGCACAGGCTCAGTAGTTGTGGCACATGGGCTTAGTTGCCCCGCGGCATGTGGGATCTTCCCAGACCAGGGCTCAAACCCGTGTTCCCTGCATTGGCAGGTGGATTCTTAACCACTGCGCCACCAGGGAAGCCCTAGAAGGGACTTTAAAAAGAGAAGACACTGAAAGAAAACATTGACCTTGGTTTTAATGATGGTTTAAGGATGAGGGCCCAGACTGGAAGGTGTCTGTGCCCATAGATGATGGTGAATTAGAAACTAAAGACTCAGCAGCAGCTGGACCAGAAAGGATTCATCCTGAAGTCAAGGTAAACTAGGAACATAGCCACATTCTTTACATTATATATAACCTTCTGCTGACAACCTCTTAGCGCTTTAGAAAGGGGTCATGAACACATGAAAGGACGAGCGATGTCCGAAGAAACAGGATACAAGCCACATATATAATTTTAAAATTTCTAGTGGCCACATTAAAAAAAGGGAAAAAAACAAGTAAAATTAATTCTAATAATATATTTTATTTAGCCCAATATATCCAAATATTATTTCAACACAGAATATAAAAAATATTAGTAAAGTATTTTAATTCTTTTTTTGTACTAAGTCTCTGAAATCCAGTGTGTACTTTACACTCACAGCACATTTCTTTCCTTCTTTCTTTCTTTTTTAAATTATTTTTTGGCTGCTTTGGGTCTTCATTGCCATGCGCAGGCTTTCTCTATTTGAGGAGAGAGGGGGCTACTCCTCGCTGCGGTGCACGAGCTTCTCATTGTGGTGGCTTCTCTTGCTGCGGAGTACAGGCTCTAGGTGCGTGGGCTTCAATAGTTGCAGCATTTGGGCTCAGCAGTTGTGTCTTGCGGGCCCTAGAGCACAGGCTCAGTAGTTGTGGAGCACGGGCTTAGTTGCTCCGCAGCATGTGGGATCCCCCCGGAACCAGGGATTGAACCCGTTTCCCCTGCATTGGCAGGTGGACTCCCAACCAGTGCACCACCAGGGAAGTCTGCACATTTCAATTAAGACACTAAATTTTCGGGACTTCCCTGGTGACACAGTGGGTGAGACTCTGCGCTCCCAATGCAGGAGGCTGGGTTCGATCTCTGGTCAGGGAACTAGATCCCACATGCATGCCGCAAGTAAGAGTTCGCATGCCACAACTAAGGAGCCCATGAAGCCGCAACTAAGGAGCCCACGAAGCTGCAACTAAGGAGCCCACCTATTGCAACTAAGACCCAGTGCAACCAAATAAATTAAACAAATAAATATTTTTAAAAATCAAATTAAAAAAAAGATACTAAATTTTCACCAGAAATATTTTATTTATATTGAGATTTCATAAAATTTACAGCTGAAAATGTAGATTCCATATACTGAAGTTCTTCTAAACACTCCTATAAGTTTTCCAATAACTGAAATGAGTGTCTGCTTTTAAATTTAAATCAATTAAAATTAAATAAAATTAAACATTCAGTTTCTTCTGTTGCACTAGCCACGTTTCAAGCACCCAATAGCCACATGTGGCTGGTGGCTGCTGACCTTGGTCAGTGCAGGTCTGGACCCCGCAGGGCTCTCCCTACCTGTGGGCAGCTGCCATCTCCCATCAGAGCCCCTGTGACTATGCTCAGGGAACCCGTGGCCTGGCTCTTCTGAACACTCTTGCTCAGGTGTGGGCCTCACAACCGGTTTCATTCTCTGACCAGGCCCTTTCTTACTCTCTCAGCTTGGCTTGCCCTCAGCTTTGTCCCAGCACAGGTGTTCAGATCTCCCAGGCTCCATGCTCTGCAGTTCTTGGGCTAGTCCACCCCAACCTGGCTCTGTGCCCCTGCCCAGGTGTGGTTCAGGGGCCCTGCTTGGCTGGAAGGGTTGTCTAGGTGATGCTGTGTTTCTGCTTTGCAAAAAACCAGGGGTGGGCAATTTGGGGGTGGGGGTGCATCCAGGGGCAAGTCATTTCCTTTTGGTGTTTTGGAAGAAGGCCCTTGCCATTTTCATGCCCATACAAGTGGCACCACGATGGTACTAAAACATTACTATGGTCACCTCTGCTCCTATCTGGAATCCCTCTTGGCCTGTGGCTCCAAAAGGTCCTCCATTGCCTTCCCTGGTCCCTGTAGGGTGTGCTCCGTCCCTTGGTTCCCTTTCTTCCTCTGGCCTCTTGGGTTGGTGAACTATCTGGGGGCTGTGACTCAGTCCTACCACTTTACTCCTTCAAGCCACCAGCACCACAGCAGACATCACTAATCAATCACAGTTTCTTTCTCCTTGAGCCTCTGGCTGGGCTCTACCCCGAACTCTGGGATGATGCCTCCAGCCTCCCATACCCCCCACCAGCTGTCCCCCAGCACCCAGTAAGGGATTTCACAGGAAGGGGAAAAGATGGCTTCCAAGCAAAGAATCTGGTTGCAGACTTATGAGGCAGCAGAAGCTAAGCCCCCTGGAACTGACTTGGCCATTTTGGAAGGCAACGTGGGTTCCCTCTGGCTGTGGCATCAAGGCCAGACCCCCTTGAAATGAAAGACCTTGAAATGTCAGAAGCCCTCCCCAACAGTTAGTTTAAAGAAGCTAAAAGCCAGAGCTGCTGTAAGAAGATAAAGGGATGGAAATCTGAAGTCTGAAAAGCGGTGTCTAAAAGGGCATGACTGACAGGACTCTGGGACTGAGGGTGTGTGACCTGAACCACAAAAATAGAGCGCCTGCAGCTTGCCGGGCACATGAAGGCCCATCATACCAGTCTCCTGGGCACTGGGAAATCCACTAAACATCAGTGCACATGGCCTCAGACAGGCCCAGGCAGAGCCCACGTCCAGAAAGCAGCCCTTCCCACCCACCTCCTGCCTGAAAAAAAAGCTGTGTGGGGTCGTTGATTCTGCCAGGCCTCAGGTGTCCACCCAGGCATAGGTGCCCACCTCCCTGTCTGCGGGAAGGCCCTGGATGCTTCAGCCTCCAGGGTCTGTTTGTACAGAATAGGGCAGGAAAGGGCAAGAATTCCAAGTTCCTGCATTGCCCGAAAACATCCTTTCCGGAGTCCCGACTGCACCTGAAGAGAACACAACGAACCAGATGAAGAAACAAAGGGGTGCTTGATCAGGTACCAGCGCACAGAGGAATTCTCCTTCCTGCACAAAACTCTCCCCCAGAGCAGTCTCCCGTCCTGCCCTACTCCAATATTTCAACAAGGGCTCCATTATCTTTTGTCTTTTAAATCTCTTCAGGCACTAGCACCCTCTGTTCCCCCTCACCAGCCTCCTCTCACACACACACACACACAGGACACACAAGTACCTCACTGATCTCACATTGTGGGGAAATGACGTGTTCCAGCCATAGAACATTTTTCAAAGAACCTAGTTACCTCTTTAAGAACCAACACTTACTAATATATCTGACGACACTGCTGGAAATCTTTCTGAACTGAATGACATAAGCTCCCTGACATCCCAAGCCAGTACACTGAATGTAATTGATCACTTCCTGATGACTCAGGAACATGTTTCTGAGCCCATCTTTGCCATGGTCTACAAGGCCTAATGATCTGGACTTTCACCTTGGGCCACTTTTACCCTTGCTTACCCTGTAGAGATAGTGCCCTGGGCTTTGGCTGTCTGGAACACTCTCTCCCTAGATGTTTGCATGGCTCACTCTTTCCATTCATGCTGCAGCTCAAACACCATCTTAACCAACAGGCCTTTCCTGGCCATCCTTCTCTCATTTTTCTGTCCCCTTTTGCCGCTTTATTTTATTTTCATAGTGTTTGCCATCACCTAACACATTGTATATCTATTTATGGTCTGTCTCCCCCACTAGGATGTGAGCTCTTTGAGAGCAGGGATGTTGCCTGTTTTGTTATCCCCAGAGCCTGTAACAGTCCTGGCACACAGTAGGTACTCAGTAAATAATTGTCAAGTGAAGGAACAAACGATGCCTTCAGCACTTCTGACCAGTGTGTACCTGTGGGAGGAGGGCTGCTCTAACCTCACATGGCTGGTTGGTCCTTTGCTGTCACCTGTCACTTCTCAGTGTATCGGCAGCTCCTAGCTATGCCCTCATCTTGCTTCTTTTAATCTGCTGTATATGTAACCTACGAAAACCTGAAGGTTACCAGGAGATGGACAACCTTCTGAACTCCTTAAACTGATTTTTACAAAAAATGTGGATTTCGGGGACTTTCCTGGCAGTCCAGTGGTTAAGACTGTGCGCTTCTACTGCAGAGGGCGCGGGTTCGATGTCTGGTCGAGAAACTAAGATCCCACATGCCTCACGATGAGGCCAAAAAAAAAAAAAAACCAAAAAGTGGATTTCTAGGCTGTGGCCTAATTCCATGTCTGTCTTCTGAATAAAGTCCAAGAGCTTGAGACTATGAATTCTCTACTCAGGGGTCTTTTCAGCCTCCTTCTGGTCTTCCCGGATTGTTGAGAGTCTGAAGTCCACCCAGAGACACTCCTACATATGTGTCTGCATGCCTCCCAGACACGCACGAATACAATGGGCTTCTCATTCAGCAGAAGGTGAGCTGCGTCACTCCATCAGACAGTGTTTCAAGAGAAGAGAACGGGGTGGGTTTGGTACAGTTTATTCCTTATGAGAACTGGTTTCATGCTCTTCTGAACACAAGTGGTCTGGTCCTTGTACACCTCACCCCCGGCCTCATTCTCCTTAATCCAAGCACCATCAGACCACGAGCCCTGGCTTGGGGCCACCTCACTTTTGCAGGAATGGGTCAAAAAGGTCAAAGATGGTTTGAGCTGGGAGGGACCTTGGAGATCCTCTAGTTCAACCCTCATCTGACAGATGAGGAAACTAAGACCCCAAGAGTGGAAGTGACTCACTTAAGGAAACACAGCCCCTTGGGAGCAGGGCTGAGCCTAGAAGGGGGATCACTTGGCCTTCATTCTGCATCCTCTTTCTATCCCCTCACCTCCTCATCCCTGGCAGCCAACATCTGTTTCCATCCTGAGCTGTTTCCTTCTGCCTGGACCTGGCCTAGCCAGGGCCTGGGGGAATCGCACAACGTCAGGGCTCACAATTCGGAGCATGTTAAGAGATGTGGTCACCCCGCCTCCCCCCCCAACCCCCGTGCTCTGAGACGATGTTGTCCTTATCTCCACGGAGCCACACCTCATTTCATGGAATGGCAAGGAAGTGGCACTGGTGCCCTTAAGCTAAACTTGAAGCTCTTCCTAATAGGTCCAGAAAAGTGGAAAGGCCATACCTGGGGCAGACTTGCCTCGGTGTCTCCCCAGGTGTGGCCTGAGCCTTATCTTGCCTACAGAGTATAATGATGGCCCCCTCTGTCCCCAAACACCCCTTGTCTGCCACTCCTACCGGTTCTGAAATGTTCACAGAAGTCCTCCGGTGGCCTTACTATCTCTAACCAGATACTGGCAAAGGGTGTGGCTGAAATTCAGGGTGTTGGGGAGCCAGGCAGGCCTGGGCTTCAGCCTCCTCCATGAACACAGCTCAGGGGCACTGCCAGCCAGCGCCGCCCTGGAAAGCAATGGGCAGGGCCCCGGGATGCAGGACAGGCCACCTGGAAACTCTCCCCAGGCTGGATGAGGGAAATAGAAGTGGTATATGGGAAGGTCAGACTCAAGGGGCCTCACGTGGGTGGAAAACTTTTGTGGGCCTCGTTCTGGGGAGCAGGAAAGAGCCTGAAGACCAGCACTTCTGGCTTTGCAGCCTTGCCTCTGACCAGCCTTGGCCCCCTCTCCTTCCCTGCTTGGCAGCTCCAAAGGAACAGGGAGGGGACAGCACTGTGGCAGTTATGGGTTTCTTTTTCATCACCCTCTTCCCTGGCCTCAGTGTGTTCAGCCAGCCTTGCTTCCCAGGGTGCCAGGTCTCTTGCAGTATCATAATTGGGCCCTATTTCAGACTCGGTTACAGAGCTGTCTAACATCTTCCGAGACAGTCAGGACCACGAGCCTTTTTCTCCTCCTCCCACTGCTGCTGGAAGAAAGCGCTGACCTGGCCACAGGGAGCGTGAAGAGAAACCCTGGTCAGCCTTCGGACTATTCCAGTGACAGTCAGCTCAGTGAGAAAGTGTTGCTTCTGGTAAAAACAAATCTCTCTCCCTGCAACTTTTACCCGCTAGCCCCAGTTCCATTCCTTGGAACCCTACAGAGTAATTCAGTGATGGGAAATCAAGCCCTTTCAGTTCAAACATTTTGGCAAAGGTAACTGGGGGTGTTTGTGGGGCAAAGGGAACTGGGCACCTACACAAATTAAATATAGTTTAATTTATATTTATTTTAATTGAAGCCTCTGCTCTCAGAGAACAGTGCTGGAAAAGTCATCTTCTTTGTTCCCTTCTGCTAGGTAAGTGGGGATCCCTGTGCGGCCTCAGGGGTTACTACAGGACCAACTCCGGACAGGGGTATCCCTCAACTAGCCATAACTCTCACAACACCATTCAAAAGAACTCTCTTAAAGCCATTTATTTGCTTCTAGAAAGGAAGTTATCATCAGCTTATCCAAGGATCAACACACCTAACAAATCATTTCACCCAAATTTATTTATTTATTTGGCCACACCGTGAGGCTTGTGGGATCTTAGTTCCCCAACCAGGGATCGAACCCGTGCCCTGGGCAGTGAAAGCGCAGAGTCCTAACCACTGGACCACCAGGGAATTTCCCTCACCCAAATTTAACATATAAAATACCCAAGGTCCAGAGGTGTAAGTTTTTGTCCATGCTCACTCAGCAGTATCCCAACTGTAGGATAAAAAAACTCCAGTTTAGGAAAACTCTTGCCTAAAACTTTCATGGTTTCAAATAGGAGACATTGCAAATGAGTACACCTATCCTGAAAATACCCACAATGGATAGTCTTTTAAAAATATGTCTGTAAAGTGAAATTCCATGTAACACCTTAGCATCCCACCCATGCCTATTAGCATATGGAAAACCAAACCAATCACAAATGTTCTCCCCGACTGTGAGTCCTAAAGACTGAAGGCCAGCTGGGTCTGCTCCGTCTCCTGCTTTGGCTGCTGTCCAGAGCCAGCAAGCATCAATGCAGATTCAAGTGGATATCCCCAAATCCACTGCCTTGCCCATAAAGTACAGCATGGAAAAATCACAAACCCTGCCACATCGTAAGCAGCCATTTATGGATGAAGTCAGTATCTCCCTTTAGTTTTACAGATTCTATAACCAATTTTTCACATCAAAATTTGGGACACATGGACTGACAACAGGACAGAATATTAAAAATGAGGACCTCCCTGAGATATCTGGGCCATATGGTTGCCATGCCGACACCCCGCAATGCCAAACAATTGCCTCCAAGGTCCAGAAACAACTTGGCTGGCTTGGAATCACCCAGACATTGTGAAGACGGAGCTGCCTCCTGGCCCAGGCTGTTATGCAGACCCTCCCTTTTCCAGCTCAGCTCTCTGATTCCCCAGGGGAGTGATGATGACGCTTGTCTGAATTTTCTCAGCCTCTGTCAGCCGGACTAGCCACATCATTCCCTAAGAATCTGAAAATCCACATGCAGCACGTTCTGGCCCAACTAGACAGAGACGTGTTTTGGAATGGCAAGAAGACCAGTGAGAGGGCAACCACAGATTTCAAAGAGAAATTAAATCTTCAGCTGCACCTGCCCCTTTTAAGTTGAACAAAGGGTTTACCTCCCGGAGAAGCTGAACACACATTCCCCTGGCTCTCTAGTTATAGTCAGCTGGAGCTGGAATAAAGTATTAGTGGGATATGAAACTTGGATCATTGCTCCCAGAGATGGGCAGAAATCCTACTTCACTCATGTAACAGTACTTATTAAGTCTTGCTGTGCTCATCAAGGTGGGAATGCAAGAAGCTTCCTGCATTGTCCCTGCATGACAGCTTCCATTCAATGAGGAGACAGGCCGATGGCTGAAAGTCCCACTGAAGCGAAATACCCGGAATATGGGAATACAATGCAAGGCTGTGTCAAAGGCAGGGTGTGACTGGGGATCAATGCCTATGGAACAGACATCCAGGGCTTAAAGCCTAAGAACAACGAGGGAGCTGGCTATGCCCGGAGTGGCCAGAGAAGGCTCGCGGCTCACTCCCTGGAACTTCCACTCTCCCTCTCTTCCTGCACCTCCATTCCTGGCTCCCCGATACTCCTTCACACTTTAAACTCGGCTTCCAGTTCACAGCCCTCTTCTAATCTGCAGCAAGTCAAACCCCATGGGAACAGGGAGAGGGCCGAGAGCATGCTCACTGCAGCCCCCACGACCTCCCATTGCCACCCCTCAAAACGAGTGCCGCCCACCTCCAGCAATGCCCCCCCAAGCCCCCAGCACCATTCCCAGGCTCTCAGTCTGAGTGGCTTTCCCGGATTCTGAAGCAGAGGCACCTGTGATGAGACCAGCCTCAGGCCCTGAGCAGCAGTTAGTATCTCTGTGCTCTTCCCTTCCATTCCCCCTCCTCTCTCGCTTCCTCCTCCTCTTCCAGCTCAGACCCTCCTTCCATCACGTCACCACAGAGGAGGACAGAACATCTGGGCAGCCTGCCTCTCCCCTGCCACTCCAGGCCCGCCTACCCTGGACCAGAGCTGGCCCTCTCAGAGTGTAAGAACAGGGCAGCTCGGATGAGTCCCCGCTGTGGAAGCTCCCTGGGGGTATGGGGCCACTCGCGGTTTGCCCAGTTCCGACCTGAATCCATCCACCCAGATCCCAACATTCTTGGATCTTTACACAGGAGGCTTTCCTTGATCAGCCTTTCTGTCCAAACATCCACAAGTGCTTTGGAAACAGTGTCGTAGTGGCAGGGACCCTCAGCCCAGAAGGGAACACTCCACCTAATCAGGCTCACCCCCAGAGAGCTCAACCAGACGGGGATCTGGGAATGGGGGAGTGAGGCTGGGGAAAACCCACAAACCCCAAGGTCTCCTCAGGCAAAGCCTGGAAATATGGTTCTTTTGCAGGGGATTTTCACTTCTTTCCGGGTAGGTAACAAGAAAGGGAATCTGGGGCAGGATGGGAATATGAGAGCACTTCCACACCTACAACCGCCACTACAAACAACACACCATACTCCTGGGGCTCAGCTGCCTTGGCACAAAGATCTCAGAGTCTACTCCACACGAGCCTTCGCCCTCCTGACCCTGCGCCTCTCCAGGAGCTCCTCACCCCTGCCTCCCCAGACCCAGATCTTGCAGAATGGCCACCCTGCTCCACTTGCCCACCTTCAGCCCCTCACTCTGCTTTCCTTCCTTCCGGCCCCCGCCGGCCAGGCTGCCCCCGGCCCAGCAGTCGGTCCTGAGAGTCGGGTCGCCCAAGAGTCTCGCCCACCATCCGCCCCCATCGGAAGACTGCGGCCCGCCTGAGCGCGCCTCTCGCGGGTTCCAGAGCCTCCCGTCTCAACAGGTGCCCCTGCCACACAGAGCCGGCTCCCGGGGCCAGGCCGGAGGCGGCGACAGGCACGCCCCAGCCCAGGTCCCCGGAGCGCCTGGGGGGCTCCCCCGCACCTGCGCCGAGGCCCCAGCCGTGCCCCGCCGCCTTGGTTTCCCCGCTCGCATTGAGATCGCGGGGCTGACCTCGTGAGAGGCAATCTCCGAGTCTCGGCGCAGACACTGCTAGTTCGCGCGTCGTGATGGACTGGTGTTGGGGCGTGGGACGCCTTCAGGACGAGACCTTTCCCCGACCCGGAGAACCCCGGGGGTGATAGTGGGGAGTCCTCCGTGCCCCACAAAAAAGCAGGTTCAAGTTGACCCGGGCTGAGAAGGGAGCTAAAAGTCCAGCAAGCCCCTAGCGACCCTGCCTCACCCAGCGCTCCCACCCCACGTCCTTTGCCCCAGAGAGGCTGAAGGGGGGTGCGCACGACCACCTACGCGCTTAGCAGCGAGTGGTTCCCACTGCCGGCTCGCCGCGCGCAAGGTCCAGCCGCCTTCGGGGGCGGGTGAGGCGCGGGCAACCCCTAGCCCTCGGCCCCCGGCCCCCGGCCCTCGGCCCTCGGCCCCCGGCCCAGGCTGCGCAGCGCCCAGAGAGCCGCCACGTTCCCAGTCGCGCGTGCACGCCGGGCCCACCAAACTTGCAGTACTTTCTCCCAGCCCCCACCCGCTGTCACCCTCCCTCCATTCGTGCGCCCTGGCCCCGCTAGCCCGACAGAGGTTGCCATAACAACGGACAGGAATGCTCCAACGTATACAAAGCCGGCGGGGCGCGGCGGGCACGCAGCCCCCGGCCCGGCCCCTCGCCCTCTGCTGCCGCGCGGGGCTAGGACGCGCGCCGCGGCTCCCCGGCCGGCAGCCCGGCTCGCAAAGCGTACTCACAATGAGCGGGATGGTGCGGTCCTCCCGGAGCTGTTCCGGCCTCCCGCCGGCCCTCTGCGCGCCCCGGCCGCCGGAGGATGCTGCGTGGGCTCGGTTGTCCTGCCATAAGTAGTAGAAAGTGCCCAGGATCCAGGCTACGGTCAGAATGGCGATGGCATTGGCGCGGATCTTCCTCATGGTGGGCGGCTGGGCACCCGGAGTAGGGGGCCGGGCCGGCGTGCTCTCGGAGCTGGGGCGGGGGCGCTCGCAGCCCCAGCTGTTTGTTTTCGCTCGCGCCGGGCTGCTCAGTCCCGCAGAGCAGAAAAAGGAGAGAGGTGGGGGGGGGGGGGGTGATAGGGAGAGACAGGAGCACGGAGCGATCCTCACGGTCCTAATGCCCTTCAGCCCGAGGCGCGCGCCTCCCGCGGGCGCCCATTCATTCGCGCGCAGAGCCCGCCCCCCGCTCCAGCCCCGGCCGGCTGCGGGGCCGCTGCGCCCCGGGAGAGGAGCGTAGCGGGTGCAAAGCGACGCCGGAGGAAGGCCCGGCGAGGCAGACGCCCGCGGCGGAATGGCGACGGGCCAGAGCCAGTCTCGGCTCCAACGGCTCGGCGACCGAGCTCTTGGCGGCTGCCCCCGCCCGGCCCTGGTCTGTCCCGCCTACCTCCACCCACCCCCGGACCGAGCGGCCCTGAGTCACCGGTTGGAGATGCGCGACCCCGGCCCGGGCCCGCGCTGCGGAGCTGCCTTTCTGGACTGCGCTCTGAATTGCTCTCTGGAACACGGTTTAAGGTGTGTTCGGCGAGTCTTTGGAAAGGGGCGGCTGGGCGGGAGGAGAGTCTGGAGTTTGCACCGGAATCCTCCGCAGCCTAGGATTCCGACCGCCGGAGGTCCCGCCCCGAGGAGGGATTGGAAGCTGGTGCACTTGACATTCGAAGAGAGCGAAGGGGAAGAGACGCTGCTTCATAGCCAGTGAAAGGAGGATGGGGGTACAACCACCCCACCTCTTCCGTTGGCCTGGGGCTCCCAGCTTTCATGATGCTTCCTTCCACCCCGCCTCGTTGTCCCCTGGACAACCCTGGAGTATTATCATCACCATTTCATCAGGAAGAAAGGAGGCGGCCAGAGAGGCTGGAAGATACGCCGGAGACCACACGACTAATTAGTGGGCAGAGCCCAGTCTAGAAACCACCTCTCCGTCTGACGCTTTGAACAAAGTGCAAAACACGGTGTTGAGAGACACGGACACAGAAATTATTGAGATTGTGCCCCAGCCCTGGTGGCATTGAGAATCTGATGTGAACTACTCTCACTCCGGGCAGAAGGCAAGGTGGGCTAAATTAGTTCTAGGAGATCAGCACAGTATCGGGCACAGAACAGACACTCAGATGTTAAATAAACAAACCAAGCAGGGGTCACAGAGGAAAAATATTGTATTGCAAGGTGGTCTTAGGGGAAGGCTTCTCACAGAAGGTAGATAAATCCTTTGAATAAATTCTTAAGAGGCAGGAAAGGGAGGACAGGGCAGGATGTGCTGCATGAACAGCATGAGCAAAGGTCCAGAGGATGAAAGTACTTGATGTTTTCAAGGAAGAGATCTACCTGGTGGTGCCAGGGCCCAGGACGCTGGGAAGTTATTGGTGGGAGTTGAGGTTGGCCAGGCTGGGTGAGTCTGGACTCAGGAGGCCCTTTCATGTGAGAGACAGGCTTGTCAGGGAGCTTGCATCCTGCTGGGGCTCCTGGGCACTGGCTCATCTGAAGGGCCACATTGGGTCCTGGCCTCTAAGTGAAGCTACCTCGGGAATCAGGCAGATGGCGAGGTCACAGTTCATGCTTTCCCCCAACCACCCCATCAGCATTTCCCTGTTTCTCTAGCACTCAGGACTGAAGCACTTTTGTAATAGATGCTCAGTACACTTCGGTTGGAGTGAAGTGAATTGAAGGAAGAAAACCTGAATGGGTTTTTTGCTGCAGAAAAGTCATTGTTTTAACTGCAATATCCTTTCCTCACTCAGAAGACTAACCACGAGGACAAGTCCAAAAATGGCCCTACCAAGAATGTGACCCTAGAAAGAAGGGGACGCATAAAAGAGGGCCTCACAAAGAGATCTGTAAGAATAGCGGGGAATCTGAGGCATGAGCTGTGTGGCAGTCAGGAGCAATAGGAGATGGTGTGGAGATGCAGGCCAGCCTTGCTCTCCCAGGTCTCCCTTGCCTGGGGAGTTTTAATTAGACTGCAGTAGGGACCAGGATTCACTTCCATAGACCAAGATAACCACTGTCAAGCCACTGCCTTGTTTCTGCAGCAATCATGGGGCAGACCCAGTGGTCATGTCCTCTGTGGGAAGCTAGGGAGACTTGCTCCTTAGGAATCAGGCCCCACAGGCATCTCTAGATGATGAGAAAATGTAAGGGCACTGCCCTTCTGGTGTCCCTACCCCCATACAGGCTCTCAGGTCAGCCAGAGGGGAAGACCTGGGGAATGACCCTCTGTTGATATAGGCTGCTCCTCTCATCCCAGCCTGGTCTATTATGTCTAGCTGCCTTTGGTCTTGAAAGAACCAGGTGAGAGGATGTGGGATCCAAAGACATCACATCAACCCATAGTGAGAGGCTCCAAAGTCACCCCTAGGCATGGAGGATGAAGCTGGACCATGCCAAACCGAAATCAGGCTGATGGGTTACTGATGGCTCCAGAAGGAGGGCTCCATGAGGAGAGGAAGCGAAGGAGGAGCTGGAACTTGTTAGGTTTCTACAAGTCTTACCCCTTATTCCTCAGGGCTCAGTGGTGAGGATGCTATACATTTGCACCAAATTGTCACTGCCTGGTAGCTCTGTCTCAGAGAGAAGGCTTCTCCACTCACCCCCCACCACCAAAAAACCCCTAGGAGTGTAGCCTTTCTGGAAGGTGTTAGACTTCATAGCTAGCCCTTCCTTAAATGAGCACAATAAACTTCCCTGGGGGTGGATGGTGGAGGTAAGGGGGCAGGTGATTACCTCGCTCACTGGACTCACAGAAATTTGATATAGACAGAGGTTGCGTGATGGATCTCAAGCCACAGGCACACTGGAAGAGCTGGGAACTTGCAGCTGCCACCTTGGCTACAGCCCATGGTCATTCTTCCAGATTCTAATCCCAAAGAGGCACAGAGCTGAGCCTTAGCCCTCCCTGAGATGGATTTCAGTGTTCAGAGGTGACTGTGAGCATTGTTCCCTCTCTGGGCCTAGCTAGCAGAACCACAGAATCAAAGCAACACCTAAGAGACGTAGTGTTGCCTAACATCATTGAACTCCGAAACCGACAAGAGTGATAATAAAAGCTACAGTTCACTGAGTACCTAGCAGGTGCCAGCTGCTGTGCTGGCATCTCACACACATTATCTCTAAAGCCCCCGCAACCTGCAGGAGAGGACGCTGAGGCTCAGTGAAGCCCTCGATTGCTGAGAGTCATACAACAGGTGGGTGGAGGGACTGGGTTCAAAGCCATTTTCCATGCCAGTGTTTGGGCACCAGTGCCGGGCTTCTGAGGCCACTGGGCAGTCTGCAGGGTGGTAGAAGTTCTGCATGTAGGGACCTCACTTCCCTCTCTGAACCTCCGTTTTCTTTTTGGTAAAAGAAGGGTTGCCAAGAGATGACCTCCAAGGTCCCTCCAGCTGTGCCATTTTGGACTTCCAGTTGTCTCCCGTGTCACAGTGCTCTCAGGCACGGTCCCCTTCTCTTTAAAGCTGCTGAAGCCAGCACTCAGGTAAGCTGGGCAAAGTGCATGTGGCCCTGGCGCTCCCAGAGGTCCCAGGGAACTGTCTGCCCCTGTGAATTTGATGTGTGGATTTGGGGATTGGGGTTGGTAACAGAGGGCAGAAAGGGTATAGGTCAGTGTGAAGCCCAAGCTCTGGAGCTGGACAGCCTGAATTCAAATGCTGGTTCCGGCACATATTAGAGTGGCTTGGGCAAATTCTTACTCCCTCTATTAGCCTCGGTTTCCTCAACTGTAAAATGGGGCAGTGACAGCCCTTAACTTGCAGCATTGTTGGGAAAGGTAGGATGAAATGAAACAAGTAAAATCCAGTGCTTGGTAACTACCGGCGTCCGCTGGAGGCCCTCTCTCACAGGCAGTGCTGCTGGCTGCCGGGGTGACGGGGACTCCCGAAGGGCCCGCCAGGGCACATGCGGGGGACTGCTCACCTGGGCCGCGGAGGAGAACAGACCCCACACAGGCCTCTTCAGCCACACCCAAGTTCCGACAGGGATGACTGTCCTGCCGCACAGGTGCGTGGCTGCCTCTTCCAGAGCCGCTGCTCAGTGGGGCTGGGGGGGAGGGGAGAGGCAGAGTGTGCGGCCCCAGCCTCTGCTGGGTGTCCATTCTCGCCGGCATACCCATTACCCTTGAGACTCTGGGTCACCTCAGGAGCCTCTTGTCCTGTCTGCACCTGCAGCAGGGGTCCAGAAGGAGGGTGAAGGGAACTGATTAGACTCCCATGTCTGCTCGAAGCAGGAAAGAGGAGCCAGGGATGGTGAACAGAATGTACCTTACCATGAAACAGACACTGTGCCAATACACGATCTCAGAATACTCACGATGACCCTGTGAGGAAGGCTCGACCCTCTCCATCTCACAGATGAAGAGACTGATGCCTGCAGAGGTCACCCAGCCATCAGGTGGCAGGTATGCTACCCACTGCCAGCTGTCCCCACTTAATGCACCAGCGTATCTAAGGGAAAGTTTTTTGTAAGTTAAGTTTCTACAAACCATTATAGATCAAGTTGAGGACCTGGCTCTTTGAAAGGAGCTCAGAGAGTTCTTTATTAGTCATCATTCTGTTTGTCTGAGAACCGTGGCTTTTTATATCAGTTTCTGCCACTGGAGTGTAAGCTCCATGAGGGCAGGGGTTCTTGTATGTTTTGTTCACCTGTCTCCCCAGTGCTTAGAACACTGCTTGGTGTATATAGTCCATGCTCATTGAGTATTTTTTTAATGTAAATTTATTGTTATTTTTATTTATTTATTTTTGGCTGCATTGGGTCTTCGTTTCTGCGCATGGGCTTTCTCTAGTTGCAGCAAGCGGGGGCTACTCGTCGTTGTGGTGTGTGGGCTTCTCATCGCAGTGGCTTCTCCTGTTGCGGAGCATGGGCTCTAGATGCACGGACTTCAGTAGTTGTGGCACATGGACTCAGTAGTTGTGGCTCGCAGGCTCTAGAGCGCAGGCTCAGTAGTTATGGTGCACGGGCTTAGTTGCTCAGCGGAATGTGGGATCTTCCCGGACCAGGGCTCGAACCCATGTCCCCTGCATTGGCAGGTGGATTCTAAACCACGGCGCCACCAGGGAAGTCCCTCATTGAGTATTTGTTGGTGGAAGGAAGGAGGGAAGAAGATGGGCAGGGTACTCAGTGCAGCATGCATTTCTGTCTTAAGTCAAGCACCTGAGAGATGGTGCAGGACTAGCACCCAGAGAAAGGGCGCAACTCATCTGGGTCAGTGTGGGCCGGTGTAGTGAGTAACCCAGGTTCCCTCCCAGCGCTTCCGCAGGAGCAGCTGACGGCCCCCCAACCATGGGGCCAGGAGCCAAACCCCGCTGCCCCAGATGAGGGGGTGAGAAAACCCTCTGTGGTTCCACCAGAAGTCAGGGAAGGAATGACCCCGATTTGGTGAATAACTGCAGGAACTACAAAAGTTATTACTGATCATGAAATGACCCAGCTGCTACATTTGGGAATAATAGGATTGCAGAGTTTGAGGGCTAATTAGAAATGTGTCAAATGCTTTTTCTTAACAGCAAGGAATTCCTACAAAGGAGACATGCATAAATAAAGCCAGCTGGTCAGCAGAATTGGTCCCGGAGGCAGAGCCATTTGCAAGGCCTACCTGACCTCCCTATCTCACTGCCTGTCTCCTTCGCCCCTTCCCCTCCTCCACAGCCTCTGTGGAGCTGAGTGGCAAAGATCCTCAGAGCAGACCAGCTGGCCAAAAATGTCAGGCCACTGCCTGTTACGTGCCTGTCTCTCGCCCTCGAATGGGAGTTCCTCTGGGCCTGGCAGCCTTCTTTTGTGTATCACCAGATTCTAGCACAGCATGGGGCATCATGGCAGCTCTCACTAAGTATCTGTGCAATGAGTAAATGAATGAATAAGTATCTAGGGCAGCAGGCTGCCGCTACTCCCCATTCTGTCCCACTAAAATGCCCACTCAGATGGTAAGCCAATGCCTGTTTGCCCATTAGGGTGGTATTTCCAGTCCCTTTCTTCCCTTTCCTTCTCAAATGCCTACCATGCCAGGCACTTCTAGGTTCCAGGAATACAAAAACGAACAAAACCTGATTCCACCGCCTGAGGAGCCCAGTAACTGATAATGGGGAAATAGGCACAAATGGTCACAAAAAGGTATAACAGAGCTCTATTCAAACACAAAGGGGACTTCATCACAAGGAAGAGCTGAGTATTAAGGATAAGCAGGTGGAGTATTAAGGATAAGCAGGTGGACAAGATGTGGAAGGGCATTCTGCACAGAGGAAGAGCAAACCAAGGAACGAACGTGTGGAAGTGTATGGGAGGGAGCACAGGAAATGGGCAGCGGTTTGGTGTGTACTGGGTAGGGAGTGGTGATGGTAACGAGATTAGAGAGGTAAATGGGCCAGTTAACCCATTGTATGCTTTTGTAAGAAGTTTGTATGCTTTTGTAAGAAGTTTGGACTTATTCTGGTAAGCCATGGAGAGCCACCCAAGATTTTGTAACAGGGAATGACATGATCAGTTATAAATTTTAGTGAAGAGGCTGGAGACTAGTGGTGGGGGATTACAATGACTTTGCAATAGTCCCAGCAAGCAATGCTGTGGGCCTGGGTTAGGGCAGAAACACTGGAGCAGAAGAGAAAGAGGGTAGACTCAAAGGATTTGGGGATCAGTTGGAGGCGGAGGTGAGAGAAAGGATTTGAGAATAACATGTACATTTCTTGCGTAGGAGACAAGTGCTTTGGTGTAAGGTAACCACTAACTGAAATGGGGAACACAGGAGGAGGAGCAGATTTGGGAGACTTGTTCAATTGAACTTGAGTTCTCTGTGGTCTGCCAAGGAAGGGAGCTGTAAATCCAGGTCTGGTCCTCTGGTGAAAAGCAGAAGAGGCCAGTCAGGTCGAGAAGAGAAAACCAGAACACAGCTGAGGCAAAGACGTAGCTGGGAGGCTGCCCGTGTACCCGGCACCTAAGCATGGGGGAGAGGCCATGTGCACCAGAGGTCAGGACTTTTGGATCCCTCGTGTGAAGATGAAGAGACAGAATTGGCTTTTTTTTCCCCCTGCCTGTCAGATGCCCTGATTCAAGCCCTGGACCCAGGCTGTTAGACATACTCGTCTTTTTATCAAGGAACTCATCATCTCGTACATGTTAGGATGGACCTCTACACCTAGGGCCGGAACAAAATTTGGCTCAAAAATAGGTCAGGTGATAAGACCAGAGAGCATTTGAATTGAAAAGAGACCCGTGGTCCTGGCCCTGCATTTCCTTCCATCTAATGGTGCCTATAATCGAAACCTCCATTTTCCTTGAGAAACTGGGAAGTGGAAACTAAGGGAATGTTCCCAGGATTGGTATATAATTTGAAGCTCTCAGCAAGGCTGAAAATACCCATCGATATATTTTGAAGTGTAATTTCCACTCCCTTACCAGCCAAAATTAATTGAAGAGGAAGAAAAAGCTGTTAATGCAGGAGGCGTGTGACATCAGATCCACTTTGCCTGGAAATTTACCATTTCAAAGCAATTGAGGGTTTCTACAGCCAATGTTTATAGTCATACATGTCCTCTCTCACTGGAGCCACCCTCTGAAGCGATCAAAAGGGCCATCAGTCTGGCTTGGACACTGAAATTGTACACAGTGTCTGGAGCTGATGTGAAAGCAGAGAGAATTTTAAAAATTATGCTGCCGTTTTGTCAGCACATAAATCTTGGGGTGTTTCATCCTGGTAGGTGGTAGAAACAGTTGGGGCTGCCAGTACTCATGGGGCCAGTGGTGGCAGGGCTCCGTGGTGGCCTGGCCAGGCACAGCTTCTGCTCTCCCTTGGCATCCCTGTCCCCGTGTCCCTGCACAGACTGTCCTCTTCCTCTAGTCTAGGTTGGCATTTCTTCCTCTTGCCCAACCAAAGATGCCTGCCTCTGCCTGCATCCCAGTGACAGTGGGTCCGAGGGCCGCAGGTTCTTCAGCAGAGCGGGGGGTCGTGCCACCTCTCACAGCCTCTGCTGGGCTCAGCAGGAGAGACAGACAATAGACTTTACGGACGTCCGTCTTCTGTCTTCTGGCAGTGCCAGTGTGCGTGTGCGTGTGTGTGTGTGTGTGCGCGCGCACACATTTTTCAGTTGGAATTGGACTTCAGGTTTTTCCTGGAATTACTGATTTCTTTCCCTATATTTGTGTCCAGTGGAGGAGATTTCTAAATCCGTGTCCAAGCATTTGTCTTTCCTTCCATTTCTGAATCACATACCTTTACAAAGGCCACTACCTAAAGACAGAGCATTTAGTATGTTCTTGGGCAACTGGGATGACTAGGAGGTAGGGAACCTGGGTTTTAGTCCTAGGTGTGCCATAGGCTAGCTTGGTGACCCTGGAAAAGTCACTTATCTGGACCCCTTACTTATGTTTCAAGTGAGATCTTTGGTACAAAGGAATTTGGAAGGTCCTTTCTAGTGCTGGTATTTTAGGATTCTGTTTACTTATTTTAATTTTTTAAACCATTCCCTGCCCCAGCAAGAATTATTGGCAATAAACCGAGATACAATTTTCTTTATTATCATTGGGTCCCCCGGCCCATATTACATACATACATATACACCCAGACAATTTAAAATGTTCCACTGCATGAAGAATCTGAAATTTTCCAGAATACAGCAAACTCAAGAGGAGAAATTGGAAGAATGTTCAAGAAACTGTTACATCCAGGGACTCCTCTGAGGAGGGGAGCCCGAGGTGAACGGGAGTGGGAGATTTCACTGCATATTTTTTTTGTACCTTTTGAATTTTTTGCCACATGCATTTATTACTTCTTCAATTAAAAACTTTTTTAAGCAAGAGTTTTCCTTTCTCTTTCTTCGACCACAGGCCCCTCTGCAGCTTAGTTCCTAGCGGGGGAGGAGCCCATGATGGGGCTGGCATCATTCTCTGGAAGCCACCCCTCAGCCCAAGCCCTCTGGCTGGGTTAGCCAACATCCCTGCTCCCCTGGCTGCCCTGTGTGCCTGGAGGGGGTCTGTGGATGCACATTACTGCTGGCTGCCCTTGCTGGGGACTGCCACCACTCCTACTGTTGGTGGCACTCCAGCTGGACTGTCAAGCTGGTACGGGGCCTCTATTCAAGGTACTCCATTAAGGGGCTGGCCTTCATGGCCCCAGCAGCCAGACAGGCAAAGGGCCTAAGAGTTCAGCATAGGCGGAAGTGCATCCAGCCTTAAATCCTCCAGATCTCGCCATTCCCTTTCAAAGACAGACTGCCTTTTTTTTTCCCTTTTTAATATTTCTTTATTTATTTAGTTGCAATGGGTCTTAGTTGCAGCAGGCAGGCTCCTTAGTTGCAGCTTGTGGGCTACTTAGTTGAGGCTCGCCAGCTCCTTAGTTGGGGCATGCGAACTCTTAGTTGCAGCATGCATGTGGGATCTAGTTCCCTGGCCAGGGATCGAACTCAGGCCCCCTGCATTGGAAGCGCAGAGTCTTATCCACTGCGCCACCAGGGAAGTCCCCAGACTGCCTTTTGTTTTGTGTTGTTTTCTGCTGCTAATATAACATGAAGACAGAAACATGAAAGAGAAAAACAAAAGGGCCAGAGAAGAGTGGGGAGAAAGGGTCTCTAAGATGCTCTCTTCTCCTGGCCCCAAGCCCACTCTGCCTGCCTCTGCTCAGCAGAGCTGGGCTGCAGCATCTCTGGCAGGGTCCCACGTCCCTGGTTTTCTCCCCCGGTGCCAGCTCCTCCTCAGCTTTCCCTCACGACATCCAGCTTCCACCTGGCCTTCCTCTTCCACCTCCTTTTCTGATTGTCACTGGCGATGGGTGCTGGGTCACTCCACCCCTCCTGTCATCTCTGATTCCTCCTCCTTTGGCTTGCCTACTGCACTGCCACCCTGACCAGAAACAGCTGCCATCTTTAAGGTCCACTTCCCAGACTGGAGCCGCTACCTGTCCTACAACTGGGATTGCTCAAGGTGGATTCCTCCGCCCTCCATTCGTTCTTTCCAGGGTCAATAAAGCCCAGGTTGGGGCAAGAGGACAATTGAGAAGCCATGACAGAGTCAGACAAGGAGCAGCAGATGGAGATGTGCTCTTGAGAGAGTGGACGGAAACAAGACTCCAAGAGATGAAAAGATACAGCGCGTGAGGAAAAGCAGCTTCAGGGAAAGAAAAAGCAGAGAGGGAAGACCAATAAATGTGTAATAAATACTAAAACCAGAAAGGCCTGAACAGAAACCATCCAGAGAGCAAGGGAGTTAGGTCAGAGGGGAGGAGCAGGAGGGGAGGGGGTGGTCGGCACTTGCGGGGCTGGAGGCCGGAGAAATGGTGCAACAGAAATCTCTCAGGAAGGGTCACTCACCTCCCAAGCTGTTGGGCTTATTGGCTGCAGCAAGCAGAATCTATTTAAAACACACCAGGCATTTTGCCTCGTTCTGTTTCCCTGCCCAGAAAAAGCTGGAGCCAAAGGCTTAGGGAACCATTCCAGCGTTAGGACCCTGCATGGACCACAGGGCTGAGACCATGAAGATCCATTGCCCCATCTAGGAATCACCCACCTCTCTCTGCACACACGAGCTGCCAGGCCACTCAACTCACAGCATCCTATCGCAGTCCCAATGGTTACTTGTGTCATGCACTTCCACTGGGAAAGACTCAGTGACTTCCTTCATTCTGTCTTCAAGCTTGTCAGAAAACAGATGCTGCTCAAATGTGACAGCTGCTCTAAAGGGATGCTCAAAGGGAGCTCCCTGACCAGTGGGAATATACTTAATGATAACTGGAGAGGCCTTGGGTGATTAGATTACAGCAAGACAAAGTAGAGAGCATGAAAGGACATCAAGGATAAAATGGCCCTAGGGAAACCATATGGGATTTGAATTGGAAAACCTTTCCCCGGGCTGCGTATCTTTTGGGAATCTCTGATCCGGAGAAGACCTGACCCCTCATCCACCTGTCACAGAGGAGTACAAAATAAGGTGGCCGCTAGGAGATGCGGCCAAACCATGCAAGCTATGTTTTCTCCCCAGCTGAGAGGGTGGGTCTGAGAGGTTCTTCCTTCTCTGGCTCTTCAGCCCATATATTGTATAAACTACTTCTCAAGCCTGAATATAAGTCCTCTGCTTTGCATGCGATTTACATTCTTGAGAAACTTAGTGTACAGATCAAATGAAATTTTGCCTGCCAGAGAAGTTGGCTTTTCAAAATAAATTTGAGGTCAACCTTATGTTTAAAAAGAAGGATGGCTTTTGAAGGTGAATAATCATCCTGGTTCATGTTTGTAACTTTGGAATTTTGAATGACTCATTTGGATGGATGTAGGGGGTGGAGGATGGGACTATCTAGAGATCCATCTATGGTTTGCTTTTAGGTTGCAATTTAAACCTTACTTTAAAACAAATGCAAAACTTAAACAGATAGGTGTGTTGCAGGAGCTACTGCTAAAGAAATAATTTAAAAAAAAATTTATTACAGAAAATTTCAAATATATATTAAAAGAAGTAGAAAGCCTAATGTAAAAAACCCAGCCTACTTCTTTTCGGCCGGAACGGCCATCTTCCAGTAATTCGCCAAAATGATCAACACAAAGGGAAAGAGGAGGGGCACCCGCTACATGTTCTCTAGGCCTTTTAGAAAACATGAAGTTGCTCCTTTGGCCACATGCATGCGAATCCATAAGAAAGGTGATATTGTAGATATCAAGGGAATGGGCACTGTTCAAAAAGGAATGCCCCACAAACGTTACCATGGCAAAACTGGGAGAGTCTACAATGTTACCCAGCATGCTGTTGGCATCATTGTAAACAAACAAGTTAAGGGCAAGATTCTTGCCAAGAGAATTAATGTGCTTATTGAGCATATTAAGCACTCTAAGAGGCGAGATAGCTTCCTGAAATGGGTGAAGGAAAATGATCAGAAAAAGAAGGAAGCCAAAGAGAAAGGTACTTGGGTTCACCTGGAGCACCAGCCTGCGCCACCCAGAGAAGCACACTTCGTGAGAACCGATGGAAAGGAGCCTGAACTGTTGGAGCCCATTCCCTATGAATTCATGGCATGATGGGTGTAAAGAAAATAAAAGACCTGGACTGTGAAAAAAAATCCAAAAAACCCAGCCTAGACAATTATCAACTCATGGCCAATCCTGTGAGAACCATGGACTTTGGAGCCAGATGACAGATCCAGAGTATGAACTTTACAGTACAAGACAAATAGGATTAATCCTACTGAGGCTGCAGGATCCAAGTTTCTGCACAAATGCCCTAGACTAGAGCCTAGAGTATGGGGAGAAGGGCAGAGAAATTCTTGTTTAGCAATCAAAGAAGAAACCTGAGACTTAAAAAAAACCCAAAAAAACCCACACACATTCACATTCTGTCTCTGTCTCTCTCTGAAGGACGCACAATGCACAAGTAACAGTAACAGTGGTTATTGTCAGGGAGGGAAAGGACTGGGGAGGAGATTCCTTTTTCATTATACATTTAAAAAGAAATTTTGTACTATGTGCACATATTACCTATTCTTAAAAGTAACTTGTTAAAAACAAACATCACGAAGCTTTGCAGCACCCGAGTCCCCTAGGTGTGACAAAAGGGCAAACTGCCTGGACTCAGACCACCAAATGTTACCACATTTTGACCTGGATTTGCTGTGTTACAGTAATCTGCTCAGTTAGATGAATGGACAACCTCCCAACCCCAAGCTGTACATCATCAGGATGTATGTTTCATGTAATATAAAAAACTCCAGCCCTTAATAATTACACGGGTGTATACATTTGTAAAAATTCACTGAGCTGTACTTTTAAAATTTGTACACTTTATTGTATGTTCATTATATTGTACTCCAATAAGGTATTATTAACAGCAACAAAAATCCCAGCCTTTGTGTACAAATAAACCAAAGAATCACCATTTGGGGGTTTATTGGGTTGGCGGTTCGGAGAAAACTGTTGTTTTGAGAAAACAGCACGCTGCGGACTTTCTGCAAAACCTTGCTCTTTGGAAACTACCACTACAGCATGTGCTTTTGGTTAAGCATTCCATGGCTGAAACGCAACTCGATGCTAAAATGCCGAGAGGATGAGGCAAAATCTTGGCCAAGGTCAAGCTCTGCTGATGGTTTGAGAGGGGGATGGCAGCCAACTCTCTGCACTTGTGTAACATTTAAAAAAGGAAAAACTAACCCCAAGTCATCTTCTGTCCCTTTTCTGAGCCAACTTTAGTCTTGCTCATTGTATCCGAGAACTCAGAGGGAGCCGTGTGTGCTATGGCTCAGGCTGACCAAACCTCCAGGGCCAAACATACAGATCTTGATTAGAAAGGAACCAAGCCAGCTGACTGGGGCTCCAGTTGGCTCTATGAGATTTAACAAAAGATGTCAACATTTTAGATAAAGTTAGGGTCCATCTAGGAGAGGGCAGAGAAATATTACTTTAGCCTCTCTTTTGGCTATCTGGTCATTTTTTCTGGAACATCAACAAAATGACCCCAATTTGGTAGAAAATGGGGGCTCATGTCTACATCGAAGTGATTATTGTGAAAAAAGCCTCAAGTTTAGCATACTTGGTACAAATAAATCTGTGCTACACAAAGAAAAGCCAATACACTATACCTCTTTGGGACTGAAACTAAGCACAAGGATGGAATGGAAAATGTATTTCCTGCCAGGTCACAGGGAATGGATATATAGGAAATGGGAAAAATGTCTCTCAGCAGCTTATAAAATACAAACTTTACATTTTGCACATGTCCCGTCTCACTGGTGGCGAGGCAAAGGTAAGCAGGACAAAGTCCCAGGCAGGTCAGGGTTATACAGAGGCAGGCCCCAGAGACTTCTCAAGTCTCCCTGGGAGTTAATCTTGTCTCAGGACTCACGGATGGAGAACAATGTGTTAACACAGTGGACCCCTCAAATTTTCTTAGGCAGTCCTGACAACATAAAAAAAGAGAATATTTTTAACTTACTGGTTTAATGTTTTCCTTTTCAAGTATCCAATTCTATTCAATTCTCTCTCTATGGCACAGCCTTAATTTCTCCTATCTTTAAACTGAGAAACATTCTTCCCCTCCTCACCCCCCGCCAACATCCTCCCATTTACAACACTTGGCAAAAGTTGCCTCATTTCTACTCTGTGCTTTTCCCTTATTAAGCCTTACAGCACTGGCGATGTGGGTGAAGATAAAGATTTCTCTTCTTTCTTTACTGTTAAATAGTGAACTGAATAGAAATGTGAGTTCCCTAAGGCCACACACAGTACAACTCTGGTGAGAAGAGTATTTTGACCTCCAGTGGAGCTCCAGATGGAGGGAGCAGGCTTCTCCCTAGTCAACGCCGGGAGGCCAGGAGGACACCGTGTGTCATCCTGCTTCCCTCACCCCCTTCCTTTCACGCAGAGCCTCCATTCCCAGGGCTGGGGGTGGGATGAGAGTGTGCGATGAAGCAGAAGGTACACAGCACCCCAGGGAAAGGGCCACATAAAGAAAAGGTGGGGGGCTTCCCTGGTGGCGCAGTGGTTAAGAATCTGCCTGCCAATGCAGGGGACACAGGTTCGATCCCTGGTCCGGGAAGATCCCACATGCCGCGGAGCAACTAAGCCCGTGGGCCACAACTACTAGAGCCCACGCAACTAGAGCCCGTGCTCCACAGCAAGAGAAGCCACCACAATGAGAAGCCTGCGTACCACAACGAAGAGTAGCCCCCACTCTCTGCAACTAGAGAAAGACCGCAAGCAGCAACGAAGACCCAATGCAGCCAAAAATAAATAAATAAATAATAAAAAAAAAAAGAAAGAAAGAAACGGTGGGATGTATTACAGAATGCTATACTAGTAGGGCCCCTACAGCATATCTAATTCAAACTCCTAATTTTACAGGTACAGAAAGGAGTCCAGAAAAGTTAAGTGATTGGTCCAAAGACACCCAGCTGATGACCACAACCAGAACCCAGGTCACCAACCCACTCCTCTAATCCTCCAACACACTATACAACTGAGTTTAGGAAAAAGTAAAATACGAAGTCCATAGACGATACTCCCATCACCCCCACCAACCAAATAAATGTATCTTCTTTAAAACTACCTGTGTCTCAATCTCCTATTTCTTTTCAGCCCTGTTAGCTTACTAAGCTCAAATTTTGGATTCTTATCCAGGACTTAATAGATACCCTGGTGGTCTGAGTAGTCAGAATCCCAACTCTGCCCCAGCATGTTGCAGCCTGAGAAGGGAGATCTCTGGGAAGCAGGAGTAGAATACAAGTAGCCTCTCCAACTCAGGAATATCTGAACCACACATCACGCTTATAATAATGCTGACTGCAAACTCAGCAGCTCTTGAAGCTTATGCTGGCAGAAAGGCAACAGGCTACCCATCGAGCAAGAGAGAAAAATTCAAGAATTAAAAACAAGGAAGTTGCAAGGAGGGAAAATGCTTTGAGTTCAATCTGGAGGGTATGAGATTAACTATCTCCATTCAGTCAGAGCACAGAATGACCTTTTAAGGCAGCAAGTACCACTGCCTTGGAGGAGGGAACAGCCCAGGATGTGTGAACTAGGTCCTTCGACATTCCCTATTCCTATGCACAGCAAGTCAGCTCTTGGTTATCTCCCATGTGACTGCCCACTTGGTCCAGTACCCACAGCGTCTAGGGACTGCCAATAACCAGAGCTGGCCACAGGCAAAGCTGGTTAGAAGGAAACAATGGTCTAATGTGCTTCCCACCTTCCCAAATAACATGTTGCCAGTTAAGTAAGGACCTTGGTGCCACAGGCAAAGACATCTCCCTGGTAGGGTAGGTGGAACAGGTACTTTTGAACAAGTGGAACGAACATTTGGCTGCATGTCAGCCCTGCTCCATCACCTGATACAAAACTGTCCCAGGACTGGGCAAAGACAGAAGGTATTTGGCTCCAGCACGAGGGGGCAACTTGGTGAATACCTAAAAAGCATAACCGAATTCCAAAATAAGAGTATTCTGAGGATTATGTATTATTTTTATATTACTCAGATCAAGAGTTAACTATACGAGAATCATTCTTATACCCTCTTACAGCTTATTTCATCCAAGAAAAACTGATTCTCACTGTATTCCTGAGGGATGAAGTACTCTAAAAAAATGACCAGGTAAACCACAGAAAAGACAAGAGACCAGAAAGAAGGATCCTTTTAAAATATGTAACAACTAGCAAACTAGTAAACTGAGAAACTCTGATACCTCTCAGAGGATGAGACACAATGAAGAAAAACAAAAACAAAAAAAGGAAGAAAAGGTAAATGAATGAATGAAAAACTCAGAGAGGCAAGGTAACAAAGAATTTAAATTATAGTCAAATGTTAGGGCCCCCAAACATTAGAATACAAAGCTGAACAAAAGCTGTTTCTGCTTGCTGGGTCCCTAAGAGTCTAAAATGAGGGATTAAAATGGCTTTATTTCAACAGGACACATTTTGTCATCTGATCTCTGTCCGTGACATGGATAAGAATAAGGAACTTATGGCTGCACTCTTAAGAGGCAACAAATCCCTGAATATTGTGCCTTGTTCACTTAAGGATGGCAAATCACTAATTGCTTGTCAATCAGGAAAAAAAAAGTCTATAGCTTTTATTTTAAAATAAATTTTTTTATTTTTAATTAAATTTTTTCACATTTTTATTTTAAAACAAACAGTATTTCCAAAAAACACTGCTGCAAGGGGGAATGAGGCAATAAAGGATGGGAGACAGACAGAAGGGAAGCAGAGAAAAGACTCTTAGCCTGCGATCATAACGGTCAGGCACATTCAGAGAGGCCTTTGCTGTGACACTGTCCACTCACCTCTACTCACAGGGGACGAAGCTCAGCAAATGCACTGGGACGTGAGTTAAAGGGTCAAAGGGAAGCATTCCCGTCACAGAAATTCCTAAAAGGTGATATCAATTTGTACTCACTCCAGCAATGTGAGTCCCCCTCCTCACGACCCAATTTCTAGGGTTCTAACCTAAAGAAGTTAGCAAAGATACAGTCAAAGATTTATACACAAAAAAGTTCATCACAACATCATTGATATTAACAAAGGATCTGAAACAACCAAAATGTAACAGTGTGGGAATGGATAATAAGGTAAGGTAGAGTTACTGCAAATCTACTTTCCAAGATTTAAAGACACAAGAAATTACTTGTGATACGATGTTAAATGAGGGAAGCAAATTGTATACCAAGCTGTATATATGACTCTCCAGTTTGTTTAAACACCTTACATGTTATATGCGTTTTTCAATACTGAAAGGAAATTCATAAACATACCAGCAGAGGTTAGTTCCGTGCTACACGGAGGGAAGATGGATTTTCATTCTTTCTTTAGATTCGTCTCTAACAAGCATACACATTACTTTTGTATCAGAAAAAAATTTTATGTTAAAGTATGCCCGCCCTAAAATAACTCACTAGAGATAGCGATTGTCAGTCTTAGAGAAAGGCGTCCAAGGCTGACTCAGAAAACAACAAGATTCAAACCTACACAGTCACTGTTCTGAAAAGGATGAGAAATCGAGGGTGCCACAGTCTAGATGTTTCCTCTACCATGGCTGCTGGCTCTACATTACTAAGGTTCGCAGGGAGCTCTACTGGAGAAACCATTCCCCCTTCCGCAGCAACCACAGCGCCTTAAACGACCTCTTAAGGTGGTTCTCACCTCTCAGTGTGAGGATCACAGGGAGAGAGAAAGGAAGAGCCCTACTCTCTTGTTTCAGAGGAAGACATTTTTCTTGTAAAGCTGTCGAAATGACTCAAAGTGAGACGCAATCTGAAACATAAGTCACGAGTTATGTTTAGAAACCATGTCATCAAAGCCCCTTACTTCTCAAACATGAATATAAAGCAAGATCTACCACGCCCCCTTGTGGCAAGCCTGACTACGACAACCACTTATCCGTCTCCACCGTTCTCTGCCCCGGGCTGTGGGCAGTAACAGCCCCTGAGAAACCTGCCCCATAATAACCTAGTGTGTTGAACAAACGGTCCCCAAAGCAGCTGGTACTATTTGTCTTCAAGACTTTCTAGTTTAGATCCCAGAAAACACCTATTCGAGGATGAGTGGGGATGAAAGGGCAGAGGAACAAACTGCAGGGTGTGCACGTTTTGTGGGCTGCTGGCGACAGGCCAAAGCTGTTGGCGGAGGCACACGACGACACCTGCACACATATCATGGGCTGCCACACGGCAGGGACCTATAGCATAAAGATCTCGTTCCCCAAGGGTATTTGCCGATTCTATAAAATTATGAAGAAAAAGGTTTTACATTTACAATCAATGAACTTTGTGCTTAGAAGCTGTTTTATTTATCAGTGTTAGAGCAACCACCACCAACTCGGGCACAATTCCGAAACAACAGAGCTCTTGTTGAATTCTGGCCATAAAGCTCTTTTTTTTTTTTTTTTTTTTAAATAAATTTATTTATTTAATTAATTTATGTTTGGCTGCGTTGGGTCTTCGTTGCTGCGCACGGGCTTTCTCTAGCTGCGGCGAGCGGGGGCTACTCTTTGTTGCGGTGCACGGGCTTCTCATCGCTGTGGCTTCTCTTGTTGCAGAGCATGGGCTCTAGGCGCGCGGACTTCAGTAGTTGTGGCACGCGGGCTCGGTAGTTGCAGCTCGCGGGCTCTAGAGCGCAGGCTCAGTAGTTGTGGCGCACAGGCTTAGTTGCTCCGCGGCATGCGGGAGCTTCCCGGACCAGGGCTCGAACCTGTGTCCCCTGCATTGGCAGGCAGATTCTTAACCACTGCGCCACCAGGGAAGCCCCATAAAGCTCTTTTTTAAGCTTGTTAAGATCTTGTAAGGTAAGAAAGTTTTCCTAATACTTTGTAAAAATACTAACCACTAAGAAGTTGATTCCGTGCTCCAAGTGGTGCCCTCACGTTTGGAAAGATGAAACACCACCGTTTTGAACATCGAAATGTATTAATTAGCCTTGGCGTCCCAGGCATGAAGGGAGATGGAGAAATCCTCTCAACCTAACCAAATGACTCTGGGAAAGAATTAAGAGCTTAAAAGAGGTCAGTATTGCAAACCTGATGGAACACTGAAGGGACCAGATACTGATTCTGAGAAAAGATAACCTTCCTCTCAGAAAGGGATTAAGCTAAAAACCTTGCCGTTCTGGGCAGGAGGCTTGCAAGAAACAGCTGAAAGGGAAAGCTGAGCAAGTTATCCAAGTTCTCCTGGGAGATGGTTCTTGTGCTTCTCTGTGCCCCACCCAGGCTGAAGGCCTCTTTCCAGAAAAGAATTCGCTCCAGCGTTAGGGTGAAAACATATGGCAGGAAGTTGCTGCTTTGGTCCTGAATGTGTAAACGGGAGCATTTTCAAGCATGTGAAATAAACCGAAGCAACCCAGATGGGCTGGATCCCAACCAGGTGAATTACCGCAGAGCATTAAGCCAAAGAATTTCCAATTATGAAGTTGAACTGGGAATATGAATCCGACCCCTTTTCTCCTCTACAACCTCTAGAAGCACGTTTTTTCCCCTCCTAACCTGATGGGCTTGAAACACTTGACAGCTCCTGTTTGAGATGAACCAACATGCTGGACAGGGAGGAAAAGCATTAAAAACCGGAGTGTCTTGACAAGACACTCCAGGGAGGACCCTTCATTTGTCGCCTGTACAGGGAAAGCAGAAGAGGCAGAGTAAAATGAAGGCCAAGGCTCCCATTTGTCCAGCAAAATAAAATAAGAGGGTGGGGTAAAGAGCTCTCACCCTGCCCTACTAAAATTCAAGACCACAAGCTCCCCCTGAAAACAACACCTTGCTCCACCAGAAGCGTCCTGGGATCAGTACAGGTTAGTATTGTGAGTTGTGTCACCAGGCTTCGACAATGACATTAAAACAGGAAGAGGTGACTTTTCACCCCTGGCTGCAGCTTCCCAGCTGTCCCAACGTGGAAGGGAAGCAGCTGTCACGACAGCTTGATGGGAAGGTCCTCGCCGTACTTCCGGAGCAGCTTCTGGTGGTTGTGGTCCACCGACCACTGCTGGGGCAGGTGCTTGGGCTGCATGGAGTCCAGGAAGTGCTGCCGCCAGCGGCTCTCCAGCTGCATGAGGGAGCGCAGCCCGCCCTGGGTGTGGCGCTGAACCACCTTCAGCCCGTGAGGAATGTAGTTTTCATTGGAGATCCTGTCAAGACACAAAGGACAAGGGTCTAACTCCATCCACCTCACTACAAATACCTCCATTTCATTTCTTTTTATGGCTGAGTAATATTCCATTGTATATATGTGCCACATCTTCTTTATCCATTCATCCGATGATGGACACTTAGGTTGCTTCCATGTCCTGGCTATTGTAAATAGAGAGTTAGAGTCTGTCATACAGAGTGAAGTAAGTCAGAAAGAGACAAACAAATACAGTATGCTAACACATATATATGGAATCTAAGGGAAAATAAAGGTCATGAAGAACCTAGTGGCAAGACGGGAATAAAGACACAGACCTACTAGAGAATGGACTTGAGGATATGGGGAGGGGGAGGGGTAAGATGTGACAGGGTGAGAGAGTGGCATAGACATATATACACTACCAAATGTAAAATAGCTAGCTAGTGGGAAGCAGCCGCATAGCACAGGGAGATCAGCTCGGTGCTTTGTGACCACCTAGAGGGGTAGGATAGGGAGGGTGTGAGGGAGGGAGAGGCAAGAGGGAAGAGATATGGGAACATATGTATATGTATAACTGATTCACTTTGTTATAAAGCAGAAACTAACACACCATTGTAAAGCAATTATACTCCAATAAAGATGTTTAAAAAAAAAAAAAAAAAAAAGGACAAGGGTCTGAGGGAAACAAGCTCAGGACGGTATCACAGTGGCTCCAAATGCTATGGGCCAAGACGCTTCGACAGGGGTTTATGGAGAGGTTGCTTGACTCCTAAAGGGTTGGTTATTTTGACGCTTTTAAAAACATCCTCGTATTGTACTGCAATTCTTTTTTTTGTTTTAATCAGCCATCGATTTTATACACATCAGTGTACAAGACATTTAATGAAATGTGCCCTAAAAGCCTTATATTGTGATTATTTGTTTGCATGTTTTATTTCCTTATGGATGAAGGTGGTCTTACTAATATTTGTGTTTGCTAAAGTAGTTAGTGCCAAATGAAAGAACAAATATGAAATGCTAGTTCAAATTGGGGTACTGACCACATTACTTACTATTAATAATAAAAGAAACAGAACTGACAGTGAAAAGGAAGTGATTATTAGCAAATGAAAACTTGGAAGAATTTCTGAGAGGTAGATAAACAACTCACATATAAGTATTGACTGGTGAGCATTTCAGAACTCCACAGAGAAAGATTCTAAACTTTCTTTTAAAAAAATAGGAGCAAGTATTAAACAAACACTAGACTTCTCATGAGCAAAATCTAATGTTTAACAACAATGGAGTAACAATGGTATGAGGGAAACCACATTAGCATTCAAGCATGTGGGCAAAATTAGGTGCTTTCCAGCACAAAAAGACTCAGCAAGTTTATTTGGTCATGCACCTTTAAAAAAAAACTATAAACAATTAAAAAGCATAAATTTCAGGATACAAATCCAAAAAGAAATCTGAGAAAGAAGAGGATATGAGTTTTAAGGTAGAACTAATGTATCCCTGGAAAGAAAAGATAAATCTCAGAACGACTCCTTTACTGCTGGCATAGAAATAATCATTCCAAATTAGAACATGAAGTCTGAGGGCTACATGAAAATGTCTTTAAGAAGAAAGTAGATAGTGTCATACAAAATGAGTGATTATTTTTCCTGTCAAGAAAAAAGAAAGGCAATTACAAAGTGAGGTTAAAAAAAAACAAGATGAAAATAAATCATGCTCCCCAAATGAAATTTTGACATAATTTTTTAGGAGTTGATGGAGTTTAAAGAACAGTGCCTTTTGAAATAACAAGGTCAAACAAACACTATTCAGGTAATTCATAGGAAAAGAGAAGGCTGACGGACGTTCTCAATTCAGGTATAATCACTGTGGATTTATGATAGCCACAACCATAATTACTTTACCGGGATTTTCTTTTCTAGAGAGTGATTTATCACTTTTTATATAATGACTCACTTTCCAAAGGTTTTGAAAAATGTTACACTTTATTGGGATCTTTAAGAATTTATATATACTGCTGAGAAGAAACTTTTATTCTAAGTTTAGCAAGTTCTTCAGTTTTCTTTTTTCCGATAAATTTTTTAAATGAAATATAATATTTAAAAATTAAAAAAAAATAAAATAAAAAATAAATAAATAAATAAAAAATAAAAACATCCTCTTTCCCATATCTGCCTTTTTAAAAATAGTTTGGACATATAACACACAATCCAGCAGAAGGCATTTGGAGATTCTGATCTATACTTATGGGAAGGCCACTGCATAATGCTCAGCCCCCACTAGAGAGGCCCCGCTGTCTGGCTGATGATGGGTGAAGAATGTTGGTCTTTCATTTACTCCAGGGTTCCCCAGTTACTTCTTTTAAGTTACTCATTCTGAACCATACTCAGTCTCTATATTAGCTGTTCAAGCAGCCCGCGTGTTCCAGGTTTTCATCACAGTATAACACCTGAATGTAAAATGAAGGTGGTAATACTTCTTCGGTGTCTTCCTTCTTATACAAAGAATTGCAAACCACATCCACAGGACGTGCTTCTGTTGCGATGAAATTCTACCGTGGTTGCTCGGTTGCACAGCTAGTGCTGTTTAATGAGAAGATGAATCCCTGTCTCCTTTCTAACTAAGATACCTTGTGGACAGTACTGTCAGCTCCTATGAATAAAGGAAGCTCCCTGCCCGGGGCTCAGTTCCTCTCCCTACAATCCATACCCCACTCTCAGTCCTCGCTAACTAGCAGTGTTCGTGCCCCCTGGGTATTTGCAGGGCATTTTCTTATTTAGCTCACAAGCATCCCACGAACTTGCCTAACTTTCCCCAAACAGCTGTTCTTCTCGGTCCTAGATATCCAAGCCCAGCACCCTTCCATCCAAGTCAGCAAGATGAATGTGTTAGAAAGGTCTGTCACTGAAAGGGCAAGTTTAGCTGTTCTAGGAAATACATTTGGGAATTGGTTAAAGGAGCCAGTCTCGTTAATTTGTAATATGACTTTAGCAAGTTACTTAACTTTAACCTCGGGGCATCTAATATAAAACTTGGAAAATAGTTTTAAGAATAAAATTTAAGAATAATTTTTTAAAATTTTAAAAGATTTTAAAGATACAGGACATGTTAGCAGTTACCAGTAAGAAACTCCTACCT